>NC_083112.1:37733378-38998923 GCF_949774975.1 Lagenorhynchus albirostris | reverse complement strand
TATCTTGTTAAAGCTCTGGCGGATGGAGTGTTGTCTCTACGGGCACGGCAGACGAGCTGCATTAACAAGTCTGAATATCACCAATGTTTTCACAAATTATCCACCAAATTTCGTATTCTCAAATCAATGAAAATTTAAGAGACTGTGGTGGGTTTTTGTTTTTTCATTTTTCTGCCATGAGAGAAGGGGAGGAAAATTATTAGGACAACCACCTAAAAATTGAAGCAAAAATTTGTTTTTATTTTTAGAATAGAGATTTGCAAAGCAAGAGAAGTATTAAATAAACTCTTCCAACAGAATTGGTTTCTCTTAATAATTGTTAAAAGTTACTTAAAAATATATGTAGAGTGTTTTAACCTCATTGGTTTATTTTGAAATTCCTAAATACAAGCACAGAGTTTCCAAATCTAATAAACTATTTTTACAATTATGATATTTAGAACAAAAATCATCAATAGGCTGATTCTTTTATATTTATATTTCATTACTTTATATTTTTATTAAATTAAATAGTCCTTTTGTTTTAATGAATTAAAAAGGAAAAGAGTAATTGGTGAATAATGAAAAAGACTACAAATAGCTAAGAAACAGAGTAAAAGCAGTGCATGTTTATGACACCTCAGTACTACAGTTTTTCTCTACTATAGTGTTTCTGGGTTTCTACATTATAAATTTCATTTTTTAATTTTTTAAATTTAATTTTATTTTTTTTATTGATTTTTTAAAATTGTTTGTCTTCACTGTGTGACATGTGGGATCTAGTTCCCCACCAGGGATCTAACCTGTTCCCCCTCCACTGGAAGAGTGGAGTCTTTCTTTTTTTTTTAATCAGTTTTTGTTTTTTAATGTATTTTTTAAATTTATTTTTTATTTTTGGCTGCATTGGGTCTTCATTGTTGCACACGGGCTTTCTCTAGTTCCGGCCAGTAGGGGCTTCTCTTGTTGCACAGCATGGGCTCTAGGCACATGGGCTTCAGTAGTTGCAGCTCACGGCTCAGTAGTTGTGGCTCTTGGGCTCTAGAGCATAGGCTCAGTAGTTGTGGCGCACGGGCTGAGATGCTCTGTGGTATGTGGCATCTTCCCAGACCAGGGCTCGAACCCGTGTCCCCTGAATTGGCAGGTAGATTCTTAACCACTGTGCCACCAGGGAAGCCCAGAAGCATGGAATCTTAATCACTGGACCACCAGGGAAGTCCCCATTATAAATTTTAAAGTCATTTCTTTATATACCCTATGATTACACCTAGCTGCCAGGTTATGTATGTAAATAGGAAATTTGAATCCCATTATTCCAGAAGAATAATCTAGCTGGATTCTTAATCTAAACTGAATGTTAGACAAATGTATCTAGTATCAACATCATAACATGTATGCTTTCCAGCCACATAAAAGGATGGGGTAAGATTCTACCCCTTGCTTCTACAAGGTTTCTTGTCTAGTGACAAAGCTTTCTGTGTCAAAACTGGCTGTTACATAAAGCAGTTGGCTTTGATTATCCTGTGAGGACCTTGCAATAGATGCATGAGAAAGTAAACAAATGAAGATTAGAGATTGCCACAAAGTTCCCTGGAGAATATTCAGAGTATATAAATGCACTCTTACAGAAGAATGGGAGAAAAGGGGGAATAAAATAGCATAGTCTGGTGTTTCAAAGAGAGGACACACATTCTTCCACTTTTATATAAAACCACAGAGCCTTCTAGACAAAGGTTACTGTTAGGTCAGGTATTTAATTTATTAGTTGGAGAAATGTTCAAAAATCATTCCCACTTCTTGTTGATAAGGTCATGGATCAGCATTCTTTTCACTAAAAAAGGATATGATGGAATAAATCTGTGATGATGAACAAACAGATGATCTCTTTCAAAGAATAGGATAAAATATTAATATATGTAAAATAACTAATTCAAATAAATAAATTTTAGATTACAGACTAATGAGAACTATTCTAATTGCCTAAAAGAATAACCTCAATTTTATTTGTTGTTTTTTAGTCTTATCTGATCTAAATCATTTTGGCATGAGCTTTAGAGATATTATGCACATAAAATATTAATTTCTTAATAAATGATTAATTTGGTTTTCAATTGTTTGGACTCCCATATCACATAATGGCATCTGTTCATCATAATATTACTTTTTGAGATATAACCACTGACAAAAATATATATATATATTAAATATACATATTTTACCTTCAAATTTAACCTTATTAACTTAGCCAAATGTGTAAACAGTAGTTCTTAATTCCAGGCATATCTACATGATATTTCCTTTTTCAGTTTACACAGCTGCGGAAATTAACACATTTCATCAGGGCAAGCCTAAATTACATGCCATAAGTACCAATTCAACCCCCTGACTGAATGCCAAAGGAAGAACAAAGCATGAGGTTAACCACACACATCAGAAAACTAAAACAGACAAGAAATATATTAAGTACCATGAAAGGTCAGAGTGACCAAGATATAATTCAGAAAATATTATCTTGGTTTTATCTTATCTTTCATAAAATAAGACAAAGCCACAAATGAGCACTTCAAAATGAACTCATTCATCCCTTGGTCAATGAACTGAAACATTTTTTAGTTGTCATTGACAATGGATCTTAACTGGTCAAAGAGGGTGTAGCTTTTTAAATTCTGACATAATCTTTTAAAAACTGTGACTTCTTTTTCTTTTATTGATTTTTGTATACAGCAGGTTCTTATTAGTTATCCATTTTATACATATTGGTGTATATATGTCAATCCCAATCTCCCAGTTCATCACGGTACCACCCTCACACCCACCCGCACAGCTTTCCCCCCTTGGTGTCCATAAGTTTGTTATCTACAGTTGTGTCTCAATTTCTGCCCTGCAAACCAGTTCATCTGTACCATTTTTCTACGTTCCACATATATGCATTAATATACGATATCTGTTTTTCTCTTTCTGATTTACTTCACTCTGTATGACAGTCTCTAGATCCATCCACGTCTCTACAAATGACCCAATTTCGTTCCTTTTTATGGCTGAGTAATATTCCATTGTATATAGGTACCACAACTTCTTTATCCATTTGTCTGTCGATGGGCATTTAGGTTGTATCTATGACCTGGTTATTGTAATTAGTGCTGCAATGAACACTGGGCTGTATGTGTCTTTTTTTTTTTTTTTTTTTTGCGGTACGCGGGCCTCTCACCATTGTGGCCTCTCCCACCATGGAGCAACAGGCTCTGGACGCGCAGGCTAGCGGCCATGGCCCATGGGCCCAGCCCCTCCGCGGCAGGTGGGATCCTCCCGGACCAGGGCACGAACCCGTGTCCCCCGCATTGGCAGGCGGACTCCCAACCACTACGCAACCAGGGAAGCCCTGCATGTGTCTTTTTGAATTATGGTTTTCTCTGGGTATGTGTCCAGTAATGGGATTGCTGGATCATATGCTAATTCTATTTTTAGTCTTTTAAGGAACCTCCATACTGTTCTCCATAGTGGCTGTATCAATTTACATTCCTACCAACAGTGCAAGAGAGCTCCCTTTTCTCCACGCTCTCTCCAGCATTTGTTGTTTGTTGATTTTCTGATGATGCCCATTCTAACTGGTGTAAGGTGATACCTCATTGTAGTTTGGATTTGCATTTCTCTAATAATTAGTGATGTTCAACAGCTTTTCATGTGCTTCTTAGCCATCTGTATGTCTTCTTCGGAGAAATGTCTGTTTATGTCTTCTGCCCATTTTTGGATTGGGTTGTTTGTTTTTTTTCAATATTGAGCTGCATGAGCTGTTTATATATTTTCGAGATTAATCCTTTGTCCGTTGATTCGTTTGCAAATATTTTCTCCCATTCTGAGGGTTGTCTTTTCATCTTGTTTGTAGTTTCCTTTGCTTGGCAAAAGCTTTTAAATTTCAGGAGGTTCCATTTGTTTATTTGTTTTTATTTCCATTACTCTAGGAGGTGGATCAAAAAAGATCTTGCTGTGATTTATGTCAAAGTGTGTTCTTCCTATGTTTTCCTCTAACAGTTTTATAGTGTCCGGTCTTACACTTAGGTCTTTAATCCATTTTGAGTTTTTTTTCTGTATGGTGTTAGGGACTGTTCTAATTTCATTCTTTTACATGTAGCTGTCCAGTTTTCCCAGCACCACTTATTGAAGAGGCTGTCTTTTCTCCATTGTATATCCTTGTGTCCTTTGTCATAGATTGGTTGACCATAGGTGTGTGGGTTTATCTCTGGGCTTTCTATCCTGTTCCACTGATCTATATCTCTGTTTTTGTGCGAGTACTATATTGTCTTGATTACTGTAGCTTTGTATTATAGTCTGAAGTCAGGGAGTCTGATTCCTCCAGCTCTGTTTGTTTCCGTCAAGAACGCTTTGGCTATTCAGGGTCTTTTTTGTCTCCATACAAATTTTAAGAATTTTTGTTCTAGTTCTGTAAAAAATGTCATAGGTAATTTGATAGGGATTGCATTGAATCTGTAGATTGCTTTAGGTAGTACAGTCATTTTCACAATATTGATTCTTCCAATCCAAGAATATGGTATATCTCTCCATTTGTGTGCATCATTTTGTTTTGTTTTGTTTTTTGTTTGTTTGTTTGTTTTGCAGTACGCGGGCCTCTCACTGTTGTGGCCTCTCCCGTTGTGAAGCACAGGATCCGGACGTGCAGGCTCAGCGGCCATGGCTCATGGGCATGGCTCATGGGCCCAGCCACTCCGTGGCATGTGGGATCCTCCAGGACTGGGACACGAACCCGTGTCCCCTGCATCAGCAGGTGGACTCTCAACCACTGCACCACCAGGGAAGCCCCCGTTTGCATCATTTTTAATTTCTTTCAGCAGTGTTTTATAGTTTTCTGCATACAGGTCTTTTGTCTCCCTAGGTAGGTTTATTCCTAGGTATTTTATTCTTTCTGTTGCAATGGTAAATGGGAGTGTTTCCTTAATTTCTCTTTCAGATTTTTCATCATTAGTGTATAAAAATGCAAGAGAATTCTGTGCATTAATTTTTTATACTGCAACTTTACCAAATTCGTTGATTAGCTCTAGTAGTTTTCTGGTGGCATCTTTAGGATTCTCTATGTATAGTATCATGTCATCTAAAAACAGTGACAGTTTTACTTCTTCTTTTCCAATTTGGATTACTTTTATTTATTTTTCTTCTCTGATTGCCGTGGCTAGGACTTCCAAACTATGTTGATAATGATGGTGAGAGCGGACATCCTTGCCTTGTTCCTGATCTTGGAGGAAATGTTTTCCGTTTTTCACCATTGAGAATGATGTTTTCTGTGGGTTTGTCATATATGGCTTTTATTATGTTGAGGTAGGTTCCCTCTATGCCTACTTTCTGGAGAGTTTTTATCATAAATGGGTGTTGCATTTTGTCAAAAGCTTTTTCTGCATCTATTGAGATGATCATATAGTTTTTATTCTTCAATTTGTTAATGTGGTGTATCACATTGATTGATTTGCGTGTATTGAAGAATCCTTGCATCCCTGGAATAAATCCCACTTCATCATGTTTTACGATCCTTTTAATGTGTTGTTGAATTCTGTTTGCTACTATTTTGTTGAGGATTTTTGCATTTATATTCATCAGTGATATTGGTCTGTAATTCTCTTTTTTTGTATTATCTTTGTCTGGTTTTGGTATCATGGTGATGGTGGCCTCAGAGAATGTGTTTGGGAGTGTTCCTTCCTCTGCAATTTTTTGGAAGAGTTTGAGAATAATGGGTGTTAGCTCTTCTCTAAATGTTTGATAGAATTCACCTGTGAAGCCATCTGGTCCTGGACTTTTGTTTGTTGGAAGATTTTTAATCACAGTTTCAATATCTTTACTTGTGATTGGTTTATTCATATTTTCTATTTCTTCCTGGTTCAGTCTTGGAAGGTTGTACTTTTCTAAGAATTTGTCCATTTCTTCCAGGTTGTCCATTTTATTGGCAAAGAGTTCCTTGTAGTAGTCTCTTAGGATGCTTTTTATTTCTGCGGTGTCTGTTGTAACTTCTCCTTTTTCATTTCTAATAATTTTATTGATTTGAACACTCTCCTTCTTTTTCTTGACGAGTCTGGCTAATGGTTTATCAATTTTGTTTATCTTATCACAGGACGAGCTTTTAGTATTATTGATCTTTGCTATTGTTTTATTTGTTTCTATTTCATTTATTTCTGCTCTGATCTTTATTATTTCTTTCCTTCTGCTAACTTTGGGTTTTGTTTGTTCTTCTTTCTCTAGTCCTTTAGTTGTAAGGTTAGATTGTTCATTTGAGATTTTTCTTGTTTATTGAGGTAGGCTTGTATAGCTATAAACTCCCCTCTCAGAACTGCTTTTGCTGCATCCCATAGGTTCTGGATAATCGTGTTTTCATTGTAATTTGTCTCTAGGTATTTTTTGATTTCCTCTTTGATTTCTTCCGGGATCTCTTGGTTATTTAGTAACATATTGTTTAGTCTCCATGTGTTTTTGTTTTTTACACTTTTTTTTCCATGTAATTGATTTCTAATCTCCTACTGTTTTGGTCAGAAAAGATTCTTGATATGATTTCAATTTTCTTAAGTTTACTGAGGCTTGATTTGTGACCCAAGGTGTGATCTATCTTGGAGAATATTCTGTGCACACTTGAGAAGAAAGTGTAATCTGCCATTTTGGGATGGCATGTCCTATAAATATCAATTAAATCTATCTGGTCTGTTATGTCATTTAAAGCTCGTGTTTCCTTATTAATTTTCTGTTTGGATGATCTGTCCATTGGTGTAAATGAGGTGTTAAATTCCACCACTATTATTCTGTTTCTGTTGATTTCCTCTTTTATAGCTGTTAGCAAATGCCTTATGTATTGAGGTGCTCCTATGTTGGGAGAATATATATTTTAAGTTGTGTTATATCTTCTTCTTGGATTGATCCCTTGATCATTATGTAGTGTCCTTCCTTTTCTCTTGTAACATTCTTTATTTTAAAGTCTATTTTATCTGATATTAATATTGCTACTCTAGCTTTCTTTTGATTTCCATTTGCATGGAATATCTTTTTCCATCCCCTCACTTTCAGTCTGTATATGTCCCTAGGTCGGAAGCGGGTCTCTTGTAGACAGCATATATATGGGTCTTGCTTTTTTATACATTCAGCGAGCCTGTGCCTCTTGGTTGGAGCATAATCCATTCACTTTTTAAGTAATTATTGAATAGTATGTTCCTATTACCATATTCTTAATTGTTTTAGGTTTGTTTTTCTAGGTTCTTTTCTTCTCCTGTGTTTCCCATTTATAGAAGTTCCTTTAGCATTTGTTGTAGAGCTGGTTTGGTGGTGCTGAATTCTGTTATGTTTTGCTAGTCTGTAAAGCTTTTGATTTCTCCATTGAACCTGAATGAAATCTTTACTGGGTAGAGTACTCTTGTTTGTAGGTTCTTCCCTTTCATCACTTTTAATATGTCATGACACTCCCTTCTGGCTTGTAGAGTTTCTGCTGAGAAATCAGCTGTTAACCTTATGGGAGTTCCCTTGTATGTTATTTGTTGTTTTTCCTTTGCTGCTTTCAATAATTTTTCTTTGTCTTTAATTTTTGCCAATTTGATTACTATGTGTTTCAGTGTGTTTCTCCTTGGGTTTATCCTGTATGGGACTCTCTGTGCTTCCTGGATTTGGGTGTTTATTTCCTTTCCCATGTTAGGGAAGTTTTCAACTATAATCTCTTCAAATATTTCCCCTGGTCCTTTCTCTCTCTCTTCTCCTTCTGGAACCCCTATAATGTGAATGTTGTTGCATTTAATATTGTCCCAGATGTCTCTTAGGCTGTCTTGATTTCTTTTCATTCTTTTTCTTTATTCTGTTCTGCAGCAGTGAATTCCACCATTCTGTCTTCCAGGTCACTTATCCGTTCTTCTGCCTCAGTTATTCTGCTATTGATTCCTTCTAGTGTAGTTTTCATTTCAGTTATTGTATTGTTCATCTCTATCTGTTTGTTATTTAATTCTTGTAGGTCTTTGTTAATCATTTCTTACATCATCTCAATCTTTGCCTCCATTCTTTTTCCAAAGTCCTGGATCATCTTCACTATCATTATTCTGAATTGTTTTTCTGGAAGGTTGCCTATCTCCACTTCATTCAGTTGTTTTTCTGGGGTTTTTCTTGTTCCTTCATCTGGTACATAGCCTTCTGCCTTTTCATCTTGTTTACCTTTCTGTGAATGTAGTTTTTTGTCCACAGGCTGCAGGATTGTAGTTCTTCTTTTTTCTGCTGTCTGCCCTCTGGTAGATAAGGCTATCTAAGAGGTTTGAGCAAGTGTCCTGATGGGAGCGACTGGTGTTGGTTAGAGCTGGCTGTAGCTCTGGTGGCAGAGCTCAGTAAAACTTTGATCTGCTTGACTACAGATAGGTAGGGCTGGGTTCCCTCCCTGTTGATTGTTTGGCCTAAGGTGACCCAACACTGGAGCCTCCCTGGGCTCTTTGTTGGGGCTAATGGCGGACTCTGGGAGGACTCATGCCAAGGAGTACTTCCCAGAATTTCTGCTCCCAGTGTCCTTGTCCTCATGGTGAGACACAGCCACCCCCCTTCTCTGCAGGAGACCCTCCAACGTTAGCATGTATGTTTGCTCCAGTCTCCTATGGGGTCACTGCTCCTTCCCATTGGTCCTGATGTACACACTACTTTGTGTGTGCCCTCGAAAAGTTGAGTCTCTGTTTCCCCCATGGCCTTTGAAGTCCTGCAATCAAATCTCACTAGCCTTTGAAGTCTGATTCTCTAGGAATTCCTTCTCCCATTGCTGGACCCCCAGGTTGGGAAGCCTGATGTGGGGCTCAGAACCTTCACTCCAGTGGGTGGACTTCTGTGGTATAAGTGTTCTCCAGTTTGTGGTCACCACCCAGCAGTTATGGGATTTGATTTTATTGTGATTGTGCCCCTCCTACCATCTTATTGTGGCTTCTCCTTTGTCTTTGGATGTAGTTTATCTTTTTTGGTGAGTTCCAGTGTCTTCCTCTAGATGATTGTTCAGCAGTTAGTTGTGATTCCATTGCTCTCACAAAAGGGAGTGAGAGAACATCCTTTTACCAAAAACTGTGACTTCTTCAAGGTTTTAAATTTCCATTGGTTTGAGTGAATTAGTTCTTATGTTGCTGTTAATCTAGTATCTACATACTCATAATAATTCAAACAAACTTATAAGACAAAGGAGGTTTTAAATGTTTATGGTGAATAGTGAAAAACTGTTAATATACCTAGTGCTGATTTTCATGTTTTGTCTTTTTTTTTTTTTTTGTAGTTTTGGAATGTAACTGAAAGTTTGGAAAACATTTATGGGTTTGTCACAACTTTATATAACATGACTTTGCATTATGATTCTTTTAGTTAAGTTTGTCTTCAGTTCTTGGCAGTATATATTATGTCAAATCTGATTTCACAATTTTTGAATTTTATTTTGTTTTGGGGGATTTGCATTTTTAATGGGTTCAGAACACTTAACATGAGATCTGCCCTCTTAAAGATCTTTAAAGTGCACAATATAGTTTAGTAAATGCCTAGAAAAAGCTGTAGAAAACATCCTTAAACAATGCTGTGTCTCTCATCACAGACATTTAGTCATCACCCTCCACATCTCATACCCACACATATGCAAAGGAGAAAAGTAAGTGTTCAGTGTTTTCACCTCATTTCTTGGAAATTATCCTAAATGTTACTTAATAAATTTCAAATTTCTTGCACAGTCTTTCTTTCTTACTTAAGTTCCATTTTATAAGGCAATGCTTTGGTTAAGTCAGCTTTAGAAATTATTTCCCTCCTCTACAAATTCACCTGTTTATCTCTAATCCCTGCATAGTGCAAGGCTGATCCTATAATCTGTTAATATCTGATTTACCAAGAGCCAGTTGTGCCCCACAGAGACTAAGCCATTCTTGCTCTCCAGCACATTAAGAATTAATATTTATCCTTACTGGACATTTCAGCCTCCACAAGAAACTTTAACAAAAGCTGTGCAAATCCCTATCCAACATATACTAGGAGGATTAATAATAATTCCTTTTGATCAGAATTACTAGGTTGGTCAGCAATGGTTTCCATGGTAATCAGGTGGTAGACAGGGCTGAGACTGATTTCATCAGTTGTAAGACATCATTAGAACTATCCTACATGCTTAATTATAACTTACCAGGACTGACTTCTACACAGTGTAGCTCAGAGGCACAGGAAATGAAGTTATGGGTTTTAACTGTTAGAAAGTTTCCACAGGAAATAAATTATTTTGCTTTCTCTCAATAAGATATTTTTTTCCTCCTGCCAAAAATGTTATGCATTAGGAGATATTTTGAAAATAATTTTTATAAGAAATGGAGCCAGAGTGGTATAAACACAATAAGAATTTCACTGAAACTTTGCTGTGCTGATAGAAAAAATAATTTGTAATCCCAGACAGTTTGAATTTTAGAAAAGATTAGCATATTAGAAAGAATTGTAACACCTGTAAAAAATGAATAAAGAGGGCTTCCCTGGTGGTGCAGTGGTTGAGAGTCTGCCTGCCAATGCAGGGGACACGGGTTCGAGCCCTGGTTTGGGAAGATCCCACATGCCACGGAGCAACTGGACCCGTGAGCCACAATTACTGAGCTTGCGTGTTTGGAGCCTGTGCTCAGGAACAAGAGAGGCCGCGATAGTGAGAGGCCCACGCACCGTGATGAAGAGTGACCCCCGCTTGCCACAACTAGAGAAAGCCCTCACACAGAAATGAAGACCCAACACAGTCATAAATCAATAAATCAATAAATCAATAAATCTAAATCATATGGGCTTCTAAGAAGACCTCTGCTTAAAAAATGAATAAAGAGAAACCTTAATTAAATAGAGTTGGGAAACCAGAAGGAGGTGCTCTCATACCCTGCAAAGATAGCAGAGGCAAACAAGAAGAAGAAAGACTCCTCTTCTTTCCTGACAGCAACCCAGCCAATGAAAAGCCATGGGCTCTATTTATTAGAGCTCTTCCAATTTCCTTTTTCACCTCTTATAGAAGTGTTCTCCATTCCCAGCTGTGCCGGGACTTGGATGTGGCTTGTCATGACTGCAGACAGCAAATTTCAACTCTCTTCTGATCCTGAATAAACCCATCTTCTCTGGAGAAATATCTGGCAGTCTATTTGTTTCAGGTCAACATACCCAAAACTAGTAGATATTAAAAGAGAAATGTGTGTGTGTTTGGGAGTGGGGGCAGGGCATGTAAGTATGTATTTCTGTGTTTGTTGCAGTTGAAAACACCTATATCTTTTTTTATTTTTGAAGCAGGAAGTTGATTAGCAGAGTTTTATTCCAGCATACAGTTGGTAACCCTGGAAAAAGAGTAGCCAAATTTGATAAGCTTGCCAACTCTGCACTTAATTCTTATATTAAATGAAAAATCTACACTTGGAAATTTTAAAATAAGAAGACAGCTGGAAATTATGATATAAAATAAGTACTATGGATTTGTAAGTTTATCCCATGTATACAGTGATTCAGTTAAAAATAACTGTTATTGAAATTTTGAAGGGTAGGTAGGAATAAGAGGACCTAAAATGAGGTACACCTGGAAGAAACTAAAATTATCAAAAGTCCTTACAAAGGACTTAAAAGAAATAGTAAAAGATCCATGCTACACAGGAAAAGGCCATTGCTAGTCTTCTGTCATGTAGGTTAAAGCACATTCTATACTTAAGGTGAAACGGGTGAATGCAAATTTCATTTTGATTCTCTTGAGCAATGACTGAAGATCAAAAAATATGTTCATATAAAATGAAAGGATGTTGATGATGACTGTCATAATCAGAAATCTTAAAATAGCAGAATCAGTTAAATGTTGGAACCTTTTAAATCTAGTAAAACTGTGGAGTCTAAAAACTAGAATTCCTTAATTTTTATTCTAACCTTCTGATATATAATTATTTAAATAATAAGTAGACAGAAAATGCATTTATAAATCAAAAACATATTTTATAATTAATAGGTGGGAGAAACAAAAGATTCCCTAAAATATATCTGGGGATTTGGGCTCTAAAATTAGAAAGTTAACAACTTTTCTAAACATTTAGCTTGCTTGAAAACATATTGACATGACAATGATCATGCAATTAATTAAAGCATTTTTTCTTCACTCTGATAGCAAGATCTGTTAACAAAAAAAGAGACATAAAACTTATATTCACCATCTACTTACAATCATAAATATTTAATGAATTTTATAAAGTATTATTTTTCTGAGCCCTACAAAAATTGTAGAAAAGGTTCTAATATGTTTTTTAAGATGCAAAATAGATTTCTTTTATCAATTGAGCCTTTATGATATTTGCAACACAACTCTGCTTGAACATGTGTATTCAGAGTTAACATAACTAATAGCCTGGGAGATTTGAGTCTATTATTAGGCTTATAAATTGCACTGTGTTCATAATAAACTGCTAATGCTTTAAGAAATGTAATTGGGAATAATTACCACATATTATGCATGTATGTCAGAGGAATCTGCCCACACTAATGCAGATTCTGTCAAAAAATTTACTTATGACATTTTTCTTTTTGCAAAAAAAAAAAAATAATTTCATACTCCTTTCTGCTTAATGTTTTTATATTCTGTGCCCAATTAAGTCTCTATGAGGGGATCAGGACTGAGGTCTTGTTTCTCCATTTGTCACTTACTGTAGTTCTTTAGAAATGCCAGGTACTTGAAGGTTACATAACTTAAACAGAAACAGAATGGTTATCAAGGTTAAAACTAATCTGTTATTAGAATTACTCAAAAAAATAATAATGGAAATAAAGTGAATAAAAGTTGTAAATAATTTGTAAAAGCTTGGTATTTAACAAATTAAGTTTAATGTTGCAAGACATAATAAAACATGATTAGATCCTGAACTTGCATGTAACTTTACCAAATCACTAATTCAGCTCAACATATTTTCATGTACTGAAAAAATACTGTGTAGTGACACTATATTTGAGTCATTTCTATCAGTTTAGAGAACTACAAAATCCTACATCATTCTCATTCTATGAACCTTACCATAGTCATTTATGTCTTAATCATTTAGTTATTGCACTGTAATTAGGTTCTAACTGGGTAATATTTGCCTGAATAGGCCTTTCTTTTCTCTCCTTAGCCATTTAAGAAGAAAATCAAAAGCTAGTGGGAAATTTAGTTATTGGCTCTTTAGAAAGGAATTTCTCAGGCCCAAATAGACACAAATTCAAGTCCAAGAAAATGGATTTGAGATGTGAAAATCTATATCCTGTAGTATTTATGGATGACCTAATGCCAGAAATTCATATAGTTTTGTGAGAAGCGGCTATAGAAGTGCATTTTTGATGGCTCAGACCCACAGAACTCCAATCACATCCCCAGAGACATAGCTATACATTGTGTGCAGTAATGTGTGTTTACAGCCACTAGTAGGTATGAGATAAACAGAGTGAATGCTGAAATTCACATTGTAAGGGTCAGGGTCTATTTGGAGCCCTGCTTTCCTTCTTTTCACTACATAGCAAAAAGACACTGGAACACTTTAAAGAAAAGATCTGAGAATTGTAGCTAGCTTAATCCTAGGATTAAAGAGACTGAGTTATGAGGACAGGTTAAAAACCTTAGTGTAAAAAGAAAATCTTTGAAATTCCATGTACAGACCTATCTTGGCAATAGGTATAAAAGCACAGGCAGTTTTGATAATACTACAACAAAGAAACTGGGAGAGGGATTTAATTGATGACTATCAAAGGTAAATTAGACTATACATTAAAAGTATCATATTAATGAAAGGAAAATACTTGAAAATACAGCTAGCTAAAAGGAAAATCAGAAAGAACTAAAACATTTTCTACCTACTATTTTTGAGTTTCAAATAATATTTTCAGCCAAACAATCAGGTTAGTAGATTTGTTTCAGAAAATTAAGTTATGCTACAAGATCTTCTTTAAAACATGAAATAATTCCAGCTGAAAATACATCTATAATGGAACTTTATCAGCCACCTTCTGGTGCTTTTGGTCCTTTTAGCTGTCCAATTTTTTCTTAGTTTCAATCAACACGTTAGTCCCCTGCAGAGGTGAGAAGACTTTGATATAAAGGAATTTAATAGTCCAGACAGCCCTCTTAATGTAGCTCAGCAAGAGACGTGGGGATAAAATCATCAGCTGCTCCTAGTGAGCTTATACAATCTTTTATAAAAAGCTGACTGGAACCAAGAAAAGAAAATATTCTATATCTTACGGTACTTTAATACTAGACACCCAATTAGTGACTAGTATTTGAACACGTAACCAAGAAAAGGCCTTCGGAATGTTTCAGACAAATAGGAGAATTAACAAAAGGAAAATTGAGTATCATTTCATGCTTAAATTTGTCATGCAATGACAAGGTTTAACTTCAAAGTGATTATTTCATATTCCTTCTATTTCTCATTATTATCTCATCCTGTCTGCCTTCTTCCATCTTGTTTCTTCTACTGTAATCAATTAAGAATGCAGATTTTTTTGAGAGAAAGCAATGACCTGGTCTTCTTGATATTCTGTTCTGCCACTGTTAGCTTTAGGACTATGGGTTTGTCATTTGACATTTATCATCTTCCAAAATTATAATGAAGACTTTGATCCCTCAAATGAGTGTTAAGAAAATCATATCTTACAAATAAAGTGTAAGGTTGAAGAAAAATTTTATAACTAACTAAATAAATATCAATACCTATCTGGCAGGTTTCCCCAGATGAGTGAAATAATCAAAATATGCATTTAAATTTATGCACAATGACTTCCTGAAATTTTATGAAACTCCTATACCCCAATTTCATACTAGTGTAGGCATACTACTTACAATATTGCTTTAACAAACATGATGATCATGCCTCCGTACATGGTTCTTTTAAGGGTTCAAAAAAGTTTTCTTATATGAACTAATTATATTAATTGTACATAAATGACATTTGTGACTTCTGAAACATAAAACAGTTCTATCGACTACATTTTATGAGCCTTACATCCTCTACACAATAGGCAGGAATATTGCTTTGGAAATTGCTATCATAAAATAAAGAAGGCAGTGGAAGTTTAGACTTCAATACTTCTAATCATTCATTTCAAAGTTTATTTTTTTCAAAGAATAAAGAAACAACAAAAAATATAGACAACCAAATTTGATCCAAGAAAACTTCAGTAGCCATCAGTTGATTTTATTCATAATATTTCAAAGTTGCACAAAATCTAGCTAATACAACTAGCTGTATACAACTAGCTAATACCACCATAAACAAATTAATTGACTTTTGCAACAATTTAATAAACCATATTTAATGGACACCTATTATACATATGCCATTATACAATCTGTTATAAGATTTAGAGATAATTAAAGAGTCCCTGCCTTCAAAAACCTTTCATTACTATGAACATGAGGAAACAAGTAGCTAAATAATGGTAATGAATGATAGGGTATTTTCTAGAGAACCATGACTGCAGAGAAATAATCAGAGGAGGGAAAGCACCTTTCTATTGGCTGGAAATAACATTTAGAAGGACATAGAAAGATCTGTAATATTTCAATTGGAAGATACTGGGGAACAACAGAGAGGAAAGAATAAGAGAGCATCTGAACATACAAGGGCATGTTTGAGTAATTAAAGTCGTGACCAATGTTGCATTTTTAAGCAGAGTTGTGACATTTCAAATATCATCAGATGGTAATCTATGTTTTACATAATTTTTATGCCAAAAATTTTGATAGCTTAGGGAAGTAATGAGTATTAAAATTCACTCAAAAAGCTATATTTCTAAAAAGCAGGTCTATCCTGCACAAAATGATTGAAAGAAATTACTTCTATAGAATAAAATTTAGGAAACTTGTGAATTTAATTTAGACAACAGTCAATATTTTATATTTTGCAGAATTCCCTCTGAAGAATGTGTTTCGACATGATTTATCTAATCTAGGTATTGCAAAATAATAAGTGAGCTCCATTATTTCATGTTAAAATTTCCAAAGTAGGTGCTATAGTGACATTTTAATATGAACCTGAGCATAAGAACAACTTTGATTAATTTCAATTTACATTTATCTACTAAACTATTATTTACTTAATATTTTTAAACTACTATTAATTAGTTTGACAATAAAGTAAACCTTTAAATAATATTTATATAAAATGATGCCAGCAATAATTTGTCCTCACATAGTGCATTTTATATTTAATATGTATACACATTCAAAAACTTGTTTACAAATGAGGAAACTAAGGTTCAGAAAGATTAAATTAATTCCAAAAAGTGACAAAGCATCAAGTGAGACATGCAAGACTAAAAACCAAGCACTTTGATATCCAGCTATCTAGTGAGTATTCTACTAAAAAATTACATAAAAGTCTAAAGTACACTATTAACATGTGGAAAATTCATCTAGAGTTATAAATTGGAGATCCTATGATACTCTCTTTTCACTAGACTATTTAGGAAATTAGAATTAATTTACATACTCTTAGAGTTCAAAGATAATAATGACAATAACTATCTGCAATAATTTTGATAATGTTGACAATATTTCCTTCAACATTTTTTGTTTGTTTTTAAGCTTAAGCAAAGGACTACGCTGTCATGAGGTTCTCTAAATTCTGAAATATTCTTTTGAGGCTTGATGACTCTTGTGTCTTCACTAATTGTCTGAAGGATGTGAACATATCACTGTAATGGGTAACAACTCCATCAGCTAATATCTCAGAGAAAATAACTTGATATTGTAGCTGACAGCAAGACTGCAAAAGAGCTGCATGTTGGGGGCACTGGGAGAAAAGGATGCTTTATGGGGAAGGTAAAAGGGCATCTTATTCTAATAATGTGGACCATAATTGGCCTTTGTTACTGCTATTAAACAACATTATTTAAAATGCATTATATATTATGCTCCATAGGTCCAGAGCACAACTTATTTATTACAAGCATCCCTCAAGAAAACTTTTTTTTGCCAATTTTTCAATTCTGCACATATTTTAGCATTTTCCTAATAGTCCAAATTCAAAATTTTGGATGGATTTCTGACTCCTCCTTCTTCTTCATTGCCATTACAATATATATGCATTTCTTGCAGATCCTTTATTTTGAGTATTTTAGGACTTGCCCGAATTGCTACATACTCACTGCCACTCTTTTCGTCTGTGACCTCATTGCTCTATGTCCAGATTACTGCAGTGGCCCCCTGGTCTCGTCTTTTTAGTCAGCTCAGATTACAAATCCCAAAATGCCACTCTCCTGACTAAGAGTTCTCAATGACTTTCCCAAAGCTTCTCAGGTCAGCTGCAGACTCATATCACTGGCCACTGAGAAAATCCATAAAGAGATCTCACCTTGCCTACACACAACCAAATATATTACTCTACCCAAACATACACTGTTTCAGACAGGATATTTCACTCACAATTATTACAACTCCCTAGGTATCCCTTCATATATAACTTTGACCTAGCCAGTCTTTTCAGTTAGAATATACCTATTCATCCATCCATCCATCTCATCTGTCTATCCATCCATCTGTCCATCCAGTCAGTCAACCAGCCAGCCAGTCAGCCAGACAAACAGCTCATATTTAAGGAAGAGGTGCCTGGCACTCTGCTGGATATTAGAAATACAGACTAAAACATTCTTTTCTGTCTTCAGGGTGCTCCCAGTCAAGTTTTGAGGCAGAAATTACCTGATTGCATGGCAGTGTGCATTACAGATAACTGTTATGGGAGAATTTGAAAGGGATTTAACTTAGCTTGCAGGAGTCAGGAAAAGAAGGAGGTAACACCTAAGCTAAATCTTAGAATTTTCTCTCCTCTTATCTCTAAGATAAAATCCTGCCTTTAAAAAAAAAATCTGACTCCATTCCTTCTTTCAAAGAAAATCTCAAGTCTAACTTCCTACATGAAGCTGTCCTCAACAAAGTGAGCTGACCTAGAGAGCTACTCTTCCTCCTAGCTGTCAAGTGCATTGTCAACGTTGCAACTGTCTGTGTCAGATTGTTCTCTAATAGTTCCTTTTTGCAAGTAAGTCCCTAGAACTATAATCTTTCCCCAGGAAATCACTAGCTTCTTTAAGGCAGACTCCTTTTCTTCTTCTTTGTTCTCCCTGCAGTGTCTATTATAATGATGAATTACTTTTAGGTATGCTAACATAAACATTCTTGAAGTTAATTAAGTCAGCTTCTCTTTCTAGTCATCCTCCAGCCATTCTGGACACCCACAGTGACATGTGTGGAAATGTCATTTTGGAGCCTCCCAGCAGCCATATTCCTGCAGTGGTACAGGGTCCAAGCTGGGTTAAATCAGATTCCTTACATATATCTCATCAGTAATAATTCAGGGATAAAAATAAACAAAATAAACCTTTCCACTGCAATTCATTTGATTGTCAATAATTAATCCAAAATATACTCATAACATTATTTTTAATTAGAGGAAAATATATTTGTCTTTGGAAAAACAGTTATGATTTTTATAGCATAGTCGTAAGTTTTTTACATCTAAATATACAGCTTTGGGAATAAGGACTTTCCAAAACTCTCCTACTGCCCGTTTTTGTCCTTTCTGATAACGATAGTATCATAATTTCAGTGCAAACCAAAATATATCCTCTGGGAAAAAAATGTCTCTAAATGAAGACTTGTTTCTTTGCAATTTCTTCCCCCTAAATAATACACAGTTTAAGGGGTTGTTTTAAAAAAATATATTTTTACAGCTACATCAAAGTTTATATTTGAGCAAACAAAATATAATAAGCTAGAATGAAGGAGAAATTTTAAATAACATCTATAGCATTTAACATTCCTAGATGTATGGAATGACAAAAAATATAACAGTAATGAAAAAGGTCCAGGAAATCTCTCTTCTCTGTCTATCCAAAACATAAATAAAATTTGAACCCCCCAGTGTTGTATAAGGGGCAAATGAAAGTAGTTCTGAGGAAGGAACCATTCCCTCATTCTAGTCATCGGGAAATGTACATGAGAAGTTGTGCTCTATATCCCTTAAAGACGCATACCTAAAGTCACAGAGGACTTGAAGGGAAGGAAACTCAGACTATCTGTTCTCCTGCAGGAGAAGGAATTACAAAAGGGTCAGGGGATTATTGGTAAAGTTTTCTCTCTTCCTGGAAAACATGATCTTTGTGTATCATTTTTGGCAGGATGTAGGGAAAGAAAATTTTAACAATATATATTAGTCTTAAGAGCTTATTAGTTGATCCAATTGAATGCACAGTTGTAAAAATGACCAAATTTCTATCTTAATATGAGGAGATCCTTTGAGGAAGGATGAGAATCATTTTCTAATTAGGTAAGCATTTTAGGACAGCAATTATATGTGTTGATTTTCTTTGATATTTTTGCATCTTTCAGAAATGTTAGCTAATTTTCTTTTCACACATTTCTGCAGCTATACAAAACAGTGAAGGTAAGATCATCACCTAGATAATTCAATTATAAATTTAATAACTCAATTATAAATTTAATAATTCAATTATAAAATAAATTATTATATTTTTCTGTTTATATTTATTTATTTCGATTCTCTTAAGCCTAAGTTATCATTCTTGTTTTGCCACTGATCAATATTGACCATATATTCCTTGCCTTTACACTAATATATTTTTATACTTTAAAATCTAAAGGGTTGGGGCTTTCCTGGTGGCACAGTGGTTGAGAGTCCGCCGGCCGATGCAGGGGACACGGGTTCGTGCCCCGGTCCGGGAGGATCCCACATGCCGCGGAGCAGCTGGGCCCGTGAGCCGTGGCCACTGGGCCTGCGCGTCCGGAGCCTGTGCTCCACAATGGGAGAGGCCACAACAGTGAGAGGCCCGCGTACCACAAAAAAAAAAAAAAAAAAGAAAAGAAAAAATCTAAAGGGTTATATATATAAAGTAGAATTGTTCTTGTATAAATTATTTTCTCCCCATAGAAGTGTTCATTTTTTTTCATTCATAGCTGCATTCCCACAGTAGTTTTGAATCATTTTTGGAATACAAACATAAAATTCTATTGAAAATATTCTTTCTTGTTCCAGATTCCCAAGGCAAACTATTATGCTTTAGTTTTGACCCAGTATAAGGCACTTATTAGACTCCCAATACATGTTTTAAGAATGAGAATAGGAAAGAATAAATTAATAAATTCTGGTTAATTCCAATTGGATAATACTTCCAAATTGGGCTTCTTCCATCTTAAATTTTTCAGTGTGCATTCATATTTACTGATCTATATTTTTAGAACAAAACTGTTCCCTATATTTAATTTCTCATATTATTTCACTATGAAGACAAAGTATCACAATGTTGAAAAGTAATATTTTACATTTTAATTGTTATTATTCATCTTAAGTGAAAATATCCAGTCGATATAATGCTTATGGTAAATTTTCATTTGGTAAAGAAAGAAAAGAATAAAAAAAGAGTATTTTCAATGTTATTTTACTGTAAGGTAAGAGACCCAGCCTGAAGTCCACATAGAAACTTCATAGAGGTCTACACAGGCTATGAAAATGAATGATCAATGTTGCATGGATATATACATTCAAGCTTCTGTGTTGAGGGTACATTGATCTTCAAATGTCTTATAGAGATCTCTTACCAAAGAGAACTTAGAACTATTAGAAAATATTATTGAAAGTTTTTAAATGAACATATTCCCATATATGTGAAAATCTGAAAACATTAAAAACAAAATGCTGGGTTTCCCTGGTGGCGCAGTGGTTGAGAGTCCATCTGCCAATGCAGGAGACACAGGTTCGGGCCCAGGTCCGGGAAGATCCCACATGCCGCGGAGCGGCTGGGCCCGTGAGTCATGGCCGCTGAGCCTGCACGTCCGGAGCCTGTGCTCTGCAACGGGAGAGGCCACAGCAGTGAGAGGCCCATGTACCGCAAAAAAAAAAAAAAAAAAAATGCTTTTATCTGATGATTGAACATCAAAAAGAACCAAAATTAAAAAAAAATATATTTGGAAAATTCAAGCCAAAATTTTAAAACCCACATTCTGCTAATTTAACTGGATAAATTTAGAGATCAAATCGTCCTACTGAGTTTCCTCTTGGTTCAGTTTTACTGAATTAAAACTCAACTCTGAGGCTCATTTCCCCTATGATGAGATGGCAGCATCCCGTCTCTCATTCTCAACTTGCTAAATTGTTAGAAATATGTCATAACCTATCCAGTTTAGATGTTTTCCTTTTTTTCTTCCAACTATCACAAACTAATTCCTTCTTGTGTACTATGAATAATAGTAAGATTGGAAATAGTTTTTCATTTTTGCTACAGAATATTTTTATGTATGTATTTATTTATTTTTTAATATCTTTATTGGAGTATAAATACTTTACAATGTTGTGTTAGTTTCTGCTATACAACAAACAAAGTGAATCAGCTATATGTTTTTGACTATATATATTTTAGATGTAAAATGTGATGTTTAGATTTATGTATACATTGTGAAATGATTTCCACAATTTAATTAATTAACATATCCTTCACCTCCCTTAGTTACCTTTTGTATGTATGGTGAGAACACTTCAGATCTATTCTCTTATCAAATTTTCAGGTATACAGTACATTATTATTAACTATAGTCACCAAGCTGTACATTAGATCTCTATAACTTATCTGTCTTATAACTGAAAGTTTGTATCCTTTGATCATATCTCCCCTTTTTCCTCACCCCAGTATCTAGTAACTACCATTCTCCTTTTTGTTACTAGGAACATTTTTTTTTTTAAGATTCCAGATATAAATGAGATCATGTGATATTTGTTTTTCTGTATCTGGCTTGTTCCACTTAGAACAATGGACTCCAGTTTCATCCATGCTGTTGCAAATGGCATAATTTCCTTCTTTTTAAAGGCTGAACATTCCTTTGTATACATATACCACATTTTCTTTATCACCAATAGCCACTTAGGTGGTTTCCGTATCTTTGCCACTGTACATAATACTGCAATAAACATGAAGTGCAGATATCTCTTTGAGATAGTGGATATACACCTAGAAGTGGGATTGCTGGGTCATACATAGCCCTAAATTTTTAGAACTTAGAGTATGGTAGTTTTTAATTTTTTGAGAAAATTCCATCCTGTTTTCAATAGTACCTATACCAATTTACATTCCCACCAACATAAGTGTTCCCCTTTCTCCACATCCTTCAAAAAATCATCTTTTGATTTTTTAACAAATGCCATTCTAACAGGTGTGAGGTGGTATCTCACTGTAATTTTGATTTGCATTTCCCTGATGATTAGTAATGTTGAGCATATTTTTATATAGCTGTTGGCCATTTGTAAGTTTTCTTTGAAAACATGTCTTTTTAGGCCCTTTGCCCATTTTTTAATATGGTTAGGCTATGAGTTTTATGAGTTCCTTATATATTTTAGATATTAACCCTTTATCAGACAAATGGTTTGCAAATATTTTCTGTCATTCCATGTGCTGTCTTTTAATTTTGTTGATTTTCTCCTTCACTGTGAGGAAGCATTTTACTTTGATGTAGTCCCACTTGTTTACTTTTGCCTTTGTTGCCTATGCTTTTCATGCCAATTCTAAAAAATCATTGCCAAGACCAATGTCAAAGAGATTTTCCCGTATGTTTCTTCTAGGCATTTTATGGTTTCAGTTTTACATTGAAGTCTTTAATCTATTTTGAATTGTTTTTCTATATGGCAAAGTGTCTACTTTCATACTTTTGCATGTACATATCCAGTTTTCCCAAGAACATTTATTGAAGCTATGGAATATGTTAAGTACAGAGAAAACAATAAAGAATAATGTAACAAACACATGTGTAATACCATCAGCTTTGTCAAATCATATCATTTTGCAGCTTTTGATTAGGATATTATTTTTAAAAATTAAACATAATAAGTGTGTACCTTTTCCTAATCCCATTTCTTCCCACATCTCCCAGCAGTAATTACTATCTTGAATTTAGTAAATGTGATGCCTATTCATGAATTTTATGTTTTTATATACTCATAAACAAAAGGAGTTATTTTACATCTTTTTATATTTTATATGAACTTTATACTATATGTTTCTTGAGTTTTTCTTTTCCATGAAGTTTATTATTTTGATAACTATCCTCATTAATATGTAAGGTTTCAATATGTTCATTTTTAACACAATACAGAATTTCATTGAATGCACCTGCCAGCTGTTTACAACCCAAATATTACTTTTTGAATCAAAGTAGTTAAAGAGAGCATTTCCAATTTTAAAATAAAAGGTATATGTACATCTATACACAATTAAGGAAAGCTTCAAATTCCAAAAGCTGTTGTTTACAAAAAAAGAAAATAGCTTCCCTGATTTATTTTATTTTTTAAAGGGTATCATATTCATGCCAGTGTTCCCCAAACATTGCTGGACATTAAAATAGCCTAGTGAGATTTTTAAAATCATAGTGCCTAGCTCTCACATACCATAATAATAAAATCAGAATGTCTGGAAGTGAGAGCCAGGCATTAATATTTTTAAAAGATCCCCTGGTAATTGCAAAGTACAGAAAAGTTGGCAACCACTGAGTTATGCTGAGCCATTTTTTATTTAAAATATTGAGATTTCAATATCTCCCTTGTAGCCCCCAGGACACTGACTAACTCCCATCACCTTCCTCCATTCTCGGAAGCTTTCCCTGAGGAAGTTTGGAATTTTTTTTTTTTTGGCTCAATTTCTTTACACATGTTACTTCTAAAACTATCTGCACTAGTACTAAATGATATACCTTAAATTATTTAACTCATCCTGCTCTCAGGTTGGCTTTCTGCTGTTTTTAAGCCCCGCATATAGTTATTTATATTGTTATCAAGTGTACATTTCAAGATCCTAAGGGTTTAGAAACAGGTCAGTGAATTAGCTCTGTATAGTATTGAACAAATTGCTACATGCAGAGAAACAAATCATGCTTTTCCTAAAT
Source organism: Lagenorhynchus albirostris (assembly GCF_949774975.1). Classification (NCBI taxonomy): domain Eukaryota; kingdom Metazoa; phylum Chordata; class Mammalia; order Artiodactyla; family Delphinidae; genus Lagenorhynchus; species Lagenorhynchus albirostris. The sequence goes on along the minus strand of NC_083112.1, from coordinate 38,975,027 downwards.
ATGACATCTTGCATGAAATAAAAACTCTAACTTTCTAAAATCTGGTACCAAGTATCTTAAATCATATAAAATATCAAGCTGCTATATTCTAGGGTTTGTTTTTATTCAACCTTACACATTATATGCAGTTTATTTAAATCATTTTCTGCTTAACTTATTTCAGACCACAATTTTATTCATACTCACTTAAATATAATCACATCTAAATTAAATAGAAACTAAATAGTATTTATATTTAGAACCACAAATCTATACTCTATAGAATATTTTATTTTCTTAGCAGAAAATTATCTCTAATACAGAGAAATCTATGGATTGAATTCAACTTCTACTTAGGAAGCCACAGCATCTCCAGCTGAAGCAAAAGTACAAAGACAACACATCTTTTTCTGTTGTCTACATTTTGCTGATTTCTGCCTCTCTCTTCCCTTTCTCAATCTCTCTCTGACTTTCACCATCACTCCCAAAGGTAACATAAACTGTTGAACTTAATTTAATTGGAAATGTGGTGGAATGTAATCAAGTTACATACATCACCAGGACAACAGGAAAAATACCTTGGTCCTATCCAAAATCTTATTTAAGACAGTTTGCATTTCTACCAAGAAGACAAATGGTGACTTTCAAAGAGCACCAAGTTACTGTGCATGACACTGTTACGTTCCCCAATTTTTCCCATGAGAAAATATACTGTAATAAAGTTGACCTAGTCATTTAGTTTAAACACTAAATAACTAATTCAAATTATATCAACTGTATATTGCTCTTCCTTAAGATGTCATTCTGCAGGAGTTGTTAATGTAGAAAAATCTAAAGTAGTGACAAATATATCATGGACATGAAAGGAAATCAAAGCGGCATATATTTTGGAAGGTAAGGGTAGTTTAACTCCAAAAGAACCAAAATTTATGCTGCTTCTGGCTCTCGAACATAATAACTTGTATTTCAGTGTTGTTTGTTTTCTAGTGAGACTGCAGGAAAAACTACTTTCAAGGGCCTGATGCCTCAGGTGGAAGATATTAAGCCTGTGGTAAGTTGTTGCCTGTGGAGAGGTTGACCCAGAGGAAAAGAAAGCAAGCAGCTGAGTCACAGAGGCATGTATATTTATGGGGTTCTGCTTCAGGGTTGTTTACAGTGCTGCAGGGTCCAACTCCAGACAACGGCTGTCACTTAGTGCAATAGTGCAGAGGAATGGAGAACTGACAGCATTTGTGATATGGGGTCTCATCTCTGGCTGAATAACAGAAAGATGTTCATTTTTGCCTTCCAAGAGGAAGCTATTGATTGCAATGTTATAAGGTTTTACTTTTGAAATTAAAAAAAGAGGTCTTTGTGGAGTTTAATAACTTGTGTTTGAGTTAATATATTGAAAGTATGTTCATTGGTGTCAATTTCTGGAGGACTTAAAAATGTAAAACCATGAAATAGATGACAACTACAAAAAATAATACTAGAAAAATAGTTTGTTCCTTAGAGGAGTATTAGAAAGGCAGTTAGAAGATTACCACGTTGGTATCCAGCTATTGGTGTCCATTTCTCTCCTATTGCTAATGAACCTGAAGACAAAATGTATTACCATGCTTAAAAATATGCATTAATGTTTAAGGTTATAGCATCTAATAAATATCTGCATATCAAATTGAATTCTTGATTTAAAGTTATCTCTGGGCTTTCTATTAAATCCTTTAACATTTATACAGATTGTATAAATCATGCACAGCACACGAAAATATGGTGAGAAGGTGTGCAATTATTCTTCTCATGCATAATGTCACTGTTGAAACCCCACCTCCAGTTTACAGCTCCAATTTGTTTATTTAAAGAGCATCTGTATTGTAGACAAAAGAAGTGAAGAACAGCAACTATAAGAATGCCAGCATAAAATTTGCACTGTTTCATTAGTTGAATCAATGGTGCCATTTTAGTATCTTTATCCTATACTGTTCAATTTTTACAGATTTTATGACAGGTACTGACTTCCAGCTACAGACATAAATATTGTTTAAAATATATAATTGAAATTAGCATGACAGAAAATTAATGGCATTAAAAATATATAATTCTGAAGAAGTATACTGAATTATAAACAAATAATAGGAGAGAGAGGTGAGGAAAATAGAAAAAAGCAATTTTATAATTTATAAATATAATACAAATATCTAAATGCAGGACTACTACTGTTTGTAATTTGAAGAGCTTTATCAGCCTGAAGCTACTTTAACAAGAAACAGGAAACCACGGGGGGAATGACTCTACGCCTGCCCAATAATTGTGGAGAGAAATGGTGGTTATTCAGGAACCTCTGCCAAGTGAGGGGAAATTCAAATTTCAAAAGTAGGAACATAACTAACAGATAACAGAATATTATAAAAAGCCTGGGACTTTTCTCAAGGGAACTGCAAAGCGTGGAATGGATGTTATACAAATAGTACTGTGAGATGGTTAAATTTAAACCATCTTCCTGTTTTAAATGTACTGGAATAAAGAGACCAGGGGTTTTAAGTGACTTTTTCAAGATCTCATAGATGAGTCAGTGGGACAGATAGGTCTAGCTACTGAGTGACAGAGAAAATATGAGCTGTAGACTCCCCTCACTCCACACCTGCAGAAACCCTGAACTTCTCCAGCATGTAAGCATTCACTGGTGACACCAGCCTAATCCTTATAGAATCTCAATGGAGGTGACCATGCAGGAGGCTTTACCTATGCCCTTGTTTCTTCATTAAAAAAAAAAAAAAAAATACTGATTAGATTATGGAATGAATAACGCAAGAGAAATTGGCCACTGATTTTTCATATCTGTCCAGACAAATTATTAGTAGCTAAAACAAGGAAGGTTAAGGCGGTCAACAATCTAGACTGTCCACATCCTCCATCCACCCATCACTAATGAAATCCCCAAGAGACTGTTCTCAAAATGCTAAAATAATCGGGAGTTAGTTCCTAAGATATCACTACCACATTAAACCTTCTTAAAATATTATTCCTGACTCATACACTGCTTTGATTATTCATTCATGTGGAATTTAAGACTACAAATCACATTGGTTACATTTTAGAAAATTCCCTTTGCATAGTTTCAGTTATATCAAAACTAAATAAATCTTCTTTAGTCAAAAATACTTTTTGGGCTTCCCTGGTGGCGCAGTGTTTGAGGGTCCGCCTGCAGATGCAGGGGACGTGGGTTCGTGCCCCGGTCCGGGAGGATCCCACATGCCGCGGAGCAGCTGGGCCCGTGAGCCGTGGCCACTGGGCCTGCGCGTCCGGAGCCTGTGCTCCGCAACGGGAGAGGCCACAACAGTGAGAGGCCCGCATACCGCAAAAAAAAAAAAAAAAAAAAAAATACTTTTTAATCTTCAAGTTCCTCGGGGATACTGTACATTTCCATTCTTCCCAGACTTCACTGAATTAAAATTAGTGTTTCATGTTGCGTGCAGAAAAGTGTTTAGAAGTAATACTGATGTTAAGAAATAGGTCAGCAAAATAATTGTTTTAGGGGCTTCCCTGGTGGTGCAGTGGTTGGGAGTCCGCCTGCCAGTGCAGGAGGCATGGGTTTGAGCCCTGGTGAGGAAGATCCACATGCCGCAGAGCAATTAGCCCCATGTGCCACGGCCGCTGAGTCTGCGCTCTACAGCCCACGAGCCACAACAACTGAGGCCCGCGCACCTAGAGCCTGTGCTCCACAACAGGAGAGGCCACCACAATGAGAAGCCTGCACACCACAGCGAGGAGTGGCCCCCGCTCGCTGCCACTAGAGAAGAGCCCGTGCGCAACAACGAAGACCCAATGCAGCCAAAAATTAATTAATTAATAATAATGGTTTTCGTTTAAATAACTTACATTTTTAACGCATACACCTAATCCATTAAAAAACTGATTGTCCATATAATCGGCTATTCAAAAAATAATATTATGCTATACATAGATTGTAATTTTGCTTTACCTGCAGGAGACATCATGACATTCCAGCAATATGCACAGAATGTGAGACCTACAATTTTAAAATTTTGTTGTTTTATATGTATGTATAGTCCTTTCATTTTTCAGAAATGTTGTCATACAGTGCCTTGAGGATTAATAAATAGTTGCTTTACGTACAACATCTGTTGCATTAAGCAACTTGTGATTTACAGGTAGATTGTGAAGAAACATATGAAAGTAGCAAATGCTAATTTTTTTAGTTATTAAATAGATGACTAAATTGGATTATACAGTTAGACAATTTAACATACAGGTGAACAGAGGTTAATGTCAAAATCCACATGTAATCGCAGCCCTTACCCTAAGTATACTACTCCTTACTCAGTGATCCCATTCAGCACGTGTATTTTTTGAGGACCTGATGCATTGGTGTTCTGGAGCCAGCTCAGAGCTGGTTGTTAAAATTATGGATTTTGCAAGCCATCATTACCATGAAATCAGCCATGATATGAGAATCTACACCACACAAATCGGCAAATGGTATAAATCATGCTTCTCCCCAGCCCCTTAACTAATACAGTACTCCAGTTATCTAGAAGAATCTGTGCAGAATGCTACAGGGGCAAAAAGTAATAACTAAAACCCAGCTCCAGTTCTTAACATATTTATTTGAAAGGATGGGATTGGAGAGAAGAAACTTAAAAACTGAACCAAGGAAGAGTTAAAGCTAGTTTTGACATTTTAAACTTTTAAGGTTTAGAGAATAAAAGTGCCATTATCGGAAATACAGAATTAAGGAAGCACATTCATTTGGAAAGTTTGGTTGGGACATGACTTGTTCACTTAAGGATGAAATTCAGGGGAATGATCAGGGAAGCTAAATATGAGCGTTTAAATCATCCATGATCACGTCTTTATGACAATAATTCACAAAATTGCGTGAACACTCAAATCAGTTGGGGAACCTAAAAAAATACTGATGTCTGTGTACCACCCCCAGAGTTTGTGGCATAATTGGTCTAGAATGTGGTCTGAGCTTTGGAATATTTTAAATATACCAAGTGATTCTAATGTGCAGGCAATTTTTGGAACCACTGGTCTATGATTCAAACATATTGAAACCTTTTAATTCTTGAATTCCTGAAACACAGAGAGAAATGGAGACATCACAAGCTTTATGGACTTGCAGGTCAGTGCCTCCAACTGTGCTAGTTACTACCATTACTCAGAGCTGAGGGAGAAAAGACTCCTATATTCTGCTGCAGAAGAGCAGTTCAGTAAAATGAATTCAGTGCCTTTCCACTACCCCAAAATTTTAACAATCGGTAGTCAGGCAATTGTGGAAAAAAAGTTAGTTGTTTTTGGTATAAACTGAGATGTGATGTCACCAGATACATAAGCTATCCAAAATAAAATGCCTTATACATGTCTAGGTCACCAAATATAATACTATATATGATTATAATTGGGTTAGAAGAAGTAGTTCCATCACCTCCTGAGTGATAATTTGCAAGGAGGAGAACTACCTCCTTAGGCCTATGCTCTCCCATAGAGATAATTCTTTAAGATTATGGACTTGATTCTACTTTTTGAATTCAAGAGAGTACAAGAATGCTTTTTCTCAGATGTCAAAAGGTGTCCCTTCTTCTTCTGAATGGCAGGTAGAATTCCAGATTGTTTAAGAAAATAGAATGGCTTAGAACATGTTATAGAAAATTTGAGGGATGTCTTTTCTACCCTAATGGTGTTCTGCAACTTGCATGTGTGCAGTAGACCAAACAGTAAGCCAGGAAGAGAGACAGACAGACAGAAAGCAGAAACAGGGTCTGCCAACCAGGAATTTCCAGCATTTAATGTGCGTTTAAAACACAAATTGTGATTCAGAATGTTTGAGCTTGGGATTCTGTATTTTTACCAAGTTTCCAAGGGAAGCTGATGCTTTTAAAGTCTATTGGTATACGCACCTCACTTTGAATAGCAAGATGGTAAAAGCCCAGAATAAAAAGTTTGTTGGATCCACTGGATTTATTTCCTTTACATCCTTACAGGGTTTATAAAAATATTGTACTCAGATGAGAAATATCACATACACAACAGGAGAGATCATCTTTTCCTCCCCCACCAAAATCATCACATTTTCCTGAAAGGTACAATTAGTCATTGTTAGCAAAGAATGTTTGATCATCAGGTATTAGCTTAAGCTAGCCATGAATCTACATACGATTCTGTAATTATTTTTTCATGTATAAGTAGATATCTGGCAGAGAAAAAAGGTAAACCAATCCATCAGCATCAAGAATTTAAATTTAACTAATGCCAGAATTAGAAAGCATGTCTGTTTTACACTGTATACACCAAAGTGATCGATGGCATTCTTTCTGCTCAAATATTTGTTTTGTAAAATATGAAACCAAAATATTGGAGTCTCCTCTCTTTATTAGTATTTACACAGACCAGTAAGCAGATTCAAGTGTTTAAGCCAGGAAGGACCCCAGTATACAATGCAAATCAGCCCATTAAGACAAGTGCAGTCACTGACTTATGAAGCCAAGCAAATGATTAAAAAAAAATAAAAGTGTTCCTGCTGCAGTTTCACAGTGCGATCAATGGTCTTCACCTCCTCTCTCAGTGTAACTGGAATGTCTATCAAAACCAGAAAACGGAAGGCCTCAGAAGCATTATGTAGCTTAAAAAGGAGACTATTTTACCCATTAGTAATAAATGTACCTGCTGAGCAGAACAGTTATACCTGAAAATGTTCCACAATTCTCCTTTGCTTGGCTCTGCCTGCTATGAGGGAACCGGTGTGCTAAAGAGCATTTTGTAAAAGAAAAAGAGTTTACATAATTGACTTTACTGGAATTAGAAGACAGAGTACACTGTGCTCAACCTGAAGCAGCCCCACTCTATGATGAAGGAAAATTGCACAATTTAATAGCCAGATATAGGGACTGTGGTAATAGAAGTAATCAAAGGCTTGGTCATGCTTAAAGGAACAAATCTATTCCTTTTCCGTTTATTCCAGAAAGAAGACAGCAAGTGGACTATTTTCAGGAAAGTACTTGGGCACAACTTCTGCAATTGGGTGGCACTCTTAGAAAAGGGAGGATTTAGGAAGGGACAAGTGTAAGTATCTTAATGTTGGTGTGTCTTCTGGAAGTTTGATTCTTGTGTCCAAAGGTTCTAACTTCTATTTCATGTGAAACAATTAGAAATGATATACCTAATTAACTGAAGTTAATTTTTCATCCTCTACTACTTGGCCACACCAATCTTCACCTTCATTAAGGATACCATCTTACTCTAACACATATTTTCTTTAGAAAGGCAACAACTAAGCCATATTTAGGGTGAAAGCATATTAGCCTTTCTTGAACATCTGGTGCAAAGTGAAGTTTCAGCAGTAGCAATTTATACATCTCTACCATCTTGGGGGAAATATGATTTGAGTGACTTAATAGCAAGAAGGAGAACTGATTTACACTGAAGCATCAACAAAACAACAGCCTGTGAAAATCAAAAATACTAGGATCCTAACCTTGAATGAATTTTTTTAACATCTTTATTGGAGTAAACTTGCTTTACAATGGTGTTTTAGTATCTGATTTATAACAAAGTGAATCAGTTATACGTATACATATGTTCCCATATCTCTTCCCTCTTGTGTCTCCCTCCCTCCTACCCTCTCTATCCCACCCCTCTAGATGGTCACAAAGCACCAAGTTGATCTCCCTGTGCTATGCAGCTGCTTCCCACTAGCTATTTTACATTTGGTAGTGTACATATGTCCATGCCACTCTCTCACTTTGTCACAGCTTACCCTTCCTCCTCCCCATATCCTCAAGTCCATTCTCTAGTAGGTCTGTGTCTTTATTCCTGTCTTGCCCCTAGGTTCTTCATGACTCTTTTTTTTTTTCTTAGATTCCATATATATGTCTTAGCATACAGTATTTGTTTTTCTCTTTCTGACTTACTTCACTCTGTATGACAGACTCTAGGTCCATCAACCTCACTACAAATAACTCAGTTTCGTTTATTTTATGGCTGAGTAATATTCCATTGTATATATGTGCCACATCTTCTTTATCCATTCATCTGTTGATGGACACTTAGGTTGCTTCCATGTCCTGGCTATTGTAAATAGAGCTGCAATGAACATTTTTGTACATGACTCGTTTTGAATTATGGTTTTCTCAGGGTATCCTTGAATGATCTTAATACAATCTTGATGTTACCAGAATTCAAATGATGGAAAACATTTTATAGTGGACAAAAATATGTTTGTGTAAATTCAGGAATTTGAATATAGAAAACTTGATGACCAAAAAATACATTAAAAATTGCTTAAATCTTGTCACAACCTGAATCTAACAGTATTATAATGACTCAGACTAAGTAGTTGAGCTTTGGATTACAATAAATTGCCAGTTAAACACATATAAAATTAATTTTAGTAAAATGTAAGTATATGTGACAGCTCAATTAGTATGATTTATATACTTCAAAATAATTATACTATTAAGGTAGGCAGTACACTGTCTAGTTTTATTCACATCAAAAACTTTCTCATGCTCTGGTTAGCTTAAACTAACCACAGCATCCTAGAAGAATGAACACTGAACTAGGCTCTTCCATGAACTCTAATATTCAAAACGTTGTTCACTGTCATTGTACCTCACTTTGCTCATTTGTGACATTATTATTAAAATACTGAATTGTCTAAACAATCCCGCAGAAATTAGATACCCATGTTTATTTTACTCAAATAGATGTATAAGTTTTTAAGTGAAAGCTCTTCTGTATAAGCCAATAAAATATTTCATTAAATGTATCAGTAAGGTAAATTCAATAAGCTCTCACTTAAGCTAAAAGGAACAAATACTGTTAGACTTTTATGCAAAGTCCTTACAATTTGGTACATAAAAAAGGTTGCCCTGGGCTTCCCTGGTGGTGCAGTGGTTGAGAGCCCGCCTACTGATGCAGGGGACACGGGTTCATGCCCCGGTCCGGGAAGATCCCACATGCCGCGGAGTGGCTGGGCTGTGAGCCATGGCCGCTGAGCCTGCGCGTCCGGAGCCTGTGCTCCGCAACGGGAGAGGCCACAACAGTGAGAGGCCTGCGTACCGCTTAAAAAAAAAAAAAAAGGTTGCCCTAATCAAATGTTAATGTTCTCAATATGGTCTTCACAAAGCACCAACTTCATCAAGAGAAATAAAGGATCTCCTAATCAAAAATGTAGAAACTAGACTCTGGAATTACTTTTTTCAAATATTGGCAAATTCTTTTTATCTCACAGAAATACAACTATGTCTCTTGGTACAATTTTTAATTCATTTTAGTTCTATGAGATTCATTTTTCTCCCTTCCTCCTCTCCATTCCCTCCCCCACCATAGATGAGAGAAAAGAAGTATTCATATTAGATATATTTATCTTCTTCTATTCACTGATGTACTACTACTTCTAGTCTAACAAATCCATTGCTAAGTTCTTATGTCCTTCTCATTTCCCACTTCCCCCATCTCACCAATCATTCTGTTTTTTGCAGGAATTCCTTATCTTGGCTTACGTATCAGCATTCTCTCAAGCCAGTAAATAAGGAAATACTTTCAAGTCTTCCTTTCTCTCAAGTATCTGTTGAATCCCATGTTCTGCAGAATCTCAGGCCACCTAAGGATTTCCCAGAATATATTTGTACTTTCTATTTCCATTGCCTTGGTTGAGGACCCCACCCTAAGATTGGTAATGTGTTTCTAAAAAGTCCCACTCCCAGAGAGTGAGTTTATTCTACTTGTTACTTCAAGTGTAATCTTTCTAAAACAATGTCTGATCATCATTACTTGCCCTTTAATAGCTTCTTATTAAGCAAAAACTCGGTTTTCAAACTTTTGTGTTTGAGGAGATAATGATTTCATAGACCTGGGGCGATAGGAAACTGTGTTTCCACAGTTATCAGGTAATCCTAATATAGGTTTTTGGGAAATACACTCTAGAAAAACTGCTTTAGACTTGGAGGTAAACAAATGGATAAGGTTACTTGAAACTATTCACTATTTTGTTTAAATTTGAAAGTCCTTGAGATGACTTAAAGAAGAACAAATTTCCACAGAAGATCTCTCGCACTCACTCACTACTTATTACTGACTCTCAGGATATGCAGAGGGTCTGATGGTAAAAATATTTAATGGGAGATGCTACCTAACATGGAAGAATTCCTAATCCGATGGGGAAATGGACATTTGTAAGTGTAAAATGTAATGTTCTAAGGGAGCACTAAGAAGCTAATTACTCCTACGAAATACAACAAAAATCTTCAAAAAGGAGATAATGCTTAAGCTCTTTTTTTCTTTTATATGTTTACAAATATTTTAATGTATACACATGGTAAAAACAATTCAAACAGCATGAAAAAAACTAAATTTAACAGAATGAAAAGTGAATGTCTAGAGAGCATTACCAGGGTTACAGTACAAAGACAACCACTGTTCCTGGTTTCTTGTGGATTCTTTTTTTTTTTTTTTAACATCTTTATTGGAGTATAATTGCTTTACAATGGTATGTTAGCTTCAGCTTCACAACAAAATGAATCAGTTATATACATACATATATTCCCATATCTCTTCCCGCTTGCATCTCCCTCCCTCCCACCCTCCCTATCCCACCCCTCCAGGCGGTCACAAAGCACCGAGCTGATCTCCCTGTGCTATGCGGCTGCTTCCCACTAGCTATCTACCTTACGTTTGGTAGTGTATATATGTCCATGCCTCTTTATCGCTTTGTCACCGTTTACCCTTCCCCCTCCCCATAGCCTCAAGTCCATTCTCTAGTAAGTCTGTGTCTTTATTCCTGTTTCACCCCTAGGTTTTTCATGACATTTTTTTTTTAAATTCCATATATATGTGTTAGCATACGGTATTTGTCTCTCTCTTTCTGACTTACTTCACTATGTATGACAGACTCTAGGTCTATCCACCTCATTACAAATAGCTCAATTTCGTCTCTTTTTATGGCTGAGTAATATTCCATTGTATATATGTGCCACATCTTCTTTATCCATTCATCCGATGATGGACACTTAGGTTGTTTCCATCTCTGGGCTATTGTAAATAGAGCTGCAATGAACATTTTGGTACATGACTCTTTTTGAATTATGGTTTTCTCAGGGTATATGCCCAGTAGTGGGATTGCTGGGTCATATGGTAGTTCTATTTGTAGCTTTTTAAGGAACCTCCATACTGTTCTCCACAGTGGCTGTATCAATTTACATTCCCACCAACAGTGTAAGAGGGTTCCCTTTTCTCCACACCCTCTCCAGCATTTATTGTTTCTAGATTTTTTGATGATGGCCATTCTGACTGGTGCGAGATGATATCTCATTGTAGTTTTGATTTGCATTTCTCTCATGATTAGTGATGTTGAGCATTCTTTCATGTGTTTGTTGGCACTCTGTATATCTTCTTTGGAGAAATGTCTATTTAGGTCTTCTGCCCATTTTTGGATTTGGTTGTTTGTTTTTTTGTTATTGAGCTGCATGAGCTGCTTATAAATTTTGGAGATCAATCCTTTGTCAGTTGCTTCATTTGCAAGTATTTTCTCCCATTCTGAGGGTTGTCTTTTGGTCTTCTTTATGGTTTCCTTTGCTGCGCAAAAGCTTTTAAGTTTCATTAGGTCCCATTTGTTTACTCTTGTTTTTATTTCCATTTCTCTAGGAGGTGGGTCAAAAAGGACCTTGCTGTGATTTATGTCATAGAGTGTTCTGCCTATGTTTTCCTCTAAGAGTTTGATAGTTTCTGGCCTTACATTTAGGTCTTTAATCCATTTTGAGCTTATTTTTGTGTATGGTGTTAGGGAGTGATCTAATTTCATACCTTTACATGTACCTGTCCAGTTTTCCCAGCACCACTTATTGAATAGGCTGTCCTTTCTCCACTGTACATTTCTGCCTCCTTTGTCAAAGATAAGGTGACCATATGTTCGTGGGTTTATCTCTGGGCTTTCTATCCTGTTCCATTGATCTATCTTTCTGTTTTTGTGCCAGTACCATACCGTCTTGATAACTGTAGCTTTGTAGTATAGTCTGAAGTCTGGGAGCCTGATTCCTCCAGTTCCTTCTTTCGTTCTCAAAATTGCTTTGGCTATTCGGGGTCTTTTGTGTTTCCATACAAATTGCAAAATTTTTTGTTCTAGTTCTGTGAAAAATGCCAGTGGTAGTTTGATAGGGATTGCATTGAATCTATAGATTGCTTTCGGTAGTAGAGTCATTTTCACAATGTTGATTCTTCCAATCCAAGAACATGGTATATCTCTCCATCTATTTGTATCGTCTTTAATTTCTTTCATCAGTGTCTTATAATTTTCTGCATTAAGATCTTTTGTCTCCTTAGGTAGGTTTATTCCTAGATATTTTATTCTTTTTGTTGCAATGGTAAATGGGAGTGTTTTCTTGATTTCACTTTCAGATTTTTCATCATTAGTATATAGGAATGCCAGAGATTTCTGTGCATTAATTTTGTATCCTGCCACTTTACCAAATTCATTGATTAGCTCTAGTAGTTTTCTGGTAGTATCTTTAGGGTTCTCTATGTATAGGATCATGTCATCTGCAAACAGTGACAGCTTTACTTCTTCTTTTCCGATTTGGATTCCTTTTACTTTCTTTTCTTCTCTGATTGCTGTGGCTAAAACTTCCAAAACTATGTTGAATAAGAGTGGTGAGAGTGGGCAACCTTGTCTTGTTCCTGATCTTAGTGGAAATGCTTTCAGTTTTTCACCATTGAGGATGATGTTTGCTGTGGGCTTGTCATATATGGCCTTTATTATGTTGAGGAAAGTTCCCTCTATGCCTACTTTCTGCAGGGTTTTTATCATAAATGGGTGTTGAATTTTGTCAAAAGCTTTCTCTGCATCTATTGAGATGATCATATGGTTTTTCTCCTTCAGTTTGTTAATATGGTTTATCACATTGATAGATTTGCGTATATTGAAGAATCCTTGCATCCCTGGAATAAACCCCACTTGATCATGGTGTATGATCCTTTTAATGTGCTGTTGGATTCTGTTTGCTAGTATTTTGTTGAGGATTTTTGCATCTATGTTCATCAGTGATATTGGCCTGTAGTTTTCTTTCTTTGTGACATCCTTGTCTGGTTTTGGTATCAAGGTGATGGTGGCCTCGTAGAAGGAGTTTGGGAGTGTTCCTCCCTCTGCTATATTTTGGAAGAGTTTGAGAAGGATAGGTGTTAGCTCTTCTCTAAATGTTTGATAGAATTCGCCTGTGAAGCCATCTGGTCCTGGGCTTTTCTTTGTTGGAAGATTTTTAATCACAGTTTCAATTTCAGTGCTTGCGATTGGTCTGTTCATATTTTCTATTTCTTCCTGATTCAGTCTTGGCAGGTTGTGCATTTCCAAGAATTTGTCCATTTCTTCCAGATTGTCCATTTTATTGGCATAGAGTTGCTTGTAGTAATCTCTCATGATCTCTTTTATTTCTGCAGTGTCAGTTGTTACCTCTCCTTTTTCATTTCTAATTCTATTGATTTGAGTCTTCTCCCTTTTTTTCTTGATGAGTCTGGCTAGTGGTTTATCTATTTTGTTTATCTTCTCAAAGAACCAGCTTTTAGTTTTATTGATCTTTGCTATTGTTTCCTTCATTTCTTTTTCATTTATTTCTGATCTGATTTTTATGATTTCTTTCCTTCTGCTAGCTTTGGGGTTTTTTTGTTCTTCTTTCTCTAATTGCTTGAGGTGCAAGGTTAGGTTGTTTATTCGAGATGTTTCCTGCTTCTTAAGGTGGGCTTGTATTGCTATAAACTTCCCCCTTAGAACTGCTTTTGCTGCATCCCACAGGTTTTGGGTCGTTGTGTCTCCATTGTCGTTTGTTTCTAGGTATTTTTTGATTTCCTCTTTGATTTCTTCAGTGGTCACTTCATTATTAAGTAGTGTATTGTTTAGCCTCCATGTGTTTGTATTTTTTACAGATCTTTTCCTGTAATTGATATCTAGTCTCATGGCGTTGTGGTCAGAAAAGATACTTGATACAATTTCAATTTTCTTAAATTTACCAAGGCTTGATTTGTGACCCAAGATATGATCTATCCTGGAGAATGTTCCATAAGCACTTGAGAAAAATGTGTATTCTTTTGTTTTTGGATGGAATGTCCTATAAATATCAGTTAACTTCATCTCATTTAATGTATCATTTAAAGCTTGTGTTTCCTTATTTATTTTCATTTTGGATGATCTGTCCATTGGTGAAAGTGGGGTGTTAAAGTCCCCTACTATGAATGTGTTACTGTCGATTTCCCCTTTTATGGTTGTCAGTATTTGCCTTATGTATTGAGGTGCACCTAAGTTGGGTGCATAAATATTTACAATTGTTATATCTTCCTCTTGGATCGATCCCTTGATCATTATGTAGTGTCCTTCTTTGTCTCTTCTAATAGTCTTTGTTTTAAAGTCTATTTTGTCTGATATGAGAATTGCTACTCCAGCTTTCTTTTGGTTTCCATTTGCATGAAATACCTTTTTCCATCCCCTTACTTTCAGTCTGTATGTGTCTCTAGGTCTGAAGTGGGTCTCTTGTAGACAGCAAATATATGGGTCTTATTTTTGTATCCATTCAGCCAATCTATGTCTTTTGGTGGGAGCATTTAGTCCATTTACATTTAAGGTAATTATCGATATGTGTGTTCCTATTCCCATTTTCTTAATTGTTTTGGGTTCATTATTGTAGGTCCTTTCCTTCTTTTGTGTTTCTTGCCTAGAGAAGTTCCTTTAGCAGTTGTTGTAGAGCTGGTTTGGTGGTGCTGAACTCTCTCAGCTTTTGCTTGTCTGTAAAGGTTTTAATTTCTCCATCAGATCTGAATGAGATCCTTGCTGGGTAAAGTAATCTTGGTTGCAGGTTTTTCTCCTTCAACACTTTCAATATGTCCTGCCACTCTCTTCTGGCTTGCAGAGTTTCTGCTGAAAGATCAGCTGTTAACCTTATGGGGATTCCCTTGTGTGTTATTTGTTGTTTTTCCCTTGCTGCTTTTAATATGTTTTCTTTGTATTTAATTTTTGACAGTTTGATTAATATGTGTCTTGGCGTATTTCTCCTTGGATTTATCCTGTATGGGACTCTCTGTGCTTCCTGGACTTGATTAACTATTTCTTTTCCCATATTAGGGAAGTTTTCAACTATAATCTCTTCAAATATTTTCTCAGTCCCTTTCTTTTTCTCTTCTTCTTCTGGAACCCCTATAATTCGAATGTAGGTGTGTTTAATGTTGTCCCAGAGGTCTCTGAGACTGTCCTCAGTTCTTTTCATTCTTTTTTCTTTTTTCTGCTCTGCAGTAGTTATTTCCACTATTTTATCTTCCAGGTCACTTATCCATTCTTCTGCCTCAGTTATTCTGCTATTGATCCCATCTAGAGTACTTTTAATTTCATTTATTGTGTTGTTCATCGTTGCTTGTTTCATCTTTAGTTCTTCTAGGTCCTTGTTAACTGATTCTTGCAATTTGTTCATTCTATTGTCCATTCTATCTCCAAGATTTCAGATCAACCTTACTATCATTATTCTGAAATCTTTTTCAGGTAGACTGCCTATTTCCTCTTCATTTGTTAGGTCTGGTGGGTTTTTATCTTGCTCCTTCATCTGCTGTGTGTTTTTCTGTCTTTTCATTTTGCTTATCTTACTGTGTTTGGGGTCTCCTTTTTTGCAGGCTGAAGGTTCGTAGTTCCTGTTGTTTTTTGTGTCTGTCCCCAGTGGCTAAGGTTGGTTCAGTGGGTTGTGTAGGCTTCCTGGTGGAGGGTACTAGTGCCTGTGTTCTGGTGGATGAGGCTGGATCTTGTCTTTCTGGTGGGCAGGTCCACGTCTGGTGGTGTGTTTTGGGGTGTCTGTAGACTTACTATGATTTTGGGCAGCCTCTCTGCTAATGGGTGGGGTTGTGTTCCTGTCTTGCTAGTTGTTTGGCATAGGATGTCCAGCACTGTAGCTTGCTGGTCGTTGAGTGAAGCTGGGTGCTGGCGTTGAGATGGAGATCTCTCGGAGATTTTTGCTGTTTGATATTATGTGCAGCTGGGAGGCCTCTTGTGGACCAGTGTCCTGAAGATGGCTCTCCCACCTCAGAGGCACAGCACTGACTCCTGGCTGCAGCACCAAGAGCCTTTCATCCACAGGGCTCCTTAATTTGGGATGATTCGTTGTCTATTCAGGTATTCCACAGATGCAGGGTATATCAAGTTGATTGTGGAGCTTTAATCCACTGCTTCTGAGGCTGCTGGGAGAGATTTCCCTTTCTCTTCTTTGTTCTGACAGTTCCCAGGGGCTCAGCTTTGGATTTGGCCCCGCCTGTGCGTGTAGGTCCCCGGAGGGCGTCTGTTCTTTGCTCAGACAGGACAGGGTTAAAGGAGCCGCTGATTCGGAGGCTCTGGCTCACCCAGGCCGGGGGTAGGGAGGGTCACGGAGTGCGGGGCGGGCCTGCAGCGGCAGAGGCCGGCGTGACGCTGCAGCCTGAGGGCGCCGTGCGCTCTCCCGGGGGAGCCGTCCCCGGATCCCGGGACCCTGGCAGTGGCGGGCTGCACAGGCTCCCCGGAAGGGCGTGTGGCTAGTGACCTGTGCTCGCACACAGGCCTCCTGGCGGCGGCAGCAGCGGCCTCAGCGTCCCATGTCCGTCTCTGGGCTCCGCAATCTTAGCCGCGGCTCGCGCCCGTCCCTGGAGCCCTCTCAAGCAGCGCTCTTAATCCTCTCTCCTCGTGCACCAGGAAACAAAGAGGGACGTAAAAGTCTCTTGCCTCTTCGGCAGGTCCAGACCCCTCCCCGGACTCTCTCCCGGCCAGCCGCGGCGCACCAACGCCCTGCAGGCTGTGTTCACGCCGCCAACCTCAGTCCTCTCCCGGCGCTCCGACAAAAGCCGGAGCCTCAGCTCCCAGTCCCGCCCGCCCCGGCGGGCGAGCAGACAAGCCTCTCGGCTGGTGAGTGCCGGTCGGCCCGATCCTCTGCGCTGGAATCTGTCCGCTTTGCCGTCCGCACCCCTGTTGCTGTGCTCTCCTCCGCGGCTCCCAAGCTCCCCCACTCCGCCTCCCGAAGTCTCCACCCGCGAAGGGGCTTCCTAGTGTGTGGACACTTTTCCTCCTTCACAGCTCTCTCCCGCTGGTGCAGGACCCGTCCCTATCCTTTTGTCTCTGTTTAGTTTTTTCTTTTGCCCTAACCAGGTACGTGGGGGGTTCCTTGCCTTTTGGGAGGTCTGAGGTCTTCTGCCAGCGTTCAGTAGGTGCTCCGTAGGAGTTGTTCCACGCGTAGATGTACTTCTGGTGTATCTGTGGAGAGGAAGGTGATCTCCGCGTCTTACTCTTCCGCCATCTTCTCTTGTGGATTCTTGTAGAGATTCCCCCATGCATAGTAAATACCCCAAGTCTATTCATGAGGAATTGTATATCTTCTCCTCTCTTCTCAAACTTCCAATAACTTCTTTCCTATCCTCATTCTTGGATGATGAGTTTGTTATCTATTTCACTGAGAAAGCAGAAGCACCCCCACATCTACCAGGCAGCTTACATCTGTGTCCATATTCTAAGTCTTTTTGTTTCTATGATTGAATTGTCCAATCTCTGGTCTAAGGACATGCTCTAGACAATGACCCCCTGTGGCTAACTCAAAAACATTGTTCCAGCAATTATCCATCACTCCAGTACTATCTTATATTTTCTTTTGACTGAATCATAGCAATCAGAAAACACACACACACACACACACACACACACACAAAGTCTATCTTGACCTCCCATAGTCCAGTTATTACATTTCTCTGCTCTCATTTATAGCAAAAATTTTATCAAAAGTTGATTATATTTGATTATCATTTATCTCTTTCTATTCTCTCATGAACCCTTTCCAATAGGTTTAATGCTTACTTCCTTCATTGAAATCTCTCTTATCTATGTCCACAGTAAATTCCCAGTCCTAATCACACTTTGTCCTCTGTCTCCTTTCTCTAAAATCTAAATTTGTGTCCTTTCTGTATTTATTTATCCAACTGCCTCCACCATGTCTGCAATTGGATATCTAATAGGTTTCTTAAACATAACATTTCCCAGACTGATCTATTATGTTCTTCTCCAAGTATCAACCTGTCCACTCTGCATATCTTTCTCATCCCAGGATATGGCACTACCATGTTCTTTCAGAAGTAAATTCCAAATACCTTCAGATCATTGTTGGATTGTTCTTCTCACACATAACCTCCAACCTGCTGGCAAATTCTCTATCTTAAAAATCAATTGAGAATTAGTCTACTTCTCAGTACCTTCACTGGCACCACTCTGGTCTAAACCAACATCTCAGACCCTTCTTTAATAACCTAGTCTATTCTCTATCTAGAGAATAACTTAGTCACCTAGGTTACACCTAGTGTAACCTAGTCACACTATCTAGAATGCACCTTTTAAAAATATAAGATACATAACTGTCATTTCTCTGGCTCACCTAATCACAAATTTCTTAGCATTGACAATTTCTATTAACCACTCGCATAATTTATCATCCCTTACTCTTCATGACAATGCATACCCTGTTTGCTGTACTGTGATAATGGTAATACTATCTATTAAATGTCTCTCAAATGCAAGGCACATATATTGAAGTAATATTCTAATTTATTCATGGATAAAGAATGGATGATAGGGCTTCCCTGGTGGCTCAGTGGTTGAGAGTCCGCCTGCCGATGCAGGGGACACAGGTTTGTGCCCTGGTCCGGGAGGATCCCACATGCCGTGGAGCAGCTGGGCCCGTAAGCCATGGCCGCTGAGCCTGCGCATCCAGAGCCTGTGCTCTGCAACGGGAGAGGCCACAGCAGTGAGAGGCCCGCATACCGCAAAAAAGGAAAAAAGAAAAAAAAAAAGAATGGATGATAAAATAGCCCTTTGCTCAATGGCTTGTGTAACCTAAAATTTGTTTTGTTAACAATTTGATTGTTACCAATTAGGTTACATCATTTTTTCCATATTTAAAGTATTTCACATTAGAATGAGTTGAATGAAGCTATGAGTATACCCCTTCTACAGAGAAATTTTCTAAGCACTCTTCCAAGTACTTTATAGAGAAGCACAGATACCTGATATTACAAGCATGCCCATCCACATCTGGTCATTCTTCACTCAAGGAGATAAAGCTAAGGAATAAGATTGGGCAAAAATATATGCAAAAGCATTATTCTGAAAACATAATGTTCAGTAGGGATGCTTTCTAAAGGACTCATTTATGCATGTATGTGTGTGTCGGGGGGGGGACAGTTTATAGGGCTTAAAAATAGGTTGAGTCAAAAATATCCCTATTTCCAGGATGTTAATGTCTTCCTTATGTTGCCAAAACTTGGCCTCTGTGCACCAGTGCCGAATCAAATCTCTGAGACAGAGTTTTGGGGGAAGTAGAAAAGAATAGCTTTATTGCTTGTCCAGGCAAAGGGGGAAGCAGTGGGTTCATACCCTTCAAAGCTGTATGTCCCCACCCAGGAGGATTTGGTGGGGAGTTTTATAGCAATGGTTCAAGGGCCAGGTTGCTGATAAGGATTAAGGTGTGTGCAGGGCTTGCACCCCTTTAATCTGGTCTCATTTGGTCTGATGAGTTTCTGTGGTTCCTTTAATCTGGCCTCAGGTGGTCTTGAAGACCTTCTATAGTTCCTTTAATTTGGAATGAAGAATGATAACATCTTCCATTTGAAGGGGGTTTTAGTTCTCAAAGATATTGTTATGTGTATCCTTTGAGGCAGGACCCTGTCCCAAGGCTGCACTATTGTTTCTTGACTGCTCCTCCCCTGTCTCTGAAACCTCTACACTCCCTGATTAGCAGCTGTTCTAAACTGTCCTTTGGGACTCAGGGAAGGTCATGGAGGCTGGAGTCTATTTCCTACAAACAAGAAATAGGAGACTGAAAGGCTTCTGTGCCCAGGAGCCCCACAGGGTCCTGCTTGGTTTCACTCATGCCCCTTATCATTTTGAGGCTGCATTATAACCATTTAAAAAAAAAATACATCTATAATTTCTTTTCATATTCTTTAAAACTGCTTATAAATTTAATAATTTGATATGCAGTTACAGTTGACAATTTAATGTGTTTTAATGAGGAAGGTAACATACTTATTTGTACAAAAAAATATTTGCTATGACAAAACCATATTATGTTGTCTTAGCAGATACCTTCTTAAATATACAGAGTACATTAATATTGATTTACAAAAGGGATTAACTTTAGAAAGGCAGGAAGAAGGAAAGAAGGAAGGAAGAAGAGAGGGAGGGAGAGAAGAGGAAAGGGAGAAAGAAGGAAAGAACTGCTTCAATTGTAACCAAAGACTTAATCTGGATCCTCTTTCCCTCATATAGCTATCCATGACCAAATAGATACTGACATAATTCCCTCTATGCCACTGAGCATTTTTATTATATTTTACTTTTAAAATTATAAACTATTCCTTCAAGGTGTGGTGATTGTGCATTGAACTCATGCAAGACGCAATATCTCTGGTGGCCTCTTGTTTGTACATGGAGCTGTGTGTTACTACTTTCTACAGGCTCCTCATTCCCTAAAGATTTGCTTTTTCTCTCTCTCTCTCCTTTATCCTCCTGTCATGAACGTTTTATTTGCTATGACTGCAACTGGTAAAGAAAGCCAAGCATTTCCTGGATTGGGCACTTGAATTGTCTTTCAAAGCTAATGGCAGAGGGCTGATACTATGCAATACACTGTCTGCATTTTTTCTAGACTTGGTACACTTTCTGCAATGGTCGCTGGTGAATTCCTGAAATCCACCAACTCTTTCTTTTCCTTTTCTCTCCAGTTTTTGCTGTTGTTTTTGTTGTTTATTTGTTTCATAGGAATGTTTCTGTTCTCTATATGTGATTAGGAAAGTACTGATTAATGCCACTTCTATATTAGTATAATTGCTTCTATAATTAAAA
This sequence comes from Lagenorhynchus albirostris, assembly GCF_949774975.1. Lineage (NCBI taxonomy): Eukaryota > Metazoa > Chordata > Mammalia > Artiodactyla > Delphinidae > Lagenorhynchus > Lagenorhynchus albirostris. The sequence goes on along the minus strand of NC_083112.1, from coordinate 38,954,173 downwards.
GAATATGACAGACCCTCCTTTGTTACTTTGAATCATGACATCTGTAGGTATGTATATATACATATAGATGAGAAAGAGAAAATAACAAGAAAATAAAATCCAAAAAGAAATGGTATGACTTAAGGCACTTTTATGCTTAGAATTCTATATATCCATCCTTCTGTTGAATTTTAGTACATATGCATACCCAACACATGGCTTGCCATATTTATCCTGTGCCTACTCCTTAAAATGTAGGCACTTATGTAAGACACATTAACTCAATTCCCTAAGTACATTATCACTAGCCACTAAAATACTCTGGAAATCTGAAAGTGTTAATGCATCTTTGCAAAGTGCAATATTCCTGAAGAGTATTTGGTGACTTACAAGAATCTGGGTCAGTTTAACCGTGAAAAAACAGCTCACCTAAGAAGGGCCTCACTCAATAGCATACACAAACACATCTCTGTGTTCTTAGATGAGGTACAAAATACTAAAAATATGAAATCTTATAAATATCTAGAGGAAAAAGCCATGGAGGGAATGCATGAGTCTTTGTTACAGATATGAGCTTTTAAAACTAAAAAGACTTTTGGAAGCTTATGTATGCGAAATAACATTATGTGGAGACACATGACTGGATTCAAATCCTGCCAGTTCTACTCATTGTGCAAAACATTGGACAAGCATTTTGTCTCTCTGAGTATAAATTTTCACAGCTATAAAATGGAGACAATATTTGACCTTTAGGTAATTTAGAAGAATTATTTTTTTTAATAAATGCATTTGAAGTACATAAAGCACACTGGATGATAAATAGCAAATACTCAATAAAAGACAGCTTTTATTAATGTTGTAAAACTGTTAATATCTGGTATGAAGAAAGTACTTCTGAGCACCCGGGGGAAGTTATTCCTTATCTTGTAAACCAGCTCACCATAGAACCCTCGCCTAGAGCTTAAAAAAAAATGCTACTTGCACATAAAATCAATCTGTGTTTTCTACTCCATATTTTTAGCTTCAGTTTTAAAAGGACTGATCTGTTTGTACGTGCCTTTTTTCACAGAGGAGGGAGGGAGTGAGAAAAGGTGATTGTTAAATCGTTACCTTGACAACAAAGAGAACCAATTGTGAAATAAGCAAAAAAACATTCTTAGTGGTTACTCAGCTCCTACAAGTTTAGCTAGAAACAGTCAAGTCCATTTAATTGATCTTATAGAGCACTGTTAAAAAAAATATATTACTGCCTCAGAGATTTATTAAAGGAATCTGCAAAAATAAAAGTTAGCAATGATTTTAATTGCATCATAATGGATCCAAATTTGATCAGCTTATAAATGTGTGATTCTTTGATATGACTGAAACATTGATGCATTTTTATTTTAACATTATAATAGGTAATAATATAAAGTAATATTCTGTTTGCCAGACACTATGTAAAACAGTTTACTTATGATGAACATGCTTAATCTTCATAACAACCCTATGAAGAAGATCTCATTATTATCCCCTTTCACAGGTGAGAAAACTGAGGCAACAGAGGTTAAGTAGCTTGCCCAAATAAACGAAGCAACTAAGTGATAGAGTTGGAATTGAACCCTGGTATCTAGCTCCAGAGTGTAACCTCATAATCACCGAGCTATTATCAGAGGAATATATAAAATAAAAGAAGGATATATAGGTGTCAAGATCTGTGCTATTTTGTGGTTCCCCAAAATTAAGTTTCTTGTTATAACATTTTTACTCATTTAAAACAGAAATGTATTTCATCTTTGTCTGAAAGAAAAATGAATCTATACTATAACAATTTTGCTTTGTTGATTTTCCTACTTTTCCAGGTTACTGACTTTGTACAGCTCTGGCCAAGTCTCAATACTGAAAATGATTCCAGAGTTCTCATTTTTAAAAATCTTTTGATTTTCTAGTTTAAGAACTGTCTAATGGAGTTTTATGGTTTAATCATCCTAGCCTGTCTTATTGTTAGACTCTTCTCAAATTCAGAAAGCACTCAGTAGGAAAGAATCTGAAAACCAAGCATTTATATATTCCATATTTTTAAAAATTTATCCTAAGGGTTGACAATTCAATGAAATACTGAATCATTTCCTAAAGTATAAAAAATCAGTGCATTATTTTTATTATTGTATTTGAAATTTTATGATTTCTAGTTATATTTATTCCATTTAAATGTTAACATGTGATCAGAAACTTACAAATTATTTTGCTTATTTTATACATTTTTGGGTTTTTGTTTGATTTATTTGCAATAGGTACCTGATGAGCCTCAAATTGACAATTGTAGTTTCAGATATAATCTAAGATATTAAACCATGACTGTTTACTCAAAGTTCCTTCGGACCTTACAGAGATGCCAAGACTTACAGAAGAAATTATACATTTTATGATTATTATCTACATGGCAATTTTTGAAGGTTACATTGGTGGAGATTTTAATATATAGGTAGAGCAGAGGCATAGCAAAAATTGAAAAAAAATGAGCAGGCAGTGGGAATTGAAATATTAACACTTGCCAGTCTTATTTTCAATAATCTGTCTAATATAAATATGAATGATACATTAATAATAATGAAAGTATTATATGTTCTTTTAAATTTTCCATTGGCATATATAGAGACATAATCCATTTAGTAACATAAGTTAGAATTATTACAATGAATACTGCTAATAAATGCATACTGAAACTAAATTTGTATATCTCTATTAAAATTCTATCAATAACTCCTGAATAATACATTTATTAGAATTCACGTTACAAAGTAACTAGTAATTTACTGGATACAATGTGATAACTGACAAAAGATGAGCCCTTCAAAATCATTCTGTATGTGTCATTAGCAATTCACTTCACATTGTTACCTATACTAAATATCTTAAACCACTTAACAGGATTCTAAAGAGAGCCCTAGCTCGAGTTATTAATATCTTTATTTAAATGCAGATCTTGACTTTTCCTCAGAGACTAGTAAAGCTTATTCTGTAATGCTGCAAAGAGAAAAGCAAATTTTCATCCACATAAGAAGGAACATATCTGGCTCCTTATCGCCTATGAATATGTAGATCTCTATATGTCTGCATAAGTTTGTCATTAACAAATATTTCCATTCATAACTGTCAATAAAAGATATATAAATCCTTAACTCTTTAATCTCAGTATATACATAGCAGTCACAACTTTTAATGACCAACACAAACTTCAAAGATCAAAATAAAATTACCATTTATTTAGCTTTATTTAACATCAACATTTAAGGAAACTGTGACAACAAATGTACTCATTATAACAAATATACCCAGTATAAACTTAGGCTTAGATAACCAAAAGATGTTGGATATTTTTATGGTCATGACTAAAATTAATCAATCCACAAGTTTACATCCATTTCTCATTTTGGCTTATCTATCTGCATGGGCAAACCAGTGTGAATCTGGAAACACAACTTCATGGAACACAGACATAAAGACAGTCCCCAATGAATAAGATGGCCCTTATTTCTAAGTTCATACAGATGCTGATTTGAAGACATGATTTTAGTGGATAAAATGAGAAAACCACAGAGAAACTGAGAGATTCACTTCCATCTAATGTATTAATCTGAAGCTGTACACAGTAGACTGAGTGCTGTAACTAGTAGTGTAAGGTATATTAATTAAGCACCCGATAAATATTTGCTGAATTGATATTTTAAAAGATGTATGAAGTTAATATTTGGTTAAAATGACCTTTGCTACTCATAGAAAAAAATATTAAGTAAACTAAAAAAGAAAATTATAAAAATTATGGTATAAAATATACCAAAATACAAACATATCAGTAATGGTTATTGAGTAGGATTAAAACATATAACATAAACTTACTGCTTAATATGCATAAATTTTATTCTAATAAAATTATTTTTTGGCTCTTATCACTGTGTACCACTGAATCAACATGTGCTTACCTAGGAATCATCACAACCAATCTTCTATTTTTTTAATTGAAATTAAAAAGAGTTGAAACTCCAGAGTTCATAATATTTTGTACCTATGTTTTCTGTTCTTACTATCAATGAATTCTGAGGTGGAGCAGAAGAAGTTACCTAGAGCAACTTTTAATGAGTTTCATTGTTGTCCCCCAAAATAATCAAGACTGTTTACATCCATATTTTTTTTCTATGGGTAAATACCATCTTAGAACACTATGTCATAACAGATAGGTAAAAAATATAACCAATCAAATTAGGTGATGTGGAAGACTCCCAGACTGGTGGAAGAGTTAGATTCTACAAAGAAAAGGGATTCCTGGATATAACATCATTTTTTTTTCATTATACAAGAGTTATATGCTTACAGCATAAAGAAAAAAGCATTTGTTGGTGGTTGTGGAGACTATCTAGATACAAGATTAGCAAATATCTGCCAGTTTTGCTATGAGACCATATGTATAAAGCACTCTTGTTGGCACATGGTAGATGTGCAAATATGTTAATCACCTTCTTATACCCCTGCTGTCACTGTGACTTGAAAATAGCTTTGCAAAAAATATGTTTCTTTGAAAGGGTTTTCATCATGATATTTTACTACATACTATTCAACTCATAAACAATAACTTTTAAAATTCCTATATTCTCACATGTAAGGTGCTTACATTCATCCATTCTGAGACCAACTATTTTTTGCAGCTTTCCAATTTTACCTGCATGAGTATATTCCTTTTCTCAGTTGTCTTCCCCCCTCCTCTTACTATATTTTCTCATCTTTATTCTTCCTATGTCCACACAAAGTAGATAAAAGAGAATGCAATAAATATGTATTTGATATGAGTTTCACTTAGTAATGCAACTTCAGAATGGTCTCCTGTCAGGAGAGGATAATACTCAGATGACCATTGAAGTCATACAGCTGTATGCTCAGAAAGGGAGGTTTAACGATTTATTCAGTCAAATTGAAATGCAAACATTTGCTCAATGTGAATATTACCACCAAAACAGTAGCACCAGATGGTCTTTCACTATTTCTCTCTCTCTCTCTCTCTCTCTCTCTCTCGCTCTCTCTCTCTCTCTCTCTCTCTCTCTCTCTCTGATTTTGAGCTCCTCAAGTCACCTCCAACGCTTTTCACTAACTGAGCCAGTCTCCTGACTCTTCCCTTGTCCTTTACCTTTTATTGTTTGTTGAGTTAACTTTCAGTTTTCTGCCCTTTTTAGTTTAATGTTGATTTAGTCCCTTTTAATATTCAGCCCTCTTCACTGCGCTCCTGGTTTGCTGAGAACTGGGTTCTCTTTCTTTCTTTAAAGATATTCTTAAAACATTTTCCGAAAACAATTGCCCTAGAACCTTATCCCGACCTCACTTATAACATCCACATATCTTTATAAAGCCAAAAAATTGGTTAATTGCTCAAGTTTTCCTGATGTAGCCCGGGAGATTGTTTTGTGTCTGCTCACTCTCAAGTACAAATGCAAACTATTATCACCTCTTACCTGGAAGCTCCTCCCCCCTAAGAAGAGAGTTCCATTAAAAAAAATCACTGAAGCAGTATATAACATTAATATTAAACAAATTGTTAGGCTTTGTTACATATACAAAACATTAATTTTGTATATTAATTTCAACATTAATTTCTAATAAAAAGATTGTCAGTAGAATTACTGTTATATGCATTCAGTGAGATGTTCCAATCTTGTTATTACATTTGATGATCTGCAATGCTAACTAACTATAGCTATATTCTAACTATTATCAAATTAAGTAAAAACATTATGATAAATATAAATAAATTAGAATCATAAGTATACATTTTCAGTAGTGGAGATGGGTTATATTTCCAACATTTTAAAAGATTTCAATAACAATATTTCTGTTGCAAAGTGGATTTAATGTATACTTTGGATATGTCAATGCTTTAAAGCCCAGCAAATGGTATACGTGATTCTCTTGCATAGCATATTAGAAGGCAAATAGCGTCTTAGGAGTTGATGATATTATTGTATTATCACAAAGTAGGAGTGTCCTTTGGAGACAAATACCTGAAAATACTGTCAGAAAGGAAGAAGGTATGATATTAACTTAATGATACCAATGTTACTTCAACTCTCAGCTTGTCAAACAAATAGCTCTGCTTAAAACATTACTTCTTAAAATATAAAAATAGGGATATTAATAGGGATAATAATAGTACCAATCTGAGGCTGTTTGGAAAGTTAAAAGAATTACCATGTAAAACACTTATTATAGCACCTGTCATAGAGGTTTTCTATAAAATGTATTGTTTTTATTATTGATATAAATCATATGCAAACCATACTTGAATATACATTCCATCATACAAAATATATATGTATAATTAGCATCAAGAAAAAATAAACTGACAAAAAAATCACACTCTACTTATCCTCTTAAATTGCAAAAATGTGGCTTATTTTACATAACCCATAATTCTCTCTAGCATGACCTAACATGACCATGAAACTACAAAAGGAATTATTATGAGAAACTATATATTGTCATTTAAAACATCTATTTTGTTAAATCAGTTCAGACAGCACAGCGCAATGTTGAATTATTCAAAGTTCGTTGTACATCTAATTACAAGTGCTCTGTCTCTGGAAAAAAAAATGACAATCATAATCTACCTCCTCCTACCCAATCTCTTAAATTAACCAAAATCTAAAATCTCCACTAATTTTTGTTTTGTTTTGTTTTTTGCCGTATGCGGGCCTCTCACTGTTGTGGCCCCTCCCGTTGCGGAGCACAGGCTCCGGACGCGCAGGCTCAGTGGCCATGGCCACAGGCCTAGCCGCTCCGCGGCATGTGGGATCTTCCCGGACCAGGGCACGAACCCGTGTCCCCTGCATCGGCAGGCGGACTCTCAACCACTGCACCACCAGGGAAGCCCCTAAAACCTCCCCTACTTCAAGAGGTTTGAAAGTTATACACAGCAAAAGTCATTTAAAAAGACACTTCTGGAAATATTGAAAAAAATCACAAGTCATTCAGAGAAACACACACACACACAATCATTCAAAATAAAACACAAAGTTTATAAATAAATCAACCCAGTGTGTAAACCAAAATCTATAAACTCTATTGATATAAACCTTTCATCTACTTGCAGAGAATAGGGAGAAATTATTAGTTTGGAATGTTCTCAGCTTCAAGTTAGAACAGTAACAACAGTTCTAACTGAGGCCTAAGAAGTGAAGGCATTAATATCCCACAGAACAAAACGGCTGGTGATAGGCAAACGATGGAGTTGCAGCTCAAACATGTCTTCAAAGACTAGTCGCTTTCTACTTTTTCTCTGTCATCTTTGGCAGTTGGTATTTTGACCTAATGTTTGTCATTTTGGTCTCCCAATATGGCTTCTCCAGCTCCAGGAATAATATCTGAAAGCTGGCCCAGGAATAACATCTGAAAGAAGTCTCAGCCACTGCCATCCATTTTATGCTTTCTCAGACAGACAGCCTCCCATCCAGTAGTCTTCCCATTACTTCTTACTGATCAGAAATGGCTCACTCTATCACCCTTAGCTACAGGAGGGCTGATAAATTACATGCCTGACAAAATGAAATAAAAATTTCATGATAGGTTTATATGAATCACAATTTATCACATAATTTAGGGAAAATTTCAACTCCCAAACAGAGTCTTGTTTTGAAAGGAAGGAATGGATAAATACTGGTTGGGCAACTCCAAAGACGTACAACAAGTAGTTATTTCAACAACAGCAGCAGCAGCATTACCATGACATGATTTAATTTCTCCTTAGTTTTCTTCTACTTTTGATCTCTCCAAGTATTAGGTTAATTCTGAGAATTCTCCAACAGTCTTGGGCAAAAAATTATTCTTACTTATGACAAAGTCAATCTAAATACCCAGTCTGCATCACCGAGGTAAACAATATGAAATAATTTTGAAACATCATTTCACAATGCTAACAGAATGAATGGTTCTGTGATCACTGTAAGGACCTCCTGGCTCTCTCACGTCCCCTGGCCATTGTTGCCCCTTTCCACCTGCACATGCAAAGCCCTGCCATGTTTGGCTCTGGAATTCTTGGGTGCTGCAGAGAGCTTCCTTGCTATAAGGAAGAATGTCATCCAGATGATTGATGATAGAGTAACTGTTCTTTGTAACTCATATTATAAGGAGTCTACATTCTATTTTGGAAACTGTTAATTCATCTGAAATGCATGGAAAAGATGTGCAGTTATATCTCAGTGTTTGCCTTCAAACATTTTTGACTATTTGCTTGGAAGTTATTATGAGCCTCTCTGATTAGAGGACACTCTCAAAACCACACTACATCGTGTCTTTCTGACTTAGTTGTATTTTGTCTTACAGGAAACAAATATATACTCCACAAGAATTACACATTCAAACATATTATGGACAAAGAAGGAGACATTATCTTTATTTAAAGGGACACTGAGACAGGTAGGCCAGAGTCAAATTTATCATTATCATATCTTTGTTGATATAAAAATCTCCTGAAATGAGGGTGAAGGAAGTTCCTCTTATGTCACCACCAACATGGGAAAACTATTAGCACCAGAACAAATGTATGTTCATGCACACATAACAAAGCAAGGAAAAACTCATTTTTAAAAATTCCATTTAAAAATTGAACACCATGGTTTATGGTACCCTTTGCTACGCAAAGCTTTTACATTTAATTTGGTCCCATTTGTTTATTTTTGTTTTCATTACTCTAGGAGGTGGATCAAAAAAGATCTTGCTGTGATTTATGTTAAAGAGTGTTCTGCCTATGTTTTTCTCTAAGAGTTTTATAGTATCCAGCTTTACATTTAGCTGTTTAATCCATTTTGTTCATTTTTGTGTATAGTGCTAGGGAGTGTTCTAGTTTTCCCAGCACCACTTATTGAAGAGACCATCTTTTCCCCATTGTATATTCTTGTCTCCTTTGTCATAGATTAGATGACCATAGGTGTGTGGGTTTGTCTCTGGAGTTTCTATCCTGTTCCATTGATCTACATTTATGCTTTGGTGATAGTACCATACTGTTTTGATGACTGTAGCTTTGTAGTATAGTCTGAAGTCAGGGAGCCTGATTCCTCCTGCTCCATTTTTCTTTCTCAGGATTGTTTTGGCTATTCATGGTCTTTTGTGTCTCCATACAAATATAAACAAAACAAAAATACTACCCTCAGAATGGAAGAATATATTTGCAAATGAAGCAACTGACAAGTAATTAATCTCCAAAATATACAAACAACTCATGCAGCTCAATATTAAACAAAAAGAACAACCCAATCAGAAAATGGGTGGAAGATCTAAATAGACATTTCTCCAAAGCAGATATACAGATGGTCAACAAACACATGAAAAGTTGTTCAACATCACTAATTATTAGAAAAATGCAAATCAAAACTACAATGAGGTATTACCTCACACTGGTCTGAATGGCCATGATCAAAAATATCTATAAACTAAATGCTGGAGAGGGTGTGGAAAAAAGGGAACCCTCCTATACTGTTGGTGGGAATGTAAATTGGTACAGCCACTATGGAGCACAGTATAAAAGTTCCTTAAAAAACTAAAAATAGAGCTACCATATGATCCAGCAATCCCACTCCTGGCCATATATCTGGAAAAAAACATAATTCAAAAAGATACATACACCCCAATGTTCATTGCAGCATTATTTACAACAGCCAGGACATGAAAGCAACCTAAAAGTCCATCAACAGAGAAATGGTTAAAGAAGATGTGGTACACATATACAATGGAATATTTCTCAGCCATTAAAAAGAATGAAATAATGCCATTTGCAGCAACATGGATGGACCTAGAGATTATCATACTAAATGAAGTAAGTCAGACAGAGCAAGACAACATCACATGCTGTCACTCACATGTGGAATCTAAAAAAGGGTACAAATGAACTTATCTATAAAACAGAAATAGAGTTACAGATGTAGAAAACAAACTTATGGTTACCAGGGAGTAAGGGGTGGGGAGGGATAAATTGGGAGATTGGGATTAGTACTAGTAGTACACACTATTAGTACTACACACTACTATGTATAAAATAGATAACTAATAAGGAACTACTGTATAACACAGGGAATTCTACTTAATACTCTGTAATGACCTATATGGGGAAACAATCTAAAAAAGAGTGGCTATATGTGTATGTATAACTGATTCACTTTGTTGTACACCTGACACTAACACAACATTGCAAATCAATTACACTCCAATAAAAATTTAAAAAAATAATAATAAAATAAAAATAAAAATTGAACCACAGTGTGATCCAGAAATCCCACACTGGGATATATATCTGAAGGTAATGTCATCACTCTCTTGAGGAGATATGTGTACCCTCATATTAATCGCAGCACTATTTACAATAACCAAGACATGGAAACAATCTATGTGTCTGTTGACAGATGAATGGATAAAGAAAGTGTGATATGTGATACACACACACACACACACACACACACACACACACACAATGGAATATTATTCATCCATTAAAAAGAAGGGAATCCTGCCATTTATGACAACATGTATGAACCTTAAGGGCATTATGTTTAAGGAAATAAGTCAGACAGAGAAAGACAAATAATGCATGGTCTAAATTATATGTGGAATATAAAAAAGTCAAACTCAAGAAACAGAATGCAGAATGGTGGTTGTCAGGGGCTGGGGGTGGAGGAATGAGGAGTTATTGTTCAAAGGTTACAAACTTCCAGGTATAAGATGGTAAGTTGTAGGAGTCTAATATACAGCATGGTGACTACAGTTAACAATACTAGATGGTAAACTTGAAAGTTGCTAAGAGAGTAGAGTAGGACTTTAAATGTTTTCACCACACACCAAAAAAAAAAGGAAACTTATTGTGGTAATTATTTCACAAAATATATGTATATAAAATCACCATGCTGTACACTGTAAACTTAAACAATGTCATATGCAGATTGTGTCTCAAAAAAGATGGGAAAAAATCCTGTTCTAAAAGTAACTTTGGTATTTTTATTTCTAATAGGAAATGGCCAGACAGTGTGCTATTTTAACCCAGTATGTGCTTCATAATATACTCTAAATTGAAAAAAAAACAAGAGTAAATTCTAGAAGTCTATATTTCTGGGCAGTCCTCAGTGTTACACATGTAATTTATATGGGTTTATGATTAAATTACTATTATTACCGAGCTTTTTTGCCAGTAATATTGAGAAACTCTATTGTGTAGAACAGTTCTTCATTGCAGGAACATTTATAACCTCACAAACGTGTGCACAGTGAGAGCACCAGCTTCATGTTGTGGGAAGAGTGTGGTATAAATTCAGAGTTGGCTTTGGATTTCAGATATTTCCCATGGGAATATCACTTAACTACTCTGAGACTTTGTTTCCTTGTCTGTAAAACAAGGATAATTATGTGAATATTTCAATCACTTGTTGTATAAATCAAGTAGAATAAAACAAGTACTAGTGCTTTGTAAGTTGAGACAAGCTCTAAAAATATTTGTTATATATTGGATAAGGGATGTATAGATATACACATGTATACTTTAAAGTTCTGCCCTTGTATTAAAAATTAAGTGTACCTGCAATTTGGTTTATTTATGTGTTCACAAAATCAACTTTAAAACACTGATATCTGTCACTTTTTATCCCATTCTGCAAGAAAGTGAAATAGAAAGGTGGATAATAAATTCTAAGGTGTTCAGCCCTGACAGTTAAATAGTAGTCTTGAAAACCTGAAACATAGCTTGGGGAAAATTTAAAGCTACTTTTTGTTTTCTGTTTCTTTAAAAAAGTAAAAAATTATGCCATAGAAATGGAAGCTGATGGAATAATCTCATCAAAGCTTATTCTCTGAAAAATTTCTTCATGTACTAGTCATTCTAATATTTACTTTTAAAGGCATATGCATTATTTCTTGACATTTGTAATTTTTCTCATGAAATAATGACTTATTTTGATGTTAAGAACCATTAAATTTACAAAATAATATGCTAGATCAGAGGTGCCCCAACACCATAACAATATGCTGTGTTAGGAACCGGGCTGCATGACAGGAGGTGAGCAGCGGGAGAGAGAGCGAAGCTTCATCTGCCACTCCCCATTGCTACCCATCACTCTCATTGCCAACGGAACCATCCCCCACACCCACCCCCGTCCATGGAAAAGTTGTCTTACATGAAACTGGTCCCTGGTGCCAAAAAGGTTGGGGACCACTGTGCTAGATGGTTTAAAGTAAATTACTAAATTTCTTCATTCAGCAGACATTCCTCATATATCTACCATGTGTATTTGTCAACCAATGAGGTTTGAATTCACACTTAACAACATTACATAAGACTTGGTCCATGTACTCAGGAGTTCATGTATTCAAGGGACATACAGGGAATGAAGCAATGTATGTGTGTATATCTATGCATATGAATGTGTGTGTGTGTGTGTGTGTGTGCATTTTAACCTGATAAGCTAGCTAGTGGTTTACCTCAATCAAATAAGGTTGGCACAGGTAACATGCATGTGGCCACACAAAGTTTATAATGAACCAGTGGATTGTGAGCTAGTAGTGCAGTTTCAGAGGTGATCTAGAAAGCACATACATGTCACTAATTGAAGTTCATTAAAAAAAATTCTGTGGAACCATTTATGGTGTGAATATGCATACAAATTTTTTTTAAGAATACTGGATTTAACAATTAATTAAAGTTAATTTGTCTGTTACATATTTTAAAAGGAGCATTAAACATATTACCATATTTTAAATTGTAATATATCAACTTAACACGTTTGCAAAACTATTTGCAAAGTCTACCTTCCCCTCTACTACCAACTCCAATTTTTTTCTCTCCCAAGTCAAACCAATAGATCAGCCAGCTAGATCCAATGAAGACTAACGATGTATGGAGAGAACTTGACAGAGTAATCTTTTAGTTCAGGATCAGGGGATTACTTGGTGAGAACCAGAAAATGTCTCATCCTGGGAAGATTTTGGCTGGCAGAAATTTGCATGGCAGAAAGCTAGCTATCAGAGCTGTGTCCTCAAATGGACGAGGCACGTGGAATAGAACCACAGCTGCCCTGCAACAGAACCACAGCATCCAACAAGTTTCATGGCTGAGAGCTGACATTCATTTTAAAACCGCCAAGGATCCTCTATACTCAACAAAACTACTGACACTAAGGAACTCCGACAACAACCTCTGAGCTAGAAGAAGCAAACATTGAGTAACAAAAATTAAGTTAATGTTATATCTGGAGGAATATCAGTCCAGAGAAACACAAAACAGATCCAGTGAACTAGAATTGCTCAGAGGGGAGAGGTGGCCTATAGAGATTCAAACACAATACCAAGGAGAATTCTGCTGCTACCAAAACTGATTTCCCAATTAAAAAGTGGGTGTATGAACTGATAAAGGGATGGTCACTGGTAAGGACCAAATGAGTGATCTACAAAGTCAAATGCAAGAGACATCATAAAACACAGGTAAAATTATTTTTAAAAGATGGTAAATCATAAGGAGATAAGAAACTTTTAGAAGTAATTGTGTGGTAAGAATATAAAAATCTAGTAGGTTATATGGAAAAATAAATGCCCAAGCATAACCAAGAATAGGAAGAGAGAAGAATGGAATCACCTTAATATATATCATAAAATTTGATAGGCTAATTGTAATAAAATTGATATTGTATTGGTAGAAGAACACTTTACAGAAATTACGTGGAACATATATATATATACATATATATGAGAATTTATATATTTGTGAGAATTTAATGCATGATATTGGTGACAGTTCAATTCTGTGTGAGAAAGGTCAAATCCTTAATAAAATGTGGAAGCATAAAAGTGCTGGTTATCTATTTTGAGGAAAATAAAGTTGAATCCTTATATTGCATTACATAAAAGTGTATTTCAGATAAACACTTAAAAGAACAAAAAGAAAACAGTGTTTATTAATTACTTCCCACAGGTAAGTATAGCAGAATATATAAAATATGAAATATAGAAGATTAAAATATGTATTTATACACTACACACGCAGAGTTGAATTTTAGTTGCATTGTAAATTCTTTTGCCTGCCATCTGTTAATGGTTTTAAATTTTTAGCAACTTGCAAAGTTTTTAATCTACAAAATCATCATATAGGAAGTACTTTTCAAACTAAATTTAAATGGTCTTTATTTTTGCTTTTTTGTATTAGTTATGAAGCTTCTTCCTAACTGTGGCACGATTATCAGCTAATAATTTATATTATATATTACTGTGTGACTTCATTGAAAATCTATTTTAATGTCCCAGACTGGGGTTTTTGTACCTTTTTATTCCAAAATTCCCTCAGCATATTTTTATTAATATGCAATTATATATGCACTGTCTATGTATCCATATACTCCACTGCAAATTCCTTCAGGGAAATTCCATTTTTGTATGCCCAGGGTTTAGTGTAATTTTGTTGATCCCACTGAACACACATGTAGGAAGAAAATTAGTGAGAATACTCATCAAGTACAAACTTACATTCTTACTAGATTGAAATATAACCAGTTCCTGTGATGATCAGAACTCAGAGAGCTATAGTCTTAAAATTTTTCAGTTTTTATTGTCCTCAAACAGGAAAACTATTTCATTTACAAACCTCTCAGACACTGAGTAAGCCAGTGATTTCCTGAATCCTGTCTAAACACAAAGCCTCAAGCACTGAGTGGAAATATTTCTGAATCTTGTGTCCTTTTTCCTGACTTCTTAAGGAGATTATGTTGAAAGTAATGGTTAGCCTAAGGCCATCATTAGGGATAGAAATGCCTGTCTTTTGCTGAAGGAGGCAAAACCATCAAGGCCTCATGAGTTCTTCAGGGTTTTGGCTTTTCTACCAAAAATCCTGTGTAGTACTTTTAAGCTTAGTGACACTTTCTCTGCAGATGTGCTGGGTCCTGTAATACCGTCACGCTGGTGCCTTTATTTGGAGCTACTTTCAGGGTATCTGCCTGCAGCTAAGATTTCTCCTGCTAATTTGCTTCTTAATCATCTGTAGACTTTAAAACAGATAACTAAACTGGAAAGAATATGAGAGCATCCTTTGTAGGTGTAGTTCATGACATTTAATACAGGTTTTGTTCTTCTGTTCATTTTGCTTCAGTGTTTTTTTGTTTTTGTTTTTTAATATCTATTACATCTATGTCTGTGGTTTTGGTTTTGGTTTTTGTCTTGGTGGGATTTTTTTTGTCAGCTTGTGATGCTGAGCTGGTTTTAATGCATGAGGTGGTAGCCCAACAGTGGTTCAAGCAAGAGAGTTTTTGTTTTTTTGTTTTGTTTTGTTGTTTTTTAAATGTTGAGCCTTCTTTTAATTTATTTATTTTTATTTTTGGCTGTGTTGGGTCTTCGTTTCTGTGCGAGGGCTTTCTCTAGTTGTGGCAAGCGGGGGCCACTCTTCATCACAGTGCCCAGGCCTCTCACTGTCGTGGCCTCTCTTGTTGCGGAGCACAGGCTCCAGGCACGTAGGCTAGTAGTTGTGGCTCACAGGCCTAGTTGCTCCGTGGCATGTGGGATCCTCCCAGACCAGGGCCCGAACCCATGTCCCCTGCATTAGCAAGCAGATTCTCAATCACTGCACCACCAGGGAAGTCTGAGCAAGAGAGTTTTTAACTGTGAAAATCTATAACTGTAGCAAAGAAGACAAAACTTGACTCCATACTGGATCTATTCCTTTAGCTCTAACCTTTGTGCTCTGTCTCCTGTGCTTAGTCATGCTGGCTCTGCACCTTTGTAAAAGAATGTTGCCTATAGCCTGAAATATATATGATAACCCATCTTCAAGGCTCTGACCTTTAAAAGTATAACACTTTCCATTCACATAGAGGTAAAAAGTTGCAGAACAGAAAATAACAGTTGTCTTGTTGGAGGTTTATAGGAACATTGTGACCAGACCTAACTGGACAACTGCAAGAACAAAGGATTCCTACACTGAGAAGTTTGCAACTACCAGTATCATCCCCTCCCCTTTCAGTATAATAAAGGCCTGAATTCTAACTCAGGCAGGCTGGTTCTTTGGGACACTAGTCCACCATCTTCTTGATCTGCTGGCTTTCCTAACAACATTGCTATCCCTTGCCCTGACAACTCATCTCGCCAGTTATTGGCCTGTCATGCAGCAAGCAGTACAAGTTTAGACTCTGTAACATAACTATTAACTATTTCTTAATAGGTAGGTCAAAGCACATAAAACTCCAAAAAAAAAAAAAAATCCTGAAACAAAAAACTCTGAGCAAACCTAGAGCATCTATCATCCCAGCACTTGATCCAAATAAGCTTTTCTCCAATAGATAAAAGTTAAGTAAGTATAAAGTTTATTTCTTTGGTCAGAACTTTCCATGGCTTTTCTCTGCCCAGCATGCCTATCTTGCTTCAGGTTATCCTGCAGAGAATCACAGCTTGTTTGAAAGTGAGCCTCCCTTTTCTTTTAGCTAATTAAGCCCTCAGTTTATAGAAATGAGATGTTCTCTCACTTTGAGGTATTAGTTTTACAGACTTCTCAGCTTCTCCTCTACATCTATTCTAAACTGAAACTAAACCTCCCTAGAACTTTCATTACCACTAACAAAATGGACACTTCCTTTGTCTTTTTGTTTCTTTGTTTAACGAAAGCAAACTTGGATAAGACTCAGCTATATGGATTGATTGATTAGTTTATAGCTCTTCTTTTAAGACAATGGTTAAGGATCATTTCACTAAAATGCAAAAGGGAAATTTAATGAGAAGCTGGCTTTTATTGAAATTCTCAGGTAAATTTTTCTGCCTAGAAGTAAACAAGTTTTGGCTAAAGAAATGTTGTGTGTGTGTGCGTGTGTGTGTGTGTAGGCAACAAATATTTAGTGAGGACCTACTGTGATCCAGTAGAGAATACAAATATTTTTTTGGTCTAGTACCAATTAATGTCTCCCAAATGTTCTATATCAGTGAATTAAGTGACATGTTGGTTTCCAAGTTCAATACTTGGAAAGCTGATTAATTATTTCTTCTTTAGTTAATACCGTTTCAATAAAGTAAGATACTGAAAAGAATCTGCTTTCTTCTTGAAGAACTGATGTTGTTTTGAATTATTCAGTTTAATGCATAGATATTTGAGGGCTTAACTAATATACTGTATCATATAAATAAAAGTACTTTTGTCACAATATCATTTTCTCAGTTAATTTTAACATAATATGTTTGCTTTATAATGGTGTTTTTTCTCATTAGAAAAGGTGAATTTTTAGTATGGTATTTTTTTGGACAACTGTTGATTACTTACCAGCATCCATTCCCTGCCCCCCTCTTTCCTATACACATATGTTCTAGTATCCATGCCTTCCCTCTGGAGCTTATGTGCTTTTAGTTGAGTTGACTTTACATCACTGGAGTGTATACTCGTAAGTTTCATCCCTTATTTTATATGCTTTCTGTCAAAGTGATAGATTCAGATAACCCACATAGGCATGTCATTCTCCTAGCCACAAGCTTGTTTCTCAGATGGGTACATATGACCCAAATTGGATCAATGAAATGAGAGAGAAGATACATCTCAGATCTTCTGAGAAAGAAGCATCCATTCTTAAAAGAAATACCTGGAAAGAGATGTAACAGAAGAGACACTCTCTGTCTTCTCTATTGTGGCATCACTTTTTCATGATATTTATTATTAGTTTCCTTGATTTACAGTTATTTGCTTTCATGGTTATACTTCCTGATAAGACAGTAAGGTCCTTGAGTCTAGAGACCTTGTCTTGTGTATCAACATATCTCTATATCATCAAATTTTCTCCAATTGATAAAGAGAACATATTAAAGCTTCTTGAAGGTAGGGAATATCTTGTAGGCCATTTTACCCTTGGCATTAAATAAGACTTCAATATATACTTGATCAAAGCTAGGTTGAATTAATGAATGATGAATAGATGGATGGATGTTTTGCAAATAGCATTAGAGGAAAACACGATGCTGGGTTAGTGACACTGCAAGCTGTCAGAAAAGACAGATGGCTTGCCTGGTCATGCTATAAATAACCACCAGGTGCCACTCAGAGCTGGTAGAAGCCTCATCCTGCATGACATACAAATTAATACAACAAATTAGAGACATTACGGCAAAGAAAAGGTGAGCAAGATGGAGCTAAGTGTGATCCTGGAACTCAGTCTTACTGAATGTTTTATTAATGAAGTGGCAATCCTGCCTCATTAAAAATATCCTAACAGTGAGTTCTCACCACCCATGGGATAACCCTAAACTGCAATCTAGACTAGAATAGCACAGAATAAATAAAATAAAATAATAAATATGTTTCCTAAGTGATTATAAACTTATGAGAGCATATTCTAGAGGTAAGCAAAATATTCAGAGAAAATCACATATAGGAATTCTTACATTTACATCTTTTTTGCAGACTTGTAGTATATCTCATATTTGGTATTTGGAGGAAAATTTCGATTGTATTTTATATTAGTCTGGCAAATATATTCCTGTGGGGTTTGAGTACTAGCTAGCGAGTCTTCCTTTATGAGACAAAGCAACAGCTACATCAGTTTCCAAAGCTACTGCAGATTGTTCTCTTTGTTCATCTTCTAACACTCCAATCTTCTATTATGACAACTGTTGTATTAGTAAATTTAGCACATATCTGTACATTATTTGACATGTTTGAGCAAATAACAATAATCCAAATGGTTTCCACTTGTACTTCATACAACCTTGGTAATTTAATTGATTAGCATAAAAACCATTTTAACCCTTGAGTCCAGATTTCTGAAATGCAAATAACCTAATACATAAGTATTTGCAGTTACCAAGGAATTGCCATAACCAAGAAAAATGTTGTAACGAATATTTAAAACACTGGTGTATCATCTAAAGTATACACTCACTCATTCAACAGATTTTTATTAACTTCTTACCTTGTACTAGCCACTGATATAGGCAGTTTGACAAATTGGCTGACTTACAAAAACAGCTCATTTTGTCATTACATTTGCTTTTCATATATATTCACATTATGACCCACATGATAAAGCTTATAATTATTATTATTTATTTATTTATTTTTTTTTGCGGTACGCAGGTCTCTCACTGTTGTGGCCTCTCCCGTTGTGGAGCTCAGGCTCCGGACGCGCAGGCTCAGCAGCCATGGCTCACGGGCCCAGCCGCTTCGCAGCATGTGGGATCTTCCCGGACCGGGGCACGAACCCGCGTCCCTTGCATTGGCAGGCAGACTCTCAACCACTGTGTCACCAGGGAAGCCCCTCAAGCTTATAATTATTAATGATAATTGCAATGCTTAAATGTTCTAATAAAGTTTCAATATAACAGTAAAATATTTATGATTATATGCTGTGTCACTAATAGATAACAATGGCAGTGATGACTATGATCACACTAAATTTCATTTGCAAGACCTATGAGTTAAAAATAATTGAATGCTAATTTATCAATAAGGAAAGAAATCGTAACAAATGAAAGGAAATGGAATGTACACATTATATCCATGAGAAAGCAGACATGTGGAACACCACCAGGAAAAGAGACTGGACGGCTAAAGAACAAGGTCAGCAGAGCTACTTATGCAGTGAATTTTCTATTCAGAGAATTGCTTGCTTTTAGGACGGCAAACCTTCAGAAAACATTAAGCTCTCAGCTTTCAGGGCATGAAATTGTACTGATAATAATTGTCAAGATACTGAGACAATCCATCACAGCACGAAATGTTAGGAATAGATGATGCTGACATGAACAACAATCCACCAAGCCTGACAAACAATGAAATGCAAATCCAGTGGAGGTACATTTAAATTTTGTAAATAAATCATTAAATGATCAGAATAGCTGTCTCGAATTTGCCATGAGTTTGAGGAGATAAATATATCCCGACTGTATATAACATTTACCTAAGCAGATTAAATATGTGTGTGTGTCCTATCCTCTACCTATCTCTCCTCTATTTATAGACCTCTACTCCCCATCCCCTTTCTCTGCCAACAACTGGACAAGAAAACAATAACTCTAGGGTTAGCAGGTTTTAAGATAAATGTATATTTTAAAATGTGTATAAAATTTTAAAAAAGTAAAAGCATGGAACCACGTCCAGATTGTGGACGATTTCATAGGAGGACTGACTTAGATTCTTTGATGTATTCCTTACATGAAAAAAATTTTTAAATGGCTATGGGTAATTGCTTTAGACTTAAGGAGACTTATTATATATAAAAACCACACACAAGGTCTGAATTTTGCTTAGTCCTTGGTTAGAAAAAGACATCTCTACAAATACTCTTCTTCAGACAACTGTAGACATTTCAATATGAATGATAGTAAAGAATTACTGTGAATTTTATTAGTTGTGATAATGTCATTGGGTTACATAAGTTATATTCAAATTTGTAACTATGCACATTGAATTATGTAAGATGAAATGACATGTCTAGGATTTGCTTTAAAGTTCTTCAATGAAAGAAAACAAGAAGGAACAAGAAAGGGAGGGAGGGAGAGAGGGAGGGAGGGAGGAAAAAGGAGAGGGAGGAAAAAAGGAAGGAAGGAAGGGTGGAAAAATATGGTAAGATTTTAATTTTTTGTAATTGTTTAACTTAGTAGCTAGGTAGATGGAGGTTCACTTCACAATGCTTATGGATGAAAATCTTCATAATTAAAAGAGGCAAAAAAAAATTCTGGCAAAGTACTGAAGATTCTTGTATCTTCCCTGTCAGGATCAGATTTCTAATTCTTGTTTGGGCCCAGAAACCTATATTTTAAAAACACTTCAGGTATTTTTAATGTAGGTGGTCATCAGGTGACACTGTGAAAAACACTAAAGAGAATTACATTTACTCTCTGGAATAAGTCATTTGAGAGAAAGTGTTAAAAGCTGTTAAGTACTTTCAGCTGTTATTCTATTCAAAGGCACCACCTCTTGGCCAGGTGGGAATTGGGAAGGAGGTCTGCTTAGTCAATCAGGATGCAGTCCTTCCTTTTCGAGCCTTAAGGTAATGTTTCTGATTTAAGATAGTACTGTGGAAACAATTGTCATTCAATTAATGCTTGCTTGTTGAGAAAAATTCTGGGTCCATAGGTGATCAGCCTAAAAACTTCCTTCTTAAAATTGAACATTATGATAAAACAGTTGTTAAATTGATCACTGGCTGGAGACCACAATGATGACCTTTTTTTCCTCCTCTATTGGCTGCATTTCTACCTGTCAACCTCAAACTGTGTATGTCACTCAAGGTTCTTCCCTTGATCTCTGTAGGACCACTAGGCACTAATCTTTGCTAGTAATTAAGAGAATTGCTCTGCAATCAGACTGCCTGGATTCAAATCCTGACTCTACCAGTTACTGAGTGTTCTTGGCAAATCATTTTACTCAGTTTTTTTGTGACTCAGTTCCCTCTTTCTGTAAAACAGAATAATGATACCTACACAGACTGCCATGCTGAGCTGATTATATGGTTTATATGCTTAAAGTGCTTAAGATTGTGCCTGACCCATAGTAATAAAGGTTTGATATTTATTCTTATTAATCCTCATGGTGTTAACACTCAAGTACCTGTCTGCAATACTGTTTCATTCATTCCCCCTGCCTTGGAGAAATATTAACTTGCTTGGCCCATGTTGGTTGGCTCATATTCAAAATAGTACTCTTCTTCTGGTACTCAAACTAGATAACATTTTTGAAAAATTAACATTTGTCCAGTCAACCCAGTGAACCTGTTAACTCCTTTAACCCATTTTAAATCCCTGTCTATTATATTCAAAATATCTGCATGCTTCTATATTGTTTATCCCAGGTCTTTTTAGATTTTCTATTCCCCAAATCCCTGAACACATTTTCATCTAGATAATAACTGTTCTAACTTTCCATTCTTCCATCCTTTAAAGGATTTTGCAGTGGTACATTCATTTCCTCCTCTCATTGCTAGCACTAAGCCTCTAGTACAAACTATTATTTCAAATGTCACATATATTTTAGAGCCCTCTCAGCACTATGACTTTACATTCAACCAATATTTTTCTAACCAATTTGTATGAGTATAGAATGAATAAATGTCCTCTATGTCAATTGTTTACTGTAACATCTGTCTTAAGATGGTCTATACAGGTTTATACAAGTTGGTAATTTGGAAACAACGTGGAACATAATGTCAATAATTCCTCAGTGAGGTATGATCACAAACTTGTACCAACAATTAGCTACTTGTCCCTTATTTAATAGTTAACAGGGCCTCATATCACTATCAATTCAGTTCTTAATAGTGCAATCAGTGGTAAGACCAAATGTAAGCCAAAAGAATGTTGTCTTTTTTTAAATTAAAATCCCAAGGCAGTGTGAGATTATTTATCTATGATACTCTTGTAAAGCTCTCACATCCATTGCATTACTGGCTATGATTAGTTGTCTGCCTTCACAAGGCCACATAACTCACGTATTTTCTTTGATTTTCCCCTTCCTGATAGCTGAAAACCACAAATCAGCCTTTTTTTCCAACACTTTTATGTTTGCAATGGAATTTTTGGTTTCTGCTTATTTTCCATAAATATATTAGAAGCATATCATGAAATGAGTAGTACTCATAAACTATATATATTTAATAAGTTATGCTTTGCTTTACATTGTGCCATACCTTACTTAATATGCTTAGTTTGATATAATTGCAATTGAATTCCTCATTTGCTCAAAATTCCAGTAGTCATATAAATCTGAATTTATACTCTGAGGTCAGCCATCTCTCCTTTCCTTTTTCTCAAGCTGTCATGTTTATAACTGAGAGGGATGCTAGAGATCATGTATCAAATTCTACATATTAAGAGCTAGACATTTGAGACCAAAAAAGTTGAGACAATTTTAGCATTACTAGGTGTTAGAAAGAGGAGTTGATAATCCAGGTTCCCAGACTTGAAAGCAGGGCTTCCTTACACAGCACCAATTTGCTCCCGATGAGGGACAAATAGCTAAGAAAGTGTGCAGAGTGAAGGAAAATTGCTTTAGGCACTCTTAGTATTTTGGACACTGCTCCCCTTAAACTGCAACCTAGTATCACCAAGCTAATGTCTGTTTTCTCAAGTTGAAACAACATAGGCAAGAAGGGTTGGTCGGGATGACTCTTTGCATTGACTACTAACCTACTCACTTCCAAATCATCCCTGTGTTCTGAAAAGAAACTTACAACTTTGTGGAACTTGTCCTCTCTATATAATATTACAATATCATGTCTCATTTCCAGCCCCCAAATATATTCAAAGTTTCAAGTAGAACATGCCATAGTTTAATCAAAGAAATATCTCCATAATATTAAATCGATATTCTAACAATAAGGCCCTGTAAACATAAAAAATACAAAGAATAAAATTAAATGCTGGGGAGAAAAGCCTGCCACCATGTCTTGTTCATTGGTCTGCAGCACACAGTGGGGTGTCACTCCAGGACCCTGCTTCAGACAGGGAAAATGAGGGTGGAATGGGAAGAAGGCAAGAAAGTGAATTGAAATGAGGATCAAGCTGAATCTCAGCTAAATTATTGTAAGCTTTTCAGAGCAAGGAGACCTTCAAGATGGCAGAGGAGTAAGACATGGAGATCAACTTCCTCCCCACAAATACATCAAAAATACATCTACATTTGGAACAACTCCTACAGAACACCTGCTGAATGCTGGCAGAAGACCTCAGACCTCCCAAAAGATGCCCTCAGGCCACCTACATGCAGAGGTGGAGCCAAATCCAAAGCTATAGCACAGGAGCTGTGCAAACAAAGAAGAGAAAGGGAAATTTCTCCAAGCAGCCTCAGGAGCAGCAGATTAAATCTCCACAATCAACTTGAGGTACCCTGCATCTCTGAAATACCTGAATAGACAATGAATCATCCCAAGATTGAGGTGGTGGACTTTGGGAGCAACTGTAGACTTGGGGTTTGCTTTCTGCATCTAATTTGTTTCTGGTTTTATGTTTACCTTAGTTTAGTATTTAGAGCTTATTATTGGTAGATTTGTTTATTGATTTGGTTGCTCTCTTTATATATATATATTTTTTTCCTTTTTCTCTTTTTGTGAGTGTGTATGTGTATGCTTCTTTGTGTGATTTTGTCTGTATAGCTATATTTTCACCATTTGTCCTAGGGTTCTGTCTCTTGGATTTTTGTTTTTGTTTTTAGTATAGTTTTCAGTGCTTGTTATCATTGGTGGATTTGTTTATTGGTTTGGTTACTCCTTTCTTTGTTGCTTGCTTGCATTTTTTGACTTTAAAACTTTATTTTTTTAAATTTATTTATTTTATTTATTTATTTTTTTGTGGTACGTGGGCCTCTCACTGTTGTGGCCTTTCCCACTGTGGAGCACAGCTTCCGGATGTGCAGGCTCAGCATCTATGGCTCACAGGCCTAGCTGCTCCGCGGCATTCGGGATCTTCCCAGACCAGGGCACAAACCCGTGTCTCCTGCATTGGAAGGAGGATTCTCTATGACTGCGCCACCAGGGAAGCCCTAAAACTTTTTATTTTTAATAAACTGTTTTTATTTTAATAACTTTATTTTATTATTTTTTTTCTTTCTATCTTTCTTTGCTCCCTTTTCTTCTGAGCCATGGGGCTTGACAGGGTCTTGGTGCTCCAGCTGGGTGTCAGGCCTGTGCCTCAGAGGTGGGAAAGCTGAGTTCAGGACACTGGTCCACCAAAGACCTGCCGGCTCCATGTACTATCAAATGGCAAAAGCTCTCCCAGAGATCTCCATCTCAACACTAAGACCCAGCTCCACTCAACAACCAGCAAGATACAGTGCTGGACACCCTATGCCAAACAACTAGCAAGACAGGAACACAACCCCACCCATTAGCAGAGAGGCTGCCTAAAATCATAAGGTCACAGACATCCCAAAACATACCACTGGACACAGTCCTGCACACCAGAAAGACAAGATCCAGCCCCACCCACTAGAACATAGGAACCAATTCCCTCCACTAGGAAGCTTACACAAGCCACTGAACTAACCTCACCCACTGGGGACAGACACCAAAAACAATGGGAACTACGGACCTACAGCCTGCAAAAAGGAGGCCCCCAAACACAGTAAGTTAAGCAAAATGAGAAGACAAAGAAACACACAGCAGATGAAGGAGCAAGGTAAAAACCCACAAGACCAAACAAATGAAGAGGAAATAGGCAGTCTACCTGAAAAAGAATTCAGAGTAATGATAGTAAAGATGATACAAAATCTTAGAAATAGAATGGAGAAATTACAAGAAACATTTAACAAGGACCTAGAAGAACTAAAGAGCAAACAAACAGTGATGAACAACACCATAAATGAAATTAAAAATTCTCTAGAAGGAATCAATAGCAGAATAACTGAGGCAGAAGAACGGATAAATGACCTGGAAAATAAAATACTGGAAATAACTACTGCAGAGCAGAATAAAGGAAAAAGAATGAAAAGAATAGAGGACAGTCTCAGAGACCTCTGGGACAATATTAAACACACCAACATTAGAATTATAAGGGTCCAAGAAGAAGAAGAAAAGAAAGTGACTGAGAAAATATTTGAAAAGACTATAGTTGAAAACTTCCCTAATATGGGAAAGGAAATAGTCAATAAAGTCCAGGAAGCACAGAGAGTCCCATACAGGATAAATCCAAGGAGAAACATGCCAAGACACATATTAATCAAACTAACAAAAATTAAACACAAAGAAAAAATATTAATAGCAGCAAGGGAAAAACAACAAATAACATACAAGGGAATCCCCATAAGGTTAAAAGCTGATTTTTCAGCAGAAATTCTGCAAGCCAGAAGGGAGTGGCAGGAAATATTTAAAGTGATGAAAGGGAAAAACCTACAACCAAGATTATTCTTAGAAAGGATCTCATTCAGATTCAACAGAGAAAATAAAACCTTTAGAGACAAGCAAAAGCTAAGAAAATTCAGCACCACAAAACCAGCTTTACAACAAATGCTAAAGGAACTTCCAGAGGCAAGAAACACAGGAGAAGGAAAAGATCTACAATAACAAACCCCAAAAACTTAAGAAAATGGTAATAGGAAAATACATATAGTTAACTACCTTAAATGTAAATGGATTAAATGTTCCACCAAAAGACATAGACTGGCTGAATGTATAAAAAAACAAGACCCATATATGCTGTCTACAAGAGATGCACTTCAGACATAGGGACACATACAGACTGAAAGTGAGGGAATGAAAAAAGATATTGCATGCAAATGGAAATCAAAAGAAAGCTGGAGTAGCAATTCTCATATCAGACAAAATAGACTTTAAAATAAAGATTATTACAAGAGACAAAGAAGGACAGTACATAATGATCAAGGCATCAATGCAAGAAGATGATATAACAACTGTAAATATTTATACACCCAACATAGGAGCACCTCAATACATGAGACAATTCAACAGTAACACAATAATATTAGGGGATTTTAACTCCTCACTTTTACCGATGGACAGATCATCCAAAATGAAAATGAATAAAGAAACACAAGCTTTAAATGATACATTAAATGAGATAGACTTAATTGATATTTATAGGGCATTCCATCTGAAAACAACAGAATACACTTTCTTCTCAATGCTCATGGAACATTCTCCAAGATAGATCATATCTTGTGTCACATATCAAGCCTTGGTAAATTTAAGAAAATTGAAATTGTACCAAGTATCTTTGCTGACCACAATGCTATGAGACTAGATATCAATTACAGGAAAAAATCTGTAAAAAGTACAAACACATGGAGGGTAAACAATACACTACTAAATAACCAAGAGATCACTGAAGAAATCAAAGAGGAAATTAAAAAAAAACACCTAGAAACAAATGACAATGAAAACATGTTAATGCAAAATCTATGTGACGCAGCTAAAGCAGTTGTAAGAGGGAAGTTTATAGCAATACAATCCTACCTCAAGAAACAAGAAACATCTCAAATAAACAACCTAACCTTACACCTAAAGCAATTAGAGAAAGAAGAACAAAAAACCCCAAAGGTAACAGAAGGAAAGAAATCATAAAGATCAGATGAGAAATAAATGAAAAAGATTTGAAAGAAACAATAGCAAAGTTCAATAAAACTAGAAGCTGGTTCTTTGAGAATATATACAAAATGGATAAACAATTAGACAGACTTATCAAGAAAAAAGGGTGAAGATTCAAATCAATAGAATTAGAAATGAAAAAAGAGAAGTAACAGCTGACACTGCAGCAATGAAAGGATCATGACAGATTACTACAAGCAACTCTATGCCAATAAAATGAACAACCTGGAAGAAATGGACAAATTCTTAGAAATGCACAACCTTCTGAGACTGAACCAGGAAGAAACAGAAAATATAAACAGACCAATCACAAGCACTGAAATTGAAACTGTGATTAAAAATCTTCCAGCAAACAAAAGCCCAGGACCAGATGGCTTCACAGGCAAATTCTATCAAACATTAAGAGAAGAGCTAATACCTATCATTCTCAAACTCTCCCAAAATATAGCAGAGTGGGGGACACTCCCAAACTCATTCAACAAGGCCACCATCACCCTGATACCAAAACCAGACAAAGATGTCACAGAGAAAGAAAACTACAAGCCAATATCACTGATAAAGTAGATGCAAAAATCCTCAACAAAATACTAGCAAACAGTATCCAACAGCACATTACAAAGATCATACACCATGATCAAGTGGGGTATATCCTGGGAATGCAAGGATTCTTCAATATACACAAATCAATCAACGTAATAAACCATATTAACAGATTGAAGGAGAAAAATCATACAGTCATCTCAATAGATGCAGAAAAAGCTTTCAACAAAATTCAACATCCATTTATGATGAAAACCTTCCAGAAAGTAGGCATAGAGGGAACTTACCTCAACATAATAAAGGCCATATATGACAAACCCACAGCCAACATCGTTCTCAATGGTGAAAAACTGAAACCATTTCCTCTAAGATCAGGAAAAAGACAAGGTTGTCTACTCTCACCACTATTATTCAACATAGTTTTGGAAGTTCTAGCCACAGCAATCAGAGAAGAAAAAGAAATAAAAGGAATCCAAATCGGAAAAGAAGAAGTTAAACTGTCATTGTTTGCAGATGACATGGTACTATACATAGAGAATCCTAAAGATGTTGTCAGACAATTACTAGACCTAATCAATTAATTTGGTAAAGTAGCATTATACAAAATTAATGCATAGAAATCTCTTGCATTCCTATACACTGGTGATGAAAAATCTGAAAGAGAAATTAAGGAAACACTCCCATTTGCCATTGCAACAAAAAGAATAAAATGCCTAGGAATAAACCTACCTAAGGAGACAAAAGACCAGTATGCAGAAAACTATAAGACACTGATGAAAGAAATTGAAGATGATACAAACAGATGGAGAGATATACAATGTTCTTTGATTGGAAGAATCAACAATGTGAAAATGACTATACTACCGAAAGCAATCTACAGATTCAGTGCAATCCGTATTAAACTACCAATGGCATTTTTCACAGAACTAGAACAAAAACTTTCATAATTTGTATGGAAACACAAAAGACCCCAAATAGCCAAAGAAATATTGAGAAGGAAAAACGGAGCTGGAGGAATCAGGCTCCCTGACTTCAGCCTGTACTACAAAGCTACAGTAATCAAGGCAGTATGCTACTGGCACAAAAACAGAAATATAGATCAATGGAACAGGATACAAACCCAGAGGTAAACCCACACACATATGGTCACCTTATTTTTGATAAAGGAGGCAAGGATATACAATGGAGAAAAGACAGTCTCTTCAATAAGTGGTGCTGGGAAAACTGGACAGGTACATGTAAAAGAATGAAATTAGAACACTCCCTAACACCATACACAAAAATAAACTCAAAATGGATCAAAGACCTAAATATAAGGCCAGAAACTATAAAACTCTTAGAGGAAAACATAGGCAGAACACTCTACGACATTAATCACAGCAAGGTCCCTTTTGACCCACCATCGAGAGAAATGGAAATAAAACCAAAAATAAACAAATGAGACCTAACGAAACTTAAAAGCTTTTGTACAGCAAAGGAAACCATAAACCAAATGAAAGGACAACCCTCGGAATGGGAGAAAATATTTGCAAATGAAGCTACTGACAAAGGATTAATCTCCAAAATTTACAAGCAGCACATGCATCTCAAAGCAGTGCATGCATCTCAAGCAGCGCATGCATCAAAAAAACCAAACAACCCAATCCAAAAAGGGGCAGAAGACCTAAATAGACATTTCTCCAAAGAAGATATACAGATAGCCAAGAAACACATGAAAGGATGCTCAACAACACTAATCATTAGAGAAATGCAAATCAAAACTACAATGAGGTATCACCTCACACCGGTGAGAATGGCCATCATTAAAAAATCTACAAACAATAAATGCTGGAGAGGGTGTGGAGAAAAGGGAACCCTCTTGCACAGCCCTCTTGTTGGTGGGAATATAAATTGATACAACCACTATGGAGAACAGTATGGAGGTTCCTTAAAAACCAAAAATAGAACTATCATATCACCCAGCAATCCCACTACCGGGCATATATCCTGAGAAAACCGTAATTCAAAAGGAGTCATGTACCACAATGTTTATTGCAGGTCTATTTACAAAAGCCAGGACATGGAAGCAACCTAAGTGTCCATCAACAGATGAATGGATAAAGAAGATGTGGCACATATGTACAATGGAATATTCCTCAGCCATAAAAAGAAACAAAATTGAGTTATTTGTAGTGAGGTGGATGGACCTAGAGTCTGTAATGCCAAGTTATGTAAGTCAGAAACAGATAATTTCTGTAACCAGAAACAGAAAAAAAAATACCGTATGCTATCACATATATATGGAATCTAAAAAAAAAAAAAAAAGTGGTTCAGACGAACCTAGATACAGGACAGGAATAAAGAAGCAGACGTAGAGAATGGACTTGAGGACAAAGTGAGGGGGAAGGGTAAGCTGGGATGATGTGAGAGAGTAGCATTGACATATATACACTACCAAATATAAAATAGATAGCTAGTGGGAAGCAGCTGAAAAGCACAGGGAGATCAGCTCAGTGCTTTGTGACCACCTAGATGGGTGGGAAAGGGCATTTGGGAAGGAGTAGCAAGAGGGAGGGGATATGGGGACATATGTATACATATAACTGATTCACTTTGTTATACAGCAGAAACTAACAAGACATTGTAAAGCAATTATACTCCAATAAAGATGTTAAAAAAATAGTAAATGTTGATATCTTATCCCATATCACATGGGAAAATATAAGAGCTAAAAGAACAGAGAAGTAGTTGTCATCTTGCCTTTAGATAAATTAGTTCTTATAGTTGAGCCTTGAATTCAGCTCTTAAGTTGGTTGGCACCTACACCAAAAGCTGCTTTCCAGCAATAGAATCTAAATACAAGGCCAGAGCAATTTTTAGATTTAAGCACCTAGGATGTCATTCTCAAATGACAATAATTCACTTAAAGAACAACAAACAGAATGAAGTGCTAAAGGAACATTTTACTTTTCATTGTTGTTTACTTATATTCTGATGGATATGTCAGACCTGAAGTCCTAAAAGCAAATGTGCATGAGAAAGTCAAAATAAAAGCTTATAGATTTGGGGACTAGAAAAATCTTTATGTTATATGTTTTATCCTAGTATTATATTTAAAATACAATACTACTACAACTTGAAATGAAAGGAAAGACAATATTTAAGTGGAAAAAGAAAAAGTAATGTTTAGATAATTTATTTATTCTTTCCTTCACACTAAATCAGATTTTTTTAATTTCAAAAATGTTCATACATGAAGAAATCAACTTCTATGATGGATGTATTTGAATAATGATGAAAGACTATAATACACACTAATTCATTTTTCAAAACCCATGCAAAATAGTATGATAGCGTGTAAAGAACACTGTTATTCCAATTAACTACCTAAGAGATCTTTGTGACTCGGTTGTGATGGAGGTGATATTCCTGGTGGTATGCATCAAATCTCTAAGAGTCCAATTCAAACCAAGAAGCCCATGGGGGTGGGTTGCAAGTCAGAACAATTATCAGTCATTTCTTTTGAAATGTATTGAGTGCAACAGCACTGATAGAAATATGCTAACTATGAGAATACCATTGTAATACATAAAAGGTAGGCAACCCTGTAAAATAATCTCCTCTTTTAATTCTACTGTGTAGAATTAATAAATTATGAAATGTATGACATAAAAGGTAGTAATTACATTGTTACAATAATTGTTATTTTGTCTTGTAATTCCTGTGTTTGTCTCAGGGATTTCTTTTTCTTTCCTTTTTCTTTAATATATAAGAGAGGAAAAATAAAATTTCCTAACAAGGTAAGTTTTTAATGAGATAATGGACACAAAATATTTAGCAGGGTAACTGGCTAGTAGGAAGAGCTAAACAAATGTTGATTACTGGTTTGTATTTTTTTTTTTTTTTTTTGCGGTACGCGGGCCTCTCACTGCTGTGGCCTCCCCCGTTGCGGCGCACAGGCTCCGGACGCGCAGGCTCAGCGGCCATGGCTCACGGGCCCAGCCACTCCGTGGCATGTGGGCTTTTCCCAGACCGGGGCACGAACCCGTGTCCCCTGCATCGGCAGGCGGACTCTCAACCACTGCGCCACCAGGGAAGCCCTGATTACTGTTATTTTTATTGGTGCTATCCAAAATCTGAGATATTAAGATTTTTACATTATGAAAAGTATAACTTTAACATATTGTATCATTTATCAGTTTTCAAAAAAGTTTTAATTCACTTAAAAGAAAGACTACACTATACTCTTTTGTGTTAGGTTCCCAATATGTTTCCTACTTTTGTTTTCTGTTACAAATGAGATACACTCTTTGTATGACAGGGCAGTTACTTGCTTTTTTCATGTCTTTCTACACAGCATTTTTTATTTTTTTGAGAAGAACAATAAAAAATTCCTTGACAAAGCTAATACGTGAAATACAATGATTCACATTTCCAAGGTCTTTATTAGGTTTAATTAAACTTCTAATAGCTGAATTAACTGATTAGTTGCAATATGTCCATAGGAAAAGAATTACCAGCAACTTTTAAATTTAATGCAAAACATAAGAAATCTCTTGTACACTGTTGGTGAAAAGGTGAATTGGTACATCTACTATGAAAAACAGTATGAAGATTCCCCCAAAAATTAAAAATGGAGCTAGCATATGATTGAGGAATCCCACTTCAAGGTATATATCTGAAGGAAATGAAATCACTATCTCAAAGAGGTATCTACACCCTTGTGTTCATTGCGTCATTGCAACATTATTTACTATAGCCAAGACATGGAAACAGCCTGAATGTCTGTTGATGGATGAATGGCAAAGAAAACTTGGTATTTTATTACCAAATTATATATACGGTATATATATTATTTACATATGAATATTATTCAGTCATAATAAAGAAGGAAATCCTGCCATTTGTGACAACATGGATAAACCTTGAGGGCATTATGCTAAGTGAAATAAGTCACAGAAAGACACATGCTATATAATCTCACTTATATGTGGAATCTGAAAAAAACAAACTCACAGAAACAGAGGACAAATAGGTGGCTTTTTGGTGGCCTTAAACTTACACAGTGTTATATGTCAATTATATCTCCACAAATCTGGGAAGAAAAAAGAAATCTCAACATGAGGGACAAACTTGAGAACTGCTAAAAATAAAATATTGTTTAGTCTAAAATTAAAAATGCACATTCTTAGGAGTATTCTATGCTAGGACGTTTGAAATCAATACTTTTGTTACTTGTCAAGTTTGTGCTCAGCTTTCCTATGAGAGCGACACCTCCTCCTTGACTGGGAGACTCAAGATCTTCAGTGTTTCACATATCATTTCTCCATCACAGATAAAACAGTCTTAGATGAAAGTATTCCATCATGTGGCAAATCATTAAGCATTTTGCTGACTCTAAAATGTCAACTACATTCTCTTGTTTCATAAAGAATTTCATTAAACAGCATAGAGGGAAAGGACAAAGTGATTTTAGGAAATTTTCCTCTGTATTCATTATGAGCTTTATTATTTCTCTCCCAACCCATTTTCTCCCAGCAGCTATGAATGATCTCTTACTTATCCAAAATCTTCTATCTCAACTGCAGGTTTATATATTTAAGCAAAATTTACCTAGAATGAAAAAGTTACTTTCTCAATAGTCAGCAACAATTATCATCCCAGCAAATTCTACAGTTCAAATATGCAGGCATATTAAACAATTAAGATAAATGAGGATCCCAAGAAATATTCATCATTATAGTAATACGCATCCTAAAGAAATGAAAAATCAAACTGACCCCAAAACTCTTCCCTCCACCAAAAGTGCACTCACTTTTGAGGACCTTCTAATGAGGTCTGTGCATTCAGCTCTCTGTGAAGGATCAAGTAGAGCCTAAGTGGCTTTTTAAATCTGACAAAAAGCTGTGTCATCTCACAGAAAAGAAGGCAAAGGTATAAAAGCATTCATAAAGTCTAAGAACCTCCCAGTGAGTTCTGGTCTGTGTTGTGTGTTAGGCATCCAGAGGTGATATAAAGGTTTAATTAATACATAGGTGAGAAACAGCAGCTTTTTTGCAAATTTGCCCATGGCCAGCTTTGATATCCTCTCTCTGTTCTATCAATACACCAGCTACTGCTCACGGTGTCTATTGAGCATGGGAAATGTGCCTAGGGGCTAAATTTAACTAATTAAAATTTAAAAACTGAAGCAGAGTAAAATATTTTTCTGTTAAACAGACTATTGTTTTAGTAAAACTTCATTTCATGTTAACTGTCACATTGCATAAGGTATTATTTTAGTATGCGTGCACTTTTTACCTTTTTTTAAACATAGCTATTAGAAAATTCAGAATTTCATATTTGGCTCACATCTATTGGACAGGGCTGCTTTATTAGCAGACTACTTATAAAAAGTCTGATCTATTTTTATGATCAAAATATTTTTTCTTGAAGTTTATTTTATTACCTTTTTACAAAACACAGGTGATTTTTTCTTTTTTATAAAAAGTGAAACTGTATAAAAACACATTAAAAAAATAATGATCTCCTGAGGTTAGCAATTGCTAAAGTTTTAGACAATTTTCCCCCTGTATTGTAAAAAGATGTGAAGAATATGGAAGTACATGCTTATGAGGAATGTCAAGATATCTAAATAGGAGTTAACTTAATGAAGAATAAAACTTTTAATAAAATAGAAGTAAATCCTCAAGGCAATTCAATGAAATATTGGTAAGGTAAAAATCCCACTGTAAAATGTTTCTTTAAGAACCAGTTCAATTCCTTCCACAAAAAAGCTTATTATCTACAATTTGGAACTGCATTGAATCTTACAGTTAATTTATCTTCATAGATGTATGCTTATTCTCCAATATCTCATAATTCTTAAGCAATGGAATAATTCATTTGCCAAAAGTTTCCAGAATACATGTTTTTACCCTGTGAGGAAACACTGAGACATTGTTTTCCAAAACATAGTGTACATATGTCAGAGTTTTGAAGGAGGAGGTTAAAAATACATATTTCCAGAGCCCCAATAGGGTCCGTTTGATTTATTAAGAATCTGTATTTTACCAAACACACAAGATGATTATTTTCCATGACAGACCTAAATTATACTTTAGAAAATTTTTTTTTTTTTTCGGTATGCGGGTCTCTCACTGTTGTGGCCTCTCCTGTTGTGGAGCACAGGCTCCGGACGCGCAGGCTCAGCGGCCATGGCTCACGGGCCTAGCCACTCTGCGCCATGTGGGATCTTCCCGGACCGGGGCACGAACCCGTGTCCCCTGCATCGGCAGGCGGACTCTCAACCACTGCACCACCAGGGAAGCCCAGAAATATTATTTTAAGAAAATACTATTATGTTTTTCCCTCTTTCACTGATATAGTCTCACTTTTTTTTTTCTTTTATGAAAAAGAAAGCCTGAAAGGAGATATATGTATTGGATAAGGATAATTAGATCCACTAATAATTTCTGGGTGAATTTGAGAAAGAAATTTGATTCATTTGAGCTTCATTTTCCTTATCTTTACAAAAGAAATAATAATCTTATCAATCCCATCTTATTTTAAGGTCTAAAAGTTCATAAATTGAAATCTCTCTATAAAGTGTATACATATTTCAAGGGCTGATTTAAATCTTAATATTTCTAATTTTTGTTATTATGTTTTCCTCTACCTCTTTCACTCAGATCACTTTTACTGACTACCCTTTACGTGCAAAAAATTGGTAGGACCTTGTTATATGAAGGGATAAAAAAAACTGTAAGGTCAACAGAAGAAACAGATAATGGGTGAGAAGTGCCAGGTCTGAAGTTTAAAACTTCTTACTATTAACCATAAAACCAACTAGTCAGAAGGATTCCTAACTTCAAATCCAACTTCATTTCAAGCCACTTGCCCCTTAGCTTACTATTCCTCAAACTGACTTCATATCTGCTCCTCAAATACCATTTCTTTCATGACTGTCCCAGATGAGCCACTGTACTTACTGATCCATTTTGTCCTTCAGGTTGCAGATAAATACCACCTTCTTAGTAAAACCTTGGCTAATCCATCTTGCTAAAATGGTCTGCTGGACTCACTTCTATCTCATAACTAGGGCCATATCCTTCAAAGCATTTTTTGATATATGTAATTGTCTATCTATCTATCATCTATCTATCTATCTATCTATCTATCTATCTATCTATCTATCTATCTATTTATGTAAACATAACTCCCCCTGTGGTCATATCCCATACTTCTCTTCAGCTTCCCCTTTCAAAGGATGGAGTCTATGTTTCTATCTGTTGAATCTAGGCTGACCTTGTGTGTGAGGCCGTCATAAACCACCAAGTCCAGCTGGCTTCCACAGAATGCAGCCCCAAGAGGAAGCCCAGGCTAAACCAGTAGAATACTGCCCAGTCAACTCACAGAATTGTGAAAAAGAATATGGCTATCCTCTTAAATCTCTAAGATTCGGGTGCTTTGTAGGTAATTAATTCATGCGCATTCAACAGATTACATTTCTCTGAGCAGAGACAGTCGGTACTGGTTATCCCTGTGTTCCCAGAGCCAAGAGCTATGGCTAACATAACAGGTGCTCAATGCATACATGTGGAAAGGGGTGACTGGATAAAAGAGTGGACTGACAAACCTGTTAGGAAAGGTAACAGGGACACTTCACACAGGACCAGAGGCTGGGTAAGTAATGCTTATGAGGTGAAACACTCTGTGAGTAAACATCTGTTCCCATGGCTATTTTCCCCCAAATAGTCTTAACAAATCACTCCACTTCAATGGCTGCTAATTTCATCAGGATCAATTCAAACTCTTTAGCAGAGCAAGCATGATCCTCCAAAAGCCGGCACTTCTATTCTCTTCCAGGCTTATCTTCAGAAATTCCACCACTACATGTCCTACATTCTTTGCATATCAGATTTTGTATCATCTCCAGACACACTGTGAGCTTTGAGGTTGATGCATCGCCCTTAATGCTATTTCATCTCTAGAGGGTTCTTCCTACCTTTATCAGCCTGGGGTAACCCTACTCAGTATTCAAAGTCTATTTCTGTTTTCATCTCTCATGAGATGCATTTAGTAAAGCAGGAGAGTCATCTGTACCCCCATAAAGTTATTGCACATAGGTAGAGTATATCTCCTAACCATGGGCTTATAGTAAGTTTCTGATACTTCTTACTTTTCTGTCTGTTGAGATTATGTGTTCTTTGATGGCAGACATCATGCCTCATTGGGTTCCCATTCCTTTGCAGATAGATATTCACTATAAACAGTTGTGAAGAGAATGGATAATGCCTAGAAGTATTTGGTGGGGGAGACAGATCCAATATTCACATTGCCTTTTGTGAGCCTGTAAATTTACACGTGTTTTGTTTATAGATAGAGTTAAATTACCCCACAAAACAAGCCTGGAAAATTTCTCTGATCCTATTTCCTTAACTCAAAATTTAAAAAGCTGTAAACTCCTGTTATTTCTCATTCTTTCCTCCCACCATGGAAGATGGGTATAATAATAGTCTATTTCAAGGTTCCCTGCAAACAGAAAAACATGTCACAAATGAGAAAATGCTCATGGATCATAATAAGAAAGAAGATCAATTTATAAACATCATTACTAGAAAAGATCAGAGTGTTATAGCCATTATTCTTTAACTCAGTAAGTAAAGACACTGAGTGGGCTGGAGTCCATTCTGTGGTTACTGAGCAGGTTATAGCCCGCTCAGTTCTAATGGACAGAGACCACGTCTGTTTTAAATCCTGATTATGGCGCCACACAACGAGAAAGCTTAATAAATGCTTAATGATAATAAGATACCACCTATTTCATTCGAAGCTATTTGAATTTAAAATAAAAATGCAAATTAACTTCAGAAGCTAACTTTAAAAAGTGTTCCGTAAAACCACCTTTGCATTTGTAAATAATAGCCAAAAGGAAGAAATACTTTTTCAATATCTTTAAATGTCTTTGCCTTGCTTTATAACACCAGATTAAATGCATGGAAAATTATTTGCTGTGTAGGAAAACCTGGAAGGTTGTAACAAATAATGGACAAGTTCTCATTCTTAGGCATTGCCTATAGCTAGACTTGCATATTTTTATTGTTATGATAGTATTGATTGTTAAGTCAACAGAATGCTATCACAAGGGATTGCAAATTTCTATACCAATACTCTGTTCTGTAACATTAAAATGTCATTACTGAATCACCAACTTTTTCCCCTGCTGTAATATTATTCTCTGTTGATTGCCTGCCTGAGCTGAAATTTGAAACTGTCACCCTCAGACTTGCAAAAGTGATTCAACTTTACTTATAAGGAAAGTGAAATTAAATATTCATTCACGGGCTGCATTTCAAGTTCAAACTGTCTGAAGCTCCTTAAGGCAAAATGTATTTAAGTTGAAACACAGTTTTTCTTCATTTTTATACAGCAAAAATTCAGAATGGGTACCATGGGTGGACAAATTGCACAAATTTATTTTGAACTTTACAAGATGGAGGGCTGGGTTTTCCTTCTTTCTTCTGCAACCTCTCTACTGTTTCTGGTTTACCCTATTTATCTCCTTTGTCAGGAAACCTGTATGTATGTGTTGGTGGGTGTTGTTTATTGTTTAATTTTTTTTATGTGTCATGTTCTAGCATTAATCAAGTTGTAAAGCATCTAAGACTTCAATGAAAGCACAGCTGCATCTATCTGTGTCTGCCACGGAGACAAAGGATTACCCAGTGGTAAGCATGCAGACTAAATGGGTTCAAATATGGCTATACTTCATGTTATCTAGGTGGCTTCCCCTAAGCTGCCTAATCTCTATGCCTCAGTTTGTCTATAAGGTTACTACAAAGGTCAAATCAATTATTTGATATACAGCATTTAAAATAGTGCTGGGACATGGTACCTTCTAAATAAATGTTGCTCTAAATGAGTATTACCTGTTATTTGGACCGTTTAATAATAATAATTTGCATTTGAAAAAAACAACTTGATATTTTAGGAACTCCTCACACATTAGCTGATTTCATTATCAAAACAAGCACATAATACAGCCACAAACAGTAAAAATAGCACATGAATTTGTGGTGAATGTTATACATTGATTGTTCCACATCCATTCTGCCTCCTTCTTGGTACCTTTCTATGCAATGGAAGCTGGAAAGGTAAAACTCCATTTTCCAGATGCCTTTGCAATACAGTCTGAGTTAAATTTAGGTTTTCACCAATCAGATGTAGTTACATTTACATTCAGAACCAAGTAAGTGAAGGACAAGCAAGGTGCCATGAAGCAATTTTGCGGTTGTGGATTCTAACAACCTGTCTTTCTGTTAGCAGCTCGGTGACTCAGTGGCTCTTTACAGAGGCAGCAGGAGCTTTCTCCATCGATCAAGGACAAGGCCAGAGACCTGGGGTTGGGGACCATTACTGGAAGCTGAACATGGAGCCTGTCCCTGCAGTTCATTCATTGGATGTGTAACCCACCTTTCTGTTTAAATAAGTTAAAGGAGTTTTGTTCACAAATGAACTTTAACCTATTCAGCATTGACGCCAAATGGAGTTGGATGGAATTCTTGTCTCTACTTCTTACTGAAGGTGTGAATTGCCAAGATTATTTTTAGTCATCTATAAGATAGAGTTAATAATACCTAACTTGAATTTCTGGAAGATAAAGACTAGATGTATAAAATACCTAGTAAAAGATCAAAAAAGGAAGGTCTTATTTAGGGGAAGACACTGAGGCTCAGTGTGTTAACTGGCTGATACAAGTCCTCCAGGCTAATTTGTGGTAGATTTGGGACTAGAATCCTTATCTTTAGATGCCTAGTCAAATGCTCTTTCCATTATACCATACTGTTTTCCAGAAGGAGTAAATATTGCACCAGCTATTCTCTGTTTCCAGGAAAGAACATGATACTTGATGAGATGGCTTGCTTTTTACAATACCTGGAACATCTACAAGACTATGAGTTTTCACATAAAAATAACAAATTGCTAACTATGGCCTTGTATCCCTGACCTGATATAGATGGGTTAATGTTTGGTTTATTTATTTTACCACAAACTATGGACACAGAGCTGTGGCTCTCAACTCTGCCTAAAGTTTAGAATCATCTGGGAAAATTTCAAAGGTTATTGAAGCCCAAACCCCACCCAGTCCAACTGAATAAGAATTTCTAGAGAGTTACCTAGGTGGCTAAATTTTAAAAGTTCCTCAGGTAATTTAAAAACAGGGTCATGAACCTTTGGTGCAGAGTGAGAATCTATTGTCATCTGAGTATAGGCATATCTAGAAGTAGCTTCTTTACCCTCCTTTTGGAAAACTAAGGCCATTATTCTCAAAAAGAGGGCTTTTAAATCATGGAGCAATAAAGGATCGTTAGAGAAAACCACATCTCACCTCTCATTTTCAGGAAAACAAGCAGCTTATCCAACAACATTCTGGTCTCTCAGAGTAGAAATATATTGCTCTGTCCATCACCTGTGGGCTCTGGGCCTGGTTGCCACCATGTCCTAAATACTGATTCACACTCCTCTCAAAAGTATGTTTGCTTTCTCTCTTTTCCATGTATCTTTCTCTAACAAAACATTTTATTGAAAAGTGTGCTAGTCAGATAACAGACATTGAATTCTTAACTTTTGTGTTGTTCACAGGTAATCGTATTATGAAAGAGTGAACATGTACTTTGAAACACAGATGTCAAATAAGTACAAATTACATCAAGAACTTCATAGTCAATTAATCAACATTTCACAAGAACTGTGACCTTCATTTTAGGCAGGGAATCTTGGCACCCAGTGATATTCACAAAACGCCCACCCTAAAACACCATTATTCAGTACCTTCCATCATGTTAGCCTAATGGATTATCATCTTGTTCATTCCCACTTACACAGTATGACAAGAATGAATAATACATACAGTGATAACCAATCTAGTTTTTGAAAATATGTTTATGTTTGCAATGAAGAAACCTGGAAGCTACATTTTTTTTTTTTTTTTTTTTTTTTTGCGGTACACGGGCCTCTCACTGTTGTGGCCTCTCCCATTGCGGAGCACAGGCTCCAGACGCGCAGGCTCAGCGGCCATGGCTCATGGGCCCAGCCGCTCCGCAGCATGTGGGATCTTCCCGGACCAGGGAAGGAACCCATGTTCCCTGCATCGGCAGGCAGACTCATCAACCACTGCGCCACCAGGGAAGCCCTGGAAGCTACTTTTTTTGAGAAACTTTTGGAGAGGTAATACAGATAACTGCTATTTGGAGTCAGACAGACCTTGGTTCAAATCCCAGCCCCTTTACTTATTAACCTTGTAAACTTCTCTTCTCTCATAGGTAAATTATAAAATTGAGAAAGACTTCTCAGGAGGTTGTGAGGACTGAACTAGATAACGTACAGAATGGATTTGAATTTTGCTGGACACATAAAAAATACCTACAAATGTACCTGTTGGAAAAGACTGTTGTATAATATTAGTTGTAAAATAGTAGAGGTATGTTGTAGTGAACAAAAAGAAACTAGTAGATTCTCAAGCTGTTTTATATATACTGTGACTGAGCTCCAAGCTCTCCTCAGCGTGACTAAATTTTAGGCAGATGTCCTCCTTACTCTAGACCTCTGAACTCCCTTAGGGTATTTACTTTAGAAAACTTGAAATTTTAATTTTTTTTTTCTTTGCCTCTGTGAAATGCTTGTAAATCTCCCAGTCTCTTGCCAGTTTTACAACCTAGGAAATACCTTTCTCAAGGACCTGGGAGCCATCTCTTTGAAATGTAATCACTGAAGGAGCTAGCACCTTGAGCCTAACTTCTTTGATAGGTGGCAAATAGCAAACATAGATGGCCTAATCAAAGAAAAAACGTTGTAGGGCTTCCCTGGTGGCTCAGTGGTTGAGAGTCCACCTGCCGATGCAGGGGACACGGGTTCGTGCCCCTGTCTGGGAAAATCCCACATGCCGCGGAGCGGCTGGGTCTGTGAGCTATGGCCGCTGAGCCTGCGCGTCCGGAGCCTGTGCGCCGCAACGGGAGAGGCCACAGCAGTGAGAGGCCCGCGTACCGCAAAAGAAAAGAAAAAAAACGTTGTAAACTCGGAAATAACTAAGTGAGCTTGACACATCCCACTGATCAACTGCTCCCTGCAGTCCTCCAGTACTTTTCCATTAGTTCATCTCAGTGGTTAAAAATTCTCTCACCTGGGCTTCCCTGGTGGCCTAGTGGTTGAGAGTCTGCCTGCCGATGTAGGGAACACGCGTTCGTGCCCCGGTCCGGGGAGATCCCACATGCCGCGGAGCAGCTGAGCCCGTGAGCCATGGCCACTGAGCCTGCGCGTCTGGAGCCTGTGCTCCGCAACGGAAGAGGCCACAACAGTGAGAGGCCCGCGTACCGCAAAAACAAAAACAAAAATCCTCTCACCTTCTAGTTTTTGGTGGTTCAGTCTCTTTCCTCTGCTGCAATAGTCTTGAAGAAAGTCTCCTTTGCCTGCTTAATTTTGGCCAGTGCAATTTTTGCTTTGACTATTCACACAGAGCCCAGTGACATCTTCCTGGAATTTACATTTTACATAAAGATTTGGAAAGAAATATGCAACTTAACCAGACACTTAAAACATATTTCTATGAAAACGAACATGAATATATTATGGGGCAGAATTCAACTTTTATAGGTATTTACAAGGTAAAGAAATTTCAAATGTATTTCCACATAAAGACTGATATATTTGGTCTGAACTTGCAGGACTCCCGTATTTTTTGATATTCATTCTTTACCCCCCTGAGCAAATTTCAGAAGAAAATTTTGAAAAGTTCTGTCTCAAGGTATCTATAAGGTTTACAAGTGGTAGAGCCAGGACACAGCAGCTACATTGAATTATGAGATATTAATAAACATCATTATTTCTATATATTCAATAAAAGCATTTTTGTTTAATCAAACTATTGAGTGTTTTGCATTTTAATGTGTTTCATTTTAAAAATAAATGCATTACCTGCTGCTCAGGGATTTAATAATTTTTGTTTTTGCTTTCTATTTCTAAAGCAGCCAAGTCTTGAATTGTGTATTTTGATAGGAAAAACATATTTTTAACATCTTTGTACCACATCCTCTACTTATAGAGTAGGTATGTTTGAATTTTTAAGAGGATAAAGTGTTTGCAAAACTAGACCTTTTAGATGACCCCTAAAATTTCTCATTGAAGTAGTGTTAATTTTTTGTTAGCTGTAAACAACTAGGCAAATTTTGAAAACCAAGAAATTTGTTGTGGCAATGCTTCCTTTGCTTATTAAATAAAACTACACTTTCCATAACATGCAGGATAAATGGTGTCAATGAGGCCTGAAATTGTGATGAGCTTTGAACATTCCAGTGCTCCACAGAATTAATATCCCGAAAGATTCTGATATTAAATTTGTAGCATTAAAATTCCTGAAGTATTTATGGAACACACAATCACTATAAATTTGAGTACTGCTCTGAATAAATATGAAAATGTTTACATTAATTTTGCATTGTAGTTGTTTTTCACTGTATATGTAAATATAGTAGAGCATCTATTTATTTTCATAAGTCCCTGTAAACTTGAATTGGAATTTTTATTCCTCCATTTACTAGCTGTATGCCCTGGGGCATGTTATTTAACCTGCTTGAGTATTAATTGCCTCAACTCTAAAATGCAGACAAGATCACAGATGCCTCATTGAATGAATGCCTGCCATGTTGTAAGTGCTCAGTAAATGGTGGTGGTGACGGTGGTGGTATAGATTGGCGAAGTCATTACCACTGATGTGTTTTGCCTATGTGTTTTTTTTTTTTTAATCTATTTATTTATTTATTTCCATCTTTGGCTGTGTTGGATCCTTGCCTCTGCGCAAGGGCCTTTTCTAGCTGCAGCAAGCAGGGGCCACCCCTCATCGCAGCGCGTGGGCCCCTCACCATCACGGCCCCCCTCGCTGTGGAGCACAGGCTCCAGATGTGCAGTCTCAGCAGTTGTGGCTCACGGGCCCAGTTGCT
Organism: Lagenorhynchus albirostris; assembly: GCF_949774975.1. Lineage (NCBI taxonomy): Eukaryota > Metazoa > Chordata > Mammalia > Artiodactyla > Delphinidae > Lagenorhynchus > Lagenorhynchus albirostris. The sequence continues at coordinate 38,910,660 of NC_083112.1, read as the reverse complement.
CCACGGTATGTGGGATTTTCCCAGACCAGGGCTCAAACCCGTGTCCCCTGCATTGGCAGGCAGATTCTCAACCACTGCGCCACCAGGGAAGCCCTTGCCTATGTTTAATATTTTTTAAAATCCACTCCATTTTGAAGGAAATGCAGAGACAGGTTTACCGTGAAGTTAATGAAGCTTAACTTTTAGGGATTCTCACTTGTACAGGTATTTTCCTAGTTAACATTTACTTCCTTAAGTAAGTAATGTCTATATTCCTGATTTTATATTCTTTTTTTAAAGAGGGTCCCACAACTTTTGTAATATTTATGCCTGGATTCATGTCTCCCTACTCTTCTAATGAACTTTTAGAGAAACATATTAAAAATTAATTTATTCAACAAACATGTATATAGTGATACGTTAAGAATTATATGCATACAATAAGAATGCTTAATAGAAAATAACTATTAATTATTAATAAATGGATTGTATCAATTATATACAAAGATGTACTTTCTAAAATACATATGATAGTTAACCAACTTTATTTAAAGTTCCCTTTGACTGAGAAATTAGAATGAACAAATATTAAATGAGAATAGGCTCTGAAAATAACTAGGAAGGATTTCAAAGGAACTGAATGAAGATGTTCACACTCTCTGTAGTCCTGGCTGGAACTCCACCACAACCACAGATGCTGTGTACCAAGGCTTCTCTGTCCCCATCAGATCATAGGATTGCCTGTATTTTTTTGAGAAGTTTTAAAGAGAGTACACACACACACACACACACACACAATCACAGAAACTTCAGATTTACAAAAAATAAGAAAAAAATATTCTTTCATATTGGATATTGTTTATTTGGTGAGAAATTCCCTGAAATTTAAGCTGTAGATCTATTAAGTCTAACAAGAGACATATTCCTATATATACTATAAAAATAGGCAAATCTATTGTCTATTCACCTATAAAACAACAGATGTCCTTCTGAGTCACCTAGAATATTTTATATACAAGGGTGAATAACATGCCCCTTTCTTGCATTTTACCATTATTTTCATCAACAACAAATGAAAATTTTTACAAATCTTCTGCCATAGTTTATGTAAGCTTCTTTAAAAATGTAAATCTATTTTTTAAAACCCCATGTTTTATTATGTCTAAGGTATTTGAATCCTTTCCTTTACATTTCTTTCAAACCACCTGTCCCTAAATATTACACCTTTTACATAATTTCTTCTATCCACTAGCAATGTTCTTCTGCCCTTGCACTCTACTGAAGACAAAGGAAGAGGAAAACTACAGGCCCATCAATCAAAAACAACCCAGTCAGCACCAAGTCCAATAATGAAAACCAAGATTTCATAAATCATCTTCCACAGGTTGGGGTCATCTTTAAAGAAAATATCTTATCAGGTGCAGCTGAATATTCTCACGGTCTTTCATTTTTCAGTCTTTAATGAAAACAATAGAATGGCTGACAGAATACAAATGTGTAACCTTTCTTAACTTAAAAAATAAAATGCCCGGCTATGCCCTTGAAATAAAGTGAAGTTGAGGTATTTTTCCCTCAAAAGGTCCAGCCATTCTTTTCTTTAAGAGTTTGGCAATGAGTTAACTATTTTTTTTCTCTTACTCTTTTTTTCAGATATGTGTGTTTAATTCAATCAAGTGGAGATTAAATTTAAGAACTCTGTTTCAAAAAGCTATTTCCTGGCAGTGACTAGCACTAATTGCAGAAGGAGGTTTGACATGGCATTTTTGATTTAGCTGAATCAACAACTCTTGGGTAAATTCCATGCTGAGACCTCAAGCCCACATCCACATATTAGGGAGTAAAATAAGCAGCTGGTAATCACTAGGTGGATTCAGACAGAAGGGAGATTTATCTCTTTAAAAATACGGACTCTATATTTACAAACCTGGTTAAATAGGTTTGAGTCAAATAAAGTTTGATTAGACATACAAAGTACCGTATACTTAATCAAAGTTCTCAAATTGATTTTGCTAAGACGTTGCTGCCTGGCATACCCCAAGTCCCTAATGTGATTCAATAAAATCTGTTTTTTGGACTTGAATTAGCCACAATTATTGGGACATTCACCTTGTTCAAAGACCTAAACCTAGTTTGAATAATATAAAATTCACTTAGTAGTGGGATGGAGACATGATGTGGGGGCACGTCCTCATATGTAGACAGAGAATGGTAGTGTGCCTAAAGAACAAATCGTTTGAGTTTAAAAATTAATGAATGGGAAAAGAAGTAGATACAGAAAGAAGAGAGACATGCAAAATGCGTTGCTGAGTGTAGGTAGGAGATGCCTCAAGCAACACTTTACGTTAACATTTTTTAAAGTATTTTATACAGAATTCAGAAATCCAATGCAGGAAGAATTTATTCTTCAGGAGAGTTTTGTGGCTGACATGAGAAAACCAGGTGATTTCACAAGCTTCCATTGTCTTATTTAGTAAGCATTCTGGAAACCTCTATTCAGAAGAGGTTGCTATTTACAGGCATTTTGAATTCTTACCAATTTTCTGCCTGCTACATAATGTAAAACCAATGAATGGCTACACTGCATCATTCACACTTTTAACTATATGTGATTAGCTGGTCCACTGGGCTACTGTAGTGTATTTGTGAAATGAATTGCAGATAAACCCGTAATAGTCCATTTCACACAGAGACATTTGTCTCAGTTTAAATTAAGGACCTAAATATCTACTTATTTCCATTCTGGTTTATAGTACAGTGTTTTCATCGTCATAAAAACAGTATTAGCTCCCTGATTATACCTGGAATTCTGCAAGTGCTGTGAGACAGCTACCGATCTCATCCCTAGTGGTTTAGTATCCCCACTCTAAAATAAATAACAAAGTTACTGAATAAAGGACAGAAGATTCAGAAAGAATTTGTGGGAACTTTCCCTTAAGATACTCCCTTATGTCCAGTTTTGTATAAATAATGTATTTGTGTGTTACCAAGGTACTCTTATTAACTTCTTTACTCACACAAACACAGTACATTATGTTTGAATAAGAAATCAAAATATGATTTATGTTTGAACAAATTCGAGTTTATTATTATTTAACCAATTAGACAGAGTCACTAATAAGTTTAGTAACTGTAAACGTAATCAGCTAATCATATTCTTTATCATTAAAATATTCCTGGGATAGTCTGATTTTTAAATAAAAATTGCAAAAGAATAAATACATGATATTATCTAAGTAAGTTTTAAAATAAGAAAATAATTATCATATATATTGGGAGGAATTCATACCTATGTAGAAAAATTGTAAAACCACACATATATGGAAACAATATGGCTGGGCAGGAAGAAGGAGAAAGAACGTTATATCTATAATGTTTTATTTCTTTCATTAAAAATTAAGCATCCAGGATATTTGTTCGAGATGGCAGAGTAGAAGGATGTGCACTCACTCCTACTTGCAAGAGCACCAGAATCACAACTAACTGCTGAACAATCATTGACAGGAAGACACTGGAACTCACCAAAAAAGATACCCTACATCCAAAGACAAAGGAGAAGCTACAATGAGATGGTAGGAGGGGTGCAATCATGATAAAATCAAATCCCATAACTACTGGGTGGGTGACTCACAAACTGGAGAACAATTATACCACAGAAGTCCATCCACTGGAATGAATGTTCTGAGCTCCACATCAAGTTTCCCAACCTGGGAGTCTGGCAATGGGAGGAGGAATCCCCAGAGAATTGGACTTTGAAGGCCAGCAGGATTTGACTGCAGGACTTCGACAGAACTGGGGGAAACAGAGACTCCACTCGTGGAGGGCACACACAAAGTCTTGTGTGCACCAGGACCTGGGGGACGGAGTAGTGACCAAATAGAAGCCTGAACCAGACCTACATGCTGGTGTTGGAGGGTCTCCTGCAGAAGCAGGGGGTGGCTGTGGCTCACCACGGGAACAAGGACCCTGGCAACAGAAGTTCTAGGAAGTGCTCATTGGCGTGAGCCCTCCCAGAGTCTGCCATTAGCCTCATCAAAGACCCTGTAGGCTCCAGTGCTGGGTCACCTCAGACCAAACAACCAACAGGGAGGGAACCCAGCCCCACCCATCAGCAGACAAGTGGATTAAAGTTTTACTGAGCTCTGTCCACCAGAGCAACAGCCAGCTCTACCCACCACCAGTCCCTCACATCAGGAAGTTTGCACCGCTTCATCCTCTTAGACAGCCTCATCCACCAGAGGGCAGATAGCAGAAGCAAGAACTACCATCCTGCACCCTGCAGAACAAAAACCACAATCACAGAAAGACAGACAAAATGAAAAGACAGTGGATTATATCCCAGATGAAGGAACAAGATAAAACCCCAGAAAAACCACTAAATGAAGTGGAGATAGGCAACCTTCCAGAAAAAGAATTCAGAATAATGATAGGGAAGATGATCCAGGACCTTGGAAAAAGAATGGAGGAAAAGATCAAGAAGATGCAAGAAATATTTAACAAAGACCTAGAAGAATTAAAGGACAAACAAACAGAGATGAACAATACAATAACTAAATGAAAAATACACTAGAAGGAATCAATAACAGAATAACTGAGGTAGAAAAATGGATAAGTGACCTGGAAGACAGAATGGTGGAATTCACTGCTATGAAACAGAATAAAGAAAAAAGAATGAAAATAAATGAAAACAGCCTAAGAGACCTCTGGGCCAACAGTATTGCACCAACATTCACATTATAGGGGTCCCAGAAGGAGAAGACAGAAAGAAAGGACATGAGAAAATTTTTGACGAGATTATGGTCAAAAATGTCCCTAACATGGGAAAGGAGATAGCCACCCAAGTCCAGGAAGCAAAGAGAGTTCAGGATAAACCTGAGGAAAACACGCCAAGACACATAGTAATCAAACTGACAAAAGTTAAAGACAAAGAAAAATTATTAAAAGCAATAAGGGAGGGCTTCCCTGGTGACGCAGTGGTTGAGAGTCTGCCTGCCGATGCAGGGGACACGGGTTCGTGCCCCGGTCTGGGAAGATCCCACATGCCGCAGAGCAGCTGGGCCCGTGAGCCATGGCCGCTGAGCCTGTGCGTCCGGAGCCTGTGCTCCGCAACGGGAGAGGCCACAACAGTGAGAGGCCCGCGTACCGCAAAAAAAAAAAAAAAAAAAAGCAATAAGAGAAAAATGACAAATAACATACAAGGGAACTCCCACAAGGTTAACAGCTGATTTCTCAGTAGAAACTCTGCAAGCCAGAAGGGAGTGGCACAATATACTTAAAGTGATGAAAAGGAAGAACCTACCACTAAGAATACTCTACCCCACAAGGCTTTCATTCAGATTTGATGGAGAAATCAAAAGCTTTACAGACAAGCAAAAACTAAGAGAATTCAGCACTGCCAGACCAGTTTGCAACAAATGTTAAGGAACTCCTCTAGGCGGGAAAGAGACTAGCAACTTAAAACAAACTTGTACATATATAGACTGTTATATCAAAACCTCATGGGAACAGCAAATGCAAAAACTACAATAGAAACACACACACACATGCACAAAAGCAACCCAAACACAATACTAAAGATGGTCATCAAACCACAAGAGAAGAGAACAAAAGAGGAAGGAAAGAAAAAGGACCTACAAAAACTAAGCCAAAACAATTAAGAAAATGACAATAGAAATACACATATCGATAATTACCTTAAATGTAAATGGATTAAATGTGCCAACCAAAAGACATGGACTAGCTGAATGGTTATGTAAATAAGACCCATATATATGCTGCCTACAACAAACCCACTTCAGACCTAGGGACACATACAGATAGAAAGTGAGGAGTTGGAAGAAGTTATTCCATGCAAATGGAAATCAAAAGAAAGCTGGAGCAGTAATACTCATATCAGACAAAATAGACTTAAAAATAAAGACTGTTATGAGACAAAGAAGGACACTACATAACAATCAAGAGATCGATCCAAGAAGAAGATGTAACAATTGTAAACATATAGGCACCCAACAGAGGAGCACTTGAATATATAAGGCAAATACTAACATCCATAAAGGGAGAAATCAACTGTAACACAGTAATGGTGGGTTTTAACACCCCATTTTTGTCAGTGGGCAGATTATCCAGACAGAAAATCAATAAGGAAACACAGGACTTAAATGACACATTAGACCAGATAGACTTAATTGATATTTATGGAGCACTCCTTCCAAAAGCAGAAGAATACACATTCTTCTCAAGTGCACAGGGAACATTCTCCAGGATTGACCACATCCTGGGCCACAAAGCGAGCCTTGGTAAATTTAAGAAAATTGAAATCATATCAAGCACCTTTTCCAACCACAACTCTATGAAATTAGAAATAAACTACAAGACAAAACTATAAAATACACAAACAAGTGGAGGCTAAACAATATGCTACTAAACAACCAATGGATCACTGAGGAAATCAAAAAATACCTAGAGACAAATGAAAATAAAAGCACAACGATCCAAAACCTATGGGATACAGCAAAAACAGTTCCAAGAGGAAAGTTCATAGAAATATAATCTTACCTCAGGAAACAAGAAAAATCTCAAATAAACAACTTAAACTTACACCTAAAGCAACTGGAGAAAGAAGAATAAACAAAACCAAAAGTTAGTAGAAGGAAAGAAATCATAAAGATCAGAGCAGAAATAAATGAAATAGAGACAAAGAAGACAAAAACAGAGATCAATGAAACTAAAAGCTGGTTCTTTTAAAAAGATAAACAAAATTGATAAACCTTTAGCCAGACTCATCAAGAAAAAAAGGGAGAAGATTCAAATCAATAAAATTAGAAATGAAAGAGGAGAAGATACAACTGACACCACAGAAATACATAAGAGACTGCTATATGCAACTGTAGGCCAATAAAATGGACAACCTGGAAGAAGTGGACAAATTCTTAGAAAAGTACAGTATCCTAAGGCTGAACCAGGAAGAATTAGAAAATATGAACAGACCAATCACAAGCACTGGAATTGAAACTGTGATTAAAAAACTTCCAACAGACAAAAGCCCAGGAGCAGATGGCTTCACAGGTGAATTCTATCAAACATTTAGAGAAGAGCTATCACCTATCCTTCTGAAACTGTTCCAAACAATTGCAGAGGAAGGAAAACTCCCAAACTTATTCTATGGGGACACCATCACCCTGATACCAAAACCAGACAAAGATACCAGTAAAAAAGAAAATTACAGTCCAATATCGCTGATGAACATAGATGCAAAAATCCTCAACAAAATACTAGCAATTCAAATCCAATGATACATTAAGCAGATCATACACCATGATAAAGTGGGATTTATCCCAGAGATGCAAGGATTTTTCAATATCAGCAAATCAATCAGGGTGATACACCACATCAAAAAGTTGAAGAATGAAAACCATATGATCATCTCAATAGATGCAGAAAAAACTTTTGAAAAAATTCAATATCCATTTATGATAAAAACTATCCAGAAAGTGGACCTAAAGGGAACCTACCTCAACATAATAAAGGCCATATACAACAAACTTACAGCTTGCATCATACTCAGTGATGAGCTGAAAACATTTCCTCTAAGATCAGGAACAAGACAAGGATGCCCACTCTCACCACTTTTATTCAACAGTTTTGGAAGTCCTAGTTATGGAAATCAGGGAAGTAAAAGAAGTAAAAGGAATCAAAATTGGAAAATAAGAAGTTAAACCGTCACTGTTTGCAGATGACATGATACTATACATAGAAAATAGAAAATCCTAAAGATGTTACTAGAAAACTATTAGAACTCATCAATGAGTTTGGTAAAGTTGCAGGCTACAAAATTAATACACAGAAATCTGTTGCATTCTATACACTAACAATGATAAAGCAGAAAGAGAAATTCAAGAAACAATCCCAGGGGCTTCCTTGGTGGCACAGTGTTTAAGAATCCACCTGTCAATGCAGGAAACATGGGTTCAAGTCCTGGTCTGGAAGATCCCATATGCCACAGAGCAAGTAAGCCCATGTGCCACAACTACTGAGCCTGTGCTCTAGAGCCCACGAGCCACAACTACTGAGCCCACGTGCTACAACTACTGAAGCCCACATGCCTAAAGCCCTTGCTCTGCAACAAGAGAAGCCACTCCAATGAGAAGCCTGCACACCACAGCGAACAGTAGCCCCTGCTTGCTGCAACTAGAGAAAGCCTGCATGCAACAAAGACGACCAAATGCAACCAAAAATAAAAATTAATTAATTAATTAATTTTTTTTTTTTAAAGAAGCAATCCCATTTACCATTCCATCAAAAAGAATAAAGTACCTAGGAATAAACCTACCTAAGGAGACAAAAGACCTGTACTCCGCAAACTATAAGATGCTGGTGAAAGAAATCGAAGAAGACACAAACAGATAGAAAGATATACCATATTCTTGGATTGGAAGAATCAATATTGTTAAAATGACTATACTACCCAAGGCAATCTACAGATTCAATGCAATTGCTATCAAATTACCAATGACATTTTTCACAGACCTAGATCAAAATAATCTTAAAATTTGTATGGAGACACAAAAGACCTGAATAGCCAAAGTAATCTTAAGAAAAATGGAGCTGGAAGAATCAGGCTCCCTGCCTTCAGACTAAACTATGAAGCTATTGTCATCAAATAGTATGATACTGGTACAAAAATAGAACTATAGATAAATGGAACAGGATAGAAATCCTAGAAATAAACCCATGCACCTGTGGTCAATTAATCTACGACAAAGGAGGCAAGACTATACAATGGTGGGAAGACAGTCTCTTCAACAAATGATGTTGGGAAAACTGGACAGCTACATGTAATAGATCATTCTTTAACACCAGACACAAAAATAAGCTCAAAATGGACTAACAACCTAAATGTGAGACCAGACACAAAACTCCTAGAGGAAAACATAGACAGAGCACTCTCTGACATAAATTGTAGTAATATCTTTTCCTATCCATCTCCCAGAATAATGGAAATAAAAACAAAAATAAACACATGGGACCTAATTAAACTCAAAAGCTTTTGCATAGCAAAGGAAAACACAAACAAAACTAAAAGACAACCCATAGATTGGGAGAAAATATTTGCAAATAATGTGACCAGCAAGAGATTAGTCTCTAAAATTTACAAATAGGTCATGTGGCTTAATATCATAAAAACCAACAACCCAATCAAAAAATGGGCAGAAAACCTAAATAGACATTTTTCCAAGGAAGACATACAGATGGTTTAGGCACATGAAAAGCTGTTCATCATCACTAATGATTAGAGAAATGCAAATCAAAACTACAATGATATCATCTCACACCAGTCAAAATGGCTATCATCAAAAAATCCACAAACTGTAAATGCTGGAGAGGGTGTGGAGAGAAGGGAACCCTCTTATACTATTGGTGGGAATGTATATTGATACAGTCACTATGGAAAACAGTAAGGAGGTCCCTTTCAAATCTAAAAATAGAACTACCATATGACCCAATAATCCCAATCCTGGGCATATATCCAGAGAAAAACATGGTTACATGCACCCCAATGTTCATTGCAGCACTGTTTACAATAGTCAAGACATGGAAACAACCTAAATGTCCAATGACAGAGGAATGATAAAGAAGATGTGGTACATATATACAATGGAATATTACTCAGCCATAAAGAAGAATAAAATAATTCCATTTGCAGCTACATGGATGGACCTAGAGATTGTCATACTGGGTGAAGTAAGTCAGACTGAGAAAGAGAAATATCTTATGATATCACTTATATGTGGAATCTAAAATGAAATGATACAAATGAATGTAGTTACAAAACAGAAACAGACTCACAGAATTAGAGGATGAACTTAGGGTTAACAGTGGGGGAAGGTAAAAAAAAAATTAAGTCACCAGAAGCAAATAAAGTAAAATGTTAATATCTGCTAAGCCCAGGTAGTGAGTGCATAGGCATTTCATGTTTTCTCTATATTGGAAATCTCTCATAATTAAAAAAGGAAAACTTGAAAGTATTATTTAACAAAAAACATAAATGAGTCATAAAATTGACAGAAAATTATGAATCACATAGAAGTATTCTATACAAATTTTGCACAAATGTAAATTTGTTGCCAAATCTTCAATTCTTAATAAAACAAATTGAGAATTTTTTCTGTAATGATTTTCAAATTTATAAACAAAATAATTTTCTTTGAGAATACAAAATCAGGAAATAAAGATAAATGACCTTTCTGTGTGTATAGGAATTAATTCATATCAATTAAAACTGTAGAGTATACCTTATTATCATTGATTTAGGCTTAATATCAGTTACACTTTTTTTTGCTTTTTTTGTGTGTTTTCATACAAAAGAGGATAACTACTACATTTCTAAGTTTACAATGGAACATTTTCCTTCCATATCCACAGGCCGTGGCTTTGTTGAAAATAAAATATTTTTTTCCAGAATTACTTCTGAACATCCTTTGAAACACTTAATTTTTGAAAGAAAATATTGGCCCATGTAACATTTTTCTTGTTAACCCTCATCAGTGTGAAAATAGTGTAACAATTCAATGTAATTTTATTTTCTTCAGTGCAAGTCAATAAATAAAACATGCATTAACTTTAAAAACAGTCTACAGAACATATGCTATATAAGGGACACAGCAAAAATATTAAAACAAAGACATGTGTACAATAGTTCAAGATGGTTTAATGGTTATTAGTCCTTCAAGCAAAACTAAGAGAACTACTGAATAATGCTAATTCTATCTACAATAATTCTACAGAAAAGATGTGCTTCTTTTTATTTGTTATTCTCCAGAGTTCTATAAATTTAAAAAAGGCAAAATGGTATTCTAAGCCTTGACATTTGTACCCTAATATTTATTTATTTATTTAATATTTATTAATTAAACTTAAAAAATATTTTAACACGTGCAAATTAGAAAAGTTCTGGAAAAAAAACATGTTTATGAAGTAGAATAGTAAGATATTATAGCATGGCTTATAATTTTTCATATATACTTTGTGAGCAATTCAGTATTTTGATTAATGGATTCAGTTATTATTCAGAGACTATCCAATACCTTGTCTTTAGTCATCTGGCTACACACCTAAAGGTGACAAGTTGCCACCCTCCTAAAGTTATCCATCCTCAACACTGTGTGTGTATGTGTGTGTGTGTTTATGTGTATTTGCCTTTTATCTACTCAGGATATATTTGAATTTTTCCTCCTCATCAAAGCATTTAGTAACTATCTCCTTACTCAAGGATCTCTCATCCCTTAAACTCTTAATGCAACTGTAGTCAGTTTCCCATGGTTTAGAATTAAGTTAAATACTATTTTCTACACTAGGGTTTGCAAGCTACTGGCAGCAAACCAGTTCCAGCCACGTCCATTGCCTTGTATTGTTTATGGTTGCTTTCCTTCTGCAATGGCTGGCTTGAGTAGATGCCACAGAAGCCTAATATAGCCAGGAAAGCTTAAAACACTAGCCACCTAGGTCTTTACAGAAAATGTTTTCTAATACTTGGCAAACTGTGTATGATACAGAATAGAACTTAGAAAATGTAATTTAACCATATTTCCAGTATGCTTTAAGTTTACTTTTTACAACTAACATGCCATATATTTGAGATTAAAAATAATTTTTAAAAACTTATATTTTGAAAATGACCTCAAAGTACTTCACACTGCTCAGGGGACATATTGGACAACTTGATACCTAATTGATTTATTAAACATTGCAGGGCAAGAAATCCAATTATGATATAAACTATATTTCCTCTAAGCTTGATCCTTTTATCTAGTGAGATCACCACAGGGCTACATATCTGGGCTGTAAAACTGTGAGGTTAAATATAGCTTTGAGGAGCTTTTACAATAATTATGCTTTTAGCTTTCCCAATGAAACAGGCATTCTTAGAATTCTCTGTACTTAAAAAAAAAAAATTACCATCAAGAACAACATCCACTGTGTTCTTCATAGCCCTTCTTAAAAGCTCATGTGAAATTCCTCCTAGAATTCAATGTTAAATAAAAGTATGTGCTTCCTAATAAACTGCTATGCCTCCCTTTATTAGACAATGACAGCTACCCTATCCATTGCCCTTCTGTTCTAAAACTGGCCTCCAGGAAACCAAGAGCTAATATTTAAGCTCAATTTTAGTAGCTAATATTACATTTCCCTTCCTGTCACGCACTCCATACTTCTAATACATAATTCTTGGGGTTTTTTCCTCTTAATTATTTTACAACTTTAAAATTTTTCGGTACAATAAAGTCATTTAAAAGTAAGCATGACAAAAAATGATGAATTAGGGCTTCCCTGGTGGTGCAGTGGTTGAGAGTCCGCCTGCCCATGCAGGGGACACGGGTTCATGCCCCGGTCTCGGAAGATCCCACATGTCGCAGAGCGGCTAAGCCCGTGAGCCATGGCTGCTGAGCCTGCGCTTCCGGAGCCTGTGCTCCGCAACGGGAGAGGCCAAAACAGTGACAGGTCCGTGTACAGCAAAAAAAAAAAAAAAAAAAAAAAATGAATTAATACATGTATAAATAAATGAATGAATGAATCAGTCAATCAATATGTTCCACCTTATGGCATCCATTATTCCCAACAAGATAAATTGTCACGTTCTATCCAATCCTGTTTGCCAGTATCATCTAAGCAAGTCACAATAGGGCAATACTTTAAAGAGTTTCAATAGTGAAATTTAAAAACAATAGATGACTCTTGATCATAAATTAGGAACCTCCTCTCCCAGATAAACAATAGATTTAAATATTAATCTAATCTAATATTATCTAATCTATCTAATCTAAAATATTATCTACTCTAATATGAAATATTATGGAAATATACCTTAATATGGGCAAGACTGGGGCTTTAAGTGGGGATTAGAAGGGTATAATTTAAGGGATTCAAATTTATGTTAATCTATTTACCATCTATGGGTGAGAAGACAGTCATCTCAGAGCAGATATTTGCTCTGAGGGTTGTAAGTTGTACAAGTTTAGGAGGAATATGAATTTACTTTGGATGTATGCAACTTTGGGGGGAGAACAATAAAATTTTTGACTTGCCTTACTCCAAAATCCTTGGTCTGAAGTGCTGTTGGTGGGAGGGGACAGGAAGTGACCAGGAAATTCAAGGGGAGGTCAATCAATTTTTAGAAGGAATTTAAAAACTCCTTCAAAACCCTAACTCATGACTTGAAGGCACGGCAAATTGGTTTATTAGAACACGGTGGTCCCAACAGAGGCCCAAAGACACAAAGGGCAACAAGATCCCCGAAGTAAACTACTCTAAATAAAAAATCTTGTCTGGTGACCCAGATATTACATAAAATTTTCTGAGGGTTCATGGGAAATAGTCTGTTTCTGGGTATAGTTTGTGTTTGAGGCTAGGAACCTCTGAGAACCCAGCTACTTGGCAGTAATATTTGTGCTTTGGGAAAGCTGACTTTGCAAATGAGCTCTGTAAAGCCTGGGCTATTTTTGCTATCAGGATTTTGGTATCCTATTCTGAAAAAAGGTGGTGACAAAAGTGCATTCCTCTTTGGGCTCTGTAAGGATGAGGTAACAATATATGTAAATCCCTAAAAAACCTCAGGTATCTAGTAATCTCCTAATTGAGAGATCGCTTATTATTATAGCCAATCAGTATGTTTGGCCATATTTATTAAGGTGGCTTCATTGGGTTATGTACAAAACTGACCATAGAAAAATGGGCAAAAGTTTTGTGGCATTCAAACTGACCTTCAACAGAAAAAGAGTCAGAGGCACATTTTTTATAATCTCAGGCTTGTTTCTAATTAGCAGTATGTCCATGAGTAAACCACTTAGAGCTTCTGAGTCTCAATTTCCATATCTGAAAAATAAAACATGAGCTAGTCCAGAAATTCCCTAAGGTCCTTTAGGCCCTAAGATTTGATTAGTTTATGAATCCTTTTAATGCATGAGTATCATATCTTGAGTCCTTTGCTAGGCATTATGAAAGGAACAGACGAAACATGCCAGCTCCCTTCCCTACAAGAGGTTATGATCCCGATATGTCTAAAGAGCCTTTTAATCCACATTTGCACAACACAATAACCTTCTCAATTATATAAGCTTTGTTAAGTATTCTCCTGAATTTGCAGACCAAAGCAGCTTTAGGCCATTGGAAAATCCTGTGCAAAACCAGGATGACTAGCATTTACAGATTCTGAGCTTCTCTTTTTGAGTGATCAGTGGCAGGCCTATTAAAACAGAATCTACACTTTCACATTTTACTGACAAGGGATTACACTAAATAAAACTTTTTTGACTGACACATATTTCCTATTACTCAGATTGTCCTTTGCTGACAAACCAACAATCCAAATAGGTTCACGACAAAAAAACAAGGTCTTGTCCTCTCCTGACTATTAACAACGAGAGAGAGAGCATTTTGCCTCCCTCTAGCCTTCCTTATGTCCTTTCATTATCCTCAACACTATTATTTATTTATTTATTTATTTATTTATTTTTTTTTGCGGTACGTGGGCCTCTCACTGCTGTGGCCTCTCCCGTCGTGGAGCACAGGCTCCGGATGCGCAGGCTCAGCGGCCATGGCTCACGGGCCCAGCCGCTCTGCGGCATGTGGGATCTTCCCGGACCAGGGCACGAACCCGTGTCCCCTGCATCGGCAGGCGGAGTCTCAACCACTGCGCTACCAGGGGAGCCCCCTATTATTTATTTTTAACAACTTTTTCCTCTAACTTCTTAAACCAATAAGTACTATGTAATAAATTGTCAGTGATAATGGACTTCCCTGAATTTGTATTAAATGCATATATAATGATTTTTTCTCTCTCCCATTTAATTTGGAATCTATGATTGTCCTGAAATTCCTTAGGTTTTCTTTCCTGTTAATAGAAGAAATCAGTCATCTTAACATGAACTAAATGCATTTAATTTTTTCATAACACTGTGTGGGAGATGATACCAGATCAGAAACTGCCAGGTATTGTGCACTGCTGTACTTTCTCTGCAATAGTCCTGCAGATCACCTTGTAGGTCCAAAGCCACATAGAAACCTCTCATGCAAAACTGTCTCCCTGGGACCAGCCAAGCTTATTTTAATGCTCATTGCCTTTAGAATTGATCTATCAGGTATTTGGTTATTTAGCTAATCTCTTCCAATGGCAGAGTCCTCAAATCCTATGCATTTGCAGGATGTATTCTTAACTCTGGACCTTTACTCTTTAGGGCTAATAAATTCTACAACAGAACCATAAATGGGATATTTTCCTCATGATAATTGAACTGTATGATGTCTTGTACTTAGGTATCCTATGTCTTAATTCATACCCAGTTTTAAAAGGGCCTGTTTCCATGACATCAGGAACCCCTTGTCTTCCAGGACAGAGGAGAATGAAATGCTGCATGATTAATGACACTATCTAAATACTGGCACAAGCTGGCAAGCTCTTGCAAAGGAGGCGTGTCTGACTGCATTCTGCCCAACACAACAGCTCATTAAGCAATATTTTCCCCATTAATGTTTAGTATTAAATGCTGAATGAAAGACTAAATATCATACGAAAAAACAAATTGAAAACAGCACAGTAGGGTTTAGGGGAAGCAGCCAACAGCCTCCCCTTCATTTGGAAGACAGCTTGCATACCTATTCCAAAGATTAATGAGCAATCAGTTCTAAATTAAACCAAGACCTGCATTTAAAGCTTTTTTTCCCCCTCTGTTGAAAGCATGGCTATGAGTTACACTAACTGAGATAAAATACAGTATTACCCTTTCCACGTGTTGTGTAATGTGGTTAGAAACATGAAAGATTGTTTCTGAAACATTTCCTTCACATTTTTTCATCATTTATTTTCCTGCACAATTTGAAAGGAAATGGGCCATGATGAGGTCGGTAGTTTCTGCCACATGATGTAGAATCTTGCTCTCTGTCAGTCACTCAAAAAATAGTCACCTCTTTGAAGATGGAATAATAAAACTGCTTTTATGAACATCACAGATCCTGTCATAGGTGGCTAACACAGAATTTTAATTCTATAAAAACTGTTAAAAGAAACTACCTTTCAGTAGGAGCACTGATACAGATTTCATGAGTGCAATACTGCAGAGCCCACTACATTGCTGAGGCCTGATGACACTAGTTGTGTGTGTTATGGTGAGAAATTTGCAAATACCCACAATGTGACTGAATCCTCAAAATGCAAAACTGGTCCAGGAGTTCATTTGTGGAGCTTGATTTATAAAAATCTGACATAGTAAACAATTCACAAACTCATCATTTAGGGATTCATAATCCAGGTCTCTAATCTTAGGACATCTGTGAAAGAACGTGCATAGATGTGTGTGCACACATATTTTTAATACATTATTTTGTTTGTGTGTGCACATGTATACTTTTTCTGGGATGGATTCTATAGTTTGGCATTAGATTTTGAAAGAGAAATTTGATATCAAACTTTTAAGAATTATTACATAAGACAGTGTTTCTATACTTTAAAAATTACCTATGGGGCTTCCCTGGTGGCACAGTGGTTGAGAGTTCGCCTGCCGATGCAGGGGACACGGGTTCGTGCCCCGGTCCCGGAGGATCCCACATGCCGTGGAGCGGCTGGGCCCGTGAGCCATGGCCGCTGAGCCTGTGTGTCCGGAGCCTGTGCTCCGCAATGGGAGAGGCCACAACAGTGAGAGGCCCGCGTACAGCAAAAAAAAAAAAAAAAAAATTACCTATGGAAATTTAAAAAATACCAATAACAGAAACCCTCCCAAAGCTGATTTGAGGTAGAATAACAAGAGACAGGATCAAGGCATGAAATTTTTTTAAACACCTCAAATCTTAATACATGACCAGTAACCAAAATAAGTGACACAGACTATATATGCTACTGACACATGGAAAATGAGAGTCTGCTGTAAACTCATGTGGCCAGAGATGTTCTCCTGGAAGAGGTTTGACCATGACATCAAATTGAGAATTGGGTAGTTTTCAGAATGGAAGAAATGGATTAAGTAACTTCAAAATTGATTATGAAGGACAATTTCACAATTATTTAGAAACACAGCTATCACATAACCTAAGTATATTGGTAGGAGGTCAAATAGCGGCCCCCAAAAGATATGCTCACATCCAAATCCCTTGGAATTGTGAATGTGATCTCATGTGGATAAAGGGTCTTTGCAAAAGTAATTAAGTTAAGGATCTAGAGATGAGGTCATTCTGTAACTATTAGTTACAACAGCCACAGGACACCAGTAAAATATCAAATTCTTATTTAGCTGTTAGAAGATAACATAATAATCACCACAGTTTAATTCACTAGATTGAAATTACAGTCTTGGAAGAAAGTATACCGTGTTCTTCTTACAGGATGTTTCTTCAAAATGACCTTAAGGCAAGGGTGGTTTTAGGTGAAGTCATAGCAGCTTTTCAGAGATGAATCATCTGCATTCTTAAAAGTTAACTCAGGGGACTTCCCTGGTGTCGCAGTGGTTGAGAGTCCGCCTGCCGATGCAGGGTATACGGGTTCGTGCACCGGTCCGGGAAGATCCCACATGCCACGGAGCAGCTGGGCCCGTGAGCCATGGCCACTGAGCCTGCGCGTCCGGAGCGTGTGCTCCGCAACGGGAGAAGCCACAGCAGTGAGAGGCCCGCGTACCGCAAAAAGAAAAAAAAAAGTTAACTCATTCTCTCATTTTCATTCCCTGCATCATTGCCTTTCTGTGAAAGGCCCCATCCTCCTCCTCCGCCATCTCCGTTGTCATAACTTACAATTACATAGCACTTGCTATATGCCAGTATATTATATAAGAACATCCATTTAATCCTCAGAGCAACCTTATACTATAAGCACTATTATTAGGACTATTTCACAGATGAGGAATAGAAAAACAGAGCTTGAGAATTTGCCTAAAGGTAAAGAAAGGGAGTTGAGAGGAGAAAAATAAACTAAGTGGTGATGTAGTTACGGATAATGACAATAATTCATGTGTTCAAGTAAGATATAACATGTGGCTTTAAGAGCATAGTTCCTTCCTCAAACAAAAGTTCATCTGAACTTAACTTGTATATAAGAGTAATACTATATGTACAGTAACTCAGTAGAAGCATGCACATACAGACTGCTGTATAGGAGTGTAATGGGGGTTAGAATCAGGAAAGAGGCAAAGTGGGGGGTGAGAAGAGATTAAACAAGGATGCTTTTTTTATGATTATGATTATGATTACTATTACCATTACCACTTAGAAGATGATTGAATCAAGTAAGTGCATCCATAGAACCACTCTCAGAACACCGTTTTTTCTGTTGGCACAGAAGGAAAAAACATACATCATAGGAAAAAAAAAAAAACTTCCTTATGGTTTTTAGAAATTTCAACTTTTGAAAGATACTTAAATACAAAATAATTTACCTAATAGAACAATCAGAAAGTTTTGAATTGAATTTATATATTTTAGTTTCAGTCTATATTATGAAACCTCCATTGACATGCTGATAATCAAGGTCAGTATAGCCCATTATGAAGTGATGCTAAATAGTGATTAATGTGCTTGATCACTCAGACCTCAGGTGGAGAAGTGAGGGAAAGAAAACAACAACAACAAAAAACAAATAGTGGGAAGGGCTGAGTTCATGTTGTTTTTGCCAAAATCAGCTTTCAAAATCTTTTATCACAATCTGATTATATGAATTATTCTATTAAAATCAAAATAAATCGAAAGTAATAAAATATTTTGAAGGTATTTTATTATGTATGATAAATCTTCCTAGTTTTATAATAATACAAAATGGCTATTAATTTCCTCTGAAATATGAGTTCCATTTGTATCAGAAGTATCAAATATTTTTTATTACTGTTTCTTTTGTGTCCATCTTTATCTGCCACGGAAGACTGACATTTTAGTTCTGTGACTCTTGTGTGTCTTGAATATTCATAAGTAATTCCAGAAGAAGTAATTAGTACCCTTTCCGCTCAAGAATTTCTAAAGAGGTTACAGGTAAATCTGACAAATTTCAAGACCTGTTAAGAACTTTCTTCCTTTCAGCTAAAGGGAATTAATGGTAACATTATAATTTGGACTCCCACAACGACCTGGACAAATCTGGATATGTAGAGCTATTAAAAGGGCAGCCCAAGGGGAGAGGAGCAGAAAGGAAAACTTTTAGATGTTAACATTCCTCCAAGTGTTAACTCAGACTTTCTTGAGAAATGCGAAAGGACTAAAATGGTTATATGCACTTTCTAGCAAAGCAAACACAAGTCAATATGTTGCAGCTTATAATGATATGTGTTGGAAAATCAAAAAGTAGAGAATATTCATTCTTAAAATAGCGAATATTATTCTTAAACCAAAATATGTAGCTACCTCCAGTATCTTGAAAAAAATTGCCGTCTTTTGTTTGTTTTAAAATAGCTGGCAACTTTTGGAGGAAATTACAAACCTTGAGTGAGTGAATGAGTGTGCATGTATGTGTGTGTGTGTGTACCCACCATGCACACTTTCATGCCTCAGGAGAAAAATCTCAGAATTTCACAAGTTAGTGTCACTACTAATTGTGGTTCTAACTTCAGTTGTGTGCTTTTTAGAACTGTTCGGCACTACTTCTTTTTTTTTTTTTTTTTTTTTTTGCGGTACGCGGGCCTCTCACTGTTGTGGCCTCTCTCGCTGCGGAGCACAGGCTCCCGACGCGCAGGCTCAGCGGCCATGGCTCACGGGCCCAGCCGCTCCACGGCATGTGGGATCTTCCCGGACCGGGGCACGAACCTGTGTCCCCTGTGTCGTCGGCAGGCGGACTCTCAACCACTGCGCCACCAGGGAAGCCCCGGCACTACTTCTGGTTCTCTCTCTCTCATTCCCTTTCTGTACAGTGGCATTTTAAATCTTCCTGCTTTCCTACACCTCTCATCTCCACTTATTTGCCCCCTCCCTCCCTCTATAAAGGCCATGTCAATTATTGGACTCAGACATCATCAGCAGGGAATTCCCCCGATCTGCCATCCCTTTACAATCTTCCCTAATTCTTCACTTATCATTTCTGCTTTCAAAATTAAGGTCAGCAAGTCTCCTGTGATATCCTAGTCCCTCCATGGGTTCTGCATCCAATTTTCTCCTCCCTCTCTGGAACTAAATACTATCAATTATGACTCTTTTATTCACTCTTCAATGTTTCCTTCTTTTCTGGCACACCACCATCAGCATTTACATAGGTCCAAATCTTTTCCATTGTAAAACAAAGCAAAAAGAAAAAAAAAAAAATCTTTCCTTTAGCTCACCTACTCAGTCTTGCTGCTTTAAGCCAAATTTCTTTAAACACATTTGTCTGCACTGAATGTCTCTGACCCTTTACCACTCATTTACGTTTCAAGCTGCTGTAATTTGGCCTCTGCCCACAACATACATTCATCTGCATCTCATATATCTCCATTTGCATTCCCCAAAGGCCCTTCAAAATAAGCATGTCCAAAAGGGACTTTATCCTCTTCTCTCTCAAACTCCCCAGCTTTCACCTTGTTGCCAAGGTTGAGACTATGTATGTTATTCTTGACTTATCCAACTCCTTCGACCCACACAATTTAATCTTAGGTGTCAGCTCCTAAATAGTGTTTAAATCTTTCCATTTATTTGCACCTCAACTGCACAGACCTTCCCTTTCAAAGCACTTATTTGCACTATTTAATTGGGTGTCAGTCTGAGTCTCCCAGTAGAAGAGGCTATGACAATATTATTCCTTGTATATTCTCAGGGCTGAGCACCAGGCTAAGACATAATTGGTGCTCAGTAAAAATAAATAATAGGTGTGAGTGTAAAGCCACCTACCCATTTCTACCTAGAAGGGGAGAAAGCTTCCACTATCTGGGACCTCCTTGTTGCAAGCACTTCAGAGAAGAAGTGATGCTATTTATTTTAATTATGAACTGAACAAACACGAAGAAAGAACACCTGAGGTTTGAGATACAAATTCTTTGCAAAGTGACCGTGATCATGTGGTGCTAATAAAAGATAGAAATAAGAGTACTGTGTCTTGTACAAATATTTTGATTAACGTTTTGTCAGAATGAAGATTCCCCAAAAGAGGAAAATCTGTACAGCTCAAAGTTCAGAAATTTTACTGAGCTAAAATGCCTAAAAATCATGACAGTTTTAAATTCCATGTATTTTTTAACTTACACAATGCTTTTAAATCACTCTGTCTCTCCATCCCTCCCTGCCCCCATAGTATACTGATTTACAGTTCCTTCTAGGTCACTAATATTTGTTAAATTGGCATAATTTATCTTTTTATTTTATGAATACTTAGAAAGAGATAAATTCTTACTGCACTGGGAGTGAACATGCAAGATGATTTTGATAACCTGGTTTTACTCTTAATATCTGAAACATAGTAAAGTCAAATTTCACATGAATGGAAGTTTGAAACAGACTTACCACATCCCCAGCAAAAGTATCTCAAAGTGACCTAAATGAGAAATGTTAGGATTACTTTTGTTTGTAACAAAATCTCTGTGAACAAGAGAATCTGTCTTTTGGATTAGTTCTAGATAATAAACCTACATGATTATCTTTGGTGCAAGCAAAATTGCATGAAAGTACTGTGAGCATATCACTGAATTCACACAACTGCCAAAGTGGTAGAAAAAGCCATTCCATGCCTGGTTGAGCTAAATATGAGCAGGTAGGCCTTGCAGCGGTGATGGGATTTGAATATGAATATTCTTGGGATTTCCTCATTCCTAGCCAGCTTTGTTTTTGGACACTAAAACTAACTAGCACTAATCCAATACAAAAGCTTTTCAGAAAACATTATCAGTCTTACAGGACACTTCCTGGGGAAAATAGCTGGTTACTGAAATCTTATTTTTTTTACTTTTGTCCATTTTTCCATGTTGTAATCACTCCCAAATTATTTTAACAGGGTGAAATACAGCTCCTACTTTGTTTTATTCAAGGTGTTACACAAAGAAGACAAATTCCAAACCAGCAAATGTTGTCATGTCATTTTTCTTAATTAAAAGATAGAAAACTCTTTTTGATTCATCACTTTGTTAGATATAAATTTTCCCTACTACTTTGACCTACAGATGATTGTTTTCTCTTTTTCTGCATTCATCTCTGCCCCTCTCTTTTAATTTATATAAAACAGATGAGAATATTCAGGTGCTTATGTGGATGTAGTTTTGATACTCTGAAGAAGGAAGTTCATTCTCCTGGACTTTCTATTTCATAGACTGGTAATACCCTTTCTGCTAATGAAGTTCCATGTGGTTGAAACTACATAAGGAAAGCTGCTTGACTTTTTACATTCTTAACAATACTTTGACACAATGGCCCAAAATAAGTAAGGAAGTCAAAGATAAAAAGAAAATATAAAGAATGGATCATATATTAGAGACAAATCATCAAATGCATACATTGATCAAGTGTACAAGGTCACTCCTATGTGTCCCTAAGTAAATACTAAAAGGAATCAAATTACAGTAGCTCTGTTGGAGGGTTATTATACCATAGTCTCTAAAGTAAAAAGGGGTAAAGATGTTGTTACAGAAAAAAAAACCTAAATTATACACACAATAAACAATATATTGTTAAAGAGTGATGATCCTGAAGGAGTAGCTTATTTTTTTTTAATCCTTCCTGCAATTTCACCATCTCTCGTTTACCTAGAATTAGAAAAATAACAACAGAAATGACAGAGAAAGACAAAGCCTGATCCTTTTGGAGCTGGCTTTATAATTTCTGAAAGATCCACACCCCTGCTTTGTTGTCATGGGCAATGAATACTCTCAGCAGTTCCCTTCACAGGGGAGTCTTCCATTTCCGACTTGGCATTCCTCCTCGGCCAGACAAGGTCACTCAATTATCTTCTCTTCAGATGCCAGCCCCGCAGAAGGAAACTACTCTACTGAGGAAGCTCCTAGTGATAGTGCAATTGTACAAACAGAAACAAAAGTACTGGCATCTTGCTAAAATGTGTTTTCCCAAGCAACTGAAGGGTAATTTTCAGCTGTACAGTATCAACTACTAAACTACACATAAAATGTGAGTACCTAATCAAAAGGAAACAATCTTTCTTCATTCTAAGCCAGTCATACCTTTTGTATTACTGTGTAAAGTATTGTTTGTTTAAGTCAGAGTAACCTATCCATAGACAGAAAAAAATCCATTTAGAACAGTATTACATTAGTACAGCAATTGCTAGCAAAATTCTTCTAAAAGGATAGGCAGACAGAGTATAACAATGGTCTTCTTTTTCCATTTAAACAGTAAAACTGGCCTGATTTACACAGTTTATAGGAACTGTGAAACTCTTATTTAGATTTAAAAACAATTTTTTCTTATATTTGTCCTAATTGGTGCATCATTCTACTACTCACACTAGGATATTTGTAAAGTAGAATTTAAAAAAATGACCTCCCATTACTCAGTTAATTTTCAAAGCAGTGGCAAATTCATCTAGAAAACCACTGTTAAACTGGAGTGGCACCCTTCTTACTCTTCTCTAACAATCCTATGGGAATTGATTGCTTCCACAGTTAAATAGAATATCTCCTCTAATCTCCTCTAAGTGCTGTTGACCTATCTCTGCCATTGCCTCCCAAGTATATAATAAATCAAGTGCATTTTACATGAAAAATGAAGTAATTACTCAGTGAATCCAATGGCTAATTGCACATAGAGGCCTCTGGGAGATAATGAGACAAATCAGTGTCAGATTTCAAAAGGCAGAAAGGAAGTTGAAGTTAATAACTCTCAAATACCCACAGGTTGAAAAGGACTTGAGATGTACCATTTCTTCAGACACAAACTGATTCCCCACTTAAGGGAACTGGAAAATTCTAGCTATACACCTAGGCTTTACACCAATAATAGTACTGACAGCTGAGAAAATAGAACCTATTGCACTAAAATGAACTATTTGGGGGGAAAAGTAACTGCCTTTTATTACTATTTGTATGAAGTTTTTTGAGCAACAAAAAGGTTTGTATCTCTTTTTCTTTTTGTTTGCACATCAGCAGAGTCATAGTTGTTCCAAAAACTAATAACTACACTGTTTGTTAAGATGTGATGAAATCTGATCGTCTGGAGAATATTAAATAAAATCATATTGGAACTGAATATTATGCAGTCTCTTTATTATAAGATGTCTGCTTTAAAGTGCTTTAAAGTACTTTTTTTCTGAAAGATAAAAGTATTTGACAGATCAAACTGAATTGCTTTGTCTCTTTCTTCTTATATCTCTTTTATAGGGTATAGTATATATGTGTGACATAAAGTACAATATATATATACCACAGTTACAGATCAAAGATATAAAGCAAAAGTTCCTCATACAGATCAATACCACATAAACACAAGACAGTATTGCATACTAGAAAAAAATATATTTCGGGGGAAAAAATACTTTTTCACCTTATTTCGGGGGAAAAAATACTTTTCTTTTTCAGGAAAAAAATTATTTTCCAAGAACTAAATGACCCACAACTTTCATGATAAGAGTTATAGCCATAAATACACACACAACACAGACACACAATACACCATAAATACATTCATACACACACATATCTCCCTACATATGTAGTTAAGTTATATTGATATTTTTATATTGTCAGTCACTATCAGTGGAATTTAATACACAAGAATTTCTCTGCTTACACTTTCAAACTTAAGTGCAGGTTTTAATTTCTTCTTAAGCTTCTCCTACTCCCTTCTCATATGGTCTAGAATTTTGAAGGTCTTTTGTCTATGGAAAGAAATTATTAATACTGTCAGAGCATGAGAAGATATGTGTTTGTGACAAGGATTCCCAGTGGCCAACCTTTCAGACTTCATTACTTTTAGACAGCGTGTGACTTATCTCCTGAAACTATCTCAAATGAGATGAAAACACTGACTCAGTAACATTTTACCTCTTTCTTATTGCAGTGCTTTGAATATTAGATCTCTATTAATTGATGTAGATTATTTACATAGTCCTATCTCTTTTGGGAGAATTCTTACCTCTTTGCCATCTATTAAGTATCTTTGTGGTATCTTTTTTTCTTTTTTTTTAAAGAAAGTAAACTATGCCATTAACAAGAAAAAGAAAAAAAAAAGTCCCCCAATTATCATCAATCTAGTATCACAATACGTGCTAAACAAATGTCATTTAGAAATTAGGACAATCCTCATTATACTTTAGTAATGCCTATTTCCATGTGTCTGCTGATCCAATGAAAACATAAAAATATGGTTAATATTACCAGCAAGGCTCTTCCCTGTCTTCACCAGCAAGTAAGTTGATTGTGAGGAAATGAGATGATTTGTGCAGTTAAACAGCACAAAGAAATCTCTTGTTGATGTTGGCTGCATTATAATTTTGAGGACTCACTCTGGGGAGTACACTGTCTTTTGATATACTTCACCAATCACTTCCTGTTTTGAAATATTTGTACACCTTTATGTGAGACTCCCTGACTTCCTACACTTATGTTTTCAGGCCTGAACCATGATGCTTGATGTTGAAGAGAGGCTGTGGGTTTTGGGGGTTTTGTTTTTGTTTTTTTTTTAATCCTCCATTGTTTTTCCCCTATGCTTATTATTGTGATAGTACTGAAGTGCCTTAAGAAAAAAAGGACTTTAAAAATAACTACAAGTGATTAAAAAGAGTTGGAGGTAAAACAAAATCCTTGTTTTGTTTTAAACCTTTTTTTTTTTTCCTTTGCTTCCTTTTGTCTGCTCTCTTTGATCTCTTTTGTCCCCTGCTTCCTTGGTAATATTGGTTCTATCAGACTCAGGTGGTGATAAGAACTCTGGTCTAAAGAACAAAAGACAAATGAGAACTTGCTGATAATAGATAGCTCCGCTTTTGCATTTATTTTGAGACTGGGAGGATGCTGCACTTTATTCCCATCAAGTACCAGAAAACAACAGTCTTTATCCCCATTTAATCTCAATGGATTTCTGTGATGTACTCATTAAAAGTTATATATGGAAAACTGATTAAAAATCATTGTTTTCAATCTGGCAGTCGAAAGCACTGCTACCAACAAAAAGGCATAATGTTAAAATAAAAGGCTAGTACATTATGAACGTCTCAAGAAGCAATCTTCTTGTTATGGTATGAATCTTTCATTCACTAGAAGTTCTTTACTATCAAGAATTTGTACTAAAGGAAGAAAAGCCTCATCTACATTTTAACAGCTCCTCTAAGAAACATTGATTATATCTTGAGATGCCTTAGTGGTGGTTATCCTTCCCCTAAATCTGTAAAAGGCAGGACAGCTCCTGGACAAAGAAGAGGAACAGTTTTTGATTTGAGGCTTTAAATCATTTTCCTTTTAAAGTACTGTTTATACACTCTAATTAATGAAGCATCAAAACAAAGATGTTCATTGAATTTTAAGTTAGATTTCCATCATGTGATTATTCATGAAAGATAACAAGCAAGGAACTTAAAGAGTTTTAGGCTACAGGCTCATGTTAACTTAAATTCTCTGAGTTACAATTTCCTCTCCTGCTAAATGAGAATGTCTGTACATAACTAATTGCTCTGTTTCTTCCACCCTAATATATGTTATTTATGTTTATTTCATAAACTGGAATTCCTTAAATCAAATCTCAATGCTTAAACATGTCCTATAAATCTGTCAGTAGAGGAGTTGTCCAAATAAGAACTGGAAAAGATTTACAAATAGACCAGTGGGTTTTAATATTTAAGACAAATATATAAAGATTTGATTGATTTTATTTTCTAACTGCTCACTTCCATATCAGAAGAGCCATTCTCATTGGTTTTCCCTTTTCTTTCTACCTGTTATTAGTGCTTGGCTATTACAGCATTTTTGGCAGAATATTGAACTATTTTAAACTGAGTGACAGTATGAAAACTAATTATAGTTTTAAAAATGATTTAACCAAGGGTAAGATGTAGTGGCTTAATGATATGTATAACTCAAAAAAGTATCTATGAAGGAGTTAGAAGGTTATCCTATAGCCTTAGCAACACATACTTGTGTAGGCTGAGGAAGGCACTATTACGCTCATGTTCCCTAGCACTCTGGCAGTTCTGTGCTGCTGGGATTCAGGGCTTCTGGGCTGATGTTATTTCTGGCAGAGAGGGATAAAGCCAGGGCCTTCACTTGAAGCAATGGTGAAAGGGCACCAGCTGTTTCCAGATAATTGTGGATATGTTCCAGACTATTAATCTATTCCTTTTTAGAATTTTAACTCACTTTCTATTTTCTCATAATGAGCCATTGAACCCTTTTCTACATTTCATGATTTATACTTTTTAAAAAACAATTAAATATTGAGAATATGTAAAAAATAGAAAGTGTAAAACTATTTAGATACTCATCATAAATTAGCAATCAAATTCCTTTTGCTTTTAAGTATAATAACTACTTTCAGAAAATAATTTTTTAAGAAATCATTGTTCTCTGAATCCTAAGATTATTTTTTTAGCTAGACCCTAAGGTATTAGTCAATTAATTCTAGTAGTAAGTAGGTAGTCAACTTACTGGTTAAAGTCAGAAGAATAGATAGAATGTAAAAGTTGTCACAAACATATTGTTCAAAGAAAAAAATCTACCAACAACATGGTGACCTTGGTTTCTTTTATATCTATATCTACATCCATTTACAAATCTTGAAAATAAATACAAGACTAAAGCCTGAGAAAGGAGGAGTGATGGAAAATTTTACTTTCTGTACTCAACATATCTGTAATATTTGTCTTATTTCAAAGAACCATGGTTCTTTGTAATAAAAAGCTTTATAAAGAGTATGTGAAAACTGAGAATAAAATGAATATCAACAGTGGTTTGATGACTTAGTTGAATATGAACTATAAGGTAAGACACTGAGCTATTATAAACAGTTTCCTAAGATATGACAAACTATATTATGTTTTAAAAATGGTTCTATATAGAGATATAAATTTCCATATAGACTTCTAAGTTCTAATTTCTATATAGAGATCCAGGTAGTTAAACATCTAAAAATAAATGAAAAGTACAGAAATGAAAAAGAAAATAATGAAAAGTACATGGGCTTACAAACTGGGAGAAATGTTACAATTACAATAAGAATATTGAATCTGTAGATTAAGTTTATAAAATACAAAATCATTTAGTAATTCTGGTTTTCATTTGCTACTAATAGGCAAAATTTTATCTCCTTAAAAGTGTAATAATATTTCTTTCACTTTTGATGAGTAAACACAATTTTTTATCAATATTCTATAAATATAGTTAAGAAATTAAAAGAAGAACATACAATATCGAAAAAAATCCAGATGTTTTTTTAAAAAATTAGCTTTAATGTCCCTATTAATTATAAAAATGCTGGGATCATAACCATTTGTTTAAGTATTTAATGACTTGAGTCGTCTATGTTTGTATTAGAAGCAAAACAAAACATATTATTGCAAAAACTAATTTTTTTTAAATTCATCTTTATAAAACATACCATATTAAAGTTAAATTACACCAAAAAAAAGACTATTTTCCCTGAAAATTCTTCTAAATCATATTTCCTGATTTTCCCATGTGTAGCAAGGAACAACATATTACAGTTTAAAAGGAGCAGTAAATTACTTAAAAAAAAATAAGCATTTATCTTTTAGTTTTCTGCAAATTTAACAAAATATTTTTAATCTCCTTCACTTTAAAAATATTATATCCCAATCTTACACTCACTGATGAAAACACCTGATTTTAAGTACTTTTTCCTCATGTCACTGAATTTAAATAGACTAAATATCATTACTTCTTCATTGCAAGAGGCACTTATTTAACCACAGTATTATTTTAATTTGTTTATGCTGTTAGCTTTAAGAGACACAGCTTAGAGAGAAGTCAACACATATTTTGCATGGCTATCCAACAACTTTATTAATTTACTGTATTATCTAACAACATGTTTTGATTAAAATGCAAACATAAAGTTATAGAAAGAACACCCCAAAATCATTTTATTTAACCAAATCCAGTTTTAGTGTCATTGGTTGATTTCTGGAGTTCTGTGTGGGCTGCATGTTGACGGAGGGTAGAAGTCTGGTCTTATTAGACAATTTGAAAATATAACTGAAAATAACCATCATGGCAGCATATACACTTTGTTTAGATTCAGTAATTTTCCTCATTCTCACTTTTAGAAGTGCTGTTTTCATTAATGCATATTGATGTTTCAACTTCAGAGAATGAACCTGATGAATTCAAAATTGAAAATTCTGCTGGTCCCAGCTCCGTGATGTCATTCTGATATAACTATGTAATTTAGAAGACTTCACAATTTTTGCAGAAAAATCAGGAGAATCTGAAACCTCTAGTTTTATAAAGATGAATAGTTTTTTTTAAAGGATGCCTTAATTAAATTGTTACTGTATATTTTTTTTCCTTTCTCTCTCCTACCCACTTTCTCTTATGAATGGCCTTAGCTGCATGCATTCCTATAAGAGTTATACTACTGGTGACTCTTCACTCAGTATAACTGTCTAATGAATGCATCATGCATCAAGGCTGACAGTCTTTTTAGTACCCTTATAAATGTTGGCAGTGTATTTTGTTGTTAGAGATTCTGAAATTCATAACAAATTCAAAAATAGCTCTTGTCAAGTGGGACAAAAGCTACAGTTATTAATACCTGGCAGGAATATTTTATTATAAAACTGTGGCTTATCTTTTTTTCTCAATTTATTATATAAAAATACACTTGACCCCAAAGTAGAAAATGGCTCTCTAATAAAGAAGTACTATTGAGTCCTTTAATCCAAATCTGTTTGATTGTTTATGTTTATACGTGGCATAAATGGAAACCAAACCAATGACTCACCAAACTTTTTGACATTCTGATTAGTAAAGTGCTGGTAACAGAATAATGTTTAATGTATATTCTTCAGAACAAGAAACATTGGAAAACTGGAATCATCCACTTCAATATTTAGTCATGGCAGGAATAATAAACTGCATTTGTCACATTAAAAATTGTTAGCACGATGGAGACATTTCTTGGTATGCCTGTCTTCCCTTGCAGCAACTCACCACTAGGCTCTGAATTATATATAGGATAAGATGTCCTTTTTCAACTAACATGAAATTTAAAAAAAATAATAATAACTGTGAATATTTTTGCAATGTCTTTAAGTCTAAAATACCATACTATAATCACAAATATCCTTGTTGAAACTCTCTTAGAATAACAAGCTCTAAGGTTTGCTATGTATTTTAGCAAATTCCTATCCAGCCCTCCACTAAACAGCCCAGATGTGAGAAGAGCAATAGGTAGGATAATCCAAATACCACAATTTATATCACTTTGTTTATGACATATTTTAAGTTATGATACAACAGAATTTCATATCAAACTTGACTGATTCAGAATGCAGCAGGTGAAACCCTTGACTATTAGGAGTACCCTTAACTATCTATAAACAAGATATTACAGTTGACAGTAGATCCTAGACTCACATCTTAGAAAACTCTCTTCTCTTCATCTAATTAAAATAATTCTCAGGAAGGGCTCTGGTTGACATTACTTGGGTAACATGCCCTCAGTTTTCCCAGGGCCATGTGCTGTTATCATTGGCAACCTCCACTATCACAGATCTGGAATAGCAGTATGAGGGAGGTTTCTCCCCACGTCTATGATGCTAGCTACTAGAAGAAACAAAGTTTCAAAGAATAAACTAAAAAATGTTCACTATAATGTATGTTTGAAAAGAACTCTAGCTATATTTGTAATAATATCATTGAAATGAGATAATCAGTCATCAAAATGTATCTTAAAGACCATACACACACACACACATATGCGCGCGCACACACACACACACACACACACACACACACACACACACACAGATATCTGTATGTCCATTAGAAAGCAACTTGTCAAGTATTACCTCACTTGATTATCCTCACTACCCCATATAGTTATAGGAAAGAATTATTTCTGTTTTATAGACTGTAAGTTCTTTGAGTTTATTAAGTGACTTATTCAAGGTTACACGTCTTAGGGAATAAAACAGCTAAAGCTCAAACAAAGCTCTTCTGACTCCTCACCCAGTGTCCCTTCCTTTATTCCATGCAGGGAAGGATTTAATGAAACCAGTAAATAAACAAACAAAATAATAAATTAATCAATAAAAACCAGGAATTAGTTTAATCTTTTAACACAATTTCTTTTAATATAAAAATAAACAAATAAATTTGGTTTTTGGAAAATTTTTGTTGTGCTCTTATTTTATGACAGGCACGATCTTCTAAATGCTTCTCATATGTTGTCACATTCAATCCTCATCTGTCTGTGATGAAAAGATAAGACTTACAAAGGAAGCCTCATCTTCTTATCATCAAAATGGCTTCTGCTGCTGGGTAAAAATGAACAAAGCCTTGGCATTTTGCATTTTTTTAGACAATAAAAACAATTCATAAAGAATAATGGGGGGCATTAGAAAAACTTTAGTGAATTGTGAAAAATAGTTTCAAGTGAGTAGCTATAACTCCTAAAAATTGTATATGTACAAATTAATATTTTGAAGAGGGTACAAATCAAAATAAACACTGAATTTGAGTTATAGGACCATGCTTTTCTATCACAGAAAGTATGCACAAATAGTTATAAATTAAGTTAAAATCCGTGGGCCTTTAAAAGCAAATACAAAACTGGATAAACAGGCAAGTTAAAATATGAAAACATATTACAGAATTACATTCAAATGGTGTTTCCAATGATTAAGTCAATACATTTTAGAAGTTAAAAACTTTTGCAAATCCTATTTGAAGTATTTTGAGGGTAAAACTTGGAATTATTAAAATTGAAATTCTAAATGAATTAGCTTATTTATCTCTCAACACTATTGTTCTGAAAAATAGACCTCAATTTTAGAATGTATGGAGGTAAGAAAATATGGAGGTAATACTCAATATTTCTAATTATCTGCCCAGATGAGGACCAGTAGCTGCATTGCACACAGAGATACTGAATGCCCTGGTAATGAGCACCCTGGAGTCTTTAGGGCTTATTTGTCAGCTCAGGATGCATTGTTCCCAGTGAGTGCTAGCACTGGCCCCACACCTGGTAGCTATAGTGTCTGGATTGGAGTGAACCCAAAACCTATCTATATTGTACATATTAAATACTTAATTAGTACATAGTTTATATAATTAGTATACATATTTTGATATACATAATAAATAGGTAAGACAGGGTCAGTTGACATTTTACACAGTGTAAAAGGCCTACTGAGAAGATGACATTTGAACAGAAAGCCTCAAAGAAATGAAGGGGTTTGAGGATACCTGCGTGAAGAGCATTCCAGGCAGAATTTGCTTTGCATGTTTGAAGAATGAAAGAAGGCCTGTAGTGCCGAACAGAGAGGAATAAGGGAGATGTGTGGGGAGATGAAGTCAAGGAGAGAGCCAGGGGCCAGGCTATATAGATCCTTGTAGACTATTGAAAAGTCTTTAGTGTTTACTCTGCAAAGATTAACACAGAAGTCATTCAAACAGTTATTCTAATTAAAATAAATCTTTTATCCAGGGCACATTTAGTCACTGAATAACTCAGTCACTGAACAGGAAGTCCTCTAGGCTTTGGGTTTCCAGTGGCCTAAGTGAGGCAAACATTTTTGTTAAGGGTTCATCTTAAAAGCTATCCAGTAAAATTTTCATTATACACTAAAAGGGTCTTCAAGTTACTCACTGCAAATTGTTTCTGTGCAAAAACGATGTGCTTTCCCTTGGATCATTGTACGCTGTTTGACAAGGCCACTAGAATACCAAACATGTTATACAGGAATGCACAGAGGTAAAAGATTTTTTTCTCTACACTTCTTATTAGTGTTACCTTGGTTGTCTAGTTCAGTGACAAGGATACTCGTAATTAAAAAAGTCTTTCATGTTAATGATGTTCAGACAATATAAATGTTTCACTTATATTTTCATTAATTGGTACTTTGTATTCTTGATTTCTGCATATTATTCATAGAGACAGAGTGAAAGGTAATGGGATAATTAAATATGTATATAATAAGAAATCAGAAGTGGGGGGAACATCTACTAAAAGCATATATCATTGGAAGGTAATGATTTAATTCTTTTCAATATATTTCCACATACAAATATTCAGCAAACATTGTCCAAAACTAGAAAGTTCAGAGGAATTATTTTTGCCAGAATGGAGCCTTTTACCAAATTAGATTCCTGACCTTTTAATATTTACATCTCAAGGGGTATTAGTCAGTGTTCTCCAGAGAAGGATAACTCATAGAATGTGTGTGTATAAATACATATAAAATATATATAATTATATATTTAATATATATGTTCAGATATATAATATAAGTATATAAATGTATGTGTATATTTGTATATACATACAGAGAGAGAGAGAGAAAGTAAGACGGAAAGAGAGAGAAAGAGAGAGAGAGAGAGAAATTTAGTTTTAAGAATTAGTTCATGCAACTGTGGAAGCTCTCAAATGCAAAATCTGCAGACTAAGGTGACAAGCTGGAGACCCAGGAAAGAGTTGTAGTTTGAGTCCAAAGGCCGTCTGCTGGTAGAATTCTCTCTTCACTGGAGAAGGTCAGTCTTTTTCTCTTAAGGCCTTCAAGTGATTTGATGAGGCCCACCACATTACTGAGGATAATCTGCTTTACTCTAAGTCCCCTAATTTAAATGTTAATCTCATCTAAAAATACCTTTACAGTAACAACTAAAATAATATTTGATCAAATACCTGGCTTTCATGGCCTAGCTAAATGGACACATAAAATTAACCATCACATATGGGATGAAGTCCACTATAGGTTTGCAGAAGAATGTGAGAGGTTCATCACAGCAAAATATTTGGCAAAGATTATTCTTAGTGAGAAATTCAATTTTCAACACAGTATCTCATGATTCTAAAATCATTAAATAAAATGGAAACAAAACTTTAAAATAAACACTATATATGGTTTATTATATATGTGAAGACATATTGAAATATTTTACTAATATATTCATAGTAAGATTAAAAAAAATCCTTCTTCCTTTTCATCTGAACTTCTCAGAAGAGTTACCATCCACTGAATCCATCTCCTTAACAACATCACTCAACACCTTACTACAGTCTGCTGGAGCCACCTTCACTGAAGTAAGCATTGACCTCTTTACGGCTAATGGGCATTTTTCAGTCTTCTAAATTCTACAACCTCCATCTTCTTGACACTCAACATTACCTTCTCAAAGTCCATGACCTTCTTCATCTTCTTCATGGGCTCTTTATTTTCCAGTCATCCCAGGATTTTGCAGATTCTCTTCTCTCTATATACAACTTCAAGTTGTATCATTCTCTTGGAATGATTTGGAATTTCTAATCATTTTGAAAATTTTACTTTTCATCTTCTGAAACACTCCAGATATCTTACAAAGTAATATCCAAGCTCTCTCCATGGTGTGCCCCTCTCAGCTTCATCTCTCTTCTGCTTTGCATGGAGCATTGAGCACCATATTACATCCCTGTTAAAACTGGGTATTTCCCTCTTATCTGTCTCTCTACTTGCTTCACACTCCATAACCATTGGCCTGACATTCCCTCCTCATCAGTAAGACTTGTTCACGTGCAACCTTCTTAGGGAGTCTTCTAAGAAATAGTCTCTCAAGTGTGTTATGTCTTCTTTGCTCCTTATTGAATGAAAAAAAAAAAAATTCTGACAGGCCTCGAAAATGAAATTGTGCCTTTTTTGTATTATATAACACTCCATATGACATCTATGACATTTCAACAAGCATTATTTCAATATACAGATGCATAAAGACAATCCTTAAATATAAAATGTTTATAAACTAGACAACATGAGAGCCTAGTAATAAAACGACCTATTGCTTTGAGATTTTATAAACAAGGACACCATTTTTTTAGAATTGACCCATTGATTAAAAGTATAAAATAGGGCTTCCCTGGTGGCGCAGTGGTTGAGAGTCTGCCTGCTGATGCAGGGGACACGGGTTCGTGCCCCGGTCCAGGAAGATCCCACATGCTGTGGAGCGGCTGGGCCCGTGAGCCATGGCCACTGAGCCTGCGTGTCCGGAGCCTGTGCTCCACAATGGGAGAGGCCACAACAATGAGAGGCCCGCGTACCGGAAAAAAAAAAAAAGTATAAAATAATTGACTGAATATGATTTTAATATGAACATAAATTATTCTATGTAAATAAGGAAATTGAAATCTATGTGCAATACAATACCTAATAATGAATTAAATGTGAAATGTTTTCCTAGATAACTGAAGTTAGATGACAAGAATCTCAGAGTTGATTGGGCACCTAGAATTTTCAACTCTAAGTCATCATTTTGTCAATGGGGAAATTAATACTTAAAATTATGACTTACCCCTACTCTGTGAGAACATGGGTAATCTGAATGTCTCTATGGGCTGTTTCTGCTGTATAAATATTACTGAAGTGGTTTCTAGACCAACTAAATCAGAATCTTTGTGTAGAGTTTTAAACCATTCATTTGTTGACAAGCATTCTATAAAAGACTGCAAAAAGTGACCATAACTTTTTATTCTACCCTTTAATGATATTTTTTTTTCTTTGTGATTTGGAAGCTTCTCCCATCAGTAAATAGAGTTTATTTATGCCTTGTATTTTGATGGGGTTTGTGATTTGCTTTGAGCAACAGAATATGGAGTAAGTGGAATTATACCAGTTCTGAGCAGAGGACACAGGAGGCCTTTTACACTTCCACTCTCACATCTGGAACCCCAAGGAGATGCCATGAGAACAAGCCTAAGTTAGCCTGCAGGATGTTGGAAGACATGTGGTCTAGTTGCCCTTTCACCTCAGCCAACAGGGAACTCATAACCAGAGAAATGAGTGAGGCCATCTTGCACCAGTCGTCCCCCAGCCAATCCACCATGTGACTGGCTACTGAATGCAATCACAGAGCCCAGTCATACACAGAAGAATCGCCCAGCTGAGCTCAGCCTCAGGTGCTAACCCACAGCATCTTAGGCTAAACAAATGGCTGTTGCATTAAGTCAGGCAGTTTTAGAAGGTTTTTTGTTTGCTTTATTTTTATACAGTAATAGATAACTGATACACAGGTTATTTCTTATAAGCACAAAAAGTTTAACATTAACTATTTTTTTTCCTTTGTGTCTCTCCAAAATTCACTTCTAAGAGATTTTCAAAATGGGACCCAAAGTTTAGAATATGAAGGACTAATTGCTGAATAGCTTTCTAAATAAAACTGAGCAATAATTCTGAATTTTGAAAAAAAAAATAAGATATTTATACACACACTTATTTATGAAGGAAGTATTGAAAAATAAATTGTAGGTTCATATAAACAGTCACTTGTAGTGCTGAATTTGCAAATTTTGTAATTTTAGTAGAAAATTAAATTTGATCTTAACCATGTATCAAACTGCCAGTTCTATGCACATAAATTAAATGTAACTTGTGCTGCCTGAACATAATCAGAAAATTAGTTATTAAGCTTTCTTTACGTGGCAACTAAAGTGTAAAGTTCTCCTAAAAGCTCTCAAGGATAATTTTATATTTGAAGCCACCCAGGACACAATTAAAATTTTATGTACACTTATGCTGACAGTTGTCAGAAAATACCTTGAGAACTGAAAGTACTTTTGTTTCTGTGTAAGAGTAATTAATGCCCATCCTCAAAAGGGTACCTCGTGTACAAAAGGAACTGAGGACTCCCTTTGGGTAGATTATAAGTGTGTCATACCTTAGATATACATAGACCATTAATGGTAATTAACATTCATTTTGTATCAGGGATAAGCTAAGGGATCATTAAAGGTCATGACTTTGTTCTTAACTATTTGGGTTATTGTTTTTATTTAATTACATGAGCTTAATGAATCTTTGGTTGCATCATGGCTCTAAATGGAGCAACACACCTTGAAAAGCCATGTGTTTGACAACATTGGCAGTTCATTGCTACTCTAATGGAAGTAACTTATTACACATCACACACGACAGATTAAGTCAGTTTATTCTCTTGGTAAAAATAAATTGGATTGGGAAAGGAGTTTTGACCAGATTCAAAGAATTCAATTCAGTTCAACTAATGTGGTATTTTAAACATATCCCATTGAAGAAGAATCCCTTCTTCCCTGTAAGTATAAATGCCAGTCTAATCCATTCCACTACTTTTTATACTATGAAACTCTGAAGAGAGGTGCCCAAATGGGGCATTTCCTCTATAAACAGAATCCCAGTTTTGCATAAATTTAACCCAAGTCATTTAAGATTTCTTTGTGGAAGCTTCATTATTCTTTGCAAAATAATGTAAGGAAAGTAGAGAAAGCTCTAATGTCTAATGAAAGTGTAATCATTTCTTAGGGCTGCCATGCTAAATTACTACAAACTGGGTGGCTTATAACAGAAGAAATTATTTTTTTTCAGTTCTGGAGAAGTCAAAAATGGAGGTGGCAGCAGGACCATACTCACTCTGAAAGCATAAGAAGATTTTTCCTTGCCTCTCTCAAATTCTGGTGGATTCTGGTGTTCCTGGGATTCAGGCAGCATAACTCTGATCTCTGCCTCTGTCTTTATGTGGCTATCTCCCCTGTGTGTTTGTACCTTCACGTGATTTCCTTTTCTCCATTTCTCGCTCTCCTCTTTTATAAGGATGCCACTCATTGTTACTTAGGGCTCACCCTAATCCAGTATGACTTTATGTTAACCCATTATAACTGCAAAGAAACTATTTCCAAATAAGATCACATTCTGAGGTTCTAGGTGGACGTGAATTGCGAGGAGGGGATGGGGGGTGGGTGTGGTGCACTATTCGACCCACTACAGAGTAAGTACTCAATTACAGATAAAACACAGTAAGAACTAGGAAAAAGTGCTCACACACCAACCTGAACCAGAGAATTAGAAAGACTCATTGGAGTTTTCCCTATCTGTAAATTGATGGGATTGGAATATATATGCCCTTCTTTTTTGAGTTCCTACAATGTTTGTTTGTATTTTAAAGCCTTGAACATATAGGCAAAATGAATTAAGTATTGAGAAATTTGTAGAAAATAGATGAGAAGCCATTAAATGACTTGATGGAAAATGTTTTGGTGAGTTTAGACTAATAATCATCTTCATTATATCATTTATATCTGCTTTACATAGGGTACTATATGAAGGATCATAATATTCCCATTAATGACACCAGGCTATAAAATTAAATTATGTTTGGTCATCAGATTTTACCAATGAAGAATGTAATGGTTAATTTTATGTGTCAACCTTGCTAAGCTAGGCATCCAATTATGTAATCAAATTCTAATCTAGGTGTTGTCATGAAGGTATTTTAAAGATTTGATTAACATCTATAATCAATTGATTTTAAGTAAAGCCTAGATACTGTGGATGAAATTCACTCAATTAATTAAAGGCCTTAAAGAGCAAAACTTGAGGATTCCTGGGGAAGAAAACATTCAAACATGGGAGACAATTTCTTAAAATAAACCTCTTGATGTATGTGTGTATTTTACATTTATATTAATTTCTTATATGTTTATCCTATTGATTCTGCTCTCTGGAGAACCCTTACTAGTAAAAAGGGTGATTTACATAGTCATCATTATAGAGCAAATTTACAATATTTATAATTTTCAGATTATTATAAATGTATAGAAAGTCACATGGTCATAAAATGTAACCGTCAATTTAGGAGAAACATATATAAAGATAATCATAATTGAGTGTTGACAGAATATCTTTATTTTCCAATAATGTTATTCTTCCTTTTATTCCATTTCTACATACTCATTAACTAATTATGTTCTTGAGGAAGAGAATTAAATCATTTTAAATCAGTTGCACATTAGACTGTGAAAATCATTGACACATTATTCTTTCATATCATTATAAGGTAAAATAAAATAACCAACAGTCTATGTAATTTACACCTCAAGCATGTAGAGTTAGCCTTCCACATCTGCAGGTTCTACACCCTTGGATTCAACCAACCATGTATAGAAAATATTTAAAAGAAAAATTCCAGAAAATTAGAAAAAACAAATTTGAATTTGCTGGGCACCTGCCACTATTTACACTGTATCAGTTATCAAAGAGATGATTTAAAGTATAAGGTAGTATGTGCACAGGTTATATGCGTATGCTACAACATTTTGTATAAGGGACTTGAGCATCCATGGATTTTGGTATTAGAGGGGGCTCCTGGAACCATACCTAGCAGGATGACTGTATATGTAATCTGGCCATGTGGTGAAATTCTTCTCAGTTTGACAAATGAGTATTTGTCCCACAAACTCATTAAATGCATTTTAAGGTAGAGAAGGAAAAGAAAAAAGTCAGTTGTAAAAAAAAATTTTTTTTGAAATAAAAATGTTTTGGTGAAACAAACAAACAAAAAAAGTCAGTTGTATTAAAGGTATTTTAAAAAGATAGCTCTCAACCATCTTTTCTTTTAAATAACCTGTGCTATAAACAAAACACATAAAATATAGAAATGAAACATGGTGATGTCATACTACTAGAGCTTTGTCTCTAAGCAAAAATTATCTAGACCCAAGCCACCCTCTGTGAGGCATTCGGGGAATGAGACAGAAGGTGACACAGCAAACTTTCACCTCCTATCACACCCTCACCTCCTAGTCATGTCCGGAGGAGCCACCACACAGTCTGAACAGCAGTTGAATACATGTAAGTTCAGTATAGCAATGCCTGATTCCATCATTCAGACACAGAATTAGAAATGTATAACTACTAAATAATTTTCTTCCTATTCAGATCCAGATTAAGCTTTATATTTGTGTTATACAGGGTTTTGATGCCTTGCTTTAAATAGTGGCAAGCTCCCATGACCACAGGGACAGGGTTTCTCTGTATTACCAATCTTTCCCTAGCTACTATCACATTGGATCCAGAATTCTATTGCCAGTAAAAACTTAATAATAAATGACAATCACACTTATAATATTGACAAAGGGAAATGCCCAGCTCTTACATAAACTTCTAAATTAATCAAACACATTCAATCGACTTTAGTAAGGGCAGTTTTATGCACACACACATACACACACACACACACACACACCCCTTCATATGCAAGTATACCTACATATATATGGAAGCACAATTCATTTTTATTTAGGCAGATTCAATATTCCCTAACCAATTTAAATAACAGACAGTTTAGTTTAAATGCAATTGAATATAAAAATGATTTGAGCAAGCCTAGATGTCCTTTACATTGTTTGTTACCCTAAGATTATATTGAATAAGAAAAACATGAAGTTTTTTTTTGTTTTTTTTTTTTGCGGTACGCGGGCTTCTCACTGTTGTGGCCTCTCCCGTTGCGGAGCAACAGGCTCAGGACGCGCAGGCTCAGCGGCCATGGCTCACGGGCCCAGCTGCTCCGCGGCATGTGGGATCTTCCCGGACCAGGGCAGGAACCCGTGTTCTCTGCAACGGCAGGCGGTCTCTCAACCACTGCGCCACCAGGGAAGCCCCTATGCTGATTCTTTTGTTTGTTTTATTGTCAATTAAAAATCAAGATAACAGAACAATATTCATTTTCACTGAGAAATCGTGAGGTTTGTTTTTCTCTTAGGGAACCAGAAATGGAGCATTCTAGTACTGATTAACCTATCCCTAGATTTTCATTCTATGGGTTAAATAGATGTAAAAACATATATCAAAGTAGTTAACAAAGAATTTCAAGAAATGTGATAAAAAATCAGTCTTGCTTTAATTAGATGATGGTATATCAGTTTTACTTCTGTATCTAATAAAATTGGGCTTCTATAATTAAGAAATTATATAGGCTTGCTATCCCATAATTACCTCAGTCTTCAACTCAGTTACTCATAACACCAACTTTATAGAAATAAAACTTAACTGATAACTTTTAAACTAATCAGTTATTATTTGCTATGTACACAGCAGTTGCTAAGAAGCCTTTATCCACTGCTTAGATCAACCTAAGGCTTATGTATGCTGTGGGACTCTGCACAGCCAAAAGTCCCTTAGGAGCATTTATTCTTAATTTGAGGATATTACATACCCTAATGAAAAAACAGTATTTTTACATTCTCCATTTGATAACAATGTTTTTTGTTTTTTTTCTTCTTTGTCCAAATCAAGAGAGTCTACTAGGCTATATTGGGAGATCAAGGTTAATTAAATTGACTTTCTAGTAACCATTGTTATTCTTTTCCACTGAGCCACACAGGAGATTTTCTTATGGGCATAAAGGTGACCGCATTCT
Source organism: Lagenorhynchus albirostris (assembly GCF_949774975.1). NCBI lineage: Eukaryota > Metazoa > Chordata > Mammalia > Artiodactyla > Delphinidae > Lagenorhynchus > Lagenorhynchus albirostris. Next base: position 38,869,453 of record NC_083112.1, on the reverse strand, counting down.
GCACTACTTCCAGTATTGGCAAGAACCTTCCAACAGCCCTCCTATATTTGTTTGGGATGCAATCATTTTCCTTGATCCTGATAAAAGATAAAGGTGCCTATGTATAACTTTCCACTAATTTTACAAAAGGGTAACAAAGAACTTCATACTTCTGTTTAATAACTTGTGAAAGAAAATTTTCTTGGAGTTACTGTAACTTTAAAAAGCAATTTTCCTATTTTCTTATCCATACAGAGCAAAGTTTACTAAGTACGTAACACAGAATGAACATTTAAAAAACATCCAAAGAGTCAAGTTGATATGTTAATATATAAAATGATTTCTGGAGCTTTTAAAATAATACTTAACTATAAAATGATGACCTTAAGAACATTATAAATTGTAGGAAGCTTTATGATGTATGTGTGTGTGTGTGTGTGTGTTAGTACCTGTTTTTCCACTTAGTAACTGTCTTAATGTTGAGAAGAACAATTATACCTTCTTCAGTGTGTAATGAGATGTGGTATACTAACATTTAACATTATGCCTTTGAAATAGACATTTTTACTTTGCAATATTAGAGCCTTATAATTCAAAACATTCCTCTATTTTTAAAAGATCTATTCTTATAAAAAATATAAATGCAAGGTTTTTCTTCTTCTTAAAAAAAATTACTTTAATTTATGAAAATCTTGCCTGTGGAACTATATCTCATTGCGATCACAACTATAGTGATGTCTCCTTTAAATGGTCCACATTTGAATATTATAGATTTCATGGAAAATTTATTTGAGCTTTTCTAAGATGATTATAAATAGTGTTCCTGACATTAACAGTTTCCCCTTTTATGTTTAAGAAACCCTGTTCCAAAGTAACCAGAAACTGAAAAGTATCTTTCATTAACTTGATCAACTATGCCGTTGATATAGTTTCTTCTATTAAAATAACATATGATTGGAAATCAGGAATAAATTTTGAAAGTCTTTTTGGTTTGCACAGTTAAGGAAAAATATACCACCATAAGTGAGAAAAGAGCCAAATTTTTCTCAACTCACTGCAATTAGTCTTATTCTATTTGCAAGACTCCTTTTTTTCTCCAACATATATTTCTTAAATAGCTTTTGAAATTTTTATATATACATATATATGAGAGAGCTACATGGAAAAGTATTGTATGAATTTACATGGGAATATTTTTCCACTTATAAAGGAAACTTTTTATGTCCTACATGAAAATAAAACATTTTCAAAATGCTTTTGATATTTGTAGATGTATTTTCCAAAAAGCTTTTGATTACTGATATATGCCCTCTCATTAAGTCAAACAATTGTTTTTAGTTTATAATGAGGACAAAATTATATGACTAGAAGAAATGCAAAATAAAAAAAAAAGATAGTATGTTTGCTTTTGTTTCTATTTTAAGGAGGGAGGATTTATATAATTTAGATTAAGGCAGAAAAATGGTACAATTTTAGATTTAACAAACAGTTGTTATAATGCTTAAATTGTACCAGGTGCTTTACATATATTAAGTTATTTAATTCTTATAACCATATTATTAAGGAAGTTCTATTTTTCTCAGCATTGTACAGAAGAAAAAAATGATGCACTCTGGAATCTCTCTAGCTGACCAAGTTCATACATCAGATAACTGGCAGCACTGGGTGTGGAACCAGACATTCTGCCTGGAGAGACTGTGACCATGACTCTGTAACCTCTCAGATAACTCAATTTTACTCTTCTTATGTTATGTTGTTTATTTGTAACTGCTCAATAAATTTCAATTACCTTTATTAGTAAATTGCCTATAAAAGATACAGGTGAGAGATAAAAATGGGAAGAGATTAAAATTTAATTTTTCAAATATTCCTTAAAACAAAGAGATATTTGAAAAAAAAAATTTAGTGCTACGGAGCTTAATTAATTAATTTATTTATTTATTGAGTTATAATTTACTTACAATGTTATATTAGTTTAAGGTATGCAACATAGGGTTTCGGTATTTTTATATATCACACACAATACAAAGTTTTTAAAAATATTGATGATATTCCCTATGCTGTAAATTACATCTCTGTGACTTATTTATTTTATAACTGGTATGATAGTTTGTTTGCTTGTTTTAGAATTTACATAATTACCTTAATTAACAGGTGAAAACAAGAATCCTTACAAAATATATTAAAATTTTTATTTTTTCCCAGTATCTTGTTTATCTTATTTCTTATTCTTACTACTTTGTGTTTACTCCTTTTTATAAAAAAGCTTTCTAGCTCTTACATATATTTATCCATTCTACCATTTTTCTGTTTTCTGCTATGTCATCTTTTGTTTATTAATTAATTAAAATTAATTATTGATTTCTTCTTCTCAATTATTTGACTGTATTTACTCTTCCTAATTTCTCAAGTTGAATGAGCAGTTATTAATTTTCTTTTTTATTTATTAATTTAATAATTTAAGGATCTAGGTCTAAGGATTGACTTTATGCCCACCTATAATGTATGCATATATACATATTTAATGTTTTGATATGTGATATTTAAATTTTTGTAATTTTCAAAATGGCATATAGTTTAGTTTTAAGTACATCTTTCATGCAGGAGGCATTTAATCTTGTTCCTAACATCTAATTTTACTGCACTCTGTTCAGAAGACTAGGATTCACAATTTCTGTTTTGGGGAATTTATGTATTTTTATTGTTACTCACAGATTAATTAATTGAAAATTACCTGGTTTATACACAAATCTCTCTCTGGTCTTTGTAACAACTAATAAATATGCCATTGGTATTCTTAAAGGTGATCAGAATTTTGACAATATAAATATTTTTCTTTGTCCTAGACAATTGTTCTATTCAATTCTAAAGAGTTTTACTTGATTTTAAATAATGTTCTGGATAGGTATCAACATTTTGTCTTTCTTCTGTATTTAAACATAAATTTATTATAGTCCATGATTACCTTGCTTTTGTATTCCCAGTGTTAAGTATTGTTCCTAATACATAGTAGGTTTTCAATGATAAATGTTTTGCTTTTGTTTTTAACATATTAGTAGTGAAATAAAATAAAGGTGGTAAATAAATTATGTCCATGAAAAGGAGAGCAAAAGGTAAACAAAGTCATCAAAACAGTAGCTTGTTATTGGGCAGAGATAGAACCTAGATAAATGAAGTGAAGCATGAATACATTATTGTAAACTATTGGATCATATTTACAAAAGAGTTTGACTTAAAAAGTTAACTCAGCAAAATTAGAAATTTTTATAAAAGTGAATTTTCCATTTTAGATATTTCTAGTGCTCCTGAAATGACCAACATGAGTATCTACCCTCTCCCTGTGAAGACTCTTTAGCCAGGGTTATGGTAAACCTAAACCAAGTTGCATGCTAAATTTGTGATTTTATTTTAATAAATATGCAAGCTAACTATTTGCATATCAATAAATTAATTTCATCATTTCCTAAAATGTTTTCCACAAATACTAGTTCTATGAGATTGATTGATTGATTAATTTTATAACAGAATATCTGTGGTTAAATATGTTTACACATCACATTTCCCTCTGGAAAAAGTATAATGCAGATTAGTATATTAGGATGTCTTCAAAGTATTTGAATATAGAAATCTGCTGAATTTTGTTAAACATAGTATTTCAAAACTTACTAATGTATATGATTATGGAATTAAATACATTGTTATAAACCACTGAAATAAATCAATACATACATACAAATATATCTGTGTGTATCAGTGCATATATCTATATACTAAACTATTTTAACATGGAATATACTACATTGGAAACAGAGGTCAAAGGATACTTTAGCACTAAAGCTTTTAAAGATAGTTGACAAATCAAATTATTTTTTTATAAGAATCTGATGATCAAAGATCTAATCTAAACTTTAAGTATATTTTGGGGGTACTTGTAAAGCTGATTTTCTTAGTTTTATATTGCTAGTTAAAGAAAATAATAGATGAGTTTATGGCAAATGCCACTTAAGATTCATGGATATAATACTATTTTTTCTTAAGATTCTTGAATAGAAAACAAACTGTAAAAACATTAATTAAAAGAAAAAACAATTTTCGTCTTAAAATTTGCCTTCTATAAGTAGCAAAAACCAACCATATTTGAAAAAAAATCTATAATTCAAATCATTTTTGAGTGTAAGGCACAGGGATGAATTTAATAAAGGAGATATTTAACTCTTTAATTTTGAGTTATTTATATATATAATCTATATTCTTGTCTGCTTACTGTTGGGTAAATTGTTTTTGTATTTTACAATAATTTTTGAATGACTAAAGCTTAAGGGGTAAATTCAAGTAATGGAATACTCTGCAAAGTTTATTAAATTCTTAGTAAGTAATAGAATTTAAAATCCCATTGGTGTTCTTATATAAAAATTATTGTATGAGTATTAATACTTTATAAGACTTCTCCGAAACGAATGAGATACAGATACTTCTGGTTTTCCTTCAACATCCTTTCTCCCTGTTCCATAGAAATATACATTTGGTTGGCCACCACAATATATTTTCCAGCTGGTCTTTAGGCTAAATGTTAGGCAATAGATTGTAAATAGAAGCATGTATAGGATTTTTTTGGCCTATTTTTCATCCTCTCCACCATCCTCCTGCCTGGGTTTTGGAGCTGCTCTCTTGGACCTTCCATTAGACGCAATACATGGTGAAGCAGCAAGTATAAAGAAGCCTGTTCCTGTTAGCACAAAGCCCCACACCAGCCTTGAACTTTTATACATAAGTGAAAAATGTATTATTATTTTGTTAATGTCACATGTTATTTTGGGTTCCATGTCAGTTGCAGCTAAACCTCATCTTAACTAATACAGAATTGTTGGAGGGAAGAGGGATGATGCTGACTAAATAGCCTGGCATTTTTATCAGTCATTCTTTACCTTTTAAGTGATTCAGGAGCACACTAGAGAGACATTGTATGCTGAATGTTTACGACATTACAAATGATACTCTAGACTAATATCCCTGATTTCTCTACTACAACTTGTTTGATTGACCCCTTGACACTATTCTCAATTGAGGGAAATCAAAAGTAATTCATGACATTTTCAGAAATGTGGCTAATCTACTTTCACAAGCTTGTCAGCTGGGGTTTCAAGCTCAGGGTGACTCTGCAGTTAATTTTGTTTTTTTTCTAATTTTCTAAGGGAAAAAGAGCTTTTCTAGTAACAAATCCTTCCCTTTATGTTGGACAAGAGTGTCTTTTTCTTGACTTGTTGTGTAACCTCCTTAAAATAAGCTTGGAACTAAGATCCCAAAGGATCATATCTAATTTAAGCCCTTCCAATTTAAGCCCTCTCTGCCAAAGGGAAACTAGATGGTTATTTTTTACAGTGACAGACATGAGCACAATACATCTCACTGAAGAAGAGATAGAGAATATGATTCATAGCCTTCATATGATTCATAGCACTCTCAGCTCACCAAGGAAAGAAAATGCATCTGGAATCACATGCCCTTTTGCTGTTCCTTGACTTTCTCTCCATTAAAAATAATTAAATTAGAAAGAATTACAAAGAAGGTGGCAACTTAGAGGAAAACTGGGAGGGAGTGCATAACAGGAAATTAAAGGTTTCTAGAACTCATGTCAAATTTAAGGCATGCTCATATGACAGCTAGTCAATTTTTTTAAAATTCTTCATGTACTCTCTATCTACCAAATAGTACAAACATCAACTTTGATGCCCTAATGATATAGAAGAATGCAGTTCTTTAGTAGAGCTTGGTGTCCAGCAGAAACAAAGTTTGGTTAATTTAATTTCCAAAGCTATGATTGACTATCGGTGTACATTTTTAGATTGGACATTTTTCATTTTCTGCACTGCAAATAGTGTGGAAGAGTTCTCCACCTCAAAAGTGAAGCAAAACATATATCATACAATATAGGAGAGCAATTTCAAGGGTCAAATAACCTACATTTGCTTAATTCAGTTTTATGCATGAAGAAATAAATGTGGGGTTTTTATCCTAATTAAGAAGTGTCCGATTTTTCTATCACCTACTGCTGAATGTAAAATGAACCCATTTCTGAACAGGCTGAACACAAAGAACATTAATGCTGATTGCCTTATAGATGTGTCTCCAATGCAGTTCTCTCTCCAATCTGACACAAATGAGCCCACTGGTGCCTTGTTTATTATGCCAGGTTGGCCCTATCACTTCCCATCCCAATCTGGTTTGAGACAGATCTTTGCCCTGATCTCTGCCCTTACACAGCCCATGGCAATACAGTGTGGCTCAGTATTATCCATGTCACCCCAAATATCTGATCTAGGTTGAAATTTCCTGATGTTGATTCCTGGGTTCTAAATTATTCCCTCACCTCAGCCCATATTACCTTGGTGTCTAGTTCTGTGATGAGTTTCATAGCCAGTGTCACTCTGAGCTACTTTCCTGTGGTCACCTAGGCTCACTAGTTGCCTCCCTGAATTTTTATTTCCTACCTCCATTCTATATTGCTAGGCCACCTCTTTCTTTGGGAACCATGAAGTTTCATTTTGGGCACTCTCAGGTCAGATGTGCCGAATAGGAGACCAAAATTTGGATTGTATCGTTTCCTCTTAGGTATCAGCTGACATATTTACTGAGTCCAGTGCCAGCGGTTGATGACTGTCCCAACTCCCCTTGTGTTACTGCACTGGTCAACCTTACGTTCAGTTCAGTTATACAGACACATGCTGAGAACCCACTGTATGCCAGACACTGAATATATTAAAATCAATAAGATATTGATTATATCTTTGAGGAAAGTAACACATATGGAAATCAACAATATGTTCAATTATGTTGCTGATTGGTCCAGAGATTTAATAATTTGAAATAGCTAAAATTAAAAAGATGGGTAGCTGTACTGGTCAAAAAGTATGTCCAGTTCTAAAACAAAATAACTGAATTAATTAGGAATAAGCCTGAGGAAAGAACCAACATAACTGCAGAATGTTCCTTGTGCTTCCTTGTATCTCCAATTCCTAAAATATAGCATAGTGCATAACTGAAATGTACTAAATATTTACTGAACGAATTGTAGAAGGAATGAATAAATGGTTATTCCTCCAGTAACTTAAATTTTGGGATAAGTTAAACAGATTAATGTGAAAATCTCACATGTAGAAATTAATGTGAAATTCTCTACATCTCATGATGTAGGTCTATGACTCAAATATTTACACCCCATGTATTAAATTGTAGCCTGTAAAGTTGATTTATAAAGTGGCTTTAAACACTACTTCAAATGGGGCAAAAACTGCCCAGAAAGAGAAAGAAAACTTCTGTGGAAAACTGAAGAGTTGATTACTTATGTTGAGATAGTATGCACGGGGTGGGGGTGGGGGGACAAACAACAAAAAACAAAACAAACAAACAAAAAACTATCCCTCAATGGAAACAAGATTTGGGCAAGTACCAGGGGTTACACAGACAACTCTGTATTCAATAATTTGGAAATTTAAAATGATCTCAAGAAGTAGCCCTTATTAATATCAAGTTTCTCGTCTGTATAAAAAAATACATATATGCATAATGTGGACATTTTATTTCCTCTGGAATTTGATAATATATCCATTTTTACACATTATGAAACCATTTCTATTTCCATTATAATGATATAAATCCAGAGAGCTATTTACTATTAGTTTCATAAAGTAATTTTATATACAATGAGTAATTATTGATAGGTGCTATCATTATTCCATTTAATTCACTTAGAGTTCATATGTCTTCTGTGAGGGTTTCTGATCATTCTCTCTTTTAAATGCTGAAATCGTCGTTAGTTCTAAATTGCTCCTTATATCAAAGCTCCTGAGGTGCATTAGCTATGTCAAAAGGACTTTTCAGACAAAAAAGGGTCAATTCAAGACAGACTGGGGAAAACACAATATTGTTTATAACACTCTGTTCTGTATTTTAGGACTTTAATAACCTTCTGGAGAAGCTGAGCCAATTGCTAATCAATAGTAATTATTTCTTTTTCTCACCACCTAAAAAGTACTCTTTAACCCCTGAAAGTAAGTTTTTTTAGAAAGCCACACTCTTATAGACATTAAATTTACAGTCATAACTCAAGTTTTGATATGTATAATGTATTCTCTGTTATAAGTTTATAATAGGACTATTTTCAGCATTTGAAAGTGAAATTATCTTTTCCAAGAAGGTAGTTTTAAAAATCATAATTTCTTTTTTATTTTTTTTAACATTTTTATTGGAGTATAATTGTTTTACAATGGTGTGCTAGTTTCTTCTCTTTAACAAAGTGAATCAGTTATACATATACATATATCCCCATATCTCTTTCCTCTTGTGTCTCCCTCCCTCCCACACTCCCTATCCCGCCATTCTAGCTGGTCACAAAGCACTGAGTTGATTCCCTGTGCTATGCGATAGCTTCCCACTAGCTAGCTATTTTACATTTGGTAGTGTATATATGTCCATATATACACTACCACTCTCTCACTTTGTCCCAGCTTACCCTTCCCCCTCCCCATATCCTCAAGTCCATTCTCTAGTAGGTATGAGTCTTTATTCCTGCCTTGCTCCTAGGTTCTTCATGACCATTTTTTTTTGATTCCATATATATGTGTTAGCATACGGTATTTGTTTTTATCTTTCTGACTTACCTCACTCTGTATGGCGGACTCTAGGTCCACCCACCTCACTACAAATAACTCAATTTCATATCTTTTTATAGTTGAGTAATATTCCATTGTATATATGTGGCACATCTTCTTTATCCATTCATCTGTTGATGGACACTTAGGTTGCTTCCATGTTCTGGCTCTTGTAAATAGAGCTGCAATGAGCATTGTGGTACATGACTCTTTTTAAATTATGGTTTTCTCAGGGTAAATGCCCAATAGTGGGATTGCTGGGTTATATGGTAGTTCTATTTTTACCTTTTTAAGAAACCTCCATACTGTTCTCCATAGTGGCTGTTACAATTTACATTCCCACCAACAGTGTATGAGGATTCCCTTTTCCCCACACCCTCTCGAGCATTTATTGTTTGTAGATTTTTTGGTGATGGCCATTCTGACCAGTATGAGATGATATCACATTGTAGTTTTGATTTGCATTTCTCTAATGATTAATTACATTGAGCATTCTTTCATGTGTTTCTTGGCAACCTGTATGCCTTCTTTGGAGAAATGTCTATTTAGGTCTTCTGAACATTTTTGGATTGGGTTGTTTGTTTTTTTGATAGTGAGCTACCTGAGCTGCTTGTAAATTTTGGAGATTAATCCTTTGTCAGTTGCTTCATTTGTAAATATTTTCTCCCATTCTGAGGGTTGTCTTCATCTTGTTTATGGTTTTCTTTGTTGTGCAAAAGCTTTTAAGTTTCATTAGATCCCATTTGTTTATTTTTGTTTTTATTTCCATTTCTCTAGGAGATGAATCAAAAAGTATCTTGCTGTAATTTATGTCATAGACTGTCCTGCCTATGTTTTCCTCTAACAGTTTCACAGTGTCTGGCCTTACATTTAGGCCTTTAATCCATTCTGAGTTTATTTTTGTGTATGGTGTTAGGGAGTGTTCTAATTTCATTCTTTTAAATGTAGGTGTCCAGGTTTCCCAGCACAACTTATGAAGAGGCTATCTTTTCTCCAATGTATATTCTTGCCTCCTTTATCAAAGATAAGGTGACCATATATGTGTGGGTTTATCTCTGGGCTTTCTATGCTGTTCCATTGATCTACTTTTCTGTTTTTGTGCCAGTACCATACTTTCTTGATTAATATAGCTTTCTAGTAGAGTCCGAAGTCGTGGAGCCTGATTTCTCCAGCTCCAATTTTCTTTCTAAAAATTGCTTTGGCTATTCAGGATCTTTTGTGTTTCCATACAAATTGTGAATTTTTTTTGTTCTAGTTCTATGAAAAATGCCAGTGGTAGTTTGATAGGGATTGCATTGAATCTGTAGATTGGCTTGGGTAATGGAGTCATTTTCACAATCTTGATTCTTCCAATCCAAGAACATGGTATATCTCTCCATCTGTTTGTATCAGTTTTAATTTCTTTCATCAGTGTCTTATAGTTTTCTGCATACAGGTCTGTTGTCTCCTTAGGTAGGTTTATTCCTAGATATTTTATTCTTTTTGTTGCAAAGGTAAATGGGAGTGATTTCTTAATTTCACTTTCAGATTTTTCATCATTAGTGTATAGGAATGCAATAGATTTCTGTGCATTAATTTTGTATCCTGCTACTTTACCAAATTCTTTGCTTAGCTCTACTAGTTTTCTGGTAGCACCTTTAGGATTCTCTATGTATAGTATCATGTGATCTGCAAACAGTGACAGCTTTACTTCTTCTTTTCTGATTTGGATTCCTTTTATTACGTTTTCTTCTCTGATTGCTGTGGCTAAAACTTCCAAAACTATGTTGAATAATAGTGGTGAGAGTGGACAACATTGTCTTGTTCCTGATCTTAATGGAAATGGGTTCAGTTTTTCACCATTGAGGATGATGTTGGCTGTGGGTTTGTCATATATGGCCTTTATTATGTTGAGATAAGTTCTCTCTATGCCTCCTTTCTGGAGGATTTTCATCATAAATGGGTGTTGAATTTTGTCGAAACCTTTCTCTGCATCTATTGAGATGATCATATGGTTTTTCTCCTTCAATTTGTTAATATGGTGTATCACATTGATTGTTTGTGTATATTGAAGAATCCTTGCATTCCTGGGATAAACTACACTTGATCATGGTGTATGATCCTGCAAATGTGCTGTTGGGTTCTGTTTGCTAGTATTTTGTTGAGGATTTTTGCATCTATGTTCATCAGTGATATTGGCCTGTAGTTTTATTTCTTTGTGACATCCTTGTCTGGTTTTGGTACCAGAGTGATGGTGGCCTCGTAGAATGAGTTAGGGAGTGTTCCTCCCTCTGCTCTATTTTGGAAGACTTTGAGAAGGATAGGTATTAGCTCTCCTCTAAATGATAGATAGAATTCGCCTGTGAAGCCATCTGGTGCTGGGCTTTTGTTTGTGATACGATTTTTTTTTTTCACGGTACGCGGGCCTCTCACTGCTGTGGCCTCTCTCGTTGTGGAGCACAGGCTCCGGATGTGCAGGCTCAGAGGCCATGGCTCACGGGCCCAGCTTCTCTGCGGCATGTGGGATCTTCCTGGACCGGGGCACGAACCCGTGTCCCCAGCATCAGCAGGCAGACTCTCAACCACTGCACCACCAGGGAAGCCCATGTGATAAGATTTTTAATCACAGTTTCAATTTCAGTGTTTTTGATTGGTCTCTTCATATTTTCCACTTCTTCCTGGTTCAGTCTCGGAAAGTTGTGCATTTCTTAGAATTTGTCCATTTCTTCCAGGTTGTCCATTTTATTGGCATACAGTTGCTTGTAGTATATCTCATGATCCTTTGTAGTTCTGCAGTGTCATTTATTACTTCTCCTTTTTCATTTCTAACTCTATTGATTTGAGTCCTCTCCCTTTTTTTCTTGATGCGTCTGGCTAATGGTCTAGCAAGTTTGTTTCTTTTCTCAAAGAACCAGCTTTTAGTTCATTGATCTTTGGTATCGTTTCCTTCATTTCTTTTTCATTTATTTCTGATCTGATCTTTATGATTTCTTTCCTTCTGCTAACTTTGCAGATTTTTGTTTTTCTTTCTCTACTTGCTTTATGTGTAAGTTTAGGCTGTTTATTTGAGATGTTTCTTGTTTCCTAAGATAGGATTGTATTGCTGTAAACTTCCCTCTTAGGACTGCTTTTGCTGCATCCCATAGATTTTGGGTAGTCGTGTTTTCATTGTCATTTGTTTCTAGGTATTTTTTGATTTCCTCTTTGATTTCTTCAGTGATCTCTTGGTTATTAAGCAATGTATTGTTTAGCCTCCATATGTTTGTATTTTTTACAATTTTTTTCCTGTAATTGATATCTAGTCTCATAGCATTGTGGTCAGAAAAGATACCTGATAAGATTTCAATTTTCTTAAATTTACCAATGCCTGAATTGTGACCCAAAATATGATCTAGCCTGGATAATGTTCCATGAGCACTTGAGAAGAACGTGTATTCTGTTGTTTTTGGATGGAATGTCATATAAATATCAATTAAATCCATCTTGTTTAATGTATCATTTAAAGCTTGTGTTTCCTGAGGCTCCCCTTGTGGCGCAGTGGTTGAGAGTCCGCCTGCCAATGCAGGGGACACGGATTCATGCCCCGGTCCGGGAGGATACCACAAGCCATGGAGCAGCTAGGCCCATGAGCCATGGCCACTGAGCCTGCACATCCAGAGCCTGCACATCCGGAGCCTGTGCTCTGCAGCAGGACAGGCCACAACAGTGAGAGGCTGGCGTACTGCAAAAAAAAAAAAAAAAGCTTGTGTTTCCTTATTTATTATCATTTTGGAATACCTGTCCATTGTGAAAGTCAAGTGTTAAAGTCCCCTACTATCATTTTGTTACTGTCGATTTCCCTTTTTATGGCTGTTAGTATTTGCCTTATGTATTGAGGTATTCCTATGTTGGGTGCATACATATTTACAATTGTTATATCTTCTTCTTGGATTGATCCCTTGATCATTATGTAGTGCCCTTCTTTGTCTCTTGTAATAGTCTTTGTTTTAAAGTCCATTTTGTCTGATATGAGAATTGCTACTCCAGCTTTCTTTTGATTTCCATTGGCATGGAATATCTTTTTCCATCCCCTAACTTTCAGTCTGTGTGTGTCTTAGGTCAAGTGGGTCTCTTGTAGACAGCTTATATGCGGGTCCTGTTTTTTTATCTATTCATCCAGTCTATGTCTTTTGTTTGGATTATTTAATCCATTTACATTTAAGGTAATCATCAATATGTATGTTCTTATTACCATTTTCTTAATTGTTTTGGGCTTGTTATTGTAGGTTTTTTCCTTCTCTTGTGTTTCCTGCCTAGAGGAAATTTCCTTTAGCTTTTGTTGTAAGGCTGGTTTTGCTGTGCTGAACTCTCTTAGCTTTTGCTTGTCTGTTAAGGTTTTAATTTATCCATCAAATCTGAATGAGATCCTTGCTGGATAGAGTAATATTGGTTGTAGGTTTTTCCCTTTCATCTCTTTAAATATGTCCTGCCACTCCCTTCTGGCTTGCAGAGTTTCTGCTGAAAGATCAGCTGTTAACCTTATGGGGATTCCCTTGTGTGTTATTTTTTTTTTGTTTTTCCCTTGCTGCTTTTAATAAGTTTTCTTTGTATTTAATTTTTGACAGTTTGATTAATGTGTTTTGGCATGTTTTTCCTTGGATTTATCCTCTATGGGACTCTCTATGCTTCCTGGACTTGATTAACTATTTCCTTTCCCATATTAGGGAAGTTTTCAACTATAATCTCTTCAAATATTTTCTCAGTCCCTTTCTTTATATCTTCTTCTTCTGTGACCCCTATAATTCGAATGTTGGTGTGTTTAATGTTGTCCCAGAGGTCTCTAAGACTGTCCTCAATTCTTTTCCTTCTTTTCTCTTTATTCTGCTCTGCAGTAGTTATTTCCACTATTTTATCTTGCAGGTCACTTATCCATTCTTCTGCCTCTGCTATTCTTCTATTGATCCCTTCTAGAGAATTTTTAATTTCATTTATTTTGTGGTTCATGATTTTTTTTTGCTCTTTAGTTCCTTTAGCTCCTTGTTAAACGTTTCTTGTATTTTCTCCATTCTATTTCAAGATTTAGGATCATCTTTACTATCATTATTCTGAATTCTTTTTCAGCTAGATTGCCTATTTCCTCTTCATTTGTTAGGTATGGTGGGTTTTTACCTTGCTCCTTTATCTGCTGTGTGTTTCTTTGTCCTCTCATTTTGCTTAACTTAGTGTGTTTGGGGTCTCCTTTTTGCAGGTTGCAGGTTTGTAATTCCCGTTGTTTTTGGTGTCTGTCCCCAGTGGCTAAAGTTGGTTCAGTGGGTTGTGTTGGCTTCCTGGTGGAGGGGACTACTGCCTGTGTTCTGGTTGATGAGGGTGGATCTTGTGTTTCTGGTGGGCAGGTCCACGTCTGGTGGTGTGTTTTGAGGTGTCTGTGACTTTATTATGATTTTAGTCAGCCTCTCTGCTAATGGGTTGGGTTATGTTCCTGTTTTGCTAGCTGTTTGGCATAGGGTGTCCAGCACTGTAGCTTGCTGGTCATTGAGTGGAGCTGGGTCTTGGCATTGAGATGGTGATCTCTGGGAGATTTTCACTGTTTGATATAACATGGAGCTAGGAGGTCTCTGGTGGACCAATGACCTGAACTTGGCTCTCCCACCTCAGAGTCACAGCCCTGACGCCTGGCTGGAGAACCAAGAGCCTGTCATCCACACTGCTCAGAATAAAAGGGAGAAAGAAAGAAAGAAGGAAAGAAAGAAAGATGGATAGAAAGAAAAAGGTACAATAAAATTAAAAAGCTATTAAAATAAAAAACAAAAATAATTATTAATAAAAAAATTTAAATAATTAAAAAAAAAATGAAAGAAGAGAACACCAAACCAAAAAACCAAATCCACCAATGATAAGATGCACCGAAAACTATACTAAACAAAACAAAACAAAACAAAACAAAACAAAACAAACAAAAAACGGACAGAGAGACCCCTAGGACAAATGGTAAAGGCAAAGCTATACAGACAAAATCACACACAGAAGCATATGCACACACATGCACAAAAAGAGAAAAAGGGAAGTATATATATATATATTGTTGTTCCCAAAGTCCACCTCCTCAATTTGGGATGATTTGTTTTCTATTCAGGTATTCCACAGATGCAGGTACATCAAGTTGACTGTGGAGATTTAATCCGCTGCTCCTGAGGCTGCTGGGAGACATTTCCCTTTCTCTTCTTTGCTCGCACAGCTCTTGGATTTCAGCTTTGGATTTGGCCCCGCCTCTGCATGTAGGTCGCCTGAGGGCGTGTGTTCTTTGCTCAGACAGGATGGGGTTAAAGGAGCAGCTTATTCGGGGGCTCTGGCTCACTCAGGCCAGTGGGAGGGAGGGGTATGGAGTGTGGGGTGAGCCTGCAGCAGCAGAGGCCGACATGATGTTGCACCAGCCTGGGGTGCGCCATGTGTTCTCCCTGGGAAGTTGCCCCTGGATCACGGGACCCTGGCAGTGGCGGGCTGCACAGGGTCCTGGGAGGGGAGGTATGGTTAGTGACCTGTGCTTCCACACAGGATTCTTGGTGGCTGCAGCAGCAGCTTTAGCATCTCATGCCCGTCTCTGTGGTCTGCCCTGATATCCGCAGCTTGTACCCGTCTCTGGAGCTCCTTTAAGCAGCACTGTTAATCCCCTCTCCTTGCGCACCAGGAAACAAAGAGGCAAGAAACTCTTCCGCAGTTCCAGACCTTTTCCCGGACTCCCTTCCGGCTAGCCGTGGTGCACTAGCCCCTTCAGGCTGTGTTCACGCAGTCAACCCCAGTCCTCTCCCTGGGATCCAACCAAAGCTGAAGCCTCAGCTCCCAGCCCCCGCCCGCCCCGGCAGGTGAGCAGATAAGCCTTTCGGGCTGGTTAGTGCTGGTCAGCAACGATCTTCTGTGTGGGAATCTCTACGCTTTGCCCTCTGCACCCCTGTTGCTGTGCTCTCCTTCGTGGCTTCTAAGCTCTCCCGCTGCACCACCCGCAGTCTCCACGCGCAAAGGACCTTCCTAGTGTGTGGAAACCTTTCATCCTTCACAGCTCCCTCCCACTGGTGCAGGTCCCATCCCTATTCTTTTGTCCCTGTTTTTTTTTTCTTTTCTTTTGCTCTACCCAGGTATGTGGGGAGTTTCTTGCCTTTTGGTAGGTCTGAGGTATTCGCCAGCATTCAGTAGGTGCTCTGTAGGAGTTCAAAAATCATAATTTCTGAAAGATTAAAGCAATAGAACTTTCTAAACACTCTCAAAACTTTATTGAATAAGGGTTAAAATGGATAGCTAGATATATAAATATACTATTAAATATTTTTCTTAATTCAAATGACAATAGTTAAAATCAAAGTAGTTTATATCAAAAAATTAAAGCTTGATAAATAAATATGCTGTTGGACATTTTTGCTGTCTTACAGAAAAATTGCTTAGGTATGAAATTTTATTGAGCTGGTATAGGTCATCATCAGTAGAAAAGTTAATAGAAAGTATTAAGAAAATCTAGAACTTCAAAAAGGAAGAGTGACTAAAGATTAATAAGAAATATAGAGGAGAAACAAACAATATATTGTGAAATTAATGGTGAATAGCAGGTTTAAATTAGGTGATGTCCTTAGAAAAACACGATGAATATAATATACAACGTAAAAGTAGTTTTCTGTGTCCTTTTTAAAAAATGCTTCTTCTATTCCT
Source organism: Lagenorhynchus albirostris (assembly GCF_949774975.1). Classification (NCBI taxonomy): domain Eukaryota; kingdom Metazoa; phylum Chordata; class Mammalia; order Artiodactyla; family Delphinidae; genus Lagenorhynchus; species Lagenorhynchus albirostris. The sequence continues at coordinate 38,853,173 of NC_083112.1, read as the reverse complement.
ACTCTGTGCTAGGTTGTATACATGCACTGGAGATGAAAGAGTTATTTCACAGAAAGACAGTTTCTCTCAAGTGTTTCTTGTTTGTTTTTATAGATTCTCTAACATAATTAATGGAATTACTGGGTCATTTATGCTAGAAACCTAGGTAGCAATTTCAAACTTCTTTGTTCTTTTATCATCCAAATGCTGGCCAAATTCGCAAAAAAATTACCTGCCAAATATATTTTTTCATTTTTTCTCACCATTTTTACTTGCCTATTTCAGATTTGCATTATTTCTTTTAATTGCTCCCCCGAAGCATGTTAAAGTATTCAATTTGTTGTATTCTTATAACATTTATAGTAATCAACTTGTATTTAAGTTTTTCATTTACACAGCGATGTTCTTCATTAAACTGATTATCTTAGAGGGCAAAGTCCATGCCATATTCCTTTCTTTAGCCTCTATCATCTAGAGTAATATATGAGTTGAAGGAAATTAGTTTTGGACTCTTATTCTGAGCATAGGCTGCCAACACTAAGCTTTGAATGCAATGTAAAACCCATTCTAAATTTGTTCCCTGAATCCTACAACAGCAGTTTAATTAACAAGAGATGTAGTCTTAAAATATAACTTGAAATTAAAAAAAAAATTGTTGGTAATGATGACTTTAATTTATATTATATACACATATAGATATATGTTATATAACATAAATATCTGTATATATTTTTTGTTTCCTCCGGAGTATGACTATAATATGTGAGTACTTAAAAAAACTGGCTGCAATAATAGAAATAGTTTTCCACTCAAGTATTAAGGTATAAACTCTATTTCTCAGTGTGTAAAAGGTGATTTACTTTGGGGTAGATTAACCTCAAAGGACAAAAAATAGGTAGTTTCTATTTCCATATCTAGAATATGTCACCACATTCAGAAAACAGCAGGAAATCAACCTTTTTTTTCACTGATAGTTAAACATTTCAGAACTGTAAAACCAGAATTATATTTTTAGGTAAATCAATGTGGTAGGATCAAAAGCTTTACATATATTATATGTGAATTTCTATTAAAACACAATAAAATATAAATAGTCCTTAATAGATTTAAAAGTAGTTTTTAATATAAAACTTGAGACTGAGATAATTAGATGCAAATTACATATAATTCAATGAAAACAAATCACATTTTGAAATTCTTTGAAGATATTTGACATCTGAACCTAAGAAAGTAACATAAAAAAAAAAATCTATGAGAACTTCTAAGTAAGTTAAAAACTGTCTGCTTGGAGGAACTAACCTATGTCTTCAAAAACTCTAGAGATGTTCTGACCTTGAATCTTCCTTGGTAAGATGAATCATAGCAAGCACAATTCTTTATGCCAAAGAACAATTTCACTTTCTTCCAGTTTTTCATTCACTTTTTCCTCTCACTCTCATCCTTGACGTACAAGGGGCTGAATGGAATATAAGAAACTTCCAATTTAACATAGAGAATATAATTGAATAAATTATGTCTGAAAGTGTTGCAGTGGGTTTTCATAGGACATCTGAGGGTAGGTGATGTCATTATAATCTCTAGGCATGAATTTGTCTAAAATTATATTATCCAGGATAGGCTAGGTTATGATCTGATAACAAATTAATTCTGAAAATCTACTATTATAACACTATTAAAAGTTTATTTTTTAGCTAACTTTACATGACCTTCATGGTTCATTCCATACAAATGTAGCTGTTCCATCTGGAACATGTAGTCTTCTAGGTCAACTGAGCTGAAAAAAGGTTAGCTTTTCCTTCACCTAAAAGCAGTACCCACATTTCACTGGCCAGAACAAGTCTGATAACCCTGCTTAATTGCAAAGGAGTTGGGAAATATAGGGAAGCAGATGGAATATTTTGGGTGAGGGTTACTCTTTCCATTAGCAATTAATAGCTTATATGTTGTAAATGATATTGTAATATGCTGATCAATTTGTACTAGTCAATTATTTTCATGATGCTTGCCTGAAGTGCATAATTTAATCATGAGCATTTCAAAGTAAAACTGAGGAAAATCCTAAATTATGGTTTTACATTGTTTTACTTAGGTCTGTAATTGGAAAACTCTCAAACTGTAGTTGTTTGGTAGGGGAACAAAAAAATCTTTCTACAATGTTTCCCTGAGACAGAAGAGCATATTATTTCATAACAAAAAAGGCAACCATGAAGTAGGAAGAAAAAAACCCAGGAACCTGTGTGACAGGTAAAACTAGATTGGCAGCTATGTTTTGTTATTTAAAATCAATACTTAAGAACTTTTCCTTCTTCACAAAGATAAAGGAGTTATCAGAGCTAATAGTTGATGTGTATGCTTAGCACAGTTTTAACAGATTACAGGTCGATTTTAATTTTGCTTTACAAATTACAAAGGAGTCCATCAATAAGATTATGGACTAGAGATACCCAAATACTGCTGAGAAAGTAGTCTACCTTTTCAAGTTCAAATGGAGAAAAATATAAAGAGAAAAAAATTGCCAACACACAAGGAAAAGGAATGTGTTTTTTGTTTGTGTATAAACCATGCAAAACCCTCACTTATATAATTACACTGTAATAGAAGCTGATAATTATTTAAAAAAAAGATTTTGTAAGCAGTTCAGAAGAATTTCCTTGGTTAATCCAAAAAGGTGGCATTGTAAATGCTTTACATATAGAGAAATATTACTAGAAAACAATATAATCATCAAGACTTTTAAAATATAATACTGTAGCCTATTTTATAAATTTATATTTTAGGAATGTTTTATTATTAAGGATATTCCTTTCACAGAAAATTAGAAAACTTGAGAAAAAACATATGCTTTTCATGTGCTCATAAATATAGAATCATGTACATGACTACAAAATGACTTATTTTATTTTCCTTGTAACATACAGGAACCATCATTTTCCTCTGCACTATTTATAATAGAATTCCTCAATAAATCTGGTAAGCATTTTTAAAAACAAAAGGAAAATATAAAGCAAAAACCCCTCAAATATCTAGTCTATTATAATATAAATATTCATAAGTTTACAGAGGGCTGTTAAACTTTAAGAGTTATGACTGACATCTAAAGAAGATATGCTAAAAAAAGCACTGTCATATATGTAAAGACATATGAAGAGTTCCCATCCAAACCATGGTAAAATTGTATACAAATGTCAGAAATATGATAAAATAATGAACCAAGAATATAAGTGAATGATAATAAGCTAGCCATGCTACAATTTCTTTCACTTTTATTACTAAATAGCACCATTATCACATGAAAGTCCCTTTAAGTAAAAAGACTCTGCTTTTGGAAATAATTTTACATACTATTACACAAATTTGTACTTTTAAAAAAGCCTTTTATGACATGAAAATTTTAGCATAGTCAAAATAGTGGTTGAAAATCCTGTCCCGCAGCTGCCCTGCAGGGAGTGGAGGAGAGGCAATACTGGAGTCCTCACTACACTTTTCTGAAGTCATTTCAGAGGGCCACTGGTGAGATTCCATTCTCTGCAAAGCACACAGAAAGATGTTTCACAAGGGTAGAGTTAAAGAGTTGCTGAGGAAGAAAATACCCCCAAAGCCCTCTTTGGCACAGACAGGAATAAAAACCTTTCTTCCCTCCCTGAAACTTTCAGAAAGTGCCCTCATACACAGTCAGTTCCTCTGGAGCAATTGCCAGAGTCAGCGCCTCAAGCAGAGAGGGCAGGCGCTAACAGCAAAGCAACTCAGTGATGCGAAGTATGGGCTTCATCTGGAAAATGCTGGATTCCCTTCAGACCACTCCGGATGCAGTCAGCCAGAAGCTAAAATTTGGTTCTCAAGACTCCTTAGGGCAAAAGTTCAAATGGCTTATTCTATAAGTTGTTTCTAGGATTGTTTTTAGTTGGAATTAAGGAAACTAAGATTCTGTAAGCCGAATGGAAAACTTTGTCAATGAAGTGAGACATAATTATCTGGTGATGGTTGAAAGTTCTTAATTTGTGCTTCAATGACAAAGCTGACAAGCAGAGTTCTGAGAACTTGAGAAGCTGGGTCAGAAGGAATCCTTAAAAGGCTAGGAGTGGAAACTTCCCTTAGTTTCTCTTATGCAGTGAATTTGAAACCTGTTGTTGTCATTAGCAAGATTTACCTTTGATCACAACCAGAAGAGTAAAGAATAAAACATTAAACTCTTTTATTGACTAACTTACATCCTGTTAAAACCATTAATATGTTCACTTTCTTGGTACTTGGTAATCTTTTGATTTAGAAAAAAAAAGAAACTGTGTAAACAAATAAACTCCTAAGAACTCATATTTCTTTCTTTTTTATTTTTATTTTTTTATTTCCACAACCCTTCCCTGAGGTTTGTGTATGTTGGACATTGTGGTGTTTTAGATCACTGAGTGTACAGAAGAAAGAATTCAAAGAAAATATTGCTGTTCTTCAGTTTTGTTTGTGGAATTTGAAATTACTCAAATTTAAAATAAATTACTGGACTGTAGAACTCATATTTATTGAACCCGTTCTTTCCTATGACCACAGATTAGGAATATTTGCCTTTTGACCTTTTATTAGAGGACACGGTATGCTTGCTGTATGACTGATATTTTAGTATATGTTTAATTTAATTTACTCCAACAAATCTCTTGAGGCAGGCATTATTTCTATGTTAATATTATGAAACTGTACTTCATAGAATTTGAGTAAATATTTGACATCAAATAACTGAAAGGGTGGAGCAGGACTCAAATGGGGGGTGCACTGAACACAAACCCAATTCTCTGTTAATTTCACCACAGTACATCTTCAGTGACCTTAACAGACACAGCCAAGGAGCAACATATTTTCATAGGTAAGAGAGCAACAGAAATTTACAATTATAAGTATTGAGGGCTTCCCTGGTGGCGCAGTGGTTGAGAGTCCGCCTGCCAATGCAGGGGACACGGGTTCGTGCCCCGGTCTGGGAAGATCCCACATGCCGCGGAGCGGCTGGGCCCGTGAGCCATGGCCACTGAGCCTGCGCGTCCGGAGCCTGTGCTCTGCAACGGGAGAGGTCACAACAGTGAGAGGCCCGCATACAGTAAAAAAAAAAAAAAAAAAATTATAAGTATTGAGTTTATTGTCAATAATTGTTGTTTCTCATGCGTGCAATCTTTTAACCCTTGCTGGACCACCTAAGAATGGAACTTGAGCCAGGAACATTTCCTTACTAAGACATAAAGAGTCCTCACAGCCTGTCCTGGGCTTACGCCTCCTTTGGGAATATATTTCCCTGTTCTGGACTTGATATATACAGTTGACCCTCATCCAAGGATTCAACCAACCTCAGATCAAAAAATTCCAAAAAAATATTCTAGAAAGTTCAAAAAAATCACAAAACTTGAATTTGTGACACTGGCAACTATTTACATAGCATTTACATGGTATTTACAACTATTTACATAGCATTTACATTGTATTAGATACTATAAGTAATCAAGAGATGATTTAAAGTATATTGGAGGATGTGTGTAGGTTACAATCAAATATTATGCCATTTTACATAAGGGACTTGTGCATCCATTGATTTTGGTATCAGAGGGGTGATGGAATCAATTCTCTGCCCCCACGGACACCTGATACCATGGGACAGCTGTCCTTTTTTTCATTCTCTTTATTAAGCACATGTATCAGTGTCCTCAGTCACACCCTCAGCTTTCTGTATTTCAGATCCCATAGGGGAGAGGTTGGGGTCATTTTATTGTGGCAGAAAGTGTGGGCTCTGTAGCTAGGTCTGCCTGGGCTATGGAGCAGATCTGCTGGCCAGGAGGGACCAACACAGGGCAAGAGACTGGATCTCATGCATACTCTCCTTTCTTGCTGTAAGTAAGGGCTGCACCACTTTTGCTGGATGTATGTGTTTTCTATTCTCAACAACATTTAATCATGCACAGATCTCTTCCCTGGTTGGAACTTATCTGCCTTTTAATCTTTTTCATTTTTTTAATTTTATTTATTTTTCACCGTGTTGGGTCTTTGTTGCTCCACACGGGCTTTCTCTAGTTGCGGCAAGTGGGCTACTCTTCGTTGTGGTGTGCGGGCTTCTCATTGTGGTGGCTTCTCTTGTTGCAGAGCTCAGGCTCTAGGCACACAGGCTTCAGTAGTTGTGGCTCGCAGGCTCAGTAGTTGTGGCTCATGGGCTTAGTTGCTCTGCAGCATGTGGGATCTTCCCAGACCAGGGCTCGAACCTGTGTCCCCTGAATTGGCAGGTGGATTCTTAACCACTGAGCCACCAGGGAAGTCCTCTCTGCCTTTTAATCTTGACTGCACAGCCTGGCCTGTGAATTCACAGAGAATGGCATAACACTCAGCTCTGGATGTCCTAGTAGGTAATTATGTGAATTCACATAAATGGCCTATTAATAAAATTGGCAGCAAGCTACTCTTGGATTGCAGAGTTGAAAGAGTAGACTTAACTCAAGACATCTTTGTCTTCAGACCGTAACTTAAAATATCTTTTTGGGGCTTCCCTAGTGGCGCAGTGGTTGAGAGTCCACCTGCCGATGCAGGGGACACGGGTTCGTGCCCCAGTCCAGGAAGATCCCACATGCCGCGGAGCGGCTGGGCCCGTGAGCCATGGCCGCTGGGCCTGCACATCCGAAGCCTGTGCTCCGCGGCGGGAGAGGCCACAACAGTGAGAGGCCCGTGTACCGCAAAAAAAAAAAAAAAAAAAAAAAAAAAAAATATATATATATATATATATATATAGTCTTTTTGATTTAAGGTCACTTTATCTAACTTCTACTTTATCTAAATTCTACCATTGTCACTGCCTCACTTCTACTACTGCCCTGTCACCTCTCCACCACACCTGTAGAAATGCAACCCAATATGAGTCCAGAAGTCAGGGACTGTGCAGTTTAGGGATTGTATGAATCATGTAAAGCACTAGTTAGCATAAAATATATTTAAAAGGGATAAAGAAAAGAAAGATATTCAAACTCGCCATAAAATGTAAATCTATTATCACTGATGATGTCATCATTCCTGATACATTTCTTCTGAGCCCAGCATGTAGGTTGCCATGTTTCCTACATCATTAAATCTTTAAAGAGCTCCTAGTTTTAGACACAGACAGATCTCAGTAAAGCAGATGTACTAAATGCATGGGTGGTCAGAGCAGAGCTGTCTCCCTTGCATAAGTAGATGGAGAGTTGTGAAACTGAATCACAGAGACTCATAGAACCATACCAGATGAGAAGGAATAAAACAACTAGCAATCATAGTTCCACTCCTTATTTATATTAAAATTTGGTGTATATGTATATATAATTATCTGAAATATATATACATAATGCATAGGCATACACTTATATATATATTGCATATAGTAATACCCTAAACAAAATTCAGTTTAACATGTCCTCTAAAAGCTTTCTTTTTCTAGTTAAATATTGACTTTTGTGAAGATCATCTAACATTCATGGGTTTTGCTGGACACCATTCAGTCCCGAGAGATTAGAGAGCAGAGAGTGACATCTTGACTTTGATGTCTTATATGTTCCTCTGCCTTTATTATCCAAAGTAGAACGCTTGTTAATTCTTCCCATCCCTCCCTGTGGAAACCTGTCTCTACCCTATTTCTGTATCCCAGTTTTCTTCACAGCATCACTATCTACCCAGAGGTGAGGCCAAAAACCTAGGAGTCATTCTTCCTTCTCACTCCGCACAGATAAATTCCATCTACTGGCAAGTCCTGGTGGCTCTAAAATAGACCTTGGGCATCCACTTAGCTTCTATCCCTTCCCTCCTACTGTTTTAGCCCAAACTACCATCTTCCACCTGGGCTGCACTGTATGCTCCACACAGTCCTGCCTGCTTCTGCAGGGAGGGGGCGCTCTTAAAGTCCATCTCCACTTGAGCCAGAGGGACCAGTCAACATTATAAAGGAGAGCTTGTCCTTCCCCTGCTTTAAAACTCACAGTATCTTCTCCCTGTGCTTAAAATAAAACCTGAACTCCTTATTTTCAGGACAAGTTGCTGTGTGATTTGTTATCCAATCCCCGCATCACCCACCATGCTCAGCCTTACTCACTAGGCTCCACCCAGGGGTCTTCTTTCTTTTCTTCAAGACAAAAGCCCATTCAATCTTCAATACACTTCCATGGCCTTCTTTTGGAATGCTCTTTGTCAAAATTGTCCTACCCTGGAGACTTTACAGTTTTCAGGTTTGGGCTTAAATGTTGTCTTTTAAAGAGTGATTTCTTATCTAGCCATTCTAGATTATTAGCTGCCTAACAACCCACCTACTTTCTTTTCTTTTTTTTTGTGGTACGCGGGCATCTCACTGCTGTGGCCTCTCCCGTTGCGGAGCACAGGCTCCGGACACGCAGGCTCGGCGGCCATGGCTCACGGGCCTAGCCGCTCCGGGGCATGTGGGATCTTCCTGGAGCGGGGCACGAACCCGTGTCCCCTGCATCGGCAGGCGGACTCTCAACCACTGCGCCACCAGGGAAGCCCTCACCTACTTTCTTTTGAATCATATTATCCAGTTTTATTTTCATCAAAGCACTTGTTGCTATGGAAATCTTATTATTTATATAGTTGTTGTTTTTATTGTTTGTTTTTTTTTTAATTAGTTCCAACCTCCTATACTGCAGCCCTTTGTAAAAGCCATTGTCCGTCATGGCCCACTGTATCCCCAGGAGCTAAAATGTGCTTGACAGGAGTCCATGCTTAAGAAAAAAGTGTTGGATGAGTGAAAGGGCTTTCAGATTCAATCTTAAAAGCCTACAGATCTAAAAGAAACAATGACACTGATATCCCGTTTCAACATCCTTTTGATATTCTCTTATACCAATGTCTTGGCAAAGATTTTAAACATTTTTAAATATGGCAAAAAAGACTGATGAACCAGAAGTGGGAGGATTACTACATGTGACAGCACCAAAATGACAAAAAAAAATCTTCTGAAAATGCAAGATATCTTCTAGTTATTTGAATTATCCTCTCTGAAAATAGAATATTAGTCATAAAACATTCCACCTAATTGCTGAAATACCAGCACATTTTACTTTTTCCCTGATGAATAGTGAGAGAATAGCAAGTTCTCACAAGTGATTTTCTCCCTATATCTTTCATCAATCTCAGAAACGCTAATAAAAATTGAAACTCACTCAGACATATCATAGCCATGATGTTATTTATTTATTTATTTATTTTAATTTCGATGCCCTGAAGAGTTTTTTTTGTTTTTTTTTTTTTTCCTTTGGTCCATAAATTAATGGAAGGGTTACACTCATCCACACAGATGCAACCTCTTTCCTCTCTGAGAGACATCATGGGGAGAATATTCTTCCCTTAGGAAGTTATATAAATATAATACAATATCATAAAATTTGTACACATTCTTTTAACTGTTTCAGATAAATAAATGTACATGCTGAATAGCATATACTCATTTATGTTGGATTGCTACTAAAATGCTATGTAAATCATTTTTGTTTTTAAATCGCTACCTCTTGACATTGTAGTATCACATTGATCCTAATGCTGATGTACAAAGTTTCACTCTTGTATTGAGAACATAACAGCACGCAAATAAATAAACAGTGATAACAACTTAGCTGCAGAAGAATAATCATCTATTTTTATGATAAAGATTGTTCTTTCATTTTCATGAATGGATGTGCTCTCAAGATTCACAGGGTGTGATAAAGAAAAGCTCTACGAGAAGCCTAGAGACTGCAGTGAAACAACTCCTGTAATGCACTTTCTCAGTCCTGGGTTCACAGAAACTGGGAAGAGTGGCAGATTTTGACATAACAGCTGTTCATGCTAGTACAGAGAAAGCTTCAAAGTTATCTCCATCTTAGATCTCATGCTTGGCTTTACACCTCTCATGTGATCTTATCTTCAAGCCCTCCTATCATTCACCATTTTCATACTCAATTATAAGATTTCTTTTAGTGCTAAAAAGGTTATTTTATGAAAGCAAACACATGTTTTGATAAAACCTATGGCAGACCCAGGTTCCTTAAGAAAATACACAGACATTCACATACATTCCTGTGTATTTATATACATTCTTTCTAGAACATTGGTCTATCAGACTATAATATAAAGTGTCAACCTATTCATTGTTCTAACATCTGGCCCCATATTTCCTCTACTTGAAGGAGACACTCAGACTAAAGAAAATAGCAGCAAGGCTCTAAAGCAAAAATAGAGAAGTCCTCTCTTGCTCTGCCTGGGAGAAGAAATTCTTGGTTTGTGCGTTAGTTGTTTTGCTGCAGGGGGTGGGAGGGTGGATGGAGTAAGGATAGCAGTGAAGGGAGGGATTTGTAGAAAAGACAAGAAGAAGGCGTGAAGATCAGGCTTCAGGGTGGGGCTGGGCTTAGGAGAAATTGAACATGGTAGAGTCCCCAAAAGGACTTTTAAAAACATGAAAGCTTAATGTCAATTTGAAGTTATTTGACCTTTGATTTGCTCTTCAGATTTCTCTCCATCTAAGAGAAAAAAAAAAAAAGTCTACTGCATTGAAAAATACTTTTAGGAGTGTGTGTTTCTTTTTATAAAAAAAAGAAAGCAACCAAGCAAGGTGAAGATCTTTGGGTCACTAGAATGGAGCTAAAGAAGCAAACTTCTGGAAGTAGACCAGCCATAAGAATGCAAGCCTTCTGTAAATATCCATAATATGTGGGGAGAGCTTTGGATTTCCACAAGGTAACCAGGGATGTCGATTCAATTCTACCTCCATATCAAGAAGCAAAGTGCTTTTAGATGACTTCTGTTTTCTACGCACATGCCTTATCTTATTAAGAAATAATGATAAGGTCTGAGTAGATTGTCTTTCCCTTTCTTCACACTAAACAACTAGGTAGTGTAAATGTAAGAATGTATGGCACAAAACTCAAAGAAAGTAAAATGACTACGCCAAAATGGCTATATCTTTTACATGAATTTCTTTTACTAACAGTAATGTTGCTTGTCAGGGACTTAATAGTTGATATGTCAAAGCAATTTGGCCTGTTATTTTTTGTTCTGAAATAGAATTACCTTTCATGTCTTAGAAACCAAATAAATGGCTAGTCTTGATGGTCAATTATGTCATAATTTTAACATCTAACTATAATTTTGTTAGATAGAATCATATAAAAAATCAGGCTCAAATTTTTGATGCATTCATTTAATTATATATCAGGAGTAAAACATAGTGTTTTAAATGTTAATGCAGACCATTTTGACATCTCACAGTTATACAAACAAACTGCAGTTAGCAAGCTGTGGAAGGGGATGATAGGATCTCAAGAAATCCACTGGGATTTCTGTGGTAAATATAGGTAAAATAAAAATGGTACATGAATGGAAGAAAATAGTGAGCAAAAAAATTGTTTCTTCTGAAGTTGTAAAAAATCCTAAATTGTTTACTGGAATTTCAGCCAGTCCTAAGGGAAAAGTCTTTTTGACTCAGAGTTGTTCACTTTAAGTCAATTTTATTCAGAAGGTGCACTGAGTATTTTTCTGGGAAGAACACTGTGCTGGATGCTACACAAGATATGATAAAATCTACATCACTTTCTTCCTCAAGGAGTTTACTTTCTAGTTGGGGACAAAGTGTTTGCATGTATGACAGTACCAAACTAGATGTGAATAAATATGTATGGTATGGGTTATGCAGTTTTTAGGGTTGTTTAACATTGTTTTTTTAATCAGCTCCTTTCTCCCTTGACACGTCTTCTTTCTCCCTTTTCCATCCATTACATCAGAATGTCAATCACTGACTGACCTTCAATTATTGTTTTGATATCTTTCAATTTTACAACACAATAAATCCATCCTTCAGCTACTAAATCAATAGTCTTGACTCAACAAATGATATTACAATGCAAATGCATGATCCTAACAAACAAACGCACAGACCTCCAAAGGCCTTTCACTTCTTTCTTTTGAAAAATGGGCCAAGAGGTCATATTTGGAGAAATATTTAGTGAAACACAATTTACCACCAATATCAATGACTTAACGGAAAGTTTTGTTTAAAACTGTCCAAAGTACAATTTTAAAATACAAAACCAAATGTAACTGATGTTACAATCAGTGACTTTTCTTTTTACTATCAAATCACGTAATGAAGAAGAAATTATAGTTGTAAATCCAGGAAAATTGTAGTGTTTATAGGGTTTCTGCTGTGAAATTTTAATTCTTATTATATAAACCACCTATAGTCACATCTATGCCAGCCTAATCTAGAACTACTTTTTATTAAATTTCTCTGGCTTATATCCTATTTCTGTTGGTTTGCATCCAAAGCCTAAAGAATTGTTTAATAAGCAAGCCTACTGTGTGTTATTCTGCATGTTATGGACTGAATATGCTTCTCCTCCCTTGAAAAATTCATATATTGAAGCCCTTATCCCCAATATTACTATGTTTGGAGATGGAGCCTGTGAGGAGGTGTTAAAGCTTAAATGAGGTCATAACGGTGAGGCCCTAATCTGAAAGGCCTGGTGTCCTTATAAGAAGAAGCAGAGACACTGGAGCTTTCTCTCGAGCAAGTTAGGACACAGGGAGAAGGTGGCCATCTACAAGCCAGGAAGAAACATTCACCAGGAACTGAATTGGCTAGCAGCTTGATCTTAGACTTCTCAGCCTCCAGAACTTTGAGAAAATGAATTTCTGCTGCTTAAGCTACACAATCTGTGTTATTTTGTTATGGTCTTCCAAACAGACTGACACTGCACCATTAAGACAGTGTAACAACATATTACACACACATACACACATGCATACACACACAGTGGTTTGTAAAGAATGTGTAAAGAATATTATCAAGAAGCGGCGACAAAATTCAAATGTCCCTTTAATATATAATGGCAGTCAAAGAAGGAAACAGCAAAATATATTCATGAAACTATATAGGAACATTTGGAGCAACATTCTGAAGGAAAGGAGGGATATAAGTTTGTGAATGGAAGGTGAAAATTATTGGACAGTCTGGAAAGTAGGTTTCCTCACATTGCTTGGATGTAGGAGAGATGGATCTTGATATGCAAATACTAAGCAACATGTACCATGAAATATTGGTATATTTGGACGTTCTATTAACTGTTTCCTTTCTTTATAAATTATCATTTTAGGAACATTTTAAAATGCAGATAAATAAAAATAAATTACAAAGTCACCTATAATACTACTCAAAATTAAACATAATTAGCATTTTGGTGTTTTTCTATATATATAATATATAGTATATACAATAATATAATGCTTTTCCACTTAAAGACATATCATGAATTTTTTTCAATCTCATTATATACTACTCTTACTCAATATATTTCTGCAAGTCCACTCCACACTAAAAAAATTGTGTATTCAAATCACCATCTATGGATTTCTTGGTTGTTTATTGTTGGGGATGTTTCTATTTATGAAGAACATTCAGAGAATTTGTAGGTTTATTAGACAAAACTTAACTGAAGACAGCACCAAGTGTTGGTGACGATGTGGAAAGATTGGATCCCACTGGGTTTACAACTAGATTTCCATATTGGATACATTGTTGTAGGAATGTAAAAGGGCACAGCTCCTCTGAAAACAGACTTTTCAAGTGTTATAAAATTAAACCTGAAATTACCATATGACTGAGCAATTGCACCCTTGATCATTTATCCCATAGAAATAAAAACTTATGTTTATACAAAAAACTATAGACAAATTTTCTGTAGCAGCTTTAATTTTAATTGGCAAATCTGGAAACCACCCAGATATCCTTCAATGAGTGAATGATTTAACAAACTGATATTACAAGGCAATACTACTCAGCAATAAAAAGGAACAAACTATTGATACACACAACCAGTTGGACAAATCTCTAGGGAATTATGCTGAATGAAAAAAGTTGATACCAAAAAGTTAAGTACTATATGATTCCAATAATATAACATTTGTGATTAACGGTTAACAGGTGTTAGGGGTGGATTGGGGAGGGGAGGGGCCAATGGGAAAGAGGTATGTATGGTTATAAAAGGGCAATAGGAGAAATCTTTGGGTAGTGGGAACTATTTAGTATCTTGACTGTTGTGGTGGATACATGAACATACTCAACAGACAAAATTGTATAGAACTAAATACACCACACACACACGTACACGCACACACACACACAAAAGAGTGCCAGTAAAATTGGTGAAATTTGAATATGATAGGTAGATATTGTAAATGTCAGTATCCTGATTGTGATTTTATACTACAGTTTTTGCAAAATGTTAGCATTTAGTAAACTGAGCAAAGTGGATTAAGGATCTCTCTATTATTTCTTAAAACTGCATGTGAATCTTCAATTACCTCAGTAAACATTTCACTTAAAAATTAATTGGTAAAGAAGATTCATAGTGAAAACAAAGTAGGGACAAGTGAGATTTTAGGAAAGGAAAAAATAAGTGGTTAGCCCTAGAAAGTGGTTAGCCATTAGGTAATGGATTTTGAAAACAGAATTGTAGAATTGTAGAGGCTGGAGTCTACAGTATACACATATGACAGTTTCACAACATAAAATAAGAAGGTATTTATTTCATTTGTGAATTAGAAGACATATTTAAATAAACGGCTCTCAAAAATAAAGGAAAATTATAAGTCTAGAATATGTATATTATAATTATAAGTCTAGAATATGTATATTATAATTTCAGTACTTTTATGACAACATTGTGTATCAAAAACAGGAGGTGAAACTGACCAGAATTTATAAAGATCTATATTAACTATTCAATAATGGAAATATGTCATTTTTTAAAAATATTATTGGTAATATTTTTTAACACTGTAAGTCATCAGAGATTCAAAATCTTACCACAAGTTCAAAGTACTTTTCAAGAACTTTTGCTTCATCAAAATACATTAGATGAAGCCTAACAAAATTTGAATTATATTTCCTATGAGAGAATGTTCAGTGTGATATTGTAAGTTATTCTACCCAAATAACACACTCACATATTATATATCAGATAGTCTGTTCTAATTCTGGTCCTCCCAAGTATATATTGTGAATTGTTATGGCTTATTCAAACAATATCCCAATATATTTGGAGGTCTCTTTATAAGCAATAAATGCATGTAATTTAAAAACATTGACCCTGGGCTTCCCTGGTTAAGAATATGCCTGTCAAGGCAGGGGACACGGGTTCGAACCCTGGTCCGGGAAGATCCCACATGCCGTGGAGCAACTAAGCCTGTGCACCACAGCTACTGAGCCCACGTGCCACAACTAGTGAAGCCCTTGCGCCTAGAGCCGGTGCTCTGCAACAGGAGAAGCCACCGCAACGAGAAGCCCATGCACTGCAACAAAGAGTAGCCCCGCTCGCCGTGATTAAAGAAAGCCCCTGCACAGCAAAGACCCAACGCAGCCAAAACTAAAATAAACAAATAAATTTATAAAACAAAAAACAAACAAAAAAAAACATTGACCCTTTGCTTGGTATTGTAAACCTATCAGAATGATTTGCTCACCTAACTGTATAGGGAAAATTATAATAGCCAGAGATTGAATGCTATGACAAAATAGAAGGGTATTATCAAAGACTTAGAATGCTCTATGTAGGCTAAAAATAGCAATTAAATGGCATTGATTTTTTTTTTCCCCTTGTTGCCATGAGGAATAATTATCCTCTTCTGCCCTATATATGTTGTACTCCCATCTACCATCCTCATTATCACCTGATGGTTCAACTGCTAAAAAACTGCTGTTTTTATATAATTATTCTCATTAGCCATTTTTCATAAAAAAAGCTTGTGAGTTAGACTGATAAGTCCATTGCATAGGCAATTACAAATGAGAAATCTCAACAGAGAATGGGCAAATAACTCTTCTGAGGTCATAAAATAGTCAAATGTTTGAACATAAAAATAACATTTTTTTCCCTTTTCCAGTCTATTTATCTGACATTTTGTGCCTGGCTATCTTGGCTGGGTCTTGGAAACAAATCTGCAATTGTGAATGCCTGAATTGATATGTTTGATTGCATATAAAGATCTAAAATTTGCTCTAGTTGTTCCTGCAGCAAATTGGTGGTGACATTAACTTCTAAATACATGTGCTTTTGTAGACTGTGTGTCAAAATGGGGAAAACAAAGTAATAGGATTTAGAGTCAGAAGCTTGGGCTCTACTTCAACTTCTGACTCTTTTTGTTCATATAAACTTGGGTAAATCTCTGAAACACTCTGAGTCTCCTTTAATTAGGATCCAATTCAACTATCACCTTCTATCTGTAATTTTATGTGGCTCTCCCAGATAGAATTCCCCATTGCCTTACATGAGTTCCTTGAAGGCAAGGATCATATCTTGTTCACCTTGTATCACTAGATTTTTGTTGTTGTTGTTGTTGTACGCGGGCCTCTCACTGTTGTGACCTCTCCCATTGCGGAGCACAGGCTCCAGACGCGCAGGCTCAGCGGCCATGGCTCACAGGCCCAGCCACTTCGCAGCATGTGGGATCTTCCCAGACCGGGGCACGAACCCGTGTCCCCTGCATCAGCAGGCGTCCTCTCAACCACTGCGCCACCAGGGAAGCCCGTATCACTAGATTTTAGCACAATATCTGGCTAAATAGCAACCTGAGTTACTGGCTTGAGATAATATATATGCAGTGCTTATATAAACTGAAAAGTGATTTACAGAATTAAACATTTTTATAATTATTGCTATCAAATGGCAGCCACATAATTAAGGGTATTTAGTTGAGTGTTGTTGATTTTTTTTTTTCTTCGTGCAAAAGCAGTTGATATTCAATGCAACAAATTATTCAACTTTACTTGCTTAGGGACACGGGCATCCACTACTGTGTTCTTTTACGTCATAAGTAAACTCCAGTTAATTTTCTCCTTGGCCCTTGGCTTTCTTTCTCTCCATCACTCTAGTGCAGCTTTATTTTTCTCTTCTGCTTTTCATTTTAAAATTCTATAAAATTCTTAAAATTCCCCTAGTTAATATATATAGTTAATAGAATATATATTATAAATTTATATATAAATATATGTTAAAGTTAATATAATATATATATTTAATATAAAATTTCTTAAAATTCCCCTAGTTAATAGCATAACTGCTCTGTCACTCTGGACAAAACCAGCTGGGAAAACAACACCTCTCAGTAAGTTCAGTTTTCTGCATCCTACATGCCTGCACCCAAGCTGTTAACCATTGTTGATGAAAAATCACATCACATAATTAGGATGGTTCAACTACATATTTGTGTCCATGAGCCTTAGGTGAAAGCTGAATATTGCTTGGCAACAGCCACATTAGTCTCTGGTCAATTTGTAATATTCTCTCCACAAGCATTTTTTCCAACCAGTTTCCATCTCCTCAAACCTGTGTTCTGCCTTCTTCCTTCCACAGCCTCATTTCTTGTTCTCCCTCTCTTTACAGAACCAGCCTCAACACCCCCCATGAAAATGATCTAGCCCACTAATATAGAAAGAAAACAGAAGTTTTCAGGTGAAAATAACCTTAGATTAACGATATAAAAGCTACTAACACATCCCTCTTTTTGTAAGCTTCTTTTAAAATGGATGTCTGTTACTCAAAGTTTTCTTCCAAGTTCTATATTCCACTCTTTCCAGACTTCCCAATATGTTACTTCTGTTAAATCAATCTCTTTTGTATCCTTAAACTCCCACTCTCTATGGGTCTTCAAAATAGACTAAATCACATTCACATTCAGAAATAATTTCCTCAAGTCAATGTATTAATATCCAGCTACAATTTTTCTTTCTTTCCACCAAATACTACTGAAAAAGTCATATCCTTCACAATTTCCATGCTATCATTCTCCACTCAACAAACTCCAGTGTGGCTTCATAGAAGCTGGCCCCTCACTCTATCCATTAGAGATTCCACTGTGACTAAACTCCTTAGAAGAGGAAACAGGAGTGACATAACACTACAGGGATGTTTATGTTTGCAAGTTCAGCCCTAGCTCTTTCCTGGTTCCTAACACAGAAATATCCAATTGCATTTCTCACTAGTGTCTATCATTCCTCCTGTGGTCCCTACTTCAGGAAATGGCACCATAATCTACCCACTTACTTGAGTCTGAAATATGAGTGTATTTACTGACATCTCCTCTAATCTTCCCCACATCCAGCCCCATCAACATTAAAATCTGGAAAAGTTTCTCCACTGCTTTTGGAATAGTGGTGAAAACTCAGATGGTTCATAAGCTCCTGCCTGATCTCTCCTGCCCACCACTCTCCACTTCAATGATGAGTGCTCACAACCACAGCACCTTTGTTATTTCCTTAACTATGCCTTCCTCTTAATTCCCTCCGGTGCTTAGCATTCTTTGTTCTCACTCTGTGCTGTCCTCTTCATCTACCCATACCTTTTCATTCTTTAGGTCTTAGCTAAGATGTCATTTCCTCCGTGCTTTTCCATGACCATTCCCATCCAACTACATCAAGTTTCTCTTTAATTAACTCTCAAAACACCCTGTAATTTTTCTTCAATTTATTGTAGTTTTATAAATTAATTAATTATATATGACTTCCTTACCAGACAAATCCAATGAGAGAATAAATCCTATGTAAAAATTATAACCAATATTATATGGTCCTGTAGACAGTGGCTGCTCAATAAATACATAAATTATATGTTTTCGTACTACTGTTAGCATGTGGGTGTAGTACAAAAAAGTCATTGTATTAAACTATGTAAGCTAAACACTTTGGATTATTTTTAACCTGAAAGAAAAGATCAATTACCATCAAATATCACAGCAGAGAAAATAAGGAAAAGAAAATGCAATAGTCTGAAGCAGGTAGCCTTTACTTTTGTAATCAACGTGAGGTTAGAAACGATTTTGTAAATCCAGTCAACAATTAAAATATAAATGTTTTATTGCTATGATAGTTTCATTCCTTTAGAACTTCAAAGTTAGTATGTAACCCAAAAATGTCATTATACAAGAGGCACATAGCTCTATGTGATTAGGTGTTATATGTTAATACATAGAGTTCTTTACACACACACACATCTTGCTATGTATAAATATATTTCTTTTTATAAAGTCCATAATAGTAGCAGTCAAAGTTAAGGGTGTAGACTTAAACCTTTACAGCTATTACAGAGCCCCTGGAGGAATCTTGCTTAAGATTGTTAAAGATAGCATTCACAGGTAGAGTCCTAACCTTGGTAGATCATTAAATAAGAAGCTACTAATGAGACATTCCCTTAGTCTAGCCAATGCTTCTTTTTTATTCAGCATGACAGCATCCACACCATAACTGCAAAGTAATCTGCTTTGTTTTGGAATCATAATTACATATTGACAAGATAAACTGTGAGACCTAAATCAGGGGAATTTAAGTTATTATGGGAGCATTCTCGTGGGAAAAACCTGAAGGAACATCAATTATTTTGCCACAATCTCACTCCTTTTCAATCTTCCATTCTTGCATGGAATGAAATCCTAGGAGAAAAGAAGCTATAGAAAAATTGGATGCAGTACTTTGCCATGTGATTGAGAAGTATCTTCTACAGGTAATTAAAATAAAAACAGGTAAAACCCATCAGTGAATTTATTTAAAGGAAGACATTTCTATTACTGCAGCGTCTTTCTTCTGTTTTTCTTGTTCATGTAAATTTACATTAAAGAGCAGTTTTATATATATATATATATATATATATAGAGAGAGAGAGAGAGAGAGAGAGAGAGAGAGAGAAAGAGAGAGACGTTATAACTGCTTGGATAAAAAACAACATATAAATTAATGGAACAAGTAACTGACAAACTATCTCACTAAGAGATAACCTTATATAATTTAAATGAATTTCAAATGTTTTTGCCACTGTTATAAGTGATCAGAATTATTGGTATTGATTCTTCAGTGAACGAGTCTACTAACAAATAAATATACAGTCAATTAAAATTATAAATGTTATCATGTATACTCTTTGCCAATTAGTATACAAATTAAGATGAATCTTTAAATTAGAACTACCCTGGATTTCAGGAACAGAAATTATCAAGTAAATAACAAAAACAAAAATGGATAATGGAGTCTTTTTATAATTTAAAGTTCGTTCCACCAATGACACTTTGAAATAATATTTATATATCAAAATTGTATGAATTCTACATTTGGAGTGCAAAATATTTATACTGCCAGAAAACTTAGTATGCTCTGACAACTACTTCAGAATTTTCTCCTTTTTCCTGGTTGGTAGCCCTGAAATACACTGCATAGGATGTATCGCTCACATCTATATTTTTATTACTTTTGTATCCCCAAAGAAATTGAAATAGAAGGAGCCTGCTTCACTGGTAGGGGATTGCTTTCACATTTTCTTAAGTTGTGCAGTTCCACTTGAGTTGAAAAACATTAGTTATTGGTTAAAAGAGGGTTTTCAAAGTTATGGATTTTAGCACTTTCTTGACTGAGGATTCTGATGCTCAGCAAACTTGACTAAAATCTAGAAGGTGACAGATGTATGAAAAGTTGAAAAATAGGACACACAACTATAAGCTCAGCTGATAAACTTCCATCAGAGATTTGCTGTTTCTTAAAGTGCTGATGCTGAAGTAAAGGTGGAAAAACTTATCACAAAATAATTTCTAGTGTTTTCTCTTCTCACAACCAAGGATCAGATTGAGATCAAAGTTAATATTTGTCTCTCTGTAAAATATATGCTATATATCTATCAAGAGAGTATAAATTATCTAAAAGTTTGATAATCTGAATATTTCCCTAATGTATTCAATATCCTTCATGAAGACATTTGAAGCAAGTCTGAAAAATATTTCTAAAAATCTATGTAAACTAGAAACATGTACTCTTTTAGACAATTTGTAAAAATGTTCTTCAGCTTCAAGGAAGACGTCATGCTACCTGGGCTCCTACATCTTATCCTGAATGTACTAGTTATCTGCTCAGGGAGGAACATCTGTAGTGAGGCTTTTCATCAGTGAGAGCTGACTTTGAATTAAGTGTCATTAGTTGTATGATTTTGCACAAATTACTTAAGTTTAATGAGCTACGATTTTTTCATCTTTCAAGTGAGGATAATACTTACTTACTCTGCAGAGTGGTGAGAGGATGAAATGCCTGTAGTCTATCTGCTACAGGGCCTGGGTAAGTGCTCAATACATCTATTGAGTGACTATAGGTTTGACTCATGGGAACAGAGCAATTAGAGAGCTTGTTTATAATAGCAACTTCTAAGACAGGGATTTCAAATGCTTCCATCTCAAACATATTTTATGAGAAACAAATGTCCAGAACTAGAAACTATATTAAGTCTCCAGTAGTCCATGAGTTAAGTAGAGGAAACAGAAAGTTAAGCTTTCAATCAACGTTGAATATCCACTGAATATCTCATTTCCTGCATATATTCTTCTGAGAAAACAATGTTGTAAACAACCACAATGATAACAACCTAATGGTGTGTTATATGAGGTAACATAATAAATTCAGTGAGCATTGAAGGGGCCATTTGAGTTCATATTGTTCTCCAATGAGTAGCCACACACCCTCCCCCTGAATTCTGAGTCAGTCTTAAAGCTTTCTTAACTTTTAAGCAGATCTGAGTTTTGCTTATCTGTGCAAGGCAAGGTAACTTGTAATTCTATACTTGCTCCCCACTTGAGACACTCATTATCAGCCTCTGCTTTCCTGCTAGTGTATGTCAGAGAGTCTTAGTGATCAGCGACTGTGGGCTGGGGCCCCTAGAATAAACTTCCGCCCATTTTTTAATAACCATAGAAACTGTATACTTATTAGAAGCCCCTCCATTCTACAGGTCCACAGTCTCTTAATTGCTTTGTCTGTAGTTTTGGTACATGCATAATAAATAGGGAACTCAAGAAATTGATGCTCCTATTAGTTTTATTCTGAAGTAGCCATTAACCACAACTAAAGTATAAATATATAAATCATAATAAGTGTTCCATAATGGAGGTCATAAAATCTACTACATAAAATAGCTTCATATAAATATACTGAAATATATCAGCAGCCAAAATGCTAAACTTCAAGCTGGAAAAATATTACAATAGGGACAAGATATTTTAAATCATCACCAAAAAAAATATTGCCACATTCATTTACTGAAGGTCAAAAATGTGAATGAGAAAATGACTGTCATAAGAAATATAGACCAGTGGTGGAAAAATGAATTCTCTATGCAGAAAATTTAGCCGGGAACCTGGACATTTGATATCATGGTGTGATGTAGAGGTAGGAGGTAAGAGAAAGTTATCAATCAACAATGTTGTTATACTAAAAAACATGGTAACAGGTGGACTGATTTGTTTATGCCTATCTTTTTCCAAAAATGTTTTCAGTATCTTGACTGTTAAATAGTAAACCAAAATAGTGCCTGGCACAAACATATTGGAATATCTCAAATATTTGAAGAGAAAAAGGTTAGAAGAAAGAAAAATGACAAAGGTAGGATTTATTTTAGCTCTGACAAAATTATTGTTCTTAACTATTAACTTACAAAAAAAAAGATCTTTAAAGGGTCCTCATTGAAGTACAGTAAATGAATTGGTCCTGGAGGTAATTTATTTATTTATTAATTTTTATTGAAGGACAGTTGATTTACAATGTTGTGTTAGTTTCAGGTGTACAGCCAAGTGAATCAGTTGTACATATACATATATCTACTTTTTTTATTTTTTAAGATTCTTTTCCTACATAGGCCATAACAGAGTATTGAGTAGGGTTCCCTGTGCTATACAGCAGGTTCTTATTAGTTATCTATTTTATATATAGTAGTGTGTATATTTCAGTCCCAACTGGAAGTAATTTTTTAATATTTCCAGAGTCAAAATTAGATCTAAACCACAAAAAGATTTTTGAAGATGTTCAAATATCTTTCTTGAAAATGAAAATATCTTTGAATTCTCAAGTTTCCAGGATCAATAGGATCTATACATCTCTAAAGACTATGTGTAGCCTAATCTTCCTTTGAGATTACATACTAACTGAAAACATCTTTGTTAGAATATTTCTTTCATTTTTCTAGAATTTTTGGTATACATGCTTTTATTTCTTACTACATACCTTTCTTACCAGGCTACTTGAGGCCTGGATGCAGTGTAATTTTCATTTTTCTGTCCTCAATACCTACCATTCTGTTTCACATCTGGGAGATAATAAATAAAATGCTGCTTAAACAAGTATATGCCTGATATCACCATAATGCATGTGTGGAAAAGGTCATTAAAACTTGCATAAGTGTTAAATATTGTCAAATACTAAGGCATACAGGGCAGTAGTGGTGAGAAATGACTGCTAATCAGTATGGGCTTCTTTTGGGGGTAATGAAAATATTGTAAAATTGAGAGTGTTGATGATTGCACAGCTTTGTGAATCTATTAAAAACCAGGGAAATATACACTTTAAATGAGTGCACATTATAGTATGCAAATGATATCTCAATAAACCTGTTAAAAATACAATAAGCTCCATAATCACCATGTCAATTTTGATAATTTTTCTCCTATATATTCGTGCTGATGTTGAAAATAATTGAGAAGAATCAGAACAGAAGAGGACATGAGTGGAAATGGAAGAGAATTACAGAGGGTGGAAGTTTTCTCAGTTAATAGTCAGAGTTCTGATTACAGAGGTGGTCAGTAAATGTGACCGCCTGGCTGCAGCCTTGCCGAGCTTTATTTCTATAGATATTCCTACATTTAGAGGCCCTGGCACACAAATATTGGAATATCTCAAATATTTGAAGAGAAAAAGGTTAGAAGAAAGAAAAATGACAAAGGTAGGATTTATTTATGCTAAGGAGATGAGGCACATTTTTCAAAATCCAAATAGGATCTAAATCTAAAAATTTATTTATCTAAATAAATAAATTTATTTATTTTAAATTCTTCATTTAAACACCTGTATTCCCATTTTTAAAAATGTTATGAGAGTTACTAAAGATTATCATGAAAAAAGTTATGCTTCCCCTTTGATGCAAATAGAAACCATAAAGTCATAATTTTTGAATTCCAGACAATGAAAATTTATAAATAGATTATGATTTAGCTTTCTAAAACAGATTTCAAAAAGCAAATCAAAGTCCTAAGACTTTGTGGTCACTGGCAAGTCAGTATCATTCCATGGATGGGATAAAATAATCACCAAGATAGCAAGCATGATTATTAAGCCAGGCCATATTTTGTTATGTGAAGGTTTCCTGCAATACTGTTTGGAGAATAATAATGAGATTGGTATTAAACACACCATCTATTGTGGGTTTTCTCTGTCAAAGAAGATGCACAGCAAAAGTGAATTCCCTGAAGTACGATGTTATCAGAGATGCTTTTAATTTTAGCATTTATTCCTACTCCTCAGGACGACAGACTTACACTGGAAGGAAATGGGCAGATAAACGGCTGGTAAAAGGAAATACATGACTTCAAACTTAAAAAAAAAAAGTTTTCCTTTGGAAACCTCATCATTTAATTACACTAAGATTTCCTCAAAAGATTCAGATTTCATTCACTGAAATTGAATTATAATCCATGTGGGCTCAAGAAGTGAAGTGTGCCAGGTGCTGCTATGAAAACTAGCTGGTCAATGGCAGTCCCACAGTTTTTCTTCAGCTTCTTTGTGGTTTCAAATGCCTACTCCTTGAGGCTCTGCCTCAGAGATCTACATAATAATACAAAATTTACGTCATCCACCAGTCATCCTATTTAGATCTTGAAAAATGTGCTTCATCTCCTTAGCATAATAGCTATTCATATGGATATGCAACACATGATCAGCTAATTCATTTCTCTTCACGCCCTCTTTCAGTCAGCCTCAAACTTAAATCTTCCTCTTGAATGCCGGGGAGAATCCTGCACTCCGTCAAGTCATTCTGGGTAATGTGTTGAGACCAAAGAGTGTATCATTACACACCTAACCTACCATAATGAAATTAAAAAAAAAAAAAAATGGTGCTCTTCTTTTTAAAAAGAAGTACAAAAAATTGCAACTAAATATTTCTGGTCCAAACAGCCTAGGCATTTCCATTTTGACTAGCAGGAAATTTAAAAGTTACCGAATTATTGACCGAAGTAGAAAATCATTAGATATTATTACCATGCAATACTTAAATGAGTGATTTGTTTAAAAGTTTGAGTTAATTCAGGCTCAAATGATTCATTGTATTGTTATAATAATCATTTTAACACCTAAATGTCATGTATCAATAGATCATCTCTAATTCCACATAAACATCCTGAATATTTTTCAGAATTATCTTCATCACATTAAAAGTTATTTAAAAAGTACCATTAAATTCATTTCAAACGGCATTTATTTACCTCCAAATGTGTATAAGTCATGGTAGTTGATAGATGGGGGAACAGAATACTGTCTTTTTCCCCTACAAGCTCATAACTGAAGAAAGATGAAATTTCATAAATGCTAAAAATGGTAATGTCTATCTTAAGAATATGGGGAAAAAGGTTTAATTCCAAGTAGAAATAAGCTAAGAACATTTCAAAGAAAAGGTGGTATTTAAGTTAAAGATACATAAAACTCTGTTATGTAAGGAAAAGTGGTAAGGTCATCCCAGTTAGAGGAAATAGTTTATACAAAGGAACATAATTAGGAAAGCACGTAAATTGTGAAATTAGTAGTTTTGGGGAACTGGAATATAGGGGTGTATGTTCTAAAAGTATTATATAATATGAAACAAAGAAGCAAAATAAATTGTCTTTGAACTGTGTCAAGTTTTGATTATCAGTGAGAATTTGAAACCAGTTAGGTAGTTTTCTATTATAACTAGTAGTTTTATATCCCTTTTATAAATATTTAATGAAAACAATGAAAATTAATTGAAACTGCATCTCCTCTTCTATATACTTAACAGATTCTTATTCCCCCATTCCTGACAGAACTTCCTGAATAAGTTAGATTCAACAAGGTTGCTTCTTGCCTTATCAATGCTTTAAAATAAAATGAGTTACTTTAAAGAGTATTTTATCTACTCATTGAAGAATTTAAAAATATATTTTTGAATCAAATCCTTTAAAATATTCCCTATTATTCATTATTTTATCTTAAAAAATAATTTATAAAAATAAAGAGCTAGTGATACTGACACTAAGGAGGGGACTTGAAGATGACCTCACACATTTTATTAGAAGACCTCAGAAGGGGCCTGTCATGCCGCTGACCCTTTTTTGGTTTTAAAGGACTAACAATTACCTTGAACTATACTGTGGGAGTAGAGTGAACAAATAATCTTAGTACCTGATCTTAGTACCAACAAATTCAGTTTCAATTTTGACCAAAGACAAAGAGACTAAAAGAAGTCATCGGTTCTTTTGTGGCCAACTCTGTGTTTCAAGTTGAGACCATTAAATGAGTAATTTATCTTGGGTCAACTCTTTTGGGTTAGCACACTAAACTTTGTGATACAATCTTTCTCCATTTCAAACCACATCAAACATAGATCTTTTAGTACAAAGTTCTATGGGATAAGAGCAAAAGAAAGCATTCACATCTTAGTGTCAGTTCATACACTTGTTAAATATACCAGAGGTAATGCATTGATGACTTTATTTAGATTCTCTAATGGACTCAGGGAACAATAAACATAAATGAACTAGAGTAGGAAAAATATTAGCATAATGACAGATTAGACCTTAGGCAGACTAATGATATCATATTTGAAAAAAATGAAAACTATCAGAGAACCAAAGTAATAATATATAATAGCCACAAAAAAAAATCATATTAGGTAAAATGCTGAGATTAAAATTTCAGAATTTTTTAAAACTCTCCTTTTCAATTCAAGCAAGTAATCACTGTGACATTGTATACATTTCTAATGAAAACAGATCTACATGTGCAGCCTTTGCTGTGAGTCATCTGACAGATCAGTTGGGGTCCATGCTCAGCTGGGAGGCTGGAATGGTTGTGGCTCTCATCCTCCAGGAGGCTAGCCCAGGTTTCTTTGCATGGAAGTCTCAGGGTCCCCAGCAGCAAAACAGAGAAAAACCCAATTTGCCACCTTTTTATGGGAAGAGCTACAAACAGTGTGGCTTTGAAAAAAAAATCTATCTTAAAATTATTACATAATATGCTCAGGGCTAGAAATTTTATATGGCAAATCTGGAAATAAATTCAAAGTTCCTGGTTAACATAATCTGTTATTTCCAAAAACAGATTGGAAAAAAATCTCATTATATTATAAACATTTTTTAAAGTAAACAGATTGTATTGATTGAACCATATCAGTATTAATTTCCTAACCATATAAATAAATGTTATTAATTGAAAAATTGAAAATAAATGTATTATTGCTCATTACCTAGTATAAATCAAGATACATTACATACAAACAACAAACAAAATGAGCAATAAATTAAATTTAAAAAATGATTTTAGACATCATCTACACTGACTACCAACTTTTGAGCTATTCTTTAAAGAAAATCCAAAAGTAATGTTGAGTTAGCACTCTGAAGGTAAACCCACCGCAGTAAGCCTGACATTTATGTAACCGATAGCATCACTGCACGCTTCCAGCTGAATGAATATTGATGTCTTCTCCCAGAGTTCTGAATCCCAGGGTATTTCTCAGAATTGGGAAATGGATGGCCTAGTGCTATGTGAAAGTAGCTGCCTGAAAATACAGTCCTGTGTGTGTATGTGGTGTTCAGGTTTCTAATATAGTCAGAGACAAAGTTCCTGAATTATATCTTAAATGATCCCTTCTCCAGTGAAAGCATGTTGCAGCAATGCAGCAGAAGTGAACTTGCAATATCATTTAAAAAAAGGTCTTGGAGATTTTTATATCATGCATGAAACTAACTTTCAAACCAAATAAAACACTGCCAAAACAATCAAGAATGCTGAAGAGTTGGAGTATAATATTCTTTAATTTTTATCTTTAGTGGCCCTCATGTTTTTGGTTGAATGACACTGAGCTATCCACTCACCTCTGAGACCTCTCTCCCTTCCCATCCCCTCCCCTCCCCTTCCCCTTCTCTCCGCTCTCTCACAACTATCTTGTTCTTTCATACTCTGGGATACTGAGCAAAAGGAGGAAAGAAATGGTCATAACCTCTTCACTTTTTTTACAATAACTTTGTTAAAAAAATCATTTCTTGCTTGACGGAATTTCCCTATGGCATTGGGCCACCTTCACATAGCCATCTATAATTTTTCTTCTGCTTGAAACAATCTCCCACATGCCATTCTTGTTAATGACTGAGATACCCCCTGATGGTGCTTAACATTTAATAGTGCTGGAGCTCCACATTTGCCCAAACAACCTTTTCCATTTACCTTACCTCAAAGGCGTTCTAATTTTTCTTCAGAGACAGAAATCCTTTAAGTCCATTGTATCCTTAGGCTACAAATTTACTGAGATTTAGGTTTCCAATAAGAGTGTTGAGATGAATGCCACCATCTCATTTATGAATCAATTTTTGCCCATCGGCTTTTTATTGTTATTACTTTTTATTTTATTTTGCAGTCAAAGGAGAGAACCTGTATTATGTGTGTGTGTGTGTGTATACATACTCACATGTTTCATATGTTTACTAAACTGTTGAAAATTTAAAGAAAATGAAAGTCTATGCATATGAAAATGTCTAATTAAGCTCATTGCCCTAAAATCTATCACAACTTGTCCTTCATTTCTATATTCACAAGAGAAAGATATACAGGATAAAATTCCTGAGGATTGTATTTAAAACTGATTAAACAAGTTCTTTCCTTGAATATAATTCATGGAAACTCAATACAGCTGACAGCATAATATATTTTATATAATTGTATGGTTTGGGGTTCTAATGCAGACAGTACCTTGAAATGATGAAATAACAGAGAAAACTATTTTTTCCAGGGAAATTACAAATCTATTGTTATAAGAACATTTTTTTTTAACTTTCCATTGTTTCACAAAGAAAGAACAGGAACAAAGATTTCTTTTAAATTACTTAATAATGAATACTTCTGAAAGGTTTCCCATACTTTTTTTTTTTGCTTTAGTTCTTTTTTAATGTGGATGTTATATTAAATGTTCACTTTTACCTAAATCAAGCAATGGTGCTGTAGTGGTTGGCTATCACATACCAGTTCCAAAAAAGGCTTGAATATGTCCTAATTTTTTTTTTTTTTTTTTTTTTTGTGGTACGTGGGCCTCTCACTGCCGTGGCCTCTTCCGTTGCGGAGCACAGGCTCCGGACGTGCAGGTTCAGCGGTCATGGCTCACGGGCCCAGCCGCTCTGTGGCATGTGGGATCTTCCCGGACTGGGGCACGAACCTGTGGCCCCTGCATCGGCAGGCGGACTCTCAACCACTGTGCCACCAGGGAAGCCCTGCCTTAATCTTTAAATCCAAGTAATTGAAGAATTACTGCATGACTTTAAACATAAAGATATAGTATGTATGTATCTACCTTTCTTCTAAATCTTACTATATAAAGATATAGTATGTATGTATCTACCTTTCTTCTAAATCCTCCTGACATTTACAGATTAGGTAGAACCAGTATACTTGAAATAAAGCAATAAACTGACAAGTTCTGTCGATTATAACAAAATTGTAGGATGAATTCACAAATGTTAAAAGATTAATTTTAAAGAAGCTGTATGGGATAGTCATGTAAGGATGGCATGATTGGAGAGGTAGTGTTCAACTGATCCTTAGGAGCTCAAAGATCCCTGGGGGTCCCTTGGGAAGTGGTCCTCATTATGATGTGGTGCTGGGGTGGTTCTGAGGACGACAACAGGCTGGGCTCATTTTCGTTTCTCCTGTCTTCAACTACAGCAGCTGATTTATATTACAAGTCATTCTGCACATGATTGAAAAGTTTTGTAATTGAAGAAATTAAAAGTTTGAGAATATATATTATAGTCAAATTGAATAACCTTACATCTGGGGAGATTATGTGACTTCAGTAATTTCACACAGCTATTTAAGAAAGCAGAATCAAATATATTATGTCATGTCAAGAAATGATTGGCATGCCTTACAGACCAGTTAAAAGCAAAGTTTTATTGATTTTGTCCATATAAAAATGCCCAATCAAATGGGAAAGATAGGGAGAACTGTAAAAGAAAAATAAATTACCAATCATTTTTTAGAGGTGCTATGTAAATTTGTTTTGTTGCTTAAGGTTTCTTATTTTTTATATATTTATATAAGTTTATATTATTTAAACCAACCAACAAAATTGATTACACTTGTATTCCATAGTGATTATTTAACCAACATGTGAAAATGTTCAAATTTGAGGGCTTAGATAAGAAATTCCTGAATTTTTAAAAAGTTAATATGATATTATCTCTAACCAATTTTCCAAAGATATACTTAAGAAAACATTAATGAAAAAGCATTTAGAAGTCCTAAAGACCTCTTGCCCCCAAAACTCCTAAGCATGGACTTTTTTAAACCACAAAACTTCTAAATGTACAAAAATTAAAAATAATCACACAGCTATTTTAAGCCTCTTATTATCCTTGTTCTAAATATCAGAGAGAGGTGATGCATGTAAGTAATCCAGCTTTCAGTACCATGAAATATCTGTGTAGAGAGCAAGAGAAGAAAACAAACAAAAAATATTCTCTTGAACTTACTTTTAAAAAGTTAATATAATAAACATGAGACAAAGTCTTTTTCAGGGTTATCTAAATTCATGTTAATCATGCACTGGTTGACTATTTGACCAAGTGAAAATTAGATTCAGAGTATGAAATAATAAAGCTCTGGGGACAACAAATACACACACTGTTTAGCAGAGAATGAGGATCCCTTTAAGGAAATCTAAATCTAATCTGCCTCTACCATTTTCAGAAAATTACTGGAATTGTCATTTGAAATACACAACTATTCAGTGAAAGCTGTTCTCAGTGTTTGATTTTGTTATTTGCTGCACAGCCATAGTTTAGGTTGAAAACGCTCTTTCTTAAAATTTACTTTTCCCACTCACACTCAACAGTGCCAAAGCTAAATCTAAAAGTGGAAGTATACTTCATTGTCAATCTCTCTAGACTAAAATATTATATTTCCTTTACAAATAGCTCTATATTTTGATTTATGTCCTTTTATTTATTTATTCTTTTTCATTAAATATAATAAAATGTATAATTTAATGTAAGGGTATATATATATTTTTTTAAATAGTATCCAAATTAATCCCAAAATATGTATTGGGTTCTGTCAAACCATGATTTAAAAAAATTCAAAATTACATTAACACTACAGGCAATTTTATAATTGACATTAAAAATAATGTGTACCGGGCTTCCCTGGTGGCGCAGTGGTTGAGAGTCCACCTGCCGATGCAGGGGACACAGGTTCGTGCCCCGGTCCGGGAAGATCCCACATGCCACGGAGCGGGTGGGCCCATGAGCCACGGCTGCTGAGCCTGCGCGTCCGGAGCCTGTGCTCCACAACCAGAGAGGCCACAGCAGTGAGAGGCCCATGTACCGCTCAAAAAAACAAATAATAATATAAATAAATAAATAAATAATAATGTGTACCTTAGTTGCTCTTTTTCATCTCAGATTATAAGTTAATGTCAATCTATGATAATCAAACAAAAGCTTGTTTTCTATATTTATTTCAGGTAAAATATTCTATAGAAATGTTGTATTAATGTCCCACAGGAGGCACTGTCATCAATCCATCATTCATTTATCTGTTCCCTAATTTATGATATTAGACTTTTTTTTTTTGTACTTAAAATAAGGCCACTGTCATATGTTGGTTTATCTGGAATATCATATACTTTATGTAGCTCTTGGCATGGCAATATTTTGTAGTAACATATTTGGCTTATAATATTTTTCTTGTTTAAATCAAGATTTTTCTAATATGCATTTACCTTAAGATGAGTTATGTTAAAAGAAATTGTATTATGAAAATTAAGCCAATATGAGTCGAAATTTTACCCACAGATAGTAACCATCTTACAAGAAAAACAAAAAGCAAAAATCTCACTTTTGGAATCTTGTCAAGTAGTTTGATCTATGACAATACAGAAAGAAGCCAAATTAAACAGAAATCAATTAGCATGTAACAAGAAATGATTAACTATCATCATTTAAGCTTCAAGGGAAGAAGAGCTGATGCAGACAGAATTACAATAGGCCTAGAACATATTTTAATTTTTAATTATCTAACAACAATGAATTTTGAATAAGGCCAAAAAAGAAGATCTGCAATGGTTATAGGCTGTATAATATTGAAACAGAATACAATTGTGGTGAGACAGTTATTTTAATGCAAAGTTTTAGAAGGTGAGACTCACAGTGGAAGGAAAACACGATGATAATTTAAAAGACTGAAGAAAAATATCTATATTATTTTCAACATTAAATAGCAACATTAAAAAAAAGTGTATTCTTATGACAATCTTGATAGAAAAATATGTACCGAAAATATGATAATGAAAAGAGAAAATCGAAAACATCTGCTGGTTATGTGAGAAGGTCCGCTATTTAACAAATTTACATCATCCAGAGAGACTTTCAGAGAGTATAAATTTGATGTGAGTCTCTTTTTAGCAGTATCTCTCAATACATGGAGTACAAATAATCACAAGATAGAGGCTTTATTTATATTCTGAATGTGATTGGACTAAACTCACCTTTACGGAAAGGCAAAATTCATGCTTTATGTTTGACAAGACACATAAAAGCAGGAAAAAAATTCAGTTAACTAGAATGTTAGGAATGAATCATTATGGTGAATCTAATGTACCTATCAACTCAGAGTTCAGTGTTGTTAAGCTTTTAATAAGAAAGAAAGTGAAACTGATCAAGACCCTGAAGGCTCTTCTGGGCTCAAAAGTCCCTCCATGTTCTGTTCCCTGTTGGTGGGAAAAAAAGGCTTAAGTCTCTTAGTCCTTCCCTAATTCCAAAGAGCAGGCTCAAGTAGTTAATGGGACAACAGACCCATAGGACTCCTAGCTCCTCCTGAAGGGGTATAGATCTGGTGCATATCTTTGAGTTGTTCTGCAGAAACTAAGACCCACCCCTACCCAGGTGGAGGATGGTGACTACACTTAAACCCCAGACTTGTTGGAGCCAGAAGGTTGAGTTTCCTAGAACATCACCCTGTTACCTCATCACCAACCAGTCAGAAGAATGTCACACACTCTGCAGCCTTCACCCCAAATTGTGCCTTTAAAAACTCTTCCCCAAAACCATTGGGGAATTCTGGGTTTTTGAGCACAAGCAATATTTCTTGGCCCTGCCAGAAATATTGCTCCAAACCAGAAGTTTAGGTTTGTTTGGCCTCACAGTGCATTGGGACCTAGAACTTGGATACAGCAAAAAAAGGTGAAGGAGAGAGGGATATGGGAAAATAAAAAAGAAGGAAGGAAGGAAGGAAGGAAGTTAATGCTTTCTTGACTCTTGCCTCATAATTAATTGATAGTTCAGAACTTTTCAGAAAGTAGTGCTATTAAAATACATCCATGTTTCAAGATATTAAAAGCAAAAGAAACTAACACTGAGTTTACACTGATATCAGAAACATAGAGTACTTTTTAAAAAATAGTAATTTCCCTTTGTTTTCTGTAATTTTCTTCTTTCTCCTAAAGTCAAATGTAGGAAATTCCAGGGAATTGAGGATTTTATATTGTCTTATTCCAGTTACATATATTCTTACTGTAACTGGTTTGTTTGAGTTGTTTCTTATTTTATCTATCTTGGCTGTTGTGAGAAAAATACAGCTTAATTTTCTGTAATATCATTTAAGGGAAATGACTAAGAAAAGCTTCAAAAGAAATGGAACAAGGAGATAATGACAGGAATAAAAGAAGTTGATTACTGAAGTTGATTACTGAAGGTTTAAAACTACTTTACGTAAACATGCTTGCTAAGAAAATGACACATATGGGCTTCCTGGTGGCGCAGTGGTTGAGAGTCCGCCTGCCGATGCAGGGGACGCGGTTTCGTCCCTCGGTCTGGGAGGATCCCACGTGCTGCAGAGCGGCTGGGCCCGTGAGCCATGGCCCTGAGCCTGTGCTCTGCAACAGGAGAGGCCACAACAGTGAGAGGCCCACGTACCGCAAAAAAAAAAAAAAAAAAAAAAAAAAAAGAAAATGACACACATGGACAGATATAACAATTAATGTAATAGAGAAGACAAAGTAAAATGAAGATAGAAAAACTTAACATTTCAATGTTGTTGGTTTCCTATTATTTTACTACAAATTGAGCATTCTTTGTACACTTATTTTCCACTGTGCCTTAAAGTTACAAGTGACAGCAGCAACAACAAAGTCCCAAGGAAAGATAATTTTGCCAGAATACAGTGGACCATGAATCCTCAAATCTACATAAACAGTTCTGAGATCTTATTTAAATCTGGAAATATTTATCTAGAGCTGTTAAAATTGCATGGTACATTTTTGGTATCTTGGTAAGAGTAGTGCTTATATGCACCCAAAGTGTATATACATGTAGAGTTGAGATAGAAGATCATCTTCCTTAAAGCATTCCTACTTGTCAGTGTAAAATATAATTTTAATGGTGTATAACCAGGGCAGATTTTCATGTTGGTGTAGCAGAAAGGAATTCTAATGATACCCCTGGAAGACACAGAATGTAATAAGTTAATATATGAAATTATAAAAACAAATGCAAGAAAAGAGGATATGGGATAGAATTCTTAGGATATATATTACTCCCCAAAAAATGTTTCTGATGTGGATTCCATGGTTTAAAACAATGAGTAAAGACGGTACTATATTTGTAAGAGACATTGTCATATCAAGTCCATATTATTCTGCACATATAAAAAATCAATTTAAACACTGAAGAAACGTTAAAATACATGGTGGTTTTCCTACAAGAGAAAATTATTTGATGATGGTTACAGACCCAGAAAATTATTTTTCTAACACTCAAAAGCATTAGTCAATATTTTAATGTAAATAACTGTGGGAAGTCACTCGTTTTTCCCTGGGTATCTCCTGTACATGTGAGGTACACGTGTTAATAAACTTCTGTTATTCTCTTGATAACCTGTCTTTTATTATAGGGAATCTCAGCCAAGACCTCAGAAACATAGAGGAACTTTTTTTCTTTCTCACATGCACTTTTAAAGTAATTCTCTTCTAAATAACACCAAATTCTTCTATGTATCAGTATACCACTCATCAGGGTTTGGAGCATGGAGGTATTAAAGTTGTTATTATATATAAAGTATTTTTATACAGCTTTTAATAATTTTTTAAGGATAATGGTGTTTGGAGCAATAGATGGCATGACATAACTGAAGGAATTATGCTTTATTAATGTAACATACCACTGGAACTACACAACATATCTACTTGAAAATAAGGTTTTGCTAAATTTAAGCTAATTTAGAAGTGATGCATCAAAGCAAATATTTTCTGACGTCAGAATACTATGACTCAAAGATCTGTGATATGAGGGAAGATGAGACTGAACAGGACCCTGTGGGGCTCCTGGGCATGGAAGCTTTTCTGTCCCCTTTTTCTTGTAGGCAAGACTCCAGCCTCCATGACCTTCCCTGAGTTCCAAAGGGCAGATTCAAACAGTTGCTAACCAAGGGAGAAGCAGACAAGAAACCACCTGAGGAAAGATTAAAGGGACCAGAGAAGCTCATCAAGATTAGGAGACCTACCACCTGAGAGGACAATAAAGGAGGGAAGGCCCTGCATACACCCTAATCTTATCAGTAACCACATCCTTGAACCTTTGCCATAAAACTCCTCACCAAACTCCCCTGGGTTGGGACACATAGTTTTCGAGGTCAGAGCCCACTGCATTCCTCTTTGCCTGGCAAAACAATAAAGCTATTCTTTTCTGCTTCACCCAAAACTCTGTCTCCAAGATTCGATTAAGCACTGGTGTACAGAAGCTGAACTTTAGGCAGCAAAGAGAGAAAAAAAATATGCCCATAACTTTCTCAGGAGAACAATATTCTTCTTAACAAGTCACAACATTTGAGCATAATCTTCTGAATCAAAGACAAGGATCCAAAAACCTCTGATCTTCATCCTCTGAAAAAACAACCAGCTGAAAATTTATGTGAAAGCAATATGCAACTACCATTCCAATGACTTATTTTAAGGAAAATAGATAAAGTTATTGGGGGAATACTATTGATGAGCACAGACTATAATTGGTTAAGATAAACAAAATTAAGGTAGCAATAGGTAGTTTTAGATTAAATAAGCAATTACTGTTTTGATAGCATAAGGACAAATGAAAATTTAAAATAAGAGGCTAATTCTCTCTAGAAAATAAGGGAAGAGATATCCTTCCCCTCCTTTTTCTTAGAACATTTACTTTATAAAACTTAAAACTGCAAGTACTTTTTTAAAATCTTATTTTGCAGTACGTGGGCCTCTCACTGTTGTGGCCTTTCCCGGTGCAGAGCACAGGCTCCGGACGCGCAGGCTCAGCGGCCATGGCTCATGGCCCAGCCACTCTGTGGCATGTGGGATCCTCCTGGACTGGGGCACGAACCCGTGTCCCCTGCATCAGCAGGCGTACTCTCAATCACTGCGCCACCAGGGAAGCCCTGTAAGTACTTCTGAAACAGGAGGGAAGGGGTCAGGGCACAACCTTTGAAAGAATAACATAGCCCAGGGACATGACATAAACTGATTAGAACCAAATGGGCCCAAGATGGCAGAGAAGTCAACTTCCGCCAGACCTTGAGCCTCAGTATACACTCATTGTAACACATCAGCAAGCTAAATGACACACCTACAGGTGCCATGACAGTTCCAAGTCCAACCATAAAGATCAAAAAGTGGGCAGTGGCTCAATTTCTGGAAATCCCCACCCCTTCCTGAAATAGCTAGAATACTCCTCCCACTCATTAGCCTATGAAATTACCCTCCCCTATAGAATCTGACAACCCCATACCCAGGGGCCTTTCTCACCTTCTGAGATAGACTACACTCTGTGGAATGTGTTTCTCTCTAAATAAATCCACTTCTTACCTATCACTTTGTCTCTCACTGAATACTTTTTGCTATGAGACATCAAGAACCTGAACTTCATTAAGTCCTGAAACCAGGTGTGTGATCTCAGTTGGAAGACTGTGGGTTTTGGCCAGGTTCAAGTCCCAATCTGAGTTTTGGCTGGATTCAAGTCCCGGCACAGGGGTTCAAGTCCCAATCTGAGGTACACGCTTTCACCTTCTCCTTTGTTTAACCTGTGTAAAGGCTTTTGAAAACCAGATAGGCTTTGGGACCCAGGAATGTCTTTCTCAGGAACCTGGGAGCCATCTCTTTGAAATGTAAATTTAAGTTTCATTTCGCTTGGGAGGGGCAGAGCCTGCCTTCAATACCTCCAGTCATAAAGATAAGTTTGTTTTCCCTCTTGGTAAAGCCAATGAGTTAACACAAATGGTCACTCCAATTATCATGTAAAGTTACATTCAACTATGTGTGACAAATGGTGTTATCAAGTCCCCTTACTTGAGGACTGATTTTTGTTTATCTTGAAAACATGTCTGCAATAGGTGTCTGCTTAGCTGTGTAAAGGGGTGAGTTTTCTTTCTGTTTGCAGTCTCTTAGCTGGTTGCCTAAGATGCTCATTACATTCTGGTTTAATGCTTATTCAATAATGAAAGTGTTGATCACATAAAGGCCAACGTGGAGACAGGCACCATCTTTGTTCTGGTGACTTTCATCGTCAGGGGGCTGGAGGTGGCCTGTGCTCAGAGACCTACTTCCAGAGAAATCTGTGTGAATGAGTGTTCAGAAGACAGGGACTGTGGAAAAGGAAAAAGAATGCATGGAGGATGGCTGTGGGCGTATCTGCTCCCCACAGACTAAAATAGAAATCTGTGTGGAGCACTGCCAAGAAAACTGGGACTGTGGGGCTGGAGAACAATTTATCAAGAAGGGATGTAGATGAGTCTACTCTTCAGTCCAGGAACAAGATATCTGTGTGGAGGAATGCCAAGGACCCTGGGACTGCACTGTAGGGAGTTGGTGTGTCAACAACGGGTGTGGCCACGTCTGCATACCCACCCGAAACCCAGGTTCCACACGCTGCAGAGCTCAGAGGGGAAGAGTATAACTAACAGCGCATCTCTGCCCATCTGCATTGTCATCAAAGGAGACTCCACTCAGCAGCGTGATGTGCGTGTGGGGGTGGGGCGTCCGGGGAGGGGGGGCCCGTCCTCCCCCCCATCATCAACACAGAGCTGTAGGGGCTGCCCTCAGAACTCGCAAGGTGGGCTTCTCTGGTGGTGCAGTGGTTAAGAATGCGCCTGCCAATGCAGGGGACACGGGTTCGAGCCCTGGTCTGGGAATATTCCACATGTCACAGAGCAACAAAGCCCGTGCACCACAACTACTGAGCCTGCGAGCTACAACTACTGAGCCCGCGTGTCACAACTACTGAAACCCACGCGCCTAAAGTCTGTGCTCTGCAACAGGAGAAGCCACCGCAATGAGAAGCCCACACACCGCAAGGAAGAGTAGCTAACCCCCTCTCCGCAGCTAGAGAAAGCCCGCGTGAAGCAACGAAGACCCAACGTAAACAAAAACAAACAAACAAACAAAAATTCGCAAGGTGATTGGAGAGTCCTGGCAGCAACTACCTGTTACTGTCAGGAGGAGGAAGTCAGGACCTGGTACAAAGACAAGAAGGGGAAGGGAGTGGGAAAGTCGGGGGCACGGGACATTGTATACGAAGAAAAAGCGCAAGCAGACATCTCAAGTGCCACTTCTGCATCTGTTCACACGCTCAGCCTCCAACTGCACTACCCACCCTTCTCACCAGCGTCCTCTGCTCCTGCACACACCTGTATTCACCATGGTGTCTTGCTGGGCACATAATGAATGCCCAATAATACCAATAATACACAGTTCCTTTCATTTAAAGGAGAAGCAGCCTTTAAAAAGAAAAGCTCTCGCATCAGTGGAATTTTAAACTAACAACTCTTCTTAGAGATGAGGAAGCTTGAATCCCATAGAGAGGACATGACTTATCCAAGGTCACACACTGGTGACGCTGAGGTTTAAGCCTGGGTACATGGAGTTATGAGGAAGAATTCTTTTTAAAATAAAACTATCATGAATCCTTGAAAACAGAAAAAAAAAAAATAATGGAAGTGTGTTCCTTCTCTCCTACATTTGTGCAGAGGATTTCTGGGTTGGAAGAAGATTTTGTTTTTAATTATAATTCCCCGACAATAGGAAAATTAATAAGAAAAAAAAGTTCAGGATATTTTCACCAGAGAGAAAATGTATGTCAACTTTTTATTATTAGTGGCATAAATTAGAATAAATTTAGGAACAATCATTGATAATCACATTTATAAATACAATGAGCTAACCTCTAGGAATTATTCCTTTTTTGTGTAAAAATAAATAAATATAAATGCTGAAAAGTGTGTCAGGTTCTTCTCTCAGCACTTGAATTCTACTGTTAATAAAGTAAACAAAAAAGACTGTGACCTTGCAAGATAAAAGTAAAATTTGACATAATCCTCTAGCAGACTAGGATTAAAAAAAAAATGCATTGAATTGGATAGTATATTAAATGCACAAGGTCACAGACTGAGCTGACAAACATTAAAAAATAATTATTTTTAAGTAGTAAGAAAGTGCAATAATGTACTACTACCAAGAAAGCAAATATATATTGTATCCCCATGATTCAAAAGAAGGTCACATTGTTTTAATCCAATCTTGAAAATAACTAGGAAGTGCAAAATTTAATTTCATATTGTGTAGAGATTCCTTTTATTTCATACACATGAAAAAATGATTAATATTATATATCCACTTGTCCAAGTAGGAGAAAAAATTTTATACCAAGCCTTCATTAAATTTATCTACTCTCTGTTCCATTTCCCAACAAATGTTTCTTTAATTCATACATTAAGAAATTGAAAATTTCCATTTTTTTCTAGAAAAAATTCTTGAATTAAAAAACTAAAATACAGAGATTAAGATGGTTACGATTAAGATGGTTATTTGTTTATATCTATTTATACACAAGTATAAACATGCATATTCACACAATATGTAGTTTTATAGATGGATGCATATATGTATACCCACATATAAATTTGGGAGAGTTACATTATATTTTCATTTCTTCCATGTGTAAAATATATTGCTAGATATTTGCTATTTGCAATCTTTCTTTTAGGAATTTTACACATGACCACCTTGATTAAATGGATGAGGCAAAGACTTTATAAGGATGTGAGAATAATGTTCTTTATCACAGGACCACGTTTTGTCTTAAGCACAATATGTTATATGATTAAAAGATCAACAGAAATATTTCAATCTATGTGATAGAATTCTGATATATACTATTTAAAAGTTCATTACTTTACCAGAAAAAACATTTTACTTTGATTAATTTTTTTCAAAGTAACCATTTTTATAAAACATGATTTTAAAAAGGTACATTTTAAAATGTAAGAGTGGAATTTGTAGTGTACTGAAACATAGCTATGCAAAAGTTTGTGTTTTTTCTTTAAACTAAATGGAATATTACATGTAAAGGATATAAAGAAACAATACACAAGTTAACTTTATACTAAATGAAATATTAAATGTAAAGGATATATAAAGAAACAACAGACAAGTTGAGAGAACATTGTTCAAATACTGTAATGATTTATATTCAAGATTATGCTCAAAAAATTAATACATATTTATCTTTTTCAAACTAAATGGTGTATTTGAGCCAGAAAGGTTAAAAATGGCTCAGGGAACAACTATGCTAAGTAATGTTTTAAGGCCTTGATTTATGCAACAATTTCAGTTCAATAATGAGCGAAACTGCTAATCAGTGCCCACAGATATTAGATAATAAACTCAACAGGGTCAAATGGATATTTTCAGCATAGCAACTACTGGCTTAATGATTTAATTAATCTAAACATGTAAAATTTTGTGCTTGCTTATATTTGTTTAGCATATGACACATTAATGGAGATTAAAAACAAGGGGTGTAATTCATAAATTTAAAATGTGTATTAGGGGAAAAGGGACAATTACCAGATCTTACATAAATGTCTCATAAGTACCACATCAGGAACTTGAGAGAATGAGTTCATATATTTTGCCTTGCAATTATTTGCCTTATATTGCTAAATTGAAATAGCTTTGATTAGTACAGTGTATCTATAAAACTGCTCTAAAGGAAAGACAGTGATAATCGAAGTAGCATATAATTAGGAGAATGCTAGCTTTCCCGAGAGCTTCCCTGTTGCAACAATTACTTGAAGTATACAATTTAAAATCATGCAATTTATTTTTCTCCTTACATCTAAGTGGAAACTTAGAATGGTTTCTTTTACAAAACCATAGTTTTGAACATTTTAAATTATTTTAATGTTGAAGCTGTTTTAATATGTAGTGGTAATGTATGTTTTTCTCCATTTAGCATGATTTTCATTAACTGTCCATAACATAAATTGGGCTCTATATTTTACTACTTGATATAGTTATGAATTACAGTTGCAAGATCATCCCTCAAAAACAAAACCTTTTATTTTCCTCTCTAGGAATTCAATATGTATTTATTCTGATTGAGGAATTTTTTTAAATTAAAAAAAACCCAAATTTTAAACTCTCTATTCAGAAATATTTATAACATCTAAGGTCTTAGTCTATCACTCAGTAGATTACTTTTATAGTGGTTGTCAACTACCAGAAGTTATTAAATGAAACATTAATATTGTGTTTATGTTTGCAACTGATTTTACTTCTTGAAAATATTTATATTATACTTCATTAATTAACAATTTTTAAACCATGAACTATCATTTTACTTATGTTAATGTTATCAATTTAATTATGTGAATGCTCTCTATATATTAGAGAGGAGAAATGTCAGAAGCAAACTTTTAGTACTTCAATTTCTTCTGTGATAGATTTTTGTCCCTAATATAATTTTATTAACATTTTATTAAAGAGGGATTTCAGGATTGGGTTTAAATTTCAGTGTTCAACAATGGTAAGCCATTTGATTGTTATAGTATTATGCTTGCAAATGCCCCATTACCTCAATTATAACATTTTTCAGATTGAGACCATATTTCATTTATATTTCCTTTCCCAGTTACATATAAACCCTCAGTAAATTTTAAAGCAATAAAAGCACAAATGAATGGGTGGACTATGCATTCCAGTGATGGAATTAAACAGCTTTCCTGCATCTAACTACTTTTAATGAGTTTATTAGACCAATAGACCAAGAAAGAACTATTAAATACACTGTGCAGGCTTCCAAAGTGATTTGGATTCCAGAATGTGTAACTCAAGTGTAAAGATTCATGATAAGAACCATGGATTTAGAATTCATTGTGAGACAATTCAAAGACAAAATATTTGAGTACCACAGAGTCTACTGAGGAATCGTCTAGCAGTTTATATTACTGATTTTCAATTATGTTTTTTTCTAGGAAACAAAAAAAAATCATATTTTATTCTGCTGATATTATTTCTGGTGATTAGTTTTCTTATATTTCTAATAAGCTGACAAAAGATAAATAGAAACTTAAAGCACTTCAAGCAATTCTGTAATTACATATTTTTCTTCTAACATTTTATGTAAGTACATCATAAAATACTTAATTGCCCTATACTAGCAATTAGGAGTTGGGCCTGCTTCATATTCTGCACAAGTAGAGCATTATATTGTCATATCTGTTTTGTGTTTTATTTTATGAACAGTAATTATGGATATTGGTACAGACATTGGCATCAGATTTTATGCCTGAACTCTTTCTTATGTGTTCAAGAAAACACATGTATTATAACACTTTAGACAAACAAATTAAGTGTGTTTTTCAAAGGAAGCTAACTTTATACCACATTGTAATTTTTTTTCTAGATTTATGCATTGAGACTGAAATTACACACAAGTCCCAGGGAGCACTCTAATTTACTTGAGAACACTTAACCTTAAGATTTTTTTTTCATGTTTCTTTTCTTAATTACTGTAACATTCCAAGGAGGGAGGGAGGGAAAGAAGGAGGGAAGAATGGAGAGAGTTTGAGGGAGAGAAAGAGAGACTATATAATTTCATTTCCAGTGGTTCTCATGAACAAACAAATCTTTCCCAGAGGCACAGCTGGGATTCATTTGTACACTTCTATGAAGTCATATTATAAGAAAATATTGTTTTATATTTGCAGTGTCTTTTTAAACCAGGTTACAATATTTTATTCATGAAACATATATGTCGCATCAGGGATCATATTATTTAGGTGATCGTTCATGGTTGGGTCTAATGACCTCCAGATTTTATTCCCAATGGATATAAAGAATTTTGAGAGGTATTCTTTGCAAAACATATTGGTGGCTTTTGTCTGTCTTTAAAAAATAAGTATTTAACTTTTCTCTATGCGCTTTGCAGATCTTCTTAAAATGTATTTTAATACACAAACTCCCTCTTCAGAAGAATTTTTGCTAGAGAATGACACTGGCTATTTCCATATAGTACAAGTGCAATTAACTTAGTTAATTTAATTATTTCAAACATTAAAAACAGATATTAGGGCTTCCCTGGTGGCACAGTGGT
This sequence comes from Lagenorhynchus albirostris, assembly GCF_949774975.1. Classification (NCBI taxonomy): domain Eukaryota; kingdom Metazoa; phylum Chordata; class Mammalia; order Artiodactyla; family Delphinidae; genus Lagenorhynchus; species Lagenorhynchus albirostris. Next base: position 38,809,703 of record NC_083112.1, on the reverse strand, counting down.
TGAGAGTCCACCTGCCGATGCAGGGGACACGGGTTCGTGCCCCGGTCCGGGAAGATCCCATGTGCCGGGGAGCGGCTGGGCCCGCGAGCCATGGCCGCTGAGCCTGCGCGTCTGGAGCCTGTGCTCTGCAACAGGAGAGGCCACAACAGTGAGAGGCCCGCGTACTGCCCAAAACAACAACAACAACAACAAAAAAAAAACTGATATTAGTTTCACTGTAATTGCCTTTATTGTGACAGTGAATCCTCTCTCATGACTCTGTCATCATTAGTGTCACAATAAAATCAAGTCAAATACTTTAACATATGGGGCATATTATTTGTATTAATATTTTCTTAAAAGGTTGTTTTGCCAGATAGAAATATTCTAAGTGCATAATCAAGAAAATAAGTCATAGGCATTCAAAAAGGGAAAGCAGAGTTAAAAAGTTTAAGACTAATACTTATTTCGGTGCTAGTTATGATTATGCATAGACTGACTATTAAACATGTAGAAATCCAATAGAGCTTAGTTAATTTATAGTTAGCTGCCTTTTAACTTGGAGAATGTGGCTGTGATAACCATAAAGTGGCCCTAACTTTTTCATTTAAAGTTGATTTGAATTTTCCTTGGATGTATTCAGTTTCATCTTTCCAAAATTCTGAATATCCTCGCTTATACTATCAGATTTCTTCCACCTACAAAGTATAGTGATAATTTAGTCATTAAAAATTATTTCACTGTATTTAATGTACATTGAAGAAATCCTATAGAAATATTTGACTGAATATGCATTTACAAGTTATACACTGAAATTCATTCACTGAGCATTAAAAGAATATTTGAGCTTTAATTAATGTATTTTCATTATTATAAACAGGCCCCTTTTTACCTCTTTTATATTCCATGTTCAGATTATGACACTTATTCATAAGTCTAAGGGTTTAAATAAAATGTGGTATGTGACAACTATCTTTGAAGAGTTTTATATTTTTATTGCTTACAGAATTTCTCACATTATTTGACTTTGTTATTCAAGTAGGCAGTTCAAAATCAATCAGAATATACATGATAATGTCATACAAATCATAAGTACAAGTACATAAAATCATAATATATGACTGTTCAATTAAACATAGGTGTGGTCTTCTACTGATTTTCTTTGGTGATTGTTTTTTTTTTAATTAGACGTGGCTATAACTATGCATTTCTTTGTCATTTGTGATAGATATTTTGACTCCTCTTTATAAATACTGCTTTTTATAATATAATTTATATTTTAGGTTGTCAAATTTATATTCTAAGATATAGTTCCTCAAAGTGAGCACTCAACCTCGGTCTGTTCTTCCTTACTCTCAGACTTCCCCCTTCTCTGGCACTTTGTTATTTGATGCTTTCTTTGACTCTGTCAGCAACTACAGTTCAGAGTTCTTCTGTGTGCTTCAAAGGGAGAGATTCTGTTCCAGGTTGAAATATATGTTTTTCCAATGCACCTGACTCAACATGTGATTTTTCATACTGTAATATTTCTTTGTAGAATATTCTAAAAATAATTTAAATGTGTATATAAACAGTTACATATGTGCACATTTATTTTAATCAATTCATTGTGATGATGGGACAAATAATTATTTTTATTTGACATATTTTTTTCTGTTACCTAAATGTAAAAAAGAAATCTCTATGATTTAAGGTAAATTACTATCTATTACTAATTATACTCTTATTTCCATCCAGAATTAGCATAGCTCTCCTAATTAATATAAATCTAAAGCAGTGTTAATGACCAGATGGGTAATTAATTTATTTTAACCTGGTTACCAAAACCCATTAACCTAGCGTAAAAAAGTAATTAAAAAAAACTATTAACAAGGGCTGTTTTCCTCAATAAGAAATAAAAATAGGCAATATAAAATTAAACTATATGGAAAAATAGAGCAAATGATAAATTCCTTCTCAAGCCCATCATTCAATGGAAACATACTAGCTATATGTTTTTCAAGTATAGTATCTTTCTATGCACAATTTTTTCAAAGATATCTCTGCTGGTGGAGCAACAATTGCATCACTTTCCATAGTATCTTCTCTTGATTTAATACTTGCTTCTAAGTAGGACTGTAAAGTTCCAAGTAGATGAGGTAGTCATATACTGATAAAACCATGACATTTACTAGGTTTCTGGGATTTGGGAGAAAGTGAGGCATTCAGAATCCTTGAGCTCTAAAGTATATTTCAAAATACTATTATCTCTGAAATTTCCTATAGTAATGCAATAATATTAATTACTGGAATATTTATGGCATATCAAATATATCTTCAATGCAAATTTACCAAAACTAGTGCACACACACATATATATGAAGTGTAGTGGTTTGTCGATTCTTTTTTTTTTTTGCGATACGCGAGCCTCTCACTGTTGTGGCCTCTCGCGCTGTGGAGCACAGGCTCCGGACGCGCAGGCTCAGCGGCCATGGCTCACGGGCCCAGCCGCTCTGCGGCATGTGGGATCTTTCCGGACCAGGGCACGAACCCGTGTCCCCTGCATCGGCAGGTGGACTCTCAACCACTGCGCCACCAGGGAAGCCCCTGTCGATTCTTTTTTAATGTTTTAAAAATATTTGAGCAAATGCTTAACCAAAATAATATTTGTACCAGAACTGACCCAAGTTATGCTATTCCAGGGCAAAGTCATTGGATTTATAGAGAAGCTACATTTTGGTAATAATGAAAATCAAAAAGTAATATACATGTAACTCTTGTATGTGTTTCCTAAGGAGGACCCCTTGTATGTGTTTCCTATGATATTTTACAGCGTTGAATACAAAGGTTAAGAATTAAAGTTCTGAAAGGAAAGACACAAAGATAAAGACAAAGGAGAAAACACCAAAGGATGATACATGACTTTTACAAACAGCTCTTACGAATATTGAACTGTAGGCTTAATAATAAACCCTCATCTATATTTAAAAGTTATTGTCTCCTTGGCTCCTGCTCTGTCCTGTTCAGCCTTCAACTAAACAGTAAATGAAGTGTCCACATGACAGACTATTCAGAAGAACTGGCTCTCTGGTTATTTATTTAACAGTTTTATTTATTTATCAGTTTTGCCAGATGAATAAACATGTTTTCCATACATTATCTTAATAGACTTAATGATATAAAAACAATATTATACAATGCCATGTGTGGCTCAAATTGATGGCAGTTTTTCTTCTGTAATTCCCAGTGTTGGACAGAGGTATTCATTTATCATGTGCTAGTGCCATTTTTTTTTTTTTTTTCCAAGAGTAACATTGGCTGAGTTCACTTTTTCAAGTACAATTCATTATTCTGGATAACAGGGGCATCTACCTCCTTGAGGGTCTGCCAAGATTTGTAGTATTTAAAATGCAGTTTGGGAGAGTGAAAAGAAAATCAGAGGGCTGCCATCAGCATTCATGCAACTCTTCAAGCTGCAGGCAGCCCTTTCATCTGTGAATGGTCCTTGGGATTAGAGTTTGCAGAAGAACAAGGCTCACCCATGCACTTATTTTTCCCACACAAAATCAGAATTAGGAGGACAGGCAGTGGGAACAAATAGCTGGTTCATTGCCTCTGGCACAGAGGGTCACTGCAACATTTTTTGTGTGTCTCTCAGTGGTAAGAAAAATGTATACATTTTCCTCCTGAATATATGCTGAATACATAATATGAATATAACTGCAGTGAGCACTTTTCATATTCATTCATCCATTTCATCAACACATATTTATTGAGTATTTTTTGTGTGGTAGGCACTGGAGATACAGCACTGGCCACAACTTCTCACAGAGCTTTCATTCTAACTGGGGAAACTGCTAAATACATTAGATGGCAACAAGTGCTTGGCAAAATCTGCTGAAGGGAATAGTACTGGAATTCTGGAGTAAAACCCACTTGCTTCTTAGTAATATCAGATGAATTAGTAGATCTTCTTTCTGCTCTCACTGTAATGGTGGCCCAGATCTGTGTGCAATATCATCAATAATTAATCATAGCAAGGCATAACTAACATTTTCCATAGGTATAAGTTTGCCAGATAAAATATAGGATACCCAGTTAAATTTGAATTTCAGATAAACATAAACATTCCTTTAGTATGGGTATGTCCCAGATCATTCATGATACACATAAAAAAAATTATTCATCATTTATCTGAAATTCGAATTTAACTGGATCCTGTATTTTATTTGCAACCTAACTAGGTGGCATTTTTTTTTTTTTAAGTAGGCCATCCTAGCCTAAATAACAACTTTTATCTGAAGCTTGAAAATTCATATCAAAATTATCTAAACATTGCTTAAACAAAAGTTACAAGGAAATGAGAGCCATTGTATTAATGCTTCTGCACATTACATTAAAATAAGTTGTTAAACTAAAATTGTGGTGGCTCTTTTGTGTCGTGTGATGTGAAAATCAAAATCCTCTAGCTAATGACTAATCTGAGATTGCATATCCTACTCACAGTCAAGAGTTCAGAATTGACTGGTTTTTAATGGATCTGTAAAACACTAAATGTCCTCACTGAAAAACTATTAGATTAATTTAAAAATATTTAGATTAAAAGTAAAATATTAGCTAAGAGTGTCTTGAGGAGGCAGTTAATTTAGTAGTTGAAAGTTAAAGACCCTATCCTCTACTTATCAGCATTGTGACCTTGAGACAATAATTCATGAATATAAATAAGCCTGTTTGTTTGTTTTGTATGGGAAAATGACACTTAATTTTTTAAGGTTGCACTGAGGATAGAATGATTTCGGCTGGGAAAAGAATTTATCTCATTGCCTAACATATTCTAAGTACTCAATAAATGGTAAATATTGTTATTAAAGTTCATACTGTGTTACAAATTATGTAGTGTCTCCTACTTTTCTTTCATTAAACATGTGGTAGCAATTACAGTTCTTAGAGGTAAAAAATTATGAACTATTCATAGTAGAGGTAAAATAAAGCCTCCTCAGGCATAAAATACTGCATTTTACCAAAGTTAGTCCTAATTTCTGTGCTGTCCTAACTAATTATGTTAGTTACATAAAGACACTGGATCAATATCTTATATTCCTATAGATCAGTGTTCTCATAGTACTAATAAATCAGTCTCAAAATATATGTGATTCAGTTAATTATGGGCAAAGAATTCCAAACTCTAAACATCTTCTAAAAGGAATACAATACAGATTTCTGGCTACTGGAAAGTAGTAAATTTTTCAAACTAGTATATGCCTAAGAAATAATCAAAATGACTGAGGAAATTTTCCAGTAAAGGAATTGGTCATTTGTGAGGCTATTTAATAATTTATTTAATTATTATTATGTGACTACATATTTTATATATAATCATCTTTTTCATAGAAAGCATTAATAAATTGAGCATTACCTATGTAGAAAAAAGCAAATAAAATGAACCACATTTTTAAATCCTTCTTCAAACATCCTGCAATGTAGTAAGCATTCAGAAAAAATTTCCAGAAGTCTGAATAAATAAATGAAAAAATGAAAATTTTAGAATAAATGAAATATTTTTTAAAATAAATAAAAATGTTTGAATGAGAGAATGAATGAATAAATGGAGTGTACAAAGAAGAAATTTGTTACTTTGGGAAGAACTTGAGTCAGAGGTATTTCATAGCTGCATGTTCTTCGGCATATTTGCCCTTTAAAACACAAGATAGACAGGTAGAGATAGAGTTACATATAAAAGCTGATAAAAATATTTCAGTATATATAATTATTAGAGAAATGCAAATCAAAACTACAATGAGGTATCATCACAGACCAGTTAGAATGGGCATCATCAGAAAATCTACAAACAACGAATGCTGGAGAGGGTGTGGAGAAAAGGGAACCCTCTTGCACTGTTGGTGGGAATGTAAATTGATACAGCCACTATGGAGAACAGTATGCAGGTTCCTTAAAAAACTAAAAATAGAATTATCATATGATCCAGCAATCCCACTACTGGGCATATACCCAGAGAAAACCAAAATTCAAAAAAGTACATGCACCCCAATGTCCATTGCAGCACTATTTACAATAGCCAGGTCATGAAGGCAACCTAAATGCCCATCCACAGATGAATGGGTAAAGAAGTTGTGGTACATATATACAATAGAATATTACTCAGCCATAAAAAGGAACGAAATTGGGTCATTTGTAAAGATGTGGATGGATCTAGAGACTGTCATGCAGAGTGAAGTAAGTCAGATAGAGAAAAACAAATATTGTATATTAATGCATATATGTGGAACCTAGAAAAATGGTACAGACCAACCAGTTTACAGGGCAGAAATAGAGACACAGATGTAAAGAACAAACATATGGACACCAAGGGGGAAAAGTGCCAGGGGGAGGTGTGGTGGTGTGATGAATTGGGAGATTGAGATTGACATATATACACTAATATGTATAAAATGGATAACTAATAAGAACCTGCTATATATATATAAAAAATTCAGTATAACTACAAGTTAGATGTCTATGATACTGATTATAAAAAGTTTATAGAGTATCATCAGGTTTAAGGTTAAACTTTTAATACATTTTGTAATTTCCATAAGCTGCTCTTATTGCCTGGGGAAACATTCTAATGTCTAGAACTTCAAGGAGACCATACTGATTTTTAAATAATTATAAGGTTCTACATATTTATGACCACACACATTTCATCTGAATAAACACTGCAAGAAAAATAAAACAACAAAATTTAGTATTAAAAATGTATCTTCATTTTGCTTTACTGGTACAAAGAGGCAGCATTATAGTTAATGTTTTGTTCCAGTTGCTTGGAATATAGAGAACAAGTCACATCATTCACTCAAACCTCCAATTCCCCAAACTAATAGTGCTAGGAAAGAGGTGATGGGAATAGACAGAGTTTGAACCTCACCCTAAAGGCTAATAGAAGACAGTTCTGTCAAACTCCTCCAAACAGGGGATACCCTGAGCTACACTCAGGCCCAGAAGCAAACTGAGGACTCTTTAGGTGTGCTGCTCCATCTGACCTGCCCATCACTATAGTAAAAACCAGGAAGTAACCATGCCTAAAATAGTTGGGAAATAGATTTAAATTATTTTGGATCAAAATCAGTATCTTGAATTGTGAGATAAGGAAAATGTAACTGTCAATAAGGAAAACAGAAAGGAGATGATCTCTATAGAATATAACCCTGAATTTTAGCAAAGGAATTGGCTAAGGGACCTCTTAAGGTCTCCTTTACTCTGCCTTTCATTCCATGGAGACCCCAGCTTGGTGTGTCCTATGTGAGATTTCTGAGTGTGTGTCAGCACAGCTGTGAGTCTGTGATGAGCTGTGGAGGGTGAGCACACATTGTAGCTAATATCAGAGAGGAAGGGGATGCTTAGCCATGGAGAAAAGAAACACTGTAATCCAGGTACCCATGCAATTCAGTAAAAATGAAAAAGTCAATGCCACTTACCAGGCTCTCTAACTGCAAATCAGTACTGTCTGCCTGCCGTTCATTTGAGGCCAAATAAACAAGCAATTTAGAGATATAAGGAAAATAGGAAAACACTCCAAATGAAATAGAAAACTTGATTTTTATATAAATAGTGTTTTGAGTACAATATAAATACAATATCAATACAATACAATATCAATAGTGTTTTGAGTACAATAGTGTTTTGAGTACAATATAAATTAAATTACTACAAATAAAATATATATTTTTGTTAACTTAAAAAAATTATGTATCACAAAAGTGGATGTTGTATTTTGTCATATCTTTTTTTTTTAAATTTATTTATTTATTATTTATTTTTGGCTGTGTTGGGTCTTTGTTTCTGTACGAGGGCTTTCTCTAGTTGCAGTGAGTGGGGGCCACTCTTCATCGTGGTGTGCGGGCCTCTCACTGTCACGGCCTCTCTTGTTGCGGAGCACAGGCTCCAGATGCATAGGCTCAGTAGTTGTGGCTCACGGGCCTAGTTGCTCCGCGGCATGTGGAATCTTCCCAGACCAGGGCTCGAACCCGTGTCCCCTGCATTGGCAGGCAGATTCTCAACCACTGCGCCACCAGGGAAGCCCTGTATTTTGTCATATCTTGACAGCAATTTTATTTCACAATTTACTATTTCTATAACTTATATGTCTATTAGTGTAACATGAATCAGTAATTTATGAATGTTTACCACATAAAGATAAACATAATGGAAAACAGTCGTGGATTTTTAGTTCTAAAGACTCTATGAAACGCTATACTTTCTACATACATTTGGCAGATTATTTTGAATAGCTGACTATTTGAGAATTTTAAAGCTCTTTATTCAATACCACCTAAACTATTATAATCATGCATATTGCCTTTCCTCTGATTTCATATTGAAAAAAGTCATTACAAATAATTCTTTTTGAGAACTAGAAAATAAATAAAAATGTCAGAACAGTCGAAATACATTCCCCTATGTTCTTCAAAACACGTTAGTATATCATTCATGGAAGTATCCCACAGGTTTTTCCTCATTTACTTACTCAAATTGCCTCTTCAGTTTATCAACTCAAATTTGATTAGAAGCATCACACTGGAAGGAAGATGTGAGGACACTGATACAGTGAGGAGAGATAGCATTTCTTACTTAATAACAGTAATACTGACATTTTTGAGCTCTTATTATCTGCCAGACCATATTCAGGACACTCTGCTTATATCATTTCTAATATTTCTAACATCCTCTATTTAAGATAATTATATTATTATTATAATGAAACAGCACACATGTGAGAGAGAGATAGAGAAAGAGCGATTGAGAGAGGAGACACTGAAAGTTCACAACATGACTAGAAAGTACAGGGTCAGTGTCAACCTTGATTTGCCTTATTCTGAAGCAGGTGTTCCCAGGGCCCTGCACATCATAAAACACCTTCATACCTTCTGTACCTTTTTTGGACAATGAAAGAACTAAAGATCTAAAGCCTTCTGACTGTGCTAGCATCACGTAAAATGGGTAGACTATAGGCTAATTTCCCTTCCCCCTTTCTTATGCTGCTTGCCGCTTAGGTCAGGATTTTACTGCATGTGGAGTATTGGTATTTCTGGCTCGAAATACCTGAACTTCTTATTTTAAATCATAACCTTTTACTGTACAATAGTTTTGACTTAGGAGAGATTACTGAAGAGTTACTGTGAGATATTCTATAGGTATTTCTTAAGGAGCTTAAATCAGAACTCAACATCCTCTTCTGAATGAAGATACCTCTTTGATTTTATTTAAAAATATATTTCCTTAATAAAAAAGAGGCCTTGAGGAAATATTCTAATGAGGCATCACTCTTCCTATGATAGGATGCTACCTTTCTTAAGCCTGGGCTTGTTGTTTTGTGGGGCCCCTACATCTATTTTTGGTCCCTAGACATAGTTTCACAATTGTCATTTGGTTTAGTCTAAAACTGCATCTTTAAAAACATAAAATATAATCTACTCTCTTCCTTGACTAAAGCAACTTTTTTTTTTCATTCCTGGAATATTTTAAAAGCTGGTTCAAGTTTTCTTATTTTATTCCTAATGTGAAAGGGTTTTTCATTTGAATGCTCAGGAATGATAAAATACCAGTTCATGTCAAAACACAAAAAAAATCAGTGAAACCAGTGCCTGCAGTTAGGAAGTTTATGGTTTAATTCTTTCCTTCTAATGAGCATTTAAATCAAAATTGTTATTATGTTATTTTTAACTGTGTTTTTAATTTGCAGAGATTAGCTGGCAAATTTGCCCAAAGTACAGTATATTGCCTGTTTGCAGATCTGACTGAGAGCTGGGTTATTACTAATTACAAAGAAATAAAGAGTTTTCTGGCCAATTAGTAGGAATAAATCTGTAAAGTTTCAAAATTCAACTGAAGATCAGGAATCTGGAACATAATAAGATTTTCATTAATATCCCTTATATATAACTAAATGTTACCAGTTAAACCCACTTGTGGATGCTTGGAGTGATCCTATAGAAATACCAAATTCTCTCCATTCAAAAGCTTTTTTAGACTAAATCTATGTAACATTTCAAACAACTGGTGCTAAGTCACACATTTTAAAAACAAAATTTGACTGTCTATGTAAGAAAGGTGAAATGCAGAGCTAAGATATTATTTTGATGATTCAAGATTCACTAAAAAAGCAACACCTACCTTTCCTCAACTAGCCAGGAAGAAACTGGAATTTAGAAAGGATAAGTCTCATGTTCTTTACTTGTGTATTAATTATGAGGACAGAACTGAAGCCAAAGAGTTTGCTTAGGTAACTGCTTAGTTTGACTTAATTCTTACAATAATACTAACATAATTGAAGACTTACTGTGAACCAAGAACTGTTCTGAGTTACATGTGTTAACCTGCAATCTGTACAAGTCTATGAGATAAAAGTCTTATGCTCATCCCATGCTGCAGACAAGGCCACTGGGCCAGAGCAACCTGCCCAAAGTCATGCAGCTTGGCAAATGGAAGAGGCATGATTTGTACTCAGTCTAATGGCTCTCCACACATTTCCTCTCAGCGTCGTACTTGAGAGGTCTTAAAAATGTATTTATATATTCTAAGTGGATATCTTTACTAAGATATGCAACCAACGCCTTAAAATTCCAGAAACAAATTAAAACTCTGTCTCTCCCCTTCTCCCCCCTCACTCCCTCTCCCCGTCTCTATCTCCCCCTGCCTTCCACCCATGTTGGCAGTTTCCCTTGGAAGCCGTCAGATCCTAAAAAATCATAGATTAGATCCTGAAGGCAAAGAAAGTATATAAAAGTCAGTGAACACATAAAGAATCCTAAAATATGATGTATCAAACAGACCATTAAACAAACAAAAAAAATCACGAATCAAAAACTTTAACCAGGGCTTCCCAGGTGGTGCAGTGGTTGGGAGTCCGCCTGCCAATGCAGGGGACGTGGGTTCGCGCCCCGGTCCGGGAGGATCCCACATGCCGCAGAGTGACTAGGCCCGTGAGCCATGGCCGCTGGGGCTGCGCGTCCGGAGCCTGTGCTCCGCAGTGGGAGAGGCCACAACAGTGAGAGGCCCGCGTACCGCAAAAAAAAAAAAAAAAACTTTAACCAGAATTTCTCTGTTTGCAACAATCAGGAGAAGACCAACATAAAAGTTATCATTCAATGGTGGAGTAATGCATTTATATTGTTGAGTATAAGCACAAACTGAACCTCTAACGTTGTGATTCTTTTCTGGACATAGAAATATACTACGAACTGATGCTTTTTTAAAGTAAAGCAATGATGTCTCTACCTGGGGCAGTATCACAGAACTAACTCTAACATAAGGTTGACTAATCCCTGCTCTGGATTTTAATTGTAATTAAATGTATGCCATAAGTAGATTTCCTCATAATATTTAAATTATATTATTTAATTCATTTAATACTATTTTATTAAATCATCATATTTTAGGGTAGTGTTGCCTGATTTAGAAAAAATAAAATACAGGATGGCTGCTTAAATTTGAATCTCAGATGAACAATGAATAATTTACCAGTCTAAGTATGTCCCAAATATTGCAAGAAACTGTGCAATATTGCAATATTTCGGACATACTTAGACTGAAAAAAATATTGTTTATATGAAATTCAAATTTAACTGGCCATCTTGTATTTTATCTGGCAACTTTAGAGTTATTAAAATCTGGACATTCATGTATTTGTCAGTCACACTAATCTGAATAATTCTCAATCCACTGACAGAAACATGTGTCAAAATAGTGTTAAGGTTAATTTGGAACATTTGAGACAAGTATCTGTGGTTTCTTCAAAAATTTCAAATTATTTTAAAACTCTAGACAATTTATTTCTCTTATTTATTTTTCTATATCAAGATAAAAGATACTAGTTTGATTTTGAGTATAGATCCTTTATAATTAGTAATTTATTTCCATGTTTTTCTTATGACATGGCTTTAGAAAACTTCTAAGGGACTTCCCTGGTGGAGCAGTGGTTAAGAATCCACCTACAAATGCAGGGTACATGGGTTCGATCCCTGGTCAACGAAGATCCCACGTGCGTGGAGCAACTAAGCCCGTGTGCCACAACTACTGAGCCTGCACGCTAGAGCCTGCAAGCCACAAGTACTGAGCCCGCATGCCACAACTACTGAAGCCCACATGCCTGGAGCCCATGCTCCACAACAAGAGAAGCCACTGCAATGAGAAGTCTGCACACCTCTGTGAAGAGTAGCCCCCACTCGCTGCAACTAGAGAAAGCCCTTGTGCAGCAACGAAGACCCAATGCAGCCAAAAATAGAATAAAATAAAAAATAGTAATAATAATAAAGAATATTTCTAAGAGTTACTGAAATCAGTAAGCTCCTTACTTTTAGATACAGCTACTGATTTGCTTATCTGTTTATCACTTTTAACACTCTCAAATTATTATAAACACTGATGTACAAAGAATATTTTTTTCCTTTAAGGCAGACCACACATCAGGGTTAATTAATGCCATTCCTATTTACCCACCCTTAGCAGAATGAATCACATGGCAGCAGGCAGCTATGGAAATGAAAGTCTTTACAGCACACCAATGAAAGCTGACATTACCCTTCCTTTACACTAGGAGGCATATTGTTCCTACAGATTTTTCTACTATAACACTGAGCATACTATTCAGTGACCAATTCAACAGGCTCAAATGCTACTGAATATTACTAACTACTTCTAGATATTTATGATAAACAAGTACTCAAAGCTAATTCTTTTTGGGATTAAAGTCATACTTGAAATGGATGAGATCTAAAACTTACCAGCAGAGAAAGCTTGTGTTCCTGCTGGTTTTACAGCCAGTTTTAACCACTTTAAGTAATAAAAGATAAAGTCATCTCATTGCAATCCTCTTAAAAATAAAATAGGAATGAAACAAAAAGTGTATTTTGAATAATTAATGTTATAATAAATACTTTAAAATCATAAAGTGAACATAATTTATTTAAAGTGAAATAATGAATATACTGGAGTATAAATATGCTTTACTATATAACTTTTTATCAGTCTTTAGCAAACTGTGGTGTTCCGGAACTGCCCATCAGATATGATGAGTATGAAAAAAGTCCCATGAAAAGAATTTAAAATATAAAGTATTCAGAATTTGAAACACATTTTTAGAATTTTTTTTCTTCTAAGGTATAACAATGATTTTGCATTTCAAAATTCTCCGTGGTAACTTTGAACACTTGACTGGAAACTTTTGCTAAATGTTTTGATTCTTCTACATATTTTCACTGTCTATTGATAATAATAACAATACAGAAATAATGATACCTGTAAACCAAGCCTGCAGTATGTGCCAACAGCCCTGTGGACCCAGGGTCAATGAGTTAGATAAAAGGTTATTCTGAATCCACAGTCTGTGTTCTTAATCACAACTCCACAGTGCCTCCCAAAAAAGCCAACACTGATTATGTTTAGTACTCAAACCTCCCCCAAACTTTCAAATATCTTTTTGATTCTACCCTAATTTTTGTTGTCTTTGCTCTCACTCCACTCCACCCTCATCTTTGCCTGCCCTAAATGTTGTTTGTCATGATTTCCTTCTTGGACTATCTTCCAAGAAGATAATCCCTTCGAAGATAGTCCCTTGTCTATCTTCATAACTACATTTACTCCCCAAATTTCAGTAACCTTCTATGTTGTAAGTTTCCAGTTTCCAACTCAGAATCATATTCTTAGTTCCTAGATACATCTATCTAGGAACTTTTACACCTATCCAAATTTTTAAACTTTTTAAGAATTGTTTCCTAAGCTGAGCTTTTTTATCTCATATTCTCTAATTTATTTAATTGTGTAATTTTCCGGTAAGTCTAGCAAACTAAAATCATGGAATACCATCAAGTCTTTCTATTCTCTTATCTGCTGTATCCAATTAGAATGCATTCTATCCTCCCCATCATTCAAAATCTGGTCCAACCTATATCTCAATCCAGGTTCATTTCTTGTCACAGACTGGAACAGTTGTATATTAACCATTTGTTGAGCATCTGTGTTTCAGGCACTGTGCTAAGTAATTATTTATATCAAATAACTGTAGTTTTCATAACAATATTCTCAAAGATATTAATAGCCCCATTTTGGAGGTTAGGAACCCGAGACCACGTGGTGGAGCTAAGCATAACTGCATGTGCCACAAAAATACTGAACTATTCACTGCTTACCCAACTAGCCATGACATTTCATAGCACCAAGAAACCTGCACTGCCAGTGGGTGCTCACACACACACACACACACACACACACACAGAGGCACACGCACACAGAGGCACACATACATATTTTATTTGCTTAAACAATATCTGTTTATCCAATGTCACTTGTTTAAAGTATCACTCTATAGAATCTTTATTGATTTCTTATTCAAGACATATTCTATTTTAAACCCCACTTTTTTATGTTTATAAATGGCATTTATTCTAGTTCACTAATGTTATTGGTATCTAGTATCTTCTCTCTTTCAAAAGTCAATATTTCTTTTTTTTTTTTTGTCTTGTTTTTATGGTCTATAAAATGCTCATAGCCTGCCCCTCAGAGAAAATAAAATTGCAAAACAATTTCAGGAACTTTACAAGTTCCCGCAAATTTACTCAAGGCCTCTCCTACCAAGGAACTGACATTAGAACTCTTGTTCTCACAGTAATTCAGTTTTTTTTTTTTAAGTCTATTGAACCTTGGTTTTAATGCCTGTCCCCAGAATCTAGCAGAGTACCTGACACATAGTAGCCTCTGCATGAGTGTTTACAGAATGAATAAACAAATGAACGAATCATGGAAAAGTCATGTGAATAAAGGATCTTAAATGACAGACCTTGAATTGTAAGATATTTCAGAATTACTAAGTCTTATATAAATTATGGCAGACATACTCTAGTGTGACCCCTCAGGTTCCCAACCTCCTGGTGTTCATTACCATATGTATCCCCCTTCCCTTGAGTGTGGGCAGGACCTGAGAATTGCTTATGACCAATAGAATATGGCAACAGTGATGGAATGTCACTCCTGTGAATATGTGAAGTTATGTAAGAATGCATATTGCTACAAACTCACTCTAGAGACTGTCTCTCTAACTGCCCTTGAAGAAGTAAGCAGTCATGTTGAGAGGCACATGTGGTTAGCAGCTGAGGGTGACCTCCAAGGACTTAGAGCTGTCTCCAGCACACAGCCAGTGAGATAGTCTCAGTCTTACAACTGCAAGGAAATAAATTCTTCTAATAATTTGAAAAATCTAAGAAGTAAATTCTTCCATAGTTTAGCCTGCAGATGAGAAAGTAACCTGGTTCACACCTTGATTGCAGGCTTTTGAGACCCTGAGTAGAGGACTCAGCCAAGGCACGTTCGGACTCCTGACTTAAACTGTGAAATTATGAATGTGCGTTGTTTTAAGACACTAAGTTGGCGGTGATTAGCAATAGAACATAGATGGTAGATAGATAGATACATATATACGTATATGCATACGTAAGAGATGAGTAGATGTATATTTTGTTTGTGATCTACATGACTTAATCTAGAAAATGTTCTGACCTCTCTGATTTTAAGGGGAAAGTAGTTAGTAATAGATAGTTTTTAACTTACATTTAGAAAAATATATTTAATAAAGCAAAAAATTAAAGTTTTATAGCATTAAAAAAATCAAATTTTGTTCTTTTATTGTCTTTTTTTCCCCTTAAACTCAAAGCACAGTAGGATTGATTACTTTTTCTCTATACCATTCTCTGAGGAACTCTAGATTCATTAACTCAGGGGCCACTATTGTGGGATCACCCTGAATTGATTACAAAAATCCCATGGGGAAATGAACATAACAGGTGACAATATGAAACCTCTGAAAAATTTTCTTTGGGTTAGTATAATTAGTTCAACCCAAGGTATGTATGAAAAAAAATAAACATAGTTCATAAAAATTATTGTATAAAATGCTGTGCCCCAAAAATCAAATTCATGTTTAATTCCCAAAGCATATTATGGTTAGTGATTTTTTTTCTTGAAGGTTAGGATTAGTACAATTTCTTAGGACTGAAATTTGATAGGGTAATTATGTTTTTCTTCTGGATTTTGCTGGAGTATTTTAAAATTTTATTAACTTGATTTTTTTTCTCCCCAAAATGACAGCCTCATTTAAAATCTCATGCTCAAATATTTTAAGGTCTCCGTTTCTTAGCATGTGTGTCCTATATCTTTAAGACTGACAGGAAAAAATATTTTTAATACAATTTTTTACTTTATTCTAAGAATGATTTTTTTCTCAGCTCTGTATCAGGTGCTCTCCATGAAAATTACAAAATAAAAATATAATTTGACTACATTATTAAAACTGTGGAAAATATAGACAATTAAAAATAAATTAATACTCCAAACTGAAGATAACCACAGTTAACATGATATAGGACTTCCTAGGTTTATTATTTGTTTATTTGCTTTATCTTAATAGAACACTTAATTTGTCTCACTGTATATTTGTGTGTTTGTGAAATATTATTTTTTTAGTCAACAAATATACATTGCTGTCCTACTATATTCC
The DNA here is from genome assembly GCF_949774975.1 of Lagenorhynchus albirostris. Classification (NCBI taxonomy): domain Eukaryota; kingdom Metazoa; phylum Chordata; class Mammalia; order Artiodactyla; family Delphinidae; genus Lagenorhynchus; species Lagenorhynchus albirostris. Next base: position 38,793,202 of record NC_083112.1, on the reverse strand, counting down.
AGGTACTGTTATGCCTGGAGAATAGAAAGGTGAGCAAATAGTCTTTAGAGATTAATGGGAGAGACAATTGTGAATCAACTAATCACACAGATTCTCTTTAAGGAAAAGATATAAGTACCATGATAAAGAAAAATTGTTCCAACGAAAAGAGGACTAAATAAGACTAAGTAAGACTCCACATATATGAGTTCTATTCTTGACTCACAAACTATGTAACTTAGGCCAAGCACTTCCCTTTTTACTCCTCTGTATAAAATAATTTTATACTGTGTGGGCTGTGGGGTCCTATTAAGGTCTAATTTTCATTAGCCCAGTGCCAAGTAATCCTTGCAGAAGTAGTTCTTTCACAAGTTGTTCGTCTTACGACTCATCTTAGTAATATTCAATGTCTCAAACTTCCTCTTAAAAATGAGATTAGTGTCCTCAAATTTAAAACTCAATGTCAGTGATGACTATATTGTATTACACACTGTCTTAAAACCTGTGCACATTGCAGGTGGTTTCTTTGAATAGTAAAAGCATAACCTGTGAAGTTAGGCATTCCCGAGTTCATATTATGCCTCAGCTACTTGCTAAGTAGTTTTGACAAATAATTTACTTATAATACTATTTAACTTGCAATACTGGTGTGGAATCATAAACAATATATTAAAACATTTACTAGCATTCCTGACTCATAAGTAGACTTCAGTAAATATTACCCATAAATATACCAGGTATCAAAACTATCCTTAGCGAGAAATTCACCAGCTGAATTCATACCCAGTCCAGATAGAGGTAGAAGCATATGACAGTCAGGGCTTTAATAATATAAATACAATGTGAAAATTTGAACATCATTAAACAGGAGAAAATGCTTAAAATTAGCATTTAAAAGAAAAACAGATGAAAAAATAACTCCATTCATGATTCTCAATGGGACAGGATTAGGACCTAATTCTGAATTAGTGGTAATAAACTGCTCCCAATCTGATTACATAATTGTTTTTGTTTCTTTTTAACTTGGTGAAATTTCTTCATCACTCTAGCTATATGTCTTAAAAATTAAAATCCTCAATTGAAAATCCCCTTACTATTTTATTAGAATAAATGGTTTTATTGAGTTTTACATGGAGGGCATGATCATGTTAATTTTTTCCTTAAAAAGTTAACTTTTTAAGGAAATATGATTAATTCTGTTATTTGGGAATGGGATAAATCTTTTTATGCAGAAAAACTGACAAAACTCACTGCAAGAAATATTGCATGTGTGTGTGCCATTTGTGGGACAGTTGACTAAGTATGCACTAGGACTCAGAAGTGCCTAGAACATAGAGACACTATCTCTTTGGTTGCCAGAGGGCTACATTAAAGTCTAAAGGTATATTAAAGCTTAAGTTTCCAAAAACTCCCCCACATGATACCATTTGTATTAATTTCTTTAAAAAATGCATAATGAAAAAAGTTACTATGAAATTATTACTAAATTTTAATTATTTTTAAGAATCATTATATTTGAAAAACTAGGAATCCATACAGATATAATACTTAATAACTCTATAGATAATACAAATTTATATGGATATTGCATGATTGCTATAAAATCATGACTCTTCAAGAGACAGAAAATGCCACTGAAGACAATGGAAATGGTTTAGATCTACATAGCAAGATTATTACTGTTGAAGATTATTGCTTCAATTACTCTGTACCTTACTCCACAAATTCTTCAAAGTTAATTACAAAAATGTGACTGCAGAATTTTAAGATAATATATCATAATATTATACTAATATGAATTACTGCTTAGTTATGGATCTCAGTGTTTCTAGGCTAGTCTAATGAATTCTCCTCTAGATGTTTGCAAAAGAGGTTAAAATTAAAGTCGTTTTAAATGTCAAAAGAAGTGTTAGCCTCCAGGGGCCCTCTGGGCTCCACCTTTCCCTATCTGACTCTTATCCTTCCTTCCCAATCATGGATAAGGATGGCTTCTCCAGCAAGGAGCACTGTTCTGGTTTAACACATTTTTATGAACGTGATTCTTCTGGGTGAAGTCACTGTGCTGAGTTGAGTGTTGCAGTGTACAAGGGTGTGTCTTCCCTTGGGTCTTTTTTTCCATGTGACAGGATTGGTAAAAATTCTGGGGAGTTCTTCAAGCAGGCTTGAAAGTTTCCCCCCTACCCCCAGCTTTAGAATCTCTCATGTCTTCTCCTATTTGGCAGTTTACCCAGTGCTATTTTCCAGGTTTAAGAAATTGTTGGATGAGTAACTGCACCTATTAGATAAAGTCCTGGCCTAGGGCAGCTTAGCTTAACCATATTGCAGCATACATTTTTTTTTTTTTACCTTTACTTCCGTGAAAATAACTGGTGAACTACATAGAAAAGTCCTAAAACCATTTGTGCCAGTGTGTTTAAAATAGAGCTTTCCTGTCTTGATTTTGGAGGAGGCCCAAAGACCAGAGGAGCCATGTGCAGAAGAGGTGGTCAAGAACCAGTTTTGCGACCCTTGCCTTAATGCTAATAAGAGATGTTTTAAAATTGGAGAAGGGGAAGTTGCAGACTAGGAAATCTGTTTAGAAAGAGCTGTCCTACATATCCAACCTCTTTACACAAGTCCTGCAAATGTTGAGACAATGGAACCACAGGTTCAGTGGTCCTTAGACTAACCAGAACCAAGAAATCTAAGGAGAATTTTTGACCAGCTCCGCCAAATGCTGTGAGATGAGTAGTTGCCTCTTTGGATATGGCCTGACCTTCTGGATATGTGAAGTCAAAAGATGCATGTATGTTTTCCTTATGGGACCAAGAAAGAGGACATGAAAGATTAAGAACCAGAGCTGGTATGGAATTTGCTTAGATTTTCCTAAAAGATTGGCTGAGGAAAACTTCAGCAGATAGAAGATGCAAATGTAACTTCATATGTCAATGAGAACAGAACCACCTATCAGAAAAACCTGCAGAGATGGGAGCACAGCTTGAGAGGGCGCATATGTACAAAAGATCCCCCACCACTACCCTGAAATCAAAGAGTCAGTTTAAAATCCTAGAAGGCATAAAACGCCAATGCTGGATTACCACAATAGGACTAGTTAAGAAAGTCCTTTCATGCTTTTTACCTCTTCTTGGTATTTCTACTTCAACCATAGAATTGCCAGAGGCACTTTAATATCTAAAGCAGTGAGAGAAAGAGCTAGGACATTACGAAAACATCACCCTAACCCCATTTCACACAATAGACAAGTTTGAAGCAGGCCAAGGTGAGTTAGAAAAAACTTTTAATTCAAATCAAACAGAAATCACGATCATTGCTTTGGACTGGACATAATAATTATTGAATTGCACTTCTAATTTTTAAGTAAAGTGAACTAGTTAGTGATTAAAAAAAAATAACAATAACATGAACAAAAAAGATATAGCATTTGCCCAAATTTTTCTTCAAAGGCCGAGGAAGAAGTACCCTCACAGGGCTTACCTGGAATGTATAATGATTTCTGAGGTGAGGTGTGAGTTTGTCAGAAAATAAAGGATTTTGCCAGTCTCATCCCACTCATTCCACTCTTTCAATGTATTGGTTAAAAAAAAAACATCCAAAATTAAAATAGACAAAAAATATAAACCCATAAACCCCCACATCATTATCACTCCTCTTCATACTTGTTTTAATCACCATGTTTTATGTATATATGTGTGTGTGTGTGTGTGTGTGTGTGTGTGTGTGTTTATGTGTGTGTGTATAGTCTTCATTGGAAAAGAGCATTCCACAGGACACTTTTTTCTTTTTCTTCATTGACTATGTTCCACTTAACTATATTTAATCAATTCTAAAATGTAAAACTGTCTTCCCATTTTAATATCTTTGACATCTAGATGTCTTTCATAAAACGGCTTCTTGCAATTGTATCTGCAGCATTTTTTCTTTTTTCATGGTTCATAAAATAAAGATGCACCAAAGAATTTAACAGCCAATATACCAAGCACATTAGACTTGATATATTTCAAAGAATATTACAACAACAATAAAGCCAGCAAAAAACAACTGAATGTCCATTTACTTGCTCCCCAGAATGACTGTTAAAACTCAAGGGCACAACAGAAAACCAGAAGAACTCCAAGCAAAGTTTTTAAGAGGACTCACCAGAGTTGGGATCAGAGTTGCCATCTGCTTCAGTCCTCTTGTCCGGAGAGGCCTGGTCATAGAATTCGTCCTGTGGCTGAACCAGAGGAAGAGGGTGTGAGATCAGGGTTCCACTACCCACCGGCTCGTGGTCTCCTAGACCACTGTCACTGCAGCTTTCCTGGGAGCCGTCAGGGAGATGAAAGGTAACCCGGCGCTGCGACTACAAAGAAGACCACAGGACACACCGTTAACATCCTTCCCAAAGGAAGTGGAGGCGGAACGCAAAGCAAAGCAACTTTAACACACAGTGCAATGTCGAGGCAGAATATAAAATACTTGGAACACAGCTGGAAACAAACATTTATTATTTGTCATTTCCTATGACATATCCAACTTGCAAAATACAAGAAAGAATTTCAATCTTGTGTAATTCAAGAACAAAAAACTTGTGGTATACCATTGAAAGTTGTAGAAAGAAAGGCAAAAATGAATATATATATATATGCTAATGGTCAAAGCTATAAAAAAAATTTAAATAAGCAGAAATACAAAAATGTTTGTTTCATAGATTTGAATAAATGCATAGATAATGCAACACAACATTCCATTTCTTTTGAATGACCTAGTATTGTGTTTATTTGAGGCTTTTAAGGTAGCTTTTGCAGTGAAGCCATTATTGTCCACTGGCCCAGATGTTGCTACCAGTCATTGGTTTTAGAATATCCCTGTTGAAAGGTGTTTGTAATCCTACTTTGGCATCTATTTACACAATGTCACCATCAGAAGTGACCTAAAATATGTATATGGGTACTTTAATACATTTTTAGTATTTTAGTAAAATAAAATTGTGCCTTTCAGCACAGATCACTGCTTAGTTTTCTTGGTAAATATTCTTTTAGCTGATATAATCTATGAGATAAGAGAACATTTACAGGTGTGTATGGTGGAGATTTATGCCTTACAGAATTATGTGAGAGTAGTAAATTTGTGCTGTATGTCTGACTACACCTAATTTCCATTTTGTTTTGATAACCAAAAGACCTTTTAATATCGCATTGCATGTGGCTACTTTTACTCAGATTTAATAAAATTATGAATATATAAGTAATAAATATATAACATATGGAGATACAATGTATAACAATTACTTTATCTTACCTAAGATTTGTGTTTTCAAGAGACAATTTATAAATTGTATCCATTTGAAAGAAAACAAATGTAGAGACAAAATGTTATAGGTAGAAATACTGCTATTCTATAAATGTATTTCTTATAGACTGACAATAGAATATAGCCTATTTTCTGTGAGTCACTCGTTCAAATCTAGCTCAGAGTCATAATGGAGAAGAGCTGATACCACTTTATTGCTGTTCAATCACCTGTGTGAAGTGATTTGATAGTTTAGTACATTTTAAATGAACTAATGTAGACATCATATAAACTATAATCATAAATGGTCCTAATTGAGTCTACTGTAGCACATTGCACCTTCAAGCACAACTATCTCACTACCATTGTTCCCTCCTCAATAGAGTTTGAACCATGCCTAGGTAAGTGCTACATAATATGCAAGCAAACTTGAATACTAATATATGAAATGCATTTCTACTTTTAAGGGAAGGTCATGCTACTGATTTTATTTATTAGTGTTTCCTCTCCCAGGTGAATTTAACCCTTGAGGGAATAATAATACAAGTATTCTCTGTTTCTGTTTCAACATGCACTTAATTCATATTAAGTGTATGCTTTTGTAATAAAGAACAGTGACCAGGCTTCCTACAATACGTAATTGCTAAACATCGCTTTTAAAGTGATTGGTGTACTAAAAAGTCCATAGTTTTAGTGACTAAAGTATCTTTGGTGTTACCTCTAGAGGACTATCTCTTAGTTATAGCTTAAGTGAATAAAAAGGAAGTCAAAACATAAGAGAGACAATGGAACAATCTGAATGATTCTTCAATCTTCATAAAGCATTTCTGGGAGATGCTTATAAGGCATTATAAAATATTTGTTTCATAGACAGAAGGAAAAAGGAAAATTAACATCTGTGATATTCTTCTAAACTGTTTTAATTACAATAGTTTTTTTTTTCCTAGGAAATGTCCAAATCTGCAACATCAGTTATAACTAAATCCAGTCGTTCTCATAGTATCATTGGGCACCTACTGGTATGTAGCCTGGTGTTATATTTACTGAAAATAATAAGGAAAATATTTTTTAAACTATTTCAAATATAACTTATTAAATTCTATCTCACATATACTATACTATGCTATTTCTTTACCACTTTATAATTGAGAATAACAGATATAAATCTAGTGTAATTTATTTGCTGTAAGATCCTGTAAATTAGTGTAATATAATGTTTAAACTACTGTGGTTTATGGAAATACTTCCTAATAAATTTGACTCAGAGATGTTTAAGTCTTAATTGGCAAAATTGTGCACAATTTATCAGTCTAATGGGAGGTAGGGGTGGTGATGCATAAGGACTAAGAATGGCAACATAGATATTATAGTATGAAGCAAATTGAGTAAGCAAATCAATCTTTAACTTATCATCATAGTGACTGATGCAAGTGGAATAATGTTTGGAATATCAAGATAGAAGGAGAATATTTGAATAAATTAAAATTAAGGAAAATGAGAATGGTACATTATGAAACAGGTGTTATGGGTGTCATCAAGGAATACAGTACTTATTCAGGTTTTGCCCAAGAGCACCAGATGAGAAGTCAGAACCAGATTTCCTGCCTGGGGGTTCTTGCTCGGTAGAGCCTGGCCCTAGACAAGGACATTATGTCTTTGAAGGAGTTCTTGGCGTTGTAGAATGGAGAGAGCAGTGCCTTAAGCAGAGGAGTGTTGTAAGGCTCAAACAGATAAAATAAGAAGTGTTCTTGTTATATAATACATGACACATAGTAGGTACTCAATAAAAGGTAGCTATAATTCTCAAAATTAATAGCTTTTAACTTCTGGGGTTATCAGTGTTTAGCAGTTATAAAGATGCAATTTCTTCACCCCAGAAAAAAGTATTGTTCTTTGGGAAGAGACCTGCAGAATCTTGGCATGCCTCACAATGTGCCTGTAGGTGTGACAGCCCAGAGCCTCTCTGAGGGGAAGCTGCTCTTGGGTGGAAGTGAGGTATGAAGACCAACAGTTTAGAACACAGGGTTTCTCCTCAGAGAAAGTGAAGGTTTTCCCACTATTCTTTCAAGAAACCTATGATTGTTTGTATATTCAAAGCGAGAGAGAACTTTTTACTTATAGTCTCTGGGAATTTTGCTTTTGGGTTATCCCCATGGAAAGGAGCCCAGTTTGGGTTATAAATATAGTGAAACTCTGCCTGACTGAATTGGGACAACACATGTTATCATGAGACTACTTCAGACTTTCCAAAGCCTGGGCACTTACATTTTGTTTCCCTGTATCTATTTCTTACCCATTCCATTTTCTCCCATGGGAAACATTATTATTACATTTGGCTAAGTCTGGTTGACGGTTTGAATGTCACATTTGTTTATCTGATTTATCACTGACAGGTTAGCTCCAGGTCCCAAGCTGCCCCGAGGAAGAATAATATGGGAACAAGAACTACTAAGGCTGTTTCATGTTATTTTACTTTGGGACTGCTGATATGGATTCTGACCAAGCGAAGCTTCCATCAGAGACCCTGTACTCTATGCCAGCATAAAGTGCCATGCATGCAAATACAGGTATGTCCAGGATACTGTAAGTTGGAAGATGCCACACTGGTTAGGTCTGAGAAACATCACCAAGAACTTCTACAATATTTTTTCTTGTAGGTTAGTATGAAAGAGAGGGAAAATTCAAGATGCCCTGAGAAGATACACATGTTCCTATGTTGGACACTGTTTTCCAAGAGTCACTGAATGAGTCAGCTAAGAAATCTTAATCATTGCTTTAATTCTTCTCTTGTATGTGTCTTACTGGTACAGGATATTATTCACCAATGAATGATTCACATTCAAGCCTACAATCCCAGTCCCATTAATCTAGATAGGTTCCCATGTGCAAAGATTTAGTAGTAAGGTACATTGTGTCTTTGCATAAAATAGCAAAAATGTAAAAAAGAGTGAAATGTCTAATAGGTAACTAATAAATTATGTAATAGCATACAATTGAATCATTCACAATACTTAAAATAATGTTAATGTTTATTGATGTGGAAAATATTTATAATCTATTGTTAAGTGTAAAAATGAGGTTTGTAAAGATTTTACTGTGTTGAATTGCATTCCTGTTAATGTGCTTTAGGGTGTGAACATGTGTAAGCTAAGATCTGACTATATGCATACACTAAGGGTTTAAAGCAGTGTTGTCTGGTCATGGAATTATGATATTTAAAATTTTTATTATTTTGACTACACTAAAATTTCCATACATTGTCTTTGCAATATTAGAACATATGCTAAGTTTTAATACTTAAAATTGTATTCCTCTTCATCACTTATAGCAAAATAGAACTTAGTCCAAGAGAAAGGAAAAACCTGATAGACAGTAGTTGGGCTTGCTCTTGAGCTAAGGAATGTCAGACAATCTTCTGTCACTGTGTTGCTACCCTAACTTTCATTTTTTACTTTCTTTACCTAGCTTTTTAATCATTGCAATTAAAGAGCTTTGCCTTTCCTCAAATCACAAGATTATAGGACTAGGCCAATTATTATAAGTCAAATAAACAAATTTACCAGTTAATGACTGGCATTTAAATGATTATTTTTTGGAAAATTATAAATTGATATTATAGAAGTAGAAACAAAGTGCTACAGAATTGTTTAAATATGGTTTCACTTGTAGAAAATTCTTTAAATAATTTTTTAAGGAAATATTTTGATTTAGTTCCTTTTATCACATTTAAAAACTAATATATCATCTATATATCTATCTAATCTCTAAATAGCAAACACACACACAAACACATCAGCCAGCAATTACTTATGATGAAGTAAAAGACAAAAAGTGTTAAAGTTCCATATATGAACTTTTTTGCTTTATCTCAGCATTAAATCTGATGAAGATATACTTTTTCTTTATTTGAAATTATATCTTCATATGTAGTTATTCTCAAAGTAGCAAAGAAAATCATACCAAAAAGGGTTAAAAAATTTTGGAAACTGCATTTTAATTCAAATATTTCTTATAACATTAGTTAGAAGCTTTTTGTTCTTTCTTATTTTTAAAAGAAGATATTTCAATTGAAAATTTAAGAGTAATAGTTAAGAGTATAGTCTTACATTGCAAGCTATGGAAAGAGGAATTTTTAAATGACAAAAGAACACATTTTCAGCTAAAACCACTGATTCAATTCAATAGCAAGTTCCTCAATAGCTTCTTGCCATCTAAAATTAATGTGTACTCTACCTCTTAACAAAATCCAGAATCAAGTAAAACTCATAGAGGTTTAGAAGGTAAATTAAATGCAACCCAAAAAGCAATCTATGGTTACAGTTTAATTTGCCGTTACTTAATATTCACAGGCTTGACTGAAGGAAAACATATTAATACACACATGTTCTTCCTTATTCATGTTTGAGCGCTTTCATCAAGAAACTAAGAAAGAAGCTAAAAAATAGGTTTTTTTAGGACAAAATTATAAGGAACTTTTAAACTGGTGATAAATGAAACATTTTGAGCACAGAATTATTTTATAATGAGTCATTTTATTATTTGTTACTGATAAATTGAGTTACTCTCCTATCCTGTTGATTGGAAATTATTGGGTTGGCCAAAAAGTTCCTTCAGGTTTTCCGTACCATCTTATGGAAAAACCCAAACGAACTTTTTGGCCAACCCAATACTTAGGCTAAATGGTTCTGCTAATGAAGAATTTGTGGTTTTTTTTTTAAGCTGGAAATTATTTAGGGATTTTTCTAGTCTATTTTAACCTGTTACATTTATTTCGAATGAGGAAATGAGGTAAAGTCATTTGTCTATATAGGTTTCACTGGGAACAAAACCCACATTTTCTGATATTCAACATAAAGGGCTATTCATTCATTCATTCATTTAATAAGTAATTTTTGAGAACCTATTTGTGTGATTCATTAAAGAAACCTCAACTAAAACTGGAAGCAGGACAGGTCTGTAGGGGGAGCTCTCACATGCCACAATTCATAGTCAATTACTCGAAACAGGAAGAGACCCATGCTTACATCTCCCACAGTAAGTCGTCTCCTAATTTACTATTCTGGGGAAAGATGAAAACTTCTCTGGCCCCTGGATAGCCCATCCAGTCAGAGACTGTAGCAGTCCAACCAATGAGAAGCCTTCATACTTTGGACCCCCAGCTTCTTTGAATGGACTCTGGTTATTACAGTTCTTCCCAACTCTTGCCTTTTCCCGTGAAGCCAACCTCCCCTTCCTTGTTCTCTGGATTTGCCTATGATCCACCATAGTTTGCATAACTTGAATTGTAATTCTTAGGCCTATTTCTGTATAAACTCACTTAAGCTGGTAGAATAACTGGTTGTTACATTATTAAAGCTGACGTACTATGTGCTAGACACCGTCCTACCTGCTAAGAACACAATGGTGAACAAGACAAAAACTGTATCACACAACTTCCTAGAAAGTAGAATTTTCTTAAGCTATTCCCTAACAGTTCTGAGGATGCTTTTGATCAGCACCTGTGTCACCTTTTTTATAATTTGATTCCCTTCTAATTCTTGCAAACTATGCAGACTTAAGAAAGGTCAGTGCATGAATAGAGCTTCACTGTATTAATCAGCAATAACCTAGGGAGAAAAAAAGAGGGAAGGGGAGCATAGTCTGAATTTATGCCAAACAATCCCCAGGTCTGTTACCATCCTAAGATTGGAATCCATTGCCAATTTGTGAAAATAAAAAATAAAAAGGATAAAAGAGTAACTGAGACTGTTAGAGTAGGCTATTCTATTCTTGACTCGAATATAGAATCATTCACTTTGCATATCTTTGAACAATTTTTTTCCTCTAGGTAGTTGGAGAAATGTTAACAACCTCAAATAAGAGTTGATGAAATCAAAACCAGCAAGTTTTTCTGAAGAACATATATGCTTGACATTTTATGAGTTTATAATGAATATTTTCTGAATGAAGATGATTTACTCAGAACAGAACTAGGAAACCTAAAGAGGATGCAGCAGAAGTTAAGTATCTTTGTCCATCCTCCAAAGATGCTTTCCTGTGGGAAAAATTCTCTGTCTCCCCAGAAAGAAGTTTGCAGGGAGAGTTGCACTGTTTTAAAAATAGCAAAATGAAACATGATAACAGTCCACTAGCAGTCAGCATTTCCTTCTTTCTTCTTCAACATTTACATTTCAGAATATTTGGAAGACAAATAGGAAGGTTCAGTTTGTGTTGGAGAAATAATGTATAACAACTTCACTGACCTAAGTGATGGATGTAAAGGTGTCAGCATCTTTAAAATGAATATTTTGATTCCTAGCATTATCTATGCTACATAAACTAGGACTAGGGTGCAGATGATAACTGGCCATAAAAAGTTGAATAGCATTTTCAGGGGAAATGGGGAATGCTTGTCTATACTATACTTACTGCTCTGTTAACCAGTTTGCTATCTGCTGCTAAGCAACTGCTTCATTTCAGGATAAAGCTTTTGTCTTTTGTTTTAACTTCAGTACTCAACTGCATGTTTAGTGTAGGAAGCTTGTTTCAGTGTGTGTGGGAAACTTACAGTAACTTAAACTTAGCATGTTTCCTTTACTTTGTAAATGTCTTATTGTGAAATGACTTCCTTAAATTTAAGACATACTTTTTTGTGCTTTGTAAGTAAAGTGTGTTGAATACTTCATAGAACTTCATATGGCTGGAAGACTCGTGTTAATGACATATGATGAAATTTTTAGTCTAATTTTATTTTTATTTCCTTTGGATCTCAGTATGATCTGTGAGAAAGTCAGATAGCATTTCTCTCCACATGCAAAAACAATTGATAGCTTTAAGGAACTTGAGAGAAAATTAAATTCTTTGTACTGTTTTTGGGGGTAACCTTGGTGTTTGAATTTAAATATATGAAACAAACATAAAACAGGAATCTCCTCCCTACATCATTTTCCACTGTGGGACACCAGAGAAAGGGAAAAGGGTTAGGAACAACTTCCTTCCTTGGTTTGATGGCATCACCCCACTCTTAAGTTTCTTCTAGGGTCCAAAGCAAGTAGAGAGGATTAAGAATTGTCAGCATTGTTGGTTATTTTGCTCCTTATAATACTTATTTGGTTCCTGCTATCAGAAACACCCTCAACCTATTTCTTACAGTTAAATGTTGCCCAGTAGGAATGCAGCACATTATCTGAGCACACAAAATATAAAATGACTATATTAAACAGGAACAGCTGCTCCTGAAACTACAAGCAGAATTCTTGCATCTATAAATTATATGTACAGAAATAGGAAAGAAACAACTCAGCAAGAGTCCTTTCCAATTTAGTTTTCTAGCATAAACAAATCCATGTGATGCAGGAAGTTACCCTTATCATATTTACAAAATCTGCATACATAATAGTTATAGCAATTTAATTAGAAATTCCACTAAGTTATCACTGTTGTTAAATAAAAATACAGAACCCACTGATATAGCATGTGGTCTTTTACCAAAAGTGAGCCTTCTTTGGATAATAAAAAATCACTAAAAATATGCATCAGATCTGTCAGTATTGTTAACAGAAATAGAGTCTGATTTGGTGTTTAGGATTCAAGAATTCTTCTCAGGGCTTCCCTGGTGGCGCAGTGCTTGAGAGTCTGCCTGCCGATGCAGGGGACACGGGTTCGTGCCCCCGTCCGGGAAGATCCCACATGCCGCGGAGCGGCTGGGACCGTGAGCCATGGCCAACGAGCCTGCGCGTCCGGAGCCTGTGCTCCACAACGGGAGAGGCCACAACAGTGAGAGGTCTGCGTACCGCAAAAAAAAAAAAAAAAAAGAATTCTTCTCAGGCAATTTTAGCACAAGTAACAAAAGAGGTAATGGCATCTCCCTAGCATTCCCCTCTGTTAATAATTCCCAATACAAAATAAGACTTGTAAAACAAAAATAGACCATTTTTTTCTTTAAGTAAGTTGTATTTTTCAAAAGGTAGTCCTTAGATTATACTTATATACTATATTATATTATATTATAATTATCTTCAGACAATGGGTACTTGACTCAAAAGAGTTTGAACATGCATGCACACACACTTTAAACCTCCCTTGTGTATTCAATTACAAGATCATAATTGCCTAGTAAGAGTGAAAACTAGTAATCCAAGGCTTTAGGGGAAAAATCATGTTATTTCAAATTAAAGAATGAAACACAAATGGAGAGGTAGAAGAAGCAAGAAGCAATCTGTATAAATTCTCCAGAAAATACTATTATTGTACAATGATAGGTTGTTTAAAAGTCCTCATGAAAGTTTGTTAGTCTGCACCTAAAAAGTGGTATGATCTGTCTCAATGGACCTTGTGTCAAACACTGCAGTTTCATTTTATTTATTTAACTTTTTGTGTTATTTTTTGTAGTATAAAGAAGAATGTTAAAACTTTTTAGAAGCAGTGAAGGAATAAGAAGTTATTTGAACTAGTCCTCACACACGTAAAGCCTATCTGTCCCTGACAGTCTATGGATTACAAATAATTCTGAGCCATCAATCAAATCTTCTTCAACAAAAAAGAAAAATGGTGGGGCTTCCCTGGTGGCGCACTGGTTGAGAGTCCACCTGTCGTTGCAGGGGACACAGGTTCGTGCCCTAGTCCGGGAAGATCGCACATGCCGCGGAGCGGCTAGGCCCGTGAACCATGGCCGCTGAGCCTGCACGTCTGGAGCCTGTGCTCCACAACGGGAGAGGCCACAACAGTGAGAGGCCTGTGTACCACAAAAAAAAAAAAAAAGAAAAAGAAAGAAAGAAAAATTGTGATGGGAATGATATTGCTGAAGGAGGAGCCTCTTTCTAGTCTATGATTCATATGATTCGTATATGGAGAGTGTTCTATAACTATTAATTACTACAGGAGCCGTCAAAAGAGTCAGCCATGATAAAGAACTCAGTCCTCACAGGCAGGTTAATGGGGGGACTGATTTGCTTGGGGAAGGTGGATAGTGGGACATAGTCTACAGAACATAAGTATAGGTCCAGGTTACACTTAGAGGATATGGAAATGTGTGTGCACAGGAACAGAACATGACCCTGACATTATTGAACAACTATTGAATTCTCTTTTCTAGGTTCTCTTATAAACATGACCCATACTTGCAAAATGTTTTTTCCGGAATGGGAAAGGGTGAAGCAGAGCAGATAGGGAAGAAGTTGTCTTTGGCCATGAAAAGCACACAAATAAGAAACAGGCATCCCTGGAATTTCGTCTGAAATCTTGGACTCATTGGTAAATAATCTCACAGGCCATAGATTGATAGATAGATTGATTTTGGATGGCTAGCTATACTCTAAAAATCGGTGTCTGTATTAACTATCAAATTTTAAATAATTATTAGGAACTTCATTTATCCTTTGTAATTATATGGTGAAAAACACTTGTATTGTGAAAGACAAGCATTTTCTAATTTTGTCATCTTTTAGTTCTCTCAAAGGACATCCATGAAAATATTGTTTGCAGTTGAAAATTTTTGATTAGGAATATGTGATACTCAAGTCATATTTCTTTTTCTCATAGTAAGTTAGGAAGAAAATAGGAGACTTTAAAAATATATCTACAGCATATACATAAACTCATGTATGTGTATTTATATATAGATGATGCAAAACTTATGCACAAACTCCAACACAGACTGACATGCTGCACGTGTCTTAGCATGTGAAATTTTCCTATTCTTAGACAAGGAAATTGTCAAATATATCCAAGATCTTTGCTATGTTTATCAATGTTGAAAATGAAATCTAAATTTTATTAATTGAATCTGAGAAAACCTGAATTAATCTAGACAAATCTGATACCATTGCATTCCAGAAAGTGTCTATTCCTGGTTATATTTAGTGCCACATAATATATAGTTTCACCTGGTGACAAAAATTAACTTGTTTAGCAATGATATTTCTTTTTTTTTTTACATCTTTATTGGAGTATAATTGCTTTACAATGGTGTGTTAGTTTCTGCTTTATAACAAAGTGAATCAGTTATACATATACATATGTTTCCATATCTCTTCCCTCTTGCTTATCCCTCCCTCCCACCCTTCCCTATCCCACCCCTCCAGGCGATCACAAAGCACCAAGCTGATCTCCCTGTGCTATGCGGCAGCTTCCCACTAGCTATCTCCCTTATGTTTGGTAGTGTATATATGTCCATGCTTCTCTCACGCTTTGTCACAGTTTACCCTTCCCCCTCCCCATATCCTCAAGTCCATTCTCTAGTAGGTCTGTGTCTTTATTCCTGTCTTACCCCTAGGTTCTTCATGACATTTTTTTTTCATAAATTCCATATATATGTGTTAGCATATGGTATTTGTCTTTCTCTTTCTGACTTACTTCGCTCTGTATGACAGACTCTAGGTCTATCCACCTCATTACAAATAGCTCAATTTCATTTATTTTTATGGCTGAGTAATATTCCAGCAATGATATTTCATTGAGTGTAGAATTCACCATATAAAATTGTGATTATAAGATGAGGAAAAACATTTTTTAAAAAATGGAAATTGTATAAAATATCTAATTCTTTAAGGAGGAATTACTTAATAATTAAAATAGTGATACCACTATGCTTTTAGAGATTTAGAGTTTGTGCTCTTGAACTGTATTGTGAACCTGCGTGACATTATATTGCAGAGTCTCAAGATACCAAACATTGGCCCTTTTATGATCTGACTTTACTTTTTGAAACAACTAAAAGCTGTCTGTAATGATGAACAGTAGCATTTTACAAAGAAGGCAAGATTACAAAATAATATGGCACATTTTCTTCGGTGGCTTAACTTTGAGAACAATTACAAAAGAGAAGTTCCAAAATATTTTGAGAAATGATGATACTCAGTGTAGGAATGGACAAGGGCCAATTTGAAGGACAGCATTCCTCTAAGTACATGATTTCTGTTTCTTAGCTAAAAATCAGTCACAGCTTTATTCTCAGCTTATATGCAGGAATGTTCTTTTTAGATCTAAATTTAGAAAGAATAATGCAGGTGGTCTGGTATGAGAGAATGAAATGAATGGGTATGGTCTTCATAAGGGGTTTTGAATTACAGAAATCTGAGAACATCCTTATGAAACAATCTTGCTACATATGTATTGAGCAGTAACATTTGGATATGGAAATCATATCAAAATATTTTGAAAGTATTAATAAGCATTATTCAGTAGAGTGTAAAACACTGATGTCCTGATAAACTGGAGGAAAATGTTTTAAGTTTCTTTTACTTTGAGAAAATGTAATATGTAACTACTTACTGTACTCTGCTAGAATCAGAGCCCTTATAATGATCTTAAGAAAACAGAGAAACTAACCCAGTTGGAATAAACATGATTTAAGACTTTATATCTCTTTTCTCCTGGGTAGAGCAGCCTTTGTTCTTAACATTCAAAGTAGCTGGACTTTATTTAAAAAAAAAAAAAAATCCACCTATTACTGCAGACAGTCACTGTGACTTTGAGACTGATATTTGAAACAAAAATCACTCTCACATCTCACTGATAATCACTACTTGCTCTGTGGCTCTTAGTCTTTCCTTTGAAAACATTACTGAGTCACCGATCTCTGTTATATGTGCACTGAGGATAATTTGCTTCCCTGAATACAAACATAAAATTCAAACATCTATCAAAAACTTCTGTATGTCAAAAGCTTCTGTAGATTTAGGTAGCATCTATATAATAATGAGCTGTATTCAGAAAAAATGAAGTTACTTTCAAAGAGCAAAACTCCCCAGTATTATATTCCAAATGTGGACACAGCCATCCAGAAGGTAAGGGTTCAAAAATCTTTGCAATATTTTTGGAAGATAAGAAAGTAAACACTGTTAAGTCCACTTGACTCTAAGATCCAACATGTGTGCCCAGAAATTCTTTCTGTTTTTGTCTGGGACAGAGATGGAAAGATGGTCTCAGAATGAAACATTTACAGAATTTTCCACACCAGAGGTAACTTATTAAATGGTACAATTTGGCCTGTGCATTAAAATTTAAGAATAGTAAGGTAGCCTACAATTTGAAAACAATATTAAATTTCCTAAAGTTTTTATTTAGGATCTTGATAGTCAGAAATATAGTATCCTATGTATATAATGTTAAAAATGATGGACATACTGCTAGTCTGGAATAAATTATTTTCGATGAAATTGTTGTACGCAATTGTTTAAACAAGTGTACTTAAATAAAATGGGAGAAGAATACAATTAAATATTTGAAAGAAAACTTACCCTATCTAGGAGATATAAAAAAAAATTAAAACATTAAGAGATGACACTAAGGTAAACTACAGGCTTCAGTTAATAATAATACATCAACATTATTCCTTGTAACAGATGGACCAAACTAATGCAAGGTGTTAATAGGAGAAACTGTTCAGGAGGAGAGTATATATGGGAAGTAATAGTTTGTGCACAATTTTTGTGTAAATCTAAAACTGCTTTAAAAATAAAGTCTATTTTTAAAAAATCCAAGGGTTAAACAAAAAAAGAAGGTAGACAGACTTTATCAGTGAAAGTGAAGATTTCAGGCTATGTTCATGGAATATAAAAGATGATAGTGCTGTTTTGCATTATATTGAATTTTACTTCTATGAGTTTGTGTGTGTGTGTGCATGTGCAGTGATATAAATACTCATGTATTACCATTATTATATTTAGCCCTGATTGATCCTTTCTAAGTCATAAATAAAGGTTCTATACTTAGATAATTATATGCATTTCAAAAAAGAGTATTTCTGTATGTGCAACTTTGTGATTGTTGTCTACAATTGTCCTTGGATCCTTTTTAAAATTTTTGAAACAGTATAAACTTTAAAATGTTCTTCATTAAATAGACATTTTAATTTATAATTTATAATGATGTAAGCCAGTTTTGACACTTTTAGGGGCATATGTCAGATAGTTAACTTCATGAAGATGAAATGAAATGTTCCTCATATAAGAAAATAATTCTGATCTAGTCCATGTCCTAGCCTGACAGATGGAAGAAGATAGATGATGGTACTTTGGGAATTAAGGAATTACTTTCCTGGAATAGATCATAGAGCTTAATGTTTATAGAAGGCATCTTATCTTAGGTTTCATCTTATCTTAGGTGCTTAGGCTGACAAAGCACGTAAAGAATGTGGCTCAGAAATCTTATTTGATCACTAACTTTTCATAGATATGAAAATCTAGGAGATTTTCATTGGAAATGCAGTGTGGATGATAACTGATCAAATATGGCAGCTAACCAATTTTTGCTCCTGGGAAACTCTGACAGAAAAAAAGCTCTTTTTGTGCAAGGGCACCATCATTTGACTCTCACACAAATATAATCTCTCCTTATGTCTGCAGAACAATACTGTTAGAACAAACAGTGCTATCAGTGTTTCTAGTGAAAGAACAAATTAAAAATTAAGAGCTTGAGATTTAAATCTATACTAGTAATGCATGTTAATAATCTTACAAAATATTATATTCACTAAATTCATTACTAAGCTTCAAACTGTATGCAAAAGATGTTCATATTAACAAAAGAGAGTAAAAGGAAAACTATAATAAATTTTGAGCACCCATAAAATGGACACATCTGAAACTACATCATTAAAATAATTTTAAGTGTGGAGAATACATGCTACGATAGAATGGTTTAAGTTTTAAGAAATTCCCTAGAGCTCTTTACTCAGCCATTCAACAAGAACTGTTAATCACCCACTATCTACCAGGTACTCTTAGATACTGAGGGAAATTTTTCAATCAAGAATGACACAATCGGAGGAGCTTCAAGATGGTGGAAGAATAAGACGTGGAAATCACCTTCCTCTCCACAAATACATCAGAAATACATCTGCATGTGGAACAGCTCCTACAGAACACCTACTGAACGCTGGCAGAAGACCTCAGACCTCCCAAAAGGCAAGAAACTCCCCACATAGCTGGGTAGGGCAAAAGAAAAAAGAAAAAAGAATAGGGATGGGACCTGCACCAGTGGGAGGGAGCTGTGAAGGAAGAAAGGTTTCCACACACTAGGAAGCCCCTTCACGGGCAGAGACTGTGGGTGGCAGAGGGGGGCGTTTCAGAGCCACAGAGGAGAGCACAACAGGGGTGCGGAGGGAAAAGCGGAAAGATTCCCGCAGAGGATCGGTGTCGACCAACACTCACCAGCCTGAGAGACTTGTCTGCTCACCCGTCGGGGTGGGTGGGGGCTGGGAGCTGAGGCTCAGGCTTCAGTCGGAGCACAGGGAGAGGACTGGGGTTGGCTGCGTGAACACAGCCGGAAGGGGCTAGTGCACCACGGCTAGCTGGGAGGGAGTCCGGGAAAAGGTCTGGAGCTGCCGAAGGGGCAAGACACTTTTTCTTGCCTCTTTGTCTCCTGGTGCGTGAGGAGAGGGGATTAACAGTGCCACTTAAAGGAGCTCCAGAGACGGGCACGAACTATCAGCGTGAACCCCAGAAATGGGCATGAGACGCTAAGGCTGCTGCTGCATCACCAAGAATCCTGTGTGCAAGCACAGGTCACTATACACACCTCCCCTCCCAGAAGCCTGTGCAGCCTACCACTGCCAGGGTCCCGTGATCCAGGGACAACTTCCCAGGGAGAATGCACGGCGTGCATGAGGCTGGTGCAATGTCATGCCGGCCTCTGCCGCTGCAGGCTCGCCACGCATCCGTACCCCTGCCACCCCCTGTCTGAGAGCCAGAGCCCCCGAATCAGCGGCTCCTTTAACCCCGTCCTGTCTGAGCTAAGAACAGATGCCCTCAGGTGACCTACACGCAGAGGCGGGTCCAAATCCAAAGCTGAACACCAGGAGCTGTGCGAACAAAGAACAGAAAGGGAAATCTCTCCCAGCAGCCTCAGGAGCAGAGGATTAAAGCTCCACAATCAACTTGATGTACCCTGTAGCTGTGGAATACATGAATAGACAACGAATCATTCCAAATTGAGGAGGTGGACTTTGGGAGCAATTATATATATATATATATATATTTACCATTTTCTCTTTTTGTGAGTGTGTATGTGTATGCATCTGTGTGTGATTTTGTCTGTATAGCTTTGCTTTTACCATTTGTCCTAGGGTACTGTCTGTTCTTTTTTGTTTGTTTGTTTAATTACTTAATTTTTTTTCTTAATAATTATTTTTTTAATTTTTTATTTCAGTAACTTTATTTTATTTTATCTTTTACTTCCTTCCTTCCTTCCTTCCTTCCTTCCTTCCTTCCTTTCTTCCTTTCTTCCTTTCTTTCTTTCTTTCTTTCCTTCTTTCTTTCTCTTTTTTCTCCATTTTATTCTGAGCTGTGTGGATGAAAGGCTCTTGGTGCTCCAGCCAGGCATCAGGGCTGTGCCTCTGAGGTGGGAGATCCAAGTTCAGGACACTGGTCCACCAGAGACCTCCCAGCTCCATGTAATATCAAACGATGAAAATCTCCCAGAGATCACCATCTCAATGCAAGACCCAGCTTCACTCAACGACCAGCAAGCAACAGTGCTGGATACCCTATGCCAGAAAACTAGCAAGACAGGAACACAACCCCATCCATTAGCAGAGAGGCTGTGTAAAATCATAATAAGTCTACAGAATTAAGTTCACCCCAAAACACACCACCAGACATGGACCTGCCCACCAGAGAGACAAGATCCAGCCTCATCCACCAGAACACAGGCAATAGTCCCCTCTACCAGGAAGACTACACAACCTACTGAACCAACCTTAGCCACTGGGGACAGACACCAAAAACATCAGGAACTATGAACCTGCAGCCTGTGAAAAGGAGACCCCAAACACAGTAAGTGAAGCAAAATGAGAAGACAGAAAAACACACCGCAGATGAAGGAGCAAGGTAAAAACCCACCAGACCTAACAAATGAAGAGGAAATAGGCAGTCTACCTGAAAAAGAGTTCAGAATAATGAGAGTAAAGATGATCCAAAATCTTGGAAATAGAATATAGAAAATACAAGAATCGTTTAACAAAGACCTAGAAAAACTAAAGAGCAAACAAAAAATGATGAACAACACAATAAATGAAACTAAAAATCCTCTAGAAGGGATCAATAGCAGAATAACTGAGGCAGAAGAACAGATAAGCGACCTGGAAGATAAAATAGTGGAAATAGCTACTGCAGAGCAGAATAAAGAAAAAAAGAATGAAAAGAATTGAGGACAGTCTCAGAGACCTCTGGAAAAACATTAAACGCACCAACATTCGAATTACAGGGGTCCCAGAAGAAGAAGAGAAAAAGAAAGGGACTGAGAAAATATTTGAAGAGATTATAGTTGAAAACTTCCCTAATATGGGAAAGGAAATAATCAAGCCCAGGAAGCACAGGAAGTCCCATACTGGATAAATCCAAGGAGAAACACACCAAAACATATATTAATCAAACTGCCAAAAAAATTAAATACAAAGAAAAAATATTAACAGCAGCAAGGGAAAAACAACAAATAACACACAAGGGAATCCCCATAAGGTTAACAGCTGATCTTTCAGCAGAAACTCTGCAAGCCAGAAGGGAGTGGCAGGACATATTTAAAGTGATGAAGGAGAAAAACCTGCAACCAAGATTACTCTACCAACCAAGGATCTCATTCAGACTCGATGAGAAATCAAAAGTTTTACAGACAAACAAAAGCTAAGAGAATTCAGCACCACCAAACCAGCTCTACAATAAATGCTAAAGGAACTTCTCTAAGTGGGAAACACAAGAGAAGAAAAGTACCTATGAAAACAAACCCAAAACAATTAAGAAAATGGTCATAGGAACATACATATAGATAATTACCTTAAACGTGAATGGATCAAATGCTCCAACCGAAAGACACAGGCTTGCTGAATGGATACTAAAATAAGACCCATCTATATGCTGTCTACAAGAGACCCACTTCAGACCTACAGACATGTACAGACTGAAAGTGAGGGGATGGAAAAAGATATTCCATGCAAGTGGAAATCAAAAGAAAGTGGAGTAGCAGTTCTCATATCAGACAAAATAGACTTTGAACTAAAGACTATTACAAGAGACAAAGAAGGACAGTAAATAATGATCAAGGGATCAATCCCAGAAGAAGATATAACAACTGTAATATTTATGCACCCAACATAGGAGCACCTCAATACATAAGGCAAATACGAAGAGCCATAAAAGTGGAAATCGACAGTAACACAGTCATAGTAGGGGACTTTAGCACCCCACTTTCACCAATGGACAGATCATCCAAAATGAAAATAAATAAGGAAACACAAGCTTTAAATGATACATTAAACAAGATGGACTTAATTAATATTTATAGGACATTCCATCCAAAAACAACAGAATACACATTTTTCTCAAGTGCTTATGGAACATTCTCCAGGATATATCATACCTTGGGTCACAAATCAAGCCTTGGTAAATTTAAGAAAATTGAAATCGTATCAAGTATCTTTTCTGACCACAACGCTATGAGACTAGATATCAATTACAGGAAAAAAAAAAAACTGTAAAAAATGCAAACACATGGAGGCTAAACAGTACACTACTTAATAACAAAGAGATCACTGAAGAAATCATAGAGGAAATCAAAAATACCTTGAAACAAATGACAATGAAGACACAACGACCCAAAACCTATGGTATGCAGCAAAAGCAGTTCTAAGAGAGAAGTTTATAACAATACAATCCTACCATAAGAAACAAGAAACATCTCAAATAAACAACCTGACCTTACACCTAAAGCAAGTAGAGAAAGAAGAACAAAAAACCTCAAAGTTAGAAAAAGGAAAGAAATTATAAAGTTCAGATCAGAAATAAATGAAAAAGAAATGAAGGAAATGATAGCAAAGATCAATAAAACTAAAAGCTGGTTCTTTGAGAAGATAAACAAAATTGATAAACTATTAGCCAGACTCATCAAGAAAAAAAGGGAGAAGACTCAAATCAATAGAATTAGAAATGAAAAAGGAGAGGTAACAACTGACACTGCAGAAATAAAAGAGATCATGAGAGATTACTACAAGCAACTCTATGCCAATAAAATGGACAACCTGGAAGAAATGGACAAATTCTTAGAAATGCACAACCTTCCAAGACTGAACCAGGATGAAATAGAAAATATGAACAGATCAGTAACAACACCTAGAATTGAAACTGTGATTAAAAATCTTCTAACAAACAAAAGCCCAGGACGAGATGGCTTCACAGGAGAATTCTATCTATCATTTAGAGAAGAGCTAACACCTATCCTTCTCAAAATCGTCCAAAATATAGTAGAGTGAAGAACACTCTCAAGCTCATTCTACAAGGCCACCATCACCCTGATACCAAAATCAAAACCAGACAAAGATGTCACAGGGTGAGAAAATTAGAGGCCAGTATCACTGATGAAAATAGATGCAAAAATCCTCAACAAAATACTAGCAAACAGAATGCAAGAGCACTTTAAAAGGATCATACACCATGATCAACTGGGGTTCATCCCAGGAATGCAAGGATTCTTCAGTATACACAAATCAATCAATGTGATTCACAATATTAACAAATTGAAGGAGAAAAACCATATGATCATCTCAATAGATACAGAGAAAGCTTTTGACAAAATTCAACACCGGTTTATGATAAAACCCCTCCAGAATATAGGCATAGAGGGAATTTTCCTCAACATAATAAAGGCCATGTATGAAAAACCCACAGTCAACATCATCCTCAATGATGAAAAACTGAAACCATTTCCACTAACATCAGAAATAAGACAAGGTTGTCCACTCTCACAACTAGTATTCAACATAGTTTTGGAAGTTTTAGCTATAGCAATCAGAGAAGAAAAAGGAATCCAAATTGGAAAAGAAGTAAAACTGTCACTGTTTGCAGATGACGTGATACTATAAATAGAAAATCCTAAAGATGTTACCAGAAAACTACTAAAGCTCTTCAAAGAATTTGGTAAAGAAGCAGGATACAAAATTAATGCACAGAAATCTTTAGTGTTCCTGTATACTAATGATGAAAAATCTGAAAGTGAAATTAAGAAAACACTACCATTTGCCATTGCAACAAAAAAAATAAAATATCTAGGTATAAACCTACCTAAGGAGACAAAAGACTTGTATGCAGAAAATTATAAGACACTGATGAAAGAAAATAAAGCTGATACAAGTAGATGGAGAGATATACCATATTCTTGGATTGGAAGAATCAACATTGTGAAAATGACTCTATTACCCAAGGCAATCAACAGATTCAATGCAATCCCTATCAAATTATCACTGGCATTTTTCACAGAAGTAGAACATAAAATTTCACAAATTGTATGGAAACACAAAGAGCCTGAATAGCCTAAGCAATCTTGAGAAAGAAAACCAGAGCTGGAGGAATCAGGCTCCCTGACTTCAGAATATACTACAAAGCTACATTAATCAAGACAGTATGGTACTGGCAGAAAAACAGAAATATAGATCAATGGATCAGGATAGAAAGCCCAGAGATTAAACCCATGCACATACAGTCACCTTATCTTTGATAAAGGAGGCAAGAATATACAGTGGAGAAAAGACAGCCTCTTCAATAAGTGGTGCTGGGAAAACTGTACAGGTACATGTAAAAGAATGAAATTAGAACACTCCCTAACATCATACACAAAAATAAACTCAGAATGGATCAAAGGTCTAAATGTAAGGCCCGACACTATAAAACTCTTAGTGTAAAACATAGGCAAAACACTCTATGACATAAATCACAGCAAGATCCTTTTTGACCCACCTCCTAGAGAAATGGAAAAAAAACCAAAATAAACAAATGGAACCTAATGAGACTTCAAAGTTTTTGCACAGCAAAGGAAACCATAAACAAGACAAAAAGACAACCCTCAGAATGGGAGAAAATATTTACAAATGAAGCAACAGACAAAGGATTAATATCCCAAATTTACAAGCAGCTCATGTAGCTCAATATCAAAAAAACAAAAAAAAAACAATTCAAAAATGGTCAGAAGACCTAAATAGATATTTCTCCAAAGAAGATATACAGATTGCCAACAAACACATGAAAGAATGTTCAACATCATTAATCATTAGAGAAATGCAAATGAAAACTAAAATGAGATATCACCTCACACCTTTCAGAATGGCCATCATCAAAAAATCTAGAAACAATAAATGCTGGAGAGGGTGTGGGGAAAAGGAAACACTCTTGCACTGTTGATGGGAATGTAAATTGATACAGCCACTATGGAGAACAGTTTGGAGGTTCCTTAAAAAACTAAAAATAGAACTATCATACAACCCAGCAATCCCATATACCCTGAGAAAACCATAATTCAAAGAGTCATGTACCAAAATGTTCATTGCAGCACTATTTACAATAGCCAGGACATGGAAGCAATCTAAGTGTCAGTCAACAGATGAATTGATAAAAAGATGTGGAAAATTTATAGAATGGGATATTACTCAGTCATAAAAAGAAACGAAATTGAGTTATTTTTAGTGAGATGGAAGGATCTAGAGTCTGTCATACAGTGTGAAGTAAGTCAGAAAAAGAAAAACCAATACCGTACGCTAACACATATATATGGAATTAAAAAAAAAATAGTTCTGAAGAACCTAGCGGCAAGAGGGGAATAAAGACACAGACCTACTAGAGAATGGACTTGAGGATATGGGGAGGGGGAAGGGTAAGCTGGGACAAAGTGAGAGAGTGGCATGGACATATATACACTACCAAACATAAAATAGATAGCTCGTGGGAAGCAGCCGCATAGCACAGGGAGATCAGCTCGGTGCTTTGGGACCACCTAGAGGGGTGGGATAGGGAAGGGTGGGAGGGAGGGAGAAGCAAGTCGGAAGAGATATGGGAACATATGTATATGTATAACTGATTCACTTTGTTACAAAGCAGAAATCAACACACCATTGTAAAGCAATTATACTGCAATAAAGATGTTAAAAAATAAATTAATTAATAAAATAAAAAGCAAAAAAAAAAATAAGAATGACACAGTCTCTCCACTCATAAGACTTACAATCTAGTAAGTGAAATAGACTGGAGTAAGTAATTATGAATGTGTTAGATATTATGAAAAAGAAATTCAGGGTGGAAAAGTAGTATACAATAGAAGGATCCAACTCACCCAGGGAAGCCTTTCAATAAGGGCTATGGCAGCTAATGCATGACTACTTGGCAGACACTGGGAGGCTACAAATCATAGTCCCACTTGTTTATAATTCCACACAAAAATATGAAATAATAACTCGGGAAGTAGCCTCTTGTCCACTTTTTTTGCTTTCCTAAGTGGAATACTAATTCTGTATCCCCTAAATAAAGATATCTTTAAAAATTTTAGTTGCTATTGAAGCACATTTCCCAATGCTTCTAAGGATCTCTTGTTTTTTACTGTTTCCACTGAAATACAGTAACATAAGCATGGATGTAGTGATGTTTACATTTTTAGGATTTAATCATTAGGTCTCAATAATGCTGGGTACTTAATAATGGTACCTTGATACACTCTCTATTGTTTGTCTCAGAATTTCTTTAGATATCTGTTATTCTCAGCTTATCATCACAAATTGTGATCAAAATCATACATGAAGAAAATTATGACAAATCAGAACTAAAATTCCTCAAAGTCAGTAACCATATCTTATATGACCTGATATATCTGGCACCTATGATAGTCCCTAGCAACTGACAGGCATTTGAAATATGTATTGCATGAAAATATATAACAATGTACATAATCACAAAGCTTCCTTTTCCTTAATGACAGTGTCAAATTAAAGAACTAGCTTGATTAAGTGTTCTTTTAAACATAAAAAGAAAATACTTATCTGTTCAGAAAATAGTGCTGAAAATTTACCTGAGTTGACAGATGGAAAAAAAAGATAAGCATATAAACTCTTCATTTTTTAATAACTAAAAAAGCATGCATCAATGCAAGTGAAATGGACTCTGTAGAACTGTTGATTGTTTCAGCAGATTTTTCCACTATTTTCTTTCTGAAGGCCATTCAACAAGTTATATCCCTGTCTGCATTGTCTTTCTCTGGGAACGACAAGGGACTCTGCCATGGATGACCCCTCTCTTACGAAAGAAAATAGAGAATCTCAATCAATCCCCTGACAAATGATGAAGTTCAGTCTCCTGATCACAGGTTAAAAAAATCCTAAGGCACAAAATAACTATACAGAATGAAAAACAGAAAAGAGGTAACGGTCTTCAAATATTTCTCTATTCTCACATATAGAAAACATCTAAATAGATATTTTAGATCATAGAATTCTAAATCTGAAAGAATCTTTTCAATGTTATGAAATGCTAGAATAAGGCATTATTAGCTAAAATATGCTTCTCGGGGCTTCCCTGGTGGCACAGTGGTTGAGAGTCCGCCTGCTGATGCAGGGGACATGGGTTCATGCCCCGGTCCGGGAAGATCCCACATGCCGCGGAGCGGCTAGGCCCGTGAGCCATGGCCACTGAGCCTGCGCGTCCGGAGCCTGTGCTCTGCAACGGGAGACGCCACAACAATGAGAGGCCCACGTACCACAAAAAAAAAAAAAAAAAAAATGCTTCTCATACAATGTTCTTAACATTCCTTCTTATATAAAATCAATCTCTTAAAAATATTTAGTTTAAATGTTTTAAATATTATAATACATTTGAAAATATAAGTCATTCTGACCAAAAGTGATTTATGTAATAAATGGGAATATGTATTTATGATAAACAATAATTAAGGTACATAATGCTCAGAAACAATATAAAATTCCTTAAATAATTACTGTAAGATTATTTATTACAGAAACCTCTTTCTTAGTTGAATAGTTTTTTGCAATATACATTTTGACACAGAAGAAATGATTACTTTTACTGGAATCAAAAAATATCGTAACATGTATTTACTCCTAATAGAGTTTAATTTCATATTGCAATGATTAATCAGAGTGGATGACTTTATTTTCTGCTGTTTTAACTACAAGAAATTATCTCTTCTGTTTTTATCCTATTATAAGGATCGTTACAAAAATGGGAAACAATTAACACCGGGTTTAATGCCTGAGTGCAGTAGAGTTAAAGTAATTGCACTCAAGGTCTGCTAACTTTTTAATCAGGTATTTGGTTGCAAGCTGCTCACAATTGATTTTGAGAGAACTACCACTATCTAAGGAGGAAAGCAGGTGTGCCAGAAAAGCAGGCATATTGGCAAAACAAATCAAAGATTTTAAAAGGAAAAGAAAAAATTAGCAAAACCAAAGCAAATGCTTGTCCTCAGGCCATTTACTTGGCTCAGCCTGTTACTGAACAAATCCAGTTGTGAGCACAAGCATAGTAGGGGAGGCCCCACAGACCTACTGCTTTCAAAGTGTAATACTAAAGCTTAGCAATGAGGAGCCTTGTCCATCTCAATGTTAGTGAATTGAGTTAATTAACAGGAAGGCTTGAAATTTCCATATTCAGTAGAGTTTAAGACACCATCTGAGGTTCCTGGAATTACATCCTAATTAGAAAAGTTCCCTCTTCTTTGCATTCAGGCTACTCTTTGAAAAACAAATTTGGTTAAGTACTTTGTTCTCTCTTACCAAAAAAAAAAAAAAAATCTTCAGTTTTTCTCCAAAAGCTAATGATATTTTATTTTTCTTTTTTTTAAATGTCATTCACCTACTGTGCAAGTGACTCCTTTCAGGCAAGTTGCACACATTTCAAGGTGCATGCATCCCCTAAGAGCACTGTGGTGGGGGGGGCATTTAAAAGACCCCCTCCTCTATAGTTCCTTGAAAGGGGAGCCTCTAAGAGTTAATACTATTGTAAAAGTTCTTTCCACTAATAGGAGAATAATCTGGTAAGAAGCAGATGAATATATATATAAAACTCCAAGTCTGAACATTTTTATGATGGTTAGATACACCATAGATCTCCCTTTACACAGAGAAAGGAAACAGAATGACAGATTTGGCGATTTACCTGGTGAATTCCAAGAGAGTGCTATTGCTTTCTTGAATTCCCAAAAGGAAGCAAGAGCATTTGAACATTTAAAGTAGAGTATAAAGGAGAACTACTTCTTGCCCCAGAAGAGCAAGTGAGAGTAGGGGGAATAAGAAAAAGAAACAACAGAAAGGAGCTTCCTCAAGCAAAGTCCTATGTGCATTTTAATTACACTTGTGTGCCTGGGCCACCAGGCAATCGACATTAGAATTCATTAGGATGCCTCAGAGCCCAGAATAAAGTACACAGAGATCAATGGATCTAAAACGTGATAGCCATTTATATGAGTTTCTACTCCAGCTCCAAATAAGTTAGGAAAGGCTCAGCTCAGTTGTATGGATCATTTTAGCTTCCAATGAGCTCTCCCTTAGCTTCTCCCATCGTAATCAGCTCTCACTGAATCACCACTGCATCTGTCGTTTCTAGGTGAAGGGGTAATACAAGTGAAAGGAAGGCACCTGGCATCAGTCCACCTGCACATAAAGCCCCTTAATCATATGAGACTCCCACATGGCCATGATCCCAAGCAGTTCAGGAAGGATGCCAAGTAGGAGAAGAACAAAGAGACTGGCAGGCAAAAGAGCCCCTTGGTGGCCCAGATTGTCACAAGGGTGGTTTTGCCAGATTAAAGACTATGCACTTTCTGACTCTATATATGACTTAAACAAAATTCTCATTCTCTGTGCAGCATTTTATAGCAATTTAAAATCCAGTATTGAAGTAATCCTTTGGAATTCAGTAGATCTGAATGGTATATGTGTGTGTGTGTATTCCAAGAATTCATGGAAATGCATGCCATAATATCTCTTCCTCTTCCTGCCGGTGGAACAGAGAAAGGCATCCCAAAACTCTGGGCACATGGATTACCCTGTGTATTGTGATGTTTATTATAAGCATAATGTTAGTCTTCCAGTGCCTCCACATCAAACAAATCTGTTAGGGACTCCTTGCCTTTGCTAGACTTTGATTCCTTGCATTATGTTGAGTGGTTTGAGTCTCCTCAGGTTATTTGTAACAATCAAATTTGTTTGGGGAAATAACATTATTGGATAAGTTAGTTGATTGATGCCATTATCACTTAATATATTTAGAAATAAAACTTTTCCCACCTAAAAATAATAAATACAATAAGAAGAAACACTATTAATTTGAGTTGTATTTAATACTCAAGTATTTCTTATATCTATTCTAATTTCTCAAGTAGAAAAAAGAGATCATTTTAGCTTAAGAGGTACCTATAGTTTTTAAAGATCATTTGTTCATTTGTTTCAGACCATTGCTTAAACTATAGAATAAGCAATTTTTAAGGGTAACGTTTAGTCATGATCCTTTATTGGTTAGTTTACTTTTCATTTCCATGTCTTTCCTCAATACACACATGAATGTGTATACATATAGTTATTATCAATTTCATCTCTGTTTCTGTACTGTTAACATGCATTACCTTCAAATTGGAAACACCAAAATCATTATGTGTCGTGAACACAATTTAAACACCTATTTGTTTATTCACCATGTTTTCTTAAAAATGTATACATGCATTCTAGATTCAGGATGTGTCATATAATCAATGTGCTAAGGGAGTATTATGTTGGAATTTAATTGTCAACATTACTTTCTTAATGGTACATAAAATAATGGTACTCTGCGCTTTGCAATCTATGGTTTCTCATATCTGTTGAAATACTATGTTAGTAGCCATGAGGAGGAATAAATGGATCTAATATTTTTTCAGCATTTATTGTTTTCTGGGCACTATATTAAGTGCTTTATATTAATGATTATATTCAACAAAGACTTAAGAATTAGCATCCATTTTTTGCAAAGGAGGAAACAGACTTAAAGAGGTTCAATGACTAACTTGCTCCAGGACATACTTTTTAAGTGTAAAGGCCAAATCCCTTGCTTGTTGTTCTTTGCATATACTATTTGCACAAACAAAACAAAACACACACATACATGCACCCTAAATTATCCCCAACGATGGGAAATGTGACTCAAATTTTTTTTAAAAATATAGAAAATAGTCAATGCAATGATAAATTGGCTACACTTCCACTAGTTTCTAAGCATCATGTTTGTTTTACTGTCAAGTATATCCTTAGTCTTACTTAAATCAGTGTTCAATAAGTAATGAGTGAGTCATAGCATTTCAGTTTCAAAGCTCTATTTTGTGCACGCACTAGTCATTCAGAAAGAGGTCTAACACCATCAGACTCATAAGACTCAATTATATGTCTAAGTTTTACATTCTTGGGGAGGACCACTGCCCCAAGTCATTCCAGAATGACTTACAGAAAAATAACTACACTAAAACAGGCCTTGGAACATGTGAAACCACATGCAGTTAATGTGGTTTACCCCTCCATTTAGGGTATATATTTTGTGTGTTTGGCAAAAGCAGCAGCGAAAAGAATGTTTACTTAGTCTTTAGCAGGTTTTATTTTTTTTCTCCCATTTTAAAGGACAGGCATCCTGCTACATTTTTCCCTGAGAGGCTTTTAAAAGAATTATTTCCTATTACTGCTTCTGTACACTCCCCCCCGACCCCCACCCCTCCCTGCTAGTGGCTCCCTCCAGGCCTTGGTCTCTTCCTTCTCTATTTCTTGTCCTGCTTTCAACTTAACTCCACCCAAGGAATCATTAAAAACTGTGGTCTGACTTTTGCCTAAAAGGTGACCTGATTTGGGGGAAGGGTGTATTTTAGTTTATTTTTACCTTAGGATTAGTCAATGGACAAGGGGCCACAAAAAGTGTCATATGACGAGTTTGCAGAGCTGACAATGGTACGGTTTAAGGTGCCACTGCTTTGCTGTTGCGGAAACAAGACTATTAACTGCTACAGGATTCCAAGCTCTACTGCCCGAGAAATGGAAAGTATTATATCGTTCCTACGTTCAGAGCCAGATGAATGCCTAAAATCTCTCTGTCTCTCTCTCTGTCTCTCTCTCACAAACACTCGCACACACACTTTTCTTAGTGAGTTGGAAATGGTAACATACCACCACACAGTCGAGCAAATCATAATTTAATGGGGTGTGGGATATCGAAGAAGAATATTGGAGGAAGAGAGTTTCTAGCCTGCTAAGGATTCCTTATAAAAGTGGACTATTTATTTTATTTTAAATGCCTTCAGCACCACTTTTCATCCACCTGGAGAAGGAAGAGCTGTCCTGGCTACTTGCAGTAGATAGAGTTGAAGTCATTCTGTCTTCACTCTTTTCTACTTTGAGTTTCCTTTGTTGCCATCATTGGCCTTATTAATCAATCATTCCATTAGCTGGGTCTTAAGGTTGCAGTTAGATAAGATTGCCTGAGAATATGAAAGAAGTGTGTTCAAATATTGATTACTAACTTATCTAACTGCTTATGGTGACCAATCTACTCATATATCTGACTTCAAATGACCAATAACTTTACATGTAATGTCTTTTTGAAGCAAAAACCAGAAAGTTTTGGTTGTGAGGTTTTTCTTTCTTATTCAGTTTCTAACAGCAACAGTAGTTATAAGTTTGCACAATACAAATATGTTAGTGATGCTTTCTAGAAATATATCTAGCAATTTATTATTTATGCTATATTATTAATTGTTTATTATGTTTATAACTGAAATTTAAGACAATTCATAGAGGGTATTAAAAGAAAGTAATCCTTGAAAATAGAAGTGAGGCTAGCAGAAAAAAAATAAAAATGTAAAAATTTTGTATTTATAAACAAAACAGTGAAAAATCAAGTCTATTTATAAACAAAACAGTGAAAAATCAAGTCCATTCGACTTTTTTGAGGACTTGGTTTGGTGACATGTTTGTTTAGCTATAGTCATAATTATGCCACAATATCCTATTGCCTTTAATAGGAAATAAAAATTAAGAACTAAGAATTTCAAGATGAAGAATCTTATTTCTTGTACAAAGTTAACTGAGCATTTCCCTTTCCCTGGCTGGAACTGCAGGATTGAGATAACTCTGAAACCTGACACTTTGATATGAGTTCTAGTGCCAGGAGCATGAGTGTCCTTCACTTTGATCTTTACTTCCAGGAACTAACTTTAAGTGACACTTCTCATTACCCCTCACCAGCTCTTCCCCAATGCTCCCTGTCTTTCACTAGTTGTGAAAGAGGACTCTGACTCATGGCATCAAATTGTCTGCCGAGTAACAGTTTGTTTTGAATGTGCAGTTTCAGGATCTTTTGCTAATTAAAATCGTTTTACCACTGAGAGGTCTCCTGAGGTTTACCCTTGTTTATCTGGGTTAGACCATGAAATCATCCTTGAACCAACCCGAAGATCATAATTTGTTGCTAATTCAAATGAAAAAGTTGGAAATAAATTGATAAAATTGGCATCAGTTTTATCCACAAACACAATTAGGTTCATCCTAAACCAAATAAATGCATGCACAGATACACAAACTGATGCCAGAAGGCAAACCCTCTCTGTGGACCAGTGGAG
The DNA here is from genome assembly GCF_949774975.1 of Lagenorhynchus albirostris. Lineage (NCBI taxonomy): Eukaryota > Metazoa > Chordata > Mammalia > Artiodactyla > Delphinidae > Lagenorhynchus > Lagenorhynchus albirostris. Next base: position 38,759,581 of record NC_083112.1, on the reverse strand, counting down.
CTATGACTACCTTCCAGATATGCTATTTATAAAGAGGGAAGAGGGGATTTTGAACAAACTGCATTTTCTGGTTGGTTTATAATTATGACCGTATAGTTCTGAAGTTCTAATAGCATAGCCCTTTGACATTAACATGTATACTCTTTAGGATATGATCACTCAAAGCCAACCAGTAAAATAGCTCAGGCTTCCTTTCCAACATTAGGTTAATGCTATGACAACATGCTGAAAAATTATTGTTCATGTGTGTGTTTTGTGAGTGTGTGTGTTTGGCAGGGAGAGGGGGAGAATAGGAATGGGAAGGTTTCCAGAAACTTTGATTCCTTCAGTGTAGCCAGCAACTTTGAGACAAAATATCAAGTATATAAAAGATGAGACCCAGAAGAACTAGCAAAATAAATGATTCAAAAGCCATGTGGAAGACAGGACTTAAATGTCAACGAACCAAACAGTTCTCCTAATTTACATTAATTGTCCAAGATATTTTTTTTGAATTTTTGAATTTAATTTAATTTTTTAGACAGCAGGATCTTATTAGTTATCCATTTTATACATATTAGTGTATATATGTCAATCCCAATCTCCCAATTCATCACACTTCCCCCCAGCCCCCGCTCCCCGCCAGTTTCAGTATTCAGCAAAGGGCCTGGCATGGAGTAGAATCTCAGACATGTGTGAGAAGGTAAGTGGGAAAGGATGGACGGGCAGATGAAGGATCAAGGGGGTGAAGGAAGGAGCCGATATAGGGCTCTGGTCTGTCTCCAGATCAATAGCAGGCAAGGGCAAATAAGAGAAGACAAAGAAAGTAAGAACTACATAATTCAGTTTTGAAACATGGTGTGTTATGTGAGAATTAGGGAAAACTAGGAGAGAGAAAATTAGTGGCTAAGACTTGCAACTAATTTTGAATGAAAACACTGTTAGCTTAGATTTCAAGTTGTCCTATTATTTATTATAACCATAGAATATCGGGTTCACTTATAATTAAAAAAAAATAAGTATTGATATTATATATTTACCAAGAGACACAAGTCAATATCATTTTTTCTTCAACTTTTTGAAAACTAGTCTTCATTGGAAAATCTTAACAGCCTTAGCCTAAATGATGTGAAAGGAGGGAAACAGATATACAAGTAAATTGTCCTATTATTGGTTAGATTATAGCACCTAACGATATTTACTGGCTTATGATATTTCATAAATTTTTGACAGATTTCTCATTTATGTTACCTAGGAGATTTATATCTTGGGATATTTAAAATTAAAATGTATATCAAAGCAAACACAAAAAAGAAAACAGAACAAAAACAAAGAAAAAAACAGAAAACCCTTTAACCATTGCTATTATTCTGTAGCTTTAAAGGCAGCAGGATCCTTCCAAATGTCAGGGAAAAAAATCTGGGTAGAACCTGACAACATGAGAGAAAAATGCTGCTGAATTAGCACTGTCTGAGAGGGTCTTCGGGAATAGACCATATATCATCATCTTTGGTAGTCAGTGACAAAAAGAAATTTGAGAAATAAAGATGAAAGTTTTCATAACTATGCAAGTATATTTGCTAACATAGAAAACTGGTCTATATCCTAAAATAAGTTATTTTTCACAGAATAAATGGTTATACATATGAATTTGTCTGTAAATACCTTGGCAACACTGACCTATAAATTATTACTGTATTTTCTGACACATGAACTGGATGCATAGACAGGATCCAGACATGAAAATCAGTTAATTGTTAAATGTTTTTGCTCTAATATGCTGTCTTTTTCAAATATTAGGTTCACTCTGATTTATGCTGTAATTCATAATTTCCTATTGTGAATTAGAGATGTGTACAATCCTTTTTGGTAGAGACTGATCTAAAATGAGGCATATGTTAAAGCTTCCTGCACAAAGCCAGGTTCTGGTCGTACTCCGCACCCCACAGTGCTCATTCGAGTGAAGAGCCATCTTTGAAGGCAATTGGAGCTTCTTGCTTGGCTGAGCACCATGGAGCTTGGAGCAAGATAAAAAAAGAACCACAGACTTTCAACTGTAATTCTGCTAGCAGGACATACTGAATCCATTCAACCAGACCACAGTGGGATAACTTCACTAGCCTCTTAGCTACATAAAAAACACAATCTAGTCTAATTGGCCAATAGTAACTTCCATTAAAAATGAGAAAATTGTTTCTAAACACGTTCAAGATTTTTTAATTGAAATTCTCTTCTGACAATTTGTCCGTATGCATACATAATTCTGCCATTTAAAGTCAGTACAATTTTATCTGTGTTGGCATAAGGATAAATAAGAAATTCATTTTATTGAGTAGCCACTAAAATAACATATAGTAATGCCATCTGGTCAAGAGTGTTTGTGGCAGTTTGTTATGACTACTCAGAAAGCTGGAGGTTGAGTGTGGACACTCTTGTCCCACAATCAGCAATTTTCAGATCCCTTCCCAAATAGCTAACCTGGTTTTTTCAAAGTAAAGATTCAAATATCTTGCCTAATACTTACTGAATGAAAAAGAAATTAACAAGTTGTTCAAGTGATCCTGATATGCCATTGAATTTCGGAACCACCGCTCTAGATGATATTGTGACTCCTAAAAATTTCCATGAAGTTCAAGAAAGTATTCATTTTACTTTCTAAAAGGAGAAAAGTGACATTTCTCCTTTAAACTATGATCTATATTCCTCATGGAAAATAATGCACTTAGAGAGGCAGGCATATATATAAACAGTTTAGCTTTCTCATGTGTACTCTATACAATATATCTCCTACCCACCATTTCTTCTATATTCTTACTTTCACTACCTATTCATAAACACATACACTTTGTACACTGTTTTATAATAACCTGGAGTATTTATAAGGCTTCCTCCTATCCCTGCCACCCCAGTCCCTGTCTCTCTCTCCTACAACATTAAAAAAATAAATCTTACTAAGGTATCAATAAAACACATATCTGCAAATAAGATGAGGCTTCTCACACAAGCTTCCAAGCCCTCAGTGGAAAACTCCAGCCAATCAGTCCACTTTGTTCTCCTAGCATTAGTTTCCTGAACCAATGTTATCCTCCCACTAAGATAGATAGCTAACGACTTCCCTGATGATGTTCTATATTTTACCAATTCCACGATTTTTTCCCCTTACTGTCCCCTGGTCCTGTGAGGTCCACCTATATTGCCTAACTTTCTGCCCAACGGCTGCTAGTTCATTAAGATCCATATCAAATTCCACCTCTACAAATAAGACTTACTTGATGTCCCCAATACACATCATTTCTGCCACTTATGAACTCCTTTTGCTCTGTTGTTGTTGTTATTTTATAAACGTACCTCTGGGGCACTTGGCACAGTCTGACTATTATTTATGTGGTAATTTTATGTCTGGTATTGTTCTCTACATGTGCTTTCCCCTTGTACGTGTTCAGTATAATTTTAAATTGAATTATTGGTATAAATTCATTTAAGCCAACACTTGCACCATTCATGGAAAAGTAAATGCATGCTGGCAGGATTGATTTACTCATGGCTTTGAGAGATATTAGATTAGGGTATGGAAGTATTCCCTACTAAGGGTGAGTAATGAAGTGCTATTTCAAAGCCATTTACTAAAGAAGGACATGTACAGGACCCAAATAACATCAAATAATCGAGCTGAAGTTTTCTCCTTCAGGCCCATCTTTGGAACCTTGGGTCTAGACCTTGGATTCCAATGAGTGAAACAAGGAGGTTATGGTTAAATGAGAGGCCTGAAGCAAGTGTACAAATAAGATTGCAACTGAATCCAAAGCTAGGAACTGAGCACCTGACCGTGTGTGAGTGCAGAAGCTGTGACCAGAAGCCAGGCTAAGTCAAAACCAAGGGCTGGTAGTCATGGCAACAGGGGCACATTCAGAAGTCAGAGCAGGAAAAGAGGGCAGGTCAAACGTGGAACAGGCTGTGGGTCAGAGCAGAGAGGTGAGGGCAAGAGAACCAGACGAGGCTAAAGCCAAGAAACGCTCCACGCTGCACAGACTGCAAGGGAAGTTCCCACCCGAGTCCAGATGGAATTCTGCTGGATGTCTGCTCAAGGATCCAGCTGGCTCAGGGTCCCATTTGCTCCTCATGCACAGATTCTTCCAACTGTCTTCTGATATTCTAGGTTTTCTATCTTTTGGATGCTCTCAAAACAGCCTCATAAAGCTATTTTGCCAGAAGCTCCGTAAGGTGACCCCATTTGTAGAAAATGGCAGAAGTAAGTTAAAAAATAGGTTTTTCTTTTTAAACTGCCTAGAAAGATATAATATATCTTTCTGTACTATAATGAAAAAGTTCAAGAATTTTCACCACACTAGCCAGGCAGATTCCAGAATGAGCTTCCTGGAGAATTATTTTACAATGTGTCAGTTTCTCCACAGGAACACACCTATTTCTTCAATGTTATTAATAATGGTGATCAGTTTCCTATTCAAAACAGACTGCATTGTGAGAGTCAGAGATTTTCACATTGCATTAATTGCTTCCTAGTAATGACTGTAATTTATAGATGCCTGCTTTGATTTGCTCTATTCCAGGTATTAGCAAAAATATTTGAAAATATGAAAGAGTTTTATTTTTCACACAAACCTATGGGGTGGATTATTATTACCCTCTTCCTTTGTATAGTTAAGGAAACTGAAAATTCATATACCTGTGAACCAAATAAGAAGAGCAACCAGAATACAAAGAGATGAAGGACGCTATAATGCGTGCCTTAGATTCAAAATGTAAATCATCTATTTAACGACATCAAGCTTTAGAACTAGTAGGGGTGACTGTCAGCATATTTTATCTAAAAGTCAGCAGAGTAAGCCGAGAAAAGAAAGGGAGAGAAAAAAATCTGGCAACATGGATCTAAATGTGAACGGGGCACAAGGTGCCTGTGATGGTTGTGTAAGGAAGAAGGGAAGGGGAGGAGGATGGATGGGGAGAGAGGGAGGAAGCGGGGAGTGTGGCATTCATGTGAAAGAGCTTTGCAATCTGTAAAATACTCACGAATGTGACAGTTTATTACTTATAAGAGCCTGTGATTCCCAAATATTTGGATGTTTTATAAAATGTCCACAGTAGCAGAAATATAAATATACTGAAATAAAATTTTACAAAAGTCTAAAATTTTGTTTGTTTCTTTGTTTTTTTCTCAGTATCTTTTGATAAGCTAATGAAATCTCTCCTGTAAAATGCAACCCCTGTACATACTGGAGTTTACAAGAACCATCCCTGAAGTATGGAATCTAGGCTCATGGATCCAGTGGAGTTGTGGATCATAGGTTTGGAATTCCAAAGTTATAATATTTTACTACTTAATAGTTTTTAACCTCCTTTTGAATTATGAAAGTCTAGTGTCTGTCTTTGCCTACAAATGGGCAAGTTTGAATTTGTTCTTGTTGCTGTAGAGGGCCACTGTTATGTTCTCCTAAATACTTTATTCCTAACACATAGAATCTGTATCCAGTACAATGCACAGTTTTGTATTATATATTATTATATCTCACTAATATAATTTGAAGGCACTATTTTGCTTCACAACTAAATGAATCTTAATGTGTCTGTGTAGTATTAACTAAATATTGGAAAAAACCCTGCAAATGTGGTCATGATACATAGTTTTAAATAACTGTAATCTAAGCTTGTTCTAAAGATTTATAGCCAATAGCAAACACAAAGAATTATGTATTTCTTTGTACATCTAATTTTACAGTGGAATAAGCACAATGAATAAAATCCACTGAATGATTTGGAACGATATGAGTTTCAGGACGTTGGAAATTAAATTACTTATTTGTTTCCCTGTCTCCATAGATTCTGTATTTATAATTCTAGTGGCCCATATTCAGTAAGGCAGATTAGGGTGATTATTTTCCTCTGCTGCTTCTTTTAGAAGAGTTTGAAAAGGTGAGTGATAACTACATAACCAGAACATTGTCAACCCTTTTGTACAAATAAAGGCACAAGATTTTTGGTGGCATACATAGTGACATTTTTTCTGAGAGTTTGTCTAACCTCCCTTTCCACTGTCTCTCTTATCCTCCAAGATCCCAAATCCTACATGTTTTCCCTGTGCTTATTTATCCCACATACATTGTGGCAGCCTACCCACAACTGAAGGGCCTTGAACCCAGAAACACTGCTATTTCTTTGATTTCTGTCATCCAAACTTCATTCATTCTCTTAAAAACCTGCAATATAAGTAGCCCATTTGTTTGATTTAGGAAATTCAAAGTGAGATATAAATTTCTTGGTGAAAATGTAGATGGAGTGGTGATGGAGAAAGCCCTCTAAGAATTTCCAGAGCACCTGTCTTCCACAGATCAAACTTTTAGAAGCATCTTGTTATTGAGAATCACTCCTTCTCTGAAGAATTGTTTTTCCTCCCTCTCTTCTTTTCAAAACATTTATTGAGCATCTACTGCGTATAAGTTAGCTCACTGTCAATGAAGAAATAATTTGCATTCTTTTCTCAGATTTTTAGAAAGTCTAGTGTATTTAACAGGTTTTACCCTTTATAGTAGCATCATGGTTTCACATTTGTTTTCAATAAATTCTGTCTCACTGTTTTCAGATCACTGATTTGATAATCTTTAGGGAATTATTTCACCTATAATTTTGGTAATGATTAACTTACTTGCTTTCAATTATTTGATTTTATTGCATTGAATCTATTTCAGTTGTTTTAGATCCTACAGTAAGCAAATAGAATATCTACATGTACCAGTGTCCATCTAACACTTCGTTCTGGACTTTGTTTTCAGTATTTCACTATAGGGATAAAATTTAGCTAGTAAGTGGTCTGAAAAATAAAGAATAAAATTTCAAGATAGCATTGCCTATCTCTTTGTTTCCATCTCTCCGTATCTATTTGTTCTTAAAAAAAATATCCCACAGTAAATTTGCCATCTCTGCAAACAAGAATAAAAACTCAGGCTGTTTTCAAATGAACCAGTTTCTCAGCCATTGTGTTTTATGTCTGAATCTGAATTGTCTAACTTAAATTGCATGTCCTTGGGGCAGAAAGGCCTTCTTTTATTTTCCTTTTCCTTTTTCTTTCTTTCTTTTTTTTTTTTTTTCCACAGAGCCAAGTATCCTGTCATTGTTCTACAAAACAATAAATAATGAAGCCAATTGAAGATGTGTGAATTGTGCCATGTTGACAGAAATGGAGCCCATGTTCTCAGAGGTGTTACAGCAGTATTTCCTAACAAGCAGCCTGAGCCACTCTCCAACACCACAGAACCAAATAGAGATAGAGGATAAGAAAGTGGAAGGAAGGAGAACAGCAAGAAGACAACAAAGGTATAAGAAGATATTTATTTGGACTGAATTAGTAGTTGCTTGAGCTGACACACCTACATGAAACAAAGATAGTGAAGTATATTTTAACCATCAGGCATATTTCATACAAGTCACTCTTCTTTAATACACATTGGAAAAAAAAACCCTCCCACAAAATTTTTACTTTATACGTGTAATGTGTAAATGAGAACACTAAACATAAGTAATTGTATTTGTTCAAGAGTGTTTACTTGGTGTCTCCTAAAAACAACCAAAGCGCATCTCCGCTGAGAGGATTTCCTTGGCTATATCTAAAGTAGCCTCATCCTCAAACTTTTTCCTAAAATCACTCTACCACTATCTTGCATTATTTTCCTTCTATTATTCATCTCTTTAGAAATGATTTATTTAGTGTTTTTTTTTAAATCTGTCACATTATAGAATATAAATTCTGTGAGGAGAGTGACTTTATTTGTCTTGTTCCACGAGTACCTAATATAATGTTGGATTGTGGGAAGAATCAAATATTTGTTGAAAGATAAAACAAATTGAACTTTGAAATAAAATAAGCAATTTAAGTAGTCGATTTGTTTGACTTAAGTACTTCATAATGAGATATTCTCACAAAAATGTGGCACACGGTATGTATTCAATAAATGTATGTTGAAAAAAGAAAAGAATAGAGATTTGAGATAAAAAGTTACATGAATATCATTATCTTAATTATGGAATGGGGCCCAAAAATTTAGACCCAGCACCTTTTAAAATATGGAAACTTTACCAACTTGGTGGTACGGATTGTTTTTTATATATTGTACAGGAGACAATAGGTTCTCAGTTAAGTGGGAAGAATGAAGGATGTATAAGGAAAGATGGAAATTACATGACGTTAACTGAAACACAAAACATATTCTACCTAATTTTGCGCTGCTTCCGTACACCCATATCAAATATCAATCACTATTGTTACTTCTGGAAAAAAAAAACTTCTTGGTTATCTAATGAATTTATATGATATCCATATGTTACAGGTTGAATTGTGTACTCCACCTCCAATAGAAATTCTAGTCTATAGTACCTGTGAATAAGACCTTATTTGGAAATAGAGTTTTCCTTGACAGATCAAGTTAAGATGAGGTCATTAGGGTGGACCCTAATCTAATATGACTGTGATCTTATAAAAACGGGAAATTGAGACACACAAGTCATACACATGCATGGAGACACACACAAAGGGAAAAGTATGTGAAGGCACAGGGAGAACACAGTCTACAAGCCAAGGAACACCTGAGGCTACCAGAAGCTGGGAGAGGTTTAGAACAGATTCTTCCTCAGAGATCTCAGAAGACACTAATCCTGCAGACACCTTGATTTCCAACTTCTAGTCTCCAGAACTGGGAAACAACAAATTTCTACTGTTCAAGACACCCAGTTTTGGTACTTTGTTACAGTAGCCCTAGCAAATTAACATACCATACAGTCTCAACTTTAATGGTTGACATTGCTATTTAGACCTAATATCTAGATATTTAGATATTGGCTCAATTAACTTATTATGTTATAGTACAGTCCTTTAAATAACTTACCTTATGTAATTACAATTAATTTAGTACTTTATTTAGGTAATTACACAATTACAATTAATTAGTCTTCTTTACATCATTCTCTTGCTAAAAAATTAGTTTATGGTGTCCTTTTGTTGCCATCAACATGTTTAAGGAATTATTATAAGGCTTAAAATCAGGAGATATTATTTTGAATTTTATTTATAGAGTACATAAAATTAAATATTAATGCATTTTTACATAAAAATAGGGGGAGTTAATTTATAATTTTTGGAACCTCTTCAAATATTAGACAACAGATTTTCCAACCATCAAACAAGATGTTTAATATAAGGAATACATATAATATAACATTTTCAAAATCTTTGGAGCTAATTTTATGAGAGTGATTTACAAATATTTACTTATAGCCATAGAAAATTTATATCCTAAAATAAGCCTTGTCTGATGCAATTATCAAAGGAATTATCACAGTTAGTTTGCTTTTACCTTAAAAATGGACATTCTGCTTGACTATAGTATAAAATAGAAAGAACTACCTATCAATAATTTATATTGACAACACATATATATAGGAAAAATTTCCATTTTACATCTTATTGATTAAAAAAATGATTGAATGTAGATGGAAAACCAGTAGTAGAGTTTAATATTAATATAAATGGGCCCTGTGGGCAAACCATTATGTTAGCTTGTGCTATACTCTGAAATTGTACAACCTATCAAAAATGCCCTTTGTAGTTTTCCTTCTATATACTGTAAAATTGAATATAGGAAATTTTCACTAAATATCAGAGCTAGCAAAGGAATACAATTAACAATAAGGATTAGAACTAAGTGATAATTATGTTCCCTTTGTATTTATTCAAAAAGTCTGCACTATAATTGTGTATATGTGAGTTCAAATCAATCATCTGTTATAATAGTGTTTGCTTTTCATGTAATTCACTTTAACTTAATTAATATTTATTTCACTTCTCTGAGTTGTCTAAAATTATATAGAAAACAAATTTTCTATTACAAAAATATGAAAACCTACACTGAGTTTAGATGTAAAAGTGTAGTGAACTAATGCTTCCCATGGAATAAAGGGAAATACCATTAAATTACATCTCCCAGTGTTTTTAATTTTAAATCATTCCTGAAAATCTTCTAACTTGTGTCATGATTTGTGTTTTCACTTATTATTCTAATCTTAATTTTTGTGGGATTTGTTTAATGTTATTGAAAAACCAGATAGGAATTTTGTGGGGATAAGAAACAAACTAATGATGCCTTAGATCCTTATCTGTAAAAATAAAAATGAAGATTTTAAGACAAAAACCAACATTTGCCTTTTGTAGATATTTTATGTTTCAATTTTCTAAGCTAAAGAGTAAAATTCAATAAACACAAGTAACAAAGATCTGCATATCCTTTTCCAAAGCTTGTTGCTTCTGTCTTTGCCTATGGTTTGATTTTTATCCAAGAGCTCTTTTTTGAAATCATAAATATAACTTGTGTCCAATTTTGAACAATATTTCAAGTAAGCAAAATAAATGGAAATATATCTTGCTTCTGGAGTTTTAAATTTAATAGATTTTGCAGAGAATTGTGCTGGTAATTGTTTTGTGCATTATTGTGTTTCTGGTTATAAGTGCTGCTCTAGCTCCTGAAAAGTAGAATAGTCAAAAATGTTCATCAGGATCTTTGTTCAAGACCTAAATTTAGATAGAGGATCAAATCTTTCATTCATGTATTTGGAGTTACTCACTTGTCAAGGGAACAAGTGACTTCACAAAATTGAGTTCTGGGTGTCTCCTCTTAAGAGATCACTATGGTTACTTTGTGGGATGATTAGTGTTAAAGTACATACTGCAGAGTCTCTAACTGGTACCCAGAACATATTACTTCCCTTCCTGACCCTTCCTTGATCTTTTTTCAGAATGAGAAGAACAGGTGTCAGGATAGTTGGCTTTTGATTGTAGCTCTGTCACCAAGAATGTCTCTCACGTATAAGTCACTTAGGCACTCTGTGTCAGGTTTAGCTTAGATCTCTTTCTCATACATTCTGTAATTTTCATCTCTACTTTTATTATTCTGGTCTATATTCAAGCATTACACAAATACTTTGAAACAGGCAGATTGCTCAATTCCTTTCCATCCCGCAACCTTGTGTAACAACTGAATACTGCATCTGTACAATTTCAACGTTCACAGATAGGTACTTTCTTTTTGTAGATCCAAATTTTGTTAAGGGGCATCTATCATTTGTCCATCTCTGTGCTATTTATTTAATATATTTTATCTCAATCTTCACAGCATGAATATTCACAATTTCAGTAGCTTCATTTTATGCTGGTTAGCTTGGTGCATCAAGTGAACTCTCACCTTAGCACTGTTACTTTGAAAAAATAGTAAGAAACCATTTGCTTCATATTTTAATATGATTCACTGAATAACTCTTGTTTTTTTTTTTTTTTTTTTTTGTGGTACGTGGGCCTCTCACTGTTGTGGCCTCTCCCGTTGCAGAGCACAGGCTCCGGACCCGCAGACTCAGCGGCCATGGCTCACGGGCCCAGCCGCTCCACGGCATGTGGGATCTTCCCGGACCGGGGCACAAAGCCGTGTCCCCTGCATCGGCAGGCGGACTCTCAACCACTGCGCCACGAGGGAAGCCCAATAACTCATTTTTATAAGACTAATAATCATTGCAGTCCAATGGAAACTGACACTAACGATCAAATCCTATTCCATTGGGCCAAACGTATATATTAATGTTTAATTAGTACCAAATTTTTTTGAAACATTGCAAAGATATTAAAGGAAAATTAAATACCCCTGCCCAACAATAGTGCCCGTAAATCTCTGTGACATAATATACATGCTTAAAACTTAGAAAGTTGTGGAGCGGTTATAAATTTGTTAAAGATCATATGACACTTTATTGGTGAAGCTAAGATTTTTACCTGTCTGTTGCTTTGAACATCAAGGCTCTCTTTATTCGTTATGTAATTCCTTTAAAAATAACTTATTTTTATTGAAATTAAGGATTCATGATGTGCAGCTATCATTTATCTATCTCTTGATGAATCTAAAACATATCTAAGGAAAACAATTCTGCATTGAAGTGTGCACAGGTGGGTCTCATTCTGTAACTGATTGGCATGCATGTTGTGCAGTGCAGGTCACGTATATCCTAATCGTGAGGATCATAAAACTATAGACCCTCAGGTGTTCAGAAGCATCATTTTCTGTAGAATATTCATTGTAGTTAGCAATCCTAACATTATATATATATATATATATATAAACAAATATATATATGTTTTCCCTTATACCATTAAGATATAAACATCTATTTACATGTCAATATTGATTCATTTTCCATCTACTCAAAGTAAGTATGTGGGTTAAAACTTCTCTTAGATCAAACTCAAGAAGATAGAGATAGTGATACAGGAATGTCTTGAAGGTTAATGGATTGACCATGGTTAGAAAATCATTAAAGAATGTACAACCATCAGAATACTTGTCTTCTTAACTTTATATAGCAATTTAGAAAACCATAAACACAGTGCCCAGACAACAATTTTAAGATAATAGAATTTTTAAAAATGCTGTCTAATCAATGTGAAATTTCACTTTCAGTACCTTGAAATGAGAATAAATACATGTCTAGGTTAACTTATAAAAAGCCTCTTCCTTCTCTACCACTTGGCAATAAGGAATAACAGACAGTAAGGCAATTTACAATGTCAGAAAATGTATTTGGCTTTTTTTTTTCTTTTTAAAATAAGTGCACACAAATACATCTAGAAGCACTTCTGATTTGCCAAATGTTCTAAAAAAGCAGAGCAAGGGGCTTCCCTGTTGGCACAGTGGTTGAGAGTCCGCCTGCCGATGCAGGGGACACGGGTTCGTGCCCTGGTCCGGGAAGATCCCACATGCCACGGAGCGGCTAGGCCCGTGGGCCATGGCCGCTGAGCCTGCGCGTCCGGAGCCTGTGCTCCGCAACGGGAGAGGCCACAACAGTGAGAGGCCCCCGTACCAAAAAAAGCAGAGCAAGTCTTACCCTACATTGAACGGTAACTGTCACCAGGATAATAAAGCACAAAGATATGCTAATAACATTAACAAAAGAAGAAAATGCCTTTATAAGTACATACATTTTGTCATCAGAAAAAAAAAAAAACATAATGTATTCAAAAAATCAGAATTATACAGCCATGTTTATGAAGTCTACATTTCCCTTGTCTTGGATATATATATATATATATATATATATATATATATGATAGATAGATAGATATACAATTCAAGCAGCTTTAGTTAAGGGTAATCATTGTTTTTTTCTGAAACAGGAAAGTCACGAGTCTCTCTCTTTTTTCACTTTCACATCTCCAGAGAGGATGGTTGCAATTTCCCCCTGCATGAAGGTCCAGGGGACATTGGATCCCACAAGAGGGCATTTTTCCCCACTGGGACAATAGACCTCTCCACTAGCTCCCTGCTGGTCAATGCTTTGTCTGGAGCAAGGGAAGCAGAACTTGTGCAAAGAGACAGTCGGGCACTGCACAGAGTGAAAGGAAATGAGCCAAAAAGGACACTGTTGTGAAGTGGGCATGCCAGTGGGAAATGTCACCAAGTTTCTCCCCAAACATTGTTGTTTGAGAGTAAAAGGAAATCGATTTTGAATTTTGTTCTTAAAGTTCAGTTGTTGGGCTATTAATGACTGCCTGAGAGTTGCTGCTGAGAGATTTTCAGGACTGTGGGGGGTTTGGGGGGAGTAGGGGGGATTTTTTTGCTTTTAAGTCAAAGTTGACCACTGTTCACTGCCCATGTGATCCGTTGTAAGATTACAATGGTGCATGCTAGTTGGTTACATAATACACAATCCAGTGACTCAAGCCAGTGATAACGGATGGTGGTGGGGACAAGATGACACTGCCATCTTTGCATGGAGCCTGGCTCTGCAGAGCCACTTGACCTTTTGAAACACCCTGGAGCTCTGTCTGTCATTGCTGTGGTCGTTTTCCTTTGAAAAGAGTTGAAAGAGAAGTTACAGTCCAGGTTAACTTGAAGATTGTGAGACTGGTTTCGTTTCTGTTTTGTGTTTTGTTGTTTTATCATTTACCTGTAGCGCTATTGCTGTTGATATGATCACCTACACCCTGTTTGTAGTGAGTGCTAAATACAGAATGGTACAAGGACAGTAACAGTGCAGGGTGCTGCCAGGACAACCTGTGGGCATATCAGTGACAGCCCAAATGGGAGTGGAGGAAACCTGTAATTTCCTTCTTACATGTGTTTGAAATACCAAGTGAATAATACTACTCTTCTGGACAAAAATGATAAACTAGCAAAAATTAAAGAAAGGATTTTACATAATAGACAGACCCCACCTCTCAAACTATTTTTAGAAAACTTTTGTAAACTAATTTCTTTTGATTTCTCTTTTGCATCAGTAAAATGAGCTTTTTAAACCAATAAATCATCAGTTATTAGAAAAAAAAGCCTCTTGTCAGCAATGTTTTTATTATTTTTTAAAGTTAAGTATATGTGAATTTCATTTTTTAAGCTCTAAGACAGTAAGTAAGCTGGTTTATAATGTATACAAACATATTTAATAGTTTTTTTTTAAGTAAATATGGAGCACATACCATGTTGGAGATGTTTTAAAAATAAGTATTAGTTAATATTCTGCTTCAATGATATTTGGTTTTCTTTTAAGATACTTGCTTTGTAGATGAATATTTGTTTAAAAATAATTTCAGCTTTACTAAAAAATTAGCAGCAGTAATTTCCCTTTTTAATGTAATTAAACAATCAGGAACAGAATTTTCTAAAGAGATGTTTATCATATTACTGTAAATTATTTCTTAAATTTTGATAAATCTATGACTGGTTATTTTATAAAGTTGATATGTTATGGTGATCATTTTCCTTTCCACCTGTTTCTGGTGTTACTGTACAAACATTGGCCTTAGCTTACTCACTCACTTCCTTTTTTTTTTTTTTTTTCTTGGTACGGGGGCCTCTCACTGTTGTGGCCTCTCCCGTCGTCGCAGAGCACAGGGTCCGGATGCGCAGGCCCAGCGGCCATGGCTCACGGGCCTAGCCACTCCACGGCATGTGGGATCTTCCCGGACCGGGGCACGAACCCGTGTCCCCTGCATCGTCAGGCGGACTCTCAACCACTGCGCCACCAGGGAAGCCCTCTCACTTCCTTTTATCCTTACTTTATTTTTCACTAGAAGTTAATTTTTAAAATTTATTAAAATTATACTAAATATTATACTCAATTTTTGTCCTGGTAAATTATGTGATTTAAATGTATATATAAATTAGTGCAATTAAAGAAATGAATTTCAGAAACACACAGAAGTATAGCATTTAGATCTCATCTCCTTTCCTCTAACCCTGGGAAACTTGTCACAACTTAGTACTAACTAAAATTCATGAACTAAACCAAAAGTTTTTTATGTATTACAGAAGAGAGCCAGTGAAGTTCTTAATGTACATTTTCTTATGAAATACCCATTTTAAAGATTAGAAACCAAGTTTCAGAGTGATTGAGTAACTTAGTAATAGTTAATGTACATAACACTTATTGTGGGCCAGGTACAGTTCTAAGCATGTCATATATATTCAATAATTTATTTATGTGCAAAGCCAAATAGTTATTAATCAGCAAAGCCAATATTGGAAACCAGGCTAATCAATGCAAAGCATATGCTCTGCACATTGTCAACTATGCTGATTGTTCCTTTATATGGGAGGAACATTTAATAAGGACAAGAGAGTTTTCTTATGAAGAAAATAAGATAAACAATTAAATTGGGAATCAAAAAATGTCTTCCCTTTAACTATATTTACCACTCAGGTGCTGAGGGTCTTGAGCTAGCCATCTGATATATAAACATATAAATGTAAACATAATTACAAATATAAATATATACATATGTGTGGAGAGGGAGAGAGAGAGAGGGATTTCTCTAGGAACTGCATATTATCTGAATCTTTGTGGGTTTTGTAGAGAGGTCTGAATACCAATCAAAAAATTTACAGGCCACAATTTGCATACAGTAGAATAATCTCTTCAGACTGGCTCCCAGTGACCTGATTAATGTTCTTTGAATAGCTGATAATACTTTTTGTAAACCATATTGACTGATGCCCAGAGCAGTCTGGAGACCCAGAGCTAACAGGACATTCTGGGGTTGGCTTGCGTATGAACACAAACTTCCAACGGTGGATGAAGTACTTACCAACATTGAGTTGTTTTTGTTCCCAATCTCTTTATTTCACTAATAATTTTATTGATATTACATCAATTAATTCACTTTTATGAAATAATACAAACTTGCAGTGAAATAAAGAAAAAATGTTTCTTTGGAGATTGAGTACTTGGGAAAATTTTGATCAGGTTGCTAAAAATTCTGCTGAGATTGATATGAGCAACTGTAGGAAAAGTAGAGGATATTCAAAGAACCTCTAAGAATTCTCTACTCAGATTCCCCAAAACAAATCTAGAATTCATAGTTGATGCACTTTTTTGGTTGTTTTTGCAAGAAAGAAGCAGAGCTCAACTAAACACTCAAAGAAGGGCTGCCCTGTACATTGTATGTTCCAAGGTAAAATAGCTATTTTAAAGTGTATATTCATTATATTTAACCTACCCATCATGATCATTTTGGATGAGTGATTATGTCATATACATAAATACATAATATATATGTTCAAACAAAGCTTTAAGTTAAGCTAATTGTCCTCCTCCATTTTTTTCTCATCACTTAAATCTATTTATTGTCAAGTCATTGAACATTTTGTAGACATAATTCATATTGCAAAAAACAACTTTATCTTTTAAACATTTAGTTTGGTCTTTTAATAATTTCTTATTAATTGTAGGAATTCATAAAATAATGCTCATTGTGCCATAGTACAAATACCATTATTATTATAATGTCAACTCAGTGGAATTGGAAACTTGAAATGGCTGAGTTCAATTACATTTTACTCATTGTCATAACACATGCATTTGCAGGAACGAATACACACAAACAAAAGCACTGGATCCAATAATGGGCTTTTTGAAGCTTTTAAGCTAAAGATTACAATATCCTCCCAACTCAACATAACCTTCTCATGTGTGTTTAATTCTTTGTTCCAAATTATTATTGCATTGCTCTAAAAGATGAAGAGAAGATTTGAATTGGAATTAATGTATCTGAAACCTTCATTTTTGTATGAACATAGCAATGTTAATGTTATAGTAATTTAATTTGAAAAGCAAATCCCCAACAGATTATTTAAATATGTTAGCTAAGAATATAGAAACATAATTTCTTTCAGTGATGTAATATGCATAGATTTCCAATGCTGAAAAGAAAAAAAATTCTATAATTTTTATACGCAAATGCTTTTGAAAATTACTTCACCTGATACATGGCAAGGTCTTGAATACATCTTTAATTAGATAATCTTTTGAAAATTCTATTTAAATAAAGGCAGATGATTCATGGGATAAACCATCAAATTAAATTGCTTTTTTAACATCTTTAATACTACTAAAGAATTCTGATAATCTAACTAGGGTTTTTATATTATTTTCTTTCTTGTTATTTCTCCTGGGAAGAATCAGCACATGTGTTTAAGAGTTTAGATTCACAATTTCACTCTCAGATCTCTTTAGCAAATATTTATGGAGGATCAACTAGGTCCAAGGCACATTGGAAGCTGATATCAGCATGGATAAGGTATGTGTGCTATTACTGAGGAGCTTTTCCATTTTATACTGCATCATCTTGGACTTGTGTAAGGCCGAGCCAAGTCAGAAGGCAACACAAAAAATAAACAGATATTTAGACCCTGATTCAGTGTTTTCTCACTTTGTAATTAATGACCATCCTATTTATAGGAAATTTAGAAGTTTCTTTTCATTTATAAGAGACAGAGATTAACGAGACCTTGCCAGTTTAGATTGCAGCCAATCAATCAATCAACTAATTTTGCAACCCATTATATTTAATGCACAGTTTATTCTCTAGATAACCTGTGTAGTTTTATTGGAGTAAGTATGTTTCATATTTTTTAGTACTTTGAATTTAAAGACAATTTTTATATCCATTTACTCTATAAGGTTCTTTGTTTTCTAGGAGTTTGTCATTTCACAAAGTCTTTTGGGACAAGCTTACAGTTTTTTCAGGTCTTACTTTCATCCATGAGTTACTGCCGTAAAATGAAATTGCATTGTCATTTATAATTTCCCATTTTGATTAATGGCATTTCAAAAGCTCTGTAGCTTTCTAAATGAACCCAGGGGCTACTACAAAAGGGAACTGCTAGACAGTGCACAGTACCAAAATAAACTCCCTTAAACACAAACAAAACAACAAGCCACACAATTCAAGAGAATAGGATGAATTTAAATGTAATGTTTTGTAAATACTCTCACAGCCAAATATAATTCAACAAAGGAGAAAATAGCAGCAAAATTAACATACTAAGATAAATATTACACATATGTGCATAATAACTGTGCATTGATGTAAAACAAAATAGGTACTACAGTTAAGACTTTCTTCTTATATTTTTAATACCTTCACTGCAGTGTATTTTTATATTTTTATACAAACTATTTACATCTTAGAAAAGCTCTGGTTATTAAATTCTCACATCTTGTCACCTGTTTTTATAGAAAATATTTTGAGGTAAAGTTTTGTTTTTCATTCACTTCATTTGTTAAAAAATAAAAAACATTGATAGGGTGGTGGACTCATTTAATGGATTGTGTAACCCTGTTAAATAAATGGCTTAAAATCTTTTACTACTTTTAGACTTCACTGAAAAAAAAAATAGGTGTTCAAAAAAATACCTTGACTACAGCTTACAGAGGGGCAGCAGCTCCCCATGACCACAGATAGACTGGCCCCAACTTCTCCCTAAGGCATTGCAAATAGAAATCATGTAAGTCCTAGAAAACCAGCTCAGTTATATTCCTACCTCTATTCAAATTCTATGTCTAGTCATTCCATCAACATGGACTGCTTCCTTCATGGCAGGAACGTATGGAAAATGTCAAAGGCATCTTAAACTGTCCCACAAGCCCTGGAAAATCTTGTCACAGTAGTTTTACCCCTTACAAGTACACTATTTGTATATTTGACTAAATAAACCCTTGCATTCTTCAGTACTTTTTCTCCATTTTCCAGATGGTATGTTGCCAAGCCAGGATTCCAGCTTTTGGAGTTTTCATTTTAAACAAGAACCTTACATGGTTGCAAGAGTATTCATTAGTACTTAGAAGGAAATCTGCTGGTAAATATTGATTCACATTGGAAATTTACCTTGACCTAATTCAGTCTTTCAGTCACACAGCCCCGATCAGGCAAATTACTCTCTTTCTTAAAAAATTAACCAGTGTTTTTTCTTTTGGCACATATTCCAAAATGTTTTGGTTTTTTTTCCCACTTTTAGGCATTTATTTATGAAAACTTCCACAAACCCAGCCTCATTCACCAACGCAAACCGTATAACCAGGACACACACATGGCCTTGGAGAAGGTGGAGAAGTACTTTGAAGGACAGCAAGGAATGAACACAGCTGGGTGGGCTTTGGGTTTCATTTTTCAGGGGTCTGGGGAGGGCTCTGGTCCCACACCTGGGAAGGTAGAGGGGCGAGGAAGACAATAAATA
The DNA here is from genome assembly GCF_949774975.1 of Lagenorhynchus albirostris. Classification (NCBI taxonomy): domain Eukaryota; kingdom Metazoa; phylum Chordata; class Mammalia; order Artiodactyla; family Delphinidae; genus Lagenorhynchus; species Lagenorhynchus albirostris. Next base: position 38,740,052 of record NC_083112.1, on the reverse strand, counting down.
GAACCCTGAGCCCAACCAGCTTTGGTACATAATGGGTGCAGCCCCACACATGGCCCGTAACCAATAGCAAGAGTCAGGAGGGCAGCACCTGGGCAGCTGGAGCAGGCAGGCCCGATGTGCAGCCAGAGGTCCCCTCCAAACAGTCCCAAAGCCCTGCAGGGCACGAGGTAAGACTGGGCCAGGCTCCGTAGACTCTAGCTGTCCATGTTTGAAGGCTCAGTCATCTTCCTCGTCTGAACCTTCAGGGAGTGTGAGGTGCCCAGCGGCTTCCTCTTGACCACACACAGGCTCTGGCTGCGGCCCAGAGGCTTCTCTCAGGGCTGAGCTGGTGGCTGGGGAACCGCTTCTGTGTCTGACCAACACTCATCCTCAGTGTCACTGTCCTGCAGGCCCCCTGCCCAGTATCTGATGGGTGGCCTGTGGTGGGGTACTTGGTCCTTATGTGGCCAGGACTTATGTGACCTCCTTCTACCTCCTTCTACTTTTGAGCTACTTCAAATTTTACCATCTTCCACAGGCCTCTTCCTTGTTGCTAAACCTCAGCTTTCTGGATCCTGTTCATTTACGTGAACATGTCACACTGCCTGTAACTTCTGGGATTTAGATATGAAACACCTTTGCTTGGAACACTCTCTTCCATGACCTTGCCTGGCTGCCTTCTATTTATCACCCAAGTATCTAATTAAAAGTCACCTTCCAAGGGTTCCTCTGCTATACGCTCTCCAAGCACTGTACTCCTTCCTTCCTTCCCACATCCTTGCTTCTGCTAAGAGTTTGATATCTCTTGTCATCTATCTTGTATTCCCCATAAGAACACATTTACTGCTCTGTTCCACAGGAAGTACAATGCTTGGCACATGGTAAGCACCTCATAAGTACCTGTGGAGCTTGGTTGAAATTAAAGATATGTTTATCAGATATTGTAGATATCAGTAATAAGTAAACACAAAGAACAGTTTCGGGGTTTTGTTTTGTTTATTTTGATTTGGGTTTCCATCATGCTGCTGTCTTGCCATCCCTGTCTCTGTATAATTAGAGGGCCTAGTAGAAGTTACTCGTGACTCAAAATTCATGCAGCTATATCAGTATTTCTTAGTTTCTTTTTCCATTATCACAGGGCTAGTCTTTTTAGATATTTTTTTTTCCCCTAATGACCCCTGTCCTGTGAAATTTTAGTACCGCATATATACTGTATAGATCTTTATGTACTGTGGCTCTTTGGAGGGACAATAGCCATTATAACATCTAAGGTTTTTTTGCCCTCAATAATGCATTTTCATCTCTTGGGGCAATATTGTCCCTGTTGATAATGTATAAACTGTCTTTATGTCTGTATCTTACTATCTACCTAGCTAGCTAGCTAGCTAGCTAGTTATCTAGCTATCTATCTTTTTTATCTAGAGAGAAAAAGGAGGAAGAAAAAGAGAGAAAATGCCCATTTGAGCACGCTTTGATGTATTGCTTCAGCTGCTCTTTGCAGAATCTTCTCTTGTTTGTAGCCCAGTCTCAGAGTTTGGGTCTGCCCAGAGGCTTTGCACAAAAAGAGCATCCTCCTTTCTGACTGTTGTGTTGGTCTCCTGGCTATTGCGTACTTTACAGAGTGTTAACAAAACATTAATTTGTATGGAAATATTAAAGTCAGAATGTATGATAATTTTAGATTTTCATATTTTATATTTACCATAATTATAATTTTATTCATGTCAGTTTCCAAATGAAATGTTTTATGTGTTCCCAACTGGAATTAATTTTCTTTATCTAATTACTTTCAAAGCTGTATCAGAGTTGAAGCTTTAAAAACTATTGGTGGCATTAGGATCTGTTCAGCTTCCACAGGCAGTTTGAAAAATAACTTTCTACGGGCAAACATCTCAGGTGCAGGGAAAACCATGGTCTTACATGAGCAGCTGCAGAGAGAATGGAATTGAAGCCTTACTTCTGGCTTTCTCTGGCTTTTATTAGTCCACAGAGTGGTTAGAAAAAATGGCAGGGGTTTGCAGGGGACATTTTACAATGCCCCATAGGGACTACCACCTTATTAATTTTACTTGCAGTGGCAGTTGTCATTTAAATACAATGTTACAGACATATGGGAACATATGTTTATGTATGACTGATTCACTTTGTTATAAAGCAGAAACTAACACACCATTGTAAAGCAATTATACCCCAATAAAGATGTTACAAAAAAAAAAAAAGAAATAAGTCCTGAAAAAAAAAAAAATAAATAAATAAATACAATGTTACAACATGTTATGACACAGAAGGTGGGTGGCTTATAAAGCCCACAATCAAGTAAACTTCAGTGATGATGGCAAGCCTGAAGGACACTTTCCATTTGTCTTTTCTTTTCTCTTTGCCCCTCAGGGACTTACAAACTATTTACCTAACACCAGTTTAGTCCAGGCACACTGTCAATTTACATGGTTTAAATGACAAGTCATGCTGGTCACCAGTCATTATCTGTTGCCCTCAATGGAATCCTCCAATACCTCACTGGCTTCAAAAGCAATCAGGCATTAGTTACAGCAAAATTGAGAGACATCTCCAAATGTTCCCAACCTCCTTCCCCCACACCAAATGTTAAACCACAGGCATTATGCTATCTCATTTTACCACTGCCATGAACCTTCTACTCCAGTCCAATAGGTGAATTTATAGCCCATGTCTTGATATTAACAGCTGGCACTCACTGTGTTGGCAGGGACTGTATTTAAGTGCTTCACTTCATTTACCCTCACACCAAACATATGAGAGAGGCATTATTATCCCTCTGTTTATACAGAAGAGGAAACAGGCTCAGAAGAAAAAAGAACTTGCATTACAGTAAACAGCCAGGAAATAGTAGATCACAGGTTTAAAGTCTGAGGGTATGCATACAGAGCCCACGGCTTAATCTTCACCCTGAAATGCATCTCCATGCTAAATATTGTAAAGCAAAGCCAATCGTCTTTCCTCCTCATCACATATACTGAAATTTTAGCCTTTTTTTTTTTTTTTGCAGTACGCGGGCCTCTCACTGTTGTGGCCTCTCCCGTCGTGGAGCACAGTCTCCGGACGTGCTGGCTCAGTGGCCATGGCTCACGGGCCCAGCCGCTCCGCGGCACGCGGCATCCTCCCAGACCGAGGCACGAACCCGTGTCCCCTGCATCGGCAGGCTGACTCTCAACCACTGCGTCACCAGGGAAGCCCATAGCCATCTTTTGAATCCAGATCCAAGCCCCTTTTCCTACCTGAAGTCACTCTAAAACAATGTAGTTCACAGTGCTATCTATTTTAAGTGTAGGTGCTCATATGATTCATTTATAAAATAATGACATCAATATCATTCTACATATAATTATGTAACTTTTCAAGATTCTATGCTTTAAATAGATCACCCTTAAATATATCAGAAGATTTTAAGAGGAGGGACTATTTCTGATACTTGTAGTTCTCTTTATAATGTCTAGCACAATGTCTTATACATAGCATGAAATTGTTAAAAAAACAAAACCAAGAAAAACCCTTTGATTTAATCATAGGTGGGAAATGTCTGGAACACCATACACTCGAAGGAAAAAAAAAAAAATGACAGCTTACTGTAGTCTTTTGCTTGACTTCTACAGCAGAGTCAACTGAGTCCTGTATTTGAATTGTAATTGTGCTTTTTGTTATTCCATGTAATTGGCCATTTCTCTGATTAACCTACCTATTGCTATAATCCTACTTATCCATACATAAACAAACATTTGAAATTATTTGCACAAATTGTAGAATCTCTTGGAAAGCTCCTAATTGCTAAGTCAAATCTGAAGGGCAGGCCTACAAATATGTGAAGCAACAGAAGAGTTGCCAGAAGCAGCCAAATACTTACTCATTGACTTAGTAACTTAAGTGGTCTTATTACTTGCTCCCAAGTACATGAAGTTATTAATGCATTTGAAATATATATATATATATACACACACATACCTGAAGGCAGATCAAGATGCCAGGTAGAGCACTGTTGTGAAAATTATGACTCTTTAAAAAGAAATAATAGTGACTCTCTAAGAGAAATGATGGGAAATGTGGTTTAAAAGTTTTAAAGATTTTTAAAATTTTATGGCAAACTAGAATCAAAAATAGACAAGTGACAGGCTTGAAGGTGGAAGATATGGCTCATTTAAATGGCTACAATCTTTGACAGATAATTTAACTTTCTCAATTTAGTTTCTCATTTGTAAATTTAGTTAAAATGTATTCTACATATGCATCACTTAAATCTTTATATTCATAATAATTGTTACTAGAAATAGTACCGTGATTATCTTACCATTACACATTGCCACTTTTTCAAGGTAGCTTTGGATGAATTATCACAAAGAAATAAATCATAACTACAAATTATTCACCTAAAATATTCACAGTTAGTCATTAGTGTTACCTAGTGATATACATTTTTTCATTATCTACTTTTGTCATTGAGTAACATTTTTAAGAAGTAATTCTAATTAAATTATTTATTGCAGTGGAACTTCTTCAAGTTGGAAGTTTACAACTTCTTTATACATATTTGAAAGAAGAATTGAATTATAAGCTTTGTCTGTGAACTACTGCTTTATTCATAGAGATGGTATATTTTGTGGTTGAGTGTGAAGTCATAACCCAAATAACCACAATCCTCACTAAAAAGCAATATAAAAGGAAGAGGAAATTATTCTTTTCATGCTCTGTCACATATAGTTCCCACCTTACATGAATATAGGCCTTATAAAATCATATCACCGATTATATAATTGTTTTGCATTTTATACCAAGAAAAGAAAAAACTATTCATTCTGATAGTACTAAGCATGAGAGCTTGAAGTATACTTTGCTTATTAATAGAAATTTATTTTATTTCTTTTTGAAATTCAATTAATATTTACTTCTAGCAAAGTCATTATAGTCTTCTAAATCAATAATTAAAATTAAATAATTGTGAGATGACTGGCTTATTTAATATGTTAAGGGCATGCCATCTATTCAGCAGTATTTCAAGTCACTGGGAGAGGGCATCTGGCATACTCAACCCATAGGCTCAATAAAAAGGTTGTAATTAAGAGATCAAATTTTTCCACATGCTGCAGAAAATCATAAGACAAAATAAATATTATTCATCTTCTAGAAAATATACATTCATCTTTTCTACTATGTCTGTGTGAATAAGGTGCAAGGTGGTCATGTAATCATTTCTTACTTTCCACCACTTATTCACATTTACTTGTGGATAATTTGGTAATAAGTGTCAGACCCAGAGTTTGAACAGAGACATCATTCTTTCCTTCAGAGGCAACATTCTAGGCAGGGTACAGAACTAGCAAAATGGGAATCACACAGTTTAGAAAAATTCTCAGCAATGCAGATTGTCAAAATTTTAATTATAATGTCTACATTTAAATCCAGGGGTATTGAATATAAACAAATGGAACTTTTGAACAAAATGTTCAGACAGAACAAAATACCTGGGTTTTAATTGCTCCCAAAGAAAGACATGTGGAGTTCCCACATAAAGTAGGATTAGATACAGTTTGGGCAACAGCCAGAAAGCGCAGGTGACCCATGAGATACAAGGTTATTCTGGGAGAAGTGTGAGTTGCTCTTGTGACACAATCACAAGCTCCAATAAACTGTTTTTTTGTTGTGTTTTGTTTTTTTAAACGTGGTAAAACTGAAGAATATACTTGATTCAAGCTCAGAAATGCTAGGAAAGAGGTAGATGGTAAATCCATGGGTCACCCTTAGAGTTGTTTGAGATAAGGCTTTCTAATCGCCAGATTTGAAAATGTTAAGTAATTATTCTGTAAAATTCTGCTTCATCAACGTCTAGTTCTTCATTATCTTTTCTATTTTGTTTCACTTACTCCTCCCTTTGTTTTTCTATGTGTCACAGTGATTTTATTTTCCTTCCGTATCCTGCAAAAATCCATCTCCTGGGTCCTTCTTTCTTCATTATGTCTTTACATGTTCTCAGACTTTGCATCTACTCTAAGCTTAATCACCATTCTACATAGATTTCTCCCAATTCTATATACTTCTTTTTGACTTCTTTTTCAAGTCCTATACTTGAATTTGCAGTTAGAACATCCACTACTATGTATTCTACTGGCTTCTAGAACTTTAGTGTGTAGTACATGCATAACAAAAATGTTTTGAATGAGTTAATGGATACAAAAACACAAACAGGCTTCCCTGGTGGTGCAGTGGTTGAGAGTCCGCCTGCTGATGCAGGGACGCGGGTTTGTGCCCGGGTTCGTGCCCCGGTCCGGGAGGATCCCACACACCGCGGAGCGGCTAGGCCTGTGAGCCATGGCCGCTGAGCCTGCGTGTCCGGAGCCTGTGCTCTGCAACGGGAGAGGCCATAACAGTGAGAGGTCCGCGTACCACACAAAAAGACAAAAACAAAAAAAAAAAAACAAACAAAGTTATGCACATTTTTGACCCTTACTCCTTAATTTTGGTCATTTAATCACCCCCCTCATTCCTGCCCCCTTATCTACTGATACCACCTATTTGAAAACTTAATTCTAAAATGAGGTTGCAAAATATCCTTGACTGTTTCCCTTTCATACCTTCTGTTTAGAGCTGGAAGATTACTGTCTTCAACAGATTTGAACTTTTTCCTGCTCCATTCCCTATACTATAGGTCCTAGAGGACAAAGTTGAAATTCCTTTATTTTGAATTCATATTTTTTGCTGTGAAATTAAGTCTTACTCTTTTCTGCCTGGGAAAGGTTGCCTATGGTTTTCTTTCTCCTTAATGATCTTTTCTTCATCTGTACTTATCAATATTTTACCCAAATCTCAAGCTTCTCTTTCAAAGACCACCTTGTTTACGATGGCTTTTCTATACTTTCATCTATATATACTATTCTCTTCTCTTCCTACTTTCCTCTTTGAAGACATTTATCATAGTTTGCCTTCTTTAACAACTATTTATGTACTTACTTTACTTGCCTGACTCACTAGGTTTTGCCTTATTTTTTCTGGCACAAATGCCTGACCTTTGCTCCACTTCACTGATGTAATCTTAACTTTGTAGTAATTCAACAAACTATTTAGATGATCATGTGCTCCATCTTGTTATTCGCTTATGTAGATTGCTCTGGCTCATCACTCTTCCTCAGTTTTCACTGATGAATAGAGATCATGTGTATAGGTATCTTTTGTAAAAGTGCTTTTCCACTTTTTGAAGAGTATTTAAGCACAGACGGATGTGCACAAAGTGTTGATATCTATTTAGCATGAAAGTGAAAGTTTTATATTAACTTGAAACTAAAAGTTGATATATAAGCATTGAAGCCAAAAAAAAAACGTATCTAAGAGTTATCTTCCTTTGTGATGTGGTTTTGAACCAATTGCTTCACCAACAATGAACATTTCCCTAATCTCATTCACTCTGTTCTGTTCCAGAAGCCACTGTCTGAAAGTCATTATACTGTGGAAACTTAGTGCTTAATAACAATAAGTAGAGCCACCTTAAGTTTTTATAGCATTTACATATTTTCAAAGCATTTTCTCAGCTATTACCTCATTTCAACCTCATAATGACCCTGCTGTTATGTAAATGGCACAGGTAGTAGCAAATTCATTGTAACTACATGCACATTTTTTTGCATACTACTGTTTATGTGCTACATTATAAACATATTAATTATTTAAGAATATGTATTTCTTCTGGTGGCTGTGTGGGAAAAATCTATGGACATTTAAAAATTAAGGTAAGGTTGATTTGAAGACCAGTAGATTCAATACACAGGTGTTCTCGAAGATAGAAATTATGCTTTGAAATATAGTATATTAAGTGAAACATACTTGTGTATCTAGCCACTAGTATATGCTATTCTTATAAATGCTTCTGGTATTTTTGCATTTGCAAAGACTGAGGTTTGATTTTAATTTATAATGTGAAACCCATCTTCTCAGGGAATCCAGCACCTTTACAGGTTACTAAAAAAAAAGACTTATACAGCCCTCCAGTGTTCCAAAGCTAGAGACCCCCCAGTAGAAGATGCATCCGAGCATGGCTAAACTCATCCCCTCACCTACCTCCTTAAGTGGAATCACTGCTGACAGTACTACTGCTCAGAGCACATATTATTTAAACTCCTAAAATTACAGCATTGGTAGTGAGAGCTGAACTATTCTCACTCACATCACTGGGAAAAGAGCGCTGAGTACATGACAGCTTAGAAACTGCCTTTGTGGAAGAAAGTGTTCAGATAAATCAATTTTCTGCAGGAAAAAGAAGGAAAATATTAATTTGCTGTGTACTTATTTAAACAGCTGACTGAAGAGTTTATTATGCTTGATTGCAGGCCTTCAGCAATAGTTATTTCTTCCTTTCCCTCTCTCCTTCTGTCCCAATGAATTCCCATTGACAGAGCCTACAGCTATCCTCTCAGAAATCATATAAAACCTGACATTGCTAAAAAATTAACATCAAAAAGGTGTCTTCGGGTGTTACCTTTAAAATCAAATCTAATTTTAACAACCAACTGCGAGCTGAGAGCTCATTCTTTATAACTTGATCACTAAGCAAGATTCACAAGCTCTCCCTGGTCTGCAGATGGAGCTATTGACAAAACAGTACTATCCACTTGAGAAAAGCAGTGCACAGACTTGAGTTTTACTGAATGTTTCTTTCTTTTCTTTTTTTTTTTTTTTTTGAGGACTATGTCTCAAGACATATCCTAAATATTATCTTTTCAAGTAAGGAAAATCCTCTGAAAATTAAAAAGAGCTTCAAAATCTGATGATCTTCATTACAGAATTGTATGACATAAAACCTACATACATAAAAATAGAGATACATGTCAGTGAAAAGTGATTCAAACACATGGATAGACTATGTAATATAAGAAACGATAGTATAGAGGTTGAATCTATGTATCATTCCTTTCTAAATAGGAATTTAGAACATGGCATGCTAAGTTATTTAATATTTAGTATTCAAACAGTACTTTCTGTGATGGAATACACCTTTTTTTGTTATCCAGTAGTCCATCATCACAATATAGCAGGGAAATGACATAGTTACGTAAGAAAATCTATGTAGGGAATAGATGGATATAGAACTGTTTGATAAATTGGGAGTCACTTCGATGATAATCCAGACAAGATTTGATAGATTTTCAGAATTAGAAGGGACTGCAGTGATCACTCATTTATTCTTTCAACAAGTGTCAGTGGAACTCATGTGAACAGTTATATTTGGTTAGTATTAGAATTAAAGAATCATCTGTCATCTGCTCTCAAGGCATTTAAAATTAAGATATATAATAGACACATGAAAGTCTTTATGTCAGTGTAAAGGGCCAGGGAAACAGGGAAAACCTCTAACCCTATGTATTGTGGTATATCAGAAAAGGTAATTTAGAAAGTCACTTAACTGAAGTTTTAAGGTCATCTAGAAAAATTTTATCATTTATAGAAGTGGAAACTGAGTTGGCAAAATATCATGGCTGATAGGTATCAAAATCAGGGTCAGGGGCTTCCCTGGTGGCGCAGTGGTTGAGAGTCTGCCTGACGATGCAGGGGACACGGGTTCGTGCCCCGGTCCGGGAAGATCCCACATGCCGCGGAGCAGCTAGGCCCGTGAGCCATGGCCGCTAAGCCTGCGCGACCGGAGTCTGTGCTCCTCAACGGGAGAGGCCACAACAGTGAGAGGCCCACATACCGCAAAATAATAAAACAAAACAAAAACAAAATCAGGGTCAGAAATGAGCTTTCCTTGTTTTTTTCCCGAATGCTTTCCACAACAAAACACATTTCTAGGTGAAGACTATATTAATTTCTACACAGCTTGGAATTACAAAGTCCTAATGAATAGTGTAACCAGATGTTAGAATGTAAGCAAGACATCTGTCCTCAACCATGAACCTCATGAACTATATCAAGAATCTCATGGATGTGACCGTAAGATATGTTGCACTAAGATTTTTAAAATTATAATATTTTAAAAAGTTTTAAACAATTTATAAAATATCCAACATCATTCAACCAAAGCTGTGGCTGGTCTAACTGGACCTCTGAATTTCTGTTTAAAACTTTATACCTCAGGGTATAAATCAATAGCAAATAAACTAGATGATGCCCATGCTATGGAAAAGTGGTTTTGATATAAACTCCTTTATGGTATAGTTTGTCAACCTTCAATTCACCTTCTAGGTTATAAATCTGAATGTGACATCAGTTATCCTTGAAGGAAACTTAAAACTATAGCTTTATTATCAATGTGTAACTTGTTAGAATTCAGAGAGAAAAGATTCCCTTGGTCATACACAATTTTTTTAAAATAAAGGAACACTTCTTGATTTTGATAGATTGGAAGCATCATATTTGGTTTTGAAGACCTTTACATAATTCAGTATTCTTCATCTCCAATAAGATACTCAAAAAAGAAATCCTGAGACAAAATAATATAACTATTTCACTCTACTGGTGTTGATTAAAGTTTATATACTAGGTATTGATTTAAGGAAAATAATATTCTGAGATTTAATTGCAATTTTCTAAGATATTTGGTTACAATCCCAATGCAGCCAATATATTTGAGAACATCCACTGAAACCCATTCTAACCCATAACCATCAATTTATACGTTATGTTTTCATTCAATGTAAGATATCATATAGTATTTTACACAAATACCTTTAGTCATGATATAACATTATAACTTAGATATTTCAGACATTTAAATTACATTTGGAATTAACTTTTGTTGTAAAATATTCAAATCACTGCATTATTTAGAGATGTACCGACAAAACAATTATATACAACTTCTTTTTTTGTTTTGTGATACGCGGGCCTCTCACTGTTGTGGCCTCTCCCGTTGAGGAGCACAGGCTCCGGTCGTGCAGGCTCAGCGGCCATGGATCACGGGCCTAGCTGCTCCGCGGCATGTGGGAGCTTCCCGGACCGGGGCACGAACCCGTGTCTCCTGCATTGGCAGACAGACTCTCAACCACTGTGCCACCAGAGAAGCCCTACAACTTCTAACCAAGAAGAGTAGTATTGTATTCCTATCTATCGCTAGACAGTTATCAACATGATATTGTCCTGGGCACACTAGGTGATACCTACAAGCAATCAATGACTTGAGGAGAACTGTACAAACATGCCTACAACACAAAGACCTAAATATAAAACATGAATATGATATGAGTGGTTACCAGCAACACCTATTATGAACATTCAAAAGAAATCAATTTCTCTGTTGTGGATTTATTTAAGTTTTAGAGAAGATTCAAGGTAGTGTGTTAACAGGTACATTTATCTAGATAGCAGGAGACATGAGTTCTAATTCAGGTTCTACCATTAACCCTGTGTTCTTGTTAAAATGTTTTACTCATTATGAACATTAATTTCCTCATCTGTAATTGGAGTACCAACACTCTCCTGCTTATATCACAGAGTTGTGGTATTAGGTTTGTTTTAATAAACTTTGAATAGTTTTAAGTTTGTCAAGTCTCATTCAAACACATATTGATTATAAATCATTTCTTAGATTGTATTATCTTTTTCAGTAAGCTTTTCGTATTAAACTAACACACACAGACACACACACACACAATGTTCATCTATGATTCTTACAGAACCCACAGATAGGAATAGAAAGTAAAAGGGATTTGTAAGGAGCTATATATCATTGTTACTTCAGCATAGTAACTATCAATAAATTCTTGGTGGTAAAATATTTATTAAATATTCATAGTTCATGATTTTTAAAGTTCTATTATTTTTTAAGTTAAAAATGTCAAGATGTTTACTAATGTTGCTTTTTATGAACAATTTGCCAGTTGTTTATATAACCAAATGCCCTAGAATTGGTCAGCTATTTTCCCAATAACAAAATTGCTTTGACACGTTTTATATGTTTCCAAACTGTATATAAAATGTGTCAAATTGTGTCTTTTTAAACAGAAACATGTAATATATCTACATGGTAAATCACAAATATGTTATTTGATACATCCAGTTAGTTACTCCTACTATCAGTAACATGACGTAGAAGTGGTGGCCAGGTGCAGCCCGCCACTGCCAGGGTCCCGGGATCCAGGGACAACTTCCCCGGGAGAACGCACGGTGCGCCTCAGGCTGGTGCAACGTCACGACGGCCTCTGCCGCTGGAGGCTCACCCCGCACTCCGTACCCCTCCCTAACCCTAGCCTGAGTGAGTCAGAGCCCCCGACTCAGCGGCTCCTTTAACCCCGTCCTATCTGAGCGAAGAACAGATGCCCTCCAGCGACCTACATGCAAAGGCGGGGCCAAATCCAAAGCTGAAACCCGGGAGCTGTGCGAACAAAGAAGAGAAAAGGAGATCTCTCCCAGCAGCCTCAGGAACAGCGGATTAATTCTCCACGATCAACTTGATGTACCCTGCATCTATGGAATATGTGAATAGACAATGAATCATCCCAAATTGAGAAGGTGGAATTTGAGGGCAAGATTTATGATTTTTTCCCCTTTTCCTCTTTTTGTGAGAGTGTATGTGTATGCTTCTGTGTGAGATTTTGTCTGTATAGCTTTGCTTTCACCATTTGTCCTAGGGTTCTATACGTCCGTTTCTTCTTGTTTTTTTTTTTTTTTTTTGGTTTTTACATTAAAAAAAGTTTTTTTTTTTCTTTTTTTTAAAACATCTTTATTGGGGTATAATTGCTTTACAATGGTGTGTTAGTTTCTGCTTTATAACAAAGTGAATCAGTTATACATATACATATATTCCCATAACTCTTCCCTCTTGCGTCTCCCTCCCTTCCACCCTCCCTATCCCACCCCTCCAGGCGGTCACAAAGCACGAAGCTGATCTCCCTGTGCTATGCGGCTGCTTCCCACTAGCTATCTACCTTATGTTTGGTAGTGTATATATGTCCATGTCTCTCTCTCACTTTGTCACAGCTCACCCTTCCCCCTCCCCATATCCTCAAGTCTGTTCTCTAGTAGGTCTGTGTCTTTATTCCTGTCTTACTCCTAGGTTAAAAGTTTTTTTTTTTTCCTTAATATTTTTTTTTTACTTTAATAACTTAATTTTATTTTACCTTACTTTATTTTATTTTCTTTTATTCTCTTTCTTTCTTTCTACTTTTTCTCCCTTTTATTCTGAGCCATGTGGATGAAAGGCTCTTGGTGCTGCAGCCAACAGTCATGCTGTTCCTCTGAGGTGGAAGAGCCAACTTCAGGACATTGGTTCACAAGAGACCTCCCAGCTCCACGTAATATCAAATGGCAAAATATCTCCAAGAGATCTCCGTCTCAACACCAACACCCAGCTTCACTCAACGACCAGCAAGCTACAGTGCTGGACACCCTATGCCAAACAACTAGCAAGACAAGAACACAAACCCACCCATTAGCAGAGAGGCTGCCTAAAATGATAGTAAGTCCACACACACCCCAAAACACATCATCAGACGTGGACCTGCCCACCAGAAAGACAAGATCCAGCCTCATACACCAGAACACAGGCACTAGTCCCCTCCACCAGGAAGCCTACAAAACCCACTGAACAAACGTTAGCCACTGGGGGCAGACACCAAAAAGAATGGGAACAACAAACCTGCAGTCTGTGAAAAGGAGACACCAAACATAGTAAGTTAAGCAAAATGAGAAAACAAAGAAACACAGATGATGAAGGCGCAAGGTAAAAAACAAACAGACCTAAAAAATGAAGAGGAAATAGGTAGTCTACCTGGAAAAGAATTCAGAATAATGATAGTAAAGATGATCCAAAATCTTGGAAATAGAAAAGACAAAATGCAAGAAACATTTAACAAGGACCTAGAAGCACTAAAGATGAATCAAGCAACGATGAACAACAAAATAAATGAAATTAAAAATAATCTAGAAGGGATCAATAGCAGAATAACTGAGGCAGAAGAACAGATAAGTGACCTGGAAGATAAAATAGTGGAAATAACTACTGCAGAACAGAATAAAGAAAAAGAATGAAAAGAACTGAAGACAGTCTCAGAGACCGCTGGGACAACATTAAATGAACCAACATTCGAATTATAGGGGTTCCAGAAGAAGAAGAGAAAAATAAAGGGACTGAGAAAATATTTGAAGAGATTACAGTTGAAAACTTCCCTAATATGGGAAAGGAAATAGTTAATCAAGTCCAGGAAGCACAGAGAGTCCCATACAGGATGAATCCAAGGAGAAACACACCAAGACACATATTAATCAAACTATAAAAAATTAAATACAAAGAAAATATATTAAAAGCAGCAAGGGAATAACAACAAATAACACACAAGGGAATCCCCATAAGGTTAACAGCTGAACTTTCAGCAGAAACTCTGCAAGCCAGAAGGGACTGGCAGGACATATTTAAAGTGATGGAAGAGAAAACCCTGCAACCAAGATTACTCTACCCAGCAAGGATCTCATTCAGATTTGATGGAGAAATTAAAACCTTTACAGACAAGCAAAAGCTGAGAGAGTTCAGCACTACCAAACCAGCTTTACAACAAATGCTAAAGGATCTTCTCTAGGCAAGAAACACAAGAGAAGGAAAAGACCTATAATAACAAACCCAACACAATTAAGAAAATGGGAATAGGAGCATACATATCAATAATTACCTTAAATGTAAATGGATTAGATGCTCCCACCAAAAGACACAGGCTGGCTGAATGGATACAAAAACAAGACCCATATATATGCTGTCTACAAGAGACCCACTTCAGACTTAGAGACACATACAGTCTGAAAGTGAGGGGATGGAAAAAGATATTCCATGCAAATGGAAACCAGAAGAAAGCTGGAATAGCAATTCTCATATCAGACAAAATAGACTTTAAAATAAAGACTATTAGAAGAGAAAAAGAAGGACACTACATAATGATCAAGAGAACAATCCAAGAAGAAGATATAACAATTGTAAATATTTATGCACCCAACATAGGAGCACCTAAATACATAAGGCAAATACTAACAGCCATAAAAGGGGAAATCGACAGTAACACATTCATAGTAGGGGACTTTAACACCTCACTTTCACCAATGGACAGATCATCCAAAATGAAAATAAATAAGGAAACACAAGCTTTAAATGATACATTAAACAAGATGGACTTAATTGATATTTATAGGACATTCCATCCAAAAACAACAGAATACACATTTTTCTCAAGTGCTTATGGAACATTCTCCAGGATATATCATACCTTGGGTCACAAATCAAGCCTTGGTAAATTTAAGAAAATTGAAATTGTATCAAGTATCTTTTCTGACCACAACGCTATGAGACTAGATATTAATTACAGGAAAAGATCTGTAAAAAATACAAACACATGGAGACGAAATAATATATTACTTAATAACCAAGAGATCACTGAAGAAATCAAAGAGGAAATAAAAATATACCTAGAAACAAATGACAATGGAGACACGACGACCCAAAACCTATGGGATGCAGCAAAAGCAGTTCTAAGAGGGAAGTTTAATAGCAATACAATCCTACCTTAAGAAACAGGAAACATCTCGAATAAACAACCTAATCTTGCACTTAAAGCAATTAGGGAAAAAAGAATAAAAATCTTCAAAGCTAGCAGAAGGAAAGAAATCATAAAGATCAGATCAGAAATAAATGAAAAAAAATGAAGGAAACAATAGCAAAGATCAATAAACTAAAAGCTGGTTCTTTGAGAAGATAAACAAAATTGATAAACCATTAGCCAGACTCATCAAGAAAAAAAGGGAGAAGACTCAAATCAATAGAATTAGAAATGAAAAAGGAGAAGTAACAAGAGACACTGCAGAAATACAAAGGATCACAAGAGATTACTACAAGCAACTCTATGCCAATAAAATGGACAACCTGGAAGAAATGGACAAATTCTTAGAAATGCACAACATGCCAAGACTGAATCAGGAAGAAATAGAAAATATGAACTGACCAATCACAAGCACTGAAATTGAAACTGTGATTAAAAATCTTCCAACAAACAGAAGCCCAGAACCAATTGGCTTCACAGGCAAATTCTATCAAACATTTAGAAAAGAGCTAACACCTATCCTTCTCAAACTCTTCCAAAATATAGCAGAGGGAGGAACACTCCCAAACTCCTTCTACGAGGCCACCATCACCTTGATACCAAAACCAGACAAGGATGTCACAAAGAAAGAAAACTACAGGCCAATATCACTGATGAACATAGATGCAAAAATCCTCAACAAAATACTAGCAAACAGAATCCAACAGCACATTAAAAGGATCATACACCATGATCAAGTGGGGTTTATTCCAGGGATGCAAGGATTCTTCAATATACGCAAATCTATCAATGTGATAAACCATATTAACAAACTGAAGGAGAAAAACCATATGATCATCTCAATAGATGCAGAGAAAGCTTTTGACAAAATTCAACACCCATTTATGATAAAAACCCTGCAGAAAGTAGGCATAGAGGGAACTTTCCTCAACATAATAAAGGCCACATATGACAAGCCCACAGCAAACATCATCCTCAATGGTGAAAAACTGAACACATTTCCACTAAGATCAGGAATAAGACAAGGTTGCTTACTCTCACCACTCTTATTCAACATAGTTTTGGAAGTTTTAGTCACAGCAATCAGAGAAGAAAAGGAAATAAAAGGAATCCAAATCAGAAAAGAAGTAAAGCTGTCACTGTTTTCAGATGACATGATACTATACAGAGAGAATTCTAAAGATGCTACCAGAAAACTACTATTTTCTCCCATACACAAAAATAAACTCAAAATGGATTAAAGACCTAAATGTAAGGCCAGACACTATGAAATTCTTAGAGGAAAACATAGACAGAACACTCTGTGACATAAATCACAGCAAGATCCTTTTTGACTCATCTCCTAGAGACATGGAAATAAAAACAAAAATAAACAAATGGGACCTAATGAAACTTCAAAGCTTTTGCACAGCAAAGGAAACCATAAACAAGACTAAAAGACAACCCTCAGAATGGGAGAAAGTATTTGCAAATGAAGCAACTGACAAAGGATTAATCTCCAAAATTTACAAGCAGCTCATGCAGCTCAATAACAAAAAAAAAACAAAAAACCCAATCCAAAAATGGGCAGAAGACCTAAATAGACATTTCTCCAAAGAAGATATACAGACTGCCAACAAACACATGAAAGGATGCTCAACATCATTAATCATTAGAGAAATGCAAATCAAAACTACAATGTGATATCATCTCACACCAGTCAGGATGACCATCATCAAAAAATCTAGAAACAATAAATGCTGGAGAGGGTGTGGAGAAAAGGGAACACTCTTACACTGCTGGTGGGAATGTGAATTGGTAGCCACTATGGAGAACAGTATGGAGGTTCCTTAAAATACTACAAATAGAACTACCATATGACCCAGCTATCCCACTACTGGGCATGTACCCTGAGAAAACCATAATTCAAAAAGAGTCATGTACCAAAATGTTCATTGCAGCTCTATTTACAATAGCCAGGAGATGGAAACAACCTAAGCGTCCATCATCGGATGAATGGTAAGAGAAGATGTGGCACATATATACAATGGAATATTACTCAGCCATAAAAAGAAACAAAATTGAGCTATTTGTAATGAGGTAGATGGACCTAGAGTCTGTCATACAGAGTGAAGTAAGTCAGAAAGAGAAAGACAAATACCGTATGCTAATACATATATATGGAATTTAATTAAAAAAAATTGTCATGAAGAACCTAGTGGCAAGACAGGAATAAAGACACAGACGTACTACAGAATGGACTTGAGGATATGGGGAGGGGGAAGGGTAAGCTGTGACAAAGTGAGAGAGTGGCATGGACATATATACACTACCAAACGAAAAGAGATAGCTAGTGGGAAGCAGCCGCATAGCACAGGGAAATCAACTCGGTGCTTTGTGACCAACCTAGAGGGGTGGGATAGGGAGGGTGGGAGGGAGGGAGACTCAAGAGGGGAGAGAAATGGGAACATATGTATATGTATAACTGATTCACTTTGTTATAAAGCAGAAACTAACACACCATTGTAAAGAAATTATACTGCAATAAAAATGTAAAAAAAAAAAAAAAAAAAAGAAGTGGTGGACAGGAAATTAAGCTTCCATCTTTAGGACACTTTTTCTTGGCAAAGTGCAGTGTTCCCATCAACAGTGTTAGAAGAGAGAGCAGAACACATTGACGTGCCGCCTGTCACACATCACCTCACAAGTATTGTGAAATACACAAGAAATAAAAAAAAATAAAGTGTGGAATTTGCAGGTGGTGTTCAGCAGACTCACTGGTTGGAGTGTATAGGACACTCCCACAGGGACATCTCAACTGAGAAATCTAGTCATTGTCCTGTTGTTTTCAAAATGTTTTTATACCATTAGTTGAAATATTCCTAAAGTGCAAAAAGTCATCCATGGGTGACATTGCAACTCAAAGCTGAAAGGTTCTTATCTGAATTTCTATAATGGATGTTGGTAATAAAATCTTGTATATAATATGATTTCAAGAAATGCATTATCTAAGCATAAACACCTTGTTAATAGCATCAGCCTAAGGGGTTGTCAAATGATCAACACAAACCAAAATATCGGAAAACAACTGTGTGGGTTAAAGCCAAGTTAATTTATAAGGTCAGTTAAGGGGAAGACATCACACAATTGAAGTTGCATTTACTGCTCAGAACAATCTTTTGGTTTATATTGATTGCATCAGGTACCCCCTTAGGTAATCTCAGACATTAATTTGTGGTTACTCTCATACAAATACACCAGTAGGTTGAAAAATAAGGTCTGTTTAGAAAAAAAAAAGTCATTATAAAAATTTACGATTTTTAGATGTTAACTAATTATTTTAAAGTATTATAGATGATATATGAATGAAAGCAAATTCTCCATTTAAAAGATCGTTTCTCATTCATCTTAGTATATCTAGCAATTTAGACAATATCAGGCACACTGCAGGTGTCCAATAAATATTTGCTGAATTAAATATACAAGCATTTCTTAAAGAATACACATTTATCATTTATATAAATATTTTTATCTCTAATTGTGTTATATTGACCCCAGTTTAAAACTCAGAATCAAAATATGTGGGTTCTGGTTTCTGTTACTAAATCTGAGACTTCAGTCTTATAACATAACCCACTTTAAATCTAGGTTCTTCTAGCAGTGGATTCAGTGAAAGCTGGGCCTAATGTTGAGCTATCATATGCCTAAGCCTGGGATATTTAAAAATAAATCTCAGTATCAGTGATTCTGACTGTATCTTGAGTACATATAACACAATCATACTTTCTCTTTTAATAATTATTTTAGGTACATTAACTAGTGAGTTGAGGGTAATTTGCTGTGCTAGAGATAAATGTAACATTCTATAATCACACTGTAAGAGAGGTTTTGAAACCAGCGTTGGATACTGCGCTGGTTATTAAGCAATTGTTTTC
The DNA here is from genome assembly GCF_949774975.1 of Lagenorhynchus albirostris. NCBI lineage: Eukaryota > Metazoa > Chordata > Mammalia > Artiodactyla > Delphinidae > Lagenorhynchus > Lagenorhynchus albirostris. The sequence continues at coordinate 38,720,632 of NC_083112.1, read as the reverse complement.
CAATCCAAACTTACTCCTTGAGTGGAGCCTCTGCTTTATGATACAGAGGCTGAACTCTGCAAACTGCATTTTTTTTTTGGCCAACTGGTGCCCTGCTAGGTTCTGCCAAGATGGGACACTTAGTTAACTGGACAGGAGGAAGCGTTGTTCTGTTTATCTGCTGCCAGGTTGGTGCAATGCAGAGGGAGGGCCCCAGAAAAGATATAACTCACACCTTTGCGGAGAGAGGATCCTTGTCAGTTTCTGACAGCATCACCCAAGCAATGATATGTTTATCCAAGTTGTGGCAATTTGTTCCAACTGCAGGTTGATTCAGACTCTAGGTTTTTTCCACACTCCAGACCCATCATGCCTCAGAAGACATACCATTGGTGCCACCTCTTCAGAATTCCAGCTCCATGAGGCCCTTTCTCTGGGGTTTGGATTCTCTGTCTATGGAGCTTGACCTATAAACTCTTGAGAGATCACACTAGCCAGGTAGCCAGGTAGATCCCTGCCTCAAAGACCTTGTCCCAGCATGACAGGGCACCTCCTCCAAGCTTCTAGGTTCTGAACACCTTCTTTCCTTTGCTCAACAGTCCTGAGGTTGGCAACTGTTTCTAGCAGTCATTAATTCAATGTTCTCTCAGTGTTCGCACTTTGTCATTTTAGTTTTCCTATGTCTCTTTAACCATTTGCCTGTATTAAAAGCTCTCTGTTAAAGTAACCATCATAGTTTCTGTTTTCCTGACTGACACAGGCACTTTTTTTGTGTAAGTTTTAGCTCCATAAAATCTTTTATTATTGAATTGATTGTATTATAAATATAAAATTATACATACCAATTTTAATGTCCTTAACTGAGCTTGAATATGAGATTAAATGTAGTTCACACATTAGTGTACGTATGAGGCAAATTATATTTGTTATTATATTGTTATGGCCATTTCAATATTTTCAACAAATGGTTAAATAATCAATATTATAATTTCTATTGGAAGGATAACTATTAAAAAGCAATCAGAACATAATTTTCTTTGCATTGTCATGCATTATCATTGCATTTTTCATGACCCAGAAAAATATGGACATGATTAATAAACACAATAGATTTAATTAGTTATCCAACTTGCATTTATAAAATCTTTACTATATTGAAAATTATATAAACTCATGAATTATGTTTGTATGGTGATTAAAAAACAGAACATTATGCACTGATTAAAATTCAATGCTAATTAGAATTATGCTACAGGTGATATGTGAATCTGGTGGATTTAAAAAAAATCATTTTTCTGAGACTTTATAACACTGAAAAAAAGATAAATGATTTTCAATTGTACTAAATGATCATGGAAACATCATTTATGTTACAACAATTCAATATTTCACAATTGTTGATGTACTTTTCTGATAATTATGCAAACTTTATTATAAAAAAGATAAATGAACTATTAATCTGCTTTTTCTTTGTGCAACCATCTATTTTAGAAAAGACATAAGGTAACCATCTTAACATAACTTCTATATTCATAGCAATGCCAGACAAAATAAATATTCTCTAACCTTAATGTAAAGACTTATTCCTAGTTCATTCACTGGGTCTTCTATAATCTATATCTTTGTTTATATCTACACACACCATCATTCTTGGACAATGTAATAGCAAAATTGCTCTAGGAAGTTGTTTTGATTAATAACATACTATGAAACTCTACTTACATGCAGTCAAATGTTTGTAGTTACATTTTTCACCTCTGGCACAAAATGATCTACTAGGAGTCTCCATTTCTGACTTTGAAGGAGAAGATGTACTAGTCATCCAGGTAGGTAGGATCTGTCTAGCTAAGAGGTGCTAGTTAGCCTGGATCTAGCAGTGGATGGCAGGGATTCTAATGATTCTTAGATTGAATAAAAACTGTAATAAGAAAACATACAAGATTGGAAGCTAAGTTTGGTCTTTGGCAACTCTGGGTCTCAGGTTTTTCCTTTGTAAAATGAAGCTTGAATCATGGACCTGAAGTGCTGGCACAGATGGACTTTTGGAGCCAACAGCAGAGGCTGACCTTGGATCTACTACCCATTAGCTGGGTAGCTTTTAGCAACCTATTTAGTCTCCTTGAGTGTCAGTTTTCTTCATCAATGAAACAGGTATTGTGGGTTCCATTCAGTAATAGTCACACAGGTCCAGTCACACATAGACCCTCTACAATCTAAAATTTCTTCTAGCTCTAAAATTCTATGACCACTAGAGGTTTTAAATAATTTCTTTTCTATAAAGTAGATTCTTTTCTAATCATTGGCTGTTACATTTTTCCTATAAGGTTTGAAGGCCCCTAATGTGTCTATCTTTTTAGAATATGTTTATTAAACAAGGGAAAATCAGAAGTTTGTAATCTATCTTCTTGGAAATGACAAATAATTTAATAATTTTAAAACATATTAGTAGTCCTCATGCATGACTTTATAAATTATTTTTCTTGAAATTTACTGAAAAAAAATCCCTCAAACCTGAGGGAAAGTAATGCAGTTCAACAACAATCCTCTTCGCTGCCCCCCATGTAAACCAATATCATAGGGGAGAATAACGACAGGAGAGACATTGAAATATGTATTTATGATTGAAGCATCATGTATAGAACTATATAATGCATATTCCATATTTCTCTGATAATATTTGGAATAAAGTCAAAGGATCAAGATCATTCTTAGTTTAAAATTTCTTTAAAACAAGGTTTCTCAACAGGGAAGTGATGGACATTCTGGACCAGATAATACTTCGCTAATGGGGGGGCAGTGTGTGCTCCTCTGTATATTATAAGATGTAGAGCAGCATCCCTGGCTTCAGTCCACTAGAGGCCAGTAACACTACCACCTCTGGTTGTGACAAAAAATGTTTCTACAGTATGGCAGTTCCTCAAAAACTAAGCATAGAATTATTATATGACTCAACAATTCCACTTCTGGGTATACACCTAAAATAACTGAAATCAGAGACTCAGGAAGATATTTATATACCAATGTGCATAACAACATTATTCACAATAGCCAAAAGGTAGAAGCAACCCACATGTTCAAATGTGGTATGTACATGCAATGGAATATAATTCAGCCTGAAAAATTAATGAAATTCTGATGCAGGCTACAACATGGTTGGGCCTTGAATACATTATGATAAGTGACATAGGACAGATGCAAAAAAACCAAATATTGTATGATTCCACTGATATGAGGTACATCGAGTAGTCAAATTTATAGAGACAGAAAAGAGAAGAGTGGTTGCCAAGGTCTGAGGGGAGGAAGGAATGGGAGGTATTGTTAAATGAGTACAAAGTTTCAGCTCAGGAAGATGAAAAAGTTCTGGAGATGGATGGTGCTAGTGGTTGTACAACAATGTAAATATACTTAATGTCTCTGAACTGTACACTTAAAAATGTTTAAAGTGGTAAACTTTATGTTATGTATATTTTGCCACAATGAAAAAAAAAGTCTCTAGACATTGCCAAATGTCCCCTGGGGCTTGGGTGGGGGTGACAAAATCACCCATGATTGAAGACCACTGCTTTAAATATAGTTTGTGTTTACATTTTTTTTCTTTTTTAAGCAATCACTTTATTGCACAGAGTGCTAGTGCTATTTCTTTCACATTTCAAACTCCTCTCTTAAAAGGAAAGCATTTTCTCTTTTTCTAACTGATTGGTACTACTTTTCTCTCAAGCCCATTTTTGATGAGATACAATTTCCATTTTAAAATGAGTTTTTAAGTAGTACAAAAGAAAATAATTGTTAATGACTAGCAAATGCATGGCAAATCACTAAACACACTGACCAAATGGCATGTCTGGGATGTAGAGGGTTGAATGGTGGTCCCCCAAATATAAATCAGTGTCTTAATCCCCAGAACCTGTGAATGTGAACTTATTCAGAAAAAAGGGGTCTTTTGCTGCTGTAACTAAGTTAAGAATCTTTAGGTGAGATCATCCTGGATTATCCAGGTCAGCCCTAAATACAATGACAAGTATCCTTATAAAAGACACAGGGAGGAGAGTTTCACAGAGAGAAGGTGATTTGAAGACAGAAGCTAAGATAGGTGTGGATGCCACCCCAATCCAAGGGACACCAAGCATTGCCACAGACCCTGGAAGCTAGGAGAGAGGCATGGGGGGATTTCTGCCTAGCGCTTTTTGAGAAAGTGTGGCCCTGAGGACACCTTGAGTTTGGAGTTCTGACCTCAGAATTGCAACAGAATAAATTGCAAGCCCTCCAGCTTTTGGTAATTTATTATGTCAGCAACAGAAAAAAATAATACAAGGGGCAACCTCAATTTGCAACTAGAAATACCATACCCACTCTTCTCTAAAATAAGATTTAAAAATTTAACCATATTTCAAACATAATGTTGAAAGTGAGAGGTTGTGTTAGGCTGATACTTTTTTTTTTAAGGAATAATGCTATATAGTGTGTCTATTTTTACCTAACACTCAAAGTATCATATAGCATTGTCTGTAACTGTCTAGGCATCTTCATTTGGAGATCTCAGAAATATGTAAAACAAAGGTGTCTGCTCCTGTGGTGTGATATTCCGGCCGTTTAACTGTGATACAGGGAGCTAGTTAACATGCACTTACCGTGGCGGACCCCGGCACCTGTATTGCAGGCACTAATCAAAGTGCTTCTTCACGGGGTGAAAGAATCGCTATTTGTAATGCAATAATTAGGTTGGGCAGAAAGCCCTGTAAAGTGAATCAATCTAGTCTGCTCTGGAGATCTGACTCCATTCTCTGGGCAGATTGTTAACATAATGAGACAGCAGCCTACAAGAGGTCCTGTGGAAAAGACCTGTGTCATCCCTCTCCCTTCTTTAATTTTACAAAGCTTCTTTGGACATAATTGCGATGAAAGCTAATATAAACCGCTGATAAAACATGGGACGCTACACTTACCAAAAGGTTATGAAAAGGGTGAGCTGGAATGCAGTAACAGTCTGAACCCATTATTCACAACTTTCAGAGTTGTCTCACTGCCAGCTCCCCAAAGAACACAAGAATTCCCAGTAAGTAATTACAGTTGAGAGAAAAACAGGGAAGACCATTCAAAGGCCAGCTTGAAAATACTGGGTTGATTAATCTGAAGTTCAACAAAAGGAAACAAATTAAGTGTTCTTTATAAATCAGGATGAGACTTTCAAAAGCAAACTTAATTTTTCTGTGCTGAATTGGCAAAATGTGCTGAGCTACCCCAACAATGAAGCTGTTTTCTTATATACAGCAAAATTCTCATATAGTCGTTTAAAAATACATGTCAATGGAAAGATGTCTCACACCTTGATAAGTTATTTTCTATCCTTTTCACAGGATGCTGTGAAATCCTTTCTATTAAATCTACCACATAACATTTCTTTTCCTTTTCATAGGCATAAGGAATTAAATTACTCCCTTTTATCTCTACTTATATATTTTAAATTTTTCATTGAACTGTTTTTTTAAGTTAGTTTTTGTTTGGAATAAACAAATATACACTAATTAAAAGCAAAAATTAGAGATATTTGCATTCCAAAACTTGCATCAAAATGGCACATTTATTGGAAAACTTCAGATATCTTGCAATGAGGAATGACATCAGACTCAGGCAGCGATACTTTTCTGGATAGAATTGTGCTGCATAATTTCTCTCTGCTCAGATTTTTGCATCCTGGCTATTGTGAACAACAATACTGTATATCTCTCTGTCTCTATCTCTATCTCTGTCTCTATCTCTGTATGTATACTTACATATATGTACATCTGTATATTTGTGTATATATTTCAGGCCACCCAACACTTGAGATTAACTCAACACAAGTTAGAGAACCACAACATTCCTGATTAAGGTGATTGTCTTTTTGTTTGACCTGGTTATTTATTTATGCCCAGAATAAAATTACATTAGTTCAAGGGCAGGTTCAGAAGCTTCATCAAGAACTGAGTTTACTCTTCTTTGTTGTTATTATTATTGTTTGGAATTTATTTATTTATTTATTTATTTTTACTAGTGACAAAATAATTTCTTAGGCTTCAGTAAGCTGAATTTCATTTCTCTGATATTCTGTGTTAAGACATAATAATAATTAAAAATATAGGAAAGAAAATAGCAAAAGTTTTCATTTAATACTGGTTAAATATATGCCCAACATTGTGCATATTTTCTAATTTAATCCCGATAATGTCAATTCCTGTGATATAGATATTATTATTTTCTTTTACAGATGAAGATTCTGAAGTCTAACAAAATGGGTAACTTGCCCAAAGTCAGGTGTCTGGGAAAAGCACAGGTCCCCAGGGCTAATTCTGAAGCATATACCCTTACCTGGGAAGCAGTGCTGCCCAGAGACCATGTTCATTTTTACTCTCATTTACATTTCTTGTGTTTCATAAGCAACATAAGCAACACTGGCTCATATAAAGTTTGATGATATAAAGCTAAATTTTCATGAGTTGCTTGAATAAGTACTTCATTTAAGAGATGAATTCATATTAAAAAAACCAAACACTTTGCAAAAGAGAAAGTGTAAACATTATGAAGCACTAAAGGTACTTAAATTTATATTTTAACACTCAAATTTCTATCACTAAGGGTATTTAAAAAGAAACAAAAGTAAGCCTTTCAGAACACAGAATTTTAGTTTTAGAAAAAAGGTATACTAATGTACTATGAATAAAGGAATTATAAATCAAAACATTCAAACCCATATTAATAAGGTTTCCAATTTTCAAAGGAAAAACTTAGATCTGGATTGTATGTCATGTGAATTTCATTTGCATGTTTCTACCTCCAATATCACCAGTATCTTAACAGAATAACACTTATAGTGATAGAAAAACAAATCAGTCTTGAAAAATAAAATGCCAAGGTACAAGATATATGTAGATGTTTATATAAATGGGTATATACATATATAAATACACATTCATATATAATCTGCACATATATAGATACATTTGCATATATGTATAAATATATGGATGTATGTGAGCAGTTTGCATTTTTTCTCAGGAGAAATTTAGAATGAATCATGAAATTACACATTGAATACAAATTAAAACAGCTGTTATTGCTACTAAAAATTGTTCTAAAGTATATACCAGTATAGCTTGCCAGAATTTTAATATTTCTATTTACGACTATCACCCAATGCATTGGATTACATTGAATTTTTTATTAAATGTCCATTACACTTGACCCAATTACTTCCTTCTAGGAATTGTCCTTCCCTCTTTCTTGCTCATATAAGCAATACCACAAATAACTCTCTGGCTTTGACTCTGCATTAGCATAATGGATTGTATTGCTTTGTTTATATAATTAATTGTGCAGTGTGCCAGGATTCTAATAATTGACCTAATGAACAATAGTTATATGCTAGGATGGATAAAGCCCTCACCTCAAATGATCATATTCAACTCTTTCTTGGCATGGCTCACTTCCAGATTCAGGAAAAAAGTGGAAATAAGAGATCATTTATTTTTTCAACATAGTCTATATAGGTTTGATAGACAGATACATTAATTGAAATTAAGAAAGGTTTTAACATTTGGCTAAATCTTTGTGGCCATACATTGTCATTCATTAATGTTTATTCAGTCCATAAAGAATAAAAAGTGATGAAATTAAACATCACTGATTATTTTTTCCTTTAACAATACTGAAAATGCTTCATTACACTTAGGGTATCATGGTGCACAATTTAAAAATCAGTTTTTCAGAAGATTTGTTTTTTTATACTCAAGCATGCAAGACTCATACAAAAGCAAAACTTTGGAAGATCCTTAACCTTGATTAAACAGCAATCTTGTCCATGAAATGAAATTTGATATGTTAAATTATGAATGAAATAAAATCACTATACATTTAGAAAAAAATTTAACTTCAATATTGTAACATGCCTTCACTATAGTTAAAGCATAAACCCATGTCTTATATGTGACAGGCAGTTTAGTTGCCTGAGGCTAAGCTGACATGAACCATAAGACTAGACATTTCTTAGGGCTGTTTTCTTTCTGTAACATTTCTACCTTACATGTGTTTTATTAAGAGTCTAAATAAAAGCAAATTTAGTTATATTTATTCTTTCCTAAAATCTAAAGATGACAATAAGCCCTCTGGCACTTGAGAAAACTAAAGTAAATGAGAAAGTTACTTGGGAAGAGGAGAGAAGATTTCCAATTCATTTATAACTTACAGGAAATTATTATAATAGAACAAGACAGAACGATGACAGTGGAAATTACATCATAAAAGAAAGAGACTGGTAAGTATAACCTTATCCAGGGAGCATAAACTCACATTTCCATTATAGTAAGTAGGTTGTATGGAAACATATTCTAGAGAAACAATTTTCTAGATGCTGATTTAGAAAATGCAAGTGGCTCTATGCTGTGCAGTAGACCCCTATGACTTATTCATCTTTATTACTGAAACTTTGACCTTCTGAGTAACATAGATTGTGGTGATGATTTCACTGGTGTACACTTATCTCCAAGTTGATTAAGTTGTATACATTAAATATGTGAGGCTTTTTGTAGGTCAATTATACCCCAATAAAGTGGTTTAAAAAAAGAAAAGAGGGCTTCCCTGGTGGCACAGTGGTTGAGAGTACGCCTGTGCGTACGCCGTGCCCCGGTCTGGGAAGATCCCACATGCCGTGGAGCGGCTGGGCCTGTGAGACATGGCGGCGGAGCCTGTGCGTCCGGAGCCTGTGCTCCGCAACGGGAGAGGCCACAACAGTGAGAGGCCCGTGTACCGCAAAAAAAAAAAAAAAAAAAAAAAAAGAAAAGAAAATGCAAGTGATATAAAGCTCTAATATGTTCACTTTTTTTCTACTTAGAATCTCTTAAAATATAATTTTCTTCATTTGGGTTAATATTATGTTGGAATTGAGATATTAGTACCCTGAAATATATTTCCAATGCTAAAAACACTTTATTATTTTTTATAGTGTATAGAAATTTGTACTCATGAACGCTTAAATATAAAAATTTAGTTAAATTTGCAAATTTAACTAAATAAATTTTAATATCCCATTAAACCTGGGGCTCTAAAATATACACCTTTTCTCTAACGAAAGGAACAGTTTTCCTAGAAATGGTAATAAAGGGTTAAACTTATAGTGATGTTTTATACAATAAAGCTTTTACGGATAAGATAACTCTTTCTTCTATTCATGAAAATATATAAGGTTTCTTGGGATACTTTTGTATCATAGGAATATTATATATAACACATGTGCATACCAGGACACCATTTTCTAAACTGAAGAACATGGCAAAATATGTAGCATATAAACAGCTGCTATTATTGTAATGTTTGTCGGAGACATGTGAAAGATTGTTCTCGATGCTGGCATTAATCAAATGTGGATGCTAACACATTTCTCCAAGCTTAACTATATGTTGATTCAATGTTTGTTGCTATGTAGACTTCTTCCTAAATTATACAGTTAGCTAGAAGAAAACAGCAAATTGCCCAGTCCCCCATTTCACCTAAATAAATTTCACCTCATCTATTTTAGAGGGAGAAGCTTGAAAGTGCCTGCAAATTGGTATAAGGTATGGCATTTTTCATAAATACATTTATATTACATATATTTTAAAACCTTGCAAACAAACAAACCTCTTTTTGTATGTGAAATACATTATACAAAGAAATAAAAACTAAGGTGCAGTTTTCACTCCTCTCTCCCCACATTCGGAAAGTAAATGTAGAATTACAAGAGAAATATATATGCTAATGATGGAGCAAATAATGTATCATAAGACAGAATAAGTTAAAACTTAACTGATAGTTTAATTCAATAACCATATAAATAATCATAAACATAAGAAGACTATAAGAAACTTGATTATAAGTAACAAATATATTTGATAGTTCACTGTTGAAAAGAAAAGTCCTTCATCTCATGGCTGCTTTTCCTTGACACCATAGCCATTTGATTTTAGACGATTTCCTTTGAAGTTATTCATCAGCTATTGATCACAGCCCAAGTGGCTGTAATGAAATACTTTGATTGGTGAAAAATAAAACTGTATTTGGGGCCAAAAGGCAACTAAAATTATGCAAATTAAGAGTTATTCATTAAAGCTGAGCCAAAACATGAAGAGTAGAGTATGTATTTGAACAGGACAAATACTCTTTAGAAGAAACAATTTAACTTAGATATGCTTAGAAATCTGGGAGTTAAAGGAAGACTGTGAAACTCAGGGGCATCATCATTGTCAGCTTCAAGAACACCCCCAGGTATAACTGGTTATGTTGGGTGATAGAGATACAAAGATATTAGACTAGATTCAGTGACCCTTTCTTCAAAGTTCTTGTGACTCAGTATAAACTTCCTTCAAATTCATGCTCCCCCACTTACTAGGTGTAAACATTTGGACAAGTTCCTTAACATTTTTGAAACTCTATTTCTTCAACAATACAGAGTAAAGAAACACTTGCGTCCCAGCGTTTTTATTAGGATTGAATCAAATGAGGTATGTGAATGATTAGTGAAATAGCTTATAAATATTACCTACTTGACAAACATTAAAATGCTAGTAGATTCTATAGTGGTGGTGGCAGTAATATTTTATTGGTTATAATATAAAGAGTCAGTTATCAAATAGCTCATGGGTGCTGTCAAGTCAAAAAATTGGATTATTGGGGGGCATCTGTCTCAGTCAAGGGGTCTTTTATATTTTAATGCTATGTGGGCATCAGTTCCCGGTTGTCAGTCCTCAGCATCCTAAGCCTTTAGGGAGACAGATTATAGGATTGGGGTCAAAACTTTAAGCCAAAGGTAAGGACAGTTTAGAATAAGTAATCTTTCAAACTAATGTGTGCTGAGCTTCCTTTAAATTCCCCCCTCCCAAAGTATCTTAATTTTAGTCACTCTCCTCCTCAAATATGGAATATTCCATTGATGTGGAAGAGGTGAACTTAGCATGATAGTACTTGGTCCTCAACTCAAACATGTAGCAATAACATGGCCTAGGAAGCTCAGCAGTTGCCATTTAAGACAGAGTCAGGTTGATAATTTCCACTTTTTTGCCATTTTGAACACTGCAGAACATATTTGACTGGGTTTCTTGATTTAAATATTTGTGCTGTTGACTTATTTTATGGTGTTGAATGAGGAGATACCTTGATGATGAGGTACTTAGAAAAAACAAGTGACAGATCCAAAAAGCAGTATATAAAGTAGCTATTAAGCTACGGTAACCCTCAAGTGCTGGCAGTTTAAAATGAACTTGGCTTAGGCAGTTCACACTTACAGAGAAATGCTCACCACTTTTTTTTTTTTTTTTTTTCTTTTTTGCGGTTCGCGGGCCTCTCCCTGTTGTGGCCTCTCCCGTTGCGGAGCACAGGCTCCGGACGCGCAGGCTCAGGAGCCATGGCTCAGGGGCCCAGCCGCTCCGCGGCATGTGGGATCTTCCTGGACCGGGGCACGAACCCGTGTCCCCTGCATCGGCAGGCGGACTCTCAACCACTGTGCCACCAGGGAAGCCCTCACTTTTATTCGTTAACGCCGATCAACATAGGGAGACATGAGATTACATAGGCTCTCTTACTAAACTCAGTACTAATTAATTAACTCATCAATGTAAACAACCCATAGAAATTATCAAGATTTTAAGGATGACAAATTAGTAGCAATGGAAAAGAAAAGTTTCTCCTTTTGCTCAGGTCACTCGCTTACCTTTTGTGTACAAGAGGATGTTTGGCAGGATTTTATCTAAACATCATCAGTTAACATTTATTGAATGCTTCATGAATATATCACTCTACTGAATTGCCAAGGAAAGTAAGAACAATTTACTAGTTAAAGTATCCATGATTTAATATGCTCTCCTTGACATGCCATAATAAGCAATTTTTTGTTTTTCCTAGAAAATTATTCTGCTTCTTTACAACCAATTTCTTGACACCAATCTTCCCACCAATTACAATAGAATTTTCTTATTCTGTGTTTTCTTGTTTATTTCCAAAGAAATATTTAAATTAAACACAGGGAAACACTTTATTTTAATTCTTCTTTTAAACTTAGAAGTGTACTTGGTGATTTAGTTCCAAGATATTTTTTCTTTTTGTTTGGTCTAGTTTGAAACAGCTAGGTGACAACCGCAGCTCCAATAGATGTTTGTTTAAGTACTTTTCCCACAGGCACGGTATCGTGTTCAGGAGACTTAATAGAAAGCAGTGAAAAACTATAGACTGATATGTAGCTGTCTCTTAATGACAATAAAGCAAGTCAATATTCCAGTTTTGGAATGTAAGAAAGAACTGTGAATGTACATTATCAGAGTTATTTGCCTCATCAGAAACACACAGAGATATTGAACATACATGGCTTCCTCAGTGTAAGTATGTGACCCAAATAACGGACACTGCTTTTGGTGATAGAAGAATCAAATTTGCAATTAAACCACAGACGCAGTAGCTCAAAAGTAGATTGTTGGTAAAACAATCCCTGGCTTCAAAAACAACACCCAACAGCAAAATTCATGACCTTCACCTGCTGTTTTCATAGAGATAACTCATTCTGCCCCCAACCAAAATTTTCAGATGTTTGGTTTTCAGGAGATGATTATACCACCCAGAAGTGTCATAGTAGTTATGGTGTCCTCTGATATACCTTTGGGAAGCATACCATTTCTAAGTAAACCCTTGATTTGGGGACAAGATCAGAATTGAGATTGAAAGCTTTAGCCATAAGACAGTCTCCAGGCTTTTTCATTTGCAGGATATAGTGAGATGTACTGGTAGAAAATATGACTTGACAACTGATTTACTACACAACTTCCTGGAAGGAGGATTTTCCAATTCATTAGAAAAATAACATAATATTTTCTCTGCTCTTATTACTATTTACAAATTTAGGGAATCATGGCACTGTGAAGGACTGTAAGAGACTATACATTGCAACTGATTATTTTACTCTAAAAATAAATTATATTCATAAATATATTTTATACTGTTATTTTAAAATATGTTCACTAGTTGCAATAATAAACACAATTTTATTGAAGAAAAGTATTATTTAGAATTCAGAAGCATTTATTTGCTTCTGTGTCCAGTTTCCATTTATCCAGGACAGGTTACACAGTATGCTCTGTAGATCATTTGCAATTATTTTGTCATATTTTCTAAAGCCAAATTTTATTTCAAGTCCTCTTCTCTAAGTAGGCATATGAGTTAACAGACATTAAACAGAGACTGATTAGCGAGCTACCAGTAACTGTTGCTTTACTTACGAAACAAAGCAAACAAACAAACATCAATTCACTCTCTGGTGCCTGAAAATTTCACTATCAAATACATTGTTTTGAGTCAAGACACTGGCCTTTGAACATTGATGTTAAAAGGAATATGTCTGCAACATGGGAATATATGTTTAAAATCACTGCCAATGACTAATTCAATTTCTCTCCTAGCAAAGAGCTCCAGGGCTGTGATCAAGAAAGTGCATGCTTTGATGGGATGATAGAAGACGTAGAACAGGAAATATATTCTTGGCAGAATCAGGGCGGATATAAATTTGCGATCTCTCTTCGTCTAAGAAGACGTATGCAGTTTAGGAGGATGACGTAGACAAGTAGACGAGATGTTAACAAAAAGTATCAGTGTATTCATTGTATTGTCTCAGGCTAATTCTAACCAAGGATTTGGATTGAGACATTCAATTATTCAATATATAAATGCATTCATGCATACATAGATAAATAAGTAAAATCATTTAAATACTACCAGAAAAGAAAATATCTTATTTAAAATAAATAAAATTTATCAAACTGATTTAAAAATATCAGTGGATTTTTCTGTGTTTTTAAAAACTGGGGATTAAAAATTACCCAATAGTCAGTCCTTAAGATGGTTTAATGAAAGCAATTGCTACTTGACTTGGCATTATACACTTTTACTTCACAGTCTGGGATGAGACTTGTAGAATGAAATTTGTCCCATTTAATATATAACTGTAACTAGAATACTTTTTCTTACTAAAAATTAATATTTAGCTTTTTTGAACATTTTACTAGAATGTTTCACATCTTCTATTATTTATTGCTATGGTGCAACAATTGATTTGATTTGATTTTTAGCTCCAGAAGACAACAGAATGCATTGCGTTATCTTGATATCATAAACAAAAATACCAAGGCTTACAACTTTTTAAAGAGAAAAGTACACAAGATGACAAGACAGCAATGTCTTTTGCTATGTACGAGATTTGCTTTTACTATAAAAGATATATGTTTTCCAACTGGGCAGACTTTATACCCTTCCTGAAATACAAAGCATGTTGTTTTCTGTATTTCAGTAACTCTGCTTTAAGAAATGAGTATCTATAAAAATGTTAATGCAAGCATGATGTATTAGTTTTCTATTGATGCTGTAATAAATTATTACAAATTCAGTGGCTTAAAACAATCTAGGTTTACTATCTTACATTTCTATAGGTCAGAAATCTGATACAATTCTCACTGGCTAATATAAAGGCGATGGGAGGGCTACATTCCTCTTGAGGCTCAGTTGAGAATAAATTTCCTTCCTTTTCCATTTTCTAAGGGCTGCCTGCATTTCTTGTCCATGGCTCTCTCTCTCCATTTTCAAAGTCAGCAATGTTGCACATCTCTGACCATTCTTCCATAGTCACATCCCTCTAACTGTCATATTCTGTCTCTCTCTTCTACTTTTAAAGACATTGTGATTATATTGGGCCCACCCTGTTAATCCAAGATAATCTCTCTGTCTCAAACTTATTCACATCTGTCTCCCTAATTTATTCACATCTCAATGTCTATTTTATCATGTAAGGTCACATATTTACAGGTTCTAAGGATTAGGAAATGGAGTTGTTGGGAAAGAGGGCCTTATTTGTCTAGCGTAAAAAAATATACAATATTATTTTAATTCTCATTAAACTGGAAACTACCCATCAACAGAGAATTGATTAAGAAAATTTTGCAACATTACACATCTGTTACAAAGAACCGCATATATAATGGCATAGAAATATGATAACAATATATATTAAATAAAAAAGCAGGATGTTCTCAAGCGTGTTTGTTAAGACAATTGGTTCTGTGGATTCTGATCCATCATGTTCAGATCCAAGTCAGTATATTGACTTTTTTTTTTTTTTTTTTTTTTTTTTATGGTACGCGGGCGTCTCAATGTTGTGGCCTCTCCCGTTGCGGAGCACAGGCTCCGGACGCGCAGGCTCAGCGGCCATGGCTCACAGGCGCAGCCGCTCCGCGGCATGTGGGATCCTCCCAGACTGGCGCGCGAACCCGCGTCCCCTGCGTCAACAGGCGGACTTTCAACCACTGCGCCACCAGGGAAGCCCAGTATACTGACTTTTTATAGAAAGTTGTCTATATGTACTGAGGAAGAAGAAAATCCCCAAACAAGTTAATCTGAAATATAACAACCAATGTATTGTAGTTTATTTTTATTAAAGATCCCATGGAGCTTGTGTTGTTTAGTGCTTGCTAAAACTCGTCTGAATTTAGAGTTTTGTTTTTCCATAAACTCACTTATATACAAATATGATTTTCATTCATTTAAACACAGAATAAATATTATGGTATGGGCCCAGGGAAATGAAAAACTACTACATTTGAATGCAGAAGAATTTTATTCTATTACAATTTATTCTATTACAATTTTAAAATAAGATTTCCTTTTGAGAGGCAAATGGACACTGCCAAGCTTTGAAGACAAATCATTTGGGTAACATTTTCAATTGTTCTGTGCTGGCAATCATACCTCCAGATGACTAACCATATTTTTTTTTCCTATCTCTATTAATTCTGAAGGTAGAAGTGTGGAGCTACTGATGTTGCATATACTTCATATATTCTCTAGTACATTATATCAAAATTGCACCCTTTGGATTGGCATGTTGTACATAAACTAGAAAGGCATATTAAATATATATGTATAGAGCAAATGGTCAAATTCAGCCCTCAATGACAAATTCTAAATAATTAAATTCAGTTTATTTGAGAAATTACTTGCAAAAGTAAGTGGACAATTAAAATATCATTTTAGATTATCCAACAACTTGAGCTCAGGTTTTGTTCGTCAATAAATATTTTAATTGCTTTCTGTTTATTGTTGTTTTCAGTGAATGTGTTAGCAGTCCAACATCAGTATATTTTGAAATTGTCAAGCACTAATTGTCAAGCACTGTTTACTGTCTAGTTTCAGTGGTCTCTTTGTCTAGCCATGACCTAAAGTGATACTCTCTTGGTTACTATATATACATATATATATATATATATATATATATATATATTTTATGGTACGCGGGCCTCTCACTGCCGTGGCCTCTCCCGCTGCGGAGCACAGGCTCCGGATGCGCAGGCTCAGCGGCTATGGCTCACGGGCCCAGCCGCTCCGCAGCATGTGGGATCTTCCCGGACCGGGGCACGAACCCGTGTCCCCTGCATCGGCAGACGGACTCTCAACCACTGCGCCACCAGGGAAGCCCACGTTAATTTTTTTAGGCAGTATAAGGCAGGTTTTTGCGTTTTTTTTGTTGTTGTTTTTGGTTTTGTTTTAAGAGTGAATTGCTACTCCCAAAAAACTTGCAATAGAATGAGTTTTTATGGTTCAGAAAGGGAGGTACAGACCTGAATATGGTGACCTTACCAAGATGTTCTCCATAAACATCTCCCAAAAACTCTAGACAAAAGTACTTGCCTATTCTTTAAATTATATAGCTTTTAATAAATGTTTTGTGTTGTGTGCAATAACTATGCCTCACATTATTACCATATTGTTTTGAATAAAAATGGTTGTTTTCTTAGAAAAAAAGTAAATAAAAGCTAAATAGAAACGGATTCGATTTTATCCAAGTTTCTTTGGAAATTTTTCTGAGCATTCTAATGCTATAAGCATCTCTGCCTCATTTTTTTTTTCCTTTAAAACAAAAGAACTGGATTTAAATAAATCAAATCTACAGAAAGATACATTGAAAAATTGAAATTTATTTATTTTTATGTTTTTAACATCTTTATTGGAGTATAATTGCTTTACAATGGTTAGTTTATGCTTTATAACAAAGTGAATCAACTATACATATACATATATCCCAATATTTATTTTTGATGTAGGAAAAATTATTTTGAGAGTATCATTCAAGTCAAAACCAATTGAATGGTTTAAACATGAAGTATATTCACATATGCATGTTTCTATGTGTGTGTAAATGCATGTTTGTGTTGATAAAAAACAACACACTTGATTCATATTATTTTGAGCTCACTCATAATAATTTTCAAAATAATAGATTCCAGCTTCTAAAAGGAAAACATAAACCATTCACGAATACTGAATATCAATTTAGCTGTTTAATAAAATCCTATTATACAATTTCAGAAGTGATATTTTTAATACAGTAATTTTTTTTTCAAAGAGCAGAGACTTTCTGTATTTGGTCATTTTACCTATTACCTATCATCTAATATAGGGAGGCAAGTGCCATTCCTGAGTGAAAAAGACATGCTACATGCCACTTTTCTAAGTTACTTTAATAATATATTAATTCAAAATATATTTACAACATATTTCCATTGAGAAATTATTCCTACTGTAAATATGAAGTTGTTCTGCTAACCTATGTAAACTAGAAGAAAACTCACTCAGCTAACAATAAAACGGTATTAAGTATTATGGAAAAATATGAGTTCCCTTCTGGATTTTTGAAGGCTGCATCATAGCTTCCTCTGTCTAAGCAGATAAGACAGAAATTATGCACTGCATGAAAATTTAATGAAATAGACATAAATTAAATAATAAATTAAAATTATATATCTTAGCCTCTTCATGGAATAATGTTTTTAGTGGGTGAGGGAAAAGTCAGGCAAGATGTTAATTAATAAATGTATTACTATGAAGAATTTCAAATATGAATCCTTATTTATGCACAGTTAGGTAAGATACACCTTAGACTACCATTTTGTGTCAAAAGAAATGGTTTATAATCAGGAGCAGTAGAAATATATTTTGTAAACATTGGATTTAATTTCAATGGGTTATTAACCAATTCCGTATTACTGAAAGAAAAATACTCAGATAATTTGTTTTTAAGCTGCCATAGACAGTATATGTTTCTTTAGCATGAATAACCTAGACACACTTGGATCATTCTAACTTCAGAAGGGAACTGATGAAGATCAAGAAGAGATGAATGGTAGCATTTGTTCTTCCAATAGGACACCTCTTACATCATATGGTTATGTGTTTTAAATATATGTTACTAACACGGGAAGAAATCATGGGTTTTCACATAATAAAAGTCTTCCATGCATCCAAAATAGAAATATAGCATTTCTTCTGTTCCTAAGGGAGGTCAGGTAAAGGGTATTCAACTGCTTCTAAATGCAGAGAGTTGTGCTGGTAAGGCTAAAAAAAGCATTATGCTGAGTTTCATAAAGTAAGAAACATTTTAGTCAATGGACTCAGACTTTACTGTCTGATAAGGTTACAAGTAGGATCAACAGATCAAGAAGATCACAAACGTTAACTGCCAGTTGCAAACTGTTTTCAAAGAAGCTTGCTTTATGCACTCTCCATATTTCAAAAATAAATAATAAAAAAGTCAGATGCAAACTAGCAGCCACAAATAAGACTCTACCAGCCATTCCTCTTGGGATTTCTTAACATTGTCCTTTTCATTCCTACTTCCTCAATGCTTCTCTCTCTCTCCCAATATGCTAGATTATTACCTTTCTATTGTAAAGCACTAGCAGTATCAGGAAAGGGTAACAGCAAGAATAAAGGAGAATTAACAGAAAGATTTTTGTTTTGTTTCATGAGAAAGAATGTGAAATATAGAGAAAGAAAGAGAAACCGAACTCTCACTCTTTCTTTCGAGGTGTATGAATTCAAGTTCTTTACCTAAAACTTCTGAGCCTCAGTTTCCTCATCATTTGACAGAGCTGTTGTGGAGGGTAAAAGACAGCTTATACTAACTATCACAGCATCCATTTTAATGATGGTATTCATGGCTCCATTCTCTAATCAATGGGTTCTGCCTCAGTATAAAATCAATGGGTTCTGCCTCAGTATAAAAGATACAATGCTCACCATTTTGGTAAATCTTGGTGTTTTGTTGTGTGGTTGTACTACATTTCATTTCTTTGAGAACACAAAGGATCACCATTATCATTTATTTATTGAGCATCAATTATGTGCCTTATTCTAGCCATAGAAAAACAGTAGTTAAAAAAAAGACACAAATTTTGCTCTCATGAATCTTATTTTCTACTGGGGAAGAGAGACAATAGACAATGTTAGGAAAAAATGAAGTCAAGAAATATAAATATTAAGTATTTGGTGCAGAGTTTAAAATTTTAGATTGGATGTCAAGGGACAGTCTCACTAAGGTAACATTTAATGAAGACTCAAATGAATGGATGACTAAATGAATGAATGAGTTTCATGACCCAGCCTGGGAACCTAATTAACCACTCATCACATTCGCTCTACAGGAAATATTTAGTTTTGGTTCTAAACAATCAACTTAAAAATGAAGGCAAACTGAAATATATCAGTCAAACTACCTTCTAATTAAACTTTAAATTTTGCTAACATCATTTGTGGGCTCTTCCAAGTTCCATTTGGTCTTAAAATAGTTAAGCACAGAGTAGCCAAACAAGAGCAATTTGTAACTGCCAAATACTATTCAATGTATCTCCCTATGGAAGGCATAGCAAGTGTGTCATGATGCTTGAACATGTTTAAAATTTTTGATGGTAAGATATACCATGCCTTTTCTATTAATTATTTATCTTTTATAACTACTGCAAATATGAAGAAATATATGAAGATTAAAAATGAAATATTCCAAGAGGAATAAATCTGATGTTTTCTACAAAAAAATAAGGGTTGACAATGATCTGTTGTCTTCTATCCTCCTATTGGTTGTGCAATCAAAGATAAGAGGACAAGATTCCATCTTCTATAGTTTTAACTCATTAAGTGTTTTGGATTATTTCAGAAACAATATACTGGCAACATGAAATCAATTAATCCTGACACTTGATTGGAATAACTTATTCAAGTTTTATAGAATTGATTCTTTATAACTTGGAAATAGGTAATATTATTTTTGTGTGATTACCAGGAGAAGGTTCCTATCAAATCAAGTTTTATTCTTTATTATGTTTACTATTCTTTAATATAGCTCTTTCTTTCCTTTCATTTTTTTATGCTTCCTTTTCTGTCACCATTGTTCAATAGTTTTGTAAGAAATTGAAGATCATTGTCCAGATTAGCTCAAAAAAAGTAATGATGAGGAGCCAACATCATAAACCACATGTAAATTCCAATATTGGAATATTTGGATTATTCTTTCAGATTATTTCTGAAATAGCTCTAATGGCTTTCAATAGCTTTTAAATATTTCTGATATATGTGTATATATATATATATACACATATATATTTTTATAATATAGTTAAATTATAACTATGAGTGTGTATAGTCATCCCTTGGTATCCATGGGGGATTGGTTCCAGGAGGCCCTGCTAATACTGAAATTTGTGGATGCACAAGTGCCATACATAAAATGGCTTAATACAATGAAGAGAGTTGGCCCTCCATATCCTTGGGGTAAGGGCTGACTACAGATCCCTCCAACTCCATTTTCTAAGACCATAGGCCTGCACATCCTCAGTACTAATGGTGGCATGGGGAAGGGTATGCACCTCTCCTTTTTACCCAGTTCACACCAATTCAGTGGAAGGATCAATAATAATAATATACTTATATCTTAAAGGCTCAATTGGACATAAGGACAGAAAAATTAGTATCTTTGGAACAGAGAGCAACGAATGCATGATTAGCTTGCTCCTGTCAGAGCAAGCCCACTTCTAACCTCAGCCCCAAATCATCAGTCCCCTGGCATCTTCCTGTTTCTCAAGACTGATGGAGGACACTTGAGCTCCAGCTCTTCTAACACGCATATGGCCAAAATTCTAAATTACTTCCTATTAAACAGCATCTTCTATTTATATTCTCTGCTATCTTAAATATATTTTTCTTTCAAACTGAAATGTTATACTTCTTCACCAAAGAGATCAATATTTTTCTTCTCAAAGTTATGGGTTTTGTTGGTGTTTCACTAATATTAATTATGGGTTTACTTGGGTTTCAGAGATATATGACTTAAAAATGAGGTTCTTAATAAGAAGAACATGTAGTAATGAGACATTTGTTTACCTAAAAATAAGAGGATGCATAATTTAGTAGTCAACATGTTGTATTTATAGGATGCTTGAGCCATATGTAGTTTATAATTGGGTTTCAACTCAATAAATTAACTCAATAATTTACATAGCACTGTAAGATATTATAGTACAGATGATATACATATCTAATTCATCATTGAGCACGTCTTTGTATATAATGTGCTGTTTCCACAACATTCTACTTCCCCATAATAAAAAGTCTAGTCTTTATCCAATTCCTCTGAATATAAAGATGTCAGTAACTAATGCACAGACAAATAAGTGCAACAATAAACAGATACTAAGAACCAATAGATCAATATAAGTGTGCATTAGTGTCTGCATTTCAGAGGTGGTTTAACTTAAAGAAAGCCTCCATTTCATATGGATGCTTAGCCTTCTTTTTTTCTTTCAATATCTTTTGCTTTCATAATGTACTAGTATGAAGGAGCACTTGGAACATTGAAAACATTTCATAAAGGAAAATATAGTTGATTATGTCTGTCTGCAATAGTTATAGAAACTGTTCCAAGAATTAGAGCCACTGTGTATTGTGTAAAATAAGATTAATAAATAACATTCTTGATCCTATCAGAGGAAATCAAAAGAGTGGCAGCAAAGCATTGAGAATAGGTTTATATCTCTGATTTCTAATTGCTGTTTTTCACATTTCAAAAGATGAGCTCTTAATTTATTTTAAGAAAGCATTTTTTTTTCTGGAACATTAGTAAAATCTCTGCTAATATAAAGAGTGCTACAGAAAAATAGTTATGTTTGCTTAGTGAATATAGAAATCTGGGTTACTTAGTCAACATATGGGCTGTCTACCGAATACCTCCACAGAGATAATAATGCTTGAGCTTGGATAAATTAATGTATATAATCAGTAGGCCTGTTTATTGATTTACCATTAGAAGTGCAGAAGAGACGCAGAGGAGTTGATTCATTTAAACTTTTCATCTTCTTCCTGTAAGCAGAAGATGGGGATACAGGAGTGGACAGAGAAGGGAAGTAGAAAGGTTTGGGTGGGGATTACTCTAATCTTGGCTGTATAAGTAAGGAATTTGATCCTGATAAGATTCCAAAATGGCCAGATGGATCCATCTCACAATACAGGCAGTTTTGATGACAAAACTCAAATTCTCAAAGCTATTTTCTATGATTCTTCTCCACATTTCTTGGCTGGACAATGTCAATATTTATCTCAAGGATTCTCCTGGTTATACAGCCTCCTGGCTGACCCACTTTTTTATACTGACACTTTCTTCTTTCATGTATGTCCACCCATTCAATCCCCTCTCCCCAGTGGTAAGATAGCCCTGAAGCTAGAGAAGCTTAAGCTCCTTACTGAACTAGTCTCTTCCAAGGCCTGAAAGAAACCAGAAAAAGTATCCATGTAATAATATATTTTTATAAGATTTGCAAAAGTAAGATATTTGTTTCTGAAAGAAGGTCTTCCAATATAAACTTCAGGCCCCACAAAACTTGACTCTTCTCCTAGTTCTGGTTAATTATGGTTAAATATGGTTGTCCTAGTCTGTCACATCACGGTGATTTTTTTATATGTATATTCTGACCTTAAAGTTTAAATTTAATAAAATGATTTTACCTTCTTTATTTTAAACTTCTTAGGGGAATCTTCAAGGTGTTTCCCATTTACTCATACCATATGGCAACTTTAAAAATAACATCAAGCTAAAATTTAAGTAGTGCAGGATATGTCTGGCACATGAATACAATTTGCTTAAGAGTTTTATCAATCTCAAATTATTTATTTTCTGCTGTTTAAAT
The DNA here is from genome assembly GCF_949774975.1 of Lagenorhynchus albirostris. NCBI lineage: Eukaryota > Metazoa > Chordata > Mammalia > Artiodactyla > Delphinidae > Lagenorhynchus > Lagenorhynchus albirostris. The sequence continues at coordinate 38,697,608 of NC_083112.1, read as the reverse complement.
AGCCCTAATATTTGCAGGCCAATTTAACATGTCCTGCCTGCAAAGTTTTATACTTAGCTTGCAGTTGGTCTTTGTGTCATTCTTCTATCTCAGCATCTTAAATATTCTTTATTGTGATATTTTCTAAGAAGATACACATGCCAGTGTTAATGTCTATTCTTCTTAGATCTGATTCTCAGAATAAAACTTCCTAAATGTCTCATATGTACATACTGACTGAGCTATCCAACATAGATTATAAGTAATTAGTCTGTTTATCTATATGGCTGCAGGCTTCTCTAATAATGCAAGGTAAAGATAATTTTTATATTACCAACAGTAGTCAGAAAAATTGGGATCATTGCAACACAAACCACTGTCTTTTCATAGCTTAAAAACTTCAGTAACTATATGTGGTCTTTCCCATTGGAAAAAAAAAGTTGAAGAAGGGCACATCAATTAGATTTGGATGACAGTACAGTGATGGGAAGACAGAAAAAAATTGTCTTCTCACCATTGTTCTCATTTCAAATGTGATCAGAGTCAAAACACCTTGAAAATAAATATTTAATTGCATTTTGTAGATAAGTAGATTGGGGCTGATAAATTTAGCAAAATTGAAAGTTGAGTATGAGGGCTAAGATTCATATTTAGCTCATTTACCTTAAGATCTATTCAAACTAAGAGGGAAAGTACTATATATAACACTTTATGAAGTGTTTTCATATGTGCTGTGTTATCATGCTTCACAACAATTCTGTTGGGTCAAATTTTTGTAGATGTGCAAATTGAGGTTCAGAAGTGTTAAATCACATTTTAAAATACTCCTTCTATAGCCTGCTGAGTTGGGGCTTTAAACTTGGGCTCCAGATATAGTTGAATCTGATTCCACAATCCACTGTACCTTGCAGCTAGAAAAACATGACTCATGTTTAAGGGTATATCTTCAAAGTATGAATAATAGAATTACAAGATAATATTTTTCTATTATCATTTGTCTTAAAATTGATGAGTGCTAAAAGGTAAAGCGAGGCATAAAAGCTATTGCCAGAGGATAATTTCTAGAAAGCTTATGATTAAGTTGTCATGATAAATATAAGAAATTGTAGAAGGAAAAACCATAAATGGTTTTGATGATTTGAACTTTACAATGAGACAAAAGTGAGACAAGAAAGTGTTGGTCCCCCAAATAAACACCATATTCAGACATGTTCTTATGGTGATAAGTCTGAGTTTAAGTATGGTCTGTAAGAGAAGAGTTTTAATATTTTCTTGTGCAAATTTATTTTTGTCTTCTCAAAACCTTAGTAGCACCTGGCTGAAAGCAAGGGACAGCTGCCCTAGAGCCACGGGTGCTGGACTGTTCCAGGTGCCAGCCTAGATATTAGTTAAGACAAACTCCAAGCCTATGGGTGGTTGATAAAGAAGCTGTTGAATTATTTCCTGTCTGCAGATTTTGTTTTTATCTAAATTAACAAAACTTAGTTAATATGGTTTAACTTTCTATTTCTTATTTTCAAACAGGAACCTATTATATAATGTAGATTTCAGTAATAAATTCTTCAGATGTAATAGAAGGAAGCGTGGTTTAATAGACTGCAGTTTGGTCCTGGAGATAGTTTTACATGGGCTTTGAACCCAGCTCTGCTACTCTGTAGCTAAATGGCCTTAGTGAAATCTCTAGTAACCCTCATCTCCAAAAAAAAAGCTAATATTATGGATTAAATATAAACATGAAACATGATTAGTTCTCAATATAAGGTGATGACGGTGGGGCTTCCCTGGGGGCGCAGTGGTTGAGAGTCCGCCTGCCGATGCAGGGGACGTAGGTTCGTGCCCCGGTCCGGGAAGATCCCACATGCCGCCGAGCGGCTGGGCCCGTGAGCCATGGCCGCTGAGCCTGCACGTCCGGAGCCTGTGCTCTGCAACGGGAGAGGCCACCACAGTGAGAGGCCCGCGTACCGCAAAAAAAAAAAATAAATAAAAATTAAAAAAAAAAAGGTGATGACGGTAATGAAGAAGACAACTAAACATTTGTATCACTTCTGTCTAGGTAAATAATTTGAATAAGATTCTAAGATCTTTCTTGAAATAACTATAGGGAGGTTGTTTGGCATCAGAATGCAAACAACATAACTTAGGATGATTACAGATCTTTTCCTAAGCAACTATGGTGAAGTTGTTCAGAAAGAGCATAATTAACAACAAATAAAGCAAGAAGACAGCTGAAAGCACAAATAGTTTAAGTAAAACCAAGTACGGTAGTTCAAACATAATAAGGAGGCATCCGTGGACCTAAAGTTGTAATTGAACCCTTCTTCTCACTTGCCCCCAAGTTTCAAGTTAATTCCTGATTGTTAAGCTACCGTGTCTGAGCTCTTAGGAGACCTAATACAGAAATGGGAAGAATCCATATTAAATGTTGTTAAATGCCTTTAATTGAGGACAATTTCTTAGATTTCATTTAAAAAGTATTTACATTAGACAACATGAAAATAAAGGAAAGAAGACATTTATTTACAGGTAAAGCACCAGTAGCTTTTTTGAAAAAAATTGAGGCAACACAAATATTCTTTCCAAGAATTACTAGAATCCTAACTAAATGCCATTTATTTATTTTAAATGCCACAGAAATTTCTGCCACAAAGTACAAAGTTAAGGGAGTTTAGGGGGCGTATCTGAAAGGAGACTAAAATATTAAATACATTCTGTAAAATATTTTATTTTCAGATGCCAATCATAAACAAGAACAAAAACTCAAAGCATTAAGTAAAATTAGGATAGAAAGAAATTTGAACACATAATAAAGCATGAGAGAAAATTATGATAATTAGAGAACATAATTAAGAATATAATAATAACTTAATAATTGTATATTTTAGACCCAAAAATTCAAATGGAATTATGGGTATACATAGGAAAAATTTTGTATGGTAGAATGAGGTAAATAGCAATAAGTGAGTCACAGTGTTAGAGTCATTGTCACATACATAAAAAAAAATTCATTTATTGCAAAAGGTTACAAATGTTATGGGATTGTAACCATTAGTATTAATTTAATACATATATGATTTGTACACAGAAAGTATAACTGCTTTTAATGAAGTATGTCTGAAACCTTCCTGCTGTTATATGGGCTGTGCTGATTGTATTTTACTAAGTTGGGAATAAATATAATGCAGTATGTAGAAACAATGTAAGGAAGTTATGTTTCCCAAAGTGGTGTCTTCAGAATACCAAGTCTCATAAGGTGTACTGTGAAGAACTACACTGAAATCAAATGTATCTTGGAATTTCAGTATATTACATATTCCCCTCCTTCATAATGCACTTTGGCATATTAAAGTCTCTGGGAAGTCCTTCAGTAAAGATACCTATTTATCTTTGTTTAATCCAGTGCATTTTTTTATCACCTATTAACATTTAGGGAAGGTACAGTATGCTTTGGGAAATGCTGATATAAACTATAAAAGTTCTCTGAGAATATTTATATTGGGTGTTAGATATTTTAGTGTTTTATTTTATTAAGATATGACAGAACTCATGTTCCCCCACTACCATACCCTGACTCAGATAAAATCACCTGGAATTTACAGAGCAATTTATGTTTTTAAAACACTTACAATGCATTTCATCTGGCAATATTCTCCTGAAGTATTAGCAGCTACTCCAAACCTGAAATCAGGAACTCTCATGCCAAGACTAGATCTCTGATACCCAATATCATTCACACCTAGTCAGTAAGTAAATCCTCCAATATTTTTCTAAAAACGTTGAAGTCTGTATCTTTCTTTATGGCCTTCCACAGTCTTCTCCTATAGAGCTGTTCTCATTCTACCTCAAGTACTAGAAATACCTCATCTATGCCCAAACCTCCAACAACATGAACCTCCAATTTATAACCTTCCTATGGTTTCTAATTCTTTTCTAAGGGAATAAATTTATGAACACAGACACAAAAGGGACATCCTAGTCCATTTCCTCCTATTGGGTGTCATTTATCTTCAGCCATTATTCAAATATACTTGCTCTAAGGAAGACTTAATACTCTCCTTACTTTCTGCAACACTTAGGGTGACCTAGATAATCATGGACATTTGCCAGAACTGTCATGCATGTGTAAATGGCTTCATAATGTTAAGGGGTAGATGCTGCTTGCATTTCCTTAAACCCGAGGCTATATATCAGGTACATGAATACAACAAATTGGGATGTGCTCTACAATGATTATATAGGCAGAATAAGATGCATTTAATGTTTTGTTTTTGGCAACAATAATAGCTAGCATTTACTGGTCATCTTGTTTATTGTGGTGATAATATTATCCCCATTTTACAAATGAAAACACTAAAATCTCAGAGATTGAGCATGTTGCTCCAAGTTAAACAATTAGTAAGTGTTTGAAAAAGACTTCCCTGGAAGCCATATGATGAATTGTACTGTGTCACCCTTTCCTTCACGCCAACAATTACTAATTGGACTCAGTCGGTTTAGGTAGGCCAAGCAGAGTCCTTTCCTCCGAAATTCTCCTGTGGGAGAGATTCCTGTCTCAATGTCTCCCCATCCTTTGCATGTGTGATTTGTGAGGTAGCCACTTTCTTCCTTGTGGAGAAAAGACAAGTGGAAGAGAAAAGAATAAAGTAAATATAATGAGAAACAATGAAAGACTTCTATTTCTGAATCTTGCAAATTTTTAATGGCTACTCTTGTGTTGCAAGGCATATCCGTACATTCTCATAATAAATCCTCTCACCATTTTATTCTTGGCTGAAGTATTTTGGCATTAATTTCTATTACATGCAACCAAATAGTTCCTAACTAATATTCAATGTCAGCCTGATTCTTTTCCCTAGTACATGGCCTTTCCTTTAAGTTTCTTTCCCTTGCCTCTTATCCAAATTTTTTTTTTAATTTAAAAAGCGCTTTGATGGATTTCTGTAAAAAAGAAGAATCCACGTGTAACATCTTACAGAAAAGGAATCATCCATGATGAAATACACAATCATTTCTAACCGAAGGTTTTAGAATAAAGTATTCAAAAAGTGAACAGAATTAGGTGTTATAAATTTGGGATAATTATACTAAAGGATTTTGTGTGTTTAACTGTAAGTGAGAGTTAGCTCAGTGTTCTATTTAAAAATTCAATTGCAAACAAAGTCAAGTAGTTATGCAAAATATTGACTGTGGTTCAAGGTAGGGAGCTGGCTTAGAAGCAGATGGCCTGGAGAAGGAAGGAGCTGGGCATAAATCATAAATCATAACAGAGGAAGACAAAGGACAAGGAAGCCAGGCAAGGAGGGTAAAAGAAGCCGGATAACAAAAGACCCAAGCAGAAGCAAAAGAGAAGGGGGTAAGAGGAAGGGCATGGTAATAAAGGCAGGATCAGGATGCCAACATGATGCAGCCTGCCCAGAATTCTAATGAGAAGCTGCAGCCCTGGGGAGCGCAGAGCTGAGGAACCACACAGCAGTTGGGCAGTTTTTAAATGCAGGACTGTGCCAGAGGCCTGGTGGCGAGTCTCACCCCACAGAGAGTCCTTTAGAATTTAAAGTGCATGACTGTGCTTAATTGGAAGTCACTCTTTAAAAGAGGGCCACTGGTTTGGGAAAGAAAAACCTGACAACAGAACCCACTGAAAGAAGAAAAGAGATGAAAGACAAAAGTGGGCAAAGTGACATTAATGGCAAAGCTAATCAGTGATGATGTTGACAGTGCCCAGAATATTTTTTCCCTCTAGAAAACCTCCTGAATCTTTCCAAATGACCTTGACTCATAGCTAAGATACCTCCACATAACCCTCTCATAGCTAGGATTTACATACAATTCTTTTGATTATTTTTCACTACAGGTGTTATTTAACCAGGCTACAGCAGTGTTTAAGTTATCCGTGTCCTTGCAGAGGTGAGTTAAACTTGGATCAGAAGCACCGTGAAAAACTTACAGAAGCATAGGGCTTGAAATTGCCACTTCAAGTAATGAAAACCATCTCCCTGCCTCATTCAATGTTGCAACGAATAATTCTATACACATTGACATGGATGCAAATCTTTATATATCCACCCTTATTTTTTTCTACCTACATTTACTCCCATGGTCATCTTATCTAGTGTGAGAGACTGAATATATAAATAGACAATGGCCGGACCCTATACAACGATAGAACTCTGACCCACACGAGATGTCCAGAAAGCCAAATGACAGTCTCTGCAGCAATTGTCCCAGAAAGCACAGGACCTTGTTAACAAATGCTTGCTACTTTGCCACCACCCACTCCCTTACAACTTGAGACAAAACAGAGAAAGCCAAGTAACCTTCTTGAACCCATCATAAGAGGTCCCACTTTTAGCTAGCCCATTTCCAGCTTCCCTATGCTGATAACCTCCAAACAGAAGGCTACTGATATCTTCTTTTTTCCCCTTACTTTGAAGCTCTCCCAAAGTGAGCTTGCCTGCCTTGAAGTCTGCCAAACACAAGTGATGGTGGCTGACTCCCTTGATATAATAAGCTCTGAATTAATAGCCTCTCTTTGTTCTCATTTGGGTGGTCTTTGTATATTTCCACAAATTGTTGGGATTAAAATAATGACTCTTAGTGTATCTTCTAGCCCAGGCTTCTCTCCTGAAAGCCTGGCTTCCTCCATGACATCTATACTTAAAATTTTAATTAGTTTGTTAAATTTAACACGTGCAAAAATACCTGTTGCTCCTCAACACTCTCTAAATGTTCAACCATTCTAATTTCTTAAGTCTGATATCTTGACATAACTCTTGATTTTTCTCATTCTCACATGCTCTGCATCTAATTCAATAGCAAATTCTGTTGGCTCAACCTTCAAAAGACATCCAGAATTTGATTAAATTGCACTATTTTACCATTACTTACTTTGTTGATTATCCAAGCTATCATCACCTCTCACCCAGATAACTAATAGTCTTTTAATTGATTTCCCTGTTTCTCCCCTTCACCTCCTGTTTCCTATCAAAACCACATCCAGAATAATCCTTTTAAAGTGCCAATCAATTAGGCACTTCTCCGCTTCCCTTCTCACTCAGAATGAATGTCAAAGTTTGAAAATTTTCTGCAAGGTCCTTGCATGATCTGGTCACTAACCTCCTCTTCCCTCAAGTTACCTCCCAGCTACAGCTGTGTGAACTGTGATGGTTACTTCTAAAGCTGGGCAGTGACCTTTGATAGAGTCAGGTTAACAAAAAGGGTTAAAGGATAAATTTAAAAGAGAATGTAATAATAAATCTCATACAGATATAAAGTAGATGTATCAGATAATGTGTTTACTTGCCTAATTAATCCGTAAGATGTTATAACTTGTTCAAAAGAGAATCTAAAGAGCAGGGACATATAATAGGGATTAAGGGATTCTGAAATAAGTTTACAAATAGATGCAGAACAGAACTATCCACAGTTCATAGGGCAAGAATCAATGGTATTCCACTGGAACAATTAATCTTTTTTATGTATAAGGATTATTTCTATAATAATTACTTTTCGACAATCTCCAGAGTTCTAAAATAGCCCCAAACAATGAAAGACAGAAATAATAAATGATCTAAATGAATGAGCTGGATAAGACATCTTCTACCTCCAAATCTTTTTTTTTTTTTTTTTTTTTAACTTAAAGATGTTTGCAAACTCTTCTTGGCAACAGGGAAGGAGACAGAAAGAAGAAGGAGGAGGAGGAGAAGGAGGGACGGGGAAGGGAGAGGAAGAGGAGAAGAGAGAAGGGAATGGAATGGAAGGGGAGGGGAGGAGAAGGAGAAGGGGAAGGAATGTGTGTGTGTGTGTGTGTGTGTGTGTGTGTCTGTGTGTGTGTGTGTGTGTGTTCGTGATGGGAGAGAGGTTGTATTTTCTTTCTGTAAAATTTGAAAAATAGGCAACATGGAAGGATCACACAAGTTTAAATCAAACCTGAAGATGAAAAGATGTATTGTGAGAATCCAGAAAATAGCTTCACGGCCATAATAGAGAGGAAGCAGAGTTGAGCCAAGGGAGGCTTGACAAAAGGTTTAAGATGGTGAAAATGTGCATGATGAAAAGTAAAAGATAAAGCAATTAGATGGTAAAAGAAGCATACAAATACAGAGAGTAAAAAAAAATGGAGAAATAAATGAACCTCTTTAAAGCATACCATTAGGATGAAGATCCAAGAATGCTTGCTACTCTCTGGTTCCTAGAAGTGCATTTGCATCACTGAGTCTCTCCTAGTTATGGAAGTTTACCCCCATTTTTGTGAAGCTCCGCTGTTCCAGGGCCTTTGTGGGATTCCTGCTCCACTTTTTCCCAAAATTACCTCAGAATAATCTTGCAACACTTGAGGTAGCTTTTGAATTAGTTTTCTTTGACTTCCTGCATACCAAAGACCCCCAATATAGCACTATTTGAAGTATTCATGTTGGTATCTGATTTTTAGCACAATTCCTGAAGTGTAGGATGTGTTAAATAAATGTTTGGAGAACTAAACTGACTTGAACAAATTTAGACAAATTTCTCAAAGTTAGCAAATCTGTCTTCTAGGAACTGCTGAGCATCTCAAATATATTCATTAATAGCAAGAAGCTTCTACTGACATCAGCCTACTTGCTCTCCTCATTTCTTGCATACCTTTAAATATTTTGATTGTTTTAAAAAATAACATAATTATTTACACATTAAATTTACAACTTCTTTCAAATATAGTAAAAGAGGATAGCTCAGTGTTTTTAATTTGTCATCTGCCTAATAATGAAATTTAAACCTCTATTGTTCATCATCTATCTTTTCCTCTATGTTCTAGTTCTCAAATTATAAAACTATGAAGAGCTTTGCTGCAACTATTAAACTAATGGAGGAAAAAATTCCCACTAGAATATACCACAGAATATTGAGTTTTTACCATGAAAAAGAAAAGTCATATAAAAATATGTGATGAATTGGGAGATTGGGATTGACATATATACACTAATATGTATAAAATGGATAACTAATGAGAACCTGCTGTATGAAAAATAAAATAAATAAATAAAACAAAAAAAGATTATAATTTTGTAGGCAATATTTTCCTCTGTGTGTGTAAACAGAAATAGATATAGACAGGGCAGGAGAAGCTGAAGTATTTGTCCCCTCTCTCTCCTCTACCTCAGCTTACCTTTAACCTTTTTCCTTTTTTTCCATAAATGATGCTTGATGTGAAAATTAATGTAAGCTAGGTACATGAAAAAGCATTCCTATGATTCATTTTTCCAGTGAGGGACCATTATTGGGGAACATTACTTTATGATTGAATTTAAAGAATTTTAAGGCCTACATAACCTTAGAGACTATAAAATCACTAGCAATTGTTTTTTTACCCACTTCTAAAAAAGTCATAGTGGCAAATAACGCATTATTTTGACAGGCAGGCCTTTTATTTATAACAAGTATATTTGTAAGTTTATATTATACATTAATTCAAAATATGCCTCTCCATACTTTCTACTTGGTCATTCAGAATAATAAAAAATAAACATAATTCCCTTTTTCGCATGATAAATCCTTAGACTTAAAGAGAATTATTATGTTCTTCCTAAAGCATCTCAGTTCAGTTAACCATCCTTCATAATATATAACATACATATAATTCACTATTTTAATTTTACTGTTTGATAACCCTAATTTTTTAGCATTAGTTTTAATTTAGGTCAACAGTGCTGTATCACTCAACTACCTTGTACACTGGAGTTTCCAAATAATTCTTTGTTCCTAACCTATATTCTCATATCTGTGAGGCCTATAAAATATGTAGACATGCCAATTAGTGAAAACTAGAAGTTTCATGAGGAGTTTTTTCTTTGATTTTAATTTTGATCTCTCTCTCTCTCTCTGTAGTCGTGTTATATCGTTATACCTTCCGAGATAATAGTTACTTTAATTCTCCAGGTTTTAAAACTCTTCAAGCTAGATCTTGCCCACTATTAATTTGTGTAATTGATCCTTTGACTTAATTTTGGTACTTTACATTTTTTCTGCTAATATTTCTTTTAAGTTTCATCTTCCTTCACATGTAAATGATCAATCTTTAGACTAAGTAAGCAGTTATTATAGGAGGAGAAGTTCCTCAACTTGATAATGACAATCTACAAATAACCTACAGCTAACATAATACTTAATGGTGAGAAACTCAAAACTTTCCCACTAAGATCTGGTACCAGGCAAGGATGCCCCCTCTCACCACTCCTTTTCAACATCCAACTGGAAGTTTTTGCTAACACAACAAGGCAAAAAAGGAAGTAAAATATACCAATTGGGAAGGAAGAAAGAAAATTGTCTTTGTTCACAGATGGCATTATTGCCATTACCATTTATTTACTGATGACATGTCTGTACCATCAGTGTAGATATTTCTTCTGAGCTCTCAACCTATAAATCTGACTGTTTCATAGAGTTGGCTGTCTATGTAATAGTCACTTGGATGTCCTCGAAATCTCAGCATATCTCAAAGTAGACTCAACATCTTACTCTCAAACCTGGTGCTCTTGTTGTGTTCTTTTTATGAATGAAATAACATAGTGTCACACCCTTCCCAGTTATGTGATACCCAGTTAAAACCTTGCTAGAAATCTTTAATCCTCCATTTCCCTCTGGCTCAAATTCATCAAAAATCCTCCTTGTATCAGGCTCTCATCATGTCACTACAGTATTAGTACAATAGACAATCAAGTGCACTCCTTGCTTTTATTCATGTGTGTGTGTGTGTGACTGAGTATACATTTGTTTAAAATTCACTGTTCTTCTTCCAGAGACATTTCCATAAAATGTAAGTACATTTCTGTTATCTCCCTGCTTAGCAACCTTCAAACCTTCCTCTTAGCTTTGGTAGGAAATCCAAACTTCTTCGAACATTATGCAAAGTCTTTAATGATTGGTTCAGTCTCTATCTCAACTGCCCACCCTCTTCTACAACCCCCTGCACACTTTGCTTCCTGCCTCACTGAACTAGTTGTGTTTATTCTGATTACCAACTTACGTTGCTCCTGTAGCTCCTTCTGCTTGAGAAAACACTTCCAAACATCTACTGGGCCAATTTTTCTTGGCTAACTCCTATTCTTTTTTTTTTTTTTTTTTTTTTTTCGGTACGCGGGCCTCTCACTGTTGTGGCCTCTCTCGTTGTGGAGCACAGGCTCCGGACGCACAGGCTCAGCGACCATGGCTCATGCGCCCAGCCGCTCGGCGGCATGTGGGATCTTCCCGGACCGGGGCACGAACCCAAGTCCCCTGCATCGGCAGGCGGACTGTCAACCACTGCGCCACCAGGGAAGCCCAAACTCCTATTCTTTTTTAAGGTTAAACTCTTCCGTGAAGGCTTTCCTGCAATTTTTTTTTTTTTTGACTTTTGTGCACTGATTGTCCTCTGTACTAACCAAGATTTTAGCATTTATCACAACATGCTAAAATAAGTCAGACTTTCTGCTTGTCTGACAAATTGAAGATATTGAGAAGCCTTTCTGTTATTTAAAAGTATTTGATATTCCTACCTTTTTATAACACATTTATAAATTTTATAATTAAAATGAAATTTTATTTTAAACCTCTACTGCATAAGTGCCTGTGAAAAAACTTGGACAACACTTTAAGAAATGTTTTGCTTCTCCTCTTAATCGAGTAAACTACTATACAATTTTCAGATCTCAACTCAAGCATCTCTTCTTCATGGAAATATTATTTGCCTCCCTTTTGAGTTGGATTCCTCTAATACAGGCTCCCAGGACATTAGGCACCTCTTCTTTACATTGGTTATCGCAGTCACAGTTGTATAGTTGTATGATTCCTAATCTGTAAATGCCATGAAAGCAGGGATATATGTCTATGTGATCTCTCCACTTTATATCCTGCACCTTGCATAGTGACTAATGCAGTGGGTGAGCACACAATATGTATATATTAATTTATTCAATGAATAAATGTAACTCCTAAGAGGAATAGTTAAATGTGATTCAATACAAATCTTTAGGTTTAGAAAATAATCTTTCTAAGAGAATGACTGATTATTTCTCAAATCTATGGAAGAGGAAAAGATAACAATCAGAGGAATAAATCCTCATTAGAGAGTTAATTTATTTCTAATGAAAAGCTCTAGATATTGAAATAACCTGCTAAGGAAGTTTATGGAATTTCTTCTGCACAAGCATCATAGTTATATATAAGATTGGAATTGAATTAGGACAGCTTGTATCCAATTTGTGTTTGAATATGGTTCTAGCAAAAACAGAGAAGATGGTTTTTTAGGGTTATTTTTAGCCTTTAGATTTTGAATCCATTTTATTTTACTTATGATTATGACTTTCTTGAATTATATGCTCAGATAATACTCCATATTGTTTCATTAACCTAATAAAATAAAACTTTGTGTTTCCTATGCAATAGAAATGTAAATTATCTGTACAATACTAAGTTTATAAATGTGTTTTCCAAGCTACAACATGATGAATTATAGTCCCAGTGAACATTCATATGAGCTCTTGCATGGAAAGGGAAAGGAAATTCATTTTGAACTGAATTGAGATAAACATAAGTGAATCAAGTTTTAATAATTCACAAGAAGTAAAACCCACAGTCAAAGGAGATGTATAAATGCCTTAGCCCAAACCCAAAGTAGTATTATCATAATATTAAGTTATATGTCCTACTTATCAACAGATTTCTCTTCCATGCCTTTCTGAAAAACACAATTTAAAATATTTTATATCAGTATTAAATAAAATTGCATATTTTATATTATTATAAATAGACTCTGCTATATTTCTTTGATGCTGCTTTATTATTTTTTTGTAGACCATTAGAATGTCACCATATGTGGAAGGCACAGGCTTTGAGAAGTCAAAATATATTTGGAAAAAATATCTTCTCATTTTTCCTCTTTCTTACATCCAAAACATACTTTTGATTTTAAGATAAGATGCAATGTTTAGTGTTTTGAGCAATAGTATTTTAAAAAGTCAACCTGCTATTTATTATGTATAATGTAATATAAAATTTACTGTCTACATTGATCTGGCTTAAATAATATCTAGATGTGTTCATATGGGCCAACTTTGGAAAATAATTTAAAGTTATTCAATTATTAGCATCTATTTGAGGTAAGAGACAAAATTTCACTATCCCAAAGTGAAAGTAAATTAACAGTTAAAAATTATTTTTCAAAGTCAGTAAAGCCAAATTTCTGAAACCTAAATACCTACCAGATATCTTCATGGTTTTGTTTCCTTTTCAGACCTAAGAACTTTTGTTTTATTTCTGCCAAATTGCTAATGTTTCCAATATGTGTTAATATACGACTGAGTCTTTGAATTTAGGACAGGTTTATTTGAAAACTGACATTTTTGTTTGCATACGGATAAATATATGAAAATTAGCCTGTTAAGATTTTTAACTGATTCACAACTTCAAAATCTTCTAAGGAATGTTATCTAAGAGAGAATCTTTATAAGTATTGATTGTTGGTATTTTACCTACTTAGTTCTTGTAGTTCACTTTACCTGAACATGGACATGTGTGATACTTACTATTTCTGATATTAAAATAGAAACTTGCAATTTAAGCATATATGTATATATTTTACTAAATTAAATATTTAAACAGAATCAGGTGTTGGTTACACCACTGAGAAAACAAAGCCTTATAAGCTGTGATGTAGACTATGATCATGATACAAATTTGAGACCTGGCTTTGTGGCTTTGAATCTAACCTTGAAAATCCTCTGCATGTAATTTTATAAGCTTAGTCGTCAGGGAGTGTTTTCATTTACATAATTAACCTATTGAGGATATTTCTGTCTTTTACAATGTCCCTTTAACTATGACATCAATAGGCTAGAAACTTAGAACTCCTCCTTATGATTCTGTTGGTGTAGCCACAAATTATTCCTTTCACATTTTTAAATTTAAGAAGTGCTACTCAATCACCTTTAGTTAATTGTTTAGATCACTTTCCTCTACAGTAATTCTTTTTGATGGATATATTTATTATTTTTGTAATTAAAAATATACAGTTTACAAACCTGGTGCCAAGGATTCATTCCCCAAATTGCAAGTATAAGCTATTGAATATGTGATCATGCTCTATAAACTAATAATCGAGGCAGATAGATAGTTCAATTCCCCATTTAGATCCTAGTAAATTTCTTTGGAAAATCTTATTGAGTTTTAATCTTTATAAGTATTTAATCTTTATAGGTATTTAATTTTTATAGGTATTTAGTAATTTTAACATTAATTATATATATATATATATATATATAAATGGTATGAAAGTAGCCTTTATAGCATTGACACTCTGAAGGCCATACAGCTGTCAATCCAACCTGTATGTATTTTTATAAAATTAAGGACATCATTATAAGATTGACTTTTGGAGATCATACTGTGAAAATTAGCAATATTTTGTATTTACATTCATATATTATGTTATTTCACTAATCACTTTATTTATTCTTATAACAGTGTAACAAAAACAAAATTAATTAAACTTTTTGTGCAACTCAGGTAATAGGACTGTGTGGTAAATAATTTGGCCTTGCCCAAAGGGCCTTTCCTCCTGGCTTCTGGGAGGTAATCCATGTCATACCTGATGGGAGTGACTTTGTGTAGGACAAGGGTTGGCTGCACCAGCTATTGTGGTGATGCTGGCCACACCCCAACAGTCTTAAAGAGTGAGCTGACTGTGCTGGAAAGACCAACCATGTGATTCAGGGTAGACTGATTTCAACCATGTGAACAATCAATTGATCAGTCCTATGTAATGGACCCCCAATAACAACTCTGGACATGAGACCTCTCAAGTTAGTTTCTCAGGTTGGCAATACTCCCTATATATTGTCACACATCAATGACAGAAAGATAATACATCCAAGGACATTGGATACTTTGCATTTGGAACTTTCCCAGACTCAGCCCTATGGCCTCTTTCTTTGGCTGATTTTAGTCTGTATCTTTTCTCTGTAATAAATTGTAACCACAAATATAATAGCTTTCATTGAGTTATGCAAGTTTTCCAGTGAATTATTGTACCCGAGAGTGGTTTTGTGAACTCTCCAAATTTGTAAGTGATATCAGAAGTAAAAACAGTCTTATGACTGTGTCCTCAGCCTTTGCAGTTTGGCAGGTTGCCAATCCTCTAGAATACTAGTAGTCTATACTAGGCACCAATATTAATTGATACCTACTTCTGCTTAGTTGCAAATGTTTGAAAAATAATTAAAATATGTATCTGATAAAATAAATAACAGCTTTATGCACTGAGTGCTAACTCTATGCTAGGTACTGTACATGAATTAAATGCATGGTCTCTATCTGTGAAATATATATTATTATCCATTTCCAAAGAGGAAGAGAAATAAGTAACTCATCTAAGATTTAACACCTAATGTGTAGAAAAGCCAGAATTCACAGCCAGCTCCTTTTCAAATCCCACACTCAGAGAAAGACTATCAAAAGCAGCCTCTCCTTGTTAACACGGATCCCAAATCTATTTTGAAGCTGAGCTGATTAAGACTGAAATATCTTAAGGACTAAGAGTATATGCAATTTTGATTAACATTATTAGCTAAAATACAAGGAATATCTTGTTTAGTCACATAAATACAGTGCTGGACACTTTCTGTGAACCCAAAATATCATAGCATAGAGTGTTCTGTGCAAAATTATATCTACAACAGATTGTGCTATTGACTTAAAGTTTCAAGAGTATCAGCTAATTAGGGCAACTATAAAATTTCAGACAGATACCACTACCCTCATTTGACACAACATGCTGCCAAAATGCTCCAAAATATAATGTAAAATTTAATTATCAAACACTTGCAAAAACTTAGGTAACTAAATCTCATTCTATTAAGATAGGAATGGTTTCAAACTATTAAAATAGGGAGAGGTTTATGAGATATCAGAAAATGTCTCATAAACTAAAGATTGAGTATGCTTTATGCACAAACACAAGACTAAATTGTATCACATAGTTACATACATTTAGATGTGTATATAATTATACATGTACAGAAACATATTTAGGCAAACTAAATTTAATAGAATCACAAATCTTCTAGTATAGGGAAATATAGGAAGTATGTAGAAAGCTATGGGAAACTACAGTAGATAAAGCAATAAATTTGGAGTCAGAATTTCATGAATTTGAATCTGAGGTTTTTGCTCTTGCCTTCTCATGGAGTAATTGTAAAGATTAAATGAGGATAGGGAGGGTGGGAAGGAGGGAGACACAAGAGGGAAGAGATATGGGAACATATGTGTATGTATAACTGATTCACTATGTTATAAAGCAGAAACTAACACACCATTGTAAAGCAATTATACTCCAATAAAGATGTTAAAAAAAAAGATTAAATGAGATGTAATAGATTTGAGAATATTTAGTATATATGCTGAAACATTATGGATACTCAATAAAAGTTAGTTGAATATATTAAATATTGTATTCATAACTAATAGATAAAGTAAGCTATATGAATAAAATGTTATAGTTTATAATATATTATAGTTTAATATATTTACAGTATTTATTTTCTTAAAGCTCAAACTTTGGGCTTTGTTATGGGATGAACTGTATTCCCCCAAAATTCGTATGTTGAAGCCCTAATGCCCAGAAGGTGACTGCATTTGAAAATAAGACCTTTAAAGAGATGTTTTAGATAAAATGATGCTGTTAGGGTGGGCCCTAATCCAGTTTGACTGGTGTCCTTACAAGAAGAGGAAATTTGGACATGCAGAGAGATGGGGATGTGGGCCCACAGAAAAAGACCACAGCCAGAAGGCAACCATCCAAGCCAAGGAGAGAAGCCTCAAGAGAAACCAAACCTGACAACACCTTGATCTTGGACTTCTAATCTCCAGAACTGTAAGAAAATAAATTTCTGCTGTTTAAGCCACCTGTCTTATTTTGTATTTTGTTCTGGTGGTATTTTGTTATGGCAGTCCTAGTAAAAAAACCAACCTTCTAATTTAAAAAACAAAACAGTTTTTAGGGTAGCAACTAATTGACAATACAAATGCTTGTTCAGACATTGAAAACTGGTCGCTACTACAATAGATTTTAACACACCCAAACATGAGTCACATAATATGAGTAGGTAGGTCTGCTCTCTTTACCTCAAAGATGCTTAGGAGAATCTCAGTTCTATGTGTGCTCATGCAGTTCCCATTTCTGGACACATACACCACCTACACTTTCTTTGCATCTATCTGAATACAATCTGTCATGCAGAAACTAGCACTATCCTAGATGTAACTAACAACTCAGTTCCCCGGAGATCTTTCCCCTGAATTGACCCTTAACTACTATCTTTTTTATCCGGTAACTTTTCAGGATCATTTTTTCTTGCTTATAAAGCAATAAAAAATGTAATTTCCTGAGAGAAAAAGCAGTGAAGCCTATATATTTGTATCTCACACAAGACTCAGGATAGTGTATTTCACAAAATAGGCACAAAAAAAAATTGAGTTAATGAATAATTTTAATAAAATATTAACAAGTGAAAAGGTATCAAAATATTTTTATTTTGTATTCATTCATCAAATAATAGTTGTTTTACAGAGGTTGCACTCACAAATTAACATATATATATATATTTTTAAGAAGATGTTGGGGGTAGGAGTTTATTAATTTATTTATTTTTGCTGTTTTGGGTCTTCGTTTCTGTGCGAGGACTTTCTCTAGTTGTGGCAAGGGGGGCCCACTCTTCATCGCGGTGTGCAGGCCTCTCACTATCGCGGCTGCTCCTGTCACCGAGCACAGGCTCCAGACGCGCAGGGTCAGTAGTTGTGGCTCACAGGCCCAATTGCTCCGCGGCATGAGGGATCTTCCCAGACCAGGGCTCAAACCTGTGTCCCCTGCATTAGCAGGCAGATTCTCAACTACTGCACCACCAGGGAAGCCCTAACATATATATTTTATTTATTCTCTCTTTATTTCTTTTTGCCATACAAAAACACACAATTGCTTGCATTTTGGTTTTCTCTGGGTTCCTACTAGTAGGAAGTGATTCATAATGATTCAAGTTGGATAAATTTAGCCTGGACACAATTTCCCAGTCCTTACCCATAGATTAGTGGTTCTTGAAGATTTCTTTGTCAGGTATCTCTTCCAGAATAGCTTTTCTACCCTCAAACTGAGACACACACACAACTTTGCAATTAATATTACAAGTTCATGGACTCCCCAAAACTCACGTCTATAAACACAATCTTAAACACTCTTAGAGCAATTAATAGGCTGTTGTCATGGAGATTACCAGTTGCTTTTAGGAAAGGGATGTGAGAGAATGGTTAAGGTTTCATTTAAGGAAAATATACCTATTGCTTGAGAAGGACCTATGCATTGAGCATATTAAGGCTTCATGATGGTGCAGAAATCACTTGAAAGAACACCCAGAAATTTGCAAAAGCCATAATAGGACATCTCTTAGGATTAAATAATTTAATAGATACCATTTTATCATATTCCATTTCATTGATTTAAGCAGATAGTTATTTTATTTTACTTTTATTAACTTTTAAAATTAATTTTAAAATTAAAAAAAAATCTTCTGTAAAGAAAGAAATAAAAAACAAATGAGGTCAGGAGATACAACTTAAACATGCATAAGACATAGTGTCTGCCATTAATGTAGCTTAAATTCAGCTGGGAAAATACACATATACACAAGAAACAGACAAACAAAAAAGAAAATGAAAGAGAGAAAGGAAATGGGAGATGCTAAGTACACAAATAACCAGCCCAAAGTGCCAAATAAGATTCCTGTTATTACTCGAGTTCACCTACAATCCTCTCCTCATGCTATGACTGGAAGCTGAGAGCCCAACAAATCTGGGCCATGGAATTCCTGTGCCTGTGCCTGAAATTCCTAAACTGTAAACCATTTTCCAAGCAGTCATCAGTTCCTGGGACACATATTTTTTTCAGTCATCAGTTCCTGGGACACATATTATTTTTTCATAGTATTCAATTCATATTTCCTGGGAGAAAGATGTTTTATAAAGACTCTATGAAGACTAAATAAGCCTGACAGAACAGAGCTTCTCATTCTTTTTATGAGATAGTTAAACATTCTATATACTTGGATCAAATGCCCTAAACTATGAAGATGGACTCTAAAGCATGACTTTCAATTAAAGATTAACCAGGATTATCAGTGAATCACTGTATTTAGAGAAGCCCAAGATTAAATAAAAGGCATGCAAAAAATCTCCTACTAAATATTATAATTGTGTAGACTTCCAACATTCATCACACACAACACACGTTCACACAGGAAAACATACTTCCAAAACTTGCTTAATTACACATAATGTCAAGTGTGTCATCATTTTACCTTATATTGTAAACGGATGCTGTATAGCAGAATGAACCATTATTATATTACCCCCATACCCCTTATTATACACAACACAAATACAAATAAGAAACTCAGATACAAAGAATCATGTTCTGTTCAATAGGTTATACTTCCAAGGTAAATATGGACAGAGTTTTATACTTAAAGGAAATACAGCTTCTAGTCCCAGTTGGACCACTGACATGTTGACTTTCATGAATCTGAGGTCTCAAACTTATATTAGTTTTGGCATTTACTAGCTACTTCCTTACCTCCAGAAAGAAAATAAGGTTGCCTGTAAATATCTTGTAGAGATAAGCTTTTGGTTTCTTTTCACTTTTTCTTTTATGTTATTTTTACCTTCAACTGTATACAATGAGCATATCTACTCAATGGCCAGACTGTCTGAATTCAAATTCAGGCTCCATGACTTCTTAGTTATATTACCCTAAGTTATTTACTTCTTCTTTCTGTGTCTTAGTTTTCTCATTTTGAGAATGGGAATAATAGTATCTAATCCATACAGATATGTGAGGATCAAGAATGTTAACACATGTTCAGCAGTTAGAACAGTACCTTGTATTTAATGAGGTTTAAATAACTGTTGTTACAACTCTTGATGATTATAATGATGTCATGATGTCTCATTCATTTAAAAATTTTATGATTTTTTTTTCTAAGTATACACCTGAAGAGATCTATAACAGAAAGAACAACCCCCATCTCCAGCCTATTGAACATCTCCTTTATTCCTTGGAGAATTTGTATAATTTTTAAGTGTGCCTGAAAGCATAATTTGTTGTGCACATAAAGTAAAATTTGTGTTTTGAAGCAGGGGACTGGCTAGTGTGTAGCTGTCTGATTATCACAGCAAGAAATGATTAAGATTTGCCAACATGGAGAGCATGTTTACTTTGCTCAAACACATTATTACCCTGTTAGATCCTTTCACTGGCTCCCAATTGCCTCCTGTTTATAAAATTTAAATGTTTTCTCTACATCTGTATTGAGCTTTTCTCCTCTTGGAAATACTACTGATTCATTTCTGCTCATTTTCCCCAACACAATGATATATTCATTTAAATCATTTTTTCTTTTTTCATTCTCTCTCCATTTACTTGGCCTTATCTGTATTTTGTCACATACCTCTCATTTGTCTATTTTTTTAACCTTAAATTGCAAAGAATATAATGTGAATGTTTCTTTGTAGTGTACTTTGCTTATAACACCTAAAAATATGGCACTGCTAATAGGAGGAATAAAAAGAATATTCAGATATAAATGTGAGCTTTAACTAAGGTTAATTTTAGGAATAATATTGATAATTAATAGAATAAATAATAGGGCTTCCCTGGTGGGGCAGTGGTTGAGAGTCCACCTGCCGATGCAGGGGACACGGGTTCGTGCCCCGGTCCAGGAAGATCCCACATGCCACAGAGCGGCTGGACCCGTGAGCCATGGCTGCTAAGCCTGCGCGTCCAGAGTCTGTGCTCCGCAACGGGAGAGGCCACAACAGTGAGAGGCCTGCATACCGCAAAAATAAATAAATAAATAAAAATAATAATAATAATAAATAATAAACAGAATAAAGAGAGATAGAAATCATGAAAACATAATAAAAAAGGCGATTGAATGGCATTAATAGTAAAATATCTCCAAAACAAACAAGCACAGAAATTCACTTGAAATTCCTAAAATAAAATTCTGAGAATTATGAATACAAGTATGTACATTTTGTACAGTTAAATTTATATCAAATATATTTTGCAATCTTTTTTCTAAAAAGTTAACATATCTATTCCTCTTTAAACAGACAATTTGGCATAAAACTTCTTTAAAAACAAATAGCAGGGCTTCCATGTTGGCACAGTGGTTAAGAATCCGCCTGCCAATGCAAGGGACACAGGTTCAAGCCCTGGTCCGGGAAGATCCTACATGCCGCGGAGCAACTAAGCCCGCGAGCCACGACTACTGAGCCCACGCACCACATCTACTGAAGCATGCACACTCTAGAGCCTGTGCTCTGCAATAAGAGAAGCCACCGCAGTGAGAAGCCCGCGCACCACAACAAAGAGTAGCCCCTGCTTGTGGCAACTAGAGAAAGCCCGGGCACAGCAACGAAGACCCAACACAGCCAAAACTAATAAATAAATAAACAAAAATAATAAATAAAATAAATACATTAATTTAAAAAAAGAAAAGCTAATAATTATTTTAAAAAAAACAAAAAAAAATAGCAATACTTTTACTCCAGGAAGGCAAATTGAAATCTAATGTGCATAACCAAAACCACATTAAATTTTTCTCACCACTTTGGTAAAAGTAATAAATGTTTTAGAGAACTGGTATTAGAAGTAATAAATATAATAATGTTTGACACTTTTTATATAATAAGCACTTCAAATTGCTATTGTCCATCCTCCCCAACTTACATGGTTTGTTAGAATTCTTGCTCATTTCCCCCCTAAATATCAAAGTGTAAAAACAATGTTGCAAAAATTTTATACAGAGGCATGTATTTATAAAGAAAAACAGGATACCTAAACCTGCTAACTATATGGCATCACATTAATGCTTTTCATTAGAGTATTTTAATTGTGACCAACATGTATATTTTGTTCAAACCACACACTTGAGAGAAAGGGATGATCCATAAGTGCTAGGTACACTTATGAGAGAATATATTAAACTGGAAATGAAGCTTTTGACAAATAAAGTGAGAATTTAATTATTTAGTAGTGTTTTTTTCTCCATTGTATGTGTTTGTATAAACATATACATACGATCTAAAAATAAAATGTCCTAAATGTATATTTTGACAGATATTTACACACACATATAAAATGAAGCACATACATGCATGTATAATTTCCATATTATAATAGGGACAAGATTTTTCTGCTTCATAAAGATAATCACTAATTGTGGTGTCTAACTTCTAAAACTGCACAGTCAGGCCTTGTTAATTATGCAGTAATTAGAAAGAGACCATTAGTATTGATGCTGTGAACTTTTCAATGTAGTTCAGGAAACAGTGTGGTATAACCAATTAAAACAAAAACGTTTAAGAAGGTAAGGAAACCATTAAAGCCAATTCATTAGACCTTCATACTTTGGATTCATTGGTATTGAACATGCACATTCAAGCATAAAAACTTGAATTGCTGATATACCCCAAATTGTAAATTTGTAAATTTGAGAGGGAGGATAGCTTTAGAGTACTGATGAAACATTGACAAGGATTAGCCTAATGATTTAAACAGCTGTTAGGAATTATAGAGGCCTAAACCAATAACATGGTTATTGGTTTAGGCCTCTATAATTCCTAACAGCTGGTTTAGGCCTCTATAATTTGGCTTAAACCCATACATTTTATGGGTATAAAATGGTTTCTTTTAGAATTAGGTTTCATTATTGTTTGGACAAATTTAATGAGATCAATTTTATTTTGTGTATATCTCAGTTGTTTTATGTAGCTGTCAAAAGTCAAATTCATTCTTGAAGGGGATGAATGCGTGATAGCTAAACAAGCGAGGTTCAGAACTTTCTTCCTTTCTGAAACTTCCCAGACTGTTCAAGTATCACTAAGATAATTCTCTAGAAGTGACAACCAATGGTAAAAATTGTACACTTGCTGATGAAACGCTGAACCCCCATTTATAGTCATCTTCATCAAAACATAATATAGAGGAAGGATACCCATTTAAACACAGATAGATGAGTCACTCATCTAGATAATTGACCCTTTAGCAGCACAAATAATTTCATCTTTTAAACCTTATTATCCACTAATAATATGATGTGGGTGTGGGAAGCATTCTAACAACATCTGCAGTATATAACAAGTATACATGTTTTAAGTTCTGCCAGTATTTTTGACAATCAACAGCTGTGATGATAGAACGATCAAATCCACCTACACCCTCCTGCACTCAACCCAGGAGCAATAACAACAAATACTACAATATAATCAACAATCATCTATGAAGTACTTACCATATGTCAGACAATTATCGTTTTTTATCCTTAGAACAACCCTATGACATAAACATTACAATTTGATTTTGCACATGAGAAAACTATAGTTTAGATACCAAGGACATAATCATATTAAGAAAGGTTGGTACAATTACAATTCAATTTACTTGCAAAATCAGTCATCTTAACCACAGTACAACATTGTCTTTCCCATTCATACCAGTATAGTAGCTCAATGCCAGAATTTAGAAAATGTTTCTAACATATTTTAAGGTGAATATGCACAATGTCTAAACTCAGGGCTAATGTCTGTACTATAAGTTGGCCACCTACCCCTTACCAACTATATGTCTCTAGGTTCCAACAGAACCCTCTGATTTAAGCTCTGCTTTGGAAACAGAATGAACTAGGAAATAAAATATACTTCACAATCACAGACAAAAGACACTGACCCTCACTTCCATGCAAGTTCTAGATTCTACAACAAAAATGCCCTGCAAAAATAAGCACAAAACTGTGTAGGCACAATGAGAATGGTTTTGTCAATCTGTGTGTGTGTGTGTGTGTGTGTGTGTGTGTGTATGTATGTATGTATGTATGTATGTAGGTATACATAGATAGATAGATATATCTCCAACAGTCCAGTTGAGAGATTATATTGTCATGATGTAAGGAAGTGGCAACAAGGATGGAGAAAAGTGGATTTGCGAAGTATTTAGGAAGTAAATAGATAGGGCTTGACGACTGATAGAATGTGGAAGTTGAATAAGGAGGAAGATGCCTCTAAGGCTAATCTGGTAAATGTTGTTACGGTAACATAAAAGAGGACTGGCTACATAATTTGTGGATCCCATAGCAACATATGGGGCCCCTTGTTCAAAAGTATTAGATTTCCAAGATGGCAACAGCAGAGCATTAAAACAAGCACAGAGCCCCTCTACATGTGGGGTTCTGGGCAACTGCCTGGATCACACAGCCATAAAGTCAGTCCTAAGCAAATTCATCAGTTTATTGGAACATAAAATGGAGAAGCAAAAGAAAAGAAGTTGGAAATATTAGTCAACCAATATTTTTAATCAATTCCATGTTAAAAAAAATAAGATAAACAAGAGTGAATCTCTCATATGGCCTCCTCTTCTGTCCCCAGCTGGGCTTCCTCCAGTTG
The DNA here is from genome assembly GCF_949774975.1 of Lagenorhynchus albirostris. NCBI lineage: Eukaryota > Metazoa > Chordata > Mammalia > Artiodactyla > Delphinidae > Lagenorhynchus > Lagenorhynchus albirostris. Next base: position 38,673,134 of record NC_083112.1, on the reverse strand, counting down.
TGGCTACTCTGTCTTTCCTAACAAATCCTGCCTCTTACTCCAGGGCTGGACAGACCTCCTCACCAAAGCTTGGGTCTGTGGAAGAGAGGCAGAGCCCCACCACTACACTGAGATCCCTGAAACTGTTTTGTGACTTCACAACAGAAAACCTGTGTGTGTGTGTGCGTGTGTGTGCGTGTGCGTGCGTGTGCGTAAGGAGAGTGAGAGGCTGTCACTGTCCTGCCTTCTTCTTCAGTCGTGTATTTCCCAATACCTTCTTTGTTTTGGTGTGGCTGAGGTTATCCCTCACAACACCACAGAAAACATGGCATTGCCTGTGGAGGGGGTGGCGACTTCTATCCTTCTGGGGACAATGCAAAAGCAATCATCTGCACATTGGTCTACTCTGTGTCCTGTCATTGGAGTTGACATCTGTCTATCAGAAGTTATGCAAGAGGGGTAGGGAAGCTTTCTCAGCCTTGCAGATAACTGTGGCATTTACTGGCCAGGAGCTGAGACACAACACCATGTATTTCTTTTTCTCAATCCAGTGTGAAAATCAAAGCACATTCCCTTTTCAAGCAAGGGAGGCTGTACTATCCTCTCAGAGAAGAGACAGCTTTTTAAACACCGTGTATGCTTCTTTGTTTATGTGGGTATACGCAGATGGAGGAGAGGGCATGGGGACATAGGATCTGTGCTGCTGGAGTTAAAGTGGAAACTTCCTGCCATAGGGCTTTAACTCCCAAGCTGGGATCAGGGGAACAAAGGCAGTCTATTGCCCTGTCACTGTTAATGGAAGGCCTGGAGGAGCAGAGAAAGCATCTTCTCATTGTGTAAAACAGACCTAAACTAGGAAGTGCTTTCTGCTTCTCTCTACATGCTCCTACCACTGAAGCTGCCTTTATTTTTGTGACAATAAAAAAACACACTGCCACCCGCCCCAAATCCATCATTGTAAAAGGAAAGGAGAAATCATAAAAACATAAATTAGAATGCAAAATGAAAATCTGCTATAACAAAAGATGACAAATATAATCAAATCTATATAATCAACTGAAATTAACCCGTTAAAATAAAAAGTATATCTTGGGTTGAATTTTTTTAATCTAAATATGTTTTACCTAATATAAACATAAGGAGGCTCAGAAATTAAATTTCAGAATAAATATAAAAATGAAATGAGCATAGCTATCACCACAAAAAATTAGCAAAGGAAGCAGGAGTGGCTATATTAATATCAAATTAATACTGGAAGCTTTGGAGGCTGGATGATATGTCTTACTTCTAAGTACAATGTATAGCATTTGTATAAGACTTAGTGAATGCTCATTCATGAAGACAAATTCCTAAACCAGGAAATAGCAGAAACACAGTGGACACTTCAATTCTGCATAAAACAATTGCTTATAAAAAACAGCTAACAATAGACCAGGCATTCTAATCCTTTTACTTTATATTTTTACTAAGCTCTGACTTCTAACCTTCCCACCCCTTCTTCAGGGACTCCAGTTTTCCTTGGCATCTATATTTCATAATAATATAGGTACCTTGCAAGTTCTGAAGCAGAGCAAATAGACTGGCAATTCATCAAGTATATTTTATTTCATTTTATAGATATATGAAACGGAATAATATTTTGCCCCCTAGCACAATTCTTCTATCTCCTGTTCCTATTTGGATCTCCCAATGACTTCAAAGAGAAATTTTCTCTGGGAGAAGTGAGCAAGGTTTGTAATATATAAATCTAAGTTTTTAAATGTCAAGACATAAAGTAACAATGATTCACTTTTCTTTAAACTAATAAAAAAAAAGGCCAACAAAAACAAGACAAGTTTAAGAAAAACCCTCCCACTATAAAAATCTCTTGGCCTTACTGTAAAAGATAAAATTTCACTAGGTTGATGCACCAATAAAGTATGACTTGTACAATTCTGTGGTATGTTAACAATTCTGTCTCAGTAGAGTACTGTAGCAATCTCTCAAAAACAAGCAACCAAAATGTTATTCGTCCTAAAGCAGCACTATCTTTTTTTCAATGCAATCATGGACATATTCTCACACTGCCTGATATGGTAGCCACTAGCTTCCTGTGCCTATTTAAACAGTTGAAATATGGCAAATACAACTGAGGAACCAAAATTTTAATTTAATTAATTCTTTAAACTAATATAAGTTTCAAAGGCCACATGTGTCCACTGGCTACCATATTGGACAGCATAGCTTCACTCGTGCTCTCACAGTTGGTGATCTGCTGGGCAGGTGTGCAGTGAAAAGTGAAACCAGTCTTAGGAATTATGGTTTGGTGCTGATGACAATGAACAAGTAAAGGAATTAACAAAGAAATCTCAAATGAGAACTGATAAGAAGAAAAGCATGATACAGATTCACATCTGTATTCCTAAACACTCTTTAGTAGGTTCTCAGTACGAGTTTTGTTAAAAGTGTTCACTTAAAATAAAAATTAATGGGGAGATGTCATCCAATTAAGAAAACTGGTTTGGAGGACCCTGACTGGAGGATGAGCAGAGCCAGCTGTCTGTTTCACTCTCTCTACTTCACTTGTCCTGACAATATTCCCACTCTCAAATCAGCTCTACATATAAAAAGTCTTAATGCATTGACCCAAAGCTCAACACTGTTTAACCATTCTAAATAAATGATACTATATTCCTGCTTTAAGGAGTGTGGCAAAAAGACACAAAATATGCTATAATTTGTTTAAACATAAGGCATCCAATCAAAACTGTCAAAAACACACATGGGGACAAATAAGTACTGTGAACAAAAATTTTCTTGTAATATACTGAATTTTCATATTTTTCTGTTCATTTTGAAAATTCATTAGTTATTATTTTTTCTTCTGATTTCCAATAGCATGCTGTTATCCTCCATTTCTTTCTGAACCTACCCTTCTTAATTAAATGGCTTCCTGACCTTTCCATCATGCTCTTCGTTGGAAAAGCTGTGTGGGTGCGTGTGGATGAGCAGACATTGCTGTGGCAGGGAAGGGGTAAACTCACTTCTGAAGCAAATCTTGTAGTCCAGAGCTTCCAAGAAACATTTATGAAAAGATTAAAACATATGTCATTCTATATTTAATCTATGCATGCTTTAGGAATTCTGAATCCTTGAGAATTCCATAAGGAAGCATAATGCTGATCGCCTGTTTTCATAATTATGTAATAAGTGCATTAACCAGATGAAACTAATACATCAAGCACTTATTTTAAAAACTAAAATGAATAGCCCTTCCTAGATCAAAATTATAAATTATCTTGGTAATTCATTTACTCTTTTTATCTGTGAGAAGTACTAACCAAGAAAGAAATTACATATACATATATATGTAATATTAATAATGTTAAGGTAGGTTGAAATTTATATAAAATAAATATGTCTGTAGAATTAATTTTTATGTGAGGAGCACTTATCAATGAGGAATGAACTACATGCATTGTTACAATGTGGAAGGAAATTGAAATAAATTACTTATCTCAAGCTTGTAATGTGCTTTGGGGATATTTACCTTTTGCTTCTTCTATGCAAAGTCAATATTCAAGTAATCCCCCAAAATGTAATGCTAAAATTTTTATATTACTTTAATTGTAGAACCAAAATTTGCCGATGCCAGAGTACTAACATAAAATTTCATATTCATTGTAATTATGGAAGTCAAATAAAATCATTTAATTTTTCCAAATAGTCTTTTGAGGCAGATATTATCCCCTTTCTACAGAGAAGGAAATTGGTACCTGCAAATATTAACTAAATCAACTATATCACAGAGCTAGCAGACTATAATTACGTTTGAGAGCCTGGACTGTCTTATTCTTTTATGAACCTACAGTACATAGTTAAGAGAGTGACTGACATATTGTAGGTATGCACACATGTCTGTTCAGTTAAAATAAAGTATTGGAGCTGGGAATAAAAGAGAGAATTTTTTGGCATTAAAACTCATCATCTTTCCACTGTATTGTATAACACTTTGCTAAATAAAGGGATAAGTATTTTTGTTACAAAAAAACAGGTGTCCACTGCTTTGCAGATCCCTCTTGCTTAGCTTACTTTAATGTGAAAAAGCAATTTTGATTTTCTGAAACACATATTAAGCATATTCAAAATGAACCATAAAACTAACTGAGATCAGGGGAGTCTAAAGTGCTGGAGAATAGAAGAGAGGAATCTCATAAACCTATCAACTGAGGAAATAAAAAGTATATGCCCTAGATTTGGAAATGTTGTCCTGGAAAGGCAGGATGAACAAAACAGTAGAAGAGCACAGGGGGGAAATTCCAACTAATGAGAAATCAACACATACAGAGAAATTCTCCAGGGCTTTGTCCCTGTGGCTATGGAATGGGAGGCCGCTGCACTTGAGTAGCTCTCTGTGCATGTCAAAATCCTTTGCACCCCTTGGAGCTCTCAACAAGGTGCCTTATTAATAACAAGTGCTGAGTATATGTGGTCATATCTTGATTAATACCATGGAACTGCAGAAGGTCCAGAGTAGACAGCTACATTACTCAAGGGAGTGAAGATATGGCTAAAATTAAAATAGTCTAAAATTAGATTTAGATCTACATACTCATAATTAAATGCCTATTGTGGGTAAAGCAGTACATTAAGTGCTTAAAAAGAAACAGCTTAGTTCAGAATTAGTATATCTAAAAATTACGAGGAATATAAGTAAGATAAATATGAACATATTTACCAAATCCTAGCATATTAGAGCAATGAAAAATCAAGGATTATGAAAATTAAGATAAATGAATATTTTGTAAGCCATGATTTAACTTATTAAATTGCCTATCATATAAGGCTATGAAGTCTGAATAATGTAAATAATTTTAGGAATTCTATTAGATGAGTCACCATTGTTCATTATTAAAGATAACAAAGAGATAAAAGATCCATAACCTCTGATGTTATTATCAAGGAGGTCTCAACAGGGTATTTCGCAGAATAACTTTTGATGCATACCAGTCTGAATCATAACAGTCACACACCCTGGGAGTGCCAATTCCAATTCCCATGTTTCTAAGATTCATTTTTGAGCCTGATACACTTTTTCAAAAATCATATTTGTTTCTGTGCCAAGGGGATCGTGGTGGATCTTGGTAATTGTATATCAAGTTCTGTTCTCTGCTTATTTGATAATAATAGAGTTGTAGCTGGCAAATATTACCCATTTAGGACCATATATTTCAGCACTCCCTTCAGGTAGGTATGGTCATGTGGTTGATTTACAAACCAGCTTTCATGTTAGCCTCAGTGCTCCTTCTCTCTGCCTTTTCCAGCATGACATTGGGAAACATCAGTTGAAGATGTCAGAGCTGCCCTTACTGTGGGTCTTTGAATAACTTCATAGAGAACAACCATTCATTAACATGGAATAGCTAATATAGTCCATTGAAATAAAATTGTTTTACTTTATTCTTATTGTATTCCTTAAGTCAAGGAATTATTTTTAGGTCCCCTGCTAAAAGCTTACTTTAAATTAACTACTACAATAATACAGTTTGGGAGTTTAGGCCCAGGTTTACTTAAATTTTCAGTTTTTGTTGTTTCATTCATTTATTTATTTAATCAATTTCTATGTATCCTCATTAAACAAATGAAAAATTCCTAGAAGGTGTAAATGTTGGAAAATAGACTAGAGAGTTTACCTTCAAAGATATAGGACTAGAATTCAAGCATGATATATAAAATACAGGGTCAAACTTATATAGCATATATGGAGGGAAGTATTACCTCATCTCCCCCCGCAAGAAAGGAAAAGTATCTGACCAATACAAAAAGAAAATATCCAATAATAATTATTCAACATCTTCATATGCACCACTAGGGTCAAGTATCTCAGTACCAATTAAACCAACATGTTTTTGTGTAGATGGAAGAGTAAAGGAGTACAGAAAATGGGACTTCACCAAACTCTGAGAACATAAATTGTGCTTTTCCAATTTTCTATTAAGAAACTGAAATAGCTCAGGTTTAGTCTAAACTCCTTAATGTATTTTTAAATGGACTAGAAATCCAAAATGTCAATAATTTTCTCTTAAACACATCCAATATTATTACATGTTATTGGCATGATATTAAGATAAAGAATATGCAAGTAAAAGTATTGTTTCTAAGATTTATGTATCTTAAAATGTATTTCTTTGATGTTATGAAACAGATTATGGCAAGTCATTAGGTCAGTCCATATCATGTGAGAATTCAAATTCATTAGCATGGAACTCTTGGGAACCAAAAAAGAAATTTAGTATATAAATACTATGAGTTAGTTCACACTTAAATTTAGAGTTCAACATTTAAATTAGATGTATGGTAAAACATTTTTCAAAATTCTAAGACTACTTAAATTTTTGTGTATTTATTTATGTATAGAATGTGAGTATATATGTGAACTTTATAAAATAACATTTATTTTCTCTATAATTTATATGTGAGTAAAAGAAGACATAAACACATATAAAAATGAAAAATAAACGTACAACTCAGGAAAGGCAACATGCAAACAACAAGGTATATTTAACTAGTAGCAGTTGTATTAAAAGATAAAATCAGAACCAAATAAAAGGCGATATTTAGTAGTGGTTCTAACTGTGAAACAGAACAAATATCAATGCACTTCAGTTCTTCTAACTACAAATAGCAAACATCTTCTATGTAAAATATAATTATATATTTATATACTTTAAAAACTTGTTTTCATTTGATTGCTCAGGCATCTCAGAGTTAATATTTAATCTTTTGAAGCCTCTATGTCCTGATTTGTGAAATAGAGATTAATATCACCTCTTATCTCTTAGGATTTTTAGTGACAAAATATCATGGTTGAAAATTGCTTATAATAGTGGCTAATACAGATTATTCTGCTCACAAATATTAGGTCTTGATGTCAATATGAGTTTTCTAATAACATTTACAATTTATTTTCTATCACTTTGAGACTGGAGGTCTGCCAGAATGTTCGTGTTTTAAATCTAGAAAACGGCCAGCCCCTGGGTAGCAGCAATGAATTACGTCAAGACCCATGATCATACTCCATGTACCATGATTGGTTAGTTCATTAATAATAATGAAATAACAACAATTCTACTTGCTTGACATAAACTGGTGAGACTTTTCAGGTTGTGATGTGATAAAAGACATACTTGACTGTTAGAGAGGGAATGGAGGAAGAAGAAAAGAGAAGAAGAGAGGAGAGGACAGAAGGGAGAATTGGAGTTCAGAAAAGCATGGAGGGTTTACAAGTGGCAGCATCTCCAAGGATGGGTGCTAGAGATTATGACAGGATCAGTCACTATGGCAGCTGTTGGGAGAGTCAGAAGAGAGATCCATCAGACCATGATCCTGCCAAGGTAGAAGAGGCTGCTGCTTAGGAAAGGGAGGTGCCAAAGGCTCTCTTGAACACTTGACACACAATATAAGATATACCTAATCATTTCCAAACATAACTGAGAATTAGAAGAAAAAGTAACATAACCCAAGATCCCAGCATAGATATATCAAAACACAATCCTTATGAGAATTTTTAAATTGGATTGTGCAGATAATTCTAACAAGGAATAGCACAGCAGTCCATAGATCTGAGTTTGGAAAGTACTTTATATTTAGTACTATATTTAGTACTTTATAGTACCCTATAAAGTTGGAAGGCTTTATAGGGAAACTGCAGATGAGAAAATTTAAGGCAATCTTTAGCCTGATTCTTTTAATCAGATCCCACTCCTGGGATCCTTGATCACTAAATAACATCCTGGCAATTTACTTTCCATTCAATTTTCCACCTGAGATATTGTGAATTGTGCCTGATTTAAAGTTTTTTCAGGTATTTTACATTTAAGCTTAATTACTGGAGATTCTCGTTTACATACTTTTCTGTTCATGCCAGCTTCAGACTAAAATTCACACCCACCTTAACAGCAATATATCCACTGATCCTTTTGACTTCTTCTGAAAGTACATAGTAGGTTCTTTTCAGGAAGAGTTGGTTATGTTGACCAGCTTGACAACAAAGGGCCAGAATCTCTGTGACCTCTTTCTAACAATATTCACTAGAGTGTAGAATTCAGGATAAAGTGAATTCTGTTGAACTGTGTTTAGTATAGCTGTTTGTTTGGTTTTTTTTTTTTTCCTGAAGTACTAAAAGAATGTCAGTAATAGGCAAGCTTGTCTATGGAACAGTCCCACCACATAGATGTTGAAAGGGATCCTTCTTTTTCTTTTATTGAAAGCTTTGTAAATATATCAGACTTTTACAAAAGAGCTGGAACTACAGGGATTGTTAACGCTGAGGCCTACATCTCCCCAGTCAAGTAGAGTAGGCAGACTTGAAAAGTAGAAATAGCACCTAAGTGTGACAGTTGATACGAGGAAGGAACATATAGGTTGACAAATCAGCTCTTCAGTGGCAAAGACTAGGATTGAGAAAGTCCTAGAGTTAAGGTCTCAGTTTACCATTCTAAAGTTCTTAATCAAGAAAAGTCTCTTTTAGTATAAATCTTATATCTATAGGTATTTTTGTATATTTAATTCTTTTATAGTTCATTGTCATCCTGGAAAATATGACTAATTATTAAACGTGTAAATGTTTCCCCAATGGCACTGGAAGATGCAATCAAAGGCATGAATATTTTTTCTCCCATTCTGAGGGTTGTCTTTTGGTCTTGTTTATGGTTTCCTTTGCTGTGCAAAAGCTTTTAAGTTTCATTTGGTCCCATTTGTTTATTTTTGTTTTTATTTCCATTTCTCTAGGAGATGAGTCAAAAAGGATCTTGCTGTGATTTATGTCATAGAGTGTTCTGCCTATGTTTTCCTCTAAGAGTTTGATAGTGTCTGGCCTTACATTTAGGTCTTTAATCCATTTTGAGTTTATTTTTGTGTATGGGAGAAAATATTTGCAAATGAAGCAACTGACAAAGGATTAATCTCCAAAATTTATAAGCAGCTCATGCAGCTCAATATCAAAAAAACAAACAACCCATTCCAAAAATGAGCAGAAGACCTAAACAGACATTTTTCCAAAGAAGATATACAGATTGCCAACAAACACATGAAAGAATGCTCAACATCTTTAATCATTAGAGAAATGCAAATCAAAACTACAATGGGATATCATCTCACACCGGTCAGAATGGCCATCATCAAAAAATCTACAAACAATAAATACTGGAGAGACTGTGGAGAAAAGGGAACCCTCTTGCACTGTTGGTGGGAATGTAAATTGATACAGTCACTATGGAGAACAGTATGGAGGTTCCTTAAAAAACTAAAAATAGAACTACCATATGACCCAGCTATCCCACTACTGCGCATATACCCTGAGAAAACCATAATTCAAAAAGAGTCATGTGGTCTTCCCTGGTGGCGCAGTGGTTGAGAGTCTGCCTGCCGATGCAGGGGACATGGGTTCGTGCCCCGGTCCGGGAAGATCCCACATGCCGCAGAGCGGCTGGGCCTGTGAGCCATGGTGCTGAGCCTGTGCGTCTGGAGCCTGTCCTCTGCAACGGGAGAGGCCACAACAGTGAGAGGCCCGCGTACCGCAAAAAAAATAAAAAATAAAGAGTCACGTACCAAAATGTTCATTGCAGTTCTATTTACAATAGCCAGGACATGGAAGCAACCTAAGTGTCCATCAACAGATGAATGGATAAAGAAGATGTGGCACATATATACAATGGAATATTACTCAGCCATAAAAAGAAATGAAATTGAGTTATTTGTAGTGAGGTGGATAGACCTAGAGTCTGTCATACAGAGTGAAGTAAGTCAGAAAGAGAAAAACAAATACCATATGCTAACACATATATATGAAATCTAAGGGAAAAAAAAATAAAAAGGTCATGAAGAACCTAGTGGCAAGGCAGGAATAAAGACACAGACCTACTAGAGCATGGACTTGAGGATATGGTGAGGGGGAAGGGTAAGCTGTGACAAAGTGAGAGAGTGGCATGAACATATATACACTACCAAATGTATAATAGATAGCTAGTGGGAAGCAGTCACATAGCACAGGGAGACAGCTCTGTGCTTTGTGACCTAGAGGGGTGGGATAGAGAGGGTAGGAGGGAGGGAGACGCAAGAGGAAAGAGATATGGGAACATATGTATATATATAACTGATTCACTTTGTTATAAAGCAGAAACTAATGCACCATTGTAAAGCAATTATACTCCAATAAAGATGTTAAAAAAAGATATCTTTGTAAATAATGACTATCAATATTTTAAATTAAAAAAAAGGCATGAATAATTAAAGAAATTGAATTAAAATTTTTATCTTATGTGGTTGGTCAGGTCCAAACAAAAGTTTAAATTTATACTTATTTATATAAAGCTAAGCCTACATAACAAGGTTTTAATGTAATTCAATCCTCATAAACCTAATTTCCTAAATTCCTGTAACGTAAACAGAGTTCATGATCAAATGGTTTACTTTCCTCTTCTTCAGGGAAAAGCACTCCATGCCAGTAAATAGGATATGCAGGATATAACGAAGGAAATCCTACTCCTCTAAAGTTGTATCAATTCTGGATCTAATGAAAAAGTTTTACTCATACATAAAAAAGTATTTTAACAGCATAGAAAGTTGGCTGGAAAGAATGACACAATTTTAGATTTTAATCTGAAATTTCAAAGAGCTTTCTTGAAGAACTCTGAAAAGAATGCAAGAGTGTACCAGCTACCAGAAAGCAAATATAAAAGAAACCCCTTGCTGACAAAGCAACCTTTTATCCTTCATACTTTATCTGTGGTCTATAGGAGATTTAACAGGCAAAATGTCACTGCAGATCAAATTTCTTTCTAGAGCTCATTTTATTATATCTTAATTTAAAATGTAAATTAATATCCTTATAGGTAATAAAGTTAACAGGTAAATCAGATAGAAAACAAAACAAAAAACCCTCCCAAACCCAGTTAATTCTATGTAGATTTTCACATTCAGGGAGATAATGCAGAAAGATCAATGGGATTTAAGGAGAAAAATGTTAAACTTAAAATATGCAAGGTATGCCTCATCTCACTTTGTACATATTTGCACTTAATTTTCATAGAGAAGGACTTGCATTTATATCTCTACTCAGAAGCAGACAGACTTTGGTTAAAAATATCATCTTTATTAAATCTCAACTAGCCATCAAACAAACAAATACATTTCAAAGTAGTATCCCCACCCTGCAGTGTTCCAGTAAAGGAAATAATAAAGGGAAATATGAAAAAATAAAAGATTGTTCTCTGAGAGGAAGAGATCTAATTAAAAGGAGGCCCTAACAACTCCATGGCTTAATTGGGAGCCAACTGAGATAAATGGACCTATGGGAGTATGATCACACCCATCATAAACTGCTTTTTTCACAAGTATAGGTTAAGTGCTTGATGCTTTAATTAGGTATAGCACTACAATGAAAGTAGGGATAATATAGAAAAATTGATATTTAGGAAGGCAATCTCCTGAAGTTCTCTTGCATCATTAATAACTATATCTTTTTCAAAGATGCTATTTTCTGCGTTACTTGGAACCGCTTTGATAACAGTGTGGTTACAATTCTGTCAACCAGAATATACTTATGCTCTTAAAAGTTGACCTACAGACCACTTGTAGCTGTTTTGCAATTAGAAATTCAACAGGATCACATCACTCTGTGATTGAAGTTAAAATGGGCTGTTTTTTTGGAAGATGATATCCTTCAGTGTTCACTGCAATAAACACCAGCTTTCAATTAGATGATCTTCCAGGAAACAGAACCACAGAACTGTAAAGTCTCAGGGAACGTCATTGATCATTTATCTGGTCAAACTACCTATTTTTATAATTGAAGGCTCTGCGTGAAGACAAATGGTGAACGTTCTAGAAAAAAACTAGGTCTTTTTGGGGGGCTAGGAGGTGTAAGGGATCATTTGGTGGTGGGAGGGTATTTCCTTTTGAAGATAAATGACTGAATATTTCCAGTACTCATTTGGATACATCCATTGTGATTCTCTATTTTAAAAGCACATTGTGATTCTCTCTCTCTCTCTCTCTCTCTCTCTCTCTCTCTCTCTCTCTCTCTCTATATATATATATATATATATATATATATATATATATTTTTTTTTTTTTTCTTTCAGTATGCGGGCCTCTCACTGTTGTGACCTCTCCCATTGTGGAGCACAGGCTCCGGACGCGCAGGCTCAGCGGCCATGGCTCACGGGCCCAGCCGCTCCACAGCATGTGGGATCTTCCCGGACCGGGACACGAACCCGTATCCCCTGTATCGGCAGGTGGACTCTCAACCACTGCGCCACCAGGGAAGACCTGTGATTCTATATTTTAAAAACGAATCTCTATTACGCGAAGTGTTGTGGTGGCAAATTGAGGATCATTCCATTTGCACTGGGAAATGAGATTGCTTGTACTGTTTAATAGTGAAAAGTTATCCAATTTTGTTAGGTGAAAAGGCAGAAACAATATTCAATTCTTACTATTATCAGAAAGAGTATTCCTCATACCCCTTATGTAACAAAGTCAGTCAGCTTAAAGAACAGGTTTAGAAGGATCTAGCATCTTTAGCTTTAAGTAGTATGACCAACAGTCTTAGATCAATCCACCATCCCTCAAGAAGACTGATTTACAATGGCGTTTTGCATAGTTCCCCTTCTCCACCTGCTTTGAACCCAGGAGGTTGACCCCTATAGACAGTCTCAATAGAACCCTCCCGTCCTCTGTCTTCTTTCTGGGTTCAGCCAAGGGGACATCAGTAGAGGATGGATAGTAAGCAAAGACACAAGTCTGGGGGTAGTTATTGCCAGGGATCCCTCAACCAAAGGCTGATCTTGCAGTTACTGTGTCCCTCCAGCTCTGCCAGAAGAGTTTCTCCTGTTATAATAATTGTCCCCCATCTTGACAAACTCTTCCTTCTTTGACCCTTCAGACATAAATCTATACTTGCCCCCTTAAGTCTCTTTTAAACACTGAAGCCCAATAAACTTTTCAAAAACACAAATATGGTCATTGATAAATCCAAAATTCTTTACCTGAACTATGAAACACAGTAGGTCCTGGCTGACTCCCTGTCACCCCAGTTTCACCTGAATTACCTCCTAATTAATTTTTAGTCCCAGCCTAAATATCACTTTCTATCTAGGTTTGCTCTGCTACTGTATTCCTGTATATCTCATAGCAGTCATCTGAATTTTCATAATTCGTTTAATTTAGCTTTTGGTTTACAGGAAAATTTGAACCATTTTCTTTCTTTCCTCTTCCCACTTCCCTCCCTCTGTTCCTTTCTCATTCCCTCCTTCCTTCCTGTCTTCAGTCTTTATTACTCAGTCTTTCTGTCTTTCAGTTTGTTTTTTCATAAATATTTAGCAAGAGCTCACCATGATCCCTGACCTCCTGGATATTACATTTTGATAGGGAAGACAGATATTAAGTCATTAATTGCAATACCAGTCATTTAATTGTAATAATGGTAAGTGCTAAGGGGACAAGATTCAAGGTCTTATACCACCTTCACTGCATTAATACCAGAATCAACAGAAACTGGTAGATAATAGACCTGCCATAAGGCAAGGAGGCAATATAGAGTTTTGATTAAAAAAAAAAAATGTTGTGCTGTCAGTTCTAATTGGATTCAGATTTTGGACTCTAACTTTTGTTACCTATGGACACTAAGCAAATTGATTTACCTCTGTAATTCTGTTTCCTAATTATAAGTAGGACTTACAAAATCTTCCCTGTGGAATTACCTGAAGTATTAAATGAGAAAAAACTTACATACATCACTAGAAGAGAATCTGATAGACATGTAGAGCTAGCATTATGGGAGTATTTCTAGAAAGGCAAAGGCTAATATCTTGGACTATGTATATAGATTTGTACGGAGAGGAAGAGCAACAAGATAAAAAATAGTCTATGCTTTTCTATTTTTAGAACACTACAACAATTTAAATTAACCATAATTAAAACTTCACAAAAACATGGAACAATTGCACAGGGAACTATATTTAATATCCTATGATAAACCATGGTGGAAAAGAATATGAAAAAGAATGTATATATGTATAACTGAATCACTTTGCTATACAGCAGAAATTAACACAACATTGTAAATCAACTATATTTCAATTTAAAAAAAAAACTACATATTTAGTTATTTACAAGTTGTCTAAGAATAAAATGTATACATTAATATAATGATTGTGATATAATTAACAAATTTAAAATTAATTAATTTTTTTTTACCATAAAAAAATGGAAAAATTAAACTTCAAGAACAAGGCAAAAGGTAGACAACATTGTGGCATAAGGAATTTGAAAAAATAGTATATCCGTTTCAAAAGTATAACTGAAGCCACCTGGCAGATGTAATAAAAAAGCTTTGTTAATACAGTATGTTTCATGCATAAATCTGATCAGATTTGCTCTAGCAATCATCCTGAGTGCCTCAAGACACATGCACTATAAGAAATAATGTTTCTATACATTCCTAAAACTCTCATCCTTTGCTGCCTCTAGTGAGGGTTAATTTGTAATCCAAAGTGAAGTCAGACCTCTATCAGCGGCAGGCCTTGTTTACAGGCAAATGTTCAATTTCTAGCTTATTCTTCTCTCATTTATAAAATTATTTTGGGGAGTCTTTTTATATTTGATAAACTGTAAGCAAATAAAAGCTGTGTATTATTCTTTTATATTGTAGACTCTACTATTGAAAATTTCACTTGGACTGTCCCTGGGAAAATTATACCAATCAGAAACATTTTTGTCTTTTAATTTTCTGTATTTTATACCATGTAAACTTATATATAAATGGCTCATAACGTGGTGTTAATCTTGGTTTATGTAATGTTATTCATAAATGTCACAATGGAAGGATTAACGTAGGTATAACAGAACATTTTAATCAAATAAGAATAACAAAAAAAAACCATGGAAACTTCAATTTGTATTGTTCATTCTCAAATATTACAGCACTATAAAGCATACCAATGTCATAGAACTATTTTATACCTGAATATTGTCATTTCTCCACTATCTATGCATTGATTCATGCTGTTTGGTGGAAAGTAAGTCAGGAAAAAACAAGTTTCACAAAAAGAGTTTCCATCATTTAAATTTAGTTAATTACAAAAGGTTGCCAGCAAACCTAAGTTTGGCTTGATTAGACATGAACTGAATAAATTAAACTAAATGCAAAAGTTGTAGAATTTCACTTTTTATGGTAATATGAACTATCCATTGAGCCATATGACTGATTCTAAGTGAGCCAGCTGGTGTGTCATCCATGTATGACTGTCCCCATCACATCAAATACAAAAGAAAAAGAAAACTGTATGCATAACCAGTGCTTTCCAGAAGGGCTTTCTTCAATGATGGAAGTGTTCTGCAGCTGTGCTGTCCAACATGGTAGCCTCTAGCTACATGTGGCTATTGATCACTTGAAATGTACCTACAGTGACTAAGGGACTGGAGGCTTTATTGCATTGAATTTTAACTAATTTAAATCTAAATAGCCACATATAGCTAATAGCTACCATATCAGATCACAGAAGATGGTCTGAATAATTGTCCCTGTACTTTTTCCTGCAATTTCTTAAATTAACATTTTCGAGAAACAAGACAAATATCTCTAAATATACTCATAATAATCTGATTCAAGGTGCAGAATATGACTTCCTGAGTCTTAGTTATATTCATGAGGGACTGAAGATCACAGGAGACAGACTTGCTATTATGAGAGGCAATGTCTGACTCACCCCATCTTTACCCAGAGGAGTAAAAAGCCACCTTGCAAACTTCATGTGCTTGCACTGTCCTACGTGAATTACCGTCTGCTTCTGTATGAGAGGAAGAAGACAGCTCCTAAACAGATGGTTTATCACTGTGCAGAAGAAAGAGGGGGGAAGTGATGGAGTCACCTCTTTTCCCCTCATTTACTAGATTTTTAATCTAGGAGGAAATCATTAGCAAATTTTAAAAGATATTAACATAATATACTGTGCTTATATTTTAGTCTCATTTGTTGTATAAAAGAAGCCTATGTATTTATTGTGCTTCATCAAGGTACCCACAGTTGGGCATTGTTCATCCCTAGAGTTTTCATATTGGTCCCTGAAGGTGATTTACAGTAATCTAAATGATGTATTGTTATTATCACCTAAACGTTAAAGTGGCCAACGTTCAAGTGAAATCAGTACTCAGTGGGCAATAATTCTATTGTGTATAATTACAATTACCCATGCCCTCCTAACTTTTAGCAAATGTTTGTATTCACTCACCTTCAATCAGACAGCTTTGTTTTATCCACTCAGATTTGGGTACTTGGCTCCCTGGGTAAATTTTCCATTTTACCATCAACTAGCTTGTTACTTATCCTCCTTGATTTAATTTGGTTATTATTTTCTAAAAGACTATGACATTGAAATCCTTTACAATTATCAGATTCTATCTACATGATGATTAAGTTTCTATTTTTTATGCTGATTGCTACAAATGCTTTATAAAAGGAAGAGCCTTTTACCTGAGCAGCTTTGATTTATAGGTTATGAAGTAACAGTGTTTCTTTCAAAAATGACATAAAATTTGTTTGCTTTTTAAAAAGGATCACTTTTAAAGAATAAGAAGTATAATAAAGAGTTTCAGGAAGCAGGGCACACATGTAGTAAAATTAAATCCCTTTACATTTTCAACATGCCTAATGCTGCTGTCAGATTTGGGTAGAATGTCCATATAATTTATCATCCCAGAATTGGACCCTTCTGAGAGTGAAATAAGACTCTGTTAATAATTATCCTGGACCAACAGGTGTAAAAGGGGACTATCCCAGGCAAACAAGGGCACAGTGACCCTGGATTTAAAAATAATTGGATATATTACAGGGGTTCTGTTTTACATGAAGATGGACCCCTGAGGATAAATTTCCTGAAGTGAGGCCTGAGCTCCCCTATTTTACAAGGGGGTTGACTAGTCTACCATATTGAAGGCCACTTGATACTACTTCTGTCTTTATCTCAAGTCTTCTGACACACTCCAATCGTTCAGGATCTCACTATTTACCTTATTCTCTTTAATGTCATTACCAAACTCCACTTCAAAATTCTCTAGTTCTTCAAGCTCCTACTCAAATATTTGATTATAGATTGAATGTTTGTGTCCCCTCCAAATTCATATGTTGAAACCTAAGCCTCAGTGTGATGGTATTGGAGGTGGGGACTTTAAGAGGTGATTGGGCCATAAGAGTGGACTTGTTAATGGGATCAGGGCCATTATAAAGGAGACCCTAGTGAGACCAGCTTTTACTCCTTCTACCATGGGAAGACACAGTGAAAGACTGCCATCTGTGAACCAGGAGATGGACTCGCACAAGGCACTGAATCTGCTGGCCTTGATCTTGGACTTCCCAGGCTCTAGAACTGTGAGAAATAACTGTTTGCTGTTTATAAGCCACCTAGGCTATGGTAGTTTTGTTATAGCAGATCAAACAGACTAAGGTATATTCTTTTCTCCCCAGAATCATATCTAGTAACATCTGTAAAAATATTTCCTTTGGTTTACAGATTTGGTCTATAAATTTTACCTCTGATGTTAGTTAAAGTATGTTCCTTCATGTTGCAGGTAATTATTTATATGTCATTCCTCCAAGATGGCAGGAGTGCTGCGTTTTCCATGTTGACTTGCTATGATGCCTGTCAAGGTATAATTCCACATAGTGTTTATAGAGTTTGTTAAATAGATTACTAAAGAAGTAACTGAAGAAGTTGGTAATTACACAGGCATTATACTACATTTATGTCACCAACACGAGTTATTGCCTACTATGTACCCAGAGCTGTTATGAATGCTCTAAAATATTATTTCACATAAGTCTAAATTAGACAACCTAACATGCCAATGATGAAGCTGAGATTCAAACAGTTAAATATTATGTCCTGAGTCATAAAGCTTCTAACTGACAAAGTTGGGATTCAAACTCAGGTCTGTCAGTTGTGTGTGTGTGTGTGTGTGTGTGTGTGTGTGTGTGTGTTTTAAATGCAATAATATAAAAAGCAACACTGTGTTTCTCCATCTATGCTCTTCTATAAATAGTAACCATCTTCGCTGGGTGGTGAACCTCATCTTCCTTATTTATCATCTTATTTACAACATAGATTAATTAACCATTTTTAGTTTTCTTAATATTTTCCCATGTTGCAGGACATTCAGCAGTAAGTTTTATGAGCATTACTTTACAAATTAAGCTACACTTTCATATTTATCTTTGCTTCACTTTGAGTTTATTCTATCAATATTTCAGTTGAAAAGTATTAGTTTGTCAGAGAGATACCTATGCCGTCACCTTAATTTTGGTAGCTGTTCTATTGGTCACTTCCTCACTGGGATTATTCATAATTCTACAGGATAATTATGTCATTTTTTACCTTTCCATTCTCATTGAGTAATATTACAATTTAGAAAGGTTGTCCATGGGAGAAAACTTCTCCTTTGTTTTAAATTTTATTTTAAAAAGTATATTTCCTAAAGACATGGTTTTATATTTTACTAGGAATAGCATCTATGTCTACTTTGAACATGACCGTGTGAGGCCATGCAGAGTTTTGAAGAGCGTAGACCCCAGTTGCCAACCCCCAGGCTTGAATTCTGACTACAGGCCCTCCTGCTATTCTTTAAGCACAGCAGGTGCTCTGGTGACTTAGGAATTGGGATGTTCCCTTTCTTGGGATCTTCACTGAAGAGCTATTTTCTCAGTGGCATTCAAGACCATTCTATTTAAAACTGATCCCCCCACTCTACTCCCTAGTCAATGTCCTTGCTTTAAAATTCTCCAAAACCTTATGGGTCTCTAACATAATATACACAATATATTAAAAATAGTGAGTATATTACTTATTTATTTCTTAGATCACACCTACAACAGAATGTAAGTCCTAGGAAAACAAACGATTTTGGCTTGAACCCCAGCTCAGAGAACAATTGTACCTACCACATAATAATTGCTCAAGAACTTTTTTTCACTCATCACATGAATTAAAAATTTGTTTTACTTTTTACCACAACACATGCAGTTTAAGGACCAATAAAGCCTTAATTGAAGTCATGGCCTGAAGCTGTAATTGTGGAATTTTAGGCTGTGCTAAAGAATGGCAGAGGGCTAAGCATTTCAAGAGAGTTTGTCATTATAAGTTCCCCACAAATAACTAACTCATTGTATGAAGCAGCCAATATTAGTAGCATAAAACTGGCTGGAAGTTGCTATGGGTATGTCCTGGACTATAAAAGAATCGTGAGAAGAAATCTCCTATTTCTAATTGTGTCGTTATCACACTTACTTTAAGTATTATTTGATTTTATTTAAATTAGAATTAAATTAAGATTAACAAACACACAGAAAATAACATTTGGTTCTACGAGCTCCGTGCATGTCCGTCACCCTCCATTCTCCTTGATGGCAACAACTGCACTAGGATTCACCTCTTCCAGGGCAAAGTCGAAACATGGATTTAATCCAACTTTTAATCAGCTGTACAGATGGGTTTATTTCACGAATACCATATACTGCGCAGATGGAAGTTCCTGAATGCCTGACGAGGTGTCAAAACTGTTACTGATATTACAAAGGAATTAAAAATCAGCATAAGAAATTATAATTAGTAGGGGCTTGGTGTCTGAAGAGTATATTAGCTTAGCACTTATATTTTGTCCTTGGCAGGAAAAGAAAACATATTTGGGAAGAAAAAAATTTAGGTACATATTATGCTTGCATGATGGCTTTTACATGAAGTATTTTTTTGCCATGTAAGGATGTAGTAACTTAAGAACATGCTAAACTGGTAGAACACGGGTTCGTGAATTTCTATACTTTAAAAAGTATTTTAGGGGTTTAGATTTTTAAATTCCATCATATATGGAATACACTTTGAAAGCAATACTTCAATGATGAAACTAGTACATAAGTTATGAACTTATTTTAGTTACACATTAAGCTATTTTCATAAAATAAAGCACATAATAAGCAGCTTAGTATGAAATGGCTGCATCTAGGGCTCAAACAGCCAACAGCTTCTAGTCAGTCTCTGAAAATTTGCCCCAAACACCTGTGGTTCTTTATTATGAGCTTATTTTCTTCATGGAAAAGAACTAGTAAAGAGATAAGATGTCTTCATTCTTTTGTTCAAGTAAATCTCAATCTAGTAAACGTGGATTCAGAATTTGGTATTTTAATTGTTTTGCAATTTTCTGTGCATGAACGCCTTACATTACATTGCATCTTACATTCTTAACATTCTGTCTTGTCTTGGTCCCTCCTTCCTCCCACTCCTATTCCTTCTGCTCTACCAGCTGCATATGTTGTTAGGAGTTTATAATCATCCTATCTATGAAATAGAAAGTTCTTACTTCCTATTAATTAGGAATTAGGAAGAATTTTAATGACATGGATCATTTTCTAGTCTAATAAAAGAACTAAAAATCCACTGAAAAGCAATTATACTCCAATAAAGATGTTTAAAATAAAAAAGCAAGGAGAGTTTAGGAGAGATGGCTGTTAGCTAGCTGATTTACTTATTTTGGGAGGTTGGGAGGTTGGGAGGTTTGACTGTAGGCTAATGATATCAATCATGGTAATCTCTAGAACCAGCCTGTTCAATATGGTAGCCAGTCAACACGTGTGTCTATTTGAGCACTTGAAATGTGATTAGTCCAAAATGAGATGTGCTTGAAATGTGAAGTATTCATTATATTTCCAAAAAGTCTAATACATATTATTGTATTAATATTTTAATTTCATTTCAATTCCATGTTGAAGTGATAATGTTTTAGACATATGGGATTAAATGAAACATATTGTTAAAATTGATTATTTAGTTAAAGAATTAAAATTCATTTCCCTATTTTCTTTTTAATAATGTCACTAGAAAAAAAAAGTGTTTTTTTTGGCTGTGCCCCACAGCATGCAAGATCTTAGTTCCCTGAGCAGGGATCAAACCCATGCCCCTGCAATGGAAGCGCAGAGTCTTAACCACTGGACTGCCAGGAAAGTCCTTAAAAATTTTAAATTACCTATGTGGCTTGCCTTTGTCACCCACATTATATTTTGATTCAACAGTGCTAGCCTAGAATTTACTTAGAATATCTCAAATAGGGAAGTGTGCCCTGCAAGAGGTAATTACACATAATTTCAGTCAGAGAAATAAGTTTTCTTTTCTGTCAGATGGTAATGGATATTATTAATATTTCTAAATTAATGACTCACTATACAGCTATGGCTCATTTAATGTAAATTAAATAATTTCACATTTAAGTATTTTAGTTTTGTTTTTCCCATTGCAAGAATACAAACTTTTTCTAAAGCAGTAGGGCTGGTCCAGGACTAGAATCAAAGCAGCTCCACAGGCCATTCAACTCTGAAGGGACACACACACATGGTCTTAATCACTGCATGGGTTTCTACTTCACTCTACGTGCATCCTCTGGCTTTTTCCTCTCATCCATGTTTTCCTGACTCCCTCCTTGTTATTCCTTGTGCCTCTCAGCTTTGGCTGTTACATGGCCCTAGAGGGCTATCCTCCAGCCTTTCTCTGCATGTGATTTTTTTTTTTTTTTGCTTTAGTTCCCAGTGTTCTCAGTCGATTCCCATTTTATTTCATAGTTCACATTCTCTAGAGAGGGAATTGGATTATCTTTGTTCAACTTGTCAGGCTCTGCCATAGCTCAGAGGTGAGTGGCTAGCTTCTGTGTGCTGCAACCATCAGGGACAAAGTCGCCTGGCAAAAAATCAAAGACACAAGATTATAATTTTGCCCAGATCATGAGCAGTATAGTTACCATGCTAGGGCAGGTATATCATGAGCAATGTCATATGCAATGGAAGAAATGAAATAAACCTAATTGAAACTAATGAACAGCTCTCCCTGCAAAAATCAGAAATTTTGATGTTTATCGAAAACAGGCAGATATTTTATTTTATTTATTTATTTATTTTATTTTATTTTATTTTTGTGATACGCGGGCCTCTCACTGTTGTGACCTCTCCTGTTGCGGAGCACAGGCTCCGGACGTTCAGGCTCAGCCGCCATGGCTCACGGGCCCAGCCACTCCGAGGCATGTGGGATCTTCCCAGACCGGGGCACGAACCCGTGTCCCCTGCATCGGCAGGCGGACTCTCAACCACTGCGCCACCAGAGAAGCCCATGCAGAGATTTTAATGGTTTTGTTTTTATATGATTTTATTTTATCTCATTCAAAAATATTTAAAAGAAAAACAGAAAACAGACAAATAAAAATTTTATACATATTACTGAATAAAGAAGCCAAATGAAGATGATTGTATTGCTATATCCTTAGCAGTGAAAGTATTTTCACTTGACACTATACAGTTTTTCTCCTAAAAATGACCACTCCTATTATCCCCATACATTTTCTGACTTGCGTTAGGTACAACATAATTTTATTAAAATATCTTAATATTATCAAACTGTATGCAAGATTGTATATTTATTCCTAAATTCCTTTCTCATGATTGTTATATCATTGAATATGATTTAATTTTATCTAAGAGCTGAAATAGAATAAATCTCCAATTTCAAAATAGTAAGATGGATTATGTAATTGATAATAAATTCATAAACAGTTTAGATTGAACAGAAATTTCACTAATGGAAGAATAGTGGTATCAGGAGCATGGGTAGTAGACATTTAATCATGCAGTAAAAGCTGCTGGTTGCCTGTCCCTATGGCCATTCTTCTCTTCCACCTTAGTAATAATACTGCAAAATTTAGCTAGTATATTGCCACAGTACGTGGAAAACTAGACCTGCCAGTATGCCTTGCATCTAGGATTACCAGGTGCCTACATTTGAGCCAATGGGTATTAGTAGAAACAGTGTATGTATGAGGAATATCTTCTGTAAAAAGGATGAGATTCACGCATTTTCCTTCCTTTGTGCTTCTGGCTACCTGGAATGAAGGAATGCAGTCCAGACTTCTAATAACCTTCTAGGACCTAGGGTGAGCTTGAGAACAGAAGTCATTTGCCAGGATGTCATGGGCAGGTCTCTGAGCACACCATGAAGTGATCTGGAAACCCTGAATCACTCATCTGCAGGCTTAATTTATGTTCAGATAAATAAAACTTTATATATTTTAAGTGACTCAGTTTTTTTTTCTGCTTAGATTAGATTCAGCTGAATCTAATCCTTACTAATAGAGTATCACCAACTTTAAAGTCTTTTTTTTTTTTTTGAGGGCGATAGAAATGTTTATTATTTGATGATTTTCATGGTTTCATAGTTGCATGTGTGTAGACACATATCTGTTAAACGGATACAATAGTACACTTTAAAAATGTGTAGCTTACTGTACTATAATTATGCATCAATGAAGATATTTTAAAGGACACTTAAGACATTGAAAAGGCAATTCAGACCCTGGATAAAAATATTTGTAAAACCTGTATCTCATATGCAATGTATTTCTGGAATATATAAAGAACTCTTACAATTCAATAACAACAACAAAAGAAGACAAACCACTTAATAAAAAATTGGCAATGATTTAAACAGATGCTTCTTCAAAACAGGTGCATAGCTGACAAACTAGTACACAAAAAGAAGCACACCCTCATTAGTCACCAAGGAAGTGCAAATGTATTCTACAATGAGATATGCCCACACATATTAGAAAAGTTAAAAGAATTGACAATGCCAAGTATTAGCGTGGATGTGAAGCAAGTAGAACGCACATATATAACTTATAGGAAAACAATTTGGCATTTTATTATAAAGTTAAACATATCCTTATCATTTGACCTATCAATTTCACTCCTTTGTCTTTTCCCAAGATAACATATGTCTATGCAAAGAATTTTATGTAAATTTTCATAGCAGCTTTATTCTTAATAACCATTAATGGAATAACATTAATCTTCTGGAAAAGTGATAAACATAATGTGGCATCAATTTGTAAATCACTAAAGAAATTGTGTTGCATTCAGACGACGGTCTACTATTTAACAGTAAAAAGGAATGCAAAACATGAACGAATCACAAAAACTTTACATCAAGTGAAAAAAGCCAGACAGAATAGGTTACATAATATATTATCTAACTGATATAAAATTTGGAAAAAGTTTACAGTGACAGAACCAGATTAGTGTTGCCTGGGGCTAGGATGGGGCAATGAGACTGAGTTTAATGGGGAATGAGGAAATGTTTTGTGGTTACAGAAATGTTATAAATCTTTTGTGGCAATGGTTAACTGACCATAAGTATTTGTAAAATCTATTTAACTGTACACTTTAAATGGGACAATTTTATTATCTAGAGTATAACAATATAACTGATCAAAATAAAAAAAAGATAAAAATAATTAATTGGTGTTGGCACAGCAGGGACATCAGAACACATTTAGAGTTTTGCCCCAGGTCTATATACATCTCCTGCTCTGTCATAATGCAAAAATTTGGAATTCACGTTGAACCATTAAATCCATGACATATGATGACTGGACAGGATGAACAGCCTTGGTGAGACAAATGCACCCCAGAGGGTGGAACGTAGGCCCTTTGATTATTTAGGAGCCTGCAACATAAGTAAAGTTTTTAGGAGTCCAATTGTAGAGTATCCACTCTAAATTGAGAAAAAATCCTGAATTGTACATCCTTTGCCACAATAAGGGAAGCAAAATCCCCGGTATGCACGCATAAATTCCAGAGGCATATATATATATATATATATATATATATATATATATATATATATATATATATATACACACACATACCACATCTGGGAATTATGTTCCAACCCATATATTGTTAACATGGAAAGAATTTTGCATCAAATCCAGGCAGAAGTGAAAAGAGTTTTGCCACCAGATCCAGGCGATCCAATACATCTTTGTGTGTCTAATTCTGTCTTGGTACCTGCTTCTCAGAATACCTAACCTAATACAGCATGGCTTCACTAACAGGAAATCATTGGGCCAGTACTTCCCATTGGGTGGGCTGAAAAATTGTCAGATCTATATTTTAGTCTGTGGCTCTCCCTGCCAAGTTTTATTTTATTTCCTCTTTAAAAGTTTGAGGTCTGCACTGCATTCTGAAGGTTTCCCTCCACAATCCCCCCACCCGCATAACCCTTTATATTTTCACATGTACTACTTCCCAATAAAGTTTTTGCACCTCTAACTCTGTCTCAGCATCCACTTACTGGAAATATCCTAACTGCAAAAACATGTCTGTACAAGATTTATACATGATTGTTCATGGCAGTTTTCTTCATAATATCCTAAGACTGGAAACAACCTACATCTCCTTTATTGTTGAAAGGATAAACAAAGGTAGAATATTGGTGCCCTGGAAAACTACTAAGCAATACAAAGTAATGAATTACATATACACAAAAATGTGGATACATTTCAAGAATGGTAGGCTTGACTGAAAGAAACTGGACCTAGAAGAATGCATACTGTATGATTCCATTATATGGCTTTCTTTAAGAGAAAAATACCATCCATAGGGTCAAGAGATCAGTGGTTGCATGAAACCAGGCATAGAGTAGGGATAAACTGGGAAGAGCCACAAGGGAGATTTATGAGGTAATGGAAATAGTCTATTTATTAATTATGGTGATGGATATATGAGTGTATGTATTTTTTAAACTCATTAAAAAGTTCACTTAGAAAGGGAGAGTTTTATGATATGTAGATTACACCTAAGTAAATGTTTTCTTTTTTTGATAGTATATATCAGCCAGATTGTATTTAGTCCACAGTGGCAAATAAATACATGCAAGTATGCATATATACATATACAAATACATAAATAAATGATGTATCTGCCCCCAATTCCTCCACTGTTATACAATTATTTATTAAAATATGTTTATGTGGTATAGATTTTTGAACACCTACTTTGTTTCAGGCAATTGCCTAGGTACAGGGAATATATTGATATATATAAAGTTGAGATAGACTTTATCCTCAAAGCCTGCATGAAGTCATGTTCTTACTTTAACTTATACAGGCATTTTCCCCAAGACAAGTAAATGCAAAACTCTTCCATTGGTATCTCCATAAATATATATTTTAAAATGTTACATTTAGCTGAATATTTACTTTATCAATACAAAACATTTAGACTGCAAATAGTGTCTTTACATAAAAAGGTCAGTTAAAACATATTCCTGAAGTCCATACATTTTAATATTATTTCTAAGAGGAAAATCACATAATTATGTTGTCTACACTTTCATAAACTATATGTAACTTCTAAGTAATAAACATCTATCTTAATAATTTTTCTAAACTTTAAAGGTGTATGATGTATCTATGATATATCTTCCCCCTTTCTCTCATTTTTGAAATTCCACTTCAGTATTTCGACTATTATTAAAAGCTATAATTCTAAAACACATTAAAATACTAATAATTGTTGTAATTTTTCCTTTAAAAAATGAGATAACACTACATTTTTGCACATGTTATATTCACTTAACATGATAATAGTTTCCTTAGCCATGGCATTAAATATTCTCCAAAAGTGAGTAGATAACCTTCCACCTAGAGTTAAGCCATATTTTATATAACCAACATCTATCACTGGATATTGTAGATTTGTTTAATGCTTTACAATAATAAACCATGATAACAAATTAATAAATTCATGTCTGCATCATCAATTATGAGTTTAGAAAATTGGTGAGTGGATTATGAGTCAGAAGACATGAGCATTTTTAATACTAGTGATGAATATTTTCAAATTGATCCCTTGGAAGAATGTATCATTTTAGTCTCTTTCACTGAGAGTATGTTCAAATAATTCACTTATTTTTTTATTTTACTGACAATAATTTTCATTTTTTAATTAATGTATTTCTCTTGTTTTTTAGTATGAGAGAGGTAGAGTTTTACTAGGAACATTTACTTCCAAGAGCACATGTCTGTCAAGGCAAGAATGGTGTCATTGGTTTCAGTCTGCTCCAGAAAATTTCATTCTACTGATAAGTGACAGTACATTAGCAACATTAAGGTGAAATTTCTGCATGTCCATCATTCTGTTCTACCTTCTGTTTTTCTGTATTCCAATAGAAAGATGCTGGCAAAATGTGAATATTAATTTACTATTTCACCATTTTACTCATTTGAGGAGCATCACTGAACAGGCTATGGTGGGTTATCCTGCATCCTGACTTTTGCCCACTGATTAGTGTTGCGGTTTTGTGATTTCTACCAAAAAAAAAAAAAGAAAAAGAAAGAAAATTAACTACTTGAGACTGTCATTTATTTAGCTCATAGAGACTCAAGAGAGACAGCAATGATAAATTATGGAGTTTTAGAAATAATAGAGATATGAAGATAATACTGTTAAAATACAACTAGGTAATAATTTTGACCACAGAGCATCACACAGGTATTTTATTATTACTTCATGTTACGTTATCTCATTTAATTTCTTAGTTCCTTATGAAGCAAAGTTTTAATCTCTACATTTATACTGTTCTGAGAGCTTAATCAATGATTTCCTGGTCACACAACTAATTAGCCCTGTGGTAAGTTAGTTGAAGGGTCAGTATACATTTTTCCTTCTCTGCTTAATTATAGAACCCTAGTATTTTTTTGAGGTGTGTTCTTCTGTTACATAATGACACATGCATCAAGGACAGCTGGGCGCAATGCCAAGCTCCAGAAAGTAAATCTTATGAGAACCAGCCATGTGGTATTGCCCTGATCAAGGATTAGACCCATTATATAAGCTGGTCCAATAGGATCACAGGAGAAGGCTTATACTCCATTCTTGAGGAAGAGGTTTGCTTTTAAGGGCTCCTGCATATGAATAACAACTGTCCAAATTGTCATTTGCATCCATCTTGGAACCATGTAACACTGATACTAAATGGCGGAATATAGAAGAAATTCTCAATTTCTCAGTGACATTATTTAGTTGTTGATCTAACTGCATCAAGAAAATTAAGTGAAGTATAAATTTTCTTATTTTTTAAAAAGTCAGTTTGAATCACATTTCCATTACTTGCTGTCTAAATCATTTGATTTGTTTCTCTGGCCTATCAGAGGCAACAGTCATCCTCTTTCAATCACCCTATATTTTCCAGAAGGTAGGCTAGCTTCATTTGGGGAAAATCCTTCTTGGGTAAATTTGTGATTTAAAGAGTAGCAGTACAGAGCAGTACTCAGTACTCAGTACAGAGCAAAGAACATTTTATATGTGATACTATATTATTAATATTTTAATAATATAGCAAAGAAGTTTAAAAGGTAAATGTTAAGAAAATCTAAATTTGTTTTTGCTGCTTTATTTTAGCTGTTACTGAACAATGCTTTTGAACTGTACCCCAGTGCTTCTCAAACCTACCTGGCATTTAGAATCACCAGGAGAGACTTATTTTCCCCAGGAAGTTAGGGACCCAGTGCTGCAACTCCTACTGTCATGGGGAATACATGCATTCTATATAACAAAGGCACCATAATAAAATCTTTGATAAGAAAATATGTCAGGAAAATTAACTCACTTTTTAAAAAAAAGGATTCCTCAAAATTTGAAGATGCAGAATTTGGAGATAGATAAGCTAATTTTTTTCCCTTTTGGCTTATGCTTGAAGCAGTCAGGGAGATAGCATGGGCACAAGGCACCTAAATTTGGGTTTAAATCCCTGTTTACCATGTCACTACTTTGGCAACCTTGGGTAAGTTGTATGATTTATTAGACTGTTACCTTCCTCATCTGTAATATGGTAATAATAACAAAACACGTTACAGGGTTGTGACTGTTAAGTGGAAGAGCATCTGTAAAGGCATTTAATGATGCCTGGCATAATCAGCCTCTTCCTATTGTTCTAATAATAAGTTCTGTAATTGCTTGCTGTCTCACTGACTTCCACTAGGTTGAAATTTCAGTCTAACATCTCCCAGTGTACAAAGAGAAACAGTATCTTTTTCTTCCTGGGCTTCAAATCAATATCTTAAAGGCTCAAGGGAAAAATCAAAACAAAATAAAGCAAAAAATCCCAGTGAACTAAACTTATCCTACTACTGTCCTCACAGCAGTCTCATTGTATGAAATCAGTGGTTAGCCCCTGTTGTTTTCCCTGTTTAGTCTTCCCTCTTTTCTGGTAACACAGGATATAAGCAAAATTTCCTGAAGATTTCCACCCTGACCAGGACATCTAGAATTCACTTAACCCTCTACAAATCCAATGGTCCTTTAAAATCTTTCTGCTCTTCTTTCTCTCCTCATCTTCACCAGGAAGGCTCAGCAATAATAAACAGCCAAGCAACAATTACAACAACCAACATCTGCCATCCATGGGTGCTTTCCATGTGTCAGGATCTGAAGTGAGACATTTATAGATGCTGTCCCGTTCAATCCTCCCAAGTTTCCTGTGGATTATGGGTAATTCAGACCCGGAGGAACTTGCTCAAATTCAGCTGGGTGACATCTGGCAGAGCTGAGAAGTATGTAAATGTCTATCTCACTCCATAGCCCAGACTCTTAACCAGCACTCTTCCATCTCAAGGCAAACTCCTAGATGGCTTACAGTTCCTATTAGCCAGGCAATTAACATCGCAAGAATTTCTACTTCAACCCGTGCCTGCTGTTTGAGGAGATACTGAAATGATTCTTTCCTTGGCAGTTGGGCAAATTTAATTTTTTACCTCCAGCTTATCAAAATAATCTCCACATTGTAAGGCACTAATCTATCCACAGTGATTTTTTTTTTTTCTCAGAAAGTTTTTTGGTCAGACCCTGGCCTCTACTTACAGAGCAAGTGAAGCTCTATCCAGACTTCAAAACGATTACATATTTTTTTTCTGTTTATATTTTCCAGTTACAAAGCAAAATTTAAGACTGCAACTTCCCACCAGCACTCTGTATCCCTTTTTCTTGCTTTACTAACAGTTACCATCTTATAATATACTGTGTAATTTACTTGCCTCTTTTGCTCATTAGCTCACAAAATGCAAGCTCCATGAGGACAAAAGTTTTGCCAGTGTGTTTGTTGCTATATCCTCCACATCTAGAGCAATATGTAGCATATAATAGTTGTTCAATGAATATTTACATAATTAATGAGTAAGCAAAAGTCACAGTGGACAAATGTGTCTATTCTTCAGTAAATATTTTTTTTTAATTTTGAAGAGTACTAAAATCTACAATACAGTTATCAACCAAGATTATTTCCTGGGCATTCATCTCATAGTATAATAGCTGGGCTCTAGGGCCTTTACTGGGAATGCTAAAATGTTTTTAAAGTGGCTTTACCAATTTTTGTTTCCACGATGAATAAGAATTTCATTGAAGTCACACTCAGACAACTTGGCATTGTCAGACTTTTTAAATTGTTTCCAAATCTGATAGATGTAAAATGATATTTCACTGTGGTTTCATTGGCATTTCCTTGGTAATTACTAAGATGGGACATCATTTCATATAGCTTATAAAAATTTATTCTTTCTCTTCTATAAATTTATTTTTCCAATTTTTTCCTAATGGATTATTTTTTTTTCTTATTGATTCAGAAGAGTCCGTGATATACTTTGGATAGTAATCATTCATAGGTTTTATAAGTGGCAAAAATCTTCTAGTAAATAGTTTGATTTTTTATTTTATTTTTTAGTGACTTCTCACAAAGAGAGGTACTTATTCATTGTAGTTTAATTTATTAGTCTTTTTAGGCATGGTTTATAATTTTTGTCTGTTTTAAAAGAGATTCCCACAGAGATACATTTCTATTTTGACCTCTAAAAAGTTTACAGTATTAGTTTTGCCTTACATATTTGGTTATTTTATGCATCTGGGACTGATTTTTATGTATGGTGTGAGGCAGAGGCGTATTTAATGTTTTTATTCAAATGAATAACAAACTCTTTCATAAATATTTATTGAAAATTCTATTCTTAACCCAATGATATGTAATGCCATCTCTCTTATATATCAAGTATCCCTATTTTCCCTATTTTTTTTCAAATGCCCAATCGTCTATATAATTTCAAACAATATTCCTTCATACGGCCAGAAATCCTTAGCCATATTTTTAATCTGTAAAACTTTATACAGGGGCTTCCCTGGTGGCGCAGTAGTTGAGAGTCCGCGTGCCAATGCAGGCAACACAGGTTCGTGCCCCGGTCCGGGAAGATCCCACAAGCCGCGGAGCGGCTAGGCCCATGAGCCATCGCCGCTGAGCCTGCATGTCTGGAGCCTGTGCTCCGTAACGGGAGAGGCCACAGCAGTGAGAGGCCCGCGTACCGCAAAAAAACCAAAACTTTATACAGAAATCTCGAGACTTCCCTAGTGGTCCAGTGGTTAGGACTTTGCCTTCCATTGTAGGGGTCATGGGTTCCATCCCTGGTCAGGGAACTATGATCCCACATGCCTCGGGCCCAGAAAACCAAAACATAAAAAAAAAACAGAAACAATATTGTAACAAATTCAATAAAGACTTTAAAAATGGTCCACATCAGGGACTTCTCTGGTGGTCTAGTGGTAAAGAATCCACCTTACAGTGCAGGGGATGAAGGTTCCAGCCCTGGTCAGGGAACTAAGATCCCACACGCCATGGGGCAACCCACGCGCCACAACTACTGGGCTCGCACGCCTCAACTAGAGCCCACATGCCGCAAACTACAGAGTCCACGTGCCCTGGGGCTGGCGCACCACAACTAGAGAAAAGAAAACCCGCATGCCACTACTAGAGAGAAGCCCACACACCACAACAAAGAGCCCGTGCGCCCGCAATGAGAGTTCCTGCATGCCTCAGTGAAGATCCTGCATGCCACAGCTAAGACCTGATGCGGCCAAAAATAAATAAAATAAATAAGTAAATAATAAAATATTTTTTAAAAAATGGTCCACATCAAAAATAAAGAGAAATCTTTAATTTTTTTAAATTAAAAAAAGTGAATAGAAAGAAGAAATCTCATGTCACTCAGGAATTTAATCACCCAAGCTGTTTTTAAAATTGTATTTTATCTTAGCCAGTTAATGCAGGCTCTCTGTGGGAGTTAAATTTCAATAAATAATCAATCAAACATAATGTAGGAAAGTTAATACTCAAATGTAAGACAATTTCTAAACAGGCAATTTACTATTACTATGCAAATGCTCTAGCTCCAAGCCTGTGGCAAGGCAAACTCTATTGTGTGAGCTTAGCTATCATCTTTCACCATGCACCGGATTTATTGCAGGAGTAGGTGGAGTGACTTCACTTTCTATTGCAGCTCTGTTAATCTGTAATAATGTGAGAGCAAGATTTTGCACATAAACATACCAAGAAATTAATACCTTTTTAAATAAGTACAGCAAAATGAAGATTGGTGAATCATAAAACACAGAGGATTTAATGTTTGACTATTATTTTATGTTTTGAATTTGTGATAAAATAGTCAATATATTATAACTTGGGCAGTGTTTTATAAAAATACTTAAGTATGTGTTAAAAAGAGAGCTCATTATTATACTATGCTGGTAAACCCTTCATTAAAGTAATTTTAGGCTATTGGCAATGTTAAAATGACTAAATTTGCAGGTTTGCAAAAATTTTGATTTTTCACATGCACACATATAACATTTTGTTCTAATAGTTTTCTAAACATATATAAACTACACTGTCTTTACTTCTGGCCTACCATGTGGACTTTCCTACAATATAAATACTATAGTGTATCAATTACTACCGAAGATATTGAATTATGCCCCCCCCAAAATCTTTGTTCTACTGACCCAAAGTGAATAGATACTTATTCTAAGACTCTTAAAGGCCTTGGTTATGAATTTTACAATGGAAATCAGTAATTTCCTATTTAGAATGCTTACTTTACTCCACCAGAGTGCTTTGCAAATTTTATTTCACAAAACTTGAAGGGTCTATTAAGGTATATTCATGTGGTTTTATGTAATGCAGCCATTGAAAATATTTTTCTTGTTGGTCAATCTATCACCTTCAGCATTTATTCCAGAGTCACATGAAGAATTCCTTGGAGTAGGAAACTGACCATATTAATGTATACAACTGGATAAATCATTACAAGGACATACCAGCCCAAAGTTAAGTGAATATAAGTTTTAATTAAGTATATACCACATGCATACATATTAATTCTATGTAGTTAGGAGAAAACAGGCTGTATACATGTGGTTTATTATAAAACCCAAGTCTATGAAAGTTTGTTGTATTACTATATGTTACCTTTGGAAACCTGATCACTAAATTGACGGTACATGTGTATGCATGTCATATATTATGTATAATATACATATGTCATGCATTTGTTTATATACATTCATATATATACCTATATGTGTATATATAGGTCATATACCTGTATTATATATATGTTACATGTGTTAAATACTATATATACATATATTCTTGTCATATATAACATGCATACACATTACAGAGTGAATTTTGTGATCAGAATTTTTGTTTATACGTATATTTGTAGATTTTGCACTTAAGGGTAGGATGGCAAAGCAAGTCAAACACTTAATTAGAATACTCTGAGTAGTTACATACAGTGTTCATATCTAAAATGTTAAATAGAATCACTGAAATATTTTTTTTGGATAAATTACTTTATGAAGCCTGAAGAAGCACTGAGTATAATTAAACTATAGTCCAGAGTTAGATACAATTTAATAATAGTTCAATTCCAAAATAAAAGTCATTGTAGGTAAGACCATGAAATTTCCTAACATGTGATTTTAATACATTGTGCTAAGTTTTCTAAAACAATTCAGAGGAACCAATATTTACAGTAGGTGGAGTATTTATGAAAAATCTGGCATAATCAGAAATAATTTAGAAATAATTTCAACAGCGAATCAAAGTGAGTAATATTTTCCCCTTAGCTGATTGGTTTCCATTATTGGATCATTTGTGAAGAAAAGCAAATAAATAAACAAAACAGATGACAATTGGCTTTTGTTACTTAACAATTTCACAATACTACACATGAGACATCAAGAATAGACAACATGGTACTCTATAATGCACTGTCATATGATAGTCAAAGACATGGAACCTGGGCCTACAGTTAGATTATGAACATCTACCATGCACCATGCACTCATCTTCACAGAACTTGGACTCTGTTGATTTAATTTTAATTAACCCTGACTCTATGCATGCCTCAAGCTTACCTTGGAATACATTTACCTATAGTATTTCACCAAATACTCTATTTATTGCAAGAGTAGGTGGGGTGAATTCATCTGCTACAGATAGATTGAAAGAGACAATTTATTTTAAGAAGATACAGTCTAGGACAATAGAGGTAGAAAATAATTTAGTGCTACTCTAGATGAGTCATTGATTTTACAGGTGAGGAAAAGTAGAGCTCAAGATGTAATTCAGTCTAAATACTACTACTACATCAACTTTAGTGGTACCATTCACTCACATCACCGCTGCCCTGTAATACATTTAAACAACCCTCATGTTGTCTTTCAACATTTGTGATGTCTTTATTTATTCATTTCTAGTGCCAAGACACTTAATTGGAGTATTATGAAATGATTTATTGTTCCACCACATTTATCTCTCTTTGTAGACAAATATATGACTATATCATTTAAAATCCAAGAGAAGAAAAATGTGGTATGAGGAGTTGGCTATTAGGACCTAATATCTTTCAGAAAGAATTGTGCTGAAAACTTTAACATCTGTTGTACTTGATTATTGAAGCTTTATTTTCATTGACTTCCAAAAAATCCTGCTACATTCACGCTAGTAGATTAAATGTTATTTTCTTTAATACCTTTTAAAACAAGTAATCTGTTGAAGTGATAATAGAATTAAAAGTAGGTACATTCATTAAATTGGTTTTTACACTATTGTGGTTTCCCTGTTGGCCACATGAAACTCTAAACCTGACATTGCTAATTATAGTTATAATAAACGGTATATGTATATGTGATTAACTTCACCCTACACTTAAGGCAGACATAAAGGTAATTGAAAAACTCCACTGTCATGTATCATTCTAGCAAAGAAAATATGGTTTTGCTAATGTATTTGTCTTACAAATAAGAAATAGAGGGTTTTTTTTATCACAAATCCATGAACCCATTAAAATCAGAAATTTAGACTGCAATGATTACTCACTGACTTGTTATTAGATGAAATTAATGGGACTCATTAGGAAGGAAGGAAGGAAGGAAGGAAGGGAGGCAGGGAGAGAAGAAATACTGATAGGAAAGATCCAAGGGCAATCCTTACATATTAATACATGCCAATTTAGTTTTTCAGTTACTTAGGCTTGAAGAATTGGCTCCACTCTTATACATGGCTAGAGGCATAGTTTCAATACTTCTTTTTTGTGTCAAGGCACCTGTCTTTTTACTTCAGTGCCAGAAGGGCTTAGCATCTTGTCACTGAAGCAACACAGCCTGCACATTTATAGGTGTCACTCACTCTACCATCTGTTCCTTAGGATAACGGCCACCATTATCAACCAACCTCCACCTGAGGCTTTAACAATCTCTGTGGATTAAAGTTCAGATCTACAAGGAAGAATGGCTAGTAGTAATGTTGCCATTCAACTTTGCTTGACCTTAACTTTCCTGCTGTCAATACTGCACTGAAGCCTGTTAACTGGCATTTTCCATCCTGTGTGTATATTGCACTGTAAAGTTCTTTGTTAAGTAATGAAACCATGTGAAAGCCTTTGTATTGTTATTAGCATTTTTGGTTCTTTTTCTGCTTCCAGTTCACTAAAACACTCAAGGATACAGCTAAAGTATTTTTAATACATAAATTTAAATCAAATGAATCTTAATTAGATTTCACTTCTAGGGTCACTAATTAAATAGCTTCACAAATGGAATTAAACACACACACACACACACACACGAATTGAACTAATAGAAAAAGAAAGGTATTAAGTTAAAACTAGCCAATTCAGGATAAGCAAGTTTATTAAGAGTTTATTTAATATGGCATGAAATATTTTTCCCTTGTAATCTAAAATTAAAAATATTGTAAATAAATATGTTTATTTTAAACTGCTTAACAAATACTTATTGCTAACACTTTCATGAAAGGCACCACCTGACAAATAATTTATAAATACCAAATAGTCAATATATAGCTGGAGGAAAATATCATAAATTCTTTCTAAATTTACTCTCTTTCTCTCTGGTAATATGCAGTGTTTCCAGATTAGGAGTGGTATTTTTATGCCCCCTGGATTTTTATGGCTGTCATTATTTCCATATGAGGCATTCTTCCACATTTAAATGACAGGAAAAAGGAAGTAGGCTCTGTTTATTCATTGCCAATGAAGCTAATAAAAATGTTTTGCAAAGATGGTAAAACATGACAACATTGTCAGTTGAAAGCAGCTCATTACAAGGAGGAATGCTTGCACTCATCTTGTTCTACACTGAACTTCTACTGTGGCTATAAAACAGCATCCCTTTATTACTACAAACAGTGAATTCTGCTCTATCCTCTTGCTTTCCCCACTGATTTGTTTGTGTGCTCGCTCATTGCTTTTGGAAGGATTCAGCTCTTCTCTCCTCTGCGAAGCAGTAACTGTTGCCCAGGAATGTTCTAGGATGGCGGTCTACAAGCTTTCTCCTCTATTTTATAGGTATTATTGGCAGGTTAATCAGTGATTTATTCAACAAAACAAATAGTTTAGGCTTTTACTGCAATATGATATTGCCATGACAAGTTGGCGTGGTCCTTTGGGGATATTTTCTACTAGTTACTACTAGCCGTTGGCTTACGGGGCACTTCTGGCTTTCATCTGCAGTTGGCTGGCACTTAATATGTCATGACCACTCCTGATCCATTTGCATATGTGTGAAGGAAGCTTATTCCCTCAGCCAGCTCCACTTTTACATAGCATGATGGCATCTTTGTAACGTGCACAGAAGCTGGAGATAAATGATGTTTCAGCCCCTTGTCTGTAAAACATGTGAGTCTACCGTGGAACAACATGATAATGTCAGTGCAAAGTTCTCATTATTGCAGTAGTATTGCTTGTAATCATTAGTCTCCTTTCTTCATTTAGTGACTGTCACTGAAGCAGTCGTCTGGTCTACTGCAGCTAGCGGCAGCTTCCTCAAACAATCCTGCTTCTCTGGTATGGAAAGTTAAGTATAATCATTTGTTAGTTCTGGATGATACTGAGGAAAGACAAACATAATTCAATGCTCCCCATAGGAAATACACATAAGTAATAAACTGAACAAATACCGAGATGTTTAGTATTATTCAGAATACAATTTTGCTCTAGGGAATTAATTTGTCCAACAAATATTTATTGAACTTCTACTACACACTGTAAAAATGATGAATAAAATATTTCTTGCCTTCAAGAAACACAAAGTCTAGGGAGACAGACATGTAAAGACATAATCATACTATATTTGTATTATTGACATAATAAAAGGCAATGGGAGTATATTAATGGTTCAAGAAGGGAATAATAAGAAGGGAGGAGTAGGAGAATACTAGGCAGAGATAAAAAGGAAGGAAAGATTTATTCGTGTGGCAGAGGAAGATTTTAATAAGTAGGCAGTGGTGAAAATTCTATGCAAAGTATAGAAGAGGTGTAAAGACATAACATAATAAAATAATATGGCTTATTAAAGGAATTTCAAGAAATTCAGTATAGCTAATTCATACATTGAGATAGAGAGAAAAAGCCAGGGATGTAAACAAAGAAATGATCCAGGGAGTAGTTCTATGCCATGTAAAATAATTAAGACTCTATCCCATAGGTTACAGGGATCTGTTGACTGGGAGTTAACTTTCAAAATAAGCACTGCTTTAATTTTTCTAGTACTCTAAGCCATGTATTGGTTTAAGATTATTTAATCTACCCATGTGGGAAATGAGGGGGAAGGAGTAATTAAAAATGCAAGATGATAAGGATGTATAGTTAGTTAAAATTAATTTTTACCCCGTAATCCCAATGTATATAAGTTTCCAATTAGAATTTAGCACTTTGCCATAGTGATGTGGCTCTCTGAATTGAAAATGTTAATCCTTGGCTGCTTCAAGTTTGTTAGAGGATAAAGTTACTGAAGAATATAAAGTATTAATCCTCTAGTAATACACTTTCTAAGTAAACCACCTATGTAAATCTTAACTTTCAAAACAATTTTGCATCAATGGTAAGTGAAGACATCACCAAGTCAATATGTATGTTATTAGAGTATATTAAACACCTATGATAATTTCTTACAAAATAACTTAATATTAAACCTGTACCATAGGACACAGCTTTCTTTTGTATATAATATAATCCCCCACTTAAATATGATTCCATTTAAAGAGCAAGCACATACGAACTGGATTTTTTTAAAAATAAGGGGCATCATTGCACACAGAGAAGAACAGGGGACTGTGACTCTTAAATCCCAATTCCCAGTTTAGCTGGAACCTTTCATTCTAGCCTCATCTATCCATTTTACCTCAGCACAACATGGTCTTATCATCCCATACACATAGAGAGCATTCAATTTTTTTAATGGAATAAAGGGAAGGAGGGGAAGAGAAAGGGAAAAAGGGGAAAAGAGGAGAGGAGAAGGAAGAGGGAGAAGAAGAGGAAGAAGACAGAGAGAAAGAGAAGGAAAGGGAGGGAGAGAAGGAAGTCATTCTTGGAAGTTAAACAGAATCAGTGTTTGTTTTTTCTTGTTTTTCCAAATGTGAGTATTAAATTAGATAGTCACTAAATTCTTTACTAACACAGATACAATCCTGTGAAATGCATGACTATCTCTTCTACATATCAGTTCTAAATACAGCTTAACCATAACATTCTATGAATTTTTAAATATTAAATATATTAAGAGATTGATTTAAAAATTAAAAATATCTTTTCATGGTTAGTGATTCTCTAGAATAAAATGTTTTTTTAGGAGGGTCTCTGATCCCATCTGCTCTTCCCTTCATCTTCCTTTTTCCTCTGGAGTATGAGCATTTCTGTTAGCAGGCATAAGTGTCCAAAAGACTCATGTCCCAGAGAAGAGAGTCCAGTTCTTCCACCAAAATTAGAAAGGGGAAGGTTTGTTCCCTCTGGGTTTGTGTAAAGATGGACATATTTGAAATGATCTCTTGGCAGTACAGACGGTGATCTTGGAGGAGAGTTTTGCCTAATGGAAGCCCTCCCAGGGGGGATGCTGAGCATAAACTCCAGACCTCAGGGCTGCTTCACTCATTCACTTTGTCACCTTCCCAATAGCAAACACACTAATATTTTCTTCCGAAAGAAGGTGATTTTAATCTGCAACTACTGGTAGCATGAAGTGTGAAGTTGCAGAGAAATGACTCTAAATGTTTTGAATTATTTGACGATGTAATCTTTATTCCTGTTTCTTTTCTTTTCCCAAGAGAGATATTTCACCATACTTTCTCGTATATATTTTGCTACCATATTTTACTACATTAAACTCCTTTTTTATCTTGAATCTCTGGATTTACATCCACATATTGTTCTTTTCTTAGTTGGAAAGTATAAGAAATTGTTTATACAATCAATGGTCAAGAAGGTAGTCACACTGACTGAATAAGGAGAGGCAGTCAGACTACTGTGAAAAGCCTATCATCACATACACCTTACCAAAAATGGATGGTTGGCAAAGTGGAGACTATGCACTATCGAAGTCACTTAAAAAAATCCTGCTGCATTTCAAATCAAATCTACAGTGGGTTATTACCTCACACCTGTTAGGATGGCTATTATTAAAAAGACAAGAGATAACAAATGCAATGAAGATGTGGAGAAAAAGGAATCCGTGTACACTGTTAGGAACATAAACTGGTGAAGCCACTATGGAAAACAGTATGGAGTTTCTTCAGAAAACTAAAAATAGAACTACCATATGATCCAGAAATTCCATTCTGGGAATATTCAAAGGAATTTATCAGAATCTCAAAGAGATATCTGCACCAATATGTTCATTGCAGCATTATTTATGATAGTCAAGACATAGAAACAGCTTAAATATTCATCAACTAATGAATGGATAAAGAAAATGTGGTATGTGTATATATATATATATATATATATATACACACACACACATATGTACATCTATATCTATATCCATATATATGATATCATATTATTCAGCCTTAAAAAAAGAAGGAAAACTTGCCATTTGCAACAACATGGAAGGACCTGGAGGACGTTTTGCTTAAGTGGAATAAGTCAGACTGAGAAAGTTAAATATTGTATGATCTCACTCATATGTGGAATATAAAAAATTTGAAATCATAGAAACAGAGAGAAGATTGGTGGTTGCCAGGGGCTGGGAGATGTGGGAATGAGGAGAGGTTGGTAAAAGGATATAAACTTTCAGTTATAAGACAGGTAAGTTCTGAGGATTTAACTATATCCATCTATTATAGTATGGTGGCTATAGTTGATAAGCCTGCATGTATAATTGAAATTTACTAAGAGAGTAGATCTTAAATGTTCTCATCAAAAAAAGGCAACTACGTGAGGTTATAGATGTGTTAATTAGCTTCATTGTGGAGTCATTTCACAATGTATATGTATATCAAATCATCACCTTGTACACTTTAAATCTATTCCAATTATTTGTTAATTATACCTCAATAAAGCTGGGGGAAATATTGATGCATTGAAGGAATATCATCATTAACATCACCATGATGAGTCACCTATAAGCATATGACTGACTTTACTAGCAAGGCATTCAATAATGTAATAAAATTACTTTTCACTAATAGATAGCAATACTCAATAATTATCTGCTAAGATATAAAAAGACCCAGTATTTATTTCATTTATAATTTACTCTCAGGGAATAAGGAATCCTATACATTGTCTATTCCTACTTGAGCTTTAATACAAGCATTGATTTATAAAAAACAGTGATTTTAAACTATCTCTCCTCCTAACTTTTGTTAAAATCCCATCTTCTTTTAAATGTCAGTTCACAATATCAGAAACCAAGTCAAAAATGAAACATTTTTTGTGTCTGCTTGAAATGTATACATTTAGCAATCTGGGTGACAGCTTTATTTTATTATCTTTATTTTATTTTATTTATTTTTGGCTGAGTTGGGTTTTCGTTGCTGCGCGCAGGCTTTCTCTAGCTGCCGCTAGTGGGAACTACTCTTTGCTGTGGTGCGTGGGCTTCTCATTGTGCTGGCTTCTTTTTGTTGCGGAGCATGGGCTCCAGGGATCACGGACTTCAGTAGTTGTGGTGCACGGGCTTAGTTGCCCCGCGACATGTGGGATCTTCCCAGACCAGGGCTTCAACCCGTTTTTCCTGCATTAGCAGGCGGATTTTTAACCACTGCGCCACCAGGGAAGTCCCTGGGTGACAGCTTTAAAAGTAGTCCATTAGAACATTTTGTTAGCTCAGTCATTTAAATATCTCCTGAATCTGATCACGTCCCATCTCTTCTACATAATCCTGGCCCTGGTGAACTGGATTGAAACAGGAACTTCTGACTTGTTCTGCTCTTTCCCTTCTAGCTGTCCAACAGTCTGCTTTCTGTACAGAAGCCAGAATTATCTTTTAAAATCGTGATTCATAGCATTTGACATCCTTCCTCAAATTCTCCGTTGATTTCTCATCATATTTTAATAAACCCAAACTATGTCCTCTGGTCACTGAAGTTAACAATATCATCCAGCTGTTGCAATCGTTCTGACCTCACTACACTCAACTCTACCCTTTTATCTTTTCCTCCATGATTCCTGTCTCTTTCTCCCCCCTGGGGTCTATTCCTTCTTCCTGAAGTACTTTCCTTCATTAAGCAAAGAGAATCTCTCTACATTTCATTCAAGCCTTCATCTAAGCAATTCCTAACCACTCAAACTACAATTTAACCCTTCCCTTCCCCACAGTCAGCTGCCTTGCACTGCTTTGTTTTTCTTATCACTACCTAAAAATATATGCATATATTTATTACTTGTTTATCATTTGTCTCCAACACTCTTGGGTCAGCACTAAGACTTTGTTTTTTTATCTTGCCCACCAACGAATCTTTAGTGCCTGGATGGAACAAGTTGTAGATGCTCAAGCACATACATGTATGCCAAATGAATAAATGAAAAAAGCTTTGCTAATCTCAAACTTTTGAGAACAGGGTTTAAGTTATTAAGATATATTACCTGTATATTAATTTTGGTTAATGTCTTGGCACATTCAAATCTAGGTAGAAAATCTTAGTAAAAATCAAATTTTGCAATATAGGTCAAATTGCTCTTCATATTAACAGCCTCACTATTCCTCATTTTCCTCTCTTAAAATGGGGATGGTAATGATACCTACTTCCTTGGGTTGTTGTAAAAATTAAATGAGCTAATACTTAGAATAGTGCCTGACATAGCAAAAGCACTCAATATATGTTACCTCTTATTATTACTAATATTATTCAATTGAAACCAAAGTGCATTTGAAGCATTCCCATTCTTATTTCACAGCAAACACATCCTTCTTAACTCAAAATGTGTAGTCTGAAAGCTCTAGGAGACAGAAGCATGTCTGGATGTTTCCCCAGCACCTCACAAGTTGCCTGTAACACAATAAACATTCAACAAATGTTACTTGGCTAAATTAATGAACATGATTGAAAATAAACGTGAGCTTTTTTTTTTTTTAATGAAGGTTAACCAATAACATTAGCTTTCTTTTGTATAATGCAGGCTTTTTGCACAATAGTGTGTTTGAATATCTAGAACTATGTATAGCTAAGTAGCAACCAGGAAAAAACACAGTGACCTTAATTTCCTTTTTCCTGCATGTCCTAGGACAAAAGTATAGACA
Source organism: Lagenorhynchus albirostris (assembly GCF_949774975.1). NCBI lineage: Eukaryota > Metazoa > Chordata > Mammalia > Artiodactyla > Delphinidae > Lagenorhynchus > Lagenorhynchus albirostris. The sequence continues at coordinate 38,630,389 of NC_083112.1, read as the reverse complement.
TTGTCAGGGTCACAGAATCAAATACTCATTGGGACTGATTAATAAAAATATACTTACTGATATTTGCACTGTAACAAATTTCCATCTTAAAGCAAAATGAAGTTTACATATTGCTGCAGGCATTGTACAAATTAGAACTTCATTGAATATTAATAAATTACTCTTTGTGGCCAATTGTTATGCAAACAAACAGAGTGTCAGAATTTATCATTTTGTTTGGTTGAGGGTTAAGGGGAAGCATGCTTTTAAAAATCATGCAGATACCTCTACAAACTAATATATGAATTCAAGCAAGAAAATATTATATAATTACTAAATGTTCAGAATTGCCATACCAGTTTTTGGTTATTTTTTAAAAAATATTAACTCAATGCATATGTTCTTCAAATTGCAGAAAGTTTAAGATATATTATTAAGTAAATAGAGAATGGCCCTGAGGGTTTTTGAAATTCTTTTGAACATTTAAAAAATAAAATCCATATAGCCTATTTCTTTACAAATTATTTAAACTGCTACTATGTTAACTTTAGAAAACAGTTTATTTAAACAGAGTATATTTCCAAAGAATTCACCAGACCCCAAATAATGATTTTAAAATGTATATATTCATATATATCTATTTAATCTTTAATTTTCATAAAATGGGGACAAGGCAATTTTTATTTACAAGAGTTTCTGGGAGAAAATATAACACAATGGCAATAACACATCTAAACAGTTCAACTATTCACAGAATCCATTAATTAGGTATTTTTTCATTAGAACTATTTATTTGTTTAAGTCTGTTCTTAAATATTAATTCTAGTTAGTACTATCAAGGCTTCAAAAATAAAGTTTTAATAACTGATTTAATTCTTCAGAGATGACTGATTTTTAAAGAAAAAAATTCTCACTGACAGTTCTTAAAGATGCTAAGGCAGACTTTATTCAGGACTACCGCCATAGGAATAGGGAGACTGTAATGCGGATTTCACAGTGGGGGAGGGAGATTGGGGTCAACTCCAAATACAGCACAGGTAACTGGGAATTTTTAGCCAAGGAGCAGATTAGGGGCCAGTGAATGGAATATTACCCAAGAGAAAACATCAGGAGTAATGAGGGTTCTGGCAAAATCCACCTAACAGGCTTCTTGGTGAAGAGAGGCCAGGGTGATCAGGAATCCACTGGGAGATGGTGGAGGGGGAGGAACCTGAGCAAATATTCAGGGTGATCAGATACAGAGAAGGAGGGTTTCTGGGTAAACTAACTTAGCACGATTCTTGTTAAGACTGGATTTTTAAAGGAAGTGCACAGAGGAGCCAAGGAGAAGGTTCAGGAGCCTGCTAAAGTTTGGGCAAGCAAAGAATCTTTTTTTTTTTTTTTTTTTTTTGGCGGTACGCGGGCCTCTCACTGTTGGGGCCTCTCCCGTTGGGAGCACAGGCTCTGGACGCGCAGGCTCAGCGGCCATGGCTCACGGGCCTAGCCGCTCCACGGCATGTGGGATCTTCCCGGACCGGGGCACGAACCCGTGTGCCCTGCATCGGCAGGCGGACTCCCAACCGCTGCGCCACCAGGGAAGCCCAAGCAAAGAATCTTTGACAAGACAAAACTTGTCAAAATGGCGAGCTCCTTTTTACCACACTGCCCCTGCAATATAAATATACTGTGAACAGGGTCTGGCACACATGAGGCTATTTATTCATGTAGGATATGCAAAATAATGAAATTTTCTATTAATAAATACTAGTCATAATTTTCTTCTTAATAAATAAAATTTGAGATTATTCACATATTTTACCTTAGGAATATTGTGAGATCAGGGATGTAATAACTAGCATTAAAATGACGTAGTGTACCTTCTACTTCTTGAAGACAACTGAGAACCTTATTCAACTGAAAAAATATGACAAGTGCTATCCATTTCATTGGTTATTCAACCTGCTATAAAGAAGGTCCACTTCTGTAGGTTGTTGCAAAGTTTAAAACTAAATTTTTTCTCTCACTAGAGTCAATAAACTTAAAAAATTCTATCCAAATGATAAAAGCTATTAATATATGATTTACAAAATAATTTGTTTATTTCTGTAGCACCTCAAAAAAACTGAGACAAAAAAAATTTTATATATCCATTTCTCAACATTATCCTTCCATTTCATTATTTTTCAATTATTTCAAAGTAGGAAGTGATTCGCTAATTAAACAGGATGATGAGGGATCGCCAGCACTCTAATGGTACTAAGAGATTATCTTTTCTTTCAAATTCAACCCGATGTTGAGGGACCCTGAGTTGTCTTTAATTTAGCAGTGAAGTCATAAAGCGTAAAAGATGTTACTAGTTTAATGATACACTTCTAGAGTTTGGAGGTATGGACATGTGGTTTTGCAAATGGGATCAACTCTGAGTACACAGTAGAGTGAAGATTGAATTTCAATACTATGAAACAAATGGTGTAATTAATTATGATGTCAGCCTCTCCAGAGGGGGCATTCTGTCCCTAGAGGTACAGGACTAATGTGTGTTGTTTTCAGCCCTGTGCAGTAAAATGACCGTTCTTTTTCTCTTCTTTACTTTCTATAAACATGCATTTCCCAGTGCAATAAACAGCTGGAATAAAAAGCTATCAAATGCAGGGCAAAGAATGCATTGCTACTGAGGAAACCTATACAATAATAAGGAGGTCAAAAAGTAACATTTAAGAGATAAATGAAACAAGTGCCCACTTTCTACTACCTCCAAATTCAAACACAACCATTTCATAACATTCTAGACAGCAAAGCCTCAGTGACCCTCACTGCACATTTAACATCTACTATTGATTGCCCAGGAGAGAACACCCCACCCCCTGTCACCTGCACCAGAGCTCCTGCAGCACCTCTGAAAGCACAAAACCACGCGTTCATGCAAGCAATCCCCTTGCTTTGACGTTCTTCAAAACTGGCTCAGCAGGTTCTTTCTTTATTTTCCTTTGCCTCTCTTTTACTCTAGGGTGTTTCAAATTTCATTATAATAATTATTCATCTCATATGCATATAGCAAACAGGTTTAGAGACTGCTCAGTGTAAAAATGAGCAGATAATGATACAGATAACTTGACCCACACGGAGGAACTGTCGGCTATGTTTCTCTGCTTAGTAAAGTATTTTAAACAGTATATGGAAACATGTGGGGCAAAACTGTGCTGGCTTATGGAATAATTCAGAAAACATGAAGGTGCTTTCCAACTGACTGAGACAAGCATGCTGTTAAGTGGTCTGTGTGATTAGCCTGGTGTAATCACCAGTGGTCTCTAGCTCACTGGGTGCCAGGGGCTTCTTGAACAACTCAGCCTTGAGCTTGACAGAGACTGCTGAGTGACCACAACATGATTTTGATACAGGCAGCTGTTTTCCTGGTTAATATCAATTAAATCCTGCTATAATAGCAGCATCTGGGAATCTGACTGTACCATTACCAATCAGGAGCCTTACTATCTAACTTAAAGTTTTGCATCTAATTCTCCCTTCCCCTCCTAGGGTGTAACGGTTTGTTACTTTGTAGTATTTTGGACAAACCGCACTAGAATAATTCAGCTGCAAAACTGATCTCTGGATTAATAGCTTTTTCAGTGTTTCATTTTACTAAAGATTCATACATATTTAATCATAAGAATGTAGTCCTGTAGTCTCCACACCATGTCAAGAGCAGAGGAGACAGGTACTTGGCATAAACAAAATGAATAGATAAGTTTCATGACATTTTGGAATGACTCCTAAATTGCTTAACTTTTAAGATAAATTTTAAATTATTTTTATAAAGTGTCTTGGTTGAGGTAGAGATGAAGAGTCTAAAGGGTACCCAAGATTGTAATAGTTTCATAAGCACTGTAGGACAGTTTTCAGTTGTCTTTTACCTCTTACCATCGGAGTTGCAGGGGAAGCAGCATTGATAAATAAACACATTAATACATGAAAATAAATAAATAGAAAGCCACATTTGCCCTATTACTGTTCAAAAAATCTGTTGTTACCTAATGGGAATTATTCTTATAAGAGTCATTAGTTCTTATTCATAGCACATACATATTTCCCAAATGAAAATTATTATTTCTTTTTTTGGAAAGTTGGGAATATAATTGATACATTCTAAATTTCCCCAGGAGTGTAAAAAAAGAAAGAATTATGAAGACCTGAAGTTCAACTTTAGAAAGTTGGTAGGGATTTCTTATACTTCCTATAAATAAGATGAGAAAATATTGAATCGCCCAACTTCTAACACTTTTGAGAATGAAAAGGAGTACTGTTAATAATTACAGGAAGATAGCAGCATGGTCCAGGACAAACTAAGATATATGGTCAAACTATCTCTAAGCAATATTTTTGCAGGTTCTAAGGATATTGTTAGGCTTACTGACCACAGGGGTTCCATGGAAGGGATAAGTAGGTTAAACACACAAGCAGAATGTGTCCTATTTTATTCTCCACCTTACCTCAGCAGATACTTAATAAATATTTTTTAAGCCATTCTTTACTTATGTTCCATAGGACCCTTAAATGCTTGATTCTATGGCGTAATACAACATCAATTTTGCTTGGTTTACATAAAGTGAATAGTTCTAATATTTAAAAATTCAATTTTGCAGTGTTTCCTAAAGTACACACACTACAGAAATCCTACAAGATATATAGCAGATATCTAGAGAATATCCTTGTGTCCTAATTGCAAACAAGGTAATTATTTCTGTTGTCAAACTTATTCAGGAAACTCAGTAACATGGGTCCAAGACAATAATTTAGGGCTTGAAGACCTTTTAGAGAATCCAAGGTGACAACTCTGTACCTGCAGAGAGTTTCAAGAAATGTCCAACTTTTAAACTAAAATAAGTAAAAATAAAGTTTTACGTTGCTCTATAAAATTAAAACATGGATTTTTTTTTTAATTATTGCTAGAATGTGATGAATGTTGATCTACTTTCATCCCCTTATGTTGCTCAGGGCAGACATCAAGTTCAGTGAAGTTAAATAACAGGTACGAAGTCACCTGATCAGGAACTTCCCACCAAGACTATAACCTAACCTCTCCTCCACTGTACATCTTATGAAAGAAAACAAAACAAAACAAATTCATGAGTTTGTTAACATAAAAGGTAGTCAATATTCCAATTCCCTCATATATTCTTCAGATTAAGATGATACTATGTTTTTTTCCTTATTTATTTTGTACTGTATTTTTATCTACTCTGGATACAATGCAATTGTATTTGAGGTTTGGCAGACTGCCCTTTTGGCTTAGCAGAGTTGATAAAAGGTTACCAAATACCACAGTAGTTTATATTTATTTTCTGTTTTATGACATTTTTTCCCAGAGCCCTATGTTCTTTTCCTCAGCAAACCATCAATCAATTCTAGAAAAAACATGACTTATTCCATGGGCTGCCAACGTGACTCTAGCTGCTGACAGCATGTCTTTTATGTACACAAAACATATTTTTTAATAGTTCAAATCTGGTGGGTGGGGGGAATGTCAAATTTTAGAATCTTGTATATGTACCTTTGTGCAAATAGGTCTTTATCTATCTATCTATATACACACACATAGATATGTGTTCATCTATGTATAAACATTCCTGTTAAAACTGTCTATGTTAAAATTTATTTTAAATCCCAAACATCATTCAATGAGGCTTGGTATTGTGGGTAGTTCAGTGTCACCAGATGATTAGCAGTTTGGAGCTCTGGTAATACAGAGTAGCCCCAGGTATCATGATCTCATGTTGACTAACTCATAGTTTAGAAGATGTTTGAAGTATATATAGCCACCTCTTGCTGAAAATTTAAGTTTCCAAGTGAGTATCCAACATGAATCAGACTATTAGTTACTATGTTGAAACAGGCCCATCTGTTGAATATGTTTGCCCAGTATAATCTTGGCTATGTAGGATTACCTTTGTCAGCATTGTTATGGAAGCAAAGAGCTAGTCATCTATTCTACAAACAGTTCCTACAACCCACATGTACTCATTAGCAAAATTTAATAACTAGTATAAAGATTAGGAAGAGTGTTGCTGGGTTTGTAGTCTGACTCTGCTATTTAAAATTTCTTGCTATGCAACCTTTAGTGAAACACCTCATCTCTTTAAGTTCTGTACATAAACTTGGGATAATAATAATTTAAGCTTGGGATGAACTTGAAATAATGTGTCCTGCTGTGCAAATGAGTATAGCATTTAGCACAGTGTCTCCAGACAAGCATTCATCAATTGATCCACTTAATTTTCAACTACTGGCAACTAGTATGTGCATAATAAATAGTAGCAACTATTATGCATTTTGCAAAAGTGAAACAGGACAATTTGTATCCATTTATGATTTTTAAAAATCTATTCTTAATTCTGTCTCTCATGGTTCCTCCCTTTATACCTCAAATACCTACAAACTAAATGAAAAAATATCATAACAGTCACTTTACTTTTCCTTTTCCTTTAATAATGTAAACTCCACTAACATACTCAAACCTCAAGTTTAGTTTGCAGTTGAATCACAGATTTATGGAGCATATTTAGCTGTATGAAATTAGACCATCTTCAACCATTTTTCTCCTATAATGAGTAGCAACCAGGATAATTTTATATCATAGGCCTAAAAGTTATAGTTTTATCATTCTCCCATCATTTCCTTTCTTCATCAAAAAACATAATCTATTTGAGTCTATAGATTTCAAAATCTAATAAAACACATGTTATTGCATTTTTTGGAAGTTTAAATGATTACCATTAGCTACATGTGGATTTGGGCAACCCTCTTAACCACTCTATTTCTTAAATTCTTCAAATTGAAAAATTAGAAAATTATCATGCTCTGGTGCATCTCATTATTTAAATAAAAATAAATATTGTAGGGTGGTTAGTATAAAAGAAATAGGACCTGGGATCAGAAAACTTTCTACAACCATTTCTGCCCTTCAACAGATGTGTGAGTCACTTAACTTTTTTTTTTTTTAACATCTTTATTGGAGTATAATTGCTTTACAATGGTGTGTTACTTTCTGCTTTATAACAAAGTGAATCAGCTCTACATATACATATATCCCCATATCTCCTCCCTCTTGGGTTCACTTAACTTCTTAAGCTTCAATTTTCTCTGAAATCGAATAGTAACTAGTGTTTTAAGAAGCTTTAAATGAGAAAATGTATGTAAAGAGATTTACATAATGCACAGTATAAAAAACACTAAATATTTGCAATTATTATTAATATAATTGTGAATGCTTTGAAAGGTATAAAGTATTAGACAAAGGAATAGGTTAATTTCATTGAATAATATAATATTTTTCAGGTCCTGAGAATTTTTAATCCATTGGATTATTCAAAGCAATACAGTCCTAATTAATAAACATTTATTAAACATATTAATAGTTATCTGCTCTGCAGAAAGATTCATAATTGTAAAAGGGTTTGTAAACTTTTCTGAACTCTTTAATAGTGAAAAATAAAGGGAGGTAGATAGATAGCATTCTAGTTGGTTTCTGTTTTCTAGATGTATCGTGGGAGGGCTGGATGTGGGAGAAGAGTGGCAAGGGTGGTGGGGACCTACTGGAGAATATTTAGGCATCACTGCTACAGTGTACCAGACTAGAGGATGAGTTTTCTCAACCTAAGTGTATTCTGAGGTAGTTTCCTCCCAAATTTGCATCCAGAGTTATGCAAATGGCCAGACCTGAAGCAAAAGCTTCATCACTATCAAATAATGCAAACACGTAGAAAGATCATATGCCACAAGTCCATCCTACTGAGCAAAGCAAATCTTGGCAACTGTAAGGACATGGATTGTATCTGGGTATCTTGATTTCTTCCTCTCTGATATTGAAGAAAGGCAGTACAGCTGAAATTTGATTTTAATCATTTCCTGTAGTGCAATGATATATCATCAATATACCATAAACGATATAGACTAAAATCAGTATAGGCAATGAGTTTATTATTTACAGCAAATATCAGATGTATGACTTTTACATTTATAAAAATCTTTCAAGACAATTATACAGTAATAGAGCAATTTAATATCAGATTATTTTACTGCTAATATAAAAAAATAGATTTAATTAAATGTTAACAGATTTGAGAGCATGTAATGTGATCCAGTTTCTGATAGTAGCCTCTTAAGTCTTTTAAATCCAATCTGATTAAATTCAAGTTTATTGAAAATATTTCTATTTCTGCCTCCCCATAAAGCATTAGTAGGCTAATTGACCACAGAGGTGAAATAAACTATTAGCTTTAGAAAATGCAGATTAGTCGTGGCTACTCTTGGTCCTGTTTCTTAAAGTGCAGTCTCTAAGCCAGTTGCATCATCAAAACCTAAAAGCTTATTTTTTAGAAGTGCAGAATCTCAGGCCCTACCCCAGGATTACTGAAAGCAGATCTGTTTTTTAACAAGATCTCCAAGAGATTTATGTACACATTGCATTTTGAGAAGGCACACTAAAAATATTCTTACAATTTAAAACACTTTAAGACAATCACTTTTTTTCTAAAGGGAGAGTACCTGGAGTCTGCATACAAAAATGACTGAGCACAGAATACACTGAATACCCTTAAAGTTGCTAGAAAATTTTGTTTAACTTTACTATAACAGAAAACAGGCAAATGATCAAGATCACAAGATCTTTGTGAAATCTTTCTTTTTCAAAAATTATTTTGCAATAAATAAGAATGCTTAAATTATTACCATATCTGTGACAAAACAGCAAAAATAAATCAGTAAATTCTAGAAAGACACTAAATACAGTAGCAAGGTGTCTATCTGTAAGGCTCAATATAGTTATTAAGCTTTTTGTGTGTGTATCTAGCAAAGGCTCATGATTATAACAACTTAGCACCAATCTGTACATACTTCCCAGTTTAATACCTTCTAATTTCAGCACATTTCTTTGTTTATACTTATATCTTGGGGTACTTACAGGCTCATGAAAGCACGGACAATGTTTTATTAGCTTTTATAATTCTAGTATCTACTGTCGTTCTTGGCAAAAAAAGATATGCTTAATGAATATTTACTGAGCGCCACTGAAAATATATTGCACAAAGTCAACATAAACAGAAGCTTTCATAAATTTTGTAAGAATGGTCCATATTTTGGCTCTGACCCTAGTAACTAGAGAAAATAATGTTATTAAAATAATAATTATGATAATAATAATGAATCTATTATTGAAGAAACACAAGACACTGCAATAAAAAGTGTGAAATACCAAAAGAAAGAATTAGGCATAAAGGGGAATATGAGTGGAAAATGAAAACCAAAAATATGTTTCATTGCTATGTTTTTTACTATCATAAAACCATGTAGACACAAATCATTAAGCATTTGTTTTTTTTTTGTTGTTGTTGTTTGTTTGTTTGTTTTTCTTTACGCGGGCCTCTCACCGTTTTGGCCTCTCCCGTTGCGGAGCACAGGCTCTGGACGCGCAGGCTCAGCGGCCATGGCTCACGGGCCCAGCCTCTCCGCGGCATGTGGGATCTTCCCGGACCGGGGCACGAACCCGTGTCCCCTGAATCGGCAGGCGGACTCTCAACCACTGTGACACCAGGGAAGTCCAAGCATTTGTATTTTATAAGCGCCTGATATCACAGTCTTTTTTTCTGTTCACTTTACAAAAAGGGTTTGAGTGCAGTTTTGGAATCTTTTTTTTTTTTTTTTAACATCTTTATTGGAGTGTAATTGCTTTGCAAAGGTGTGCTAGTTTCGGCTTTATAACAAAGTTAATCAGCTATACTTATACATATATCCCCGTATCTCTTCCCTCTTGTGTCTCCCTCCCTCTCACCCTCTCTATCCCACCCCTCTAGGTGGTCAAAAAGCACCGAGCTGATCTCCCTGTGCTATGCGGCTGCTTCCCACTAGCTGTCTATTTTACATTTGGTAGTATATATATGTAGTAGTATATATATATACTATAGTATATATATAGTAGTATATATGTCCATGCCACTCTCTCACTTTGTCCTAGCTTACCCTCCCCCCTCCCCATGTCCTCAAGTCCATTCTCTTGAGAAGGTCTGTGTCTTTATTCCTGTCCTGCCCCTAGGTTCTTCATGACCTTTTTTTTTTTCTCTCCTGACTTACTTCACCCTGTATTACAGACTCTAGGTCCATCCACCTCACTACAAATAACTCAGTTTCATTTCTTTTTATGTTTGAGTAATATTCCATTGTATATTTGTGCCACATCTTCTTTATCCATTCATCTGTCAACAGATATTTAGGTTGCTTCCATGTCCTGGCTATTGTAAATACAGCTGCAAATTTTTCATGGACTTAAAATTCTTTTTGGAAGTAGCAGATTGATATAAATACATTGTTTTATTTAAGGTAATTTCTGCCTATAGCATATTTTTAATAACTTGTAAATCAAAAATAATCAGTATGGAAGGGTCAGGAGATTTACAGTCCAAACAAGCACTCAAATTTAAGTTTAGTCTTGTCATTTATCAGTTATGTGACAATGAATAAATGATTTAATTTCTCAGAGTCTCACTTTCCTCATCTGTTAAAAAGTAGATTAAAAATGACACAAATGAACATATTTACAAAACAGAAATAGACTCATAGACATAGAAAGCAAATTTATGGTTACCAAAGGGGAAAGGGAGGGGAAGGATAGACCGGGAATTTTGGATTAACAGATACATACTACTATGTATAAAATAGATAAACAACAAGGACCTGTACACCTGAAACATTATAAATCAACTATACTTCAATAAAAAATAAAAATTTAAAAATATGAGTGTATTATCTTACAGAAAAATAAGTAGATAAGAATATATAGTTTTTAATGCTATTGGGATATAATGAAAGTAAAATACTTGGGCAGGTAGCTGCTCAATCAGTGGTAACTATAATTGTTTATACCAGTTTATATGAACAAGAATGAGCACTTAAGTGTAAATTAAACCTATAACACTAATGCAATTTATTTCTATCTTCTTAAGAGAGTTTATTATTTGTCTGCAGATCTGTATCTAAAAGACACCAAAAGAGATTTGAAGAATCTTATAACTAACTGCCAGAGAGAAAAACATTTTCAAGTAGCAAATGTTATTTTGGTGAAATACTTTAGGCTTAAGAAAAATAAGCATTTTTATGGATGCTGAATAAGGGCTTTTCTGTGGTATTGCCAATAACACCACATGGTATGTATTGCCATTTTCTTTTATAGATGAGGAAACTGAACAAATATATAGTTCCATTACAGTTAATACAAGTATTTTTTTGTTATCTCATCCTACTTATCATTAGTTAACATTTTAACTAACACTGATAATGATTACAATTTCATTGAACGTTATTTTAGCACGGGCATTTTAGGGTTAAAAAGAAATCATATCTACTACAAATTTTGCCTCAAATCTGTTTACAAGTAAAATTTTATTTTAGTTAATTAAAGAAACAAAACCATTAAAGCAGTGAACATATAGATATTATGAATGCTGATTTCAATTATTAGGTTTTAGCCTCTTGAGTCTTTTGTCCACCAGAGGGGAAAACAGTGGAAAGTTGTATTCTTGCTTGTATTTTACAAAGAAATTCTGATTGACACAGGGGCCAAAACAGTTATATTGAAGAATATGATAATGAAGTCCCCATGGTCCTAAATCAAGCACCCTTTTATGTACCAGGTGTGTGATTGTCAAAGATTTTGTATCATGAGGGGAGTAACTAATAAAGATATTTTAAGGAATGGTCTCATTCAGCTTCTATGATAATTTTTCCTATGCTTAAAATATTTCATCACACTAATAGCTGATACTTCAAAAACATTTTTGCTCACTGGCAGTCAGTTCCAATATTCAGATTCCTCCCTCCCTCCCTCCCACTCTCCCCCAACCATTTCATTCTTTTTTTTTTTTTTAAAGTGTGCAGCCCAAAATATCTTTGCAAGCTTAGAGAAAAACATAAAGTCTCAATAAAATTGCTTATGGATTGTGCCTCTTTTTTCAATATTTTCTAGGGGTAGAAGTTTCAGGATAAGCCTTTAAAGATAAGAAAAAAAATTGGAGGCAAGAACTACAAAATATATAAGGTGATGATACAAAATGTGGGAGCAAAAATCTTAAACATCACTATACAACAAATTTTATAAGAATTGGTTACGCTAAACTAGGCATCTAAGAAAAAACAGAGCAAAGAAAAAGAAAACAATGGATTAGCCACCACTCCAACCAAATCCTGTTGTATCAGGAGGACTCTTAATATTTAAGTGACTAATTATAGACACTGATAAATCACTATGTGAAACACTCAAATTATTGTACTCTGATGATACTGGGGAAGAAATTATTTGCATATAAAATGCACCTGATTTGTCTAGGTGCAACTCATTTTCTATTCAGATTTCACAGCCTAAGGCATTGATGGAGCCTGGGGGGATTTAAAGTAGTATGTGGAAGAAAGCGAGCAAGGGAGTACCATAAAATAGAATAGCACAGAGCACCATGTCTAACTATGGAATGTTAGTTCCATGAGCAGTAACACTTTAAAAAGGAACTAATCTTAGGACTAGATGACCTCAGTTTAGTTGTTACAGGATTGAAAATAATATACGAGAAAATAATTAAGAGCAGAATTATCACTTCCATTATTTTTCCTTTGGTTTAAATATCCTGATAGTCTCCTATAAAGGCCAAGTGGTATTTATAGTCCCAGTGGCAACGATCACAGACGTCAGCTTGTCCCAACACTATCCCAAACCCACGGTAGTGTTCACATTTGCTACTCGCTCCAGATTAAATGGAGATAGGCAATCAACAGGCAATCAAGTAATTCCTCACACCCATAAATGCAAACTGTTCACATGGAGCTGTTCACTCCCTTTTCTACCAGAAGCACGATGAATGGAGTAAGCGATGGTTGTGAAGGTTGATTTTTTTATAAGTACCAACTTTTTCACTTGTCAAAAAATGAGAAGATTGTTACAATGGCTGATGCACCTGGTATTAATAGAATAGAGATGACTGCCTCAAGGCATTCTGACTCTCAGAATTCCTAAGGCAATTCCTAAAACAAAAACAGTGTCTAATTTGACCATAATCAAAGGAGGCATGCATTAAAGTACATTGATTCTATTCTTTAAACAGGATATTAAAAAAATAAAATAAAATAAACAGAGAATTTAGCCAAACAACTCTTGGTGCATAGTTGATAGCAAATACTTTCTGAATGTGTAAATGAATGGAAAACCAAGGAAGGAAGGAAGGGAGGGAGGGAGGGAAGAGACAGATATCAAAATAAAGATAAATATTATTTACCTATGATATGTAAATAAAAACCTGAAAGACAAAGATACCTTTGGATATTGTATTGATTTCATGGTGCTCTTTTAGGTAGTATAGAGTATATTTTTTCTATTATTCTGTTCTTTATTAAGCATAGCAGATTATTGTACTACCTGACAAATTGTCCTTCAAGTATTCTTAAGAAAGGAACAAGGACGAGTGCTTTATTATACACAGTGTAGTGACATTCAGGCCCCCAAATATCCTACCTTCTTTAAAGAAATGGCCTAAATAAAAATTCAGAGGCCAAGTTGAAAAATAGTGAAGGTTACCAGAATACAGGCTTTTAAAATACCAGCAAGAAGGAGGGGGACAAGTGACAAGCAAGCTACCAGCGGTCTAGCCCTAATTAGTAAAAGATAGTCACACTGATGTGTAAATGTAGCACTGAAGTAAAACATACAGATGCTACCACAAATGTTCAGCTTATCCACTGATCACAGGAAAAAGTAGATATCGGGGCTATTACCTTCTAAAAAGTCAACACATAGGATTTTATGGAGGAATTTAAGGCTCCTATTAGTTAATAAAAAAAAGATGTTGCAGCATTATGAAAGTAGTGCCCTCCAAATAGGCCTATTTAGAACTTATTTTATAACTTAGAATAATTGTAAACAAACAACATGGGCATTTAAGCCCAACAAGTGTAACATCTTTTTAGCTTTTTTCTTTTCCATTTATAATTTTCTCTAACAGTAATATATTAAGCTGTTATTAACCAATGATAGTTATCTTATAAACATGCACAACTTCTAATTTCAAAGTCTCCTTAGATATTCATATAAATGCAACTTATTAAATGTCTATGCTATGATTTTAAAGTGTTATATTTGCATTAAAATAAATACTTATCAAATTAAGTAATACAGTAAGCCTTTTAGTTACCCACGCCTGAAAAAAGGCTGATTTGATGCACAGAAAAAACAAAAATATTCATCCGTCTGATTACAAATATCCGTTATGTCCCTTAATGGACTGCCAATGAAATAATCATCTTCAAACGCACTAGTTCTATTAGTTAAACTTTTAAACTAAAAGCAAATATTATATTGGGTTTTTATCCTCATGACATAACACAACTCTAAGAAGAATGCAATTATTTTCCATGATATCATTTTAAAGTTTAGGAAAAAGTTTATTGAGTACTGCTATTCATTATGACATGTGCTTTACAGGTTTCATATGTTTCCCAAAACAAGTCTATATAATAGAGATTGTAATTCTTTCTCACAAACTGGAAAATTAAGATGTGAAGAAGTTAAGTAACTGCTCCAAATTCACATAAATCTTAGATGTGCAGAGTGGAGAATGTACATCTGAGGACAGACTGCACCCTCTCCTGGACACCATGTTCTGGTCCTAGATAAGATGACAAAGGTGTCTGCAAAACCAACAAAACTAAACTAAACCTGTCCTAAATCAGTAGGATTATGATAATATAGCCAGAGTTAGAACCCAAGTCAGGGACGTGTGCACAATTTCTCTCTCTCTCTCTCCCTTCAAAACACACATAGCACACACAAACACTCAATCATGTTATTTTTAAACTGGATTCCCTTTTCCTTATCTAAGTTAGCATTAATATTTCTTTCCTATTTTTGTGTAGCCTGGAGATAGTAGGAGGAGAAATTTCTCTGTAGGTATTCAAACTGTTAGGTGTATTTTTACAAATATTTTCAATCCTGGTGGGTAAACAAACATATATTAGTTAGTGAAACAAGCTATAATGTTGTGAATCTTGGTGTGTTTGTGGTATTGTATGATTAGAGTATGAACTCAATTGACTGTATAGTAATTACCATTTTCACTGTTAACATGTTGAGATCACAAAGTTTTAGAAGTTTATTAACTCCTTTAATAATGAATGTTGCATATACCTCCTCTCTCTTCCTAAATCTGGGCTAGGAAAAGGCAGTCTGCAGAAAACAAATACTCTAAAGGAAGCCATTTTATTTAATAATTTCAATTTGTATAAAATGTGTCTCTCTCTCATATCTGTCTTCATCTCTCTTTCACATCTACCTACGTGCTTGATGCAGATTGCTGAACATAGTCCAACCATTGAACCATTTGCAAGAATCCACAATGAATAGAAGCTAAAAGGCCACATTAAATGCCTTAGCATTTTCTAGTTTACTTCTCATTTTAATAGCCTATCATTGCAATATTGTAGTACTATTGATATTTTTGAGTGAAATTACTTAAGTAATTTCATGCAAATGAAATTATGCATTTAATATTATTTTCAATTTTAAGTAAGTGAATAATAGATCCCAAAATCTTTTTCAACAATCTAGAGAATTATTTCCCTCGGGACTAAAATATCAATAAATATATCCAAATAAATCATTGATGCCGAGTATAAAATATACAGACCTCTACTTTCTAAAGGACAGAGTCTCAATTTTGTTTCTTCATTGGTAACATTTTGATTTGAGAATAGATTTCTATTATAGAGGTTTGAAATATTGACTGATTGCAGCATACTGCTCTGGGATGCAGCAGAGTCTTCATAAATCCTTTTCTCCTAGCCATGGACAGATTCACTAGCTGGCAAACGACAAAACATATGTTTTAAGAAAAATGTGTCAAACAAACAAACAAAAAACTAAATTTAGAATATATCGAATCAAGGACCTACTGTATAGCTCAGGGAACTATACACAATATTTTGTAGTAACCTATAAGAGAAAAGAATATAACTGAATCACTGTGCTGTACACCTGAAAATAACATGACATTGTAAATCAAGTATACTTCAATAAAAAATTAAAAAATAAAGAATATATCAAATCAATAGACTAATTAATAACTGTTAGTACTATTCTTCCATGTTGCAAATGCTGACAAAGCCAGAAACATAAGCAGAGAGCAAGAGAATATGTGTTCTCTGTCAAAAAAAGTGATGATTTATTTCAGATGCAAAGCCAAAACATTTAAAATAAAGCTTAAAATGGGTGTCAGTATGCATGATTACAACAAAGTACCCTACAAAGGAGGGGTTCATTAGGGCAGCCAAAACTAACAGATGTGTTCCAGCTCATCACTTCCTCCAATTGAGCATAAGAAGGATAAAGTGCTTGGTTGTGGTGTCCATATTTAAAACAAATAAAAGAGAAAGCTACCTGAACCTCTGGTTGGCCAAATTTTATTGGGTTTTCATATCTTAACAGAGCTGCCTCCTCAAGTATTTATTTATTTATTTATCCTTCATAAAACTTTCCATTTGCTTCCTCCCAAAGTAGTTAATGAGGAAGAGAAACAAACCTTTCAAAAGGTATTTTAGCTTGACTCTTTCTTTATTAAAATGAACGACATTGAAAGGACTGGAGAGAAAAAGCTTTGGATTCTATTATGTACCCACTCTGTAGTCCAAAATGGTTTTAAAGTTAATGACTTTTATTATGAAAAGAAATAGGGAGATTCCTTTATTATTGGAACCTATTGATTAAAGGACAACACCTCTAGTTAGACTTTCACTAAATCCCTAAAAATAAGTACGTTAGAGAGAATAACTGATGGATCTTTTTAACATATGCTTTGCAATTTTTCTTCATTCTATTTCTTTGGAGAGGGCAAACACAAGTTTCAATAGAAAAGAGAATTGTGAGTACTTTAAAATAAACAAAAATAATGGTTACCTGTTACTCTTCATTCAAAGAGTAATTCAAAGTAACTAATTTTGGGGACAAGTAGGGATATTATGAATTATCAGCAAATTTTAATGTTCTTCTTATTCCAAAAGGTATTTTGTAAATATTTAAGTTAAAATTGTTACTGCTTTTCCAATACCAATACATTTAGTCATAAAAATAAAAACCAAAAACATTATCCACATTATGTGTTGTACCTTGGGTTCCAGGTGAGCAAAGGAAACTTAGATAACTTTTTTGTCCCTGTAAATGCTCCCTTTGACTGGAAATGTAGTCTATCCAATCAGACAATCCCCGAACGCCAAGCCAACTCTGGGCTTTCTCACCCAAACCAGATTGACTATGTGGCCCCAGCAAATCAGATATTTTCTATTTTTCTCCTCCTTGTTCTTTATCCTATAAAATCTTTCTGCCATCCATCCCATTTTGCAGCTCTCTCAAAGGAGACTGCCCACTTCATGAAGTACTAAATAAAGTTTGTTTGTGTCCCCTAAATTGTCTTCTTTAATCATTTTTTAACATGCTTAATTTATTATTTGTTCTACTCCTTGTAGGATTCTTTTTTGGTCAATACTCCTAAATTTCTAACCTCTGTTCAACTCATTGAGTATTAAAAGGATTCCTCCTTTGATAAAACTAATCTATAAACTATCAAAATCTCATTCTGGTTATAATGTAAGTTCTATTTGAACTATATGTTTTAATTTATTTATATTTTGAAAACCTTTAATATTTCTAGTGATCTTGAATTCTCTGTTGTACAATTGTAAGTTAAAGGTGGAAATGTTCATGTCCATTCTTATGTTCAGCTGAAAGCAATATTTTTCCCTAGATAAATAAGTACCATCATGTTTTCCCACTCAGATCTCTTTTAGACCTCTGGATTAGGAAAAAATGAAAATAATTCAGAGGATCAAAAACAAATAGGTAACAAGAGGAAAACTGAATCACAGAAATATAGTAGCTATTCCTCTTTTTTTTTTTTTTTTTTTTTCGGTACGCGGGCCTCTCACTGTTGTGGCCTCTCCCGTTGCGGAGCACAGGCTCCAGATGCGCAGGCTCAGCGGCCATGGCTCAGGGGCCCAGCCGCTCCAAGGCATGTGGGATCTTCCCGGACCGAACACGAACCCGTGTCCCCTGCATCGACAGGCGGACTCTCAACCACTGCGCCACCAAGGAAGCCCTAGCTATTCCTTTTTGAAACTTATGGAGTAATAGGGTATAAACATAAACTAAACGGACCATTTTATATCCCTCTGAGACTTTCTAGAAGCCACATTCGTAAGAGTCATACTTCACGAGCAATGGCACAACATAACTTCTACAAAGTACTTAGTCAGTTTTCATAGAAAAAGGCAGTATTTTAAACGCATCCTTAAGAGAGTAAGCCAGACAATTTATTTTCTGGAAGAAATAAATTGGCAGTGGTAAATGATGCAGGAATGTTTTTTATTAAGTCATCCTAATTTCATAGCAGTTCTACAAACTCTGTGACCAGAATCCCCAACTTAAAAATAAAAACATCTGTTAATTTTTCCTGTATGAAGTGGTTATCCTTATGTTAGGATTGTTGTGGTACATTCAATTCCCAATGTGTCTTAATACCAAAACTGGAAATAATTAGCAATATGTCTGGAAGATTTAGCCACAGAACATGTTAATTTGGCTTAGAGAAGCTTTTTTCTCCTGCACATTTATTTTTGCAGATTTCTTACTCCTTTGTCTATATGATTTTATGTCAACTGACTACTCGAAAAATTGTAGTATATGAACTCTGCTTTTACAAAATGTTGAAAGTTGTTTCCTTTATTATTGAATTTTATGCCTCAACCTATATCAATATTTGAACATGTCAATATAAAGCAGCATGGTTCAGCTTAATAGTCCCTTGGCATCCCATTCTTTGTTTTAAACTTTATTGAGGACTATTTGACAATTATAATTGTATATATTTAAAGTGTACTGTGTGATGATTTGATATACATATACACTGTACCAGGGTTATCAAGATCAAGATGATTAGCACATCTATCACCCCACATAGTTAACACAGGTAACTCTTTTATGTGTGTGCAGTGAGAGTGCTTAAGATCTGCTCTCAGCAACTTTCAAGTATACAAGAGTGTATTATTAACTAGAGCCACCATGCTGTACATTAGATCCTCAGAACTTACACTTCTTATAGCTGAAAATGTGTACCTTTTGACCTACATCTCCCTGTTTCCCCCTCCCTCCAGCTCCTGGCAACCACTATTCTATTCTCTGTTTTCTATTTTTCCGTTTTTTTACAATATATGCATACTTTATAATTCATTAACTGCTTATTCCATTTGGTACATTTTTTAATTCCTTAAAAAAAAAGTCTGTGGGAAGCAGAGCCCTGAAGAGGAAGAGCTAACATACTGGTGAGTCTGTTTCTGTGAAAACAGTCTTTTATTCTTTTATTTTTAGATTCCACATGTAAGTGATACCCTACAGTATTATTATTATTTTTTTACATCTTTATTGGTGTATAATTGCTTCACAATGGTGTGTTAGTTTCTACTTTACAGCAAAGTGAATCAGTTATACATATATGTATGTTCCCATATCTCTTCCCTCTTGCATCTCCCTCCCTCCCACCCTCCCTATCCCACCCCTCCAGGTAGTCACAAAGCACGGAGCTGATCTCCCTGTGCTATGCGGTTGATTCCCACTAGCTATCTACCTTATGTTTTGTAGTGAATATATGTCCATGCCTCTCTCTCGCTTTGTCACAGCTTACCCTTTGCCCTCCCCATATCCTCAAGTCCATTCTCTAGTAGGTCTGTGTCTTTATTCCTGTCTTACCCTTAGGTTCTCCATGACATTTTTTTTCTTAAATTCCATATATATGTGTTAGCATACGGTATTTGTCTTTCTCTTTCTGACTTACTTCACTCTGTACGACAGACTCTAGGTCAATCCACCTCATTACAAATAGCGCAATTTCATTTCTTTTTTATGGCTGATTAATATTCCATTGTATATATGGAATACAATCTTCTCTATCCATTCATCTGATGATGGACACTTAGGTTGTTTCCATCTCCAGGCTATTGTAAATAGAGCTGCAATGAACATTTTGGTACATGACTCTTTTTGAATTATGGTTTTCTCAGGGTATATGCCCAGTAGTGGGATTGCTGGGTCATATGGTAGTTCTATTTGTAGTTTTTTAAGGAGCCTCCATACTGTTCTCCAAAGTGGCGGTACCAATTCACATTCCCACCAGCAGTGCAAGAGTGTTCCCTTTTCTCCACACCCTCTCCAGCATTTATTGTTTCTATATTTTTTGATGATGGCCATTCTGACTGTTGTGAGATGATATCTCACTGTAGTTTTGATTTGCATTTCTCCAATGCTTAATGATGTTGAGCATTCTTTCAGGTGTTTGTTGGCAGTCTGTATATCTTGTTTGGAGAAATGTCTTTTTAGGTGTTCTGTCCATTTTTGGATTCGGTTGTTTGTTTTTTTGTTGTTGAGCTGCATGAGCTGCTTATAAATTTTGGAGATTAATCCTTTGTCAGTTGCTTCATTTGCAAATATTTTCTCCCATTCTGAGGGTTGTCTTTTGGTCTTGTTTATGGTTTCCTTTGCTGTGCAAAAGCTTTGAAGTTTCATTAGGTCCCATTTGTTTATTTTTGTTTTTATTTCCATTTCTCTAGGAGGTGGGTCAAAAAGGATCTTGCTGTGATTTATGTCATAGAGTGTCCTGCCTATGTTTTCCTCTAAGAGTTTGATAGTTTCTGGCCTTACATTTAGGTCTTTAATGCATTTTGAACTTATTTTTGTGTATGGTGTTAGGGAGTGATCTAATCTAATACTTTTACATGTACCTGTCCAGTTCTCCCTGCACCACTTATTGAAGAGGCTGTCATTTCTCCACTGTACATTCCTGCCTCCTTTATCAAATATAAGTTGACCATATGTGCGTGGGTTTATCTCTGGGCTTTCTATCCTGTTCCATTGATCTATATTTCTGTTTTTGTGCCAGTACCATGCTGTCTTGATTACTGTAGGTTTGTAGTATAGTTTGAAGTCAGGAAGCCTGATTCCTCCAGCTCCGTTTTTCATTCCCAAGATTGCTTTGGCTATTTGGGGTCTTTTGTGTTTCCATACAAATTGTGAAATTTTTTGTTCTAGTTCTGTGAAAAATGCCTGTGGTAGTTTGATAGGGATAGCATTGAGTCTGTAGATTGCTTTGGGTAGTAGAGTCATTTTCACAATGTTGATTCTTCCAATCCAAGAACATGGTATATCTCTCCATCGATTTGTATCATCTTTAATTTCTTTCATCAGTGTCTTATAATTTTCTGCATACAGGTCTGTTGTCTCCTTAGGTAGGTTTATTCCCAGATATTTTATTCTTTTTGTTGCAATGGTAAATGGGAGTGTTTTCTTGATTTCACTTTCAGATTTTTCATCATTAGTGTATAGGAATGCCAGAGATTTCTGTGCATTAATTTTGTATCCTGCTACTTTACCAAATTCATTGATTAGCTCTAGTAGTTTTCTGGTAGCATCTTTAGGATTCTCTATGTATAGTGTCAGTACCATCTGCAAACAGTGACAGCTTTACTTCTTCTTTTCCGATTTGGATTCCTTTTATTTCCTTTTCTTCTCTGATTGCTGTGGCTAAAACTTCCAAAACTATGTTGAATAAGAGTGGTGAGAGTGAGCAACCTTGTGTTGTTCCTGATCTTAGTGGAAATGCTTTCAGTTTTTCACCATTGAGGATGATGTTGCCTGTGGGTTTGTCATATATGGCTTTTGTTATGTTGAGAAAAGTTCCCTCTATGCCTACTTTCTGCAGGGTTTTTATCATAAATGGGTGTTGAATTTTGTTGAAAGCTTTCTCTGCATCTGTTGAGATGATCATATAGATGTTCTCCTTAATTTGTTACTATGGTTTATCACATTCATTGATTTGCATATATTGAAGAATCCTTGCATTCCTGGAATAAACCCCACTTGATCATAGTGTATGATCCTTTTACTGTGCTGTTGGATTCTGTTTGCTAGTATTTTGTTTAGGATTTTTGCATCTATATTAATCAGTGATATTGGCCTGTAGTTTTCTTTCTTTGTGACATCTTTGTCTGGTTTTGGTATCAAGGTGATGGTGGCCTTGTAGAATGAGTTTGGGAGTGTTCCTCCCTCTGTTATATTTTGGAAGAGTTTGAGAAGGATAGGTGTTAGCTCTTCTCTAAATGTTTGATAGAATTCGCCTGTGAAGCCATCTCGTCCTGGGCTTTTGTTTGTTGGAAGACTTTTAATCACAGTTTCAATTTCAGTGCTTGTGATTGGTCTGTTCATATTTTCTATTTCTTCCTGATTCAGTCTTGGCAGGTTGTGCATTTCTAAGATTTTGTCCATTTCTTCCAGGTGGTCCATTTTATTGGCATAGAGTTGCTTGTAGTAATCTGTCATGATCCTTTGTATTTCTGCAGTGTCAGTTGTTACTTCTCCTTTTTCAGTTCTAATTCTATTGATTTGAGTCTTCTCCCTTTTCTTCTTGATGAGTCTGGCTAACAGTTTATCAATTTTGTTTATCTTCTCAAAGAACCACCTTTTAGTTTATTGATCTTTGCTATCATTTCCCTCATTTCTTTTTCATTTATTCCTGATCTGATCTTTATGATTTCTTTCCTTCTACTAACTTTGTTTCCTTTTTTTTTTTTTTGGTTCTTCTTTCTCTAATTGCTTTAGGTGCAAGCTTAGTTTGTTTATTTGAGATGTTTCCTGTTTCTTAAGGTAGGATTTTATTTCTATAATCTTCCCTCTTAGAACTGCTTTTGCTGCATCCCGTAGGTTTTGGGTTGTCATGTCTCCATTGTCATTTGTTTCTAGTTATTTTTTAATTTCCTCTTTAATTTCCTCAATGATCACTTCGTTATTAAGTAGTGTATTGTTTAGCCTCCATGTGTTTGTATTTTTTAGAGATTTTTTTCCTGTAATTGATATCTAGTCTCATAGTGTTGTGGTCAGAAAAGATACTTGATACAATTTCGATTATCTTAAATTAACCAAGGCTTGATTTGTGACCCAAGATATGATTTATCCTGGAGAATGTTCCATGAGCACTTGAGAAAAATGTGTATTCTTTTGTTTTTGGATGGAATATCCTATAAATATCAATTAAGCTCATCTTGTTTCTTCCTTTCTCTGACTTATTTCACTTAACATAATGCCCTTCAGAAAGTATATAATGAATTGGCTTACCACACACACATACACACACTTATTCCTAAGTATAAGATTTTCTATTTACACACACATACTTATGTATAAGATTTACTAATTTCATGTTTCTACTTTTGTCTTGGCATGTAGATCTTGAGTGTTTAGCAGCTCAGTAATCTCACATTTATCCAAGGGTGTTAAGGAATGGAAATCTCTGATTAAATTAGTTGAAAGTTAATATGCACATGTTCATGGATTAGCAATATTCAAAGATATAGAAACTGCATCCCAACAGGCATATCATACTTTCAACTCTTGACATACTTTTGAATCATAGCTATGAATAGAAGTTTTCATTATGCAGTGCTAGAGCTATACTGAACAAGAGATTAGTCTGAATGAATGATACTTAGATTTTTAAAATCATTAACTCACTATTAGTCTTCACTATTGCTCTAAAAGTATATGCATTAAATAAAGACACCTGAACTTCCTGAATTCTGGATGAATATGAGCTACCAAATAGAAACCACATAATATTACTAACATATTTGTGTATAGAGCTGTATTGTGAAATTTTAACATGTATTTCAAATACTTTATAAGTTATTAGAGATTGTCATACGTAATTATCCATACATTTAGTAAAGCAAGTATAAAATACTAAAAATATGTAATATTATTGAGAAATAGAAATGTATTGTATCTCATATTGTCCATTAGATTATAGATTTAATAGTACTAAAAATTATACATGTTAAAGAATTTGAGATTATTTTTATATGATAAAATCTATTTTAAATATATATTTACATGTTTTTATTTTTCTGTAAATATTAAAGTATGAAAATTGTCATTTTAATGATCACAGCATTTTCATACATCTAATAAAGACAGCATATTCAGTCATACCACATTTAAAAAAAGAAGCAGTAAATACACATAGGCCCAAATTTTACAAAAGATTAAAGAGTTTAATGTATAAAAATCTCTTCAGAATATTTCATTAGTTCTAGACAGGCTATAATAAATAAATCATGACTCTATAAGCAAAGAAATATAATTTAAATTGTTAAAAGGAGAGATTTTATAGTATAGAATGAAAATAATAACTTTGTAAGTTGCTTCTTTATATTAGAGAGTTAACCAATGAATTCCTTTAAATAATGAATTTCCATAAGACAATTTAATATAATTTTAATTGCAAATGATAATGTACTGATCTTTTAGGAATATAGACTGGTTACCAAGGTATCCTAAAACCTTACCCCCAGGGCTTCCCTGGTGGGGTAGTGGTTGAGAGTCCGCCTGCTGATGCAGGGGACATGGGTTTGTGCCCCGGTCAGGGAAGATCCCACATTCCGCGGAGCAGCTGGGCCCGTGAGCCATGGCCGCTGAGCCTGCGCGTCCGGAGCTTGTGCTCCACAACGGGAGAGGCCACAACAGTGAGAGGCCCGCGTATCTCAAAAAAACAAAAACAAAACAAAACCTTACCCTGCTCTCAAAACATATTTTGGTTCATTTCAGCAAGTGTGCTCTAATAGTCAATATTCTAAATAATTTAAGACAGTATTCATAAAATTACCCATGATGTTTGGGGTACATTTTAGTTTCATACCATAAAAAGTCTTGCTTTAGTGAACAGAATGATTCTCTGACACTATATTGCATCAGTTATCAAAAATGTCAAGTTTTCTGATTTCCTTTTCTGTGTATGTATATCATCTAATCTGTTCATCCAGTCAACCTAAATTTATAAAATGTAACATTTATAAAGAATTCTCCTTAGGAAAATAGTATGTAGCCTCCAAAAATGAATGAGGCCTGAACAACATTTTTTTTAAAGGCCCCAGTTGTTTTGTATCCAAAAATTCCATTCATATAAACTTACTAAATAGTCAGAATTAATCAATTCAATTTAGACCATTTAAAAAAAAATTTACTTATTAAGACAAAGATGAAATCTCTTTTAAATCAATTCAATCTATTTAATTATTTCAAATCTGATCTTTAGAACTTGCCTTAACATACCAATATATTTTCATCAAAATTTATAAATTTATTGTTATTGACTTGCCAAAGATAGCTTGGGCAAAATTTTTTGCCCAATGAATCCCACCTTCATTCACCTGAAATAACATGTATATAATTAATTTTGGCTAAGGCCAAATTGTTATAGGATTATTACATTCAATTTTCCAATTCAACAATGTGATCAAGGTGAGAGAACAGAGCATATTCCAGAAATATCCCAAGTAAAAGTCTAAAATCTGTTCAAAACTTTATACCACATAAGAGGACAGGATTTTGTCACAGCTTTGTGTCTCAATACCAGATATTTCAAGCTGTCAGTTGCATGAAATGCCAGCATAGTCAATAAATTAAGAATAGAGGCTAAATTATGCAAGAATAAAATATTTTCATAAATTTAAGGTATTTATGTTCATATTGTTAAAGTCAATGACATATCATTCTTTACTTTTAATTAGTTATAAATTTAGTAGCATTTCCTAATCATCTGAAAGAGAAAAGTGGTTCCAGAATGCTTTCATTCCATTTTGCCTATTTCTGAACAACACAGGGAACAAATACAAATGTTCTTCCTTCCTTTGGACTGATTGTGTGCTTTTTCTTACCATATTGGTTGAGCATTTAGAACTGGTCCTAAACTTTATTGTATTAACACTCAATAACTCTAAAAGCAATGTTACAAAAGTTTTTTTAAAAAAACTTAATGCAAGTTTGTTAGGTTATCTGTCTAGCTAAATCAAAAATCTCCAAAATAGGGGTAGCAATTGATGTGTTTCAGAACATAATCAACATGATGAAATTCTTGTTTTTTCACACACCCAAAGAACTACTCCACATGAATTCAGTGATTCAAAAATCTGGCTATTGATAAACAGCTTGATAAAAATAAATGGTGCCAGAAGAAATCATAAAGTACGTGCCACTCCAGAAGAAAATAATTTTCATTAAAAATATATATATATTATAGTAAGTTTTCGTATATTGAGCATGATCACTCATTTGGTGAGGTTTTAATATGTATTTTAAAAGAAATGATAAGTAGAAAGAAAGCATTACATATATAGAATTATGGTTTTTTAATTGAATTAAAACCTAGAGATTTCTTAAGAATCTCAATGAAACTACCCTAAAATGATTACATTTAACATTCCAGAATCATTTTTAGGATGACAGATAACTAGCATGTTAAGGACTATATTGTATAACATATTCAAGGATTTATATAAATCATTCCCTGAGCTTGAATTCACCATGTGATCATGGAATGGATTCCAAAATGGCACAATGTCAGGAAAAAAACAACGAAATTTCAATAGCACTTATATTATCCTCCAGGATTCCCTGAAAAAATGCAAATGATATCCTTTCTGGGTTTGTTTTTGCTTGTTGTGGCTATTGTACATGCACATTAATAAAGGTCATGTTTAAAGTTATATTCATTAAAAAGAAGGAGATAATATAAAGAATGTAGATTTTGAAGTTAGAGAAATCTGAGATGAAATCTCTCTATCACTTCTAGCTCTGTGATCTTAAATACTTAACACCTGTGAGTCTCAGTTTACTCATTTTTGTAATTGGAATAATATATCATTTATCAACATATATTTAAGAGATTACTATGTTCTTGCCAATATAGCTAATCCAGGGAATGTATCAATTAACAACACAAAGACCCTGACTTATGGTGGTGCAGTCTATTAGACAGTCAACAAATAAAATAACATCAGAGTTGTACAGGCTGCAAAGAAAACAATACAAATCAAATATAGATGAGAAGAAGGGAAGAGTTTCAAATATGCAGACAGAGAAGATCTCTTTGAGAAAATCTTTTGAACAGACACCTAAATGATAAGAGATCATATTTTGGATGAAAGGAACAACAAGTAGAAATACTTCAGAGGCTATAAAAAGTTGACTTAAGAAACCAGCTTTAGTTCTAACAAAGCAAGTTAGGGGTGTGGTAAGTTGAAGAATGACCCCCAAAATAACTTTGTGCTATTTTAAGCACTAAGTTTGTCGCCATTTGTTACAGCAGTGTTAGGAAGCTAATCAGAGATAAATAGTAAAATATGAGTTCAGAGGGATAGGCAGGGCATGAATCAATAGAGGTACTATGGAAGGATAATAGTGAAAGCAAGATTGCTGGAAGCTTCTACCAATACTCTAAGCATCAGATGGTAGTGAACTGGTCTTGGGTAGTTGAGGTAATTGAAGTGCAGAAAAGGTTCACGTCTGGCCTACATTTTAAGAATGTGGTGTTGACAGAACTTGTGTGGAGTGAAGAAGAAAGTTATCCAAAAACCTGGAGCAACTGGATGATTGTACACTATTTATAAGAGGAAGCTAAACCTACACAAAGATAGTAGGTAATGTTGGAAAGGGAAGCAAGAGTTCATATCTTGTTCATGTTCTATTTTAAGCAGTGGAGTTGTTTTAAATGTGAACTAATGTGTAAGAAAGAGATTCACCTGAAGAAAATGACCAGGAACAATAAGAGTGAAAGTCCCTTAGTCCTGCAACCAGAACAGGATAGTTACAGGACATCATAAAAGACAAAAGATAAGAAGTCCCTTCCCACTCCCAGGGATCCACATATGTTCTCAATATATAGCAAGGAAACAACAAAACTAACTATTATTCCTTTTTACTTTATGACTAATGTAAAAATAGTTCTCATCTCTTCTCTCCAGTTTCTTTATAGATAAAATGGCAGATATATCCACCTAGAAATTAAATTCAAGACATCTGAACTAACATCCGAGGAAAATATTGGCAGACAGAATAAAAGAAAAACAACATAGAATACTAAGTTTAAAACATGGAAGTACTAATAACTAATTTATAGGGCTGATGTAAGGATAAATGAAAGCATAAGTGAAAATCCGTAACCTCATAGAATAAAGAGGTAAATCAAGGCAGAGTTTGGGACTTCAAAGTACTACATGATAGCCAATTTTATCCTGAAGGCAAAATAGTTCCTGAATTCCTCTGATGTAACCATTTCAGAAGAGAAATATAAATACAGCACAACCAAAAGGAAACTCCTAAAAATATTAATTATTACTGAAAACAGAACCAAATACTAAGTTTTCCCCCAGTTATTAAAAGTACATAATTTCCCTACCAATATGTATATCTCTGTTAATTATGTTATTTAATTCACTTTTTAAGATAAAACTATGGGCATCAGGCTTCCCTGGTGGCACAGTGGTTGAGAGTCCGCCTGCTGATGCAGGGGACGTGGGTTCGTGCCCTAGTCCGGGAAGATCCCACATGCCGCGGAGTGGCTGGGCCCGTGAGCCATGGCTGCTGAGCCTGAGCGTCTGGAGCCTGTGCTCCACAACGGGAAAGGCCACAACAGGGAGAGGCCTGTGTACTGCAAAAACAAAACAAAACAAAACAAAAAAACAAAAAAAAAACCTATGAGTATCTATAAACAATAGTACACTTCATCCATCTTCTAAGAAAATCACTGTTTTTTAAAAGTTCATCAGATAGTACACAATGTTTTACAACAGTAGGAAAAAGCTAAGATAATTTAAATGTCCATAAATCACTGACTGCTCTTAATAAATACTAATACTGTATGTTAAGAAAAAGTGACAGTACAGGGAATCAGGGAGAAGTTATAGAATAACAAAAGCATTTAAAAAAGAAATTTGAATAACTTATTAAATGTATCCTGGAGATCCACAGTGATTGTTTCTTGTATTTCATTGTAAGCCACACATAGAAATATTAGTAATAATTTGGGGACAACAAAACATGTTATTTTATCATCTACATAAGTCCAACTTAAAAGTACATCTCCTACAACACCCATATTTGATAAGGCTGTTTGTCTCTATTAGATGTTATAAACAATCAAATAAAAAATTAATAATGGCATTTTTTTAAATGAAAGACAAATAAAAGCCACACTCAAAAGGTTATATAATGTAAGATTCTATTTATATGACATTCTGGAAAAGGCAAATATACAGGACAGAAAACTTTAGAGGTTACTATGAGCTAGGATTGGAGGGAAGGGTTGACAATAAAGTTGCAGGAGAGAATTATTAAGGATGATGGAAATTTTCCATATCTTGATTGTGATGTGGTTACATGACTCTATCCATTTGTAAACACACATCAAATATACACTGAAGAGTGTGAATTCTACTGTTGGAAATTATAGCTCCTCAGTTAACCTGACTGTAAAAAAGGGATCCCCCTTTTGGAAAGTTGAAAAACTATAGTCTTTGTTGTGGATTTCTGGGTTCCAAGAGTTATTTCAAAACCACACTTTACAATTTATTTTTAACTTATCAAATCTTTATTCAGAAATCTAAAGTTTATATTAAAAAATAACTCATTTACATTCAACCCTAAGGCTAAAACAAATAAAAATTATATAGAAGAAAGAGAAATTCTCCCAACTTTTTATTACCTTTGGTTTTGAGTTTGTTGAGAGGAAAAACAAAACAAAACAACAACAAATTTGCTAAGATAAGTTTTAAATATTATAAAAACATCAATAAAACCTTAATGTAAGTAAAGCCAGAGCACATCCTTGAAATGAGAACAAAATATTCAAGATAAACTTTGTTTCTCAGTGGCCAGCACCACACACTTAAGTTATAATTTAAAATAAGAGAGAACAAACAGATGGAGAGACATACAATATTCTTGGATTGGAAGAATCAACATTGTGAAAATGACTATACTACCCAAAGCAATCTACAGATTCAATGTGATCCTTATCAAATTACCAATGGCATTTCTCACAGAACTAGAACAAAAAAAATTCACAATTTGTAAGGAAACACAAAAGACACTGAATAACCAAAGCAAACTTGAGAAAGAAAAATGAAGCTGGAGGAATCAGGATCCCTGACTTCAGACTATACTACAAAGGTACAGTAATCAAGATAGTATGGTACTGGCACAAAGACAGAACTATAGATCAGGGGAACAGGGTAGAAAGGCCAGAGATAAACCCATGCACATATTGTCACCTTATCTTTGATAAAGGAGACAAGAATATGCAATGGAGAAAAGACAGCCTCTTTAACAAGTGGTTCTGGGAAAACTGGACAGCTACATGTAAAAGAATGAAACTAGAACACTTACACAAAAATGAATTCAAAATGGATTAAAGACCTAAATGTAAGATGAGACACTATAAAACTCTTAGAGGAAAACATAGGAAGAACACTCTTTGACATAAATCACAGCAAGATCCTTTTTGATCCACCTCTTAGAGAAATAGAAATAAAAGCAAAAGTAAACAAATGGGACCTAATGAAACTTAAAACCTTTTGCACAGCAAAGGAAACAATAAACAAGGCAAAAAGACAGCCCTCAGAATGGGAGAAAATATTTGCATACGAAGCAACTGATGAAGCTTAATCTCCAAAATATACAAACAGCTCATGCAGCTCAATATCAAGAAAACAAACAACCCAATCCAAAAATGGGTGGAAGACCTAAATAGACATTTCTCCAAAGAAGATATACAGATTGCCAACAAACACATGAAAGGATGCTCAACATCACTAATCATTAGAGAAATGCAAATCAAAAGTACAATGAAGTATCACCTCACACTTGTCAGAATGGCAATCATCAAAATATCTAAAAACAATAAATGCTGGAGATTGTGTGGAGAAAAGGGAGCCTTCTTGCACTGTTGGTGGGAATGTAAGTTGATACAGCCACTATGGAGGACAGTATGGAAGTTCCTTAAAAAACAAAAAATAGAACTACCATATGACCCAGCAATCCCACTGCTGGGCACAAACCCTGTGAAAACCATAATTCAAAAAGAGTCATGTACCACAGTGTTCATTGCAGCACTATTTACAATAGCCAAGACATGGAACCAACCTAAATGTCCATTGAAAGATGAATGGTTAAAAAAGATGTGGCACATGTATACAACAGATTATTACTCAGCCATAAAAGAAACGAAATTGAGTTATTTATAGTGAGGTGAATCGATCTACAGTCTGTTATACAGAGTGAAGTAAGTCAGAAAGAGCAAAACAAATACAGTATGCTAACACATATATATGGAATCAAAAAAAATGGTTCTGATGAACCTAGGGGCAGGACAGGAATAAAAAATGCAGACGTAGAGAATTGACTTGGTGACACGGGGAAGGGGAAAGGTAAGCTGGGACAAACTGAGAGAGAAGCATTAACATATATACACTACCAAATGTAAAATTGATAGCTAGTGGGAAGTAGCTGCATAACATAGGGAGATCAGCTCAGTGCTTTGTGACCATCTAGAGGGGTGGGATAGGGAAGGTGGGAGGGAGACGCGAGAGGGAGGGGATATGGGGATATATGTATACATATAGCTGATTCCCTTTGTTATACAGCAGAAACTAACACAACATTGTAAAGCAATTATACTCCAATAAAGTTATTTAAAAAAAAAGAGAGAGAGAGAGAGATAAGACTACAAATGTGAAGGGAAATGAACACTGGTTGGTAAAACAAGAGACTTTATGATTGCCCAAATTTTGACTTGACTTTTTAAAAGGCTAGGGGCTACTTTATTTGAGGCAATTTTCCTGCCTCATTAGTGTCATTAATTCATTATTAATTCATTATTGACTTCTCCAAAAACAAGCAGGTTATACTAAATGTATTTCAATGAACATCATCATCTCAGGATTCTTAAAATTAAGTGATAAATATATTCCAATTAAGTATAGTAAGAACTAAATACAAAATATTAATACATGTATTAATATATCAATAAATATATATCATATATACAATCTAAGGTATTGTTTATAATCATATTATGAAAAATATCAATAGATAATAATGAGTTATGATCCATTGAATATTTAGAACAAGGCCAATGTCAATACAGTAAAATTATTAGATCACTTGTATGAAATTTAAAATGTATGAATTTTAGATATTTTAATTTACCCATGGCCAATAAATGTGTAAACTGACCCAGGCTATCTTATATAAAGAGTTGACTATTTTTCACAATTACATAAATAATTTTTATACTTTTTTTCTAGGAAGAGAAGAGGAAATGAATTGAAGCTGATTAACATATACATACATTAGAGATAGATAATATTTTTTATCAAATTTCAAGTTTTTCAATTGTGCCTTTCAGAAACATAGTGCCTGGAGCACAAGTAGCAAAGTAAAAACATTAATAGATAACACATAAAACACAAACAGCCACAGCTACTAAAATGTAAGGTCCCTTAAGGTAGGCCAATACACAAAGGTAAGAGTTTACATCAGGGCTTGTTACAAACACACTCTACTAAGCTAAAGAGGAATAAATATTATAGTGGGTCCAGCTCTCTACAGATGGATGCACTTTACAAATGAGAGTATTCACTCTTGACCAATAGTGTCTCTTTTGTCATACAATCTTTGGTGCATACCAGGTTGTTGACCCAAAATGTGTATTATTATTTGTATTGATTGTGGTGCAGCATATTGCATTTTAAAAATACACCTACCACCTCTTTTTGTTTCAAGCTGAAAGACTTTTTAAAATTGACAGTGTAAAGCATGAGGTGTGGCTTCAGGACACAAATCCTTCCTAGAAATGAAGCTGAACTAAGCAGGCATTGCTTTCTCTGTCTTTTTATATTCCTAGTTGTTACAAGGGGATTCCAAAATGATACCAGCTATGACAAGCATACTAATTCTTGTGCACTTCTGGTGTTTGTTACCTGACCTGAAAAAATGAACTCTGATATAAGGAGGTAGAACTGATAAGGGGGCGGAAATAAAACCTAGATATCACATTGGCATCATATCAAAGTTGAGGACGTTTAAACAGCAGAACAGCCTAATTTTCAGTTAACCTCTATTTGATGATCACAAATAGGATTTCATCTGAAGCAGCAAATTAAATCTGAGACTGAGAAATGGGCCTGTATATTAAGATGTGTCCAGATTAATTGTTGTCCTGATGAGTGTCTGGCTTTCAGACTCAGATGTGTGTTAGTCACTATATTTGTACTGAGGTTACAATTGGTGGGGGAAATTTAACCATGGATTTTACCCTCACATAAGAACATGACTCTCAGCATTTCGGACAACATTGCTAATAGAGTTAGATGCCTGGTAATTGAATAGAAAAATAAAAAAACTTCAGTGGATAAAACAAAAGCTTAAAAAAGTCCACATAATTCCTTGTATGTCTCCTATTTTAGGGTAAAAAATTATGGGAACATATTTCAAATGCATCCATTTTGTTTGCACACAATTGCTTAAGTGTGTTACTGGATTCAGGCCAAAGTGCAAGAGGCCATTACAATTTTCAGAGAGCTAAGGTATGACAGTAAGTGATCAACTATCTCCAAAAGAAAATTTTCTTTAACATAAAAACAGTATACAGAGAGACAAAATGAAAAGGCAGAGGGCTATGTACCAGATGAAGGAACAAGATAAACCCCCAGAAAAACAACTAAATGAAGTGGAGATAGGCAACCTTCCAGAAAAAGAATTCAGAATAATGATAGTGAAGATGATCCAAGCCCTCAGAAAAAGAATGGAGGCAAAGATTGAAAAGATGCAAGAATTGTTTAACAAAGACTTAGAAGAATTAAAGAACAAACAGAGATGAACAATATAATAACTGAAATGAAAACGACACTAGAAGAAATCAATAGCAGAATAATGGAGGCAGAAGAACAGATAAGTGACCTGGAAGACAGAATGGTGGAATTCACTGCTGCAGAACAGAATAAAGAAAAAAGAATGAAAGGAAATGAAGACAGCCTAAGAGACCTCTGGGACAACATTAAATGCAACAACATTCGCATTATAGGGGTCCAAGAAGGAAAAGAAAGAGAAAGGACCAGAGAAAATATGTGAAGAGATTATAATCGAAAGCTTCCCTAACATAGAAAAGGAAATAGCCACCCAAGTCCAGGAAATGCAGAGAGTCCCATACAGGATAAAAGCAAGGAGAAACACACCGAGATGCATAGGAATCAAACTGGCAAAAATTAAAGACAAAGAAAAATTATTGAAACAGCAAGGGAAAAATGACAAATAACATACAAAGGAACTCCCATAAGGTTAACAGCTGATTTCTCAGCAGAAACCCTACAAGCCAGAAGGGAATGGTGTGATATACTTAAAGTGATGAAAGGGAAGAACCTACAATCAAGATTACTCTACCCAGCAAGGATCTCATTCAGATTCGATGGAGAAATCAAAAGCTTTACAGATAAGCAAAAGCTAAGAGAATTCAACACCACCAACCCAGCTTTACAACAAATGCTAAAGGAACTTCTCTAAGTGGGAAACACAAGAGAAGAAAAGGACCTACAAAAACAAACTCAAAACAATTAAGAAAATGGAAATAGGAACATACATATCGATAGTTACCTTAAACATGAATGCATTAAATGCTCCAACCAAAAGACACAGGCTTGCTGAATGGGTACAAAAACAAGACCCATATATATGCTATCTACAAGAGACTCACTTCAAACCTAGGGACACATATAGATGGAAAGTGAGGGGGTGGAAAAATATATTTCATCCAAATGGAAACCAAAAGAAAGCTGGAGTAGCAATACTCTTATCAGATAAAATCAACTATAAAATAAAGAATGTTACAAGAGACAAGGAAGGACACAACATAATGATCAAGGGATCAATCCAATAAGAAGATATAACAATTACAAATATATATATGCACCCAACATAGGAGCACCTCAATACATAAAGCAACTGCTAACAGCTATAAAAGAGGAAATCAAGAGTAACACAATAATAGTGGGGGACTCTAACACCTCACTTACACCGATTATCCAAAATGAAAATGAATAAGGAAACAGAAGCTTTAAATGACACAATAGACCAGATAGATTTAATTGATATTCATAGGACATTCCATCCAAAAACAGCAGATCACACTTTCTTCTCAAGTGTGCATGGAACATTCTCCAGTATAGATCACATCTTGGGTCACAAATCAAGCCTCAGTAAATTTAAGAAAATTGAAATCATATCAAGCATCTTTTCTGACCATAATGCTATGAGATTCAAAATGAATTACAGGGAAAAAAAAAACATTAAAAACACAAACACATAGAGGCTAAACAATACATTACTAAATAAACAAGAGATCACTGAAGAAATCAAAGAGAAAGTCAAAAAATGCCTAGAGAAAAATGACAATGAAAACACGATGATCCAAAACCTATGGGATGCAGCAAAAGCAGTTCTAAGAGGGAAGTGTATATCTATACAAGTCTACCTCAAGAAACAAGAAACATCTCAAAAAAACAATCAAACTTACACCTGAAGGAACTAGAGATAGAAGAACAAACAAACCCCATAGTTAGCAGAAGGAAAGAAATCATAAAGATCAGAGCAGAAATAAATGAAATAGAAACAAAGAAAACAATAGCAAAGATCAATAAAACTGAAAGCTGGTTCTTTGAGAAGATAAACAGCATTGATAAACTATTAGCCAGACTCATCAAGAAAAAGTGAGAGAGGACTCAAATCAATAAAACTAGAAATGAAAAAGGAGAAGTTACAACAGACACCGCAGAAATACAAAGCATCCTAAGAGACTACTACAAACAACTGTATGCCAATAAAATGGACAACCTGGAAGAAATGGACAAATTCTTAGAAAGGTATAACCTTCCAAGACTGAACCAGGAAGAAATGGAAAATATGAACAGACCAATCACAAGTAAAGAAATTGAAACTATGATTAAAAATCTTCCAACAAACAAAAGTCCAGGACCAGATGGCTTCACAGGTGAATTCTATCAAATATTTAGAGAAGAGAAAACACCCATCCTTCTCAAACTCTTCCAAAAAATTGCAGAGGAAGGAACACTCCCAAGCTCATTCTATGAGGCCACCATCACCCTGTTACCAAAACCAGACAAAGATACTACAAAAAAAGAAAATTACAGACCAATATCACTGATGAATATAGATGCAAAAATCCTCAACAAAATACTAGCAAACAAAATCCAACAACACATTAAAAGGATCATACACCATGATCAAGTGGGATTTATCCCAAGGATGCAAGGATTCCTCAGTATATGCAAATCAATCAAGTGATGTGCCATATTAACAAACTGAAGAGTAAAAACCATATGATCATCTCAATAGATGCAGAAAAAGCTTTTGACAAAATTCAACACCAATTTATTATAAAAACTCTCCAGAAAGTGGGCATAAGGGTAACCTACCTCAACATAATAAAGTCCATATATGACAAACCCACATCACACATCATTCTCAATGGTGAAAAACTGAAAGCATTTCCTCTAAGATCAGGAACAAGACAAGGATGTTCACTCTCACCACTATTATTCAACATAGTTTTGGAAGTCCTAACCACGGTAATCAGAGAAGAAAAAGAAAAGAAATCCAAATTGGAAAAAAAGAAGTAGTACTGTCACTGTTTCAGATGACATGATACTACCCATAAGGAACCCTAATGCCACCAGAAAACTACTAGAGCTAATCAATGAATTTGGTAAATTTGCAGGATACAAAATTAATGTGCAGAAATCCCTTGCATTCCTATACACTAATCATGAAAAATCTGAAAGAGAAATTATTTACAAATGAATCAACGGACAAAGGATTGATCTCCAAAATATATAAACAGCACATGCAGCTCAATATTAAAAAAACAAACAGCCCAATCCAAAAATGGGCAGAAGACCTGAATAGCCATTTCTCCAGAGAAGACATACAGATGGCCAAGAAGCACATGAAAAGCTGCTTAACATCACTAATTATTAGAGAAATGCAAATCCAAACTACAATGAAGTATCACCTCACACCAGTTGGAATAGGCATCACCAGAAAATCTACAAACAGCAAATGCTGGAGAGGGTGTGGAGAAAAGGGAACCCTCTTGCACTGTTGGTGGGAATGTAAATTGATACAGCCACTATGGAGGACAGTATGCAGGTTCCATAAATCTAAAAATAGTGCTTCCCTGGTGGCACAGTTGTTGAGAATCCACCTGCCAATGCAGGGGACACGGGTTTGTGCCCCGGTCTGGGAAGATCCCATGTGCCGCAGAGCGGCTAGGCCTGTGAGCCATGGCTGCTGTGCCTGCGCGTCCGGAGCCTGTGCTCCACAATGGGAGAGGCCAAAACAGGGAGGGGTCCGTGTACCGCAAAAAAAAAAAAAAAAAAAAACTCAAAATAGAATTACCATATGACCCAGCAATCCCACTACTGGGCATATACCCAGAGAAAACCATAATTCAAAAAGACACATACACCCCAATGTTCATTGCAGCACTATTTACAACAGCCAGGTCATGGAAGCAACCTAAATGCCCATCAACAGATGAATGGATAAAGAAGTTGTGGTACATATATACAATGGAATATTACTCAGCCATAAAAAGGAATGAAATTGGGTCATTTGTTGAGACGTGGATGTGTCTAGAGACTGTCATACAGAGTGAAGTAAGAAAGAGAAAAACAATTATCTTATATTAACGCATGTATGTGGAACCTAGAAAAATGGTACAGATGAAGTGGTGTGCAGGGCAGAAATTGAGACAAAGATGTAGAAAACAAATGTATGGACACCAAGCGGGGAAAGCAGCTGGGGGGTGGGGATGGTGGTGTTATGAATTGGGTGATTGGGATTGACATGTATACACTGATGTGTATAAAATTGTTGACTAATAAGAATCTGCTGTATAAAAAAATAAATTAAATTAAATTAAAAAAAAAAAGAAACTTGTTCAATCTTACACAGCCTGCAAGTGTCAGATCCAGTTTAACCTGGTGCCTCAGCCAGAGTTAATTCTAAAAACAAAAACGAAAAAACCCCAACAGTATACAGATTATATGAGCACAGCTGCTAAGAACACAATCCAACCCAAGATACAAAAACATTTTCTTTAAAGATTATAAATAAAAATTGTATTGTCTGATTATATTCAACAGAACTAGAACTTGTAATAAACTTATGACGTGCAAAATTTTATATAGAGCTGAGTTTAGTTAATTTAAAGGTAATTGATAACTGAAACCAAATTAGAATGTCCCTGGATTCAATGAAGTATCTAAACCATCTTGCAGAAATTTCAACACTGTAATTTACTATAATACCATATTTTTCTAAGCTTTAATTTTAAGCTATAATTATTAATATTTTATAGACATTTCTTCAAAACCAAATCTATAGAAAATCTAGATATTTTACAGAAATATTTTTATATGTGTGTATATTGAGAATGAACATACATGAATGAGTGTATATAGATATGAGTAATAGCTATCCATTTCTCAATATCTCCGTATTTTTCTATATATAGGATGATCCCAGTTGGTCAAATTTAGGTTATAATGCCTAACTGTCTTTTCCTAATGTTCAATCAAATCAGATAAAAAATGCATATGTTTCCCTGGTTGAAGTCATACAAAATAGTTGTTAATATCAGCTCAGAGACATTCAATCATTAGCTCAAGTCAGATGATTCCTCAGTTTCCTTGGTCTTGGCCCCTTTCCCAGGGTCTTTAAGTCACTGGGATGATATATCTGTGCTATACCAATAAAGCAGAGCACTGAATTTATTTTTAAGGCCACCAGCATCGTTCCTCTGCTCTCTATACTTGTTGATGGAACCAACATGCTCCAAGTTATTCTGACTCAGAATCTTAATGCCCTGCCCCTTCACACCATAAAAGATTGGGTTAACAAGTCTTTTTTTTTTTTTTAACACTTTATTGGAGTATAATTGCTTTACAGTGGTGTGTTAGTTTCTGCTTTATAACAAAGTGAATCAGCTATACATATACATATATCCCCATATCTCCTCTCTTTAACAAGTCTTTTTGTATCTCAAAGTGTTCCTTTCTTTTCATTCTCATTGCCCTTATTTTATTTTAATTTTTTTTATTTTTTAATAGATGTTTATTGGAGTATACTTGCTTCACAATACTGTGTTAGTTTCTGTTATACAACAAAGTGAATCAGCCATATGCATATATATATATCCCCATATCCCCTCCCTCTTGAGCCTCCCTCCCACCCTCCCTATCCCACGTCTCTAGGTCTGTAGTCTCCCAGCCAATCAATCTTTCCCTTTCCCAACAATCATGTATCTTAACACAGGTAAATGTACCCAAAAGAAAGCTGTGATGCTCTCACCTCACTCTACCATCTTTATTTGTTTCTCAGAGTAACATTTAGGGAATATGTCCCACCTTATTTCTTTTTTCCTTCTTTCTAACAAAACTGGACTGCAAATTTCCCCTGGAGCCCAGGTCTTGTTTTGTTGATACTAATCCTTTTGTCTTTTCTCCTTCCTTTACTTATATTTCCATAGGTATAAAATTCAGCTTGTTGCTATCATCTGAAATACCAACTCCTACATAAAAGGTCTTGGCCTCTTTACACTCAAGGTGGGGAATCAAAAATCTCCTCTTCCTCATTTGCTCTGTTCCTCCTTGTGGCCAGCATCAAGTTGTATTTTTTCTTCACCTACCATGTATCGGTCCTTCCAATTTAGGGAGTTTAACCTAAATACTAGGTTGGGGGTAGGCACTCTTTCTTATCTTTGTATTTCTCAAAATTCTTAAAAGATTATTTTAACTAGGGTACATGATTGATTATTTTTCATAGGTGAAAGATTGAATAGCTGGTGATTATTACATTTTCCCCTATTTTACCTATAGTTTTGAATTTTAAGTTAGCAATTTCTTATAGAAAAGAGGTCACAATTTTGTGAGTGAAGTGATATCAAATAATGTTTGCAGAGTTGGCCTTTATAAGCATACCACTATAGGCTTTCAAATTAAAACTATACAGAGAGGAAAGCTTTTTCATAAATTTGAAATTGGAATAAGTTCTTCTTTGGCTTCTATAGGAAAATATGAACAGATGGATAGAAATGACTTGACCATTACTTGTTTCACTTTGTGCTGCCTGCATAGATGGAAATTAGCAGATAGATACTTAAGTTCAATAAAACTGTTACCAAAATATCTGTTCCTATGAAAGAAAAATTGGTAGATTGCAAAAACTCAACTCATAAATTCATTCCTTTGCAATCATATTGCATTCCTTATATAAACATGATCTTTATGCTCTTGTGTCCCCTCAACGTGTTTTCCAATTCATGTCCTGAATATAATTTCCATATGCCTAATGATCTTTCCAAGTGTTTACATATTTTTAGATGCATACATATTATAAAACCCCCAAACCCCATTAGATATTTCTAAATTTTGTAGAAGACCAGAAGAACACTAGAACCCTCTCAAACTCTGTAGGTGTTTGCTTTACAGGAAATACAAAAAGTCGTTATGTAGAGCTACTCATATATGCTGCTGTAAGATGCCAAACTCACAGCACATTGGAGAATCTAAGAGTTAACCTTTCTGGTGATCTTTTGGCTAGAACACTCTTAGGAAAGAAATATAACGAAGAGGTAGACAAAAATGAATAACCCTTATTTAAATGCCACTAATATTTAAATATACCAGTAAGTGAAGCTTCCTACTGTTCCATTTAACACTCCAGCAAGAGGCTAATGAAATGTGGAGTGCTTTCTGCATCTCTTCTTAATCTGGATGCTGTGTTTAATAGAATGACCTCTTTGAAGTTATAGAACAACCCTCTTTAAGTTGAAGTCAGGAAATACCTGTTTAGCTATCTTACTTTAAACTGAAAAACAATAACTTAAATAATTGTGTGTAGAATGGCAGCTCCACAATTATTGCAGAAGTGTTTTGACATGTGCGGTGTTAATTGGGCTCTGGTTCTGTCTTGAAACTCAAGTCCAGGGGCTAAGCATTGTAAGTCCTGAGGACTGACTACCAAAGCAACACAGTTGCTAAAGACAGTTGCCTGCTAGGCCTGGTTCCAATGGGAAACAATTTCCTCTGGCAGCTTTTGAAGTTTGTTTTTATAGGAAATTGCCTCTTGGAGCATATAAAGCTAATTCATGGCAGTTCCCAGAGCTTCCCTGAACACCCAGCTGGTGCTCCCCTGTGGACACAGCATCTTGTTGACATAATCAGGCTCGGCTCTTGGCAAAGCTCCAGCTGTTTGTGTGGAGCCAGTCAGATTAGGTTGAAAGCCTCTAAATCTTCCAAAGTGTCCCCAGGAAGGGAATATAAAATGGTTGTGGTGATGTGGCAAGACCCAGGGAACATAGCAAATTCGTGACATTTGTATCTGGAGCTGTCATTATGATTCAATAACACAGAATTTGCTAGTGAATTCAACAGAGGTCATGACACAAAAGTGATGGATTATCCGTAGTTCTCTTCTTCCCACTGAATCTGTGTTATATGCTGGGTTAACTTTTCTTCGGGGGTTTGTTACGGTGCTACAAAGCCTGTTCTCCTCCTAACCCCCAGGCCATCACAACAAATATTTCTTTTTTTATGTTAGAATGCATATAAACATTTGCATAATGAATTTAAAATAAAAGAACTTTATTTCTTCTTCACAGGAAATAGTAGAAGAGAGTCATATATTATAAATTTGAAAGGGAGGATTGTTCTTAATTTGATTATTCTCCTCTCCCCGATTCATTTAACACATACTTATTAAAGAAGATTTTTAAGGACCAAAAAATGTTATCTACTCACATTATAAAAAGCAAGGAGAAAAAAAGGCTTGAATATTACCCCAGACATCTAATTTGAGAAAAAAAAATTGAAAATCAAAAGCAATATCAATTTGAAATATAAAAGAACCAGCATTTCTTTTTCTAGGTGTGAGAAATGCTAAAGTTTGAGCATAACTGTAATGTTAAATGAGTTGAAATATCAGAAACAAAGAAAACAGCAGCTGTGTACAGAATAGAGGGAAATAGAAATGAGAGAACATTTAATCACATGGGGAAACAGAGTTGAAAGAAACTGTGTATTTTTCTGAATTTGATATTGTCCATGGCAGTGAACGCTGAAGTTCAAAATGCATAGCCATATCTCCTATATCCTCGGTCCCTCTTTCTTGGCTCTGCATTTCTTAAGAATAAAAGAGAATGAAAATATGTTAAGATATCTTCTCCACAATAGTGTAGTTAAATTTGAGGACTGGAGTATCAATACATTTTGTTATGAAAAATTTTACAAATTGTCCTTTTTTCTCTTATTGCACTCTTTTCATACTTATATATCATTATCATATGATTTTTTTTTAATGTTACATGGTATTCCTTTTGTTTGGAAGGTCATCCAGGTACCTAGTCCTGTCTGCCTATCAAACTTCTTCTTAACCGTCCTGGTAATTCCACCTATAATTTCCTCCCTTTATTATGACTTCACCTGAGCCCTATGCTTATAGGCAGAGATGTTAACTCCATCTCCTGTTTCACCTGCATGAACACTTATTTCACTAAATGGTAATTTTTGCTTGCATATCTGTCTTATCTAAGAAAAGCTGAGATGTATGGGATTGGGAACATCCTTTTCCTCCCACTTTTGCTTCATTCATGTCAGTTTCTGGTCCTCTGTGGATTTTCAGTAAATGTTTCTGAATGAACGCATCAGTGTCTTCTTGCCTTGTTTCTGGCTTTCTATTTGCTATGACTGGTAGGTAAAAGCACGATTCTGGGTTATATTGTCCTGGTGTAAATTCTGGATCCCTGATGGACTAGCTGTGTAACCTTGGACAAGTCACTTTTCTGGGTCTCAATACTCAATATTCTACTTCATGTAGTTGGCCTGATGGGTAACTGTGTTACTGTATAAAAACCGCTTATAAAAGCATTTGGTACATAATAAAACCCAAGTCAGTGCCATCAATCAGCATTCTCCCCATCACCATCACCATCACCAACATCAATGGCCTGACCACCTGTGTGGAAACAGTGTGAGAATCTCCTTGGCATTTGTATACATGGGTGGAATTGCTAGTTCGGGGGGTATACCAAAATTATGA
The DNA here is from genome assembly GCF_949774975.1 of Lagenorhynchus albirostris. Lineage (NCBI taxonomy): Eukaryota > Metazoa > Chordata > Mammalia > Artiodactyla > Delphinidae > Lagenorhynchus > Lagenorhynchus albirostris. The sequence goes on along the minus strand of NC_083112.1, from coordinate 38,587,311 downwards.
AGGTCAGCTGCTTCAGCTAATGCTTTTGAAGTACTCTTAAGTGCCATATTTTTTTCCTGCCTTAGTTCCAAAATTTCTCAAAAACGAGTGCTCTTTTTAGTTTCCTTTATTTTTTTATTTAACAAATACTCACCCAGCACTTTACACATGCCAGGTCCTTTTCTAAATGCTTTATAAATATTAACTCTCCTAACTCTCATGAACTAATGTACTATTAATGGTTTCACTTTACAGAAAAGAAAAGTAAGGGACAGAGAAGTTAACAGACCTGCTCTAAATGAGGCAAATTAAGTGGTTCCAAAGATCATGCTGAGAACCACTGTATACTTCTGACCCTCACTGAGCTGGGCTCCCTTTACACATCCTTCTATTTTTAAGCCTGTCCTGCCTCCCTTCCCTTTGGTTTTCTTCCTGATTCCTCTTCTGCTTCCTTTCTCTAAATCAAGCAGTGGAGAAGGGAAGGAAGAGAACAAAACTAGGTAGTAGACAGAAACCTTTCTCTTTTCTGTGCCTTGCTTCAAATTTTGCCCTGCTCCACAGTCTACTAAAAATATGTACAAAATATTGCATGTTTCAATTCTTTATGCTTAAATGACTTTCTCTATAAATAACAATCTTCCAATCTATCTTTGTATAACTATAAGGTTTGGTAATATTTTCATCAAATAAGCTTCAAGAAGATAAAAGCAATCCCCAGGCAATAGATATAGTTACACTACAAGACTGCCAAATACATAATACCCATGGAATTTAACACCAAGAGCTTCTTCCTCTCCCTTTTTAATCAAAGAGTGCCAGAAAATGCAATAGCGATAGGGAGATGAAATTGAATACCAAGAAAAAATTAAGCATCAAAAATTAAAATTAGAGCATAAAAAATTAAAACTAAAATCAATCCACTATGCCAATTTTTCCAGTTTTGTACTCATTACCATTACTTCCAGAATTCTAAATATATATTCATGTTACAGAACATATCTTTCATTCCACATTATATTCTTTAATCTTTCACTCTTCTGTAGATCTCAACAACTCACCAAAATCTAACCAGGAAGCCATTTCCATTTTCTCCTTTAAAGGCCATCTCTAGGAACACTTCAATCATCTGAAGTACATAGTCTAGTAAAATCAACTCAGCAGTATCATGTAGTTTAAACTTTATGTTTATATAAGTATTTTATTTAATTTGATCTTCAAAAATATTCACATTTTAAAAAATGCTCATTGTTGATGTGTCGATGGTTTGGAAAAAGTAATTCTGAATTTATCACAAATAAATTCCTTGGTACATGGTCACATATACTTTAAGAATAATGTAAAATTAAGCCAGGTTTTAACAGAGAGAACTTGTTCTGATATTAATAGCTAAAATGTATTTGATATATTATATAACCTGTTGTTCTACTTCATTAAAATTGAACAAATATTAACACAATTTCTCATGCTAGTATGGCAAACTATAGTAAATAAAAACCCAGGTGAATGTTTGCATGTTAATATTACTATTGAAATAAAATATATGAGTTTATAGCCATGTCTTATTACAAACATAGCTAAATGTTAAGTGCCAAGTTTCTATTCCTATTTCACTTAAAAGGAAAACATGATGTACTAGAATTATTTAGAGCAACTCATTTTTCTATTGTGTTTATAATGTATGATGCACTATCTCTACTAACAGACATTTATTCAATCTGTGATCACTTTAAAAATAATGTCACTTATTTGAATAATTTAGAACAAAAAAATAAGGCACTGCAAATAAATTTTGATCTGGTGCAAAGAAACTAACTTCTTTCTAATGATTACCCAATCTGTGATTTTGTAAACTCCAAAATACATTTATGAGATTTTAAGCACTTTCCTATCTAATACATTTTATATAAACATCTATTTCAAAGGAAGGATGGCATTAACATTTAAAATAATATTTTATCATTAATTTCTCAATATATTTATGTTAAGAAATGACCTCTTATTACAGATTCTGAAATATAATACTTAAACATATTTAAAATATTATGTAACTGGTTATTATGCAAATCGCTTTTTAATGTTAAGGTCTAATCTCACTTCTTGCCAGATTTCTGCTTATAAATAACTATTTTACACTGCATCTAGATAAATCAATAGAATTTCCAAGATATTATGTTCTTAATTACTTTACCTTCAAAATCTGTTTTTTTCTCCAGTATCCACCCCACCCCCCTCATTTTTACCAGTATTAAAGCAGTTTCCAGTTAGTCAGGGGACAAATATCTGATCCATTTTCCACGTTTCTTCTCCTTCACACTTCACAGAGTATTGTGCCAATTACACCTATGAAATATATTCCTCTCTAGTGGGTACCCCCCAGATCCTCTGTTCAATTCTCCTACACTACACTGATATTTTGATAGACCTTAACTCATCTCCCTGCCTCTACCTCTCTATCCTCAAATCCACCTGCTCTAATATCATCAAACACTTTTCAAAAATACCTTCCTCATACTATCATCATTCAGTCTTCTGTCCCAGTTAGCTAATTAGCCCTTGAGGTCTCTACTGGGTCTCAGAGCTCTGACTTGGATTCTAAGACACTTGATTGTACCCTAGTGCATCCTCAAATACTTGTCAATTATTTTCCCCTCCCATCCTGGTCCTCACATTCTCAGAGATTGGCTCAAGTTCCCTTAAAAACTGAAAAGAATACTTAGAATATGAAGTATCCATTAGGTTTACTGATTCACCACTACCCAATCATTTTACTTCCCTATTTTTCTTTCTGGATTCAATTTCATTAGGTATTTACCTAAAAAGTCTTGGTGCAATAGACATTGCAGTTAGACACATCATTCTATCTGTAGTGAATGCTGCCATCCTGAGATGTGGTCAATTCCCCTAGAATCTCTCCTGTTCAGTCCAGGTCCTGTCTCTTTCTAGACTAGTCAAGCCACTGACGGCCCAACATATCCACATAAAAGCATCTCAAACTGCCTATAAAACATGCAGCTCCATCTTTTGAAATGATAATATACCCAATAATATGGAATCAATTACACAAGTCTCTCTTATTATACTGGAAAGATAATATTTCTTTTGAAGCAAAGGCTCTGACTCTTGAATTACAGATGTAATTATTAGAATTAATGAATTTGGACGTTCACTTAGCATTTACAAGTAGTTTTTTTTTTCTTTGAGAAATATAGTTAACCAATTCAAACATCTCTTGATGTATTCATAGGTATAGATATATTCATGTAAGGTTAATTATTGTATTTAAAACTGGTGACCACCCTTGACAAAAGTGTAAAGAGAATCCTATTATATTTGTTAACTAATCTTCATTATTCTGTGAAGCCCTTACTCAGATATAGAATCATGAAGGAAGACTAAAGACTCAACATAGAGCCAATGAATCTGATGATTTTATGTTGATTTGTGCAGCAAAAAAGCACTTGCAAGGAGGAGAAAACCACAAAATGTCGAGAGAATGGATTTGTGATATAGGAGTGGATCTGATTTCACTCTAGTAGGGCAGTTCTTCCATATGCCACTTTGAATTTTTCTGTTGTACATCTGTTGCATGACAACATAAAATGGTTGAGTTCACTATCAATTACAGGCTGGAACAAGTAAGATTTCAATTACAACAGGAGAGCAAAACAGCTGGGAAATCCCCAAGGGGGGGCACAGGAACCAAGGGGGGAAGCAGACATCACAATGGTACACTGCACACTACTAATTAGAGAGAAATGAAGTCAAGTTAAAAGAAAATATACCCCTAGATGCTCTGTTTCATAGAGACCATTTGGGTATGAAAACAGCACCTCAGTGGCTTGTCTCTGTGAATTCTCACGTAATTGTTGCCTTGTGAGCAGCTTAAATAAAAACTCTAGCATAAAAATATCTTATGTTTTTAAGACAACTTATTTTTAAAAATTCAATGTGATTAAATCTAGGCATTTAGATCATATCCATTTATTTTTAAAAGACAGGGTATCTGTAAGAGGTAGCAAAGTAAAAGAAATGAAGAAAATTATGTAATGAGTTTTTCAAAAGCCTGAAGCTTCCTAAATAAGGAATCTATAAACATAGGCACATGTAAAAGTCTGCTTAACAAACATCTTAGTCTCTAGAAAAAAGCAGGGATCCTTCTACTATGTACACAGCATGACAGTTATGTGATTTTCCCCCTATATGCCTGTTTCTCTTATGTTCAATTAAATTAACTAAAAGCAGTGTAAATTAAAACAGCATAACATACTATTGAAGATAATTTTTTCTAACATAGTTAGAATCTATCAATATACTTAAGAATTAGCCACAGGTTATAAAATATTAGAGCTCTGCAGAATAGCACATTTTCTTTGTAGTTTTCATAATTGACGTATTTCATAACAGTAATGAAACCAACATTAGTAACTTTAGAACCATACTATGTTTGAATTACCTGATCCATAACCCACTTCACTCACTTTCTTTGAGAATTCACAAATCTGGGTTTAAGAAAATAATAACTACAATTATTATTTTAATAAATATTAATGGAGACACTACAAGATTTACCCTGTAGTTCACACAAACCTGCTATCATAGTTGAATATACTGAATATAGATTTGAAGTTTTATTTGGAATTCCCCCCAAATAAATCTCTTTATTTGCCTTATTTTTCTCAAGAGAAATTTACATGGGAAGAGATAAAATCATGGCATTAGTTCAAATAAAAGATGATTAGGGGCTCAATTAGGACACTGTGGAGAAAACAGTAACATTCTAACGGTACAAATTACAGTTACTAAACAGCAATGAAGGTGAGGGTGAAGAGAAACGGAACCTAGGATTACTGGGATTCTTATCTCGGGACACGAAGGAGTAGAGAATGATGGAGGGAAATTAGATAGAAATATTATCATGCACACAATGTGATTTTTTACTAACATCCAATGTAGCTTCATTTAACTTCATAGCTTAAAATTATGTTTTATCTTAATTTTTTCCTCTATGGTATGATAGTTTTTGAAAACCAGTAAATCCTCATATAGTTCCTGATATGTCTGAGGGCAGTGTCTCTTATAAACACTACTTTATCAATGACCTGGATCTCATTTGAAACATTATTCTGGAAAAAGAAAATATATTTCCACCATAACTTCTCTCAACGTATGCACAGTAAATTAAGTCTAATGTGATTCAAATCCCAGTTCTTTAAAGCTACCTGCATTTCACAGGGAAGGACAATTCCAGACCCCTTCCCCTCTCCCCGTTCTTTTTTTCCGGTAACGTTTTCAGCCTTTGGATGACACTTCCTAAAGGAACAGTATGGGTCCTGTGGAGGCTTTGACCTACTGTAGCCCCTAGATTGTTATTGATACTTCTCTCAAATTATAAAAATGAGGAAACTTCATCTCTTTTCTAAATTGAGGATTGATAAAACTACTTCGAATTTTGAGCATAAAAAACAAAATAGAATCAATTTTGCATATAGATATGTTTTGGGAATGACCTTACACATTTATTACTCTTAATGTTTGGAGAATAAAAAATATAATATTATCTCCCAATGCTTGGGTAGTGAGAATGGAATATTGTAAAATGGTTATAAGTATTTGATAAAGAGAAAAAGGTACAAATTTGATGGTGGTAAAGGAGATAATTTTCTTTCAAGATCTGGTACTGTGGGATGTCTCCCTAACTCAGACACATTGGGAGAAATCAGTGAGTGCTTCAAAATTAAATTCAGAAACATGCCTGGCCTCTATGGAATATGTGAAAGAAGGACTCTGACAGGCAACAGCAAAATTGCAGTTGCTGAGATTGTGTGTAGCCAAGTGCCACTTCACTCTTTTTTTTTTTTTTTTCCTTTACGCGGGCCTCTCACCGTTGTGGCCTCTCCCGTTGCGGAGCGGACGCGCAGGCTCAGCGGCCATGGCTCACGGGCGCAGCCGCTCCGCGGCATGTGAGATCTTCCCGGACTGGGACACGAACCCGTATCCCCTATATCGGCAGGCGGACTCTCAACCACTGCACCACCAGGGAAGCCCGCCACTTCACTCTTGAGCTATGTTAAGCTGACTGAAGGAAAGAAATCAATTACCATTGGCAGTGAACTTCACGTAGACCCAGGTTTGAGATGCCAGCTACATGCAGGTCTGTGCCCTCAACAAAGATAATTCTGACTAAGCCTTCATTAAGGAGTGCTACTGCATTCACTGCTTTGAGATTTTAAGTGGTTGTGTTTTAAGTGTAGACGGAGACAGATGGAGAAACCTGAATATTATAAACCAACTAACATTACCAACAAAAATATCTGCCTTATCTAGTAACTTCTTCTAGAAGACCAGGTCTATTAGAGGAACATACACATGTGTGCACACACACACATAACAATATTCTCTGATGAACACACTAGAGCCTAGACATATTAAAATCTCAGGGACTACACGTATTGGACACTTGTCATTGCTTTCAGACTGGAATTGATGTATACTTCTTTTGGTTAACAATGTCCCAGATTTGCTTTGGACACACTTCTTCCTCACTTTCAATTCCTGAGTCTGAGGCCAGAGGCAAGAACTATTCAAAACAGCATCCCTGTTTTCCAGACACAGATACTTGTTCAGGGATGGGAATGTGGCCCAGTTTTCCCAGGTGAGATAGTGTGACTTCCAGGTCTAACATGGGAACTCCTGGACAAGACTGTGTGTTGAAACCGTAGGAATTGGGCCTGCTACTGGGGTCATAAAGAGGAAGGAGTCTGTCAGTGGAATAGCCCAGAGGAAAGGGATTATGAGATGGTAGCTGATGCTACTGCTTGGATTTTAAAGGAAGGTACAACCAAAGTATTGATACAAGCCAATAAATGCCTTTTGTGGGGATATCTTGTATATATGTGCATTTGTGGCTTAAATCGTCAATCTTACTTCGGTGATCCCCAGTGCGTGGCAAGACTAACAAACCTGACTAAAGCACACAGCAATGGTCTACCTTCCAATACGTTTTTAAGAGCATATACTGAGGCAGTTGACAAAGAGACTAGTGGGGTGTGTGAAAATCTGTGATTCCTTGTCATAACTTTCAGTCTAGTTAATTTAGAAAAAAACCCATAAATATCTGTACTATTATTTAATTCTGTATTTAATTACATTTTTCAAATTCTTCATTACCAACAGTATATACCTGTTTGGTTTCTAGTTTAAATCAGTTTTAAAGAAATAGACTGAAGAAAATACTGCAAATACTCTATGGGATAAAAGTCTTTAAAATGTAACATAATCTAAGTAACATTAATCAACAGTATCCATCCTGAAGAAATTCTTTGTGGAATAAAAAAATTCTAAAAATCTTATTTTATGTCAATGACTGTTGCTATTATTAGGGAATAGATATCTTGTCCTGACACATATATCTGTGCATTTAAAAAATTTAGTCAAAAAAGAAAAAAAGAAAAGAGGAATACAAAGATAATTTACAAAGCATTTCTCATATTTTTATAGATTCTTAGGTAGTTTGTTCAAAGTTTTTTCATTCTAGGACACTTATAAAATAAAAAGTTAACAGAAAGCCCCCAAACTATGAACATCCTTTTTGCCATGAATTGTGGAATAATTTCTGCAAAATAAATATTTTGTTTTACAACTCAACGTGTGCTTTAAATGTTTTAACAATTTAAAAAAATAGTTATAACAGTGCATAAAACCTCAGTTTGCACATGTCAGTACACTGTATCATATAAATACACACTCAGAGACCTTTCAAGACACAGATTAAGCTGCTAAATATGTATTTAGATACTTCTTAAAATGGAGCTCAGTACAATGATAGCTGTTATTGCCATCCAAGTATTTAGAGAGTTTAAAACATGGATTATTGACAAGATGGACCATTATACGTCCTCTGGGGCCATTACAGTGGAGCATGTAAACACAGATATAGATAATGCAGGGGGAGGAACAAAAATCAGCTTGTAAGCAATGCATAAAAGCTTCCTGGGAGCAGAATAAAGAGACTGGGTATATATTTAGAAAATGATTTGTAGAGAACTTGGGGGAAAGTATCATTAAGCATGTAAATACCTTCTCAACAGAAAAACTTAATTTTTTGTCCTCTAAATATACAAGGCAATCTCAAAGGTGGATAACTGTTGGTTAACATATTTTGCTAAATAATTAAGCAGATTACAATCTTGCAGAATAATAGAATATGTACATACATTTTTCACTAACATAATGAACCTGTTGCTTTTATTATCCACCTGAAGTACTTGAAATAGAAAACAATCCTATCACTTAACATAATTTGGGTATTTCCTGTCCCTTTATTTATTACTTTTTTTTTTTTTTTTTTTTGTGGTACGCGGGCCTCTCAGTGTTGTGGACTCTCCCGTTGCAGAGCACAGGCTCCGGAGGTGCAGGCTCAGCGGCCATGGCTCACGGGCCTAGCCGCTCCGCGGCATGTGGGATCTTCCCGGACCGGGGCACGAACCCATGTCCCCTGCATCGGCAGGCGGACTCTCAACCACTGTGCCACCAGGGAAGCCCCTGTCACTTTATTTTTATAAAGATGATTCATATTGGTAGTCCAGTAAGAGTTTTTAAGTTCCTTTCTTTTCTGTCTTCTTTCCTATTTTATTGATCTTTGCTTTTCTTCTCTTTCCTTTCTTTGCACAAGTCAACTTATTGGGCACTATACTCAGCTACAGTCCCTTTACATCAACTAAATTTCCGTCTGTGAAAAATACATAAATATTACTGAGAATGAAGCAAAATTTTTAAGCACTGAATAAAATTACCAAAATGTTTAAAGTATATTTTCCTTGACTTTGTGTGTAAATACTAAAATGATGAGATGTAATAAAAAAGAAAAGGGTCTTTCTCTAAGAGTTCCTCCAGTCTCTCCTTCCTTCACACATACATGCACACACACACACACACACACACACGCACACATATTCCAGTTGTTTCCTGATAAGATAATTTAATTAGAGCAGATTGCAAAATTCCAATGAATCATTTCTCCCATTTCTTTCAAACCAATTAAAAAAATAAGCAAAAACTACTTTCATAGTAGTTTCTAATATGAAACATTTTTTAAGTTTGATACATTAAAGCCATTAAGTCATTCTTATCTTTAGAGAAGATTCATTTTGATATTGTCTCCAAAACAAGATTTATACGAAGTTATTTTTGTACACATAACAATTCCTTTAAAGCATTCAAGGTTTTTTATAATGAAATTGATTCCGTGATAGTTTCCCTTTCCACTATGATTATAGGCCATTTTAAGTAACACATTTACTATTTTATGCCTATAGATTTTTATAAAGTGTATTTCTATTTGTATGTATTTAGCTTGATGATTGTGTGTGTGTATGTGAGAGAGAATGTGTTTATTTTTTTGTTTTAATTGTTCCAGCATCTCTGATATCTTACCACCCATGGTTTGCCCCAAATCTCCTGTAAGTGTTTTGGCATATCAGCTAAATTCAGTACCTAAAAGGAAATATTTGAATGAAAACATGTATCAGTTGTGTTGTAAAGAATGTGTTTCCCCTTTTATTTGACTATATTATAAATTGATCTTAAAATTACTAAGTTTAATAAAAATAGGGTATATTTAGAATAATGGAACATTTATAATTTTAAGATAGCTAACATATTTTTAAAATTCTTTCATTAAAATTTTCAATTCTGTTTTGCTGAAAACTGGCAAAAGATATTCAAGTGGTCAATCACATTTTATTGCATTTTATTGTATCTTAATGACCAAAGGAAAAAATAATGCCCTTTTAATTTTTTTTTTTTTTGCTAAGACATCATTAATTAAACATTTACCCTTAAGAAGCAATAACAAAAGATCTTAGGATGTATAATCTAAGTTTAATGTAGGAGTATTAATGAATGTTCATGCTCTGTCACTAACAGCTAAATATAAATTGCACTCTACTGCTCAAATCCTTTCATAAGTATGCAGTTTAGATAACTCTGCATATTTTGGGGACATAATTTCTAGAATATATTAGAGGAGCAAAATTTTACTCTCATTTTTTATAAAGAGCTTACAGTAACTTTTTTTTTTTATTTTATTTTTTTTCTTTTTTTTTTCTTTTTTTTTTCTTTTTTTCTTTTTTTTTTTTACAGTAACTTTTACTACCAAATGTTCTTCTGTGTATAATCACCTTTAAGTTGGAAGTTAGTGCTTTTAGTATATTATATATTTGTAGCTACTTTCATCATTTGTTCAAGTAATAATATTTGGATATGAAGGACTGCTCATTTTTTCTTCCAAGGTAATATTTTGTTAATATATCAATATTATGACTTGTTAATATATTATGATTTGTCCACTGACACTAAATAAGATACAAGAATACAGTGACATTCAACTGTCCAGTACAGTGTGACAGCATACTTCATATTGGCAACACCTGGCAGGGATAGTTGTTTTGTTAAACATAGCTTGCAAGACAGACTTTTTAGGGTACACTGTGTTTGATGAATGGTTTTGCACTTAGTATATACGTAGCTGTTCTAGGGGATATATATATATATATATATATATATATATATATAGTAAGATATTTAGGGATGATATCATATACAAACAGATGATGATAGAAATGATAGATAGATGATAGATAGATAGATAGATAGATACATAGATAGATAGATAGATAGAGATTGCAAGTCTTACGGGCAATGTCCTTTAGGCATGAGTGGGATGGGGGATCAGTGCTACTTTAAGTAGTGGATTCTGAGAGAGTCCATCAGGGAAGAGCGTGTGATTGAGTCCTCTGGAGGAGGCAAAGAAGCAGGAATGAGAGCTATGTAATTATGACTAGGACTCACTGCCAACAAGGAATGAGATTGAAAGAAGTCTCTGGTACCTTAAGGAGCCATCAGGTGAAGCTGCTTTTACCATCCACAAGTCTTGAAGAAGAGCTACCAGAGACAAAGCTCACAGACACTGCTGTGAACTGCTTCTGACCATGGTGCTGCCACAGTAGCACAAAGGGAATGTCAGAGCAGGCTGTGTAGATGCCTGGGCACACCCTTTCTCCTTCAGCATTAAGTCACTAATCAGGGAAGAGAAGGTCAGTCTCTAAATTGTCACAATATCCCGGAGGTCCTTCTTTCTAGAGATACCTGTTCTTTCCATCTTACCATGCACCAAGGAAAAACAATAATTCTGTAGCACTAAATATAGTAGTAGAGCTGGAGGTGAGGAGGTCATGACTGATTGCTCAGGAATGTTAGTGACACCACTACAGAAACAAATTTTGTGCTGGTAAGGTGCCACTATTTGAAAGTAAGTTAAAATAGCAAAGTGAAGGAAAAAGGTATATACAGCAAGGGAGGGTTATTATTTTCTTTGTTCAGGAAATTATTTAAAATAAATTAAAATAAATCACTTTAAAATCTACTGAAGCTTAATTTAAAGATAATTCATTTGATTCTTTCCTCTTAAGTGAAATTATATTCCAACATATTTGTTGACTTTTCCATTGGTAATGATTGCACATTCTTATATGATTGTACATTGAGCTGAAACCTTAAAACTTTTAGTTCAAACAAGGGAGTCACCTTTAACAGGAAATTCTTCTGTTTGAAAATATGCCCAGCTGATCTTTCAGATAACTTATGTGGGTCCCTGTGTTCTTCTCAAGTTACATCACAGTGTTAAACACTTTGAAACACTGTGCCTATAGACAAACCCGTCTTTTCTGAACTTAAATTTTAGACCTCCTTGAGGAAATTCTGACTCTGCCAACTTGCATGTTTTCAAAGAAATGTCAAATTAAACCAATAGAAATCTAGTTTAGGTTCTTCTAACATCTTTTGAATATGAGGCACTGTACCTACTTTCAAAGAACTTAAAAATACAAAGTGTAACAAAGGACAGTAAAGCATTTGAGAAACTCTTCTGAAATACATGCTGCCCTTAGACAACTTTCCTTTGAAATCTGCCACAAAAGCGTTAGTGTCTAGAAATATTTCAACTTATTAGTGAAAAAAAAAAAACCCTCCTCTGAATAGATTGCAAAATTCCTGGCTGTATCATAAAGAATCTCAAACCCTTTAAAACAGAAATAATAAATTTATCAACAAAGGAGCTGTTCAACATGTAACAGTAAGTTTATACAATGATAAATTGTTATATTTCTTAACAAATAAATTACTTATTGAGTGATTTTATTTTATTTTATTTTATTTTTTGCGGTATGCGGGCCTCTCACTGTTGTGGCCTCTCCTGTTGCGGAGCACAGGCTCCAGACACGCAGGCTCAGTGGCCAGTGGCCATGGCTCACAGTCCTAGCCGCTCTGCGGCATGTGGGATCTTCCCGGACCGGGACACGAACACGTGTCCCCTGCATCGGCAGGCGGACTCTCAACCACTGCGCCACCAGGGAAGCCCTAAGAGTGATTTTAAAAGAAAACTAAAATATTTAAATTATATATCCATAATGAAAATTTAAAAGTCAAATTACATGCCTCTTTTGGAAGTATGTATGGTTTCATTATTAGAAGTTTAGGTTCTGGTGTTGAACTGTCTGAGTTATGTCTACCACTGGCCCCTGACCCCAAATACACACCTTTTACTGGCTGTGTGACCTTGAACAAGTTACCTAACTTTTCTAGATTTGGACTTTTCGACTACAAATGGTTCAATGGATCATACTATTTTTCTTCAAATTCCCAGGACAACAAAATGAGAATATTATTAAATAATAATATTAAATTCCTTGTCTTAGTCTGCTTTTTTTTTAACTTATGGTAAAAGAAAATACTATAGACTAAGCACCTTAACAGCAGAAAATTATTTCTCATGCTCTTGGAGATTACAAAGTCTAAACTCAAGGTACTAGCTTATTCAGTTTCTGGTGAGAGTTTTCCTCCTGGCTTGCATATGGCCACCTTCTCCTGGTGTCTGTCACACAGCCTTTCCACAGTCCATGGCACAGAGAGGGAAAGTGAGCTATGGTCTCTCTTCTTCTTACAAAGACCCTAATCCTATTGGATTAGGGCCCTATACTTGTAACCTCATTCAACCTTAATAACTTCCATAAAGGCCCTAACTCCAAATAAAATCACATCGAGGGTTAGGGTAAAATCTGAATTTTGGAGAGACACAATTTAGTCCATCGACAATCCTTAATCATGGGTAAATGGTAGCTATGTGTAGCGATGGCTATTATAATGGTAATGATGATGATGATACTGTTGCTCACCTACTAATAAAGGGACTTGCTTCAGAAAGTGTCACCCAGCTATGGACCTGGTAGATGAAAAGTAATTAATCTTCCTTTCCCTCTCAGTCTGTTGACATAGACACTGCCAATCATCCTCCCCTAAACTTAATTACTGTCTTCATTTTCTGCTTAAACCCAGTCAAGGGAAGGCATTTGATGACCAAATTACCAGTGAGGAGGGAAAAGGAGAAATCCTGAACAGGAAAGATCTCTATAGATAATCTTTTATTTTCCTCTCTTGATCACTGTGGCTGAGAAGAGTAAGTTCTCCTGAGCTAAATTCTCAATTCTCCTTTCCAAAAGATAGCACCATTGTTACCAAAAATATCCTGTTCCTAATTGTGTAAACAAATGTTCTGTAAAGCTTGTTTCTTATCGTTATTTAATTTTCTAATATTTTTATATAAAGATCCTTTAGTAACCTGCATATAAGGACTTCATTTCCTTTTAAGCCATAAGTCACAGCACTCAAGGGGATCCCGTATTAGCTCTAGAAAGACTTCCTGGGAGACATGTTAAAAATGCAGATTACTGAACCCCGTTGCAGACCAATTTGATCAGACTACATGGAAGTGAGATCCACAAAGGCATATTAAAAAAAAAAAAAAGAAACACAGTCCTTAGGTGATTTTTATTTATACTAAAATTTGGGAGACATAGCAATTGAAGAAGAATGGGGAGAAAAAGAGAGAGAGAGATGGAAAGAGAGAGAGAGGAAAGATAAATTTTTAAAAAGCTTATTTTTTTCATTGTTAGAACTAAGTATCCTAAGAACACATCAATTATTTGTGAATTTTAATTTTAAGGACAAGAATATAAATGAAAATCTGTAGAATTATCTTCTTTAGGGAAGTAGAGAAGTGAGTAAAACTGGTCAAAAGCAACAAATAGTACATGTGAAAAAGCTTACCAGTCAAAATCTGAGGTCAGTAGTAGTAAGAAGAGGCACTACTTAGATAGGAAGATGTCCTATCACTAAGAAGGTATGCTGGTAAAAAGAATGTTAATAGGACTAGAAGTCCTGCTCTCCTGCTTCCTTACTCTCAACTAATTTCCTCTTCCTAAACTTCTGATCTCCATCTGTTTCCTTCTCTTCACTCTCTCCAAGTCCAAGGTCTCTGAAGTTCCTTCTAGTGACTTTCTCAGACCTCTAACAATGCCTTTGAGTTGGGGGAGTCTCTGTACCTGTGATGTATTAAGTGAATATGAGTCCCTAACCTAATTGTACTGTATAAAGTCATTCCACCCAGAAACTGTGTTTTCCAAAGGAAATATCTGTTACAGTAGGTGGTTGCAAAAATACTGCTGGTGTTTTTTTGCTAGTCCACTTTCACTATGAGATAAATGGGTTTGGAGGGGCTAATCTACCACATTATTCGCTATGTTTAAACACTAAATTTCTGAATGACTCACAAATGAATGTTGGGAACATGACTCATCTGTGAATCACTTTTAATGGGAATACATAGACAGAAAAATATAAAATTATTTAGATGGAGAAAAATATGGCTTCACAAAGTATACAAAGAGGGAAGTATTATTTTACATTTCAATAGCATGTTCAAAGGTAAGAAGTAAAGCCTTGAACCTGAGATGCAAAGATCAAAAGAAACACTAAAATGAAGCATGCTGTTCTTTTAGCCACTAATGTTTCTCTATTGTGAATAATTGAATATCATATTGCTTATAATGAGAAGAACAACATATGGTTAAGAGCTTGTAGTTTCTGGAACCAAACAGGCTGGTTTGAATCCTGACTAGTCAACTTCTAGCTGCGAGACCTTGGCCTTATTTCTTTAAGCCCTTATTTCTGTGTCTGTAAAGAGTAGTATTGTCATGACTATTAAATGAATATGAAGTGCTTTGAATAGTGCATGACCTGACATTTACTCAGTTGTTTAAAATTCAATCATCTCTGTACCTCTGTTATTGTAGTGTAAGTATAAAAACTTTTTAAAAATATGGATTATTATATAGATACAATCAATCTTCATCATTCATGGGTTTCATATTCATCAATTTGCCTACTTTCTAAAATGTGCTTATAAATTGACCTCAAGTCAATAATCACAACTCTTTTGTGGTCTTTTGCGTACATGCCCGGAGCTCAAAAAAAGTGGGTCTCCCCATGCACATGCTTCCAGGGAGGTCAAATAGGGTAACACTCTGTCTTCCTGATTCAGCTCTCATATTGCAAACAAGCATCTTTTGCAGTCTATTTAGTGTTGTGATTTTTTTTGCATCTTTGTGCTTTTCGTTGGTGATTTTGCTGTTTAAAATGGACCCCACGTAGAGTGCTGAAGTGCTGTCTAGTGTTCCTAAGCACAGAAAGGCTGTGATGTGCCTTACAGAGAAAATGTGTGTTAGATAAGTTTTGTTCAGGCATGAGTTAGTTTTGTTGGCCATGAGTTCAATATTAATGACTCAACAATATGTATTAAACAAGGTCCTTTAAACAGAAACATACCTAAAACAAGGTCATGTATTGATATATTAAAATGTGTGGTCAGAGGCTCACAGGAACCTAGGCAACCCTGCGTTTCCCCTAGAAGCAGTGGTTCAGTATTCACAAATTCAGTGTTTGAGGCAACTTTATAGAACATAACTGCTACCAACAATGAGATGTATTCCTTTCTAAATGAAAATCTAAACATAAAGTTTGAAAATTTAGGAAACACTATATTCTTATTTCTTGTACTTCATAGATGACAAAGTATGAAGTCATTATAAAAGTAGTAAGAGTAGATTTGGAGTCATGCCTCTAATACTAATGGAAATATGACTAGTCTGTGCCCTGTGATCATGTCCTTCTGATTCTATTTTATTGTTCAATAGTGTGGACGTGGACCATGATAGAAAAGTCATTCCTTTCATTCACCAAAAAGTGATAACATGTGATAATGTAGGAAATCAACTCTATCATACAGACTTTTGCCTTACAACTAGTATGTCAGAAATGAATAATAGATCAGGGATCACCATGTTGTAACAATGTCTTAATTGATTGTTTTCCTAATATGTGCTGAGTGCTGACAAAGTATGAATCTCCCAGTCTGCTGTGGTGGGACCACCGTCATTAAACAGTACAATTATGTTTTTGTAGCCTTCACTCATTTCCTGATTTTGCTAGACTTTTTCTCAGAGAAATATAAATAACTTTTGATCAACACAGGACCAAAATTATAGCTAACATTTATTGAGCTATTATTCCAGATATAAATTATCTATTTGTGTGTGTATATATATATATATATAATAGATAATATTATATTATATTGTAACTTTATGCATTAAGAGTTTTTATTACTCTTATTTCAGCTTAATGACAAAAAAAGAAAGAAAAACAAAACTTGGGAAAGTTAAGTAAATTGTACAATGTACATGATTAATGGTTGATCCTAGAATTCAAACCTTTGGTTAATATACTTGCCTACTGCTCTTTCTGTACTCTTTACAGGAAATGAAGTTTTATGTGTATTTATATATGTGTAAACATAAATAGACACATATGCCCCTATCTAGTCCAGCAAAGGTGAGGTATTTTTTTATGGATCAGACTTATTGAGAGGGTGAAACATTAAGAATTCTATAAGTTATTCTAAAAATAAAAGAGATAAAATCATAAACCTCAAATCAGTATTGATAATGGTTCACCAGTTTCTTTCTACAGAGATGTAAATGGGAAAATAGGGATCATTTGAATGCACAATAGTTACGGGGTTTTGGCTTAGTGAATGCTGCTTTACTTTCAAATTTAAGAATAGAGGATTTTCTTCAGTCCTTTGACTTTCCACAATAATAAATAAATAATTTACTAACTCCAATAACATGTATAAATAGGAACATAAAAAAAGTGATACTATTTTGTTGCTTTCTAGCACACTGAAGCAGGTTTGACAGATGATAGATTAGTTTAAATTAAATGTTTTATCACCATTTTAGAGACTGTAAAAGAGAGTAAAATACACTGCACTTCAGAGGAAATGGACAAAAGTTGGAGATAATCTTTTTTTTAACTTATGAAAGCAATGGGAGCTCAAATGCATTTAAGACATCTAGTCTTAGAGAATAAATATGAAACAGCATGGTAATTAGTTTCTCTGATCACCTGATTATAGGTTATCAACCACAATAAATAGCTTCTTTTGAAAATAATAGTTTTATGACTGGAAAGTATTTTCTGAAACCTGTAGCAAAAAGATTAGAATAATAATTTTTCCCTGTGTTTCCTTAGAGGCAGGATTATTATCCTGTACATTCTCACATTGCTCTCACATGGTTATTATCCTGTACATTCTCACATTGCTTTTTCTCTGGAACATCATAAATCTCCCTTAAATTTTTAATAAGAGGTATATCAACCCATCCCTTTGATTCTGCACCACTGTCACAGGTACCCAAATTAGCAGGTGATAGAAGCCAGAGATGGAGTTATGGGAATGGAACACCCATTGTAAATATGGATATTCAGCAAACATCTTAACATAGATATCAGCAATATTTATGCCACAGTTATGATACTCATCACCTTCTCTCCTCTAAACTTTTGTGATCCCACCTAAAAGATATTTCTACAATCATACCTTCCCCTAAAAACTAGGTGAATACACCCTTACCTTGATGGGGAAGGAATTTACCTTGGGATGAAGGGGCATATAACATTGAAGATTTATTTATTTTTTCATGTAAAAATTAATAAAACTTTTCCTTTTAAAAACTTCACATAATTGAATATAAGAAATTTAGCAGTCCTTATGTAAACATTAATCTTCTTGAGCTTTCAACCTTTTCATTTTTAAATAATTCTATAGTTATTTCAGTCTTACAAAATTGTTTTTTACTTTAAGCCTCCATTTTTCAAGAATTTAATCATACCAATTAAGTTCTTCCAGCATACATACTAAATTCTCCACATCTTAAATTCTGTGATCTCAGCATGCTAATTATATTTTCTAGCAAAGTCTTTGAAGAGGTCAGAGGCTACTGAGAGGCTTGTGCCTTATGATAAATTCACAATCTATGTTTGACTTTTGAAGTTCAAATGACTTCTTTGCTTTGGGACAAATAAGCATTATTCCATTGGTAAATTTGATTTACTGAAAACTCTTAGAAAATAAATGAGCAGTCAAGATTTTTTATTTGTTTTATTGATTAGCAATAGATGTGTAAGGGTGTAGGAATGGAAGAGATGAAGAAAAAGAATGTTAAGTAACCAGAAAGCAGTCTGTGTAAAAGCAACTGCCTCGCTTGTACATTGCAGAATTTTTTTTTTTTCTCATCAAAGCAGCAACTTGTGGAGGTACCTAGGGAACAAATATAGACCTTTATTCATATTGGTGTATTTATACCCTGATATAAAATATAGGTCACGCGTCAGAAGTTTAAATACACTCCTTCTTCGTTTTGGTCTGTATATTTATTTCTCCTTGTCTTCCTCCTCTTCTTTTGTTTACTTATAACCATCTAATTCCAACTAGATAAGTGATTTCAGATTACATAATATTATTTGATAGGAATAATAAGTGTAGTAAACATTAAAGAGTCATGGATCATTTTCTCCTGTGGTTGTATCTTTGGAAATATGATCCACACACTGAAAGTATAACATCTCCTCTTCCAAACTCATAGACAGACTGGAAATATCTGCCTTGTCCACAGCAATAGTCCCAGAACTTCAAATTGAGTGAAAAAGAGAAAAACAGGCTCTCAATAAAAGAGCTGTTTATCCCTTATCTCATACCTAATAACCCAAGAAACATCCCACCATCAAAATCCTAAAATGACTAGAATGTATGTAATCTTTCTTTCAATCCAGTTAGTTAATGTTCCTTTCAAACAATATCCTTACTGGGATGAATAGCACAATTAAGTTAGTAAGTCACCTCTGCTTTTTTGTAAAATTTAAAATAGGTAAATTTATCTCTTTTTTATTATATTTATTTTATTTTTTTGGTTCCTAGAGGAGATTATACTTGGGAGTGTATGCCCTTAATTAACCAGCTCCATAAATGTGAACAAATGATAGGACAGTTACTTTCAAACATTTGCTAAAGTGATTTTTTTTCTAGAAATCAAATTTGATCCTTATAAAATGTGCTTAAAATATTTCATTGTCTTTTTTGTTACAGGCAAAATGTCCAAATTCCTTAGTATGATGTAAAGTTTGTCTGTAACCTGTATTCTTATATTTCCAAATCCATCTTTTGCCTTGATCACACCCGACACAATTGGGTCCAGCCACACTGACTTGCCTGTATTTATATTAAGCCTACAGATGCAGGCACATATTTTCCCTCTCTCTGGAATTCTCTTCTTTTTTTGCCTGACTCCTCTCTTATATTTTAAGAATCATCTCAAATGTCAACACACTTTTGAACTTTTTCTCTACCCTGCCACCTTCAGGTTACCAGTCTCCTCAAGACAGGGTTTTCCAAGTCTTTCTGGATGTTCCCAGAGCTCTGTGATGTCTTCTATTTTCAGAATTCTCATTTGCTGTAATTATTTGTTGCGTGCCTGCCTCCTTGATTAGGTAAAAACTCTACTGTCTCCATTGATGTCTGTTTCCCAGAGCTGAGGAGAATGTCTGGCTCAGAATGGACACAATGCCTCATCAGGTCCTTCCCGTTCTCTTTCCTACTCCCTCCAATATCAATTTTATTAAGTTTACATAATTACTGTATATTTTGTTTAACATTTGATAGTAATAACTGGTGGAAATGAGCTTTGGGGAGTCTACTACTCAATGCTCTGAATATCAGATACTTGAAAAATCTTTTCAAAACAAAGACATTCCTGCATGACTCTATCAATACCACCTTCTTGAATATGTGAGCTTCATAAATCATGATATTTATGAAAAACAACAAAGGGCTGTTTTGCAAGTTTATGCATTTGAAAGTAGAAAATACAAATAAAACTCTTCCTTACTCAAGTTACTAATTAGATTCCTAAACACTAACTATATTTCATTTATCAGAAAACTTTCTATTTACCAGGCACTCAGATCTCTATTCCACTGTTGTTAACATTTCCTTTTAGGTGTAATAAATAGGCACTCTGATTCACTGTTTCTTTGCTAGGCATTTACTCATAATTTCTCTTGATGTCTCCATTTAAATGAGAATAACTTTTGAAGTGCCAACACTTAACCAACATTATAACTTAAAACACATTTTAAGGGTAAAATTTAGATTAGGTAGTTTTAGGAAATAGCTCAAAAATTATCTTTACTTTTTTTTTTTTTAATTGAGGTAAAATTGGTATAAGCTTATATACATTTCAGGTGTGAACATTATAATTGGATATTTGTACACACTACAAAGTGACCACCACCGTAAGTCTAATTAACATCCATAACCGTACAATTGATCCCCATTACCCATTTCACCCTCCCCTCACTCTTCCTCTTTTCTGGTAACCACTAATCTGTTCTCTATATCTATGAGTTTGTGTTTTGTTTTGTTTGTTCTTTAATTTTATTTTTAGATTCCACATATAGGTGAAATCATAGTGTATTTATCTTTCTTTGTTTGACTTATGTCACTTAGCATACATAATACCCCCAAGCCCCATACATATTATCACAAATGGCAAAACTTCCTTCTTTGTATGGCTGAGTAGTATCCACTGTAAATATGTATCACATCTTCTTTATCCATTCATCCATCAATGAACACTTAGATTGTTTCCAACTATCTTGAAGTTTTATATTCAGTCTTTAAATGTTCTCAGGAATAGAAAGTCTGCATATGTTTTCAGGCTTAAACAAAAATTATTTGAGTGCAAGTTTAGAGCAGAAATTTGGTGATTAAACTGGTATAATATATACTACTACTTCTGGTGAAATAACATAAAGCAATCAAATAAAGTAATTTATTCTTGTGCTAATTGCTAACCTGATTGTGAAGGTATTACTAAAACAGAAATTTCAAAATTATTCTGAGAAAATAAAGTATAAGAATAACTATATAATCCAAGAAGAAAGTACTTAAAAGAATACATTCCAGTGTTATTGTCAGATAATTGCTGATTTCTTTGTAACCTTTTGGCTTTAAGGAAACACAATCCTACTAACAAAACATGTTATAACTTAAAGATGCACAAGACGCAGACCTACTAGAGAATGGACTTGAGGACACGGGGAGGGGGATGGGTAAGCTGGGACAAAGTGAGAGAGTGGTAGTGTACATATGGACATATATACACTACCAAATGTAAAATAGATAGCTAGTGGGAAGCAGTCACATAGCACAGGGAGATCAGCTCAGTGCTTTGTGACCAGCTAGAAGGGTGGGATAGGGAAGGTGGGAGGGAGGGAGATGCAAGAGGGAAGAGATATGGGGATATATGTATATGTATAACTGATTCACTTTGTTATAAAGCAGAAACTAACACACCATTGTAAAGCAATTATATGCCCATAAAAATGTAAAAAAAAATTAAATTAAATTTTTAAAAAGCCCATTTGAATGTAATGGATCTTCAAATTTTTAAAATTTACAAACATCTACAGCCTGTTTTTATTATGACATGATGCATTTTAGGTCCTCAGTCTATTTCAGTACAAAGTAGATTGGATTACAGAGAAGTATATATGGAAATCAAGAGTTAGCCAATCATTTAACATTATGCAAATGACAGGAAAATGATAGTGTCAAGGTTCCCAAAGTAAAGAATTTCCATTTCCCAACAATGCCAATGTTTAAACCAATCTAACTGTAAGTCCTAAGTGGAATCTATTTTTGGCAAGGGATCAAAAAAGAGAATCTTTTCACAGCTAACCTTCAGCTACATCAATGAACTCACTGTCCACAAGAGCTCGCTATATCAAAAAGCATATGGGCATGGGCAGCAGCCCCTGGTGCAATGCCACTTCTGTACCTCGTTGGACTGGGAAATGTTGCTGCCTTTGACCCATGGTCCACCTAGCTGGTGAGCAGAGTTGACACCAGTTTCTAACCCAAGTTTTGCAGAAAACTAACATGAGACAGTGTGGAAAGCTCTTGTCAGTGCCACTGTACTTGATCTGAAAAGACACAGAAAAATTCACATTCCAAAGCTGTCAGCTTGCAAACTTTAAGCAGAAAGAAAAACCTCACTTTAAGAATGTAAACAAGGATGGTGAAGGTCTCACTATCTAAAGATATTAGCATGCAAGAAGCACTCTGGCAGCTTGAACAAGGCAAGGCAGTGGCAAGCCCCCTGCCCCATTGTAAAAGTAAGTCTACCTTGGAGACTCCTGGCACTGCCTTCTTCCTGTCAGGTACTTTACCTGTGATTGCAATGGCAGATTTTTCAAAAAAGTGAAACAGAGGCCTGTCTCTTTAGAAGCAAGAGCAGTCTCTCTGAAAGAATCAGTTTGGTGTTTCCAGGGGAAAGGTTATTTCTTTACACCTCTGAAGAGGGTAGATAACAATAATAGAAAGAATATCAGGCATGAAAAACTACATTTTCCTGGACCCCTAAAGGAAATCATGACACAGCTGTGAAGCTGGTTCTAGGAGCTAACACACTAATTTATCCCACTTCAATGCATTGACTTTCCTCCTCTGTGAACTGGCATCCCAGCTGGGAAAAGAAATGTTTACTGAGACTTGCTGAATTTTATTTACAGGTCTTGTGGACTCCTCCTAAGTTTCAAAGAAGAGATATCTCTAGTGTTGATGAGATGTGGGGTGGTGTGAAAATCACCCAAATGTACTTGAAAGATAGCACTCTTGTGACCTAAAGAAGGATAATATTGAGTTAAGTGTGGCACTTTGAGTTCATCCAGCATAAATATCAGTGCCAAGGCAATCACATGGAGGGCCCTTGGGATACTAGGATGATAAATCAGAACTTGGAAGGAAGCCTCCAAAATTACCCTGATTGCAGTGCCTAAGGAACAACTGATTGAGCCTTCTATTAGAAAACTTTCCCCATCAGAAAATAGAGGAATATTTTGTCACACATTATCTTAAAGATCTGCATTGTTACAGACATTCCTATTCAATTATTTATATATCCTCTTCCTGGTAAATCTCATCTGATTCTCTATCCTTTCTAAATGTCATATGAGTTTTACTCTCATACTGGCACTGATGTTAACATTTGAAGGGGGGAAAGGTTGTACTTAAGTTTAATAGATTTCATATTTAATAATGCAGTCAATAAAGTCTGCCCACTTAATCAGTCAAAGGCTATTCCACTCTGGACATGGAATGCCTCTAGTGAGCCATGTTGTTTCCATTACACACAATTCACCCATTATTTTCAACTCAGAAAAATAGTTTAATATTTCCAGAGCTTTACTTATCTATAAATAAGTAAAATGGCTTTTAAATAAATGAAATAATTCTGGCATTATACTTTATACACTATCATTAACAAGATCACAGAACAAGGAAAGAAATTCAAATCTATATGGGATTTGATGGACTTACAGCACCTGATAGAAAAAAAAAAATCATTGTTAACTTTTATATTGTTTCCTTTCTCTCTGGTGACAAAGATTCTTTGCTTGATCAAACTTTAGTCAGTTTCCTAAAGCTTCTCCTAGGCTCATTTCTGCACTTTCTTGTAAAATCCAGTTTTAAACAGAACCCTGCTAAGTCAGCTTAACCACAACCCCTCACTCTCCATATCTGATCACCCTGGATATCTGATCAGGAATCTGATATTCCTTCTCCTCCACCATCCCCCTGATCACCTGATGCCTAAATGCCCTGGCCTGTCTTCAGCAAGAATCCTGTTTGGATGGTTTAGTCAGAACACGCCTTACCCCTGACATTTTCTCTTGGTAATATTCCGTCAACTGACCCCCATCCTGCTTCCTGGCAAAAATCCCCTCTTGCCCATGCTGTATTTGAAGTTCAACCCAATCTCTCTCCTTCACTGTGATCCCATTGCCCCGGTCCCTATACCTTTGCAATGGTCCTGAATAATGTCTGCCTTAACATCTTTAACAATTGTCATTGATTTTTTTTTTCTTTAACGCCTGCAATTTCTCATTTTATAAAAGGAGAACTGCAAAAGTGAAAACAAAAGGAGAATTCTATAACCAATCATGGACTCTAACATGGCCATGTATTGTTTGGTGTGCATTCAGCTTTACAGCAATATGCCATCATTAGTGGCAACAATATTACTCTAAACAGTATTAACGGCATTGCACTATTGCCTTTACATTAGCTTTGTAGCCATTTAAATAATATGTTCTTAAACCTCAGTTACTAATACCTCACAATCTTTAGAGAAAGGGATAGTGCATGTCTAAACATTTTTTTTTTCATACCTTGTAGGTGTTCTATTAGCTCAAAAGGGAGTGCATTCAAAAACAATTACTGTGGAAAAACTTTGATTTTAAGCTAGGAAAGAGTTTATTCAGTTACATGTGTTTATGATGAGTAGATGTAGGGTTGTAAAGCATACTAAGTATAGTGATTCTGAGAATAAAAAAAAATCTTGCTAACATTTCCTATTACAGAGAAACAAAAGACTTAAGTTCCCTACATTATTGCCTATTTTGAAATTTCCATATTTTGATATTTGGAGAACCTTCACCCAAATGGCTATTAAACATAGCTCTTTCCCTGGAAGTTAATATTGAGAGGTGTTTTGCTAGTTTTTATTTAGTACTAAGAATAAAATTAATTGTTTATTCTTTTTATTAACGGTTTTAAACTATCTGAAATGTAAACTGTTAAGGAAATGAAGCCCTTTCTTTGTTTCCCTAAGTCATTAAGTTTCAGTTGAGTGTTTCCCTTCTCAAAATGTCTCTTAAGATGCTGCAGACTGGGTTGATTCATTTGCATGCAGAGTATCCTCCCTGCCTATAGCTTTCATTGCATTTGTCACTCTGTATTATAATGATCTGTCTGTACTTTTTCTTCCCAACTACTCTGTAAGTCCTTTAAAGCCAGTAATTTTTAATGTAAAAGATGGAGTAATTTGCCAACAGAAATTATTACGTTGCATGTGACATGAGTCACATGAATCTAGATTCATGAAATGAGCACATCTCCATCAAGAAAGAATCTCCATATGACTCACATCATTGCTGTATCCAAGGTTTTCAATTAATACATCTTTGCTACTCTAGTTTTTCATCTTCCTGCACACCCTAATGTTGGCAAGCAAGAACATTTTGAGAAATAATTATGAAGGAAAAAACTGGACTTTGAGAAAATTAATTGTATATTTTTAGACATTTGAGCAAAAATCACTTTTGGGGGGGTTTGCTTTTAGCAGCCCACTACAAGTAAGAAACTCTTTTCTGTACAATAATTTATCTGTCTTAACAGTGGGATATTGAAAGTCACATTTTCAAAGTCACAATACTCTATTTCTGTAAAAATAGTTGGTATCATTCAAATATGTAAATATTCCTACTGAGAGGTTAATTTAGTTGTCTCATAAGTCTGGAGTACGGTTGAAAAAAAAAAAAAAACAGGATCTAAAAAGAGATTGCTTAGAGTCTAATTATGCCTCTGCCCTCTCTGGTTAAGTAACCTTTGGAAAGTTACTTAACCTCCCCAGGCTTTGGTTTGCTCATCTGTAAAACAGTGGTAATAATAATAACCACCTCTGAATTGGGTTTTGAGGGTTAATTGAGATAATGCAGGGGAAAGGCACTTAGTATACTGCCTAATAAATAATGAATGATCACTGAGACAAATCCAAGGAAATCAACTTACTGATTTTATGTTTTCCAAAATAAAACTATGGTTAAGCACATTCTGAAATACAATTATTGGGATAATATCTAATGCTAATAATAATAATGCCAACATATGAGTTATTTGACATGCAAAATTTCCAGGGAAATTGGCACCATAGAACATTTTAGGAAGTTATAATATTAAAAAAAGGACTTTATAGTATTATAGGAAATGACAGTGCAAATATTCTGTATGGTATTTCTCATTTTCTTGGTAACAAAGGGAATATTTTCAAGGCTCTTTGGTCATTGAGCCATTCACATTCTGAGGCTCACTCCATGCCCCTCCCTCCCCTCAAAAAGGGGAAGTGGAAAGACAAACACAGACATTAGGTGCTTTGAAACAAGAACAACTTTATTCTAAAATTTATGTAATTTTTTTTGTTCTCATAATTGAAGTCATTTAAATAAAACAGTGATTACTGATGACTCATTCTCAATATCTCATCATGTCACTACCAAAGCACATTCAAAATGTATTTGGATATTTAATATACTTCTTTCATTTATATTTAACTCTATCCAAAATTTGTGAGCAAAATCATTTTCAGAGTAGGTAGAGCTCATGTTTTCCTGCCCACAAATTTCTCAGATGATGCTCTCTTCCAATAGTCAGAGGGCTCCTTTAGCGTTTTACATGGGGGCTAGCCTGCACTGCTTGTTTGTTTGTGTTTCAGAAAAACTGAGCATTAATCAGGTCTGAGAGTGTTTTGTGTGTTGTTTTAAAAATGTAAATAAACTTGAAAGCTGACCAATTGCCTGGAAAATACCAAAAAAACACAGTTGCTGGAAAAAACTGCTAAGGAAGAAAACCCAACACATGTTCTCAATCACTTTGTCATGGTAGAAAGTTTGAGGAAGGACAAGAGTTACAGAACAATAACAAATACAAGGGGAAGGAATTTGCCAATATCTTAAAGACAAATCCTTCTGATTGAGTTTTGCAGATACTTTAAAAATTAAATGTATCACTAAAACAAACTCTTCATACATTGTTTTATTCTTTCCTAAAAAAATATTGTCTAAATAGTTTCAGAACATGATAAAGGACTTTAAAGTTAATTTTACAATATGGTTAAAATAATTTACCCTAAAGCATGTTACAGGCAAAATAAGCTCACTAATGGGGACTTCAGGTATATGGGTGCATTTGCATCACAAAAGAATACTGATAATATATTAACCAAGAATTCAGTCCCAGAGTGATGTGTTCTCCTATTATTTTTGTAGTAGTCAAATTTTTCTTTACAATTTTGAACATATCATTACATGTAACAACATTCCAAGTTGCAATGATTTTATTCTCAAAATGACTCAATAATTTTCAGTAATTAGAACCTACTGGGAGGAAAAAAATGATGTTGCCTGATCCTTATTAGTTTTTCTTTTATAGGGGGAGATTTTTATATTTTACTTTTATTGGAGTAAAGTTCATTTACAATGTTGTGTTAGTTTCAGGTGTACAACAAAATTATCCACTTATACATATACATACATTCATTTTTTAGATTATTTTCTCATATAGGTTATCACAAAATATTGAGTAGAGTTCCCTGTGCCATACAATAGGTCCTTTTTGGTTATCTCTCTTATATATAGTAGTGTGTGTATGTTCATCCAAAGCTCCTGATTTGTCCCTCCCCACCACGTTTCCCCTTTGGTAACCATAAGTTTGTTTTCTATGTCTGTAAGTCTGTTTCCATTTCGTAAATAAGTTTGTGTCTTTTTTAAAAAATTAGATTCCACATGTGCATGATATCATATGATATTTGTCTTTCTCTGTCTAGCTTACTTCACTTAGTATGATAATCTCTAGGTCCACCCATGTTGTTGCAAATGACATTATTTCATTCTTTTTTATGGTTGAGTAATATTCCATTGTATATATGTACCACATTTTCTTTATCCATTCCTCTGTCCATGGACATTTATGTTGCTTCCATATCTTGGCTACTATAAATAGTGCTGCAGTGAACATTGGGGGTGCATGTATCTTTTCAGATTATGTTTTTCTCAGCATATATGCCCATGAGTGGGGTTGCTGGGTCATATGGTAGTTCTGTTTTAAGTTTTCTAAGGAACCTCCATACTGTCCTCCATAATGGTTGTACCAATTTACATTCCCACCAACAGTGTAGGAGGGTTCCCTTTTCTCCACACCCTCTCCAGCATTTATTGTTAGTAGACTTTTTAGTGATAACAATTCTGACCGGTGTGAGGTGATACCTCATTGTACTTTTGATTTTCATTTCTCTGATAATTAGTGATGTTGAGCATATTTTCATGTGCTGTTTGACCATCTGTATGTCTTCTTTGGAGAAAGGTGTATTTAAATCCTTGCCCATTTTTTGATTTTTTTTTTTTGACATAGAGCTGCATGAGCTGTTTGTATATTTTGGAGATTAATCCCTTGTGGGTTGCTTCATTTGAAAATATTTTCTCCCATTCTGTGAGTTGTCCTTTAATTTTGTTTATGGTATCCTTTGCTGTGCAGAAGCTTTTAATTTTAATTAGATCTCATTTGTTTATTTTTGTTTTTATTTTCATTACTCTAGGAGGTGGATCAAAAAAGATATTGCTGTGATTTATGGACAGCTATATGTCAAAGAATGATATTACAACATTCCCTAACACCATACACAAAAAATAAACTTGAAAAGGATCAAAGAGCTAAATGTAAGGTTAGACACTATAAAACTGTTAGAGGAAAATATAGGCAGAGCACTCTTTGACATAAATTGCAGCAATATCTTTTTATACCCACCTCTTAGAGTAATAAAAATAAAAACAAAAATAAACAAGTAGGGGAAGTTTTAATTCTTTGACTTCAGTCTATACAGATTAGATAATTTTCAGTGGATCTCTGCCAGGACACATCACAAAATATCTTCCCTATCTCTTAGGGCTACCTGATGAACATTGCAGAGAAGGACTTGTGCTGTGTTGGGAGTGTCCATTTCTTTCTCAAGTTACTTATAAACTCTTGAAGTATGGCAGTTGATCCAGAACTGATGTGTAGTAATAGTAAGTGATTGAGTTTTTTAAATATACCCTTTAACATGGATACCCTTATCTGTTTTCAAAAATTGGTTTTGAGCCAAAAATTTATGCAGCCTATGCAGAATTAAAGGCTATCCCTAAATTTTGTTTCAAGTTCATTAACTTAATACAAATTTTCATTAAAAGTGGGACTTTAATTATACTTTCCATTACTAAGTTAAAGAATACTGAAGATAAAACAAATATCGTATATTATTGTGTATATGTGGAATCTAGAAAATTGGTATAGATAAACTTATTTGCAAAGCAGAAGTAAAGACACAGACATAGAGATCAAACGTATGGATACCAAGGGGGGTGGGGGGTGGGATGTAATGGGAGACTGGGTTTGACATATATACACTACTATGTATAAAATAGATAACTAATGAGAACAGACTGTATAGCACAGGGAACTCTACTCAGTGCTCCGTGGTGACCTAACTGGGAAGGAAATCCAAGGAAGTGAGGATATATGTGTACGTGTGGCTGATTCACTTTGCTGTACAGCAGAAATTGACACAGCAGTGTAAAGCAACTATACTCCAAAAAAGAAAAAAAATACTGAAGATAAAATATGTTGGGTAGATCACTTTGCTATGATAGGAGGAAAGAGAAACAAGAACATTGAAGGAAGAAAAGAAAAGGAATGTATTATTTGTTAAATGAGGATCTGTTTCTGTTTAATCGTTTTTCTACAACTAACTTCGGAGGAGATATAATCTTGAGGGGAAAAACTTGCTCCCATGTAGGTGGATACCATCATTTCACCGTAGACTTACACTAAATTTTTGACATTTTGAAATCCAACAAGCCTAAGGCAAAAAATTATTCTAAGACAATGGATATTAATGCTAAAAAACCCCAAAATGTATCTGTACGGTTCTTAAACTGTTTCTGGTAATGATCAAATCAGTGCTCTGTGCTGCATTTTTTTTTTGTATTCAATAGTAAATAGGGCTGGTTACTACCCCAGTTTTTTTTTGAGCATTTTATTCTTGAACTCACACAGGAAGAAAGAGCAAACCAGAAGATAAGTGATCATTTTCTTGTTAGTGGTTCTCTCTCAGACCCTGAGGATCCATCGTGAAATAAGTGTTACTCATGGTCGGTCTTTGTGTAAGTTAAAATCCCATTAAATTATTTCCCAATATCTATTGAGGCACATGCCTAATGATTATTAATATTCTTTCTGGTGATGTTTATGGATGCAGAACCAGGGAACAGTTTGTCTCAATAAGAGAAAGTAAGACTGTAGAATGATATTTGGGTATCTAAATATTTAAAATACCTGATTGTTTATCTCTAAGTAATATTTCTTCCCTTGAAGGAGACTGCGGAGTACAATGCTGAGTTACTGAATAGCATATGATTTAATATTTTTACATGAATCATAAAATGTTAAAGACAAAGCAGAGGTATAGATGTGTGATGAGAAGAGCTACAATTTTTTTAAAAGCCCAGAAACATGAAATGTGCTGAATAATTGAAAGTTGCTGAATAATTGAAAATTGAGAAGGAAAAATAATTTGTTAAGCTAAGCCATTCAAAAATATATCCGAAATGTATTAGCATGGAAAGTATATCAAGCTATCATCTTTCTTTGATGACTTGGATTTTGCTATTGCCAAAAAGTAAGCCTTTTAAAAATCATTTATAAAATAAATCTGCAAGGGTCAAGTAAAGAATATTGAGATGAATATTTTCTGACAGTATGAAGTATTATCAATTTTTTGAAAAAATACAAATATTAGTTTTTATTCTTTCATTTTTCCTTTTTAAATCAAATATTTAAAGTCTGCAGTTAGTTTTATAAATTGCTGAATAAATAATGTGGATTTTTATTAATTTGAATTTTGATTAATTAAAAGTTTATAGTATGTACTCACATAAATATAATTGGTAGGCTGCTAAAATGCACGACATTATTTCAATAATAAATTAGCTAAAGTTAAAATCACTCTCTAAGTAGCTTTCCTAGACTGATTTACTGTCATAATACAAATGCCAAAATATAATGAATGATTCGAATTTCACTGATACAATATGACATCTGACAGTTAATAATGGGTTCCTAAAACTGCTGTTAAAATGTAATATGCAGTACAAATTTAGCACGGCTAAATTCAATATTAGTCTATGAAGATAACAGTACAACTGGGCAAATTAGGTAATTTTACCATGACAAAATACTATAATTAGTTTTATAATTACATCTATTTACATGGTGAATTTCGATAATACTAACTCATTTTCAAGTCATCATGAAATTTTTATAGAAGATAATATACAATTATATGTAATACTACAATCATTTAAAATTATTGGCTGTGGTTTTCATATTGTCTTACAGAAGAATATACCCAAATATACCAATTTACCTTCCTTTTACATATTTTAATACATATTTGAGGAATACCAACAATCTGAAAAAAAAAATAATTGAGAACTATAGAAACAAAAATGTGTTGAGTGATTTTCTGTCATGGTATGAGGAAGGAACATCATAGACATGAATCCAGAGTGAATAAGGACCAAAGATGGATATTGGACATTAGAAATCTAATCTGCCCTTGAAATAAACTTTCTGTTATGTGCAATGATTAGGGGACATATGGTATAAGAGTATGGCAGGAGTCAATTTACTCCAGTTGGTAACTTCTGTTCACTTCAAGGAAAAGTTGGGGAAAATAAAGCTTATAACTGATTTAGTGAATAGGTATGTATTAGATGCCTATGATATGCCAGGCACCATGCTAAGAATTATAGCATTTAAAAACACAAGAAAAATCTGATTCTTTTTGAAGAACGTACACACTAGCATTATAAATATACACATAAATCTTTATTAAAGTTATATATACATGTATGTGTGTATACATATATACAGATTCTGTAGATATACATAACAACAATATTTGCTGTGAGAATAAAATATGTGATTAAATAGGCCTGGCTCAACTAACTACAGAGTAAAATTTTGATTCAATCAAACCACACATTTTCATGCATGAATTTACTTGAAAGTAACCATAGATCTTCTGCCTTTTCCAGGTCTGACTTACAACTGACAGTCATGGTCCAAGGCTGCCCACCATTAGATATCCTGCATCACCATTCCAACTCTCTTATTGAAGATAGAACATTTGAGGAGGTGATTTTAATATGACAAATTAATGCTGAATTTAATAATTAAAATGAGAAGTTTTAGTAGTGTTCTTGTCTTATCAGAGCCTTAATAATTATCATTGTCATGACTAACATTTGTGAAGGCCTATAGTTGGCCAGATGCTGAATACATTATTTTCCAATCTTTCAAGAAAAAAAATAGAAAGCCTGAAGCATGGAAAAGTCAAATTACCTAAAGTTTTACTGCTAGAAAGCCATACAGATGGGATTTGAACACAGATTTTCTGGACTGTAAAGGCTAGAATTTTCCATTTTCATTCTATCTTCCCATCTATCTTTCTTGCTCATATGCTGTGCTCTAATAGAAATATTTGAACAATGATCATATTGCTACAGAAAACTGAGGATTTACTCTGTACTCTTCCAAGCTGAGCTTTTATACAAGGCCTGTTATATTTTTGATTGACATTTTATTTTTGGTTAAGTATTTGTTCATTTCACTTGAATTTGCAAAATCTCATGAAGCACCCCCACCAAAAGCACACACAAACCAAACTTACACACATTTTTGTCACCCTTTTTTTACTTTGCTTACTACTGTTTCTCTATTACCTAGAAGACTGGGGATAGACTATGGACTCAAAAATATTTGCGGGGATGAAAAGAAGGACAAGAAGAGAAAGGAAGTTTGGGTCTATAGAGAGGAAATGAAGTCCCATTAAAATACAATTCTTTCTAATTCCTCTGTGAACATAGAGGATAAGAATAATAAAATGATCATGCTGGTCTACCTCTGTTTGTTACTCTGGTCCTTGTTGCTTCAGAACTGGATTTTTGTGATAGTTTTCTAATTCATCTTTCTGAATAAAGATATGCTTTCATCCATCTGCCCATACTGCTGCCAGAGTTGTCTTCTGCCATACCTGAATGCCCATGTCACTCTGATTGTAAATTTCTTATTATTCATCTTGATCATATCTTGATCTTCCCTAGTATAACTTTTGAGAACTACTTCTCGGCACTCACACAAAATCAAACATTAAGTCAATGCTATTTCATCTCTCTCTCTCTTTTTTTTTTTCCCTACAGTTCTATTCCCTTTGTCTGAAATATTCTGCCCTACCCTCACTTCATGGCAAACTTCTCATCCTTCCAGATTCTAGACACAAGTCAAAATTTACTTCCATTTAATGACTTCTCCAAACCTTCCAATCAGAATGAGTGACAATTCTTTCTACACATACCTCTAGTATATTCACAAAACTGTTTTGATTATTTTAACATGTCTGTCTACTACTAGACTTTGAATTTTTGTAGAACTGTCATAGTGCCAGATATTGAGGATTCTCAGTGGAGGATATAAATATGAGCCAAATCTGAGGAAAGAGTCAAAATTAATGGTGTTGCTGATCTACTGTAAATCTTTGATTTCAAGAGGACAAAATGTGCCTTTTGTTATGTGCCACAACTATTTTATTACCAGATCTACACAAGTGTAAATGCAATTAATTTTGTTCATCTCTTTAGTGAATCAATTCATACAGAAACATAAGATTTTATTTCATTTTTTTCTCTAGAATGTTGACCTTCTCTTTTCAATTCTAGTTTTGATGACTAAAGCTGAAATAATTTTACGATTTCTGGCTGTACCCATATCTCCAGAAAATATCTAGCATGGTTATAATATTTGGGAAACCTTGAAGTATTATATGTGGTAATTCTTCATAAAGTCATATAGTCCTAGGAAAAAGATGGGCATGGCAAATTAAAAAGCCACAAACAGCATGAAAGAGAGTTTAGAAAACAAAGTAAGTCTTTTTAAAAAATCACATATTTTACCTATATTCATTCTCTTAATAATATTATTTCTTATTTTCTTTATATCACATATTCTTCAATGAGGCCAGTGAACGTGTATATGAAAGCCAATATGATATCTGAGCACAGTTATTAATCAAATTCTTTGGAATACAACTTGCAGGTCTTTGAAATTAAATAGGTATGTTCAAATATATTGACCAATTCTATTTACTCTTTTCTCTAGTTACAACTTACTTAAAGAATGTGCTCTTAGGAAGTCAGAAATATTTTTTGCAACAGTATAATAAACCTTGGTATGAAGTGGCTGAAGAGATGATGACAACTGACAGATTTTAAAATTAAATATAGAGATAGATCATGCCATTTTTATGGATGATTATAGGGGGGAGGTATTTCCCATTTTTAACATTAAGAGTCCAATACGTGAGTTCTAACATCTAATACCTTAATGTGTGTATAGATACATTCTTAAAAATTACCATTAAACATATGTAATAATATAAAGTATTTCCTTTTTCTTCATTTATTCTGAAAAACTTTACCTTGATCTTAATATCCAAGAAATAGGTAAAGTCAATTTAACTGGTGTCTGAATAGGATTTGTTTTTGGGAACAACATTCATGAGTCAGTCTACTTATTTTATGTTATTATGGCCTACTATGAAATGTCATGTAATATCCATAAAACACTTTAAAAAGCAGGAGTAATGCCATTTTTTTATATATTTAAAATATGTATGAGTTATTTTCTTTCACTACTTCATTTTATATTTTAAATATAAAGTCTTAAGCATTTAAAATGGAAGGAATAGTGATTACCAAACAATTTAATTTACCATTAATATGAGAAATGCATTTACAAGGACAAGAAGCTCATTACAATCTGTTCTATGTGGAACATTTTTCCTTGCTATAATTTTCCTTTTAATGTGGCAGGCTTTTCTCCTAATTTCCATGCATTGATCCTATTGAATGCCATAGATCTGGTTCACACCGCTTCCTCCCAAATAATATTTTTAATATTTGAAGACAAGGGAGGTAGGGATAAATTAGTTAGAAGCTTGAGGTTAGCAGATACAAAAAAAATTGAAGATACATAGAACACACACAGTTCCTTTCCCCATCTCTTCTGCCAGCTTCCCAAGTCTTCTTGTTTTCCAAGTATATCAATTCCTGTTTGACACAGGAGATGATGTCCAGATCGCTGCCACCACCCAAGTTGAACTCCTTCGTTTACACTCCATTCTAGTAACACATTCTGAAAAGTTTGTTGCCCAGAATGGGTTGTAAAAATCTACATATGATTTGACCAGCCCCACATATAGTCAAATCATTAAATTCATTAATATAGGTCCATCTATCTTAATCTAGCTTAAGAAAATATTTTCCTTTTAAGTAACAATCTAAACCTGCTAGATTACAATGAATCATGACCAATTTAATACTCCAAATCTTATAATTTGATTCACTGCAAA
The DNA here is from genome assembly GCF_949774975.1 of Lagenorhynchus albirostris. Taxonomy (NCBI): domain Eukaryota; kingdom Metazoa; phylum Chordata; class Mammalia; order Artiodactyla; family Delphinidae; genus Lagenorhynchus; species Lagenorhynchus albirostris. The sequence continues at coordinate 38,551,921 of NC_083112.1, read as the reverse complement.
GCTAGGTGAAACGCATGTTCTAATTATATTTGTCTTTAGTCCTAACACATATATAGGACATCTTATATAAAACTGTTAAATTCATTTTAATTATTCAAGTCTGTTAGAGATTTTCTTTAACCTGATTCTGTCGTCTACTTTGTAGATTTTACTTCATATAACATGCAGATATGATAACCTTACCTTCCAGATCTCTATCAAAGTTAATAATAAAGTCAAGTTAGAGTAGACTAGGATCCCAAGTGGTACTGTGTCACAATTTTACAAATATAATATATATATATATATACACATATATATATACACACACACACACACATACATACACACCCACACAAAACAATATATAGAACTCCAGCTTACACAGCTATCACATCGAGATCACTATAATATTGTAAAGCTGTCAGAAGTAAATGAGGATGCCTAGGGAAATGTTTGGTTTAGAATAGGTATTCAGTAAAATATGCTTGATATGATTCTTTTGGGGCTAAAACACTAAATAAGACTCATTTAATTGGGCTTTTGAAGACTTCCCTAAGTATCAAATCCACAACAAAATTGTTGAAATATTTCAGACTTAAAAGTTCATTGATTTTTTTTTTCCAACAGAGTTTTAGAGGTGAGGAAGGTAATAGATTGTGTGTGCAAAAGTGAACACATGTGTTCATGTGTGTGTGTGTGTGTTAGAGAGGGGGGGTGGGGTGGAGAGTGTCTATCAGAACATCATAAAGCTGGTATCTTTAGGAGAAACAGTGTTTCATAAACTCATGAAATCGAAAAATTAGCTTCAAGCCACTAACTAACATCTATTGTACCACCTACAGGGGCAGTATCAACATCTTCCCTAAAGGAGCTAGGCCTAATTATAAAATTTTCTCAAATATGATGCCAGCAGCATTCGAATAGCAAGATGACTTTGCTAATTCAAGTAGTATAATTCAAACACATGGCTCATGAATGAGGGATTACAATATCACAACCCACTGTGTACAAATCTGGTTCCAGAGCTTCGAGTGTGTGTGAAAAATTAATTTCATATTAGATATAGATCCACATGCATCTTCTAACAAATTATTTGGAATATTCAAGCATATGTTCTGTTTTTCTTCCTACGCAAGGCAGCAGGAAATTGTGCACCCTGCTGCTTAGTAAACATCAACACGTTTGGATTCTCATGGAGTGCACATGATGCCAGATACACAGAGCATACAAAGCAAGGGGGCAGAGGCTGCTGGAAACATTTTCCTACTTCTCTACTCTAGAGAGTGTGGGCAGTTTCCATTTCAGTGTCTATTTCGGTCAAAAGGACTTCACTATGTGTTTTTAAATGTCAGCCAGGGAAAAATTTCTACTCACCATAAAAATCACATTTACCCTGTCTTATCTATGTAATCCCAAATGTTTGTTACCTACATTCTAAAAAGTAATCTGACCCCACTTTATTTATAATTTTCTGTTAATAATTTACAACTATGTTCATTAATTCTAAGGGGCAAACCGGCCCTTTCATATTGTTTATATTAGAATATATAGATTATTATAGTTAGCGAAACAATTTGGGGGATCTGGAATACATACTTTCTCCCTAAATGCTGTAAACATGTTAGGTGTCAAGCAGAGTGCCATGTTCTAAAGTCCTACCTTTCTCTTGAAAGATAGCCAATTCTATTTGTTATAAAAAGTTAAGTCTGGATTTTAAATTTAGATATTGCTGACCACCAAAACAATTCATCAAGGCATTAAATGTCATTGTAAATTCTGTTTTCCTGTCTTGTCATCATTATAAATGGTAATGAATTGACTAATGCCTTATGGGAATTATCACAGTGTTCAGTAGTTGATAAAGTTATTCAAAATATTGCCAGGACTTACTTAAACCAATGACTAGAACTGATTAGACTTTGTACTGTGAATTAAAGTGAATGCTATGCATCAAGAATCAAAGAGGAAAGAAATAAAAAATACATTACTCAATTGTTGTGCATCTGTCTTTCAGTGTAAAATAAGAGCATGACTACAGATCAGATTCAGTTACTGCTGATTAAGAAATAAAGCATGACATAAAATCTTTGCCTTAGAAGCAGTGAAGCAAAAAAATAAATAAATCACAAAACATCAAATTTTGTATTGTTAATTCAAATCTGGCTTCTTGTCTCTAAATTCAAATGCACTTCTCTGCTCTTCAGTATGTCAGCAAATGAACTTAATTTCTAAGGGATGAATTAGGAGAAATTTCAGTTTCCCCAGTATTTGATATGACTTGATTTTTGTTTTTGTTTTATGGACTTGGACATAAATGATGATTTTAAGTTACAGTGTGTATAGCCTAATTAGTAGTCAAACTAAAATGGATAATAAAAAGACGTATCATTAACTACGTTAGAGAAATTATTTTTGAAATCTGTAGAGAGGAGAGACTTCTAAAGATCAAAATGTATTTAAATATCACCAGGCAAAACATGACTTTAAAGTAAAAGAAAGATTTGATGGTTTCACATATTCTACTTTTATTAATATGATATTTTTCCTTTTTCTTAAAGTTATATAACTTTGAAACACTGTACTGTAATCCAGACCGCTCTTATTACTTGATATTGGATCCCTCTTAGATACTGTAATGGTTTTATGATCTAAATATAAAAATAATATTACCTACCTCAGAGATTTAATTAACAAGATTATATAAGACAATGTATATGAAAGTTCCTAACAATTCTTAATATTCAATTAATCTTAGCCAAATTGAAAACTGAAAGAAAATGCATTAGTTGAAAGACAGGATAGTCAGTATGTCTTTCTGAACATAAAAAAAATTTCTATTAAAAATAACGCTGTATTCTATAAATAAATAATATCGATAGCATTAGAATAGAAAGCAGAATTTAAAGAAATATAAGTCTGAGTACCACTGGATTACTTTCTCTTGCACTTAAACCTCTACAAGTTTCCCGAAGTGGTTTTAAACTCCAAGGAAAATTTCAAATCAGAAATGGTCAAAGAACTACGGATATGAATTTATAAGCCTTGGAGTCATCAACTTTAGTTAATAGGTTTTTGGGGGTTTCCTTAGGGTAAACTACCTGCATTCAGCCAATTCCAAGCTTCAGAGGATATTCAAATAATTTTCATACCAGTTTCTCCCTCTAAGCATTCTATACCTAGTTTTATGTTTAAACCAACACTTTAGTCACGAAACAACATCTTCATTGGGCTGCATCTTTCAGGTAAATGTTATTTGATCTTCATGGAGAAAAAAAGACTATTCTTCAACTCCTTACAACCTACATTTTTCTTTTTTTCTGGTGAGTGGCTCCTGTGAATTCAAATACCTTATCTGGGACCGTATTCTTCTAAACTCAGTAAGAACAGGAAACGCTTCCATATTTCAATGACTCCCACAAGCCCTTTCACCTTAATGGGTGCTTAAATTAATTTTTGCCTTGCTAATCAGAGATCAAAAATTAGAGAAGACAGACTTTTAATCTAATACTCCCCTTTCCTTGGTTAGTAATTTGAATGCAGTCTTCATTCCAAGGGATTTTTAAATATCTTCAGAAATAGCTTCACAGATAATGACAGATACAAAAATAAGGACTGTGTTCTGAATGAGAGAGTAGAAGATGCAGAGAGTAAAACCTAGAGATGAGTAAGGGCAATCAAATTTACAAAGAGGCTAAACATAGGAGCAGCGATACTAATTAAAAAAAAAAGGAAAAGAAAATCTTTTCATATTTGGGCCTTGAATGTCTATTTTCATTTTTATGGAGTATGATGTTGGGTACCATGGTGGAGAGGCAAAATAAACAAACGGGCTTTAGTATCTGGTCCTGAAAGTAGAACAGGGAATAGTTGGCAAATTATATATTTTCCAACTTAAAACAAAATAAAGTATAAGAAGGAAAATCTATTTGTAAACAGAGATATTACAAAGAAAGATAATCTTTGGAAATTTGAAATTAAGAAGAGATCTTGTTGCTTTTAAAGTATAACAAAACAGAGATCGGAAGGTGAGGAACAGAGTACAGAACAAACAAAAACACTAGAAGGATGTTTTTTTCTTTTCTAATGGACGTCCACTTCTAAATTAGACAGGGCATCATGTGCAGAGAAGACATCTAAACCAGGAATGTATGTATGAGTGTGGGTAACCTAAGGCTATGATACACTGCCATTTAGTGTAGCAGAGGGGAGGCATCACTGTGAAAGTATAAAACTGTTGTTCATGAAAAGCTATGCCTCTCCCATGGAGAAGACAGTCACTTTGGAAAATAGACACTTAAGCAGATTTGCTGTGACCTAATTTCAAAAGAGTAGAGAACAGTGACTTATTCTCAAATTAAATGAAAAAAATCTAATGCAAAATTAATGATTATGCTTCTCCTATTCTGAATTTTACCATGTTGAATAGTAGGAATTTCCACTATCAAGACCACTAGTAGAGGCATTCTCTAGGGTGGTAGAATAACAAACAAGTACAAGTCTTAAGCTAATTTTACAGCTGGGTACATAATTGGTTTGGCAACAGTCATAGACCAGGCTTTACTTTAAAATATATTCTTATGTTGAAAATAAATGAATAAAAATCAATATGCCTAGAAATGAGAGAATCCAGAAGAAGGAACATGCTTGGCCCTAGTGATCGGCTACAAATTATCATTCTTTTTTTTTTTTTTCCTTTGTGAGACATACACATTCATACATCCCTACACATGACATTTGCTTTGGAAAATAAACTAATGTACTTGCAAATATCAAATGGCAATTTAAGATTAATTATGTGTAAATAACATTAATATGTAAGAGGTCCATTTTTCCACCTTGCTCATTTTAAAAATAACCTCAACTGAAAGGTATCTTTGACAAAAGATGGTTCTACTCATTTGCCCAGACTTATAGATAGGAAGGAAACATGAAAGGAAATATCAAAAATGAATTTGAGACATAACACATCAAGCATCTAAATGAATTAAAAAAATTATTCAAATTATATTTACGATAGATTGCACAATTACTAATACTATAAAATTAAAAAGCATCATAGAAAATGAAATAAAACATCCTTTAGAATTTATGACACATTTAGATAATTTAAGTGACTTGGCTCGAAGACACATTTTAGAAAGTAGTTTAGTACAAAAGAATTCAAACAAATCCTAGAGCCAAAGGACAAATCCAAAAAAAAATGCTCACGGATACAGAATGAGAGAAAGTAGATGTTATTTCTGAAAGTAAAAGCATTCAACCCAATGCATAATGGCAGTGAAGAACAAACAAGAGCTTGGCTGTATTCTGCTATTGAAGTACTACAGAACAAATCAAAGTAAGTAGAATAATGGTAAAACACTGGCTGGATTCATAGTATTTACTATATGACTAGTACTATGTTAGGAAACTATGGAGAGGCCATTGCTTTTAATGTCCATGAGACACCAAACACAGCTGCCTACAAAGCCCCTGGGTTTAATCATCCCATGATGTTCAAACATCAGACTTCATCCCTTGTGACAGCAACAACTCCAAAATAGAGGAAAATTGATAAGGGATGAGATGTGTGTCTTTCAAATGGGATGGTCCATTCTTAGAAACTGAAAGCTAGAAATCACGAGCAGAGAGGTTTTGAAACTTCATTAGACTAGAAAAAAATAGTAGAAAAACAAAAAATTATATTACTGGGAGGAAAGTAACATAAGCTTTAATTTAAAGCAAAAAGTCTAATTTTATTCAGGTATCTTTCCCAAGCTCTATTGTACTTAACATTTCATAGTCCTGATACAAATAATCTTAATTATCTCAAATTATCTCAGGGTGTGACTGCCTTTGACATACAAGAAAAAGCAATCCCCATCTGCAATATAAGAAGAACTGACTGACATAGTATGTATTTAATTTACATAGTGTATAAAAAATAGGTATTGATTGGGAAATAGAGTCATGGAATATATTTGGTTATTTGCCTTAACATATCATAATAATTCAAAAAATTAATTCAGTGAATTGCTTACTGCTTACAAATTCCTGATGATAAGTTTGATGTTGTGGTGACACTTGTAGGTCCTGAAGCCACAATTCAAAACCCAACACTAACCCTGCTTGTGTGACCTTTGACAAACTGCTAAACCTTTCTACACCTCAGTAGTCTCTTCTGTAAAATATGGGAGATTGTAATAATTTTGAGTTTTAAGTGAAATGTTTCATGTTAAGTATTTCAGACATGCCTGACAAGAATACTTGTCAACTAGCAGTAGTGAGGTCATTTATGTAATATCTATCTATTTAAAGCAGCTAACTGAACTACTAGTAGAATACTGTAATTTGCAATTTTTATTTGTGATTTAGGGAAACATTTGAAATGTTAATAAGAAATACATAACAATATGTAATTCAAAGCACGCTGCTTTCAGATATTTTACAAAGGAAAACAACAATAAACATCTAAAAATGGGTTCTTGTATAGGCCCTGGGAAATAATATGTTTTCAAACATTCTAGCCCTAAAACTTTAGGATTATTTCCAATGCCTTCTATAGATATTTATATTTTGTATATACTTGAATTCATAACCACAGAAATGGGGCTGGGGAGAAAGAAAAAAAAAATAACTGTATACATGTAATACGGGGAGGGAAATACTGCCAGTGTTAGAGTTGGGTAAAGCATAGTAGCTTTATAAGTTTAGCTAAGATAACCTTAAGCTATGCTTTCAAAATTCATGGCCTGTTCTTAATTCAGTGGTTGTAGTATGTTATGCATAATCTATTAAACCTGTATGTAGTACAATCCACTTTTAGAAGCAAATTTATACTTTTCTAAAACATAACATACTGCCATATTACTTATTTGGACTAGAAAACCAAGTCACTGATTTCAAAATTAAGTAGTTTTCTGTCTCCATGGAACTTTGGCTTCTCAGAAATTCTCTTGGTGGCAATATAATTATTTCTGAACCTAACATTTATCTCATGTGCCACAAAGAAACTCTAGTTAACATTTTAAGAAATCTAAAAATAGTCTACTCTTCTCTAAATTGAAAATCTTGGTTGTCATGATATGCATTATATTTCCTTAGTGTATTTCTGTTCCACAAACCAAATGTCTTTGTCATATCAGAATCTTGCCTGTTCTTCTCAAATATCAGGTGAATGCTGCAACAAAATTTGATAGTGCAGTTCGTTCATGCTTTCTCTACCAGATCAACTCAATACCTCCTCTCTACCTTTCCAAATTTCCAACATTCATCAAGGCCTGGCCCTGTTTTCTTTTTCCTTTACTAAAGAGAGGTGACATGCATTCCTGTTCCTACACTCTAAACTATTGTATTTACATTTTAATTTGACATAACATAGAATATAAATGCCCTAAAAATGGCATGTATGTAGATATGATTTTTCTCAATTAGACTAGCACTTGATAAATATTTGTTCCATTTTGTGTCTCTCAAAACATATCCAAAAAGCTGGTTTAAATACAAGGTGTTGGCAACTACTCTTTCACCATGACACTAATGAATGGGAAAGATGTACAGTTATAGGAGGACATTATTCAAAAATAAATAAATCCCATAAAACAAAATTGTCCTCAACAAAATGTCTGGGTACATATGTTCTATCTGCCTACACTATCTTAATTAAAGATGAATAATGCTGACCTCATGAAGTTCTCAAAATTTCTTCTTTCTTATGATGTAACAGTTCACAAACTAACAACTTTAACTATCTAGAGATTGACTTCCAAACTCCTTATCATGACATTCAGTGTTCTTCAGTATCTGGATAATATTAAACTTTTTTTTCCCATTTTTCTAATCTTTTTTTTTTTCAAAGCATGCTACACACATTCAGTTGAGCCAGGGCTCCTAACTATCCCCTGAAGCTCTAGACAGAACTTCAGTTTATGCTGTTCACTCTGCCTAGAGAGACCTTTATGTACATTTATATCACCTCTAAGAGGCTGATCTGATGCCACCTGCTTCAGGAGAATTCAGCTTTTCCAACAGTTGGAAATAACCCTTTATACCCATGTAAAACTTGAACACAGAGTCAGCTGCTTAGAGACTTACACTGTGTTTTACTCATCTTATGCTTATGATGCCACAGGTATATTGTCAGATGCATAATCAGTGATAATGCAGGTCTGTGTACTTTGTTGAAAGAATTTGTCTTAATCTCAAGTATATAATGAATCTTGAATACCTCCATCCTTCTTCCTCCAACAAAATAGTCACATTTTACTTACAGATGGAGAATATTCTAACTCAGTCTTTCCCAAGTTGTGTTCCATGAAACATTAGTCATATTAGATGCCCCCTGAAATAATGGTAGTGTCGTATGGGACAGTAATGAAACACAGAAGCTTATTAAAAGGGTAAAGATGTCATCCAGGAAAGAAACCTTTTACTATACCAGGGGTTCTATTCACTTGTTTTATTGTTGCTGCTTTTCTCCAGAACAACATGTCTGGGGACATAGTTTGGGAAGTGATGTTCCAACCTCTGCAGAAGACCAGCTTCTTTTGTAACATAACTGCATACTTATACCTTTATCCCTTCCCTTTCCAAACTGCTGCCCTTCTACCTTGAAGTTTTTGCTCCTAATTGACCACCTATCGAATTCCTAATTATCACTCAATATAGGTATTAAATATCACCCTCTACTGGTTCTTTTATTTGGCCTCTATCAGAATTTAAGTGCTTCTTTCTTTGTGTTCTCACAGAACCTACAATACAGTAGACATCACATGATTGTTATTTATTTTATACTTGTCCCTGATTCCTAATTTATGTGAGTGTAATATCTTGCACTCATCAGGCAATCAAAATTGTTTGCTGTATTGTACAGCCACATGCAAAGGAATGAAACTAGACCACTGTCTTACAGTGTACACAGAAAGCAACTCAAAATGGATTAAACACTTGAATGTAAGACCTGAAACCACAAAAATTCTAGAAGAAAACATAGGCAATATGCTCTTTGGCAATTATCTTAGCAATATCTTTTTGGATATCTCTCCTCAGGCAAAGGAAACAAAAGCAAAAATAAACAAATGGAACTACATCAAACTAAAATGCTTCTGCACAGCAAAGGATCCATCAACAAACCAAACAAAACAACCTACCAAATGACAGAAAGTATTTGCAAATTAAATATCTGATAAGGGATTAATATCCAAAAAATATAAAGAACTTATACAAGTCAACAACAAAAAAATCAAACAACCCAATGCACAGAGGATCTGAATACACGGAAGACATACAAACGGCCAACAGGCACATGAAAAGATGATAAACATCACTAATTATTAGGGAAATGCCACTCAAAACCACAATAGGATATTACATCACACCCATTAGAGTGGCTATTAACAAAAAGGAAAGAAATAAGTGTTGGAGAGGATGTGGAGGAAATGGAACCCTCATACACTATTGGAGGGAACGTAAATTGGTGCAGCCACTATGGGAAACATTATGGAGATTCCTCAGAACATTAAGAATAGAACTACCATATTATCCAGCAACCCCTTCTGGGTATTTATACAAAGAACATTAAAACAATAATGTGAAAAGACATATGCACCCTTATGTTCACCACAGCATTATTTACAACAGCCAAGATATAGAAACAACCGAACAGCCCATCAATGGGTGGATGGGTAAAGAAGATGTTGCATGTATATAGATTGGAATTGTATTTAACCATAAAACAAGAAAGAAATCTTGCCATTTGTGACAACATGGATGGGCCTTGAGGGTATTATGCTAAGTGAAATAAGTCAAGTGAAGAAAAATACTGTATGATTTCATTCATAAGTGGAATATGAAAATTAACAAACAAACAAAGTAAAACAAAGCAAACACACAGATACAGAAAACACAGTAATGGTTACCAGAGGGGAAGGGTAGTAGGGGGAGAGCACAACAGGTAAAGGGGGTCAAATGTATGATGATAGACAAAACTAAACTTTTGGTGTGGAGCAAGATATAGTGTATACAGAAGTTGACATATAATGTACACATGAAATTTATATAATGTTAAAAAACAATGTTACCTCAATAAAAAAATACGTGCCATGTTGAAATAATCTTGTGAATTAGGCTGATTTCCTGTGGTCATGTGTTGGGAGAATGGGTTGGTGGCAGTTATGTTCATTTGTGGGGAGAAAAAGGTAAAAGGAAAGATAGCATAAGAAAGGATGCCAAAGCTAAACTGGCTTTATATATTATATTATAATATTTTTATTAGATGACATTATATTGATAGCTGCCCAGATATGTATAAAATAAATGCTTTTATTGTATAAATGTATAAAATAAATGCTTTTGTAGACTGATCAGGTTTATAATATTCTCAGATCATTAGATAGAAGGGATTCCTTTGAAAAAGGGGAAAAAATTAAAGATCTGCCACATCCACATAATTGATAAAACTGTTCCCTCTTCTCTAATTCCTCTTGTTTTTTCATTTCCCAAAATAATACTGTCTGAAAGGAACAAAATCCCTTTATGATAAGTTTTGTGAATTAAAAAAAATGACAGGTTACATGCAGTTTCTCTCAAAAACATTTTTTTAAAACATTTATATTCTTGCACTCTATTGCTGCCTGTCTCAATAAGTCTTTAATGTCAGAAGATTATTTCTGGTTTACAAATTCATGTCAGCAATAAAATTGATTTAAATGTATCTTTTCTACCACTTTTCAGACGCTTGGCTAGGATCAGGTATGAAAATCTTTCTTTCCTGATAGTACCCTCCCTGTACCACAATGTACCCTACTTTTCCATCCTCTGCCCCTCACTCTGCTACCTCATTTGTCTACACGGCACTCCTCCCACAATTTTCTTTCCTGATTAGCACTCCGATCTCCTGACAGCTCTTTTACTATATTCTGATGCTCTACTCAACTCCTACTCCTCCCATGTGTCATTCTTTGATATGTCAGCCTCAGTCTATCTCACCTTCCATCCTTCTTCCCTTTATGTGCCCCATAACAGCAAATAGTTCAAACGAGGTTGCAGTATGTGTGTGTAGGATCTATCTCAACCTCTGAAAACTTGGATGTAGAAGTTAAGAACTGGCTAAAATGTTTATCCTCAAAGTATCTAGGAAAATATCTACATATTGTAGGTAAGCAATATGCTAACATACATATGTTAAATTGAATGTTAAAAGAATGAGCTTTATTAACTAGGCCTCTCTGAATTAAATGCATTCTCTCACTTTTGAGCCTTCTATAACAGAAATTTATATTATATAGTATCTCTAAGAATTTGCTTTCATTAAGGTCCAAGATGTTACTTTTATTGGACATGATTTTAAAATATGAAGTTCCTGGGCTCAACAGTTAATGGAAAAGAAGCTGGCGAGAAAGGAGAGAGGTTTCAAGTAAAAATAGGGATTATGCATGTATATTGCCAAACTAGTCAATATTCCAATTCACTAGTTGATATTACTGAACTCTAAGACGTTTTTAGTTTTATCAAAGCCTTTTAGTCCCCTCGTTGGTGAGAATACTTAATTTCTCCTTTACAATGAATTTGAAACATGTAGGAAAAAATATTGAAATAAATGGATGAATTGTAATAGCATAAACTGTTATAGCTTGTGGTAGCAAATGCAGTTTTCTGCTGGGCTTTAAGCACCTTGGAGCCAGAAATAGCTTATACTTCTTTCTCATAAGAGCCTTTTCTTTATCTAAGAGCACATTTCTATTTAAGGACATCCTGTAGGACATTTTCCATTTCTTCCATATGTTCCATGTCCCACTCCTCCAGGATCTTCTTGGTATTGTAAAACATACCATTTTCTTCTTGGTGAAGTCCTCCAGCAGGAAAAACTTGGACCATGGATTGATTTTTCACACCACTTTTAAATGTTCAGCACAAACTCAAATACGATGATCAAACTGGCCTTCTTACTGTTTCTGTTCTGTTGATTCATTTGCCTCTGTTGGACCATTAAACTTATAAGAGGGACTAGTGTGTTTGGCTCTGTGTTTTTTAAAGGGCAATGATGTTAGTGAGCCCTATCTCTGATCTGTGGTTTTCAGAGCATACCTGATCAATGTCCCAAAGATTTATCTCTCTCTGAGGGCTTACAAAAAGGGAGGGGAAAACTGGGTGAGAGGAATGTCCCTTCCCCACGTGCCCTCCAACCTCCTGCACAAAACATAAGCAGAATGAAAATCAGAAAGAGGTCTGTGAGCACGCATCCAGGACCACATACATGTTCCCCAGTGTCCACAGCTGCAACCTCCATTTTGAGCCTCCTGGGATTTGTTTCTAAGTGGCTGTGAAAAGCCACTGAGGGGTCTGTGTTAACCAGAGGCTACGAAAGCTGCCATTCCCAGCTGAGCAATTCTCTGTTCAAACTGGGCTTATGCCCAGTTTGAACAGAGAATCTGTTTTCTTCCCTTGTTTCAAAGGGCACTTTTCTGTATACTTCCTCATGTGCAGGGGTGAACTGGGAACAATAATATTCATTTATAAAAGAAATCATAGTGTTAATTATAATAACTGAATGTTAGTAAATATCTAAATAGCACTGTGATATGGAAGTGTATGGGTATCTGAAGAGCTATGCATTCTAGTCCCTTCTTAAGAAAGTACACATTTATTAGAAATTATTTAACATTCAGGAGCTACAACCTTTAAATCCAAAAGTGACACTGAGCTATCTGGATATTCTCCAATTTATGCATTCTGAAATACATATACCTCTGTGATAGAATTGCTATCTTTATTCAATATAGTCTTGAGGAAATTGAATATCCCCTGCTTCCATTATTTCTTCTATCCTGTGTGCTGTCTCCCTCTTTCTTTCTAACTCACCCACCAACAAATACAGTGATACACACATGCACACACACACACACACACACACACACCATAATTATTCACAATTCCTTAAATTATTCCAGACATTCTTCCAGGCAATGCTTTGTTTTTTGGATTTGACGCTTTGGCACTCCAGCACAAAGTTCACATCCTGGATCATGCCATGTATTAGTGGATGACTGGGCAGACACCCAGTAAAGCTGAGCAGCTTCAGTATCATTAGTGGGATGATGGTACTTCAGCTCCTTTTCCGTTCATTCCTCTTTAGTTTACTCTCAGTGCCACTGAGCTTAATGAGCCCAACTGCCTGCTCACACATTAAAAAGAAGTGCATTGTGCCACAGGAAAAAATGCTATGTTCTACTTTCTACAGCAGACACTTTAACGCACATAATGTAGGAAAGGAAGCATAAGAATATTGGTGTCATGGGGAGACGTTAATAAAACCATTTGCGACTTTCAGGTACAGAATGTACTGATTTGTAACTGTATGCATTCATCATAATATAAAATCATTGAGTACGATTAGTACTAGCTACTGCAATACTTTGGTACCAGTTATATTAGTACTAATATACTAATTACTAATAAACTGTCAGAAGTGACCATAATGTAGCATGGTATTAGAGAATATTACCTAGATCTTGCATTTGAATCCTTATTTCACATCATATCTGGTATTTTAAGTAAAGTAGATATTGACTTAGAAGTAAAAGCATACCGATACTGCTGAAACTACTAAAAAACCTAATTGTAAAATCAAAATGTTCTTTTTCTGCACAAAAAGAATATCTAAAAATTTTATTATTTTGGACCTAAAAGTCATAATACTGCTCTTAAATAAAGGAGTGCTCACATACCTAATGTGGCTAAAAATGTTACATTAAATGAAATGGCAGGTGCTCTGAAATTTGGCCCCATATTTTTTGGTATTGAAGTCACTCTGAAACGTCAAATCACTATGACATGGTTTTACTGAACTTAGTTTGCAAACACCTCCAACCATTAAACTAATTCATTTTATTCACTTGCATCTTAGTGAGAGGGACGTGGGAGAAAAGCCACTCAAGATTGTCATTCTCATCAACTGTGTGTTCACCTAATTCAGCTCTGCTGCACATGCCGGAAATGGACACTTGAATCACAGGTGATTTTTGAAGAGAGAGGCAGGCCTTGGAAGAGTATGGGTTTTTGATATCATCCACAACAAAGGAAACACAAGGCAGGTTTCAGAGGGAGAAGGCAGAGAATGGGAAAGATAAAGTGAAACTGTCTGGCAATTGTACTTCATTCTTTGAGTAAACATATTTTTATCTGCATTTTCTCACCAAGAAATGCACTGCACAGTGTTTATGAGTTTTTGCCAACATTTAGAACCTCTTAAAAGCGGTCAGGTCTCTTCCTTATGAAAGCTGTGATTTTCCTACAATAATTTTCTATAATTGTGCCAAAGAGCTAAAAATAAAAATGACATAAGCATTTTCGCCACAGTGAGAATCACGAGCTCAACTGTAGAACTGAGTCATCATCTTCATGTTTCAGGAGGATAGATCCAGGTTAGGAAATTCACTGTGATGATTGCCTTGCTCCTGCCTGTGCTGGTTGAGATATAAAGTATATGGTATGGTTATCAATAACTGCTAGGAACTCTGGCCATAATTGAGTAGAAAGCTGTAAAGTACTATTGTACTGAGAAAGTAAATCTGGTAAGAACTGTAACAGGCTGAGGTTTACTGAGAAAGTTCTGATTGCCATACAGGCTGAGTACCTCTGATCTGGGGTCAAGGCTGCACAAAGCAGTTACAGAATTTACCGAGTCTTATTTAAACTAAACGTATATATAGCTCTCTCCATTTTATTTATCTTCATCATGCAGCAGAACATAATTTTTTGGTTTATCATGAAACTTCTGTCTGTTCCAACCTTTAAGTCATTCATCATGTTTCTCAAGGTCACAAGGGAGCCTCAGAGAGGAAATATTTGTGTTGATTGATTGGTTCTGTGATGCTTTGCCTACCGGTGCTGTTAAATGATCCTTTTGTATTTTCAGTGAAGTGACTAAAGGGTGGGGAGAGAGTGCCTGGAGAATCCTGTTAACAAGATGCATAAAGCATGCTGTTCCTTGGAGATCCTGATTCCTTGCATCCCCAGCCCCTTGTCCCTTATTCCCTGATGAAAATGAGAACTTTGCCCTCTAGTCACCACTACAAGGAGATTAGACACCCTCTGATTCTGGAATTAAAACATTCAGCAGTGTAGGAATCAACATAAGAAACTCTCTTTTTTCTGCCACTATACAGGTTCATTCTAAGAAGCAAAGCTCACTCCTGAGATGATTTTCACTATAACTATGTACATCTTGTTGAAAGAATAGTACAATTGCTTCAATTCTATGAAGCTAGAATCGTGTGTCTGATATAGAATTTGGTTAGATGAGTGTATTGATTTTAATCAAGTATGTTCCTCTAGGTTCCAGCTCCTTGCTTTTCTTAACAATTGAGTAAATAGAAAGATATGCAAGCAAACATTTTGTCTATAGCAGCTAGGGTCTCTGTTTTGTATTTCTAGGCAGAGACCTGATATCATGAATATATTAAGTTTACTTATTATCATGTCACTAATGAAAGATGTTAGATGATCCATACATGAAAGAGAAAAGGATCAATTTCCTATGGGGTTATAATCTCACTTTTCCCTTTCTCTATGGAATCATGATCTTACTGCTCTTCTTCTACACCAATGGTGACATTTTTCACTGCTGTATTTTTTTTTTAATGTCAAGTTTATTGAGCACACATTCAAATAATTTGCATGTAGTGAAAGTCACCCTTTTAGGAGTAGAGTTCTATGAGTTCTGACAAACACACACAGTATGGACTCTGACTAGGATACCCTTCACATTCCCCTCAGCTTGACTAAACTTTAGACAGCCTTCTTTCTGATTCTAGGCCCTGACCTCCCTTTTCTTAGAGCATTTACTTGAAAAAAGAAACACAAACAACTTACAATTGTAAAAGATCTCTCTGCCCTTTTGAAATAAAAGTCTCCCCTCTCTTGCCAGTTTTACAGCTCAGGAATGTCTTTTTTTTGATATACTAATCAAGAAAGATAAGTCCATCCTTATCTCCTAGTTTCTGCATGGGGGAGGAGCCTAACTTTTATAAGTACTAAGGCCAAAAACAGATGGCCTGATCACTTTGACCAACTTCCCATCTCAAATCCCCCCATCTTTTCCCACTAGCTCACCCCAGTGCTTAAAACTCTCCCACATTTTTTCTAAAATAGTTGAGTTCCATTTCTCTCCCTTATTGCACCAGTCTTGAACAAACTCTCCTTTGCCTATTTAACTCCATTCAGTGAAATTCTTTCCTTGAAAAACCACAACTATAGTCAAGTTATAGACTATAGTTGATCCATAAAACTACAGTCTATATCACTCCAAAAACTTCCTCTGAGCCTCTTTGTAGTTAATACCCTCCCTTCAAGCCCCAGCTCCTATCAACCACTGATCTGAGTTCTGTCTCTATAGCTTTGCTTTTTCTGGAATGTCATAGAAATTAAATTATACAGTATTTGCCTTTTATGTCTTTTTTCCCACTTATCATGATACTACTGAGATTCACCCATGTTATTACATGTATTAGTTGTTTCTTCCATTCATTGCTGCATAGTATTACATTGTATACTACCTCAATTTGTTTATCTATTTTTTCAATCCATATTTAGAATTCAAATTTGAATATCCTTATTGTATTGTATCAATGTTTGTATTACTTAAGATGATACACATCATATTCTGCTTTCTAGATACATTCTGAATCAAGATTAAACTCACACTCACCCAAATGTTCTTGTTTTTCCTTCACATCTTGAGTGGAGGTTTTCCATGGTCTCAACTGGAAAACTTCTTATGTAATAACTGTGCCAATAAGCAAATAAACAAACCAGCCATCACTTTGAAAACAATACTAAATCTCCTGTAGAATTTTGGTAAAATGCACAGCTACAAATTGCTTAAAATTAAATATCAATATGGGATTTCCTGAAATTTTATTCTATCCATTTGTTTTAAATAGATATTATGTCCTAAATACTCATCCAAATCAAACTTGAGATAATTACTCCAGAAATTGCACTTTAAAGCATCTTGGCTTCCTGGCCAAAAATATGGAAATAATTATACATCAATAGGATAAGAGTATTAGATGGTAGTGGCTATGAGATCAATCTGAAAAATTATAAACCTCTTCTCTAAAGTATGTGTTTAAAAAATGTCTTTTTGCTAGATGTGGGCTAAACTCACAAACTGCTATTTTTTAAATGCATGAACTTCATTATTTAAGAATTCATTATCAAACTTACATGCAATATGGCTTTCTTTGGTGGGGTGAGCTGCTTTTTAATCTTTAACTGACACAGTGGAATTATTTGGGAGGGTATGATTTCTGGACACCAGGAATTTCCACCTTCTGCAGCTACAGAGTTGACTCTTAAAGGAAAGTTTGAAAGTAGTGATAATCCCTTCACTTTTATTCCAATTTTAAGATGCAAACATGTAGAGTGGTATATTGAAAAATTAAAATATATTTTAAAATATTAGTTAATGAATTTTCCCTCTATTCTCATATTATCTTATAAACCTAATTGACTAGTTTTTAAACATTACTGGTCAATCTGAACTACTAACATTTAATATAGATAAGTGGTAGTTGACTTTCACATAATATACTTCTGACCAATATAAAATTTTAGCAATTTTTGTATGTTCAAATTCAAACTTGTACATTACTTGAAGAAGAAGCTGGAGTTGCCTGCCATCCAAAAGTTCGCTCTATTTCTGTCATCTTTCACTGTATAGCAGTATTTCTGCAATTATTTCAGCATATCACTGTGTTGAGGCTTTATTAATTTGTAGATAGAAACTAAAAAATATTATTTTGATCTTATTTTTAAAAAAATTCTTAGCAGAAATGGAAAAAAAGAAGACATCATACTTGTGATAAGGTACATACATCTCCTTTAAAAACAGACACATAAGAATGGGCAACAATGACAAACGCAGTAAGAAATTAATCTCAATGAGAAATCCTTCAAGGTTTTGTTTTTGAATGGATGTTCATTTGAAGAATATGCTAGACATATATCATTAAAGATTTTTGTCCAAAAAGCAAGGTGGAATTGGAAATTTTTAAAAATATTTTTACTTTTCTGATAACAAGTGTGTAGATAATACACTCACACATGCACACCTTTGACATCACATCCTTTTTGTTTTATTTTCTAACATGCATGTTATTTAACAACGGAGGTCTTAAATTTCAAGAGTCTTGATTTTAACATTAGAAAATTGAATTTAGCATACAGTATCATTTATGATCTAGACCAGTGTTTATAAAAATGAGTTACATGGAATATAATAATTAAGAGGTTTTCTTTGAATATGATTTTATAAACAAATTATTTTACCAGTGAATGGGTTAAATATCAATATATGTTTGTGTATGCTTGAGTGTTTATACTACATTTCTATGTAAAATGGGTTGCTTATTATGGTTTAAGGGCAAAAGTTTGAAAGCCACTGATAAAAAGTAACTCACCCTTCATACCACTTATTTATCTGGAACGCTTCAAAAAGATTTTGATTTTATTAACCGAATTAACAACTTTTGGGGGAGGAATCTCCTATGCTCTGGTTTACAGTTCAACAAAGGAAGGCATAGAGAGGTAAGTGACTTGCAAACAGTCACATAGCAAATAAGGGGCTGTGGCAGGATTCAAATTCAGAAAATTTAGATCTATAGCTTGTACTCTTAGCCACTACTCTAATGCTTCTGACAAAGATGGTGGCAGACCCAGATTTGAGACCAGCAACCAGACTCACAGAATAATACAACACTCTTTCACTTCAGCGGTTTTCTCTCTTAAATTCCAACCTTAGGTCAGAGTTTATTGATGTATGTCTCTTGGATCGTTTGTCCCATAAGATTTCCTTTGTAAAAAGGGTGGGTAAACTGAAAGAGTTTAAAAAGTTCTCCCCTCAATAACTCCTCTTGGTGATTTATGGTAGGATTAATGTATAAATGCACTTAACCAAGTTAAAGTAAATGAATCTATTCATATTTATTAATATACTTGAAATAAAAGTGAAATAATACTTAACTATTTTATATGCCATACAAACTAATATATTTTTCTCTTCTATTTTCTTCTCTTATTCTCTTTGTCTCTTTATTTTATGCTGTTCTAACCTATTTATTCAATTCTATACAACTTATTCTATTAAGAAAAAGCTGGTTGTGATCCTGAGACTGCAAAGCATTAATTTATCTATATGACATATATACTGATCATCACTTAAACTCTGCCTTTAGCCCCCCTGTCCACCTTCCACATAAGACCCATTAGATACTTCATAAAATTTGAATTTTTTTTCCAAAATTTCAGATTTAGACTCTATGCCTGACCTGCTGAATATGGATCTCATCGTGGTCTTGGCTTCAGAATCAATCTCTCTCTCTCATTCATAACATGCTGTGGACACTGAATGATCTTCTAAATTTCCAATAATTCCAAAATTGAAGAAATAAATGACATTTAAAGAGAAGGTGTCTGCTTAATATATTCTTTTTGAAGATTTAATCTGTATTTAATATATGCAACACAGACACATACAAACACACACTTACATTCTGGCATACATTCATTGTTTGTTTGAAGTATTTAGAGAAAAAAGATGTCTAGGTAACTCTTCCTCAATAATTAGATTGATTCTATGCTGTTTCTATTTTAAAATAAACTTTAACATTTTAAATCTCAAAATTATGTAAAATTAAAATAAAAGCTAAAATTAAGTCAAAGTTGAGAATATGTAGTTTATATTATCTGTATTATTTTTATATGTAATTGACATAGATAAGTGTATCTCAAGCCTTTAAATAGGTAAAGCATCCTTATATCTATATTCAGAATTGTATGTACTATAGAACAAAAAAAGAAGTCTAGCTGTAATTTCACATCCATTTCTCCCAGAATTTGGTGACACATCAAACTATATATCCTAAGTCCTCTGAAATAATCATTATATGTGTCTATAGAGTATAATAGTGATATTTATAAAATATAAATATACAAATCCAGTGCAAACATCCAAAAATCCACTTCAAGCTTGAAATATATATATATATTTTTTAATAAATTTATTTATTTATTTTTGGCTGCATTGGGTCCCTGCTACTGCAGGCTGGCCCCCTCCAGCTGTTGCGAGTAGGGGCCACCCCCGTCACAGTGCGCAGGCCTCTCACTGTGGTGGCCTCCCTTGCTGTGGAGCACGGGCTCAACAGTTGTGGCTCACGGGGCTCTAGAGCACAGGCTCAGCAGCTACAGCAAATGGTCCCAGCCACTCCACGGCATGTGGGATCCTCCTGGACCAGGGATCGAACCTGCGTCCCCTGCATTGGCAGGTGGACCCCCAACCACTGTGCCACCAGGGAAGCCCTGAAATATCTTTCATTATGATAATTTCTGTAGCTTACATCATGATTTAGAGCATATTTATAAATCCTATAATGCATAATTAAACTTGTTTTATAAAATATTAGGTATATTTTATAAAAAACATTATTCTTGGTGGATGTTTGGATGTTTGGAAATTAGAATGAGGATTTTATAATATGAAATGCTTTTATGAAAAAAAGTATTTAATTTAATTAGTTGATATGCACTTCTAACAATAGATATTTTGACTTTTTATTAGATTTCCAAATCCTTTGAAGAGTAGTTAAAAAGTGATCTCATAGTTCATAATCATCAATGAGTGAAAAAGAATTTTATTCATTGTTAATTCATTATAGGTACTCTTTTCTAAAAAAAAGTTATCAGTTCTTATTTTTCTATCTTTCTCATTTCTATCCTCTTCTCCCATATGTTTGTATTACTTTTACTCCTCCCAATATGTCTTCAATATCTTGAGATATCCAATAAATTATTTATAGTCATGTACTCTTATAGGAGTTTAAATATGGAGCTTTCTGGCAGGCATAGGTATCCAGAGATGTGCAGAACCTTCTGAAAACTCCACGCATCCCTGTTATTCCATAAGCAAATGCTTGACCTATATTAATCACAAGCACATGCAACTTCAGTTGATTTAAAAAGTACTATAAGGCAGCTATATTTTTCTCTCATTCTCACAGTCTGACATCATTTATTGTCATTTTATGTGTGGCTTCCATTCTAATCTAAGAGAGGTTGAGTTACACCTTTTATATTCTACATTTTGTTTTTTGTGTCTTCAGGATCTTTCAGTGGAAGCTACTATGGTTGTCACTTGTTTGAATGGCTCTTCCCCTCTCTCTTTGTACACTCCATTCTCTCCACGAACAGCTGCATCACAGCTGTCATTCGGAATGGCAAATATGTCTGGCTGATACACCTATGCCTGTGGCACACAGAGTGTCTTCAAACAACTAATTAGTGGGAGCTGGGCCACAGAAAAGTTTGGTGCTGTCCTTCAAGCCTGCGACCACTGCTGACACCATCATCAAATCTGTCAAATGCAGCTCTTCCTGTGAATCAAAACCAGCCTACTTGTTTTGTGGTGAAGAAATAATTGGCAGAACATGTTTAATAAGAAATAAAAGAAAGTGATAACCATCATCTATACAGAGTTAAGTAATTGAAAAAGATATTGAGCTGGTGAAAATTTTGGTAACTTATTTATATCTGTTGCTGGAATACAAGGAATCCAACTGAAAGCATCTCCATAAGTTTCCAGTAGAGAAAATTTATAAGGCCACCCATGTTTTTCAAGTATATTTATTTATCCTCTGGAAAATACTAATCTGTGCTTTCTTTAACAAATAAGGGGCTATTAATTAATATATATAAAATCAGATTTGCACATCCACATAGAAATGCAACCCTACATCAGATTTATTATATATAATAATTATATATATTCATCTACAGTTATTATACACAAAATCTGTTTATAAAATCCAGATCTATAAGAATGTATGCAAATTTGCATATCTGAGTTTAAAATAAAGTCTCTAGAACTTTTAAAGCTAACTATATGGAAAATACACTGAGAAATAGTGTATAGTTGCTGTTCTTATTAACTAAAAATGTACGTAGATATCACACTAAGAATGTGAAGTTTGATAGCTACTGCCCTCCTGAATTTCAAACCAAGATGAGGTTTAATAGTGGAGTCAGGAAAATGCTGTGAATTGAGAAGAGAAATAACCAGTGGAGCTTTACTCAAACTTATCATGCTTTCTCCTAACATCAGACCTTCACACATGCACACTACTTGAGAAATATTTTCATTTTTTCACCACCCCAACGTATCCCATTCCTGATAATTTACCAAGTAGACTCCCTCAAGTCTTATATTAATGTTATATTTTTCCTCTACTGGCTTAAATTGCTCCTGTTACATGCTCTTCTTGAATCTTGAATGTATTTAGCACTGCTTGCAGTTGATGGTAACTTATTGAATATAGCAGTGTATCCCCCTGGACTGTATGTATGAGACACAAAAGAACCATGTTTGCCTGCTCAGCATGATGTACTTAACATATAACATAATTGTGTCTCTGGTATATTTACTAGATAAATATTTTGGACAGAAGAAAGGAAGGAAAGAAGGGAGGGAGGGAAAAGGCCAATAAGGGGAAGATGGATAATTTGTTTCTTCTCTAAAGAATAGTCTCAATCTCATGTTTGTGGGCAAGAAACAGAGGAAGGAATATCTATCACCCAATCCCTGTTTATATGCCTCAGGGGATGGATGCATTTGTGGCCCCATTTAAAAAAATTAAATCAAGCCACAGCAGAATGCACAGGTAAGTAGTATAGAGTTGGTCAGATGTGTGTATTATTATATTTACCTACAACTCTAATGCCTTCTAAATTTTTCAAACATAGTTTAATGGTATAAAAATTTACATTTTCTAGAAAATATTATTATACAGAGGCATTAAAGATGAGTGTATGCAGCATCTATATACTACTGTACTATACATTCTTTGAATTCTTGGTAATTTGTTTCAAATTTATATATGCTTAGTTAGAAGCTAATAAGGGCTTAACAAATATTTTTACTGAGGTATTTAAGGAAAATTCAACTTTATATAATATAAATTGCAGATGACAGATATATATCAAGCAGAGTTTCTCACCAGTCACTATAAATATTCCTAAATAATGTTTAGAATGGTGGTCAGCAATTGCCCCATTATTTGTTAGGAATTGTTTGCAAGGCCAATCTCACATGAAATGGCACATAGGAACTTCAAGTTTTCTCATTTGGACATGTGAGAACTTAACTCTAATTGCAATCCATGATGTGTACTTTTTGTTATTTCGCTCAAGTGCAGATTTAAGATTCTTAATGTGAAAAGGATGAAAAGGGGAATATGTCCTTATTTAGTGAGTGGCCCAGGCTGCCATCCAGCACACTTTCTCTCTACTGTTTGTTAGATATGCAAAGTTTCACAGTAAGTGACTGAAGTGTAACATAGTTTTTATCATTTTTATTAATTTATTGCACTTTGGAGAGTAATTCTATGTTACTGAAAATATATATTTTTTAATATTAGGAATTATTCCCAAAATACATATATATGCAAAGTATATGATGTGTGTATGCATATATATATCTGTGTATATATGTATGTATATGTGTGCTATACATATATATATATATTTATACACATATATCTCTTTAAATATTTTTTTATCTTTTGGGTTTTAGGAAAGGTTGTTCTTACAAAGAAATAAAATAAAAGTAAACTGGCTTGTGAATTTAGTACCATTAGTGAAAATCAATTAATTGAAATAACCTTTGTTACTTCCAAATATTACTTTAAAAATCACTAAATGGCTTACCTATTAATTATTTTCATTTAAAAACTAATATCAGGTTGGCAGATTCAAGATGGTGGAGGAGTAGGAGGACGTGGAGTTCATCTCTCTCCATGGATGCATCAGGAGTACATCTATAGATGTAACAATTCTAACAGAACACCAGCTGTAAACTAGCAGAAGACCTTGGACACCGGAAAGGACTATAATGATCCCTGCACAACTGGGTAGGACAGAAAAAAGAAGGGAGGAGGAGAGGAAGCAGGACAGGACCTGCACCCAGGGGTGGGGGAACTGAAGCAGAGAAGGGATTCCCGAATTCTGGGAAACCCCCTGTCCAATGGGCAAATCGATTGGATAGAAGGGAAGCATCTGAGGAGGAAGGTGAAGCTGGCCAATCTGTAGCAGATGGGACAGAGTGAGAAATACACAGATGGTCCATACTGAGGCCCTGCGAGCCCTGGACTGGGACATGTGTTCACAGGTGTGTAAGGGGGCTGGGAGCTGGAGCATGGGGATTGGAGAGCAGGCCCAGAGTGAGAACTGATGTTGATTGTGGGGAGACAGACTGAGGGGATGGGAGGGAGGAAATCCACAGCAGGAAATGCCTATGGAGGAAGACTGGACTGTCATGGAAGCAGGGCACTACTGCTGAGTCACACGCAGGGGGAGGAGCCACTATTGTAACCTCTCTCTCCCCACATGCTGGCACTGGCTGCCAAGCAATAAAACAATCCCACTCAGAGCTGGCCCTCATGCACCTTATGCTGGGCATCAGAAAAGACTCTCACTAGGGCCATATCTCTTGTGCCTGTGGCTGCCAGCTTCCCTGCAAGTTTGACACTGCCAGGGCTCCCATGATCAAAGCAATCATACCACCTCTGCATCCTGGCCTCACTGGGGCAGACCTAAAAGCTCCAAGGTGGCCTCAGGACCAGACTCCTGTAGGTGGACCACATGCAGAAGTGGGGATAAAACCAAAGCTGGACACCAAGGATGGGGTGACTAAGGAAGAAGACTGAAAATCTTTCCATCAGCTGTACAAGCTGCAGATTAAATCCCCATGATCAGCTAGGTAGGCCCTGTGTCCATGGAATATCTGAGTAGACAATGAGTGTTCCCACAAATAAAAACTGTCTAGCTCTGACAGCTGTGACTTTGGGGGCAAGCACAAGCAGGCATTGGGCCAGATCAGAGTCTGAGTGGTGCCCACAGGGCCTGCAGCAGGTCCAGAGACCAGCGCAGAGACAGAGGAAGGCCTCTTGGGGAGGCAGAGGTAGCCTGTGGCTCATGGTGTGTGCAAGGACACTTACAGCGGAGACCCCAGGGAAATATAATTATTACTATTAATTTTATTACGTTTTGATTCTTTCTGTTGTTGGTTCTGGCCTTTTTTTGGATTTTTTTCTTTCTTTTTTTTTTTTTGTTTGTTTGCTGCCATTTTAGTGTTTTGTTTGTTTGTTTTTTTTTTTTTTTTAGTCTTTTGGGATCTCAGTGTTTTAGAACATATTTTTATAATATATTTCTATTTTTAATTTGCTTTTCTGTTGTTCTGTGTTCTTTTCCCTTATTTTCTTCTTCTTTTTCTTTAATATATTTTAAATTATTTTTATATTTCCATTTCTACTTTGCTGTTCTGTTGTCCCGTGTTTTTCCTCTTTTTACATTATTTTATTATTATTTTTCTTAAATCAATTTTATCAGTTTGTTCTGTTTCTTTGCTTTATTCTTCAAATGGCACACTGCTTTGGCTTTGTTTTTAGGTTGTTATTTTTTTAGTTGTAATCCTAACTATTTGATTTTGTTTTTGAGTTCTTCTATTTCTCTGGTTGTTCTCTTACTTTCTGTTTTTGTTTCTTTTACGTGTGTGTGTTTCCTTGTTTCTGTTTTTGTTTGTTGGATTTTGTTTTTACCATTTCTCTGGGTTCTGTTTGTCTTTTTTTTCTTTAATATATTTTCTATTTTATTTTTTTTATTTCTACATTGCTTTTCTGTTGTTCTGTTTTCTTTCCCCCTTACTCTTTTTCTTTTCTTTTCTTTTCTTTTTTTTAAATCCTTTTTGTTGGTTCATTTTGTTTCTTTGCTTCATTCTTCAGCTGGCACTCTGCTTTGGTTTTGTTTTTTGGTTTTGTGTTTTTGTCAGTTTTCCTTTTAATTATTTGATTTTGTTCTTGGGTTCTTTTGTTTTTCTGGTTGTTCTCTTGCTTTTTCATTTATTTGGTTCTGTTTTTGTTTCTTTTGTGTTTGTGCATGTCTTCTGTTTCTGTTTTTGTTTGTTTGATTTTACCTTTTACCATCTGTCTGGGGTTTTGTTAGCCTTTTTCTTTTTCTTAATCCCCTCTATTGCTGGGACAAGAAACTTGAGGGGTCATCGTTGCTCAACCGGAAGTTGGGCCTGAGGCTCTGGGGTGGAAGGATTGAGTCCAGGACACTGGAACACTAGAGAATTCCCAGCCCCAGGGAAGATTAATCAACAAGAGCTCACACAGAGGTCTCTATCTGAATCCAAGACATGGCTCCACCCAACTGCCAGAAGCTTCCAGTGCTGGACGTGTCACACCAAACAATAAAAAGACAGGAACACAAATCCACCCATCAGAACACAGAATACCTAAAATCATACTAAGCTCACAGACACGCCAAAACACACAACCTGACATGGCACTGCCTGTGGAGGGAAAAGACTCATCTCCACCCACCAGAATGAAGGCACTAGACACTCCCATCAGAAAGCCTACCCACTGGATCAACCTTATCACTGGGGGCAGAGACAGAAGCAAGAGGAACTACAACCCTGAAACCTGGGGAAAGGAGACCACAAATACTGTAAATTAAACAAAATGAGAAGATAGAGAAATATCTTTCAAGCAAAGGAGCAAGATAAAAACCCAGAAGACCAAATCAATGAAGAGGAAATAGGCAAACTACCTGAAAAATAATTGAGAATAATGATAGTAAATAAGATCCAAAATCTTGGAAAAAGAATGGAGAAAATACAAGAAACATTTAACAAGGACCTAGAAGAACTAAAGAGCAAAAAACAGTAATGAACAACACAATAAGTGAAATTAAAAATACTGTAGAAGGACTCAATAGCAGAATACTTGAGGTAGAAGAACAGATAAGTGAGCTCGAATGGTGGAAATAACTGCAGCAGAGCAGAATAAAGAAAAAAAGAATGAAAAGAATGGAGGACTGTGTCAGAGACCTCTGGAACAACATTAAGCACACCAACAATCAGATTATAGGCAACCCAGAAAAAGAAGAAAGAAAGGGTCTGAGAAAATATTTGAAGAGATTATAGTTGAAAACTTCCCCGACATGGGAAAGGAAATAGTCAATCAAATCCAGGAAGCGCAGAGAGTTCCACACAGGATAAACCCAAGGAAAAACACACTGAGACACATATTAATAAAAATAAAAAAAAATAAACACAAAGAAAAAAATATTACAAGTATCAAGGGAAAAGCAACAAATAACATAAAAGGGAATCCCCATAAGGTTAACAGTTAATCTTTCAGAAGAAACTCTACAGGCCAGAAGGGAGTGGCAAGATATAATTAAAGTGATGAAAGGAAAAAACCTACAACCAAGATTACTCTACCCAGCAAGAATCTCATTCAGATTCGAAGGTGAAATCAAAAGCTTTAAAGACAAGCAAAAGTTAAGAGAATTCAGCACCACCAAACCAGACTTACAACAAATGCTAAAGGAACTTCTCTAGGCAGGAAACACAAGAGAAGGAAAAGACCTACAAAAACAAACCCAACACAATTTATAAAATGGTAATAGGAACATACAGATCAGTAATAACCTTGAATGTAAATGGATTAAAAGGTCCAGCCAAGACACAGACTAGTTGAATAGATACAAAAAGAAAACCCATATATATGCTGTCTACAAGAGACCCATCTCAGAGCTAGGGACACATGTAGACTGAAAGTGATGAGATGTAAAAGGTATTCCATGCAAATGGAAATCAAAAGAAAGCTGGAGTAGCAATACACATATCAGGCAAAATAGACTTTAAAATAAAGACTATTACAAGAGACAATAAAGGACACTACATAATGATCAAGGCATCAATCCAAGAAGAAGATATAACAGTTGTAAATATCTATGCACCCAATATAGGAACACCTCAATACAGAAGGCAAATGTTAACAGCCATAAAAGGAGAAATTGACAGTAACACAATAGTAGTAGGGGACTTTAACACCCCACTTACACCAATGGACAGATCATCCAAACAGAAAATAAACAGAAGCTTTAAATGACACATTAGACCAGTTAGACTTAATTGATATTTATAGGACATTCGAACCAAAAACAACATAATACACCTTCTTCTCAAGTGCACACAGAACATTCTCCAAAATAGCTCACATCTTGGGTCAGAAATCAAGCCTTGGTAAATTTAAGAAAATTGAAATTGTATCAAGCATCTTTTCTGACCACAATGCTATGAGACTAGATATCAATTACAGGATGAAAACTGTAAAAAATACAAACACATGGAGGCTAAACAGTACACCAGTAAATAACCAAGAGATCACTGAAGAAATCGAAGAGGGAATCAAAAAATACTTAGAAACAAATGACAATGAAAACACGATGACCCAAAATCTATGTGATGCAGCAAAACCAGTTCTAAGAGGGAAGTTTATAGCAATACAATACTACCTCAAGAAACAAGAAAAGTCTCAAATAAACCACCTAACCTTACACCTAAAGATTTAGAGAAAGAAGAACAAAAAAACTCCCAAAGTTAGCAGAAAGAAAGAAATCATAAACAGATCAGAAATTAAAAAAAAAAAAATGAAGGAAACAACAGCAAAGATCAATAAAACTAAAAACAGGTTTTTTGAGAAGATAAACAAAATTGATAAACCATTACCCAGACTCATCAAGAAAAAAAGGGAGAAACCTCAAATCAACAGAATTAGAAATGAAAAAGGATTGGGAGATTGGGATTGATAATATATACACTAATATGTATAAATTGGATAACTAATAAGAACCTTCTGCATTAAAAAAATAAATAAAATAAAATTCAAAAGTTCAAAAAAATAGAAATTAAAAAGGAGAAGTAACAAGTGACACAGCAGAAATACAAAGGATCATGAGAGATTACTATGAACGACTATATGCCATTAAAATGGACGAATTCTTAGAAAATTCCAACCTTCCAAGGCTGAACCAATAGAAAAGAAATAGAAAATATGAACAGACCAATCACAAACACTGAAATTGAAACTGTGATTAAAATCTTCCAAAAAACAAAAGCCCAGGACAAGATGTCTTCACAGGCAAATTCTATCAAACATTTAGAGAAGAGCTAACACCTATCCTCAAACTCTTCCAAAATTTAACAGACAAAGGAACACTCCCAAAATCATTCTACAAGGCCACCAACACCCTCATAACAAAACCAGACAAAGATGTCACAAAAAAAGAAAATTACAGGCCAATAACACTGATAAACATAGATGCAAAAATCCTCAACAAAATACTAGCAAACAGAATCCAGCAGCACATTAAAACGATCATACACCATGATGAAGTGGGGTTTATCCTGGAAATGTAAGGATTCTTCAATATACTCAAATCCATCAATGTGATACACCATACTAACAAATTGAAGGATAAAAACCATATGAAAATCTCAATAATGCAAAAAGTTTTTAACAAAATTCAACACAAATTTATGATAAAAACCCTAAAGAAAGTGGGCATAGAGGGAATCTACTTCAACAAAATAAAAGCCATATATGACAAACCCACTGCCAACATCATTCTCAATGGTGAAAAAACTGAAAGCATTTCCTCTAAGATCACGAACAAGACAAGGATGCCCACTCTCACCACTATTACTCAGTACGGTTTTGGAAATTTTAGCCATGGCAATCAGAGAAGAAAAAGAAATAAAAGGAATTCAAATAGGAAAGGAAGAAGTAAAACTGTCACTGTTTGCAGATGACATGATGCTATACATAGAAAATCCTAAAGATGCTACCAGAAAACTACTAGAGCTAATCAATGAATTTGGTAAAGTATCAGGATACGAAATTAATGCATAGAAATTTCTTGCATTGCTATACTCTAACAATGAACAATCAGAAAGAGAAATTAAGGAAATACTCCCATTTACCATCACAACAAAAAGAATAAAATACCTAGGAATAAACCTAACTAAAGAGGCAAAAGACCTGTATGCAGAAAACTATAAGACACTGATGAAAGAAATCAAAGATGATACAAACAGATGGAGAGATATACCATATTCTTGGAAAATGACTGTACTACCCAAAGCAATCTACAGATTCAGTGCAATCTTTATCAAACTACCAATGGCATTTTTCACAGAACTAGAACAAAAAATTACACAATTTGTAAGGAAACACAAAAGACTCTGAATAACTAAAGCAATCCTGAGAAAGAAAAACGGAGCTGGAGGAATCAGGTGCCCTCACTTCAGACAATGCTACAAAGCTACATTAATCAAGACAGTATGGTACAGGCACAAAAACAATACTATAGATCAATGGAACAGGATAGAAATCCCAGAGGTAAGTGCATGCACATATGGTCACCTTAACTTTGACAATGGAGGCAAGAATATACAGTGGAGAAAAGACAGCCTCTTCAATAGTGGTGCTGGGAAAGCTGGACAGCTACATGTAAATGAATGAAATTAGAACACTCCCTAACACCATACACAAAAATAAGCTCAAAATGTATTAAAGATCTAAATGTAAGGCCAGACACTATAAAACTCATAGAGGAAAACATAGGCAGAACACTCTATGACATAAATTACAGTGAGATCCTTTTTGACACATAGCTTAGATAAATGGAAATAAAAACAAAAATAAACAAATGGGACTTAATGAATCTTAAAAGCTTTTGCACAGCAAAGGAACCATAAACAAGATGAAAGACAACACTCAGGATGGGAGAAAACATTTACAAAGGAAGCAACTGACAAAGAATTAATCTCCCAAATATATAAGCAGCTCATGTAGCTCAATATCAAAAAATAAACAACCCAAACCAAAAATGAGTGGAACGCCTAAACAGACATTTCTCCAGAGAAGATATACAGATTGCTAACAAACAAATGAAGAGTTGCTCAACATCACTAATTATCTAATCATTAGTGAAATGCAAATCAAAACCACAATGAGTTATCACCTCCCACTAGTCAGAATAACCATCATTAAAAAATCTAGAAAAGGGACCCCCCCCTTGCCCTGTTGGTGGGAATGTAAATTGATACAGCCACCATGGAAAACAGCATGGAGATTCCTTAAAAAACTAAAAATAGAATTACCATATGATCCAGCAATCCCACTACTGGGCACATACCCTGAGAAAACCATAATTCAAAAAGATACATGTACTGCAATGTTTATTGCAGCACTATTTACAATAGCCAGGATATGGAAGCAACCTAAATGTCCATCAATAAATGAATGGATAAAGAAGTAACACTTATATACAATGGAATATTACTAAGCCATAAAAAGGAATGGAATTGAGTTATCTGTAATGATGTGGATGGACCTAGAGTCTGTCATACAGAGTGAAGTAAGTCAGAAAGAGAAAAACAAATACCATATGCCAACACACATATATGTAATCTAACAAAAAGGTACTGATGAACCTAGTGGTGGGGCAGGAATAAAAACCCACAGGTAGAGAAATGACTTGAGGACACAGGGGGGAAGGGGAAGCTGGGATGTAGTAGCACTGACATATATACACTACCAAATGTAAAATGGATGGCTAGTGAGAAGCTGCTGCCAGGGAGATCAGTACGATGCTTTGTGATGACGTATAGGGATGGGATAGGGAGGGTGGGAGGGAAGCTAAAGAGGGAGGGGATAGGGGATATATGTATACATATAGCTGATTCAGTTTGTTGTACAGAAGAAACTAACACAACATTGTAAAGCAATTATACTCCAATAAAGTTTTTTAAAAAATTAAAAAAAAAACTAATATCAACTGTAATACCTATTCTAAGTACTAAAGACAGTTATTTTTTTAAAGCTAAATTTGCTTGGGTAGCATGAATATGTAATACACCATCAACATGAAAATGTAATTATTTAGTATAATATCCATATATTAAATCCTGTTTAACTAGATCCAGAATATTAATTTAAGTTAGTTAAGTAAGGTTAATATGTGATAAATACAAAAAAGAAAAGAGAAAAAAAAGGAAAGGAAAGAAGAAAAGAGAAGAAAAGAAAAGACCAAGACCAAGTAAGACAATTGCAAATGTGCCTGGCTTTACATCTCTCCTTTTTTATTTGAAAGTAGCTGATAATGTTAACATTTTCCTCTTACTCCACTTGGTATTGTTAATTTCTAAGACATATTACAAACACTGAGCTCATTGTATTCCCAGCTCTCGGTGTGCCTTTGGTTTGGTAACCCAAGATCAAGGTGCACCCATAACTTCATCTTTAATGGGGAGGGAGATTACACTTACCTGAAGGACAACTTTTCTAAGGTTATGAATATGAAATGTAAGACATGCAGTAATCGTTTAATACGTTTTAATTCTCTTCCCTTACCACACGGTCACTCCTCTCACTCTCCATTTGACATGTTTTTATTCTATTAAATATGTCCATCAAATGACACTCTGTAATTTTTGTGAAACAAATGATAATTTAACTTCGATGAACTTCTGAATCCAGCAAACTTGCCTTATAAATTTATGTAAAAGGTCAGAAACATTTCCTTTATCAAGATGGTTTTCCCAATTTTGGTCGATTTATAGCAGTGGTCCATCTTGGGATATCTTTTTTGTTTTGTTTTGTTTTGTTTTGAGGTACGCGGGCCTCTCACTGCTGTGGCCTCTCCCGTTGCTGAGCACAGGCTCCGGCCGTGCAGGCTCAGCGGCCATAGCCCATGGGCCCAGCCACTCCGAGGCATGTGGGATCGTCCCGGACCGGGGCACGAACCCGTGTCCCCTGCATCAGCAGGCGGACTTTCAACCACTGCTCCACCAGGGAAGCCCATCCTGGGATATCTTAATCAACCATCTGCACCCATGAATTTCACACGTGTAATAACTGCCACATTCCAAAGTCTGGCAGTTAAAATTCACGTGTTTTAAAACTCACCATTTCCCTAACTCTTAGAGCTAAGATTTCCATCTGACATTGATTTTCAGATTTCATTGCTACAAAAGAAAAGTCTTATCTCAAAAATTCATACACTAAACACTAGACCATTTTGTAAAAATACTTCAGCTCAAGCATCAAAAACAGTGACAGGGAACAGCTACTCATACTGAGGTGCAGTCTTGTGTGAATTCCAATAACTGAGACTTTTCCTACTGATTGCAGAGTATAGACACTGAGAGCTCTCTCTGCTTATATTTTATGCAGTTTCATGGGTAAAGGGAATTGAATATAGTAAAGGGAAATGACAATAAAATTTATAGATCAAAGATGCTTAGTAAGGATAATATGCATTTATGGTATGAAAACAAGGTGCACTTATTTTTTCTTTGCCTCTATTTTAACCATTATGATGTTCTGTGTATCCAATGACAGAAGGCCTGCCAGGAAGATAAAACTTAAACATGACAGTTAGTTTAAATTCCACACGTAATTTGAAATCTAATTTAGGAACTATTTTCTTTGACACTTGCTTGAAAGAAGTGTATGTAGCTTGAGGGTAGTTATTAGATCACTCTAGGATCAGAGAACGTGGATCTAATTCTAGTGCTTATCTGTAGCTAGCTCTATGACCCAGGGCAAGCTACTCCGTCTTTTTAGTCTTCAAATTATGCTTCAGTAACATGAATATATAATCTCGATGGTCCCTAACAGTCAAATAGCCAGTGATTTGTTTTTTTTTTTTTAATTAGACATTATCACAGAATAGTTACACTGAGGTTTCTGAAACCACGTGCTGTGGTTTACTCTATCTTCAGTAACTACTATCTTTGTGAATTTGAGAAGAATTACATAACCTCTGTGTGTCTCAGTTTTCACATCTGTAAAATGGGAATAATAATAATAGTACCTAGCTAATGGGGTTGTCATTAGAATTAAATGAGCTACATTTTAATAATTGTAATATGAAAATTTCCTATATTTCCTCATATCTTAAAGCAGGACACAAATTAAAGAAAGCATAAATAAACATTTATTAGAGTTTAATTAACAGCCATTTTTCCATAGTGGTACATGAAATTGTAGCATATTTTATACCCAGTAATAGATTAGATGAAATTTTGTAATATACATAAAGTGCTTAGACTAGTGTTTGGGCAAAAATTGCCCAATAGATGATATGAACATTTATCTATAAGTAAGCAGTAATTATTATATCTAAATTAAGAGTGATAAGTTGAGTGATAGTTTAAGTGTGATTAAACTCTTGCTAGTCATATCAGCCTTCGTTTTATTTTGTATCTAATGTCATAGGACAGATTTAATAACTTAATTCAATTAATAAATAATAATTGACATAAAATGTTACTTTCTACTTGAAAAACAGAATAATTTTATATAATTATTTTTATGATAGAACAAACGTGCTCTTTTTTACGAAGTAAGATGATTAAAGAGGGAAAGTATAAATTGTGAGAAAATTGAAAATTAAGAATATACATATGTTTACCAAGTTTAGTCTATTATTCAATACAAAGAAAAAAATAACAGCATATTACAGGCACCAACTTTTAGATCATAATTGCCTTTAGTTATAAATTCTCAAGAAAGATTAATATTAGATTAATAACTTCTAAGGAACTGCTTACTAAACCGATTCCCTAGTTATTGGTCTACAGATATTAAGCATTTATACAGAAATCCTGTCTCTCAGAATGCTTTATAGAACTCCAAAGCTGGCATCAATTCTATCTTCAAGTTTTATTTTATAAGAAAGATCAGAGGAGGAGCTTCAAGATGATGGAAGAGTAAGACGTGAAGATCACCTTTCTCCCCACAAATACATCAGAAATACATCTACATGTGGAACAACTCCTACAGAACACCTTACTGAACACTGGCAGAAGACTTCAGACTTCCCAAAAGGCAAGAAACTCCCCACGTACCTGCGTAGGGCAAAAGAAAAAAGAAAAAAATAGAGACAAAAGAATAAGGATGGGACCTGCACCAGTGGGAGGGAGCTGTGAAGGAGGAAAGGTTTCCACACACTAGAAAGGCCCTTCGTGGGCGGAGACTGCAGGTGGTGGAGGGGGAAGCTTTGGAGCCACAGGGTAGAGCACAGCAACAGGGGTGCAGAGGGCAAAGCTGAGAGATTCCCTCACAGAGGATCGGTGCCGACCAGCACTCACCAGCCCGAGATGCTTGTCTGCTCACACACCAGGACACGTAGGGGCTGGGAGCTGAGGCTCCGGCTTCAGTCAGACCCCAGGGAGAGGACTGGGGTTGGCTGTGTGAAGACAGCCTGAAGGGGGCTAGTGCACCATAGCTAGCCAGGACGGAGTCCAGGAAAAGGTTTGGAAGTACCAAAGAGCCAAGAGACTTTTTCTTGCCTCTTTGTTTCCTGGTGCATGAGGAGAGGGGATTAAGAGTGCTGCTTAAAGGAGCTCCAGAGATGGGTGCAAGTCGTGGTTATCAGAGTGGACCCCAGAAATGGGCATGAGACTCTAAGGCTGCAGCTGCAGCCACCAGGAAGCCTGTGTGCAAGCACAGGTCATTATCCACACCTCCCCTCCTGGGAGCCTGTGAAGCCCACCACTGCCAGGGTCCTGTGATCCAGGGACAACTTGCCCAGAAGAACACACCATTCTCCTCAGGCTGGTGTAACATCACATCAGCCTCTACCACCTCAGACTTGCCCCGCACTCCATACCCCTCCCTACCCCCAGCCTGAGTGAGCCAGAGCCCCTGAAGCAGCTGCTCCTTTCACCCTGTCCTGTCTGAGCAAAGAACAGATGCCCTCAGGTGACCTACACACAGAGACAGGGACAAATCCAAAGCTGAATCACAGGAGCTGTACAAAGAAAGAAGAGAAAGGAAAATCTCTCCCAGCAGCCCCAGGAGCAGCAGATTAAATCTCCACAGTCAACTTGATGTACCCTGCATCTGTGGAATACCTGAATAGACAATGAATCACCCCAAATTGAGGAGGTGGACTTTGGGAGAAAGGATATATATATATTTTTTTCCCTTTTCCTCTTTCTGTGACTGTGTACGTGTATGCATCTGTGTGTGATTTTGTCTGTAGAGCTTTGCTTTCACCATTTGTCCTAAGGTTCTGTCTGTCCGTTTTTTATGTTTTTTTGTTTTTCTTTTTTTAGTATAGTTTTCAGTGCTTGTTATCATTGGTGGATTTGTTTTTTGGTTTGGTTGTTCTTTCTTTCTTTTTCTTTTTTTAATCACTTAATTTTTTTAATAATTATTTTTAGTTTTCTGTTTTAATAACTTTTATTTTATTTTATCTTTTCCTTTCTTTCTTCCTTTTTTTCTCACTTTAATTCTAAGCCATGTGGATGACAGGGTCTTGGTGCTCCAGTCAAGCATCAGGGCAGTGCTTCTGAGGTGGGAGAGCCAAGTTCAGGACATTGGTCCACAAGAGACATCTCAGCTCCACATAATATCAAATGGCAAAAATCTCCCAGAGATCCCCATCTCAATGCCAAGATGCAGCTCCACTCAACAACCAGCAAGCTACAGTGCTGGACACCCTATGCCAAACAACTAGCAAGAGAGAAACACAACCCCACCCATTAGGAGAGAGGCAGCCTAAAATCATAATAAGGTCACAGACACCACAAAACACCACCAGACATGGACCTGCCCATGAGAAAGACAAGATCCAGCTCATCAACAAGAACTCAGGAACTCGTCCCCTCTACCAGGAAGCCTACACCACCCACTGAACCAATCTTAGCCACTTCGGACAGACACTAAAAACAACGGGAACTACGAACCTGCAGCCTGCAAAAAGGAGACCCCAAACTCAGTAAGATAAGAAAAATGAGAAGACAGAAAAACACACAGCAGATGAAGGAGCAAGACAGAAACCCACCAGACCTAACAAATGAAGAGGAAATAGGCAGTCTACCTGAAAAAGAATTCAGAGTAATGATAGTAAAGATGATCCAATATCTTGGAAATACTATGGAAAAAATGCAGGAAACGTTTAACAAGGACCTAGAAGAAATAAAAAGCAATCATGAACAAAACAATAAATGAAATTAAAAATTCTCTAGAAGGGGTCAATCTCAGAATAAATGAGGCAGAAGAACAGATAAGTGACCTGGAAGATTAAATAATGGAAATAACTACTTCAGAGCAGTATAAAGAAAAAAGAATGAAAAGAATTGAGGACTGTCTCAGAGATTTCTGGGACAATATTAAATCCACCAACATTCGAATTATAGGGGTCGCAGAAGAAGAAGAGAAAAAGAAAGGGACTGTGAAAATATTTGAAGAGATTATAGTTGAAAACTTCCCTAACATGGGAAAGGAAATAGTCAATCAACTCTAGGAAGCACAGAGAGTCCAATAGAGGATAAAACCAAGGAGAAACATGCAAAGACACATATTAATCAAACTATCAAAAATTAAATACAAAGAAAAAGTATGAAAAGCATCAAGGGAAAAATAACATACAATTGAACCCCCATAAGGTTAACAGCTGATCTTTCAGCAGAAACAGCAATCCAGAAGGGAGTGGCAGGACATACTTAAACTGCTGAAAGGGGAAAACCTACAACCAAGATTACTCTATCCAGCAAGGATCTCATTCAGATTTGATGGAGAAATTAAAACCTTTACAGACAAACAAAAGCTAAGAATTCAGCACAACCAAACCAGCTTTACAATAAATGCTAAAGGAACTTCTCTAGGTAGGAAACACAAGAGAAGGAAAAGACCTACAATACAAACCCAAAATAATTAAGAAAATGATAATAGGAACATGCATATTAATAATTACCTTAAATGTAAATGGATTAAATGCTCCAACCAAAAGACATAGACTGGCTGAATGGATAGAAAAACAAGACCTTCATATATGCTGTCTACAAGAGATCCACTTCAGTCCTAGGGACACATACAGACTGAAAGTGAGGGGATGGAAAAAGATATTCTATGCAAATGGAAATCAAAAGAAAG
Source organism: Lagenorhynchus albirostris (assembly GCF_949774975.1). NCBI lineage: Eukaryota > Metazoa > Chordata > Mammalia > Artiodactyla > Delphinidae > Lagenorhynchus > Lagenorhynchus albirostris. The sequence goes on along the minus strand of NC_083112.1, from coordinate 38,514,107 downwards.
CTGGAGTATCAATTCTCATATCAGACAAAATAGAGTTTAAAACAAAGACTATTACAAGTGACAAAAAGGATACTACATAATGATCAAAGGATCAATCCAAGAAGAAGATATAACAATTGTAAATATTTATGCACCCAACATAGGAGCACCTCAATACATAAGGCAAATACTAACAGACATAAAAGGGGAAATCAACAGTAACACAATCATAGTAGGGGACTTTAACACCCCACTTTCACCAATGGACAGATCATCCATAATGAAAATAAAAAAGTAAATACAAGCTTTAAATGGTACATTAAACAAGATGGACTTAATTGATATTTATAGGACATTCTACCCCAAAACAACAGAATACACTTTCTTCTCAAGTGCTCATGGAACATTCTTCAGGATAGATCATCTCTTGGGTCACAAGTCAAGCCTTGGTAAATTTAAGAAAATTGAAATCATATTAAGTATCTTTTCTGACCACAATATCTATATCTTTTCTGACCACAATATCTATAAGACTAGATATCAATTACAGGAAAAAAATCTCTAAAAAATACAAACACATGGAGGCTAAACAATACACTACGTGATAACCAAGAGATAACTGAAGGAATCAAAGAGGAAATAAAAAAAATACCTAGAAACAAATGACAATGAAAACACAAAGACACAAAACCTATGGGGTGCAGCAAAACCAGTTCTAAGAGAGAAGTTTTTAGCAATACAATCCTACCTTAAGGAACAAGAAACATCTCAAATAAACAACTTAACCTTACACCTAAAGCAATTAGAGAAAGAAGAACAAAAAACCCCAAGTTTAGCAGAAGGAAAGAAATCAAAAGATCAGATCAGAAATAAATGAAAAAGAAATGACAGAAAAAATAGCAAAGATCAATAAAACTAAAAGCTGGTTCTTTGAGAAGATAAATAAAATTGATAAACCATTAGCCAGACTCATCAAGCAAAAGAGGGAGAAGACTCAAATCAATAGAATTAGAAACAAGAAAGGAGAAGTAACAACTGACACTGCAGAAATACAAAGGATCATGAGAGATTACTACAAGCAACTATATGCCAATAAAATGGACAACCTGGAAGAAATGGACAAATTCTTAGAAATGCACAACTTTCTCAGACTGAACCAGGAAGAAATAGATAATATGAACAGACTGATCACAAGCACTGAAATTGAAACTGTGATTAAATATCTTCCAACAAACAAAAGACCAGGACCAGATGACTTCACAGTCATCTGTGAAGTCATCTGTGAATTCAGTCATCTGAATTCGATCAAACATTTAGAGAAGAGCTAATACCTATCCTTCTCAAACTCTTCCAAAATATAGCAGAGAGAGGAACACTCCCAAACTCATTCTATGAGGCTGACATCACCCTGATACCAAAACCAGACAAACATATCACAAAAAAGGAAAACTACAGACCAATGTCACTGATGAACATAGATGCAAAAATCCTCAAGAAAATACTAGCAAACAGAATCCAACAGCACATTAACAGGATCATACACCATGATCAAGTGGGGTTTATCCCAGGAATGCAAGGATTTTCAGTATATGCAAATCAGTCAATGTGATACACCATATTAACAAAATGAAGGAGAAAAACTATATGATCATCTCAATAGATGCAGAGAAAGCTTTTGACAAAATTCAACACCCATTTATGATAAAAACCACCCAGAAAGTAGGCATAGAGGGAACTTACCTCAACATAATAAAGGCCATATATGACAAACCCACAGCCAACATCGTCCTCAATGCTGAAAAACTGAAACCATTTCCACTAAGACCAGGAACAAGACAAGGATGTCCCTCTCACCACTATTATTCAACATAGTTTTGGAAGTTTTAGTCACAACAATCAGAGAAGAAAAAGAAATAAAAGGAAACCAAATCGGAAAAGAAGAAGTAAAGTTGGCACTGTTTGCAGATGACATGATACTATACATAGAGAATCCTAAAGATGCTACCAGAAAACTACAGAGCTAATCAATGCATTTGGTAAAGTAACAGGATATGAAATCAACAGAAGTCTCTTGTATTCTTATACACTAATGATGAAAAGTCTGAAAGTGAAATTAAGAAGACCCTCCCATTTACCATTGCAACAAAAAGAATTAAATACCTAGAAATAAACCTACCTAAGGAGACAAAAGACCAATAAGCAGAAAATTATAAGACACTGATGAAAGAAATTAAAGCTGATACAAATAGATGGAGAGATATACCATGTTCTTGGATTGGAAGAATGAACTTTGTGAAAATTACTATACTACCCAAAGCAATGTACACATTCAATGCAATCCCTATCAAACTACCACTGGCATTTCTTACAGAGCTAGAACAAAAAATTTCACAATTTGTTTGGAAGCACAAATGACCCCGAATATCCAAAGCAATCTTGAGAAGGAAAAACGAAGCTGGAGGAATCAGGCTTCCTGACTTCAGACTATACTACAAATATACAGTAATAAAGACAGTATGGTTCTGGCACAAAAACAGAAAGTTAGATCAATGGAAGATGATAGAAAGCCCAGAGATAAACCCATGCACCTATGGTCACCTTATCTTTGATAAAGGAGGCAAGAATATACAATGGAGAAAAGACAGCCACTTCAATAAGTGGTGCTGGGAAACCTGGACAGCTACATTTAAAAGAATGAAATTCGAACACTCCCTAACACCATACACAAAAATAACCTCAAAATGGTTTAAAGACCTCAATGTAAGGCCATACACTATGAAATTCTTAGAGGAAATCATAGGCAGAACACTTTATGACATGAATCACAGCAAGATACTTTTTGACCCATCTCTTAGAGAAATGGAAATAAAAACAAAAATTAAAAAATGGGACCTAATGAAACTTCAAAGCTTTTACACAGCAAAGGAAACCATAAACAAGATGAAAAGACAACCCTCAGATTGGGAGAAAATATTTGCAAATGAAGCAAGTGACAAAGGATTAATCTCCAAAATTTACAAGCAGCTCATGCAGCTCAAAATAAAAAAAAATAAAACAAACAAACAAACAAACAACCCAATCCAAAAATGGGCAGAAGACCTAAATAGACATTTTTCCAAAGAAGATACACAGATTTCCAACAAACACATGAAAGGATGCTCAACATCACTAATCATTAGAGAAATGCACATCAAAACTACCATGCGATATCATCTCACTCTGGTCTGAATGGCCATCATCAAAAAATCTACAAACAATAAATGTTGGAGAGGGTGTGGAGAAAGTTTACAGCCACTATGGAGAACAGTATGGAGGTTCCTTAAAAAACTAAAAATAGAACTACCATACGACCCAGCAATCTCACTCCTGGGCATATATCCTGAGAAAACTATAATTCAAAAAGAGTCATGTACCCCAATGTTCTTTGCAGCTCTATTTGCAATAGCCAGGACATAGAAGCAACCTAAGTGTCCAGAGACAGATGAATGGATAAAGAAGTTGTGGCACATATATTCAATGGAATATTACTCAGCCATAACAGGAAACGAAATTGAGTTATTTGTAGTGTGGTGGATGGACCTAGAGTCTTTCATACATTGTGAAGTAAGTCAGAAAGAGAAAAACAAATACTGTATGCTAACACACATATATATATATAGAATCTAAAAAAAAAAATGGTCATGAAGAACCTAGGGGCAAGATTGGAGTAAAGACGCAGACCTACTAGAGAATGGACTTGAGGACAAGGGGAGGGGGAAAGGTAAACTGGGACAAAGTGAGAGAGTGGTAGCGTATATATGGACATATAAACACTCCCAAATGTAAAATAGACAGCTAGTGGGAAGCAGTCGCATAGCACAGGGAGATCAGCTCGGTGCTTTGTGACCAGCTAGAAGGGTTGCATGTGGAGGGTGAGAGGGAGGGAGATGCAAGAAGGAAGAGATATGGGTATATATGTATAACTGATTCACTTTGTTATAAAGCAGAAATTAACACACCATATTAAAGCAATTATACTCCAATAAAAACGTTTAAAAAAATCAGAGATAGTCGTTCTGCATTAAAAAAAAATGTGTACTTAAGAAATTAGGCATATTATTATCAAAAGCAATGCACACATAAGGAGCTTGAAACGCATCTGGCACAGAGGACATGCTACAAAAGTGTCCATTTTCTAAATCATTATATTTTATGGTATTATAGACCACTAGAGAGATATAGGACCTAAGAGATAACTTACTTTCAAACCACTCAGACTACAATTGGCCTGGAGTATATATGATGGTTAAATGAAAATTCATGAGATAAAAATTTTCTGAAGTATTTTCTTTCTTTCCTTTGTTTATGAACATAGCACAGCAGATTTATTTTCACTATTCTTTGATGATTGGAGTCATAATATAAATTGACATTGTAACTCTTAGTATCATTTTTTCTTGTCAATATTCCCTAGAACTTTAGTCTAATAAACTCTGTACACGCTGTGTTCCTATGCTTTGAGACTTATAAAATATCTAGGGAAGAAAAATATCTGGTTCATAGAAAATTATTTTAGTTACAGCTCATTTAAATTCCTTAGAAAAAAATAAGGAAATCTTCAGTTAACAATTTTCATATTCTACCCTCTTGGGTAACTCAAGAGGTCTCTGGGGAGGAGTATGGATTGTTTACTCAAAAGATACAGACATGAAAATGTTATATAAATGAGTATAATTCTTAGGAATTTGAAATCAACTTGGATTTCAATGGTTTTCAGGTCATTCTGGATGGGCTTTTTAAAGGTTTACATGAGTGTTTATGAATAAAACATTTATTTCTGCCATAGAATAAGGGTTGAATTATTATTGAATGGAATAAGGGTGAGTAATGGCACACACTCCTGTGTTCTAGACACTTGACACATACATAGTGATGATGAACAAAGGGTTAAAAATTACAGTTCTTCTCTCAACTGTCAAGTGATTAAGATTTTGGAGAGAGAAAGATAAAGAAAATAAAAGCAAAGCAGGAAGAAGACTATAAAAGGATGTTTCTAAATAGCTCTACACAAAGAAAAAGAAAAATAAGAAGAAAATACATGGAGGAAAAATTAGGGGATAAGCTGCCTCAAATGTCACTTTATCCTTTTTCCACCTCAGTTAATGGTATGTCCAAAAAAAGAAGTTGCCTACTCAATCAAACTTCTATTAATCAAAGTAGTTTCTCTGACCTACATTACACCCGGAACTTTGAAAAGGATAGATTCCTTTAGTTGGCAAAAACACTTTACTGTTAATAATAATTAATAATTATTAATAATAATCAAAACGTTTTCAGTACCTTTAAGGAAATGGGGGGGGAACCTAGCTTCAATGAGAAAATAGAGAAAATGGAAAACACATGAGCACACCAGCACACACACATACATATATACCCATATACATATTCTAACTATCCATCATCTTTTTACAATCTATGTTGTGACAGTGGACAATAGGTGAGACAAATATGTGTGTATTAATACTAGAGTCAATTATTGAAACACAATTCATTAACAATATGGATCTTTTACTGCACAATGTGAACATACTTAGCATTATTAAATTCTACACTTAAAATGATTAAAATAGTAAATTTCATGTTATGTGTTTTAAATCACAATTTCTTTTTAAATGAAAAATAACATATTCCTACATCCAGCCATATTAGAATAATTGGTACTGGAATAGCTCTCCCTCCAAAAAAATAAATAAATAAAAAATATGGATCTTATACAGTGGATGAACCCATTAAGAAAAAAGGAAAATGATGATTTTTATTTTAAATTAAAACATACAGGACACTAAAGGATCAAGCTGAGAAAAAGTAGTAAAAAAGAAAAGATTAATGAAAACTCCAATTTAACCTGTTATTAAGCAGCATTGTGTTCTTTGTCTTCCTTGAGTATAGCGGATGAAGCAAATCAATCTTTCAACAAATTGATGTGGGCATTTTTAGCTCAACTAATAAAAATGAATTAAGAACATTTAAAAATAAAGTTGCTCATTGCTTTCTCCAAAAAATTGGTAAAAATCAACACTTTGCATTCAATGACAAGAACACTATATTTCATATTTCGACCATTACTAAAAAAGGAAAAAAAAGATTGCTTCCTTTTTGTTCTAATATCGTTTATTTAAAGTTGTTTTAAAAAAGGTACTAGTGTAAAAATACAACCATAAAAGGGGTCATCAAAGAAAATATTTATAATAGTTAACTTAGAGTATTTAAAACCACTAGGAAAATGCAAATTGCTCAGTACCAACATGGTCTCTATAGAGTTATGGCATACCTCATAATGGCTTTCTTCATTCTCCTGAATGTGGAAACCCACAGAGCTGGGACATTTCTGAAGAGTGACAGGAATATTGTCACTTTTGCTGTGTGAGTTACACTGAAAGAGATTACCAAATAATTGTGATAAACTACTACACATTAAGAATGTCTATTGAGAGACATGGTTATTTGCTAAGCAACTAATAAAGGAGGTCCCTGTGAACTAACAGGGGTCTCCCTCAGGTACATGTATTCATATTGAGCCTTTACCAAAAAAATTAAAAAATGGTATATAGTATAAAAAATAATAATAGATATTATTATTATCCCCAGTTACAGATGAGGAAAACGAGGCATAAAAATATATTTTTCCCAAAGTTGGGCTATTACCCAGCTCTCTGGGACCATGCCCCATACCTTATCTACCATATGCATGCCCCTTATAAATGACACATTTTAAGTAGATAAAACTGAAAAATTAAAAGTTTAAGGTCTTAAAATATTACTTCACTTTTTTCTGTACCAAATACAAAATATTTTTAAATACAGGTTAACTAAAATAATTCACCTAGAAATGGATGTGAACTGTAAAACATAAGATATTAAATTATGGCTTGGCCTTTCTCCATGAAAATATTAAAATGATTGTTTTCCATATTCCTCACAAGAGTTGTTTTATGTGAAAACAAGATATTATTCACTTTCTTTCATCCTTGCTTCCTTCTTTCCTAAATCTCTTATTAGATTCAAGGCTGCTTGGTCATTTATTAAATATCACATTGGGGTGTCTCAGGTTTCTACTTTAATAAAAGATATTGTAGTGCCTCCCAAAGGGGTTCATCATTGGTATATAACCTTTCCTCTCTTATAAGACCACAGAGTCTGCACAAGTTTTTATGATGTAAGAAGGGAAGATAATATTTTTCAAACTAGAATTCCACATTTTTGGTGCACTAATGAAATTTTACTTTCCCCATACCAGAGAACAATCTGTTAGAAAATTACTATTAAATACATTTTAAAAAGCAAGTGAGGGGCTTCCCTGGTGACGCAGTGGTTGGGAGTCCACCTGCCGATGCACGGGACGCGGGTTCGTGCCCCGGTCCGGGGGGATCCCACATGCCGCGGAGCGGCTGGGCCCATGAGCCATGGCCACTGAGCCTGCGTGTCTGGAACCTGTGCTCCGCAACGGAAGGGGCCACAACAGTGAGAGGCCCGCGTACGGCAAAAATAAATAAATAACTAAAAATTAAAAAGCAAGTGAGTTTTAGAGTTTGGCATAATTGAGGTCAGTATATTTTCATCTCAAAACCACCATTTTATATATTTATGTGTATTTTAAAATAGTCACAAATATTATGTGTATTTTAAATATTATGTGTATTTTAAAATAGTCACAAATAGTCAAAAAATTTTTTAAAACTTTTTTTAATTTTAAACACAGAAAAATGGAAAATATTCTAAAAATAATTTCAGAATACCTTTCATTACATTCCAACAATGTCAATTTTTAATTATCTCATTTATTTTTCTTTGTTTGTTTAAAAGCCATAGCAATATGGCAGACTAGGAAAGCATGACTCTGAAACGCAAACCCATATTAGAAACCTTTCAGCATCAAAAAAAATATATGCCTGTCTTCTCTACAAACAATATTATTTCAAGCCTGTTCAAAACCTGCCTCTTCTAGGAACTCTTCGTGGGTAATGAAATAAATGATTGCATTTAGCCTCAGTTTGCAACCTGAGTGACTTAGATGTAGTTTGCAAAATGCTGCTCTGCCAGTATTAATTCTTGGAATGTGCCTGAGTTTGTCTGAACAACTTCGCTGTTAATTATGAAGGCATATCTTTGATATCTCTCCACAGCAGCTTCCTTAGCTTTCAAAAAAAAAAAAAAGTTTAGGCCTTAAAACAGTTATTTTCATCTGTGACATTTTAGTCTCTCAATTCCTATCCCTAGCTTCTCCTCATATCTATTCATGCTGATTAATCTTTTTAAAACATCTCATGTATGATGCAGTTTTTCTCCCTAGAAACTTTTCATCAATTCCTGTGGTCCAGCAGTGGCTCTCATTCTGCCTGTGTATTAGAATCACCCAGGGAGCTTTAAAAAGTGTCAATGACTGAGCCCTACCTCACACCAGATAAATTAGGGCTCAGGCAAAAATACTTTTAAAATATCCAGCTAATTCTAATGTGAAGCCAGAGTTTAGAATCCCTGGATTAGGGTTTTCATTTCTTTTCTGGCCTCAGGATACTATAAGGAATTTTGGCCTCACTCCCCTTTCAATCTGATCTCTTGCTCCTTAGCATTTGTTCATCCTTTTCCTTATTTAACCTTCTGTGTATTAGGTGATACTGGTGATTTTTTTTTCATGGATATATCATAATACATCTGAAACTGAAAAAAATCCTTTATTTGCATAATACTTTATACTTTTACATATAAGATTTTATGTATCATCCACAAGAAATCTCTGCAGAGAGAGGTAGAAAATATAATCTTACCTTAACAGATGGGGAAGGCAGAGGTTCAGATATATTCAAAACCCTCTGTGCAAAGATTTGCCCAGTAAAATCACTCCTAAGTGACAAGACTTGGGCTATTGCTACTCTGCCGTAACTCCCTTAAGGGAGTCATTCATTTGCTTATTCATTCACATATTCTATTCTGTTTGTTCATTTGTTTGATCGTCAGATATTTGCTGAGTGCAGGTTATGTATCAGGATTTTAGTGTCTCACAAAGGTATGGCATTTCATATCTGAGATAGTCTCACACTAGCAGTGAAGCCATAATTGGAAACACAAAAACCACTGTGATATGCATAAGTTGCTAAGGGACAGAAGAGAGAACTGTGAGATTCCTGTGAGCAGACTCTTGAAAGATGGGCCAATGAGGCAATCATGGCAAGCACAGTAGTCAGGAGAGAACAGACATCATATGCAAAGTCTAGAAGACATGAATTCTCAGGACTTGCCTATGAGCTGCAAGTAGTTCAATAGTGCTTTAACCATGGATCATGTGAGATATGCTATGAGGATAGGGACAGAGGTTATTAGTGAATGGAATTTAATGGTTAGACCCAATGATGAGAAGTTATAGTACTGGACTTAATATAAGAGAGGACAGCCAAATAATGGAATGGCACTTTATATACAGTGGGTGTCAAAGGTGAGCTTTTATCATCATTCCTTCTTTACCTCCCTAAGGTAGTGAATAAGCAAAATGAATGCATTTGCAATATAACTCACACTAGGGTAAGTTCCTCTATCTAAACAAGATTTCACCCCTATGCCTCTCCGATGTCTAATTCTGGAGCAGCCTCTGTCTATAGAACAGTGAATGGCATCCAAGGAAAAGTTTAATCCACTGTTATTTCATCACTTTTTAAATTTTTTTAGTGTTATGAGGTAAATAACCTCTGGGGATTACAAATCTATGAATCAGAGCAAAAAAGAAAGAAAAAATAACACTATAAACAATATTTTGATATCTGACATTATTAATAGCCCAAACTTTAAGGAAACAAGTTCTTAAGGGAAAAACAATTTAATTACTATGAATTCTTCCCAACAAGTTTCTATTTCAGAGGGAGTTGCAGCTGAAAATAGAAAGAAGCTTTATTGTAAAAGTCTTGAGATTTCACCCACTAAATATACACTAATATGTATAAAATAGATAACAAATAAGTATCTGCTGTATAAAAAAGTAAATAAAATAAAATTCAAAAAAAAAATTCCATTTTCCAAATTTGATATGAATAACTATATAATGAATTATGGCTAAGATGGATTTGCTAAAACAGATTTAATATTGCATGATTCATATGTAAATCAAACAAGAGATCTAGAGCACACTAACAGCAATCATATTCAATGGTGATCACTGTAAATACATTTATTTTATACTTTAAAGTCTATCTGATATTTTCCATTTAATAGTCTCATTTTATTATGTGTATAATGCTCCTCTCCCTTAAACACTTGTCATAGTTCCTGGGGAATTGTCATTCACTAGCTACAGAAATACCTACACAAATTTGGCTCATAATCAGGAATATTAGCTCTTTCATTTTTGACACAAATTCCTAATGAAGTACTTCATAAACAAAATATCAAGAGAAAAACAACAGCAGTAGCAAAAGCAATAAAAGTTTTACGGAGGGACGAGGGGAAGATGGCGGAAGAGTAAGACGCGGAGACCACCTTCCTCCCCACAGATACACCAGAAATACATCTACACGTGGAACAACTCCTACAGAACACCTACTGAACCCTGGCAGAAGACCTCAGACCTTCCAAAAGGCAAGAAACTCCCCATGTACCTGGGTAGGGCAAAAGAAAAAAGGAAAGACAGAGACAAAAGAATAAGGACGGGGCCTGCACCAGTGTGAGGGAGCCATGAAGGAGGAAAGGTTTCCACACACTAGGAAGCCCCTTCACGGGCGGAGACTGTGGGTGGCGGAGAGGGGAAGCTTTGGAGCCGTGGAGGAGAGCACAACAACAGGGGTGTGGAAGGCAAAGCGGGGAGATTCCCGCACAGAGGATCGGTGCTGACCGGCACTCGCCAGCCCGAGAGGCTTGTCAGCTCACCCGCCGGGGTGGGTGGGGCTGGGAGCTGAGGCTCGGGCTTCCGTCAGAGCACAGGGAGAGGACTGGGGGCGTGAACACAGCCTGAAGGGGTTAGTGCACCACGCCTAGCCGGGAGGGAGTCCAGGAAAAGGTCTGGAGCTGCTGAAGAGGCAAGAGACTTTTTTCTTCCCTCTTTGTTTCCTGGTGCACGAGGAGAGGGGATTAAGAGTGCTGCTTAAAGGAGCTCCAGAGAAGGGCGTGAGCCTCGGCTAAAAGCTTGGACCCCAGAGACGGCAAGAGACGCTAAGGCTGCTGCTGCCGCCACCAAGAAGCCTGTGTGTGAGCACATGTCACTATCCACACGTCCCTTCCAGTGAGCCTGTGCAGCCCGCCACTGCCAGGGTCCTGGGATCCAGGGACAACTTCCCTGGGAGAACACACGGTGAGCCTCAGGATAGTGCAACATCACGCCGGCCTCTGCCGCTGCAGGCTCGCCCCGCACTCCATGCCCTTCCCTCCCCCAGGCGTGAGTGAGCCAGAGTCCCCGAAGCAGCTGCTCCTTTAACTCCGTCCTGTCTGAGCGAAAAACAGACGCCCTCCGGGGACCTACACGCAGAGGCGGGGCCAAATCCAAAGCTGAGCCCCTGGGAGCTGTGAGAACAAAGAGAAAGGGAAATCTCTCCCAGCAGCCTCAGAAGCAGCGGATTAAAGCTCCACAATCAACTTGATGTACCCTGCATCTGTGGAATATATGAATAGACAATGAATCATCCCAAATTGAGGATTCTGAGCCGCGTGGATGAAAGGCTCTTGGTGCTGCAGCCAGGAGTCAGTGCTGTGCCTCTGAGGTGGGAGAGCCAACTTCAGGACACTGGTCAACAAGAGACCTCCCAGCTCCACATAATATCAAATGGTGAAAATCTCCCAGAGATCTCCATCTCAACACCAGCACCCAGCTTCACTCAATGACCAGCAAGCTACAGTGCTGGACACCCTATGCCAAACAACTAGCAGAACAGGAACACAACACCACCCCTTAGCAGAGAGGCTGCGTAAAATCATAATAAGTCCACAGCCACCCCAAAATACACCACCAGACGTGGACCTGCCCAGCAGAAAGACAAGATCCAGCCTCATCCACCATAATACAGGCACTGGTCCCCTCCACCAGGAAGCCTACACAACCCACAGAACCAACCTTAGCCACTTCGGACAGACACTAAAAACAACGGGAACTACGAACCTGCAGCCTGCAAAAAGGAGACCCCAAACTCAGTAAGATAAGAAAAATGAGAAGACAGAAAAACACACAGCAGATGAAGGAGCAAGACAGAAACCCACCAGACCTAACAAATGAAGAGGAAATAGGCAGTCTACCTGAAAAAGATTTCAGAATAATGATAGTAAAGATGATCCAAAATCTTGGAAATAGAATAGACAAAATGCAAGAAACATTTAACAAGGACCTAGAAGAACTATAAATGAAACAAACAATGATGAACAACACAATAAATGAAATGAAAAATACTCTAGATGGGATCAATAGCAGAATAACTGAGGCAGAAGAACGGATAAGTGATCTGGAAGATAAAATAGTGGAAATAACTACTGCAGAGCAGTATAAAGAAAAAAGAATGAAAAGAACTGAGGACAGTCTCAGAGACCTCGGGGACAACATTAAATGCATCAACATTCGAATTATAGGGGTTCCAGAAGAAGAAGAGAAAAAGAAAGGGACTGAGAAAATATTTGAAGAGATTATAGTTGAAAAATTCCTTAATATGGGAAAGGAAATAGTTAATCAAGTCCAGGAAACACAGACAGTCCCATACAGGATAAATCCAAGGAGAAATATGGCAAGACACATATTAATCAAAATGTCAAAAATTAAATACAAAGAAAGCATATTAAAAGCAGCAAGGGAAAAACAACAAATAACACACAAGGGAATCCCCATAAGGTTAACAGCTGATCTTTCAGCAGAAACTCTGCAAGCCAGAAGGCAGTGGCAGGACATATTTAAGGTGATGAAGGAGAAAAACCTGCAACCAAGATTACTCTACCCAGCAAGGATCTCATTCAGATTTGATGGAGAAATTAAAACCTTTACAGACAAGCAAAAGTTGAGAGAGTTCAGCACCACCAAACCAGCTTTACAAGAAATGCTAAAGGAACTTCTCTAGGCAAGAAACACAAGAGAAGGAAAAGACCCACAATAAGAACATGAAACAATTTAGAAAATGGGAATAGGAACATACATATAGATAATTACCTTAAATGTGAATGGACTAAATGCTCCCACCAAAAAACACAGATTGGCTGAATGGATACAAAAACCAAGACCCATATATATGCTGTCTACAAGAGACCCACTTCAGACGTAGAGACACGTACAAACTGAAAGTAAGGGGATGGAAAAAGATATTCCATGCAAATGGAGACCAAAAGAAAGCTGGAATAGCAATTCTCATATCAGACAAAATAGACTTTAACATAAAGACTATTAGAAGAGACAAAGAAGGACACTACATAGTGATCAAGGGATCAATCCAAGAAGAATATATAACAATTGTAAATATTTATGCACCCAACATAGGAGCACCTAAATACATAAGGCAAATACTAGCAGCCATAAAAGGGGAAATCAACAGTAACACATTCATAGTAGGGGACTTTAACACCCCACTTTCAACAATGGGTAGATCATCCAAAATGAAAATAAATAAGGAAACACAAGCTTTAAATGATACATTAAACAAGATGGACTTAATTGATATTTATGGGACATTCCATCCAAAAACAACAGAATACACATTTTTCTCAAGTGCTCATGGAACATTCTCCAGGATAGATCATATCTTGGGTCACAAATCAAGCCTTGGTAAATTTAACAAAATGGAAATTTTATCAAGTATCTTTTCCGACCACAATGCTATGAGACTAGATATCAATTACAGGAAAAGATCTGTAAAAAATACAGACATATGGAGGCTAAACAGTACACTACTTAATAATGAAGTGATCACTGAAGAAATCAAACAGGAAATTAAAAAAATACCTTGAAATAAATGACAATGGAGACACGATGACCCAAAACGTGTGGGATGCACCAAAAGCAGTTCTAAGAGGGAAGTTTATAGCAATACAATCCCACCTTAAGAAACAGGAAACATCTCGAATAAACAACCTAACATTGCACCGAAAGCAATTAGAGAAAGAAGAACAAAAGAACCCCAAAGTTAGCAGAAGGAAAGAAATAATAAAAATCAGATCAGAAATAAATGAAAAAGAAATGAAGGAAACAATAGCAAAGATCAATAAAACTAAAAGCTGGTTCTTTGAGAAAAAAAAAGAAAAACTAGATAAACCATTAGCCAGACTCATCAAGAAAAAGAGGGAGAAGACTCAAATCAATAGAATTAGAAATGAAAAAGGAGAAGTAACAACTGACACTGCAGAAATACAAAAGATCATGAGAGATTACTACAAGCAACTCTATGCCAATAAAATGGACAACCTGGAAGAAATGGACAAATTCTTAGAAATGCAGAACCTGCCAAGACTGAATCAGGAAGAAATATAAAATATGAACAGACCAATCACAAGCACTGAAATTGCAACTGTGATTAAAAATCTTCCAACAAACAAAAGCCCAGGACCAGATGGATTCACAGGTGAATTCTATCAAACATTTACAGAAGAGCTTACACCTATCCTTCTCAAACTCTTCCACAATATAGCAGAGGGAGGAACACTCCCAAATTCTTTCTATGAGGCCACCATCACCTTGATACCAAAACCAGACAAGGATGTCACAAAGAAAGAAAACTACAGGCCAATATCACTGATGAACATAGATGCAAAAATCGTAAACAAAATACTAGCAAACAGAATCCAACAGCACATTAAAATGATCATACACCATGATCAAGTGGGGCTTATTCCAGGAATGCAAGGATTCTTCAATATACGCAAATCAGTCAATATGATAAACCATATTAACTAATTGAAGAAGAAAAACCATATGGGCGTCTCAATAGATGCAGAGAAAGCTTTCGACAAAATTCAACACCAATTTATGATAAAAACCCTGCAGAAAGTAGGCATAGAGGGAACTTTTCTCAACATAATAAAGGCCATATATGACAAGCCCACAGCAAACATCATCCTCAATGCTGAAAAACTGAAACCATTTCCACTAAGATCAGGAAGAAGACAAGGTTGCCCACTTTCATCACTCTTATTCAACATAGTTTTGGAAGTTTTAGCCACAGCAATCAGAGAAGAAAAGGAAATAAAAGGAATCCAAATCGGAAAAGAAGAAGTAAAGCTGTCACTGTTTGCAGATGACATACCATACATAGAGAATCCTAAAGACGCTACCAGAAAACTACTAGAGCTAATCAACGAATTTGGTAAGGTTGCAGGATACAAAATTAATGCACAGAAATCTCTGGCATTCCTATACACTAATGATGAAAAATCTGAAAGTGAAATCAAGATGACACTCCCATTTACCATTGCAACAAAAAGAATAAAATATCTAGGAATAAACCTACCTAAGGAGACAACAGACCTGTATGCAGAAACTTATAAGACACTGATGAAAGAAATTAAAGATGATACAAATAGATGGAGAGATATACCATGTTCTTGGATTGGAAGAATCAATATTGTGAAAATGACTCTACTACCCAAAGCAATCCACAGATTCAATGCAATTCCTATCAAACTACCACTGGTATTTTTCACAGAACTAGAACAAACAATTTCACAATTTGTATGCAAACACAAAAGACCCTGAATAACCAAAGCAATCTTGGGAATGAAAAACGGAGCTGGAGGAATCAGGCTTCCTGACTTCAAACTATACTACAAACCTACAGTAATCAAGACAGCATGGTACTGGCACAAAAACAGAAATATAGATCAATGGAACAGGATAGAAAGCCCAGAGATACACCCACACACGTATGGTCAACTTATATTTGATAAAGGAGACAGGAATGTACAGTGGAGAAATGACAGCCTCTTCAATAAGTGGTGCAGGGAGAACTGGACAGGTACATGTAAAAGTATGAGATTAGATCACTCCCTAATACCATACACAAAAATAAGCTCAAAATGGATTAAAGACCTAAGTGTAAGGCTAGACACTATGAAACTCTTAGAGGAAAACTTAGACAGAACACTCTATAACATATATCACGGCAAGATCCTTTTTGACCCACCTCCTAGAGAAATGGAAATAAAAACAAAAATAAACAAATGGGACCTAATGAAACTTCAAAGCTTTTGCACAGCAAAGGAAACCATAAACAAGACCAAAAGACAACCCTCAGAATGGGAGAAAATATTTGCAAATGAAACAACTGACAAAAGATTAATTTCCAAAATTTACAAGCAGCTCATGCAGCTCAATAACAAAAAAAAAAAAAAAAAAAATCTAATCCAAAAATGGGCAGAAGAATTAAATAAACATTTCTCCAAAGTAGATATACAGACTGCCAACAAATACATGAAAGAATGCTCAACATCATTAATCATTAGAGAAACGCAAAACAAAACTACAATGAGATATCATCTCACACCAGTCAGAATGGCCATCATCAAAAAATCTAGAAACAATAAATGCTGGAGAGGGTTTGGAGAAAAGGGAACACTCTTGCACTGCTGGTGGGAATGTGAAATGGTACAGCCACTATGGAGAACAGTATGGAGGTTCTTTAAAAAACTACAAATAGAACTACCATATGACCCAGCAATCCCACTACTGGGCATATACCCTGAGAAAACCATAATTCCAAAAGAGTTATGTACCAAAATGTTCATTGCAGCTCTATTTACAGTAGCCAGGAGATGGAAAAAACCTAAGTTGTCCATCATTGGATGAATGGATAAAGAAGATGTGGCACATATATACAATGGAATATTAGCCATAAAAAGAAACAAAATTGAGCTATTTGTAATGAGGTGGATAGACCTAGAGTCTGTCATACAGAGTGAAGTAACTCAGAAAGAGAAAGACAAATACCGTATGCTAACACATATATATGGAATTTAAGAAAAAAAAATGTCATGAAAAATCTAGGGGTAAGACAAGAATAAAGGCACAGACCTACTAGATAACGGACTTGAGGATATTGGGAGGGGGAAGGGTGAGCTCTGACAAAGCGAGAGAGAGGCATGGACATATATACACCACAAAACGTAAGGTAGATAGCTAGTGGGAAGCAGCCGCATAGCAGAGGGAGATCAGCTCGGTGCTTTGTGATCGCCTAGAGGGGTGTGATAAGGAGGGTGGGAGGGAGCGAGACGCAAGAGGGAAGAGATATGGTGACATATGTATATGTATAACTGATTCACTTTGTTATAAAGCAGAAACTAAGACACCATTGTAAAGCAATTACCCCAGTTAAAAAAAAAGAAGTTTGATGAAAAAACACATAACCATAAGTAAGACACTGCTGTTTTCTTTGCTACGAAGGGGGTTCTTTACATTTTCCACCCAACTCTGTAGTAGCTGCAATATGGCCTGTTATTCTGTTACTCCTCCTACCTTCTTACAAAAGCAGTTTTTGCTAAAAATCAATGGTGCTGGTATAAAATTTATACAATCATTATA
Source organism: Lagenorhynchus albirostris (assembly GCF_949774975.1). Classification (NCBI taxonomy): domain Eukaryota; kingdom Metazoa; phylum Chordata; class Mammalia; order Artiodactyla; family Delphinidae; genus Lagenorhynchus; species Lagenorhynchus albirostris. Next base: position 38,496,634 of record NC_083112.1, on the reverse strand, counting down.
GAGGCAGCCGCCTTGTATTTTTATGCTATAGGTTTCATTAAATAACCATTCCTTTTGTTAAAACTTCCCACTGAAACTATTATTCCTACCCATTTTAAGAAACTAGTGATTACTTTCATGAAGAATTGGTAAACATTCTTAAATTTTTAATACGAAAGTTCTAAAGGTAAATAAAATATTGACATTTACAGAAAAAAATCTACTTAAAAGGATTGTCTATACTTGGTGTTTTCAACCTCTCCACCCATTCCTTTGGGAAGCCCATGTGTGTCACTTTTTTTTTTTTTTTTTGCGGTACGCGGGCCTCTCACTGTTGTGGCCTCTCCCGTTGCGGAGGACAGGCTCCAGACGCGCAGGCTCAGCGACCACGGCTCACGGGCCCAGCCACTCAGTGACATGTGGGATCTTCCCGAACCTGGGCACGAACCCGTGTTCCCTGCATCGGCAGGCAGACTCTCAACAACTGCGCCACCAAGGAAGCCCCGTGTCACATTTTTTACCACTCCTTTCCATTGAAACTGTTCTTTCACCATCTCCAAGGATAGTAACTCAAAGGGCAATTCTCAGTCCTCCTCTCACTTGACACTACTGAAAATTCCTTCCTTCAAGATGCATTTATTTCACTCGCCCTCCAGGACACCACAAACTCCTTGTTGTCTTTTTATCTCTCATGTTTTATTTCTGGAATCATTTAACTGTTCGTGTTGCTATTGTCATTGTTAAAACTGAAAAGCTTGGAGAAAACGAAGCTTGATTACTTTCTCAGGAAGTATGTTTTCTGATGGCATACTCCACTGTTTCCCAATTCTAAAATACTTTCTCAAACAGATCCATGAACGATTTCCTATTTATAAGCTGACAAGAGAAGGGCTCTTAGAATGTTCCTAAACATGCTTACATCAAACCATATACTTTTGTGACTATTTCAGGAAGCTGATAAAATTTATATTTTAAGGGCTTCCCTGGTGGCGCAGTGGTTGAGAATCTGCCTGCTAATGCAGGGGACACGGGTTTGAGCCCTGGTCTGGGAGGATCCCACACGCCACGGAGCAACTAGGTCCGTGAGCCACAACTACTGAGCCTGCGCGTCTGGAGCCTGTGCTCCGCAACAAGAGAGGCCGCGATAGTGAGAGGCCCGCGCACTGGGATGAAGAGTGGCCCCCACTTGCCACAACTAGAGAAAGCCCTCGCACAGAAACAAAGACCCAACACAGCAAAAATAAATAAAATAAATTAATAAACTCCTACCACCAACATCTTCTTTAATATATATATGTGTATATATATATATATATATATATTTTTTTTTAAGAGATCCGTAGTGTACATTCCGATTTCCGAAAATCTGTTCCAATCATTTAATGTCCTGAAACTTAGTGTCTCAAATCAGGAAGCCTTGAGCTTGTATCTCCTTCCTTCTCTCTAATGTCTTCTATGAGTCCTTCTCTACTGGTTTATTGTTCTGTCATCATTAAATATGATTGGAAAACAAAGCTAAAACGCTCATCAAGAAGTGTGAACAGATAGGTATTCACCCTATGCAATATATGTTTTGATTTATAAAGAAAATGCAGTATAATAAATTTAAAAAACAAATACCATATAAATGGTATTTAGTTTTAAAATCATAGAAATACAGATGGCTAGAATACATATCAGTGTAGAGATTACTTATGTAGAATGAGAAAAAATTGTGAACTGTAAAAGTACTCAAAAGGAATGTCAACTGTACCAGTAGTATACAGGTGTCTGCTTGTTTATTTTGTAAAAATTAAAAAAAAATTGTTTTGTCTCTCTTCTTTTCTTAAAAAAGTATTTTCCTTTAAAAATTGGAGAGAGAAATATCAGAAAATATTAACATATATTTGTTCTGGGTGCCAGGGACATAGGTATTTTCCTTATTTCTCTTTACTCTTTCTGAGCTTTTCAAATAACTGAAAATGAATTAGCACATAGAAAAATAATTAGCATGGCTTTGTTAAAAATCTGTATCATCCACCTCAACAAGGTTGTAGATAATGGTTATGAAAGAGCTTTATAAACTATAAAATCTTGAAATGGTGCCTCTTCAGAAATAAAGGTGCCACATGGGAGGTAGATCCCTTTTGATATGGCTCAGGATAAACCCTTCCCTTTTTAGTAGAAAATGTTTCTTTTAGAAACATGCTGATTTTCTTTCTATGGTACTATGGCTTAAAGGTCTTTCACTACTTCCTCTAAATAGGTTTTGCTTTCTTTCACTTCACAAGAGAACATGATCCTCCTGTTGACAATTTATCTCCAGTATATAGTACAATGCCTGCAGCATTACCAGGTATTTTATAAATATTTTATGTGAAAATTTTAAGTGAAATGAAAGAATAAATGCAAGACTTTTACAGAGACTTGTATTCACCTAGATTATTTTGGCTTCTAACTCCCTGGTAATAATTTCTTTGTAGCTGTTTTCCTTTTTCTTTTATGTTTTCATCTCCAGCAGACAAATTCATTGCAAAATTGCAAAATTATTATTCCCAAGACCTACATTTTGTATCATAAATGCTAACACAAGAATAAAGTGCATTAGTCTTATAGATTGAGAATATCTGTATTAAAAACAAAAAAACAAAGCAGTGGATTTAGTCATCATGGTTTGTTGCTCCAACTGGACCTTTAGTAAATCATAGCTGAAAGCATCTTTCTCACAGTAATATGTTACATAAGTGGATAAATTTGAATTGATCTACTGCATATATGAACAGATTTGCTCCTGTTCATCTTCTGGGCCCTGCACCATTTCCCTACACAGGAGACTTTGCCAGGTCCAGCCTCTTGGTTCTTCAGGGCATCATACCCCTCGGGTTTGCAAGTTGACTGGGATCTACTTCAAAACTCCCTGAACTGATCAATAGCCCTTCTCACTTTGTGTAAATTCCCCTCCACCCTTCTCACAATCCCCATCCAGTATCTTCTTTCAGTCCTGAGGTAAGCTTTCTTCTCCCTTCTTGATGTTCCAAAGGTACCTCCTCCCATTTCGTCTACAATAGTACTTGCTTTCTCCTCTGTCCTAACAAGCTTTTCCATTTTTAGTCCAGGTTTGCAAAGAGACTAGCTAGATGGAGGCAGTCACCTCTGCTCAATGAACAGGAAGAAGTTGACTGTTCCATGTGGGATTTGTGAAAAAACAAAAGCTGATTTTATATAGTCTTTTGGCACAGGCCATTAAGTAGTCTAGTTGGCTTCCCTCAATTATAGTGCCCTGTGATCAAGTGAAATTAACAGACAAAAAGATGTATTTCTTATCGTGCACATTGTTATTGCAAGGAGGTCACTTTTAAAGCATTAGTATAATATTTACCTCCACCTACTATTTTATAATATACTAAGTTGAATCCACTTATTCCAAAACTGCTAAGATATAGGAATACTTTGTAACAAAATAAAATTTTAACAAATATAAGCAAAAAGAGGAAAAAAATCTATGAATGTGGAATTAACATCTGATGAAATTCAGTAAATGATTCAAGTTGAATTATCAGATGAAACATTTTTTCCCCTTTGTTTAGGGATTCTTCTTATGCTATTCCAAAATTTAATGGTCTCTATCATAAGCTGGCTGACATTTTTGAAACAATTGTAACAATTTAATAAAAAGTATAGGTGCCAAGTACTGTAACCAAGAAATAGCTTTCTCTTAGTGTGTTATTGCCTAAGTGGTATTTGAGAGCAATCTGTTGCTATAAATATCATTGGTTATTATAAAGATTTAGCAACTCTGTATATTGTTCATTTCCTGAGAATGCTTGATTTTCCTTCTATGCAATGACTTTCAAGGTTTTTCTTAATGGACAATTCACAAATGCAGAACTTGAGATAGAGAGAAAGATATATTCCCCCCAAAATCATAAAGTTTGTGAAGGGGGTACATTAAGCTGAATTTTGTCTTCTTTTCTCAATACGATATTTAATGAGAGTGGGAATAAAGGGAAAATAATTTTATAGTCCTATAGAAATTTTGGTAATTCAATTAGGAATTAAACAATAACAACTTATGTCAAAGTTACTCAGCAGCTTCCTTCTAAATGTGTAACAGCAGAACAAACCTCTGTGAACTGAACATTGAGTGTGCTGGGTACATGAGTGTGAACTCAATTTTGCTAAATACATAAATACATGAACAAACCCATATATTTTGCCACATCCAGTTATGAATTTCTTTCTAAGCAATTACTACTATGCTCTCTAATTTACTATAGACAAACTGGATACAATCGTAGGTCATTACTCACCAAGGAACAATGCAAAACCAACTTTATGAGGATCACAAATTGTAGCTGCTCTCTGCACATTACAACATTTTCTTTAAGTGGTTCATGGATGTTATATAGAGCTTTATGAACCTCCTTTGACCCAGTTGCTATGGGCATGCATAGAAATAACCCTCAGAAAGTACACTTCAAACACTAATGTTCTATACTTTACAATTCTCCATTGGTTTCTTCCTTGTATTATAACCTTACTATAAAGCCATTTCACAAGAGCAATAAGACATTGAAAGATTTTAAATTACAAAAGGATTGCATGTTATGTTGCTTGGGCTATGCCTCATTAATGCCAGTCAGCATTGCACACTGCATATTAATTCTGCATTTTAAATGAATGGATGCAAGCAATGCAAGCCTTTACATCTCCAGACACTTAGGAAGAGAGGCTAACTTCTGTCCAAACATATTCCAAGGACTACAATAGCAGACATTTTCAGTACCAGGGTTAATCAAGATTAATCATGCTGTATTTTATATTCAAGACAATTGTTTTGTAGTTCATTTAAGTTTATTTTATTATTTTTGTTTTAAAATCCCTGAGAATTTTTTCATGTATTTATCATTTAATTTTATTTATACCTTGAAGAGAAACAAAACTAAATTTTTCTCATCACAAGCAAAAAATAGGGTGAGTAAAAATAGTTTGAATATTCCAAACACAATGGGAGAGGTCTTGTTTTAGAAATGTCCACTGCGTATTCGATAGGGGTCTTTCTGTTATATTTCCAGCCGGAATTGAAAGACTTCAAGGGAGGAAAATGATGAGTTTCATTTTCACTCTAGGTAATTAATGTTTACTAAAGTCAATGTATTTTTTCAGTTGGTTAACATTTTCAGGAAATTCTGAAAGAGTACCAAATACACAGTAATAAAACTAACTTATTAGAAAACAACAGTATTAGTTTATAACATGTCCCACTTACTGACATTAAAACACAAAAAAAGTTATATGAATCTAGGATGTAAGTGAATCCAGGGATACAGTTGTTAGCGCAAGTTCGTGTGCCCAACACACAGTGAGGTCAAACAAACCAAAACATCTGAGTTTGGAGCAGAGGAAGTTTTATTGCAGCAGCAAGTAAGGAGAGAGGTGCCTCATGCTCTAAAAAATTCTGAGTTCCCCGAAGGGTTTCACAAAACATTTTTAAAAGCCAGATGAGGGAGGGGTGTTGAGGGTATATGATCAGCTCATCCACAATTCTCTGATTGGCTGATGATGAGGTAACAGAGCGGTGTCACAGGAGTTAACATTATCAGTCCTTAAGCTCCAGGAGTCTTGGGGCTATGTGCTCATGGTCATCAATTAGTTAACATCTTCCATTTGGTGGGGGGCTTTCACATCTGTAAAACAACTTAGGAAACGTGCATCAAATACTGTTATCTAGGTACTTCAGAGAGGAGCTAAAGCAGAGGATATGGAGGAGGGCTTGTCCCAGGAAGTCTCCATAGGGTCCTGCTTGGTTACACAGTGATGGGCTTTCCACCCAGTAAATATTCTTCTTCTATAGAGAGGCAGCCATGTGTGAATTGAACTTAATGTGTGTGTACACACATGCAAACACACATACAACATGCTTGTGAATCCATGTTTCATGTAGGTGACTCATATTTTTTTTGTAGATGATTGCATATATTTGTATAGAAGGAATATTTCTTTTCTACACAGAATTGCTTTTATCAATATTACATCAAGTACTATATTTTTTTCTAAAAAATTTCACCCTGCATGGTATAAATTATATAGTATATAAATATTTATTTATAAAATTTTAAATGTGCTGTAAACAAACCACATATTATACTATACTAAGTTAGTATATACAATATCTAACATTAATATATCCTAGAGTTTAGACTGAAATATTTCTGAAAAATAATCTTACCTAGAATTATAACTATATGTTGAAATTTTCATGATAGAGAATTTTTTTAAAAATCTAAACTGAATATAATTTCCGATAGTAGAAATATGTCCTTGTATTATGAAAAAAAATGCTCTCCCCAAATAAGCCTTTAACATAATAGTAACCTAGGCTATCTTCATGCCAGTCTTTCACAACAGTCTGCAAGCCAACCTTCAGTCAAAGAAATCAGGTAATAAATTCAGATATTCAAATCTAGAGTGCTTTAAAGTGAATTCAAAGTTCAAGGCTGTGCCAGTTATTTGAATATTGTCTTTCAAGGCAAATTCGTAAATAAGTTCAGTGGTTTATTAGACTTCTCTTACCAGAAAGTTGTCTAAAACAGACCCTGAAGCTGCAACCTATATTTTTAATAGCATACACAGAGAGAAAAAGAGAGACATGTTTTCTTTTTCTTTTGTAGTATGTACACTAATAGTAAACAAACAAACACTATCCCTTGAATACATAATTTTAAGATGTGTTTTTGTAAGTTGAGTGTTTCAATTTTTGATTTTAAATTCATTTATGCAAATTGTACATTAGCTAAATTTGAATGGAAATTCATAACTTTTAGAATAATGATTTAGAGTAAAAAGGATATTCCAGAATACACTGGAAAGTGCCAACTGGCACTGGGGCAATTGGACTTGACCTTCAGCACTGCCACCATCTCACCATGTCATTTCACAGCCTCAGTGTCTTTGTAAAATGGGAAGTTTAGGATAGAAAATCTCCTCCACCTCTCCAAGTCAAAAATGCAGTATGTATGTGAGATACTATCAGATCTGTTACCCCAAATTTTAACTTAGGGTTTGTTTTTCCAAATATCAGTCTCTATTAGATCTTCATAAAATCGTGTAAATAACTTAGTTGATAAAGGGACTGCAGGAAAGCTGAGACTTTACCACTGATTTTGTTGTAATCATTTGCTCTTATCTTGCTGATAGCTTTGAAAAGGCATGTGACTTTTATTAAAACCAAAGTAAAATTTTTAATTCTCATGTTCCATGAATGTCTTTTTTTTATATATATAAGGAAAAAAACCAAACAAACACTATCAAAGGTCTGATGTTTATTGACTTTCTTTTCAGAAAAAGAACTGGTGCATCCAGTGCTTTTTTAGATAGTTTAGAGTATTTAAGGCCAAAATAAAGAAACTAATCATAGTGATGTTGGATGGAAACTCTTTAGCAAGTCTGGAATCTGTCTAGTTGTGAATGTTTAAAAGGATACAATGTTTTTTAAATCTATTTTTTTAAATTGAATTTCTTGAAGTTCTATGCATTTTAAGGAACAAAACCAAGTCACATGAGAAACATGCTCACTTTCAAGGTCTTAAAAATGTTTTTTCTTATAACTTTGGGGCAAGAATCCCCAAAGGAATGTACTTTAACAAACAAGGAAATATCTGTAGATGAGTCACTGCTTATAGAGTTCATCTTTTGAGTTACTTTCTTTGTCTCTAAGCTCCCAACTAATTTAACTTCAGCAAAGCCATCGTACTGTTTATCGTTTAATCTTGAGGTCATAGAACTTTAACACATAGATGATTCTCTAAAACACTAACACTTCTCTGATTTAGTCTTATGAGGTCGTTCCCCTGGTGATGAGAGGTATGAAAATGAACCAGAAATAGATTATAGGAACTTGTTCCAAAAACAAATTTTTGAAACTATATATTAAGTGTAAAGCATAACTGGGAAGCATTTCTTTTCTGAGGAAGAAAATTTGATTTTCTCTTCAAGGAGGACATTAAATGCTGTATCTTTTGTGAAGATTCTCCCAAATAAAAGCATTTATTCACCTCAACAAATATTTCTTAACAATTCCCTCTGTGCCATATACTTTTTAATGACTTGGTTAAAAGAATACAAATAAGAAATAATCCTTGTCCTCAAAAAATTGGCAATATATTAAACATGCCAATTATATATAAAAAAAAGTTCATGTTATTAACTCTCCATATCTCCAAAATGTATTTGGAAACTTAGGTAAATATCTCAAAAGAAAGGGAACAAAAAGAATAAAATCTGAAGAGAATATGATTAAATAGTTGCATTTTTACATTGTGTGTTTTTTTTTTTTCTCTATAGTGTTCTTCAGAAGAATACAGAATGATAGCTTTTTGTCAAAGAACAAAGTATTGGGCTTCCCTGGTGGCGCAGTGGTTGACAGTCCGCCTGTCGATGCAGGGGACACGGGTTCGTGCCCCAGTCCGGGAAGATCCCACATGCCGCAGAGCGGCTGGGCCCGTGAGCCATGGCCACTGAGCCTACGTGTCTGGAGCCTGTGCTCCACAGCGGGAGAGGCCACAGCAGTGAGAGGCCCGCGTACCACCAAAAACAAACAACAACAAAAAAAGTATTTTAGTCCTATATTGATATTAAAATAAATATATTTAGTTCCAGTGAATAAGATTTAATGTTTAAGTTTGTGACAGATTTTATGAAGTGGAAAATGTTAGGGGCAATATTTAAAGTGATTGAACAATATATAGAGAACATTTTATAAAACATTTCTCTTCATGATAGTAATACCGATAGCACAAATCCACTTCTAAATCAAGATAATACATGATTTAAGGAAAATAATTTTAGGAAAAGAGAAAAAATATATAATTATTGCCTTTTACAATTCAATACCATTGAAACATGGCTCTTTGTGATCTTGTATTAGCATTCTATTACAATGTCAAGCCCTTTTACAAAATATTTCTTTTTATTCAACCTTAGATGATAAGGATCTGATAAGAATGAGTAGACTTTTTTACTCCCCTTCATGGAAAAAAAAAAATTCTGTTAGACTATTTACATGATATATTTTTCTTACCATTTTGATTACCAAGAGACCTAACATAAGCCCGGAATGAGACCATCAACACTAATTTGGGTTGGCTTTCATGCCTCACTGTGGAAAGATGTTTAAATTAATCAGACAATCCACAATGTTCTGCAATAATCCAAACAAATACGGAACACTTTAAAAAGCAAAACATAACTTTTCTCCAGCTTCTAAAGAGTAGGAGCTGGGGGTGTATGTGTGTCTGTGTATGTGCATGTGTGTGTATAGAGAAGCAGAAGGAAGCAACCAGATAAGGTAGCTGCCTTCTTTTGAGCCTCAACATCAAAAGAAACAAGAAATCGGAGTAAATATGATTCGTACTCCTTACACTGAGCTCAGCAGCTCTGAATCCCTCTTTGCCTTTCTTTTAGCCTTTCCTCTTTTTAAGTTCTATTAGGTCTCTTTTTCATTCCCCTCTGTGGCACTGAAACTCTTTTAAGAGCTTGGAGTCTGGGCTTGAAAATTGTACTTGCAAGTCAGGATTTGTAACAATTCCCTTCCCTTTGGGTGACTTCAACATCTGATAGATTCATTGCATATTAAAGTTGAAAGAGACATTAGAGATTCTTTTCTTAACCTCTATTATTGATGAAGAAATCAAGGCATAGAGACAGGAGCAAATATTTAGAGGCCAATGGATGATGTATTTTATCTTATTTATGTGACTTGGGGTAGAAATTATCTTAATTCCTGTTAATATAATTGAAGCAACAAAAAATTCAGCCATATTTTCAATCCCATATTTTAAATTATAGGTTTACAGACTTTAAAAGGACCTTTGAACTCAGCACATTAAAATTCTTACAAGTTGCCCAGATCACTGCCAGGCAAGAGGCTAATAACAAAGACCTGTCAATAGACTAGATTTAGAGCCTATAGTTCATTCAATCCAGATGTCCATTCAATTGAACAGGAAAAAAAAAAAAAGATGTTTTTCCCTGGAAGGAACTTATAACCAAATCTTAAGAAACCATCTGCTTAACTAAAATATCCAAATATATTGATAAAATACACCTTTCTCTGGAAATGTGCCATGCTCATAATCTGGGAGGTTGAAAAGGCCAATCAGATATTCTGAAACATGGGCTTAAAAAAAGAGTCTGATGAGTTTAAAATCAAATACTATGATAAATATGTGTTTGAATACGGTCAAAAGTGTAGGTCTAAATATTGAAGCTGTATATGTAATTTATCCACACAGCTTAGACCCTTTTGTGTTAATGGTTGATTGTGAGCAAGGCTTGAATGAACTTTACCAGCTCGTTCTTGTGCTTTTAAGCTAACTGATATTGTACGTATCATCTCGAAGTACAAAACATTCTTTCCAATCTGATTCCCTAGTGAGCCCTCTAAAGCATGGAGGAGGATAAAAATTTGTCCACAGTCTTATTAAAATAAAAAGCTAAACACAAGAAGGGATGTTTGTCTGAGAAAGGAAAACCCATGCACACACATATACCTAATAATGGGCACATTCAGCAAATATTTACAAACTTTTAAACAAGCTATCGAAAGTACACATGAAAGGTAACAAAACCTTATTTTCTGCTGCTCATTAAACTGAAACTTTTTACAAATGAAAAATAAAGTCACTACCTACTTTCTTTTACTTCAATTGCCTGCTTCATATATTGAGCAACAACTAATAAAACATATCCTTCACTTGCTGAAACCTTGATCCACTCATTTGATGGTTTATGTTAATGTCATGTTAGACAAGGAAACAATGTTTGCTCAATTTATTCTTCATGAATAAACAAGAATGCACTTCAAAATGAACTGCCATGAAACTAGGCCTTTGGGAATGTGTTGCATGTGAAAGTCGACTACACTTGCCTTACATATATTTCATTAGTTCCTGATATTAAGGATCAAAATTGTCCTTTCAGTTTTCCCCATCTTTCAACAGACTGAGTCAAATGACTCACCAGATTCTTGAAACATTTTAAATCCTTTTTGAAATATAATCACTAATGTGTTATGTGATAATCATAATCAGAAACATTAATCACTACAGTCTTGATGAAAATTAAAGCATTATCTCAAGAGGGCTCTGGTCGAATAAATGTGTTGACATGTTATTTGTTTTTATGATAGTTATTCATTGTGATTCAGTATAAAATAAGTTTATGGAAAAGAAGCGACAAATACTTGGTATGAGAATCCAATACAAACAGAAAGTATGTAAGATAGAATTGACCAGGAGATCCCTTTTAATTTCATTACAAGGTAAAAATACATAAATAATCCATTACTAAAATGCCTCCTGGGTACTGATTCCCTCTATATGAACAACTCTACCTATTTAAAATGTCATCTTTTCACTTTAGTATTATATATGTGACAAACTACTTAAGATATCTCCTTCTGCTTTACCCAATCCACTAAAGATACATTCCAACTACAGGACACAATCACCTCTCTCTCATTCCTTGTCCCTTCCAGACCAGGCACATTAGGAAAGTGGTGTACCTTAGACAACCAAATAAGCAAAATCCAAGATGATTAGTGTCTTGTGTGAAAATTGTTGTACATGGCTATGTTAAAAAATGGGTTCTTCCTCCCCAGTGCTCTCCTGGAAATTTAAGAGGGAGAACAGAAAGTCTCAGTTGATGATTGAAGTTGAAATTGAAGGATTGGAGTATACAAAGACCCTGCAGCACCCACGTACAAGTTGTGACAAAACAGTATAGAGAAAGTCAACAGATGTTTCCAGAAATACATAGATACCAAGTGGAAAGAAAACAGAGAGACAGAGATAGACAGAGACACTGTCAGAGAGTGCAGGACACACAGGCGCACAGAGAAACTGCCTCATTTATAATTTTCTGTTCCACTTTTGATAATGATTCAGGTGTTCTTCATTTTCACCCCTTGGATGTCAGGAGATCTCTATTTTAATCTAGCTGGTGTAAGTGAGTTTCTGTTTTTTATAACCAAAATGTCTTCATCATCGACTTTTATAACTGTATACATTATATTAAGACTGTCTTCTTAAACTGCCTTTTATACCACTTTATTAACTTTTCTTTTATAGCAAAGGGTAAGACAAGTAAAGAGAAACAGACTTTCAAATTCAGTTTTATTAAGACAAAAAGAAAAAAAATGTGTCTTAATTTACCATTTGAACAGTTTTTATAATCGTTATAGTAATATTTTTTTTAGTAGTAATAAGTTTAACCAATGTTTCTCTATTGAGAAAAAAATAAGCAGAGGAGTAGAATATGTGCCCAAGTATCAAATGGATACCCAGATATTTTTATATTATCAGGATAAAACCACTAAATGCTCCCAACGTGCCTGATGCATTTAAATCTAAATAATGATTTAACTTTTGTCAATTCTCTTATAAAGATTTATAAGTTTTTTTTGGTCATGGTAAAATAAATTCACCTATAATTATTGTAACACTTACTCATATTTTCAACCCTCTGTTTTCCACCTATTGCTCTCATAGTGCATTTTGAAAAGAGTATTCTTTTCAATTGTTTTCAATTTCCTCACTTCTCAATGATGTCACAGCTTCCTTAACAATTGACTATAATTACTGTTGGAAAGTCATCACTCTGGTTTCTTTCCCTTTTTTCCCACAATGCTAATCTCTCTGTTCCTCAATAACTCTCTTAATTTCATTATCCTTGACTGTTCCTTTCTCATTGGAAAGCTGTCTTATATATTGACATTTCTCAAGTCTACACTCTTGGGTAGCTTCTCACCATTTCTTATTTCTCAGAGAATCTTCATGTTATTCCATACCTTTCATTATCCCCTGTACACCTATAAGTGATGACATCTAAATTTACTGCCTCCTAAGAGAACTAATTGTTCTTCTATGTTTCATTCTGTAATTTTCAATATTTGCTAATGTTCCAAGATTCCTTCTCACATCTTAAAGCCAACTCATTCAAAGCTCATTGGCTTAGACCCTCCTTATACTTTTCCTTTTGCATCCATAGCAAAGAAAAATTTTTAACATCCGTTTATCTGTATAGTAATTATGTGGTTTTTTGTGTCTATTTTCCCTTTGATGTCCTAGTGACATGCACAGTGTCTAGTGGGTAGTTTGTTCTTAAAACTACTTATTTATTTTGAATAAAATATTCAGTATAATTTTGAATTCTGTTATGGAACCACACATTACACTGGCATTCACAAAATCCCATACACTAATACAGCTAATTAGAATCATTGAATATTTGGTAGTATTCCATTCACACACGTTGCATACAGGCATAGTCTTCAGAATGGTCCAGTGGAAAAAAGCACTGTATTCACTGTAAAACCATGAGAAAGTGGTTGTGTCCCCATGGGGATAATATAACCCTCTCTTGCCTGTCAGGGAAGGTGATTAGGAGGCTTAAATGAGATAATTAAGTGTAAAGAATTTGAGAAGTATAAGGGGTTATCTAAAGTCAGGTTGTGTTAATATCAACATTTAAAATTATATATAACATGATCCTTTTATTCCTTATTGAGTTTTAAACCTAGAATGGTGTTCATTTTTCAAAACAACAAATTAGGATAATATTTTTAACATTCTTTGAGTTCTTAAACATATTCATATAATTGATAATATGCTTGCTCTTTAGAATAACCTAAATAATATGCTGTCTGTGACCCTTTCTACACTGTTCCAAGCAGGCTATTATTCAGAAATACATATACTTGATATCTAAACACAATGTATATTTACTTATTCTTTGCCTTGTAAAGACTTGACTTAATGAACCCACATATTTAAAGATGTGTACTTTTCACTTTTACTTGGAGATGAGTGGGATAGACAGCCATTTTCCCTGTGTTTCAAGCAAAATAGGCAGAACAAGAATGAAAGGAGATATCCTCAAGTGGATTTGACCTCCGGGTAGATAAAGGAAAAATTAACTGTATTCTGATTGTCACTAATCCTCAAGACTCTTATCACAACTTTCTGAAAATTCCTGAGCTGTAACATTAATCTCCTTGAAAGGGAGACACTCAATTTACAGTGTATTTTGCATGTCCCTAAACAAGTATTGAATGATGAATTTCACTGTCTGATTGAGGTGGTTTACCTCAGCACATAATTTCTTATATTAATAACCTTTCCCACAGGAGCTGAATGACCTTCTATAAATACAATCCCTTCATTCACTCAAAAAATTAAAGCCTGTAACCACCTCACAATTCATCATCTTTTTAACAGGCAATTGTTGAAGCAGAAATAAAACACAAATCCCCAATCCTCAAACAACGTAATGTAAAATCATGCAGCCTTCTGCACTTATGTAACATGGATATATTGAAAATTACATAGCAGTTTGTGTTCCAAATCAATTCTTTTGAGTGGATTTCTGTTTGCAGTGAGCCATGATTTTCAGGGCAAAAAACAACTCCTTTCCAAAATCAAAGGTATCCTAAAACAATAACCTCCTGAATGCTTATATATTTTCAATCAGTCTTTAAAAAATGACTCTTTATATGACTGCCTCACAATTATGGTAAATCCAGATTATTAGGATTATTCTTGGAATCTGCAAGACCTTTATTTACATAAAACTATCAGAGAATGAATTTCAGAGTTCAGAAATGGAGGCCTTCTCTTTGGGTAAGATTGATGGAGGTTTGTACTTTATTTCACTCTGTATTAAAACCCTAAAAAATATACTCAACAAACTAATGTAAGTTCTTAGTTCAGCTGGAAAATATCTCTACCTGAAAAACATAATCCTAGAGCAGATTGTAGAGTTATGTCAGAGAATTCTCTGGTAAACCAGAAAATGTCAGTTAAAAGGCTTCAGATAATTGCTATATTTTCAAAGTGAATAAATTTAGAATATTGGATAGCATTTTAAAATTCAATATTCTTAACTACCTTTAATTATAGTAACTATGGAGGCAGAGATTGTATTTATATAAGAAATGAGATATTTTTAAAGACAAAACCAGAGTTCGATTCAGAATAGCTCCCTTTATAAGGCAGACATCTCAGTTACCTTGAGCAGTTTCTGTTGGCTTATCCAGTTGACAAAGTTAGATTATATTTATTGCATCTGGTCCTCTCACATTAGGTAAGCAATCTTTATTTTACCAAAACTGCATAAGACAAAGCCAATTTCAGTGGAAGAACTAACAAAGCTAAAAATTTGCCACATGAATATACACACATTACACAAATATGTGTTTTGCATAAAGCAGAAGCAAAGCACATATTCAAACGTACTGGAAGAATTGAAAAGACTAAGTAAAACATAGTATCTCTCTTTCAGATTTTCAGACCTCAAGGGAAGACCACATGTACAAAATATATTTTAATACAAGGTAGGTTATTATGTGAATGCTTCCTGTTTTGAGTGCAGTTGAGCTGGGCTGGGTGGTTGGCAAAACTGCAGGGGAAATATACAAAATAATCTTAATAACAATAGTTCTAACAGTAATTTACTCAGGTTATCGATAGTAGTTTTCATATACTAAGCGATTTATGGAACTATTAAGTCCAAAATGTTGCCACATGAATATCACTATTGAGAAAATAAAATGTGTAAACTTTGTAACTTTGTAAATGTTACATAAACTTTGTCAACTACTCTTTGAGATGACTTGTTTCTTGAGTTAAATTGTCTCATGTGTAAGGAATACCAATATTTGTTTTCCTTTCATGAACAGAGACAATGTCATCTCTTCAATTTATTATATTACACTCAGTCTTGTGATTGATTATGCACTGATGAAGTGATTGTGCAGAAATTAAATGTGATGCAAACATATAATTTATCAAAAAAATATTGATTTACTATTTTACCAAAATGTTTTAGAATAGATAAAATATATATCTAGATGCAAATGTCAAGTGTCATGTTTGGAATAAAAATATTGATCAGTTAGTTCTTTGTCAACTCCAGAACTACTTCTCTGCCTTCTTTTGACAAAGACTTTTATCCCCCTCCTAACCTAAGAAAGAAAGATAGTACATTTGAATTGCTTGTGAATGGGCAGGGAGAGCAGACTCCAGGAGTGCTAATAGGTATTTTCTATCTTTAATTTTCATGACTACAGGAGATGTGTGGGAAGAACATAATAGGAGAAATAAATCCAGCATTCACCCAGAAGCAACTTCCTTATATTCACATCCTCACTGAGCTTTTGGCTTGAATAACTTTGTTGATGGACGAACACTGTACCACCCCATGCTTGGAAATTTCTGGATGTAATTGTCTGTCAATGATATGATGATTTATAATGCAATCTGTTCCTATTGCTAGTGCTGCTGATAACTCTAATTTGCCAGTCTTTTATTAGATATGAGGAACTTGACAGTCCTCAGTTTTACAGGTTAGCTTTCCCTCTGGGGATACTGCCAATCAAATTACATCCCCCTTCCATTCTCCTTGGGAAAAGGATAACACTACCAAGACTACTATTATTGCATTGGTCATGTTTTACTAACTCATTTATTTTTTCATCTTATAAAAACCCTCATTATATGATTAAATGTTTAGAAGTAAATAGAACTAGAAGTGCATGTTTATCACTTTTTAGCTATATCTTAACTGATATTCCTCTAGCATCACTAGAGTATGAAAGAGCTGAGAATATTTGTGCTCAAGTCAGAAACTGAGGATATAACATAATTAATGCATCATGGTTCTGATAAGTAAAAAATATGCACAATTCAAAAATAATAAATCACTGGTGAGTAGATAAACTATTGTATGGCCATTATCTGAAGAGCAGAGAATGGCATAATTCATATAATTTCTTCAAATTCATAGAATTAATATTTAAGGTATGCTACACCTGGTTAATACACATAAGCAGTTGCATAATTGGCACATGCTTGACAGCTAATTATATGTACCAAACCTCGACTATGAAGAACAAGTGAAATGAGAAAAACATAGCACATCCTTCAGTTGGGTACATAATTATATGTAAACTGTGTTTCAAAACAGAGTTATTTCTGAAAATTTTGTTTTCAAATATTTCCATTTTGTAAATTGAATAAAGATCCCATTTTAACTAAGACAATAGACATATTTAGTTCTATATGATTGGAGCTATTTTAATATCCAAATTAAAAGCAAAAGCTTATGATTATAGATCATATTGATTACTATGTGCCAGATATAGTTTTAAGTAATTCAGATGCATTAATCTTCTTTTTAATCTTCATAACCACTCAATATAATGTATACAATCTACATTCCCATTTTAATATGTAAGAAAACTGAGGCATAGGGTGATTAAACAATAATGTCACAAAGCTGATTGGTTAAAAAACTCAAAGGTGAATTCTCTGGCATGGCTAAAGGACTCAAATATCTGCAATCATACTGTTCTATTACTGTTTTATTAATGAGGGTGAAGTGGATTCCAGTAATCAACAAAAATGTACTAATGTATCTCCACAATTCTTTCCAATTTACTAGCTATAGCCTATTTCATGAAACTGTTGTCTGGTGTTTAAATGCAGTACTTAACACATAGATAACATTTAATAATTTTATGTTTTAAAGAAAGGTTAAAGATATAGGATTCTCCCGTTTTACCTAGTCCCGCAATGAGCTTTCAACCATAGGTCAGACTCCAAAAGCACACAGTCATATTGGCACAGAATTAAAGCAGGAAGGTCAAGAAAACAAGGAAACATTAGAGAAAGGAGAGACCACCTACAAAAACCTGTAATCTTACAGACAGCCATTCTTTTTTTTTTTTTTTTTTTTGCGATACGCGGGCCTCTCACTGTTGCGGCCTCTCCCGTTATGGAGCACAGGCTCTGGACGCACAGGCTCAGCGGCCATGGCTCACATGCCCAACCGCTCCGCGGCATGTGGTATCTTCCCGGACCAGGGCACGAACCCGTGTCCCCTGCATCGGAAGGTGGACTCGCAACCAATGCACCACCAGGGAAGCCCCAGACAGCCATTCTTAAATTTTACTTTATCCTGAAGATGTTTGACCAATGTCTACTTACTCTTTCATTCAATACTAGTTTTCAACTTGTATAATTTAAAAAGCTTCTGGAAATTCCTTTGGGTGAGAACTCAGTTGTGGTCGCCAATCTATGAATAAGTAGCCATCTGTTTCTCCCAGGAAATGCATCATTTAAGAAAACGTTTACTTTATAAGCCACTGTTCTTAGCCCTCATTCAATCAAATTGTTAGATTTTAATATATATTTATGTTTATCTCAAATACAGACAGAGCAGGATTGATGTAAAAAAAAAATTACCTTTTCATGTAATACTGCTTTGAAGACAGTAAAAACTTCCCAATTCAAAGTATTTTCTCCACCATTTTATTGTTTGTAAATATATTACACAGGTAACCACATGCTTATGTGAAGAGAAAAATGTAAAAAATACAGTGTCTTCATTTTATACACATTTTCAATCAGCTCCTTTTTATAATTAAGTCTGAACACAAGGTAAGAGTTTTGAGTAATGTTACTTAAAATGAGATTCTGTTGGTATTTAAGTGTACTAGGGAAGCTCTTCATTTAAAGAAAATATGTAAGGAATGTCACCATGTACTAATGAAAAACAAAAACAACAGTATAATCTGGAAATGTGTATAATCAATCTCATAAACATTTTGAAAATTATATTATTGATACATATATGAAAATTATGCATGCATGAATATACATACACACATTAAGTATGCACATATGTAGAAAATAAAAAAGAAATATCTATAGGTGTGCTAATTGTTAGAAGAATTTCACTGCTCAGAGTTAGAGAGCTCAGAATTCCGAGTTGGTTTGTGTAGCTGTATTATTACATAAGTGTGTAGGGATTTGGATTAGTAGAATGAAATGCAATATCCCACAGGGCAAACCAGCATGCTGGGATATAGCACATAAACCCTTAATACTTTTCAAAACTGGCAAATAGCATGAATATATAAATGAAAGGCACAAATATAAACATATTTTTTGTAAAACATTAAAAATTTCAGGAAATGATCTGAAATTGTGACATAAGAACTAGGAAGAATATAAATCAGAAAACTAAAAGGCATCACTGGTTACAAGTGAGTTTTATTTTGTCAGTTTGATTCAACTATCAATATTTTATTCTTAAATGATTTTAAATGGACTAAGAAATAGAGTGCTATGATGATAGTTCATTCAAAAATATTAAAATGTGACGTCTAAATATTCTTCATGCAAGCCATTTTTTTTAAAAAAATCAAAATTTGCTTCCAACGGTCAAAATAATTCACTTTCTCATATTGAGTCCTCAAAGCCTTCCTTTACACTTGTGTCTATCTACTGCATCTATAATATGTACCTCATAAAATGTTTTCCCTAATATGCAATCATTTAATATTTTGAGAATTCTGTATGTGTTCTTTTTGGAGCCCTATGTGGAGGGGCCACAATGCAGAAATTTGATTTAACTAAGTCACACTGGAGTCTAACAGTTTGTTGTCCCCTGTACAATAGTCTTTATCTTCACTTCCCCATTCATTTCTGAATTGGAGGTTAACATGATTATGTAGTCATCAGTTGTTAATTGTTGATTCCCTATTTAACCTTGTCAAGTCAATTCTTTAATGTTATTTCCTTATTCTTATCACACATTCAATGCCTCTTTTATTAATAGCATATTTGGTTGCTTTTAAATTTTTTTTAATATTTAAAAAAGAAAAAAAATTTAAATATTCTCTTTATCAAATTCTTTATAACACACAGACATATTATAATATTATGTAATAAAATATATAGATAAGACCTTAAAATATATTTCCTAACAGTTTTCTATGATAATTCTCAAAATAAATCTTTGCTTCTAGATATGGTAATTTAATCACCATTTATTCCTTGCAGGGCTTCATTTACTTATTATCTACACATAATCATCTGAATAAAACAGCAATGGCAATGTTAATACCTGCATTACACTATTATGTTGCCAAATACTATTTTGCTTTCCAAACTTGATTTTCCTGGAGAAGTTCCATTAAGTGACATAATGAACTTCCCCTAGGAAACCAGTTCCCTCATGCGGCTTTAGCATCACACGTGGTTCCCGCCTTGCCTGAGCAGTGGGGAAGCACTGTTTCTCAAGTGATTTCCCCTGGGCACAATTTCTCTGTTCCTTTCCTCAACAACTGTGTAGTATTTGTGAGAAAAGAATTAATCACCACTTTTTTATGTTGTATCTTCCCTCTTTAGATGAGCTAAAAGAAGTTAGAAATACTCTCACAATAACTCTCAGAGTGTCTTGAGTAATTGTTTGAAGCTCTAATGCCTTGTGTGGACAGGAACCGCTTCACTCCCTGCCTTACATCTCCCTCCATATTCATAATTCATGCTGTTACCAGGGTCTCAATCCAAACTTCTTATTTTCTTCTAATTAATATTGCATCACTCTAATTGGGTTTTCCACTTGTAAAATGCATGGATTAAGATTTCTATTGCTATGTTAATTAGCTTTAGGTACCAAGGATGATCTCTGCAACCAAGAACCAGAATTACCGTTGTGGAATTTCACTATAATAACATTGGCATGAATTAGTCTTTTCTGGAGACCATCCAAGCAAATGTAATTATTGAGGTGCTTAAAAGATCATGTTATAAGACTGTTTCACTACTAAGGCAGTCAGTTACATAGCATAGGTACTCAGATCAGCATTACAAAGAAGTTTCAGTGTAATTCCATGAGCATTTATCAAGTACCTACACGTGCCACACACTACAATTTGTTTGTGCTAAGTGCTTGGGGATAGTCTTTATTTTACACAAGTTAATATTCTTTGAGGAGTGATAGACACAAAAAGACTCAGTAAAACACAATGTAAGGAGCTTCTTAAAAGAAGATCACACAAGAGACTTAAGTAGACTAACAGGACTAGACTAGGACAGTGTGTTCAAGTAACATTAGGATGGCCTTTCTAAAGAGAGATTTTTGGGTATCACTGTTCTCCCTTGACTCTCAGATGGTTGCTTTTTCAAGGAAAAGAATAAAGTCTCTATTTGGGGAAATTATCTTAGCATTTCCACAAGAATTGAAATGACAAGCTCTGAATGACACAATGTAGATAAAGTTTTCATAAGACTGTCTAGTGCCTAGTGCATTAGCTTGTTAGGCCTGCTATTACAAAGACCACAAACCAGGTGGCTTAAACAACAGATATTTATTTTCTCACAATTCTGGAGGTTAGAAGTTTAAGATCAAGGTGCTGGCAGGCTTGGTTTCTTCTGAGGCCGTTCTCCTTGGCTTATAGGTAATCTTCATATCCTTATCTTCACATAATCTACACTCTGAGTGTATCAGTGCCCCAATCTCCTTTTCTTAAGAGGACACCATCCTTATTTGATTAAGGCCCACTTTAATGCCCTCATTTAACTTAATTACATCCTTAAAGATCCTATCTCCAAATATGGTCACCTTCTGATTTAATAGCGGTTAGGACTTCAACGTATATATTTTGAGGGAGCACAATTCAGTGCATAATAGTGAAATAAATAGTGAATGCACATTTGTTAGCTAGAAATTTAAAGTAAGTAGGCAAAGTAATCACCATCAATTAAATTCTTTTATTAGAAATCCTCTTTGAATCCATATCGCCTAAACTGCACCCCTGCCACAAAGGAGTAGGAGTGGGAAAGCATTAGGAAAGAGAAGCGTTGTTACAGTATTTAGTCTCTCTGCTTATAATCATATGGAAAGAACATTTAGACTAGAAGTCATGAGCCCTGGGCTCCTTCTAAGTTTGCTACACATTTGCTGTGCGGCCTTGACAGGTGAGCTCTTAGGATCTCAATTATCTTATTTTTAAAATATAAAACTTGGAGGAGAAGTGCTGTGAACTTCTCCAGCTTGAAGGAGACTTCAGTGGCCTTTATTGTGACAAGGTGGTGGGATCCTGGTGATGATGAAGATGGTGGTAACTGATACTGTGGCTCTGTGTTTACACAGTTCATGATCCTTCTGTATCAGGACACAGTAGGTTTATAGTTTCACAGTCGTGGACAGTTAAAAATAAACAAAAAACAAAAAACCTCTTGACTCCATCTTCTGTGTTTAAAATTTTTTTTGACAGAGAATAATTTCCATATTGAATACATAAATTGTGGGTGTAACTATGATATTTTTAATGTATTTACCTTTAAGCAGATTACTTTTTAACCAAGGAACAATGCTTCATTTTTTTTCTTTTTTCTCTTTAATATTATACAGAAAAATCTTTAAAACTCATACTATCAAAATTTTAGTTACAAAATATTTTGGCCAAACTTCACAGAGTAAGTTTTGATTTTTTCCAAACTAAATTTACTACATATGTTATATTAGTAACATTTTTTCATGTTAGTAGTCATAACTTACAACACTATATCTTATCTTTACAGTTAAATTGAATAATTCATATTCATTTGAGCTTTTTGGAATGGGTCAATTATTGTGTGCTGTATATTTATTTTTATATTACCTAGTCTTCACAATAAGGGTCATATTGAGACATACTGAAGTATAATGATGTAGTGAATTTTCACATTAAGTGTATCATGCAAAATCTTTGTAATTCCTGGTAGTGGAATAAAAAGAAAACTGAAAATTGCATTGTCCTCCATCATATTCCTAAGTGATGTATAATCTGGTCTTTTGACAAAGTGTGGCTTATATTCTTACACGATTAATTGGTAGTTATCTGGTTAAACTGAGAAATTTGCTTCTGCTTTCTGATGATCTACATTAAAAAGAAACCAGTATTCACCTTATGAATTGTAGACAGGGTCTTTTATCTGAACTGTATTCCTGTGCTGTGCTCCAGCCCTGAACAGACTTGGAGAATACTATATCAAACCAACAGCTTATGTACTTTTATTTTACCTAAAAGTAATGTTGCTTAGCATTCTGCTCTCATTCCAAGGATACAGTCATTTAAACTAGTAACACCATTTGTGATCGTAAAGATCATTTTGAGTAGTTTTCACAAAATGACCAAAATTTATTTCCTCCTTTGTACCTGTTATAAAATCTCTCTCAAGAAGAGAAATCTTGATCTAGTACTTTCTTATGCCCTGTCAATGACAGCAGTGGCAAAAACTTCAACAAAAGCACATTTACAGGTGGAAAAGGAGACCTGGGGAGGACACTGCTTGGTTTTTGGTTTCAGGGCTCTGTTTTCCTTCCCTGTAGCCTTTGATCTGTAAATTTAGGATATATAGTATGAAAGCTATTGAAGAAGTATGAGCATGAAAATCTTATGAAACCATTTTTAAAAGATTACTTCATCTGATTACACATATAATTTAGGGATTATGAGCAATTGTCCCTCTGTCATTCATCTATTAATGTTCACGCTCATTAATTCCTTTGGAGGGCAGGGAAGAAGGTGAGGACAAGTCTACAGACATTGAAATATATTTTTTGCACATATTAACGATAGCTCATATTTGACAAAATCAAGCAATTATTTATGCTCGTAAATGCTATCTGCTTTGATATATTTATTAGGCGTCCATACTCTGACCCACACCAAAAAATAAAAGACAGAAAAAAAGAAAGAAATGAAAAAGCACACTGAGAAGCCAAACAAGTTTCCTTTTTATGACAATGACCTCCATATAAAAAGCACATGTGCAAGTGGTGAGAGGAAATGTGATTAAACTGTCTACTAGAAACCTTTTAAGGTTCTCATAAAAATTGGATGTGCAGGAAATACTTGGACAATGCATTAAGTGGTAGCACACACTGAATGTGCTCAGGGTTTTAAAAATTTCAAAAGGGAAACCTATCTTTTCTGCTCCTATCAACTAATATTTCCCAGCCCTGTTACGTTGACTGCAGCTTACTGAATTCCCATCTCACCCTCCTTACTTCAAAAAAGGAATCACCTTAGAGCTCTGTAAAAATTGCATTAGCTATGAATAGAATGTTACCTATTTAAATTTTCTAAGTTTAATTTCCATTGTAAATGTTACTTTGTCTTCTTCTTCTTTGTTTATTTAATATGCAAAGTTGACCCAACCACATTGTAGTAAAAAGTAGAAGATATAAGAATGTTCTCAGAATATATGGAGTCTACATAACAAAAGAATATTAAGAAAAAGAAGTAATGAGAATCCAGCCTCTCAACATCTCACTCTACTTGGTTTATAAATATATTGCTGAGGAGTCTTCAGGAAAAAAATTCCTATGGTCAATCAGAGGGATTCTGCTGTATCCTGAGGAAAGTATAAATGGATGTGTTTGATGTAGAAGAAAAATGTAATCTATTTAATTTTATTCTGAAGTTAATGATGTTTTAGAAGGTTCGGGACAAGCGCGCGCGCACGCACACACACACACACACACACACACACACACACGGAAATCAAAGAGAATACTGTCACTCATTTGATTTTTATTGCACTGTATTTCCAGTGCAGTGTTTGGTGTAGGAAGCACCAAGCAGCTGGCATGAATTTTCTGCTCTGTGGTACATTCCTAGAATGGAGAAGTTTCCTTTGTCAAGTCCTGAACACCTGATATCAACAGTCATTGATTCCATCTAAGTAATTATATTCTGATTTAATGCTCTTAATAATTTCGGTTCTTATAAAGATTTTCCAGAAGTGACAGAATATGCTCACCAGCATCCCGCTTCTCACAAATGTTTGACGACTATGTAGCAAAGGTCTATGACGTGTCTGGGAGCATTTGTATCTGCAGTGACTAAGAATGTGTGAGTATTAGGGTGCATGTGTGTATATGTATGTTCATGGGTGTATGTGTCTGCATCCTTTTGTTTGAATGAAACTAGGAATGAAGTACATGGGAGACTAGTGAGGGGGGGGTCAGCAGTCAACTAGATACAAATATTAGTACCCAGGATCAGAACAGGAAGGAATTTGTAGAGTCTATCTTTCTAGAGAACTCAAAGAATAATTTAAGATCTCTCTTTCTTGAAAGAGTACCAGAGAACATTTGATTCACAGGATGCAGAAACCTTGAATAAAACTCTTGGCTTTGCCACTTGTTATGTGTTTAATGTTAAAGTAAATTCACTTAGCTTTTCTGTGTCTCAGTTTCTTCCTCCATATAATATAAGCTATCTAAGAACATCCCTTCAACTATCTTTCATTCCTAAATCATTAAAAAAAATAACTTTGGAAACCCTTCATTCTTCTTTGATTCCAAAATGATTTCTAAAATAGTTCTGCTATAACTGTAAACTCAGATAAATTTTAAAAAGCCACATCAACAAAACCAAAAAAATTACCTCTCCACATAAATAATTTCTAGAGTAGTATATTCTAATTAAAAACTCTTTTTATTCCCACTCATAAGAGAAGTCACATCATTCACTCTTGCAAGTTTAAGAAAAAAAACTTCCTTTATTGTCTAGGCTCAAATGTGTAAATACTTTCACTTTGTTTTCAGAATAGACTTATAATAAGTTACATATTATAAAATTCAAAATATACTAAAATTATAGTAGTTTAACTGAGGGAAAAATGTCTACAAAACAACATCTAGAATACCTAGAATGTGTCAAAAATTTAGGAAATAGCCAGTTGCTTAGAAATAGTATAGTTTTTGCATTGGTATAGAAATACCTTATGTTATATATTATATAATACGTGAACTTAGAAATAGTTAAAATAATTATATTTATTGAGTTACTAGGAACCTTATTCTTTAAGCTGTATAAAAGGTATATTTAAATAATATAACAAAATGTTTAGAAAAATTGTGTATTCTTTATATTTTGTCACCCAGAGAACCACAATACAACTTAACTTCCCAGTAAACTAACACAATATCTTGCCTTTCTAGGTCTCGCCCCTTGTGTCCCAAGGTATGTGTGATTTCTTGCTGTATTTGAGTCTTACTTTGTCAGAAAGCAAATGCTTACTTTCTGTAAAAGACTTTTTTCTTAATAATCTGTGATCTAAAGTGCCTTTCATCTATGAAAACAGTATATTTTCAGCATTGTCAACAAAAAGAATATTAAAGTATCAGTTTAGATAAATTTCTCAGTTTCTCAGCTGAATAAGGTAGTATCTGTTTTGTATAACTCAACAGGAAAGATTAAGATGACTTGTCAACAGTATATATTATCATCTTGTAGGTAGTGTTCTCTCATAATCCAAATAATACAGCCAAATTTGGTGCCCACTGAGAAAAACACTTTCAAGATTTGGTACTGCTACAATAGTAAAGTAGATTTATTAGACCCCAGTATCTAAATTGGGAATAAGAATCCCCTAGTTGGTTCATAGATTAGATTTATAAAGGTACTTTACTCAACACAGGGTAAGAGATATTTGCAGTTGTTGTTTTCCTGTCAAGACAAAATGTTAGTTCTCTTGTTTAGATTTTCAGCATTTTGATTGTCAGGCAAACAAGGCAGAAAAAAGTGTCATCAACCAAATTTTAGAATCCTGGGAAGTGCCTTGGATTCTGTAAATATTAGTTTAAAAATTTGTATTAATTTGCATGAGCTCTAATTAAACAGCTCAAAATATGACATTTGATTTTATATGAAACATCCAGTAATTTTATAAAAACACAAGCAAGGTGAAAAATATTGTGGCAGAAGAAACACTGGGTTTCCACTGAACTAAGAAAAAAAGATGAAGATCCATCCACTTGTAATACAATCACCCTCATCAAAGTAATAAATTTTAAACTGTCAGAAATTATAAAAATATAAATCATAGTTGGCAAACAAGTACACTCAAAGTACCTAAAGCCTGACTGCCCACTACCTGCCTTGCTATTGTTGTCCAAGAATTCAACTTAGCATTGACTCAGCTGAATGACTTTACTATATGGCACTGCAGCTATTTCACTAAGTTCACTGTTATACAATTGTCTTCACCAATCTACATCATCTAGGAAAAATGGAAAAGCTTGATGAGACATAAGGGCAAAAAGCAGATAAAGTGAAAAGGATAGTTGTATGCTGAGAAGTTTTTAGTGAATATTTTATGATAACGTTTCCTTTTAATATTTGTGCTTGATTTTCATGTGTTTGAAGTTTTACATGTCACTAATTCATTCAGCTTTTTGTTTGAACACAAGGTTTTCAAATTTAAGGGGAGGGACACATGAACTCAATGGTCTCTGTGCTTCCCTAGTTATACTCCAATAACTTGTGCCTTGTACAAATAGAAACACAGTGACAGATAGTACAAATAAAATGAAGAAATAAACTTTGTCAAGGTGAATAGTTTCTATTAAGTTCAGTGAAAAAGTGGAAAGCAAAATCTTTATCGTAGATAATTATTGCATAACAGTTGTTCACCTGCAGGTGCATTGTTTTGATTACAATGTAGACCTTAACAGAGAAACAGCAGAAAAATGAGTATTTAAATAGAAATAAAAAAAACAAAAATAAATGTTAAGTTATGATTTAAAAAAATAGTCCTAATGCTCTCAATGTTAGAGATACTTCTTCTGAAGTATCATGAAATCTTCTACTTTGTAATGTGAACAATGGATAGGCATTTCTTTGGGTCTAAAATTATACCTGCTTTCTCCTAAATATCTTATACAGGTTATTCTTTGAGGTGTTAGCAGAATCAAACTCACTGGAATATTTTTTAGAGCATATGTATATCATAGCTTAACATCGGGGATCCATACATTCTAATATTAATCATTTTCCAATTTGACAACGTAACATATACAGTATTTTTCTGAGTTTCAGTTTTTGTTTTGTTTTCAATGAAAAATGTGGGTCCAAATATGGGGTGTGTGTAGATAATAATTAAGGACTCTTTCAAAAGTTTTCCTTTATTTTTTTTTTTAAAAAGTATATTTAACCAGATTTCTGGGAGAAGAAATTTAAGAGAGTTATGCAATTATGTTAAATGACAAAATTAAAATTTAGAGGAAATCTAGACAAGTAGAAATCATAGGTGGTAAACTAAAGTAAAGTAAAATATGTTTGGAGAAGAAATCTCAATACGTAGACATAGACGATCTGAACTAATACCTGACTCTTTCATTATTTGGCCACTAAATAAATGAGAAAGATATATCAATAATATAATAATAGAAGCAACAGTGTCTTTGGATTCAAAGACACATGAGTTTGAATTGCAATGTTTTACTAGTTAATACCAGCTGTCAGCCAAGTTCCTTGATCTTCATGAACTTTAATGGTGTCATCTAGAAAATGGAGATAATTCTCCTCAAGGAAAACTAAGACAGTTTTTTCTTACAATTATTTGACACTTTCTAGCTCATTATCAAAGATTGCCTACCCTTTGCATAAGCCATTTTACAAAACTGCATGGTATACAATTTGGAAAGACAGAGCAATTTCTGCTCAGATTACATAATTTTTTTCTCAAGCAATGAGATATAGGATATTAATGTTTGTGATAGTCGTTATTGTTCTTAATATAATTTTCCAGTTTTATTGCCTGCTTTTGTCAGATATACATAATAAAAATTACTACATTTTAGAATGTACATAGTGTGGTGGACATTTGGCTATGCATTTTACATACATTATACTATTTGCTGATTATAGGAACCCTAGGTAGTTGGTTTTATTATCCTATTGTATGGATGAGAAATTTCATCCGCAGTAGTTACTTAACTTACAGAAGTATGCAGAGTAATAGGATCAGCTTTCACATATAAGAACGCCTGATTCTAAACAGAATGCTATTAATTCTTATCTGAAATGGCTACATATAGAATAGAAAATCAAGATCAACCTCCTCTTTTTGCATAGTAGGTATAACTATTTGAAGTTATATATTTACTTACTTTTCTTGTTACTGCCCGCTTCGCCAACTTGTTTCTAGGCTCCATGAGGGCAGGAAATATATTGCTTATTCATTGTTTTATGCCTCACACCTGGTATAAACCTAGTGTATGTAGGAACTCAATATTTATGAAATAAATATGTAAATGAATAATCTTTCCAATGGAGTAGAACTATGTGTGACTTGTCCTTCGGGTTCTCTAAAAATATAGCTCATTCCTATGGTTTATCAAACTCCTTAAGTGGTAATCATTTCATTCTAAACCAGGGGAGTACTAGCCTTAATCCTGAGAGATAATTGATGATTTGACTAGAGGTCTTCAAGTACCAGAGGTATAATTAGTTACCATTCGGAAAAATAAAAGAGAAAAGTATTAATAGGGTTTCTTTAAAATGATCATAGATACAAAATCATGATTTAAATGAAATGATTTCCTTTATATGGCAAGCCAGAATAAATAAAGCATTGGCGTATAAAATGTCATAGAATTAGAATATAGTGAAATTTGCAGGATGCGATAATTTATTAATTTAGCTGTAGTGATTTAGATATGGACTTCTGTGAAGCTTGGAATCATGGCTCTTTTTGAATGAAGGATCCTGACCAAATTCATGACAAGACATAAACCGTAGCAAACCCTGTAAAAACTGCAGCAGCCACAGAACAAAATGCAATCTTTCCATGTGATGGTTGTTTATTGTTTGCAATGTTCTCTTCAGCAATTCCTAAATTCATGCAAAAACTGCTGTCATTGATGTCATCCTTTTAAATAAAGGAAAAAGAAACATTTCTTTTTATGTTCTTATATTTTACTCTCTCTCTTTCACTTTAAGCTCATCGCCATAGCATCATTGGAAGAGTGGGAAAGGCCAAGAAAAATTATTTTTGTTAGATTAATATAATTACTTACACTTTACTTTTGAGAAATGTATATATTTTGAGTCTATCTACTTATCTATTTATGGAAATTTCACATATCCAAATTAATTTAATTTGAATTGCATGTGCAAACATACAATAAGATAATTCTAATAGAATTATAAAAATTACATATTTATATATGATTCAATTTAATTGAGGAAATGTTTATAAATTTATTTATTCATATTGAGACACAGAAAATTTGTATAAAAAGGGCACATTTATATATTCAACTAGCATGTGATGAGTTACTTATGGTGAGATAACGGATTTCAGTTGCATTTGGGCACCATGTTTTTTTCTCAAACTCTACTGTATTTTAACTTGGAGTCGTTCAAAGTTTACTGAGAGTCATCTGTACTGTATAAGATTTTATGTAAAATAAAATAATTCATGATAATTACTAGAAACTTCATTCCTTAACTATTATTCTTTTTAATTAATAAATATTACATTTATTAATGTGGACTTTTCTCCAATCCACATTGAAGGATTAAATCAAGTTTAATTAAATAATTGCAAAAGATTACACACATTTCTGAACTTTACACATTTCTAGACATGTGTTTACTTAATATAAATAAACAGGACTTTCCTAGGATAATTTTCACTTTTAATAATAAATTCTCAAAGAAAGTGAGATTAATTTACACTTTTTATATTTAAGTAATTTGAAACTGAAACACACAGACATTAAAATTATGAATAAAAATTGCTGATATTAGACAGAAGCTTTATATACAGGTGGTATATAGTATATAATCAATAATATTTATTTTTAGAGCTGTGAATCAACATCTTTGGGGAGTAGAAGAGGTCCCTCTGTACTGTTTCACTTTCTTTTTCAATTTGATTTATAACTTCTTTAAGCTTTTTTTTAACATTCTTTAAAAATATTTTTATTACATTCTTTGAATTTGAAAAATAATTATGGGTTTTTGATGAAGCACTAATATAGTTGGCAAAAATGGAAAATAAACATGTTTGTAAGGAAAGCTAAAAAGAACAAAAATGATTACAATTTGATTTAAATTTTAGTCTTTATAAAACTTAAATGTTATGTGTAAATGTTTTATTTCATTTTTTTTTGTTTGGTTGTCATTTTCAATTCACTGTTCCTCATAACCTGTAACAATTTAAAGCCATTTATTCAAAAGTTTTTTAATGCCTAGTTTTAAAATGCATCATGAAATAAGAATTATCTTAATTAGCTGAATTTCTAGACACTAACACCCCTAAGCTCAAATCTCTTATTGTTGTTTAAAAAAATCATATTATATATAAGTAATTATTTCAGAGGACCAACCAGAATTTTCTGTGTCTATAAAGAGAATTTGATGTGAGGATAAACAGTGTTAAAAAATGGTTTCTGAAATTTCTGATTATTCTAGTAATTTATTAATCACTCTCATTAGGATGTTCAAATTAATTAGTGTACTCTATATCTCATATTCAACTTTTGCATATTAAAGAAGACCAAAAACCTTAATGAATAAAAAGTAAAATCTGTATGTTAAATGGCTGAGTAACAAAACTTTTCTATTGCTATATCTGAATTAAGATTTTCTGCAGGATATTGTTCATAATTACCAAGATAATAAAAAGCTTCATAGTATACTATGCAAGACTACAAATAGCAGAAAGTAGAAGTACCAAATGGCAAAAAGAGAACAAATAGCAAAATAATAATAATTTTATTGGTCATAGATTTTTCTTATATTTATTTTTTGTGTGTTAAAATTAAAACATAGGGAGACCTTCAAGATGGCAGAGGATAAGACGTGGAGATCATCTTCCTCCACACAAATACATCAGAAATACATCTACATGTGGAACAACTCCTACATAACACCAACTGAATGCTGGCGGAAGACCTCAGGCTTCCCAAAATGCAAGAAAATCCCCATGTACCTGGGTAGTTCAAAAGAAAAGAGAAAAAAAATAGAGACAAAAGAATAAGGACGGGACCTGTGACTCTGGGAGTGTGCTGTGAAGGAGGAAAACCTTCCACACACTAGGAAGCCCCTTCACTGGTGGAAACAGGAGGGGGGATGCTTCACGGCCAAAGAGGAGAGCGCAGCAACAGGGGTGCAGAGGGCAAAGTGGAGAGATTCCCACACAGAGGATTGGTGCCAATCAGCACTCACCAGCCTGAGATGCTTGTCTGCTCACTTGGCAGGTTGGGGCTGGGAACTGAGGCTTGGGCTTTGGAAGTCAGACCCCAGGGAGAGGACTGGGGTTGGCTGTGTGAAGAAAACCTTAAGCTGGCTGGTGCACCACAGGTAGCCGGGAGGGAGTCTGGGAAAAAGTCTGGACCTTCCTAAGGTCCTTTGTGTACCCACAGATGGCAGAACACCACCTAAGCGAGCTCCAGAGATGGGTGGAATCCACGGCTATCATCTCGGACCAGAGTCAGGCATGGACCACTATTGCTGTAGCCTCTGCCACCAATAATCCTGTGGGCAAGTGCAAGTCACTACCCTCACACCCCTGGGAGCCTTTGCAGCACATCACTGCCAGGGTCCTGTTATCCAGGGCCAATTTTCCCAAGAGAACACACGGCAAGCCTCAGGCTGTTGAACTATCACACTGGCCTCTGCCACTGCAGGCACACCCTGCATTCCAACTATGACTACCATACTCCTCCTTCTCCCCAGCCTAAGTGAGCAAGAGAGACATAATCAGCCGCTGCTTTAACACCCAGCCACCTCTTCTGGGTAGGGAACAGACACTGGAGGACAGCTTACATGTAGAGGCAGGGCCAAAACCAAAGCTAAACCCCAGGAGCTGTGCGAACAAAGAAAAGAAAAGGAAATTTCTCTATGCAGCCTCAGGAGCAGCAGATTAAATCCCCACAATTGGCTAGACAAACAGTGCATCATGGAATACCTGAATAGACAATGATTGTTCTGAAAATTGAGGCAGTGGGCTTTGAGAGGAACTGTAGACTTGGGGTGTGATTCTGTGTTTGATTTGTTTTTGGTGTTATGTTTATCATAGTTAGTTTTTACTGCTTGTTTTCACTGTTGGATTTGTTTATTGGTTTGATTGCTGTCTTCCTTTTTTTGGTTTTTCTTTCCATGAGTGTGTGTGTTCATGTTTCTTTGTCTGATTTTGTCTGTTTAGTATGGCTTTTACCATTTGTTTTGGGGTGTGGTATTTTTTTATTTCTTTCTTCTTTTTCTTCCATGGTGTACAGTTGGGAGGGTCTTGGTGCTCCAGCTGCATATTGAGCCTGAGCCTCTGAGGTTGAAGATTTGAGTCCAGGACACTAGACCAACAGAGACCTCCCGGCCCCACATAATATTAATTGGCAAGAGCTATCCCAGAGATCTCCATCTCAACACTAAGATCGACCTCCACCCAACAGTCAGCAAGCTTCAGTGCTGTGCACTCCATGCCAAACAACTAGCAAGACAGGAACACAACCCCACACAATAGCAGAGAGTCTGCCTGAAATCATATTAAGTTCACAGACACCCCAAAACACACAACCAGATATGGCCCTGCCCACCAGAATGACAAGATACAGACCCATCCACCAGGAGACAGGCACCAGTCCCCTCCACCAGGAAGCCTACACAAGCCACTGAACCAACCTCACCCACTGGGGGCAGACACCAAAAATAATGGGAACTATGAACCTGCAGTCTATGAAAAGGAGACCCCAAACATATTAAGTTAAATAAAATGAGAAGACAGAGAAATATGCAGCAGATGAAAGAGCAAGGTAAAAACCCACCAGACCAAACAAATGAAGAGAAAATAGGTAGTTACCTGAAAAAGAATTCAGAGTAATGATAGTAAATATGATTCAAAATCTCAGAAATAGAATGGAAAAAATACAAGAAAAGTTTAAAAAGGACCTAGAAGAATTAAAGAGCAAACAAACAATGATGAACAACACAATAAATGAAAATAAAAATACTCTAGAAGGAATCAATAACAGAATAACTGAGACAAAAGAATGGATAAGTGACCTGGAAGAGAGAATAGTGGAAATAACTGCTGCAGAGCAGAATAAAGTATAATGAATGAAAAGAATTTAGGACAGTCTCAGAGATCTCTGGGGCAACATTAAACCCACCAATATTCAAATTATAGGGGACAAAGAAGAAGAAGAGAAAAAGAAAGAGTCTGAGAAAATATTTGAAGAGATTAAAAACTTCCCTAACAAGGGAAAGGAAATAGTCAATCAAGTCCAGGAAGTGCAGAGAGTCCCATAGAGGATAAATCCAAGGAGAAACATGCCAAGACACATATTAATCAAACTATCAAAAATTAAACACAAAGAAAAAATATTAAAAGCAACAAGGGAAAAGCATCTAATAACATACAAGGGAAACCCCATAAGGTTAACAGCTTATCTTTCAGCAGACACTCTGCAAACCAGAAGGGAGTGGCAGGACATATATAAAGTGATGAAAGGGAAAAACCTACAACCATGATTACTCTATGCAGCAAGGATCTCATTCAGATTTGACAGAGAAATAAAACATTTACAGACAAGCAAAAGTTAAGAGAACTGTGAATTACCAAACCAGGTTTAAAACAAATACTAAAGGAACTTCTCTAGTCAGGAAACACAGGAGAAGGAAAAGACCTACAAAAACAAACCCCAAAAAATTAAGAAAATGGTAATAGGGATATACATATTGATAATTACCTTAAATGTGAATGGATTAAATGCTCTAACCAAAAGACACAGACTGGCTGAATGGATACAAAAGCAAAACCCATATAATGCTGTCTACAAGATATCCACTTCAGCCCTACAGACACATACAGACTGAAAGTGCAGGAATGGAAAAAGATATTCCATGCAATGGAAATCAAAAGAAAGCTGGAGTAGCAATACTCATATAAGAAAAAATGGACTTTAAAATAAAGACTATTACAAGAGACAGGGAAGGACACTACATATGATCAAGGGATCAATCCAAGAAGAAGATATAAAAAATGTAAATATATATGCAACCAACATAGGAGCACCTCAATACATCAGGCAAATGCTAACAGCCATAAAAGAGTAAATCAGCAGTAACACAATAATAGTAGGGGACTTTAACACTCATTTTCACCAATGGACAGATCATCCAAAATGAAAATAAGTAAGGAAATACAGCTTTAAATGACACATTAGACCAGTTGGACTTAATTGATATTTATAGGACATTCCATCCCAAAACAACAGAATACTTTCTTCTCAAAGTGCACATGGAACATTCTCCAGAACAGATCATATCTTGGGTCACATCAAACCTCGGTACATTTAAGAAAACTGAAATCATATCAAGTGTCTTTTCCAACCACAAAGCAATGAGACTAGGTATTATAGGAAAACCATAAAAAAGGCAATCACATGTAAGCTAAACAATATGTTACTAAATAACCAAGAGATCACTGAAGAAATCAAAGAGGATATCAAAAAGTACCTAGAAACAAATGACAATAAAAACACGATGACCCAAAACCTATGGGATTCAGCAAAAGCAGTTCTAAGAGGGAAGTTTACAGCAATATAATCCTACCTCAAGAAATAAGAAAACTTGCAAATAAACAACCTAACCATACACCTAAGGCAATTAGAGAAAGAAGAACAAAGCATCCCAAAGTTAGCAGAAGGAAAGAAATCATAAATATCAGATCAGAAATAAATGAGTAATAAATGAAGGAAATGGTAGCAAAGATCAATAAAACTAAAAGCTGTTTCTTTGAGAAAATAAACAAAATTGATAAACAATTAGCCAGACTCAACAAGAGAAAAGGGAGAAGACTCAAATCAATAGAATTAGATTGAAAAAGGAGAAGTAATAACTGACACTGCAGAAATAGAAATGATTGTGAGAGACTACTATGAGAAACTATATGCCAATAAAATGGACAACCTGCAAGAAATGGACAAATTCTTAGAAAAGCACAACCTTCCAAGACTGAACCAGGAAGTAATAGAAAATATGAACAGACCATCACAGGCACTGAAATTGAAACTGTGGTTAAAAATCTTCCAACAAAAAAACCAAAGACCAGATGGCTTCAGAGGTGAATTCTATAAAACATTTAGAGAAGAGCTAACAACTGTCCTTCTCAAACTCTTCCAAAATATAGCAGAGGGAGGAACACTCCCAAATTCATTCTATGAGGCCACCATCACCCTGATACCCAAACCAGACAAAGATGTCACAAAAAAAGAAAACAGTCCAATATCACTGATGAACATATATGCAAAAATCCTCATCAAAATACTAGCAAACAGAATCCAACAGCACATTAAAAGGATCATTCACCATGATCAAGTGAGGCTTATCCCAGGAATGCTAGGATTCTTCAATATACACAAGTCAATCAATGTGATACCCCATATTAACAAATTGAAGGATAAAAACCATATGATAATCTCAATAGATGCAGAAGAAACTTTCAATAATATTCAACACCCATTTATGATAAAAAATAACTCTCCAGAAACTGGGCATAGAGGGAACCTACCTCAACATAATAAAGGTCATATATAACAAACCCACAGCCAACATCATTCTTAGTGTTGAAAAACTGAAAGCATTTCCTCTAAGATCAGGAACAAGACTAGGGTGCCCACTCTCACCACTATTATTCAACACAGTTTTGGAAATTTAGCCACAGCAATTAGAGAAGAAAAAAAGAAAAGGAATGCAAATTGGAAAAGAAGAATTAAATCTGTCACTGTTTGCAGATAACATGATACTATAAATAGAGAATCCTGAAGATGCTACCAGAGAACTACTAGACCTAATCAATGAGTTTAGTAAAGTAGTGGGATACAAAATGAATGCACAGAAATCTCTTGCATTCCTATACACTAACAATGAAAAATCAGAAAGAAGAATTAAGGAAACACTCCCATTTACCATTGCAACAAAAAAGAATAAAATACCTAGGAATAAACCTACCTAAGGAGGTAAAAGATCTGTATGCAGAAAACTATAAGACACTGATGAAAGAAATCAAAGATGATACAAACAGATGGAGATAAATACCATGTTCTTGGACTGGAAGAATCAACTTTGTGAAAATGACTATACTACCCAAAGCAAAACAGATTCAATGCAATTCCTATCAAACTACCAATGGCATTTTTCACAAAACTAGAACAATAATTTCACAATTTTTATGAAAACACAAAAGACCCCAAATAGCCAAAACAATATTGAGAAAGAAAAATGGAGCTGAAGGAATCAGGCACTCTGATTTCAGACTATACTACAAAGCTACAGTAATCAAGACACTATGGTACCAGCACAAAAACAGAATTATAGATCAATGTACAAGGATAGAAAGTCCAGAGATAAACCCATGCACATATGGTCACCTTATCTTTGAAAAAGGAGGCAAGAATATACAATGAAGAAAAGACCACTTCTTCAATAAGTGGTGCTGGGAAAACTGGACAGCTACAAGTAAATGAATGAAATTAAAACACTTCTTAACACCATACACAAAAATAAACTCAAAATGGATTAAAGAACTAAATGTAAGACCAGACACTATAAAACTCTTATAGGAAAACATAGGCAGAACACTCTATGACATAAATCACCGAAAGATCCTTTATGAACCACCTCCTAGAGAAATGGAAATAAAAACAAACAAAAATGGACCTAATTAAACTTAAAACCTTTTGCACAGCAAAAGAAACCATAAACAATATGAAAGACAATCCTCAGAATGGGAGAAAACAGTTTCAAACAAAGCAACTGACAAAGGATTAATCTCCAAAATATGCAAGCAGCTCATGAAGCTCAATATCAAAAAAAACAAACAACCCAATCCAAAAATTGGCAGAAGACCTAAATAGACCTTTCTCCAAAGGAGACATACAGATTGCCAACAGACACATGAAAGGATGCTCAACATCATTAATCATTAGAGAAATGCAAATCAAAACCACAATGAAGTATCACCTCACACCAGTCAGAATAGCCATCATCAAAAAATCTAGAAAAAATAAATGCTGGAGAGGGTGTGGAGAAAAAGGAACCTTCTTGCACTGTTGTTGGGAATGTAAACTGATACAGCCCCTGTGGAGAACAGTATGGAGGTTCCTTAAAAAAAACTAAAAATAGAACTGCCATATGACCCAGGAATCCCACTACTGTGTATATACCCTGAGAAACCATACTTTGTAAAGAGACATGTACCACAGTGTTCACTGCAGCACAATTTATAATAGCCAGTACGTGGAAGTAACCTAATTGCACATCAACAGATGAATGGATAAAGAAGATGTGGTACATATATAAAATGGAATGTTACTCAGCCATGAAAAGAAACTAAATTGAGTTATTTTTAGTGAGGTGGATGAACCTAGAGTCTGTCATACAGAGTGAAGTAAGTCAGAAAGAGAAAAACAAACATTTGTTTATATATGGAATTACATAAAATTATATATGGATTATATATGGAATCTATATTATATATGGAATCTAAAAAAAATGGTTCTGATGAACCTAGGGGCAGGATAGGAATAAAGATGTAGGCATAGAGAATGGACTTGAGGACACAGGGGGTGGGGGGAGAGGAAGCTGGGACGAAGTGAGAGAGTAGCATTGACATATATACACTACCAAATGTAAAATAGGTAGCTAGTGGGAAACAAATGCATAGCACAGGGAGATCAGTTTGGTGCTTTGTGACCACCTAGAGGGGTGGATTAAGGAGGGTGGGAGAGAGGCACAAGAGGAAGGGGATATGGGGATATACATATACATACAGCTGATTCACTTTGTTATATAGCAGAAACTAACACAATATTGTAAAGCAATTATACTCCAATAAAAATGTAAAAAAAAATTAAAACATTATAATATTTACATGCCACTGGGGAAATATTTTCATGCATTGATTTTCTTTATTATTCAGGATCCAGAAGCTTGGAGGAACAAGTTAACCAAGTTATAGAAAAATATTCTGATCTATAGGTCATATATTTGTAGGGAAATCTTATAGAGGGTATGTTTAACTGAGCAGTGGATAAACTGTACCAAAATCCAAAATAAAATATAATTTTAGTTTTCAGAATTTCTGGCTATGAAATTGATATTTTAAATGTTTAAGCATACAATTGTGAAGTATACAATTGTGAACTTTCTATTCTATATGTGAACAGGTAGAGTATTACTGGAAGATGCAATATAGTAACTTACAGGTGTATACTATAAATTCTGAAGTAACCAAGAAAGATACCAAAACAAAATGTTATAACTAATAATCTAACAACAGACATAAAATAAATCATAAAAAATACACAATCCAAAATAAATCTGGAAAGAAAAAAGGGGAAAATAAACATATGGGGAAAATAAATAACAAATAATAAAATGATAGATTTAAACCTAACATTATAAATAATCTTAGTAGTTATAAATGACCTCTACATCCCAATAAAAAGACAGAGATTTTCATAATGTATAAAAAGCAATACCTAACTAGTATGCTGCCTACAGGATATGCAGTTTAAATATAAAGACAGAGATTGCTTAAAAGTGAAAATTAAATTTCTAGAACAATTCAGAAGAAATCTATCTTGGGTATGCTAACAACATAAAAGTAGATTTGAGAACAAAAATGTCCCCAGGAATAAGGAGGATGACCTCATAATGATACATTAATTAAGAAAACATGATAATCCTGAACATTTGTACACCAACTAACAGCTTCAAAATACCTGAAATAAAAACAAATAGAACTGCAAGGCAAACAAAATTGGTGTGAGTATAGAAGACTTTAACAACATAATCAGCTAGCTTGATCTAATAAACATTAGATCATTTTAA
Source organism: Lagenorhynchus albirostris (assembly GCF_949774975.1). NCBI lineage: Eukaryota > Metazoa > Chordata > Mammalia > Artiodactyla > Delphinidae > Lagenorhynchus > Lagenorhynchus albirostris. The sequence continues at coordinate 38,457,150 of NC_083112.1, read as the reverse complement.
GAACATTTTACCTAACAATATCAGAATATACATTTTTTTCAAATGCACCTGGAACAAGTAAAAAGAGAGATAATACTCTGAGGCATAAGACAAGTCTCAAATTTAAGAGAATTCAACTCATTTAAAATATGATTTCTAAATGTAATTAAATTAAACTAGAAATTAATACCAGAGATACCTCTAGAAAATCTCCAAATATTTATAAACTATATACCACATTTCAGTAGAAACGATTGGTAAAAGAATAAATCAAATGGAAAATTAGAAATTATTTTGAATTTAAAGAAAATGAAAAAACAGTATGTCAAATTTAATGGAATGCCACAGAAGTAGTATTTTATAGACATTTATAATAGTAAATCTATTAGAAATGAATAAAATATCAAACCAAAGACCACAGTTGCCTCCTCAACAAACTAGAAACACAAGAAAGTAAGACTAAAATTCATTTAAGAAAGGAAATTATATAGATCAAAAGTAAATAATTTAAATAGAAATCAGAGAAACTACAGACAAAATCAAGGTAACAAAGACTTTGGTTCACTTAGATGAATAAAATTGAGAAACCCCTTGCCAGATTGCTGAAGAAAAGCAAAAATAAGAAGAAATAATTTACCAATATCAGAAATAAGAAAGGACATCTCTGCAAATTCTACTGATGTCTAAAGGATAATAAGGAAATACTATGAAAAATATTATGCCAACAAATTCAAATTGTTTTACCAATTTTTTAAAGAATAAATCATGTGAATTCTATGGAAACTCTTACAGCAAATTGAAAAAGAAGGTATATTCTTAGCTTAATCTGTGAGGCAAGAATTGGTCTGATGCAAAAACTGTAAAAATTCATTACAATAAAAAAAAAACAACAACTAAAAACCAGTATCCCCTATGACTATAGATTCAAAAATTCCAAACAAAATTACAGCAATTGGAATCCACTATTGAATTGACAGGATAATAGATCATGATTTTTGATGGTTAATTTTTATGTGTTAACTTCACTGGGCCACAAGGTGCTCAGGTATCTGGTCAAACATTATTCTGGCTGCGAGGGGGTTTTGAATTAGATTAACATTTACGTCAGTAGACTGAGTAAGGCAGATTACACTCACCAATGTGAATGGGTCTCAATCAGTTGAAAGCTTAAATAAAACAAAAGAGCTGAACTTCCCCTTAGTCTAAGAGAGAATTAGAGGATTCTTCCTGCCTTATGATCTCTGATCTGAAATACTGGCTTTTTTTCCTGCCTTTGGACTCAAATTATCAGCTCATTCTAGTTCTGCAGCCACCCACACTTTGGACTGAAACTAAACATTGGCTTTCCTTGGGCTCCAACTCACTGATTTGACCTACAGATCTTGGGGTCTGACAGCATTCATGATCTTGTAAGCCAATTCCTTACAATAAATCACTTAATATATAGATCCTATTGGTTCTGTTTTCTCTGGAGAACCCTCACTAATACAACAATTAAATGTGGATTATCCCATGAATTCAAGTAGAAAGTTGGTTACACATTGAAAAATCAATCAATTTAATGACTTCTTGGCCTTTCACCCAAGATTAAGTACAACAATCAATCAATTTAATTCACTATTTTAACAAAATACATTTTAACAAAATACACCTACATATATACACACATAAAGTCCATCATACATTACTGATTAAAAAAAGACTCTCAGTAAGTTAGGAATAGAGGAAAATTTCCTCAACAATATAGAGGACACCTATAAAAATCCTATAACTAACATTATGCTTAATGATGAAAGGCCAAATACTTTTCCCTTAAGTTCAGAAAAAGATAAGAATATCCGGTGTCACCACTTTTATTTAATACAGTGGAAGCTATATCCAGTGCAACAAGACAAGAAAAAGAAATTTAAAGCATTCAGTTTGAAGAAGTAATGCTGTACATATTCATAAATGAAGTAATTGTCTAGGAAGAAAATTTAATGGAATAATCCAAAAAGCTACTAGAACTAACATATGAGGTTAACAAGGTAGCAGGATACAAGATATATGAAGTTCAATTGTATTTCGATACTGGTAGCCAACAATTGACACTGACATTTTTTAAAAAGCATTATCATTTAAAAGAACATTAAAAAATGAAATACTTCTGGGAAAAGGTGAAAAAATATGTGTAAAATCTGTACACCGACAAATATAAAGTATTGCTGAGAAAATTAAAAAACACCCAAGTAAATGGAGAAATATATCATATTAACTGTTTGAATGATGAAATATTTTAAAGATGTCAATTCTTTTCAAATTGATCTGTAGATTTATTGCAACCCTTAACAAATTCCTTCAGGATTCTTTATAGAAATTGACAAGATGATTCTAGAATTCACATGAAAATGCAAAGGACCTAGAATAGGGAAAATAACCTTGAAAAAAAAAGAACAAAGTTGAAAGGTTAAGAATATCTGATTGAAGATTTATTTTAAAGCTACAATCCGAAACTTGCAGGATTGGACTCAAGATAGAATAATAGTCCAATGGAACAACCAATGGAACAAAATAGATTCGAGAAGTAGACATATATATATTAGGACAGCTACTTTTCAACAAAGGTGTGAAGATAATTCAGTTGGAAAAAAAAATGATCTTGTCAGCAAATGGTGCTGAAATAGTTGTATATTCATATGCATCAAAGACTCTCAATTCTTATTTAGCATCATATGCAAAAATTCATGTTTCATGGACCTAAAAATAAAATCTGAACCATACAACACCTAAAAGAAAACTGGAGAAAATTTTTGTGACACCAAAAGTATGATCTATTAACAAAAAAAAGAGATAGTATATGCATGAACTTCAAAGGAGGGAATGCTAAAAAGAGCATTCAATTTTTTCTTTCTTGAGAAAATGCTAACCATGTACTAAATCCTGAGACACAGATTCACAGAGGACTTTGCTTGACCTTTGCTCCATAAACATAGGCTCTTGTTAATACTCAAGTTTAAAGACTACCAAGTTTGTTATTAAAATTTGCCTGTCTTAATTTCTTCACTGACAAAATGTGGCTAAAGATACCCTTATATCGCGTGAAAGTTGTATTTAATAAGCAAAAGTGTTTAAAGTACTTAAAACATTGCCTGACTTTGGGCATTAAATAAATATTACACTACCAATACTTCTTCAGTTAATTTCTTCTTTTTGGGTTTGAAAAAAATCAGAGGCAGGTATTGTCACTTGTATAAGATATATGGTATATCATCTGTAGAGTCAATTGGAACAATTTTAACATAAGTTTTACTTCTTGGTAGCAATGTATGTCCCTTAATCAATCTGGAATTATTTGGGATAATATCATACTAAAAAAAATATATAGATTAGAGGAGCAGTTAACATCATGATTGTGTTTCATCCAACTGACAACACACCAATGTTCCACTTAGTAGCATAAGATGAGAAAAAAATTCATATTTTTAAAAAGAATTTCCAGAGAAAATTTACTAAATCAATGGACTGATTTTGCAGTAGATCTATCACAAATTCATCTAGAGAAAAATAAAAATAAGTACAATTTGGGCTGCTTTTCATTATAGAAATCAAATACCTTTGAAATCTGTAAATCATAGAAGTTTACAGAAGTAAGGGACTTTATCAATAAATCACTTAGAATACTTAGAGACTCTCAACCTCTTATCACATTAGTCTTGAATCCATTCATATAATAATATAGATTTTGGGGGGAGGGAAATTTTGGGGCATCTTTTAAAGCCATGCTAATGCCTTAGAACATAATTTTTCTATTCCAAATTATAATAAAGCTTATAGACATTGTTTCCATACCTTATGATATATTGTTTGTCATTATCAATATTTTGTTCTGACTCCTTGGTCAAGAGCATAATCTCTAATTATAACTTTTTTAAGGAAAATATATCTTTATGACAGTTTACCTTAAATAGTGTTTTTCAAGATATACTCTGATAAAGGGGATTTTTTGTATTGAAAGATAGATCATGTAAAGAAATTTTAACATTTCAATATACAAAACAGTAAGTGGAAACATGGGTGCATATGTATATATATTGATTATTTACGTTATATGACAAAACCTGATATATTCAGTGGCATCACATCATAAGTTTAATGTGTTGTCCTCATTAACAATGCATAATTCAACAAATTGGGCAAATTCCAACAAATATGGGGTACTACTGCAGCATTACTTTCAATCCCTGAACATGCATCTGTGATGTGTTATGCTTCAAATGAATAGTGTCTGTGACTTTTACTCAATAAACTGACACCTTTTGATGCCCCCCTCCTCCAAATATATGAGGGTTGAGATTGGATGAGCATGCAATTCACTCCATACAGTCGTGTTATCTAATTCAATCTTGGAAAATTTCATCTGACCATTCCTTTACCATTCTGGATAATGAGGTATTGCAACATTCTTTTAGGAAGCACTCTGAGTGACCTCACTGGCCAAGCCATATTTAAAGTCCACACTATATGCTCTGTCTATCTGGTTTATGTAGTCAGATGCACATTTCAAGGCTATGGTAGGAGGATGAAGAAATGGAATAAGGACCCTGCCCCAACCACCAAGCTTCTGAGATCAGGGAAATATTCTGGGTGCCTGAGCTGTCTCCTCTTCCTTAGCAAACTAGACATACCCTTCTCAAGCTTCTTTGAAATTATTCTTATTCTTTTGTTAGGGATATTTAATCATTCAAGAATTGCACAGTTTCTGAGCTGAAAGAAAGCTAGTGAAGAACTAATATGAAATCTGCATTTCTTAATTTAAACGATTGAATTAGTTTTCTGGTTTAATCCTCAAGTGGCTTGATTCAAGTGTCTGAATAGCCCTAGAGAAACTGGCCACTAAGGTGATGGATTAACAATGCCCAGAGAGCAAATCTTGAAGAACAGAGAAGCGCTAGTAATTTCACAGCCTTCTCTGCTTGGCATTGACATATCCCTCCCATTATTATATCAAATTTACAAATAGAAGAAGAAAAAAAAACTCTAAGAGGTTTGAATTAACCGTACTTGGTAGCTTAGTCTGAGAAGCATACCTCTTTTTATCAATACATTAAGCATTATACTAGTTGAAACATCATTTTCTAGAACTGATTCATATTACAGCTAGCAGTCACAACATGCCTTCATAATGAATTTGCAAGCTAAATAACTCATAAGTCAGGTTGCTACCTTTATGTTACAAATGGTCTGTATTACACGATATTGTGTTTTTGCTCCATTTCTAGTCAACTCCATCTTTAACCCATCCCCCGCTCCCCACTGTGCCCTCATGGAATTTATTGCAGGGTCTGTATTGGTCATAGGTGCAGTTGTGCATTTGAAATGAACGATAGAAGAAGATTAATGAAGATTATTTGGGTGTTCTACCCTAAATGTTCTAGATAGATAATCAAGGATTGTGGAAATCATAGAGAACTGGCAATTCTCTCATCTATCGTTGCCAGTAATTTCCCTAGTGACAATTTTTGTTCCTTGACATTTTTGTTTACTTAACTTAGAAATTTTGAAATTACATGAAAATTACTTTCATTAGATTCAAATACAATTACCCTAAGGTTTTGAAAACTTTTTGAAATTGACTATAGGCTTGTCACATCATAGTTTTCTCTGGAGAACCTAGAGATTGATACAGATCTCTATACTCAAAGGACCTGTGTACTTATCCATATCTATCATTATGCTTTGTATTGAAAGAAAAGTGACTCTTGGTATAATTTTTTTCTAACTACCAATATAGATATGAGAACACATCAAGCAATTACTGTGTGTGGCCAGGGGAAGGAGGGGAAGGAGACTGTAAAAGACTCCTTATTTGCATGGCACTAATGTGAGCCAGAAAATCTGCTTGAGACAATGTAAAAATGTGAATTGCAGAGACTAATGAATTGGACATGAGTCCTTGTTTTCCTAAATAGAAACTGCAAGACCCTGGGCTTGTCTCTTGAAAACTCAGCGATTCATTCTTCTCAAAGGCAGATTTGGATAATAATAATGATTCTATGTCTACATGTTAGGGCTACTGTGAGAAGGTAATAAAATAATGACTATTAAATCACTTTGAAAATTATTAAGCAAAATTTAAAATAGTGCTTATTGTAAATAATTCAAGAACTGCTCAAAACCACAATATTTTTCAAAAACTGAGCCACTGTATTTCTCACACAAAATACATATCGTTATGAGTTCTATATTCTCCTCATAAATCTTTCTTCCTTTAATGCAACTACCTCCTTAATTTTAGAACATATGGAACATTTAGGGATCACATTTTAGCATAAAGATATAAAATGCTAAGCAAAGGTATAATGATTAGAGTGATGAGCAGCTGAATACAAATTAGATGCTCCTTAAACATTGGTATAATTAAATCAGTAATTAGAAACATGGGTGAATATGTATAACATATTGACTTATTGACATTATATTACAACACATAATATATTCAATGACATCATGAGTTTAATGTATTTCATATATTGAAGATATATGAAAATATAAAGAATATTATACCATTACATTTATGAGCACATTTTACTTTAATTTACTGCCTTAAGAATATTTTGCAAAGGTCATATATAACACCTGTGAATAGGGTACACACTATGGTACTGAGTATTTAACAGCAATAAGGATCAAAAAGAAAACATAGCAAGGGCCATAAATATATAATCCTAAATTATAAAACTGAGTGAAAGCTGGGGAATCCAGGAGTCACTGGCCTTCTCAAAACTATAAAGTCTTTATGGATTTTATGGCAAAATATCTCTTCTATTTCTGACCTTACCACAAATTCTATCTTTTAGAAATAATTCCTAATGGAATTTCAGTAGCCTGAAGGGGATAATATGTAGTTAATATGAATCATTCAAGAAAAGCTCCAAAAATGTTCACTTTTCTGCAAAATGAAGCCACCATATGCCTTGCACAAAATATATGTTCAAAAACTGTGCTATATTTTTGCCATAAATTTTTCATCCTTATCACAAATAGTCTCCTAAATTTTAAAATGAAAGAATAGTGAAGAAGTCACATTTTAGCATAAGCATATACAATGTTAATCAAATAATACTGACGGTTGATTTTACGGCGTATAATTCAACTGTACTCAATTGCAAGCTTGCCTTTCCATGAAGCATCACTTTGGCAGGCAGCTGGTTGGCATGGCAGCAGGAAAGTGTACAATGGCCAGAATATTCAAGGTCAGACAATTCATCTGCATATTCACTCTGTACACATCAATCTCTGATATCTCATAATAAGAGGTAAAGTAAGCACACCTATGCTAAAGTACTTACCTTATTTGTCTGTCAAAACAGCCCTGATAATAACAAATTATTATCTCCATTTCACAAACAAGAAAACCAAGAGTCAGAGACAGTAGTTGTTAGTATAAATTTCACTGTAAAAAAATAAACTTTGGTTTAAAAATGAACTGATAAACATGTTCTCCTTCCAAAAAGTATTCCCAAGTATGAGTGTTATGACAGGTATGCAGATTACTGCAGTACAGGCTTAATATAATTGTTATTGGAAATATGAAGATAAAGTCCTTAGGAGTTTAGAAACAACATATTGATACAATTTTATTTTTTTGTTGTTGTTGATGGTAGACAGGAGTGTTGGTGGGGACAGGCCTCATGGAGGCAGATTTAAATGAAGATTAAAGGATTGGAGCAGAGGGAGAGAATAAACTATAGTAGGAGTTTAGAGATGAAAATGTATGGAATCATTATTTAGAGAAGAATAAATAATGCATTTTGGCTTGAAATTAAGTTACCTTTAGGGGAAACATTTGAGAAAGTTTAGAAAGGTATGTCAGGAGTGAAATTGTACAGGACCTTGCACAGCCAGCCTAAGGTGTTTATACATTTTAGGAGGAAGCAGTGGGATTAGAGCACTGACATAATTAAAAGTACTCTTTAATAAGGTAAATCTGTCTTCAATAGTTGGAGGACTGAACAAGAAGCACTGGATGAAGAGGAAAGTCAAGCAGTTACTGGAACTACCTAAACTGGAGAGAAATAAAATATGGTAGGGAATGTTAAAAATGGGGAAAATTGGTATGAGAGATACTACAGAAATAGAATTGACAATACTTATTAACAAATGTGGGCCTCTGGAGGCTAAAGAACTTTTCAAATATACTTTCATAAGTAGAAGTTGTATGACTCAGAATAGTGGTTACTTTGACATAAGCTGGAGACTCTGGAGAAATGGTTGGTTTACCATAGTCATTTGGACATTCTATGCTAACCAGTTACCTGGAGACTTCCAACAGCATAAATGTTAATATTTATATGAAGAGAAGTAGATGCAGTTCATACTTGTAGAAATTTAAGCATACAGTAGAAATTTAATGAATTGTTGGTGATGAATGATTGACCAGTAAATCTAAATAACAGTTAAGGACTTCTGAAAAAAAAAAAAAAATCAGTTGCTACATGAGCTATATCATAGTGATGTCTTGCCCTTTTACTCTTCAAAATTATTCATGCCTGCTTTTGGGAAGGAGGTTGGAATGCAGAATTTGTATTTAGGATCCTGATTTATATGCCTCTTTCTTTTTGCTTCATTCTTGAGTATGTATAGTGATACAGAAAAAAAATAAATTATGGCACTAAATAGCTTATCTTTAATTGTAAGCTCCATAATACAAAATCATCCTCAGAATGTTTGGAAAAATGAATAATGTAAAGCAGGAAATAGGTAAATGCCCAAGGTTTTTAAACAAATATTAAAATGAGTGGCAAATATTAACATTTGGTCAAGAAAGACTACTGTACTTAGCAGTCAAATACTACGATATTAACTAACTGACCAAATGAAGGCCTAGGTTTTCAAGATGCTTCGCAACTTCGTTCACTTCAAGAATGTTTGAAAGTCTCCTTTGTTTTCCATTTTTAATGCATTATCATCACACTTAATTACTAAGCCTTTTTGAAAATTATTCAGCATTTTAGGTTTGAAACTACCTAAAATAGATAGTAGGGTGTCTATTTTTGCATAGAAAATTGCTATGTGAGAGCAACCAATTTAATCTAGCGTATATGCTAAATCAGGGCTTAAAAGAAAAAAAATAAACTTTCTCTTAATCTTTTCAGTTCTTTCAGTCGATAAAACAAGTAGGCGTACTCGCTTGGCTTAATACGCTTTAAAGAGAGAGTTCTGCATGTGAAGTGACAAAAGCTTGCTGGATGTTTTATTATGCATTCTTTTCTTTGTATCTTAGAGGACATTTACACAAAATGGTATTTCCCTTTTAGGTGTGCATCATAACACATCGAAGGAAAGATGGCATTTCCAGACAAGTCTTTCATCCTGTGACAGCTGAATTATTCTCTTCCAAATATGCAAAAACAACAGATTTTCATTCTGTTCAAGGCTTTACATCATCATTAAAAAGGCTTTTGGAATTTGTTCCAGTCATCAAAAATGTGGAACTAGGAGAGAGAATAAATATTGAGGTACCAATATCACACCATCTCTGAGACAGGATTGAAACCTCTGAAAAAGCATGTGCAATTACAGAGAACCTTCTCACTGTAAACAGAAAAGCCAAGGTCTTACAAATAAATGGAGTAGGCAGCTTATGGGATGTGATTAGAGGGGCAAGCCAGATGCTCCTATCTAAAAATATCTCTCCCGCCTACTACCTTTAGAATTTATTCCTCTGCATCTTGGAGGCTTTTTTGATCAGCAAGAGACCCCCATTAAAATATAAATACTCCCGGGAGATGCAGAGCCTTAATCTTTTATCAACTATCATCTTAGTGGACTAGTGGAATGAAACAAGAAATAGAATAGAGCTTTGGAAAAAATGTTTAGAGAAACAAGATAAAGGTGAAAGGGATACTGGCAGGAGAGAGAAAACCCTGAAATAGGAATTTCTATATTTCACAATTTTGTCGGCACCAGTTCTGAGTAAACTGGGTTTTATGTGAAAGAAAGAAAAAGACACAGAGCTATTCAAGAAATTTTTAACAATTTCTATTTAATAGAAAAATCCAGTGGTTAGAAGAAATGTCTTTTGACCTTGATAGGTCTAAGTTTTATATCAATTCTATTTACTTTTAAATGACTATGGAAATATCAGTTAATCTTGGTAAATAAAATTATCATATTAAATGGAAAATAATAATGCATACCATAGGATTTCTGTAAGTATTAAATTAGGTGATGTATATGGTGTCACAAATTAATAATATTTAACAAAAATCAGATTTGGCTATAACTTAAAAATAGTTGTGTATCCTCCAATTTAATCCACAGAATTCCCTCAGAAGTTGGTGATTCTCTCACCTGTGTCTGTGACATCATACAGCAGTGGAGTAAAATCAGAAAGATGGGGCTTCCCTGGTGGCGCAGTGGTTGAGAGTCCGCCTGCCGATGCAGGGCACACGGGCTCGTGCCCCGGTCTGGGAAGATCCCACATGCTGCGGAGCAGCTAGGCCCGTGAGCCATGGTCTCTGAGCCTGCGCTTCCGGAGCCGGTGCTCCGCAGCGGGAGAGACCACAACAGTGAGAGGCCCGCGAACCGCAAAAAAAAAAAAAATCAGAAAGGAGATTCAGATCTAGGTTTTGTCACTTGATAGCTGTGAGATTTGTAGCACTTCATTCAACCTTTAGAAATGTTCATTTCCTCATCTAATCATTATTGCTACGCTGTGCCAGGTAGGATTCTTTTGAAAATACGAGATAATTTATGTAGAATATCTAATGTTAGGGGACATAGTAGTTTCACAATAAAGGATATTTGTCTGTGATATATTTTACTCAGTATTATTACTTAAATGAAAATTTCAGCTTCTTTTCTGGGAAAATACTGTTTTCTCTTGGTAACTTAAGTTGTGTATATTTGGTTAAAAAAAGATTGTCCTCCTGGGACTTATCTGGTTGTCCAGTGGTCGAGAATCCACCTTCCAGTGCAGGGGACATGGGTTCAACCCCTGGTTGGGGAGCTAAGATCCCACGTGCCACAGGGCAACTAAACCCGTGCACTGCAACTATTGAGCCCGTGTGCTACAACTAGAGAGAAACCTGCAAGCCACAATGAAAGATCCTGCAAGCCACAACTAAGACCTGATGCAGCCAAAAATAAATAAATAAATAAAATATTTTTTAAAAAAGATTGTCTTCTTAATGTCTAATAATCTTAAGTGGCAGAATTTTAAAATACAAAACAGGATACCATAGGTATGTATACACAGAAAATTCTTTCCTAGAAAATATCTACTCAGCGCTGCCAAGACCTTGACAAGGAAAATAAACATTCAAGACAGGTGATCATGTGTATTTTTCAAAATGATTAAAACCATGTGAAGTGCTTAAAATTGTCTACTTAACAACAAACAGCTCTGCTTCTCCAAGCTATCTATCCATCCATCTGTCACATGGCACGGGACAGGTTTTCTCATTGTGTATTTATTTTTTCTCATTACTAAGGACAGCTGGTAGAATGTGAATTTCTATCAGATACACTTAACCCTTGGCTTGTAAGCAAGAAAAATATTGAATTTTATCATTTAATTTATTTTTCTCAACATTTACTGGGTGAAATGTCTTCCATTCCACTCTGTTTCTTGGTTATCAGTAAAGCTATAGAGCATAGTGCAATGAGCTCTTAAATTACTCTGCAAAGCCTCTAGTCCAATAGGTTATTAACCAATGTTTCATAATAATGAAGAATTTGGGTGTTAAGTATTAATTTATTCCTCTCTCCCTCTCTTTCTCTTTTTCTGCTTTTCAGTGCACTAGAAATGCATACCATTTGCTCATGGTGATGGCAAATGGTACCACAAATGAGGTGAAGATATATAGGGACATATCCAAGTGCAAGTCTCCCAAAGCAGCCTACACTGAAAGGTGCCTGGGGAGGATGAGGAAACTAGAATACATTTCGCTTAGCCACAGAGTTTTCTTACACATCAGAAAGAGTGACTGTTGACATAATTGGACTCATAACTTCAAATCAGAAAGAAGCAGCAGTCATAAATGAAAATGTCATCAAAGATCCTGTTTTCACAGAAGCAGCCTGTGTGCTCATGTTAAATGCTGAGGGCATGAACAGGAAAGACAGAGCAAGGATGAGTGTATCTGAGCCAAAAGATCTCCCTGTGCCGCCCCTTTCTACTAGAGTCATTATCCTTAATGACTCAGATGTGGAAACACCAAACCAGGTCTCCCAACAAAAACAGACAGAATTGATGATGCTATCTAGATTTTCCTCACTGAACTTTCAATAGCATTTGTTTAAAGAGAGGGGATTTTGGGGTTGCACTTTTCTGATAACAACCTTAATTTCCTCATTCCCTTTTTATATGTAGATACAGTTTCTATCTCCTAAGTGCCTGCAGGTATCTATCCATTTAAAAGAAAATCAAAGGAGAAGGTGAATTTGTATGTTAATCCTCTCCCTATAAAATAAACATGGGGTGTGTTGTAATTATTTCTTTCATCTGTTACTAGTGATGTCTTTAACTAAAGTAGGGGGCTGAGCATCTGTACTAAGGTAAGCAAGCTGGCTCTGCTGAAGACTTAGTAACTCTGCAAGTCATTTCTCTGAATTTTGTGGCATCTTCTAAACTCACATTCCTATGGATGGATGTCTCACGTGGTTGTGCAGAGACCAGTTTTCTTCATGAAATAGCTGGGTGCTGACAGAGCACTCTAGAGTACAAATGCTTCTCCAGCAAAATCACAATAGATTGTGGAAAGCTCCTTGGGCAGTGATTGATACAAATCCTGCTTCCCCGTATTTATTGAATGATGTTCAACCTCCTGCCATCTACAACAACACTATCCTAATTATTCAAGCTGACATTTCTCACTACAATGTTATTTGACGGCCTCACAGACATGTTTAAAAAAAATTAGTGTAAGTAGTTTATTTCAAGTACACAAAAGTTCCTAGCATATCATAGGTACTCTAGAAATGTGGTTCTCATTCTTAAGGTCAACTTTTTCTTATTCTTCTCATCCAATATAAAATTTTTCTCATAACAGAGTCTAATAGTTTACCTGGGAAGTAAGTAGTAATTTAAAACCAAGAACTGTAAAGTATGAAATGTATGCTCAGAGATATAAGGGATACTAATTATGAGCTGGAGCCTGCATTATATCTTGGCTACTCATCCCCTCCCCAGTGTGAAAGCAGGAGGCACCAAAACAGGTCACCAGATTTATGATTTTTGAGAAAAAAAATGTCAAAACTGGAATGCATATACTGTAAGCACTAGATCCTACAAAAATCTGCTAGTTAAGAATAATCATCAAAAGGTGAGAATATATAATTTTTTAAAATTTTACCTTAAAATGCTAACACTGAAGCCATATGCCATAATATTGCAACTATTCACTATGTGCTCTCTCAAATCAGGGACCTAGTAGGATTTGTTCATCCCTGTGTCCCCAGTGCCTACAATGACTGGAACATGGCACATGCTCAAAAACACTTGCTGATCCAATGAATGAATATTCCATTACATATCTTAATGGCAAGGTTGGTCATTGAAGTATCTATTTTATTTCTTATACTTATATATACTCATAAACTTGTTCTCAAAATTTCTTGGCAAATATTCTAGAGTACAGGTTATTATTGCAAAAATATTACACAAATTATTTCTAACAGCATCAGAGTCTCCAACATTTCCTTTCTGCTTTCTCTTTCCTCATTACAAGTCAACCCTCTAACCTGCACCCATTAATAATATGGGGGGGTGTTATTATTACACACTTGTAACTCCTTGTTTTTCCATTCTACTCCTCACTAACAAACCCAATGGGCAGTGTATGTTTGAAATAGCTTTCTTCCTAGGAATCTTACCTAGTGTATCTAGTATACATATTTTTCTTCTTGGATTCAGAATTCTACTGGGTGAGCTTACATTAAATATGGGATAAGGGAATTGAATCATGGACAATCAAGAAAAACACACTCTATTTCCTGCAGATACTTGAGTCATAATAGTCATCTTCACATTTCCCCTTTGCTTCCAACTGGAATATAGTGGTTCTGTAGTTCTCAGCAAACCAACTGATATTTCTGGTCCATGTGAAAACGCAGGATGCCTCACACGTGATGGTACAATTTGGTCAGAGCACACTATCAAGTGAAGAAAGCTCTGGGTCAACAGTCTAGAAGAGTGGAGTTGGAAAGTAACATCTGCCAAGTATCAGAAGCTGCTGTAACCTTGAAATAATGCAATTATTTACTTTTCTTACTGTCCTGACTGCTTCTAGCCCATGCCTTATGACACCATGACACTATGACTCTCTCTCTCTCTATGTGCATATGTGTACTATATTTATACATATAAAATCCTATATGTATGTAGCTGTATATATATATATATATATATATACATTATATGTATTATATATATGTGATCTTACAAAGACACTGCAAGATGGAAACTTATTTTCTCCACTTCATTCATAAAACTAGTATTTAGAAAGATTACGTACTTTGTACAAAGCCACCTGACTAGTAATCGGAGAAATGGATTCAAACCTAGGCCAACTAATCTACACTAGTTGCATTGCCTCCTACAAATTTTTGACCAAAATATTAGATAGGCTGAAGCTGAAGGAAAGAGTTTTTGGGTTGTTGCAAGAGCAACATTAGTTTGAATGACAACTGTGACACATCAAGTGTGCTAGAGTGTATCAGCAAAGGGAACCTGGGCTCTTCCCTATTGCCTCTTTGTTGAAACCTCAGAGTTGTAGATTACTGCAGAGCTCAGCTAATGGCCTGGCCCATGCTCTGGGCACAAAAAGTGTAATTTCACAATACCCTGTCTATCTCACAGAACAAGGACACTTAGATTAGGAACCTCCCTCCTAAACTCCCTGGCCCTCAGATCAAACATCTTAAATCACAACTTGGATTGCCACTTACCCTTTCTTTTTTTATGTTTTAATTTAATTTAATTTATTTTTTTATACAGCAGGTTCTTATTAGTCATCCATTTTATACACATCAGTGTATACATGTCAATCCCAATCACCCAATTCAGCACACCACCACCACCACCACCACCCTGCCGCTTTCCCTGCTTGGTGTCCATACATTTGTTCTCTATACCTGTGTCTCAATTTCTGCCCTGGAAACCAGTTCATCTTAACCATTTTTCTAGGTTCCACATACATGCATTAATATACGATATTTGTTTTTCTCTTTCTGACTTACTTCACTCTGTATGACAGTCTCTAGACACATCTATATCTCAACAAATGACCCAATTTCATTCCTTTTTATGGCTGAATAATATTCCATTGTATATATGTACCACAACTTCTTTATCCATTCGTCTGTCAATGGGCATTTAGGTTGCTTCCATGACCTGGCTGTTGTAAATAGTGCTGCAATGAACATTGGGGTGCATGTGTCTTTTTGAATTATGGTTTTCTCTGGGTATATGCCCAGTAGTGGGATTGCTGGATCATATGGTAATTCTATTTTTAGTTTTTTAAGGAACCTCCATACTGTTCTCCTTAGTGGCTGTATCAATTTACATTCCCACCAACAGTGCGAGAGGGTTCCCTTTTCTCCACACCCTCTCCAGCATTTGTTGTTTGTAGATTTTCTGATGATGCCCATTCTAACTGGTGTGAGGTGATACCTCATTGTAGTTTTGATGTGCATTTCTCTAATAATTAGTGATGTTGAGCAGCTTTTCATGTGCTTCTTGGCCATCTGTATGTCTTCTTTGGAGAAAAGTCTATTTAGGTCTTCTGCTCATTTTTGGATTGGGTTGTTTTTTTAATATTGAGCTGCATGAGCTGTTTATATATTTTGGAGATTAATCCTTTGTCCGTTGATTCATTTGCAAATATTTTCTCCCATTCTGAGAGTTGTCTTTTCATACTGTTTATGATTCCTTTGCTGTGCAAAAGCTTTTAAGTTTCATTAGGTCCCATTTGTTTATTTTTGTTTTTACTTCCATTACTCTAGGAGGTGGATCAAAAAAGATCTTGCTGTGATTTATGTCAAAAAGTGTTCTTCCTGTTTTCCTCTAAGTGTTTTATAGCGTCTGGTCTTACATTTAGGTCTCTAATCAATTTTGAGTTTATTTTTGTGTATGGTGTTAGGGAGTGTTCTAATTTCATTCTTTTACATGTAGCTGTCCAGTTTTCCCAGCACCACTTATTAAAGAGACTGTCTTTTCTCCATTTTATATCCTTGCCTCCTTTGTCATAGATTAGTTGGCCATAGGTGTGTGGGTTTATCTCTGGGCTTTCTATCTTGTTCCAATGATCTATGTTTCTGTTTTTGTGCCAGTACAGTATTGTCTTGATTACTATAGTTTTATAGTATAGTCAGAAATCAGAGAGTCTGATTCCTCCAGCTCTGTTTTTTTTCCCTCAAGACTGCTTTGGCTATTCAGAGTCTTTTGTGTCTCCATGCAAATTTTATTTTTTTTTGTTCTAGCTCTGTGAAAAATGTCATTGGTAATTTGATGGAGATTGCATTGAATCTGTAGATTGCTTTGGGTAGTTTAGTCATTTTCACAATAGTGATTCTTCCAATCCAAGAACATAGTATATCTCTCCATCTGTTTGTATCATCTTTAATTTATTTCATCAGTGTCTTATAGTTTTCTGCATACAGGTCTTTTGTCTCCCTAAGTAGGTTTATTCCTAGGTATTTTATTCTTTTTGTTGCAATGGTAAATGGGAGTGTTTCCTTAATTTCTCTTTCAGATTTTTCATCATTAGTGCATAGGAATGCAAGAGATTTCTGTGCATTAATTTTGTATCCTGCAACTTTGCCAAATTCATTGATTAGCTCTAGTAGTTTTCTGGTGGCATCATTAGGATTCTCTATGTATAGTATCATGTCATCTGTAGTGATAGTTTTAATTCTTCTTTTCCAATTTGGATTCCTTTTATTTCTTTTTCTTCTCTGATTGCCATTGTTAGGACTTCCAAAACTATGTTGAATAATAGTGGTGAGAGTGGACATCCTTGTCTTGTTCCTGATCTTATAGGAAATGCTTTCAGTTTTTCACCATTGAGAATGATGTTTGCTGTGGGTTTGTCGTATATGTCCTTTATTATGTTTAGGTAGGTTCCCTCTGTGCCCACATTCTGGAGAGTTTTTATCATAAATGGGTGTTGAATTTTGCCAAAAGCTTTTTCTGCATCTACTGAGGTGATTGTATGGTTTTTATTCTTCCATTTGTTAATATGGTATATCACATTGATTGGTTTGCATATACTGAAGAATCTTTGCATCCCTGCTATAAATCCCACTTGGTCATGGTGTATGATCCTTTTAATGTGTTGTTTAATTCTGTTTGCTAGTATTTTGTTGAGGATTTTTGCATCTATATTCATCAGTGATATTGGTCTGTAATTTTCTTTTTTTTGTAGTATCTTTGTCTGGTTTTGGTATCAGGGTGATGGTGGCCTCATAGAATGAGTTTGGGAGTGTTCCTTCCTCTGCAATTTTTTGGAAGAGTTTGAGAAGGATGGGTGTTAGTTCTTCTCTAAATGTTTGATAGAATTCACCTGTGAAGCCATCTGGTCCTGGACTTTTGTTTGTTGGAAGATTTTTATTCACAGTTTCAATTTCATTATTTGTGATTGGTCTGTTCATATTTTCTATTTCTTCCTGGTTCAGTCTTGGAAGGTTATACCTTTCTAAGAATCTGTCCATTTCTTCCAGGTTGTCCATTTTCTTGGCATAGAGTTGCTTGTAGTAGTCTCTTAGGATGCTTTGTATTTCTGCAGTGTCTGTTGTAACTTCTTTTTCATTTCTAATTGTATTGATTTGAGTCCTCTCCCTTTTGCTTTATGAGTCTGGCTAATGGGTTATCAATATTGTTTATCTTCTCAAAGAACCAGCTTTTAGTCTATTGATCTTTGCTATTGTTTTCTTTGTTACTATTTCATTTATTTCTGCTCTGATCTTTATGATTTCTTTCCTTTTGCTAATTTTGGGTTTTGTTTGTTCTTCTTTCTCTAGTTCCTTTAGGTGTAATGTTAGATTGTTTATTTGAGATTTTCTTGTTTTTTGAGGTAGGCTTGTGTAGCTACAAACTTCCCTCTTAGAAAAGATTTTGCTGCATCCCATAGGTTTTGGATCATCGTGTTTTCATTGTCATTTTTCACCAGGTATTTTTTGACTTCCTCTTTGATGTCTTCAGTGAACTCTTGGTTATTTAGTAATGTATTGTTTAGCCTCTATGTGTTTGCGTTTTTTACGTTTGTTTCCCCCTGTAATTCATTTCTAATCTCATAGTGTTGTGGTCAGAAAAGATGCTTGATATGATTTCAATTTTCTTAAATTTACTGAGGCTTGATTTGTGACCCAAGATGTAATCTATCCTAGAGACTGTTCCATGCACACTTGAGAAGAAAGTGTAATCTGCTGTTTTTGGATGGAATGTCCTATAAATATCAATTAAATTTATCTGGTCTATTGTGTCATTTAAAGCTTCTGTTTCCTTATTTATTTTCATTTTGAATGATCTGTGTAAGTGAGGTGTTGCAGTCCCCCACTATTATTTTGTTACTGTCAATTTCCTGTTTTATAGCTGTTAGCAGTTGCCTTATGTATTGAGGTTTTCCTATGTTGGGTATATATATATTTATAATTGTTATATATTCTTCTTGGATTGATCCCCTTATTATTATGTAGTCTCCTTTCTTGTCTCTTGTAACATTCTTTATTTTAAAGTCTATTTTATCTGATATGAGTATTGCTACTCCAGCTTTCTTTTGATTTCCATTTGCATGGAATATCTTTTTCCATCCCCTCACTTTCAGTCTGGATGTGTCCCTAGGTCTGAAGTGGGTCTCTTGTATACAGCATATATATATGGGTCTTGTTTTTGTATCCATTCAGCAAGCCTGTGTCTTTTGGTTAGAGCATTTAATCCATTCACGTTTAGGGAATTATTGATATGTGTGTTCCTATTACTATTTTCTTAATTGTTCTGGGTTTGTTTTTGTAGGTCCTTTACTTCTCTTGTGTTTCCCACTTAGAGAAGTTCCCTTAGCATTTGTTGTAGAGCTGGTTTGGTGGTGCTGAATTCTCTTAGCTTTTGCTTGTCCGTAAAGCTTTTGATTTCTCCATCAAATCTGAATGAGATGCTTGCTGGATAGAGTAATCTTGGTTGTAGATTCTTCCCTTTCATCACTTTAAGTATATCACACCATTCCCTTCTGGCTTGTAGAGCTTGTGCTGAGAAATCAGCTGTTAACCTTATGGGAGTTCTCTTGTATATTTTTTATCCTTTTTTCCCTTGCTGTTTTTAATAATTTTCTTTGTCTTTAATTTTTTTGCCTATTTGATTACTAGGTGTCTTGGTGTGTTTCTCCTTGGGTTTATCCTGTATAGGACTCTATTCTTGGACTTGGGTGCCTATTTCCTTTCCCATGTTAGGTATGTTTTCGACTATAATCTCTTCAAATATTTCCTCTGGTCCTTTCTCTCTCTCTTCTCCTTCTGGAACCCCTATAATGTGAATGTTGTTGTGTTTAATATTGCCCCAGAGGTCTCTTAGGCTGTCTTCATTTCTTTTCATTGTTTTTTCTTTATTCTGTTCCACAGCAGTGAATTCCACCATTCTGTCTTCCAGGTCACTTATCTGTTCTCCTGCCTCAGTTATTCTGCTATTGATTCCTTCTAGTGTAGTTTTTATTTCAGTTATTGTATTGTTTATCTCTGTTTGTTTGTTCCTTAATTCTTCTAAGTTTTTGTTAAACATTTCTTGCATCTTCTCGATCTTTGCCTCCATTCTTTTTCCCAGGTCCGGGATCATCTCTACTATCATTATTCTGAATTCTTTTTCTGCCTATCTCCACTTCATTTAGTTGTTTTACTGGGGTTTTATCTTGTTCCTTCATCTGGTACATAGCCCTCTGCCTTTTCATCTTGTCTATCTTTCTATAAATGTGGTTTTTGTTCCACAGGCTGCAGGATTGTAGTTCTTCTTGCTTCTGCTGTCTGCCTTCTGGTGGCTGAGGCTATCTAAGAGGATTATGCAAGTTTCCTGATGGGAGGGACTGGTGGTAGGTAGAGCTGACTGTTGCTCTGGTGGGAGGAGCTCAGTAAAACTTTAACCCACTTGACTGTTGATGGGTGGGGCTGGGTTCCCTCCCTGTTGGTTGTTTGGCCTGAGGAAACCCAATGCTGGAGACTACCTGGGCTCTTTGGTGGGGCTAATGGCAGACTCTGGGAGGGCTCACACCAAGGATTACTTCCCAGAACTTCTGCTGCCAGTGTCCTTGTCCCCACGGTGAGCCACAGCCACCCCCCACCTCTGCAGGAGACCCTCCAACACTAGCAGGTAGGTCTGATTCAGTCTCCCCTGGGATCACTGCTCCTTCCCCTGGGTCCTGATGTGCACACTACTTTGTGTTTGCCCTCCAAGAGTGGAGTCTCTATTTCCCCCAGTTCTGTCAAAGTTCTGCAATCAAATCCCAGTAGCCTTCAAAGTCTGATTCTTTAGGAACTCCTCCTCCCGTTGCCAGACCCCCAGGTTGGGAAGCCTGACATGGGGCTCAGAACCTTCACTCCTGTGGGTGGACTTCTGTGGTATAAGTTTTCTCCAGTCTGTGAGTCACTCACCCAGCAGTTATGGGATTTGATTTTACTGTGATTGTGCCCCTCCTATCGTCTCACTTTGGCTCCTCCTTTGTCTTTGGATGTAGGGTATCTTTTTTGGTGATTTTCAGTGTCTTCCTGTCGATGATTGTCCAGCAGCTAGTTGTGATTGTGGTGTTTTCACAAGAGAGAGTGAGATCATGTCCTTCTACTCTGCCATCTTGGTTCCAATCCTGCCACTTATCATTTCTTGATCATGGCATTCACTATCAATGATCTGATTATTTCAAAGCCCCTTACCAAGTTAAAAAATATGTAACAAGTTAGAATGCAGAGGGATTAGATCCCCTAGTATCTTTAGATACCAGTAGAACTTTAAAAGAGAGAGAGAGAAAAGTAAGAAAGAATATTTAGTCATCCAATTCTTTATTAAGATTTTCAGAGTTAGTAAATTTACTCTCCTAATGAGTTATGTTAATTATTAAAAAATTTAGGAATAGTTAATAGAATATTATTCAAATGAATAAAATCAGCTGCAATCTGCCATCCAAACATTGGCTCTTTGGAGCAAGAAAAATTTCATCTTGCCCCTCTCCTTTCTTTTAATTGATATACAATTGACATATAACAATGTTTCATGCATACAACATAATGATTCAATATATGTATATACTGCAAAGTTATCACCACAATAAGTTAGTAAACATCCATCACACACATAGTTACAATTATTTTTCTTCTGATGATAACTTTTAGGATCTACTCTCCTAATAACTTCCAAGTACACAATACAGTGTTATTAAGTACAGTAACCTTGCTGTATATTACATCCCTAGGACTTATTTTTAAGTGGACGTTTGTACATTTTGACCACCAAATGCCCCCTTTTTAAGGTTCATCAAGTACTATGAATGCTTGATTGTAAGGTAATTTTTTTTTTCCCAAGACTACCCCTCAGAACACAGGAGCCAGACTATGCTGGGCCTCTTTAGGATTCTTTCATGTTAAAAGCACTGTTTGAAGAAGACACATCAGCCTTTGAGAGCTTGAATCAATTTCTGTTTTGGATGCTTACAGAGGTCAACCATTAAAAAGAATAACAAAGTACTTTAACACAGTTTAATGATTAGTTCTGGGATTAATTCAAATTTGCAGTTTTCTATAACTATGTAATGACACATTTTAAAGACCACTTCAAAAATTCGATGGACAATATGTGTGTGTTGTGGCAAAGAAGAATACATACCTAAGCATACCTAAGTATGCCTAAGTATACCTAAGCATACCTATGTATACCTAAGTATGCCTAAGTATACCTAAGCATACTCATACCTACAATGAGTAGGGCTGTGTTACTGCTCACTGAGTCATCCCTGTTACCTACAGCAGTGCCTGACTGCCAGGCTGTGCTCAAAATGCATTTGCTGTCTAAAGAAGTGAATGAATATATGGTTAATTGTGGTTTGAAAGAAAAATTTCTAGTGAAAACATTAACTTCAAAAAGTACTATCTGGACTTCCCTGGTGGCGCAGTGGTTAAAAGTTCGCCTGCCGATGCAGGGGACAAGGGTTCATGCCCCGGTCCGGGAGGATGCCACATGCCGCAGAGCGGCTAGGCCCGTGAGCCATGGCCGCTGAGCCTGCGCGTCTGGAGCCTGTGCTCCGCAATGGGAGAGGCCACAACAGTGAGAGGCCTGCATACTGCAAAAAGAAAAAAAAAAGTACTATCTTTCTAATAACTTGAAAGTGGTGATGATTTGTTAGATGGCCCCCAAGTAACATTAATGATGACTGAGACACGGACAGTGATGTGGCTTAAATTAAGTTTAAAATATTTTTAATGCAATGTGATATTGAAAAAGCAATAACTGTTATTTAAATATAGCAAGTACAAATTTGTCTATTTCTTATATCCCTAGATGATTATATATTTAGATAGGTCACTGTTTTTCTGGGAGAATGGGGATTATTTTTATCTAGGGTAGCATTATATTCTAGTTTTTGAGGAATTTGAAGCCTTGGCTTCCAAGTTGGTGTCTATTTAGACTGAAACTCTATACTTCCAGAGGGGATACTCATAAGGTATGATTTTGATTCACCCTAATATGTATTATTGAATATGTGACACCCAGAATTTAATGTAACAGTGCTTTGTAGTTAGATACAGAAGAGAGTGAAGTTTTTATCTCCCTTATTTTGGAAGCTGTGTGATGACTAAAGTAGCTTAAAATTTCATTTGCACTTTGGCAGTCACATCACACTATTGACTAATATTCAGACTTCCTGCAACTAAAATCCCAACATCTTTCTGACTTGTGCTGATAAGCCTCATAATCCTCTAACCATACTTGTGCTGTTAGCTGCACTGAACTCTATTTTTACCCTTACTTTTTTCCAGCTTACAAGATAGCCTTCTAACAGAGTACTGCACCTCCAAATTTCCCATAATCTGCAAATGTGATGCCTGTTATGAATCTATGACCCTACTGAAGTTTTAGAGAAAGCAAATGAAGATGCATTGGTGAGGTGTCATGAAGTTAAACACAGACTCTCTCCTAAAGAAATATCAGTCAGTGAATGTTAAATACTTCAGTAAAGTTGCTATGGACTGAAATGTGTCCCCCCCACCAATGACAATTTATACCTAAGCTGAAGCTCTAACCCCTAGTATGATGGTATTTGGAGATTGGGTCTTTGGGAGATAATTAGGTTTCAATGAATCATGAGTGTGAGGACCTCATAGTGGGATTAGGGCCTTGTAGAAAGAGATACCAGAGAGCAATGTGAGGACATAGAAAGAAGAGAGCCATCTGCAAGGCAGGGAGAGGGTCCTTACCAGAACCACAGTATGCTGGTGTCCTGGTCTTGGACTTCCAAGCCTCCAGAATCGTAAGAAAATAAATTTCTTTTGTTTAAGTCACCCAGTCTGTGTTTTTGTTTTTGTTTTTTGGCAGCCTAAGCTGACTAATAAAAAGTAAAATGAAAAGGAAGTTCCATGTAAACTTGAGAGGAGTTATTACATTTTGGGTGCTCGATTAATATAAGATTTGTAAAAATAAGATAATGGAAGCATCTAATTGGAGAACTTTGGCTCTAAAACAAGGAGAAATATGACTGATGTTTAGAAGAGGAAGAATTATCATGAAATATATTTCAATGGTTGAAATGAAAGCTAATGATGGAAAGAGCAAACCTGGAGATGAAGTAATAAAACTGGAGTGCTTCAAAAGTTGGAGTTATGAGGTAGATTGAATAAGAACATGGAATTCTGTGACTAATTTCACAGATTGCAAGCAATAAGATCAAAGAAAGTAGGAATTGTTCCAAATGACAAAATAGTCAGGAAGTAGCACTGATATAGTACTCTTTTCATGTCATCCTTAAATTGCATGGGACTAGAGATAAACAGTGTGGAGAAAAGGGGAAGAGTCAGTAATATGGATTTAAGTGACTCTAATTTTATAGACATGTACTACAAAGTAGTTAATATTTAAGGTTCCATATTAGTTTTCTTTTATTTTACAAAACTATTAAAAATTTTTTTCCATTCATTTGTTCCCCTTACAAGTGCAACTAGGACACACTATTCATTGATGTATATTTTTAAAGTTTTTGTTCTATTATTTTTTCATGAAATTGAACTAGATCTTTTCAGAGCATTTCTATATTAGGCACAGAGCTTTGCCACTGTTTTTTAAGCTAAAAGTCAAACATAAATAAGAGCTCTCCCCACTTCCATTGAAGTGTCACTCAGCAGAGTACCCACGCTAGCGAGGAGGTGGTTCTCTCTACAGAGATTAGTCATGCTGTGTTTTATACTTAGACATTTTTCTCAGAAGTGAAACCATTTAAATTTCCCATCTTATTTTCTGTCTAGTTTTTCTTTGAAAACTTGCTGTTGTTTCTATCCTAAACAACCTTTATCGTTTCTTTCATTTTATGACTTGAGTTTTAAATGATCGCATACAAACGTTCCAATTTGTGGCAAAGTTGGTACATACTTTAAGAGCATATGTGGGTTAATATAATTTTAGATAACAGATTTGCATCCTTAAATATACAAAAATTTCAGGAGATATTCAAATGATATTTTTAAAAGAGTACAACAAAAACATCTATTTGAATAGAGTATTCTTCACATAACTTTGGGAATGTGTAAGAGCTGGCACTGAGAGTCTCCAAAGTCTGAAATGAATGCCATAGCATGTGCTATGAATTAAGTATAATTTAAAAAATTTTAAAAATACAAAACAACATCTTATATCACTCTATAAAGGTGTCTGATATTTGTAAACTACCAATGAGGGCATTCTCTCAATAAGAAAAAAATTCTCAATATATTTAGCCAACTGTAAACCATCCATAATAAAAATATCAATTAATAAATGACTTGAGTAAGAAAAGATATTCTTTTGGCCTAAGAGCTAGAACTAACAACAGTCTTCCCCCAGTCTCAGTCAATGAAATAGAAATCCACAGACTTTCTGAAATGCTTCAGACTGTATTTCAAAAGTTTTCCATGATTTCTGAACTCATTTCACTTACTGAGTTAAATGACTTTTACATCATTTCCTTAGTGACTCTGTACTCTAGAACAGTATCTAGCTTACCAGAATATTTATTGGGGAGTGATTTTGACACTAAGAAGCATAAAGCAAAAAATCCCAAAGAATTATCTGAAAGTTTTGTTTGTGAATTGATTTATAGCCAATAAAGATGAGTATACTTTTGCAACTGAACTGAAATCAAAACACCTCTACTGACCTCATGTTCACTTAAAAATATATTTAATTGCGATCAGAGCTTTTGGTCACCAGCCAAATTAGGTGTTAGTGCTCTATAAACATGTTACAGAAGCAGTTTAAGAGAAAATAATCACAAAATAATTTTTAAAAGTGACATATATAATTAAATTTTCCAAGCGATGCCATATCATTGGACCCCATGTGAATTCAGTATCGTTGACTACCATCAAAGCTATATAGCAATAATTATTTTATCCACTTTCTTTCCTCCAGTAATTTTGAAAATCTTATAAAGAATTTATGATAGGAATTCAGTTACTCCAAAAAATTTCAAAGGCTGAAGTGGGTTCATGGAAGGAGATGGTCTCCTGTTAATTAAATTCTTCCCAAGAAATAATGAAGGTCACTCTCACATTATTATTTCCTTCTTGGGATTTAATATAAAGTTAAGATTATAAATAATTTTCTTTAGAAGCTATTATATTTTAGCCATTGATGTTGCAAAGATTACTTTAACAGAATATAATTGGGTAGTTAAAACAGAAAATAGCAGCATTCATTACAGTTTCTTTCTTTGAATTTTATTTTATTTATTTATTTTATACAGTAGGTTCTTATTAGTTATCTATTTTATACATATTAGTGTATATATGTCAAACCCAATCTCCCAATTCATCCCACCACCACCCTCCACCCCCCATTACACTTTTAATGTACCATATAGAATGAAGATAGATATTTTTCAAAGGGAAATAGGATCACTACATCAATTCTTAATAATAATATTCAATTAACTCATAAAACTTCAAAACAATGTTGATTAATTTTTCTAATTATTAAAAAAACATACATATTTAACAATGGCTGGCTTGGTTTCTATGGAAGGTATACTGTATAGACTATCAATTGTTAAAATAAGCAAAATGTTACACAGTTTACTTATTGGTCATCTAAACATTAGCAGTTGTGGAAAATCCATATAAATGGATGGAGATATATTTAAATATTTATAGATATTTAAAACTTCTGAACATCTTCTACTTGTTGTTTCTTCAACTGATTTGTACAAAAAATACCATGACCATAATACCTATAGTACAAAAACCTTACCATTTTTATTTTTCTTTAAACAACCACGCAGTTTAAAATGGACTGAAAAAGAAACATTGATTAATTTTAAAGCATATGTTCCAATACTCTATTCGTATATCTTTATTTTTTTTTCTTTGCGGTACGCGGGCCTCTCACAGTTGTGGCCTCTCCCATTGGGGAGCACAGGCTCTGGACGCGCAGGCTCAGCGGCCATGGCTCACGCACGGTCCCAGCCGCTCGGCGGCATGTGGGATCTTCCTAGACGGGGGCACGAACCCGTGTCCCTTGCATCAGCAGGCGGACGCTCAACCACTGCGCCACCAGGGAAGCCCTATTGGTGTATTATTTTAAAGGGTGTTATAAAAGCAAGCAAAGAGCTCATTTTTGAGTTTATTTATGTAACATGGGGTTTATATCCCTGAAATAAGATCCACTAGACTTTGAGCATAATGATGGCAAGAAATAAGTCACTTTAGCATCAACATTGTTCCCAGAAAACACATTGCTTAATGTTAAATTGTTATTGAGTGAACTGATAAAGTAAATGAAATTCTTCACAGAGTTCTCAAAGGGAGTAATATGTCTGTATCTTTTTCAACATTTAATAAATATTGAAGTTAAACTTATGTAATTTAAATGTTTATCCAGTGTAAGTCTGCACAGTCTAAAATATCAAGAATATTTGTTTGAATAGAATTGAATCAATTGAGAAAAGTAGCACTAGATTTTTTATGTTGATCAAAAACTGATTATAAACTATAGATGTCTTTGGTTGATAAAAATCATAAGGCAAGTAATTACTTAATAATGTATTAGATACAATTTGTTCCATTGGAGAAAGGGATAATGAAAAGGATTTTTGATGAATAAAGTTTGATGATGAGCTCACCTAGATTTCTAATATTCTAAATCAAGACATGTATCGCTCTCTTAGAATCACATTAAAGTAGACAGGCACCATAAGTAGTTGTCTTTAAGTATTTGCGAAAAGTTGCAAAACTGGACGTGAGTCAGAACAGTTTCTTAAGTACTACAAATACCACCAAAGAAAAAAATCTCATCAATTATATGCAGATATCTTCTTTTATATACATCACCAAAAAGTTATAGCAAAAATCAAACATTGGATTATTGTGCTAAGAGGTGATTCAGTTTCCAGAAGAGTAGAATGCCATGTGAATTCCCACATTAACCTAGGCTCTTAAGTGCAACTTTTTATCTCCAGCATATTATATTTGCTACTAGGTTTAGTGTCTTTTCATAATTGAATATTCAGTAGATGTGTTTAAATCCAGTGAAAATACAAGTAAGCTTAAAAAATTCACTACTTAGTTACTCAATGATTCCTGTACTAAGTGTAATAATTTGATAAAACTTCTTTCATGACTGGTGTCAGCACTTTTTAAATTTGGTTATTTTTTTTCTAATAATGCAGAGCTGATGTGGTAAAAAATATTCAAATAATCTTACAAACACATTTGTTGGTCAAAGGTGACAAAGATGGGGCAGCATCTCCATGTGAAATCTCTAAATGTTCATTATCCTTCTTTGGGGGAGTCAATAAAAAACACAATTTAATGAGTCAATATACAATGGACATATGGATTCATTTCATAAATCTAAAAACAGAACATCTTGTATGTTCCTGATTTGTACAGGGTAATAATTTTGAGTAAGGCAACATTTTTTGGAAACAAGTCTAACGTGTTAGACATTTTTTTAGAGAAAGTTTGTGTTCCTGCTGTATGTTAGGTAACACATTAAAATTGTAGTGATATAAATATTAAAAGTACTAGTAATACTATGTATAGTTTCCAGATTTAATAATGAAAACAATAATATATTATCTCTTGGGTTGAAAATTTGTGAGTTTTATAACTGCATGTAATGAATAAAGAGTACAAACTCAGTTGCCACCTACATTCAGAAAACCAATGGTAACATGGATATCTTTTTTGGCAATAGGGTAAGTACTAAACAGACATGAACTGAAATCTTATTCTCTATCACTTTCTGGGGAACATGGCACTGTCTGGTGCATTTAAAGATTTGGCTTAAATGGAATACTTCTCACTGTGGTTATATATGTTTCTCCCTAGACAAGTCTAGGAAAACCAGATAAAAACAGACAAAAAAACTGGGGTGGGAGAGGGGAAAAAAAAAAAACAACAGACAAAAATAAAATGATATTAGTAAACACCCTGTAAGGAAAATGAATTGTGGTGACTGCATACTTTAGCAATGGCTTTGTCAAAATTTCTGCTTCAACTCTTTGACTTAAAAGTAAGTCATACAAAGACAAATACCATATGATATCACTTATATGTGGAATCTAAAAAAAGGGTACAAATGAACTTATTTACAAAACAGAAGCAGAATCATAGATGTAGAAAACAAACTTATGGTTACAAGGGAATGGGGAGAAGGGATAAATTGGGAGATTGGGATTGACACATACACATTACTCTATATAAAATAGATAACTAGGGACTTCCCTGGTGGCACAGTGATTAAGAATCTGCTTGCCAACACAGGTGACATGGGTTCAAGCCCTGGTCTGGGAAGATCCC
Source organism: Lagenorhynchus albirostris (assembly GCF_949774975.1). Taxonomy (NCBI): domain Eukaryota; kingdom Metazoa; phylum Chordata; class Mammalia; order Artiodactyla; family Delphinidae; genus Lagenorhynchus; species Lagenorhynchus albirostris. The sequence goes on along the minus strand of NC_083112.1, from coordinate 38,428,176 downwards.
AAATGCCATGGAGCAACTAAGCCCACGAGCCACAGCTACTGAGTCTATGTGCCACACTTACTGGAGCCCGTGCACCTAGATGCCATTCTCTGCAACAAAGAGAAGCCATCACACTGAGAAGTCTGTGCACTGCAACAAAGTGTAGCCCGGGCTCACCTCAACTAGAGAAAGCCCATGTGCACCAACGAAGACCCAACACAGCCAAAAAAAAATAAATAAGTTTATTTTAAAAATAATAAAAAATAAAATAGATAACTAATAAGAGCCTGCTGTATAGCAAAGGGAAATCCACTCAATACTTTGTAATGGCTTATATGGGAAAAGAATCTAAAAAAAAAAAAGAGTGGATATATGAATATGTATAACTGATTCACTTTGCTGTACACCTGAAACTAACACAACATTGTAAATCAACTATACTCCAATACAGAATTTTTTAAAAGTTGTTAAATCGAAAAATTAAAAAAAATGATTACTCTAAGGCATTGTAGATCTACTGTGTGCTTTTTCTGGTTCAATTTATTGCAATGGGATGCTTTCCTGGGACAAATATAAAACAGAAAGTTCTCCAGGATTCTAACAGACTTTAAATTAAGGAATTTTTCCTTTTAATCTCTTGAGTCTTTTCCTGGCAAAATTTCTGTCCCATTTCAAAATGATAGACAAGATGTCATTCCCAAGCTATTCCTTCAATTACCTGGAATAAGCATCTGTATATAAATATTCTTTTGAAGTAAAGGTGTATGCTCAAGGTTAATTAGCATTGTAAATTTTTGGAGTGAGAGATCTGGGGCACATGTAAAATCAAGGGCATTATAGAACTATATGCTTTGTATCTGCCTAAAGATCATCAACTAAAAATCTAAAACTATTAAATATGTATTTTTTTCATTTACTAGAGGTGATGCATCACATAATTAAAGGAAGCAAGTAGATTTCTGCACATTTTGGAAAAAAACATTTAAAAATATTTCTTTTTAGAAGTAAAAGAAAAGAAGGATTTAAAATCTTTCATACACTGTAGATGTCCTTACATACAGAAAGTAAATAACATACACACTCTAAAATAAAGTAAGTATGATGCTGTGCAAGGCATCAAATTAGAAACTCCAGCTTACCCATTACTGGACATTCTTAATTCTAAATTCTACTTTAATCAATATGCTGAAACTGGAAACTGCTAAATGTAAAACCTTCTTCAACCACTCCAGCCAGTTTAACCTCTTATTGAATTATTTTAGTAGCATATTCTTTTAAAGAGCATACTCAAAATAATCTCCTGATGTCAAAATAACAGGAATAGAGTGACCACCTCTACATCTGTTCTCTTCTCCTTCCCTCAGGCATTTCCCTTCCCCCAGGCTTTTCCCTTGATTTATCCAATTTTCGTCTTTCCTTGCTAGCATTTCTGTGCCACTTTTTCTCACCACTCCATATGTTTAGGAAGCCTTCCAGATTACACTCATCAAGCTATTGCAGCCTCCTCCATATAGACCCAAAAAGCAAGCTGCTCAGTCAAACATTACAATCATGACCTTTTACAAATCTCTATTTTTCCTATTTATGTTAAAATGTCTATTTCTTTTTCCCCCTCAGGGCCATCACATCTTATAACAGAAATTTACTATTAAGCAATTGCAAAAGGTTTCATAATTTATTTGTTATAATGCTTATGAATGAATGATTATTTTTAATCACAGCAACTCATTGTACACTAATGATATAGTGAAGGTGATAACACTATTACCATAGTAATAGAATGATCTCTGATTATTTTTAATGTCAGCTATAGTTGTTCCATTAAAGAGAAGAAAAAATATGTGAAAACAGATGTGTAAATTCTTATATAAAATATATTTTAGACTTAGATATATTTCTTGAAAACATACAAATCAATGTCAAATTATAAATTAAGGAGAAGAAGCCAGAAATTCAAGGTCAAAAAGTACTTTACACATTAAGTACACATTACACATTTAAGAATTGAAGTCTGGTCACCTAAATCCTTTTGAAAGTGTTCTTATAAGAAATTTATGTCATGAACTAGGAAATAGCTGAGTTGTATGCCATATTTAAAAAATATTTATCATATACTCACAGGATCCTTCTTATTTCTTCACATGAGGATTAGGGGCAGTAAGCAAGAGAAGGTCTGGTTCTTCTCCCATCTCTGCAGCTCAACACACATAAACTCTTGGGGAAGTCCCTTAAGGTTCTGAGTTTTGGTTTTCTCATTTAGTAAACAGAGGTAGTAGTGATTGCCCAGCTTACCCTACCTATTAAAGATGTTTTGAGTATCAAATGTGATAACATATAAAACATTGTTATAAAAGATAAAAAATTAAAACAATAATAAGGTACCACAACACACCTATTAGAATGGCCCAAATCTGAAACACTGACAACATCAAATGCTGGCAAGGATGTGGAGCAACAGAAACTCTCATTCATTGCTGGTGGGACTGCAAAATGGTACAACTACTTTGGAAGACAGCTTGGCTGTTTCTTACATAGCTAAATATACCCTTGTCATGTGATTCAGCTACTGTGTTCCTTGGTATTGCCCAAAGGAGTTGAAAACATATGTCACACAGAAACCTGCACATCGTTTTATGTTTATGGCAGCTTTACTTGTAATGACCAGAACTTGGAAGAAACCAAGATGTCCTTCAGCAGGTGAATGGATAAGTAAACTGTGGTACACCCAGACACTGGAATATTATTCAGCACTAAAAAGAAGTGAACTATCAAGCCATGAAGAGACATGGAGGAACCTTAAATGCATATTACCAAGTGACAGAGGCCCATCTGAAGAGTTACATACTGAATGATTCCAACTACAATATATGATATTCTGGAAAAGGAAAACTATGGAGACGGTAAAAAGATTAGTGGTTGCCAGAGGTTGGGGGCTGGGCAGGATGAATAGGCAGAGCATAGATTTTTAGAGCAGTGAAAATACTTTGTGTGATACTATAATGATGGGTACAAGTCATTACACATTTGTCCAAATCCATAGGATGTACAACACCAAGAGTGAACTGTAATGTAAACTATGGCCTTTGGGTGATTATAGTGTATCAATGTATATTCATCAATTGTAGCAAATGTACCCCTCTTGTGGGGGACGTTGATAATAGGTGAGGCTATGCATGTGTCGGGGCAGGGGTATAAGGGCAATCTCTGTATCTTCCCCTCAGTGTGAACCTAAAACTGCTCTATTTCTGTTAATAAATAAATCTACTCACCTGTATAAGAAACAAGTGATACAGTTCAGCAGAAATTCCAACCTTTAAAACAGCCAAATAAAATACAAAGTCTTCAGTATGCTTCTCTCTATGGTGGTCATAATGACATACACTCAGTGGGGACTGTAAATAATAGTGTTTTTGTCCTTAGGAAAATAGAATCATTCATTAGGAAATATTGAGATAGAAGCTAGAATAAAAGCAGTTTCATCTCAAAGCAGTAGAGAAATTCAAATATTCTTTAAGAATATTCTTAAATTCAAGTTTGCCCTAAATTTCTATGATTCTATGATCTTTAGATGACAATTTAAGCTGCCTTCATAGTGAGGTGAAAACTATTCAGAAGAATTTTGGTGCCCTATGTCATTTGCTGCAGGGTCATGAGGACATGGCCGTGCTCATAGAGGCAGTGGTGTATTCAATGGAATGTTTGCAAAGGAACTCTGGTGAAGAGGTGAGAGAATGGTAAACAGAGTGAAAAAGAGAAGAAAATTGGAAACATTTTCTCTACAGAGCTGTTAGAGACTTAGAATCAGAAAATGTCAGCAAATAAAATGCAAAGGCATGAAGCCAAATGGATAAACTAAAAGTGCCCCATAGCCTGACTCCTCAACATATGAATCAGTAAATGTATCAAATGCTAACTTCAATGCATAATTTACAGACCAATGTGAAAGGAAAAGCATAAGGCAGGAGGACTATCCCAAGATAGCTCCTGATCTACCACTAGAAAAATGAGGTTTTAAGATTCAAGAGTACTGTGTCGTCGAAGATGAGACAGATTCCAAGGTATGTTATTTGAGTATATGAGTGATACTCAAACAGTAGCATGAATTTAATTCCTCATAATGCTAAAGAAAATAAAGAAAATTTAGTCCTATATGTGTATGCTTATTAGTTGATAGATACAATTGTTTTAGTGATATCAAGTTAATCCAGTTGTTTAAAGCATCACTGTCCAATATTGATAGCCATAGGTGTCTATCTAAATTTAAAGTAATATAACTTAAATAAAATTTTAAAAGTTATTTCCTCAATCACAATAATCACACTTACAGTGCTCAGGAACCATAAGTGTCTATTGTATAGGTTAGCACTGATAGAGACATTTCTCTCATTGCAGAAAGTTTTTTTGGACAGCACGGCTTTATTGTAATACAATTTTCCCAAATATTGAGGTGCAGAAGCATATTTCACAAGTTATAGGGTCATCTAAAATCAGAGATAAGCCTAATATATAACTATAACAATAATGAATGCAATATAAAAACAAAGAATACAAATACAAAAACATGTAAGAATTTCCCTTATAATAAATGCTACCTAAAAACTAAAACAAACTAAATATTTTGATATCAAGGGCTTAAAATGATCATTTTCTTTTTACTTGTTAGACTTTATTACAAACTTTCACATTTACAGGATAGTGGGAGGTCTTGGGGTGGGTTGGGTGCCCCTTCCTTTTATCTGTGCACATACTGCTATTTTAAAACTCATGCCATTTACTAGTCTCTGTTCATCATCTTTGTAACCCTGGTATCCAGCATGTACTCAATACAGGTTTGTGAAATGAGGGAGACTCTCATCCAGTTCTAACAGGAAATCAGTCAGCATCTGCTTCAACACTAACGCTGGCAAGAGATTTGCCACCTCATAAGAGAAAGCATTCCATTTTTAACAACTCAGAAAGAAGTGTCTTCATTACAAGAAAATCCAAATTTACCTGCTTATATAACTCCCATTAATCCTACATTTTACCAGATAAAGTTTGAAAGAAGTTTCTTTTTCCATGCAAAAGCCTTTGAAATACTTGTAGCTGACTGTAACACAACATACCAACTCTCCTCATAAGGCATAAATTCCAGATACTTCTTTGTTCTCTTTTAATTTTTCCTCTCTCGAAGAGCAATGTCCAGAACATTGCATTATCTGCCAGTTGTTCTGATCAGTGCAGAGAACTGTGGGAATTTCCTCCATGGCTCTATGCAGTGTATTTCTATTCAGGATGCCCAAGATTCCATTAGCTTTTCCTGGCATTCTCATCACAGGATGACTCACAGTCCATTTACAATCAACTAGGAGTTCCTAAGTCTTTTAGATGTGATGTCAAATCATGACTCCTTTGTCCTTGGTTCTTCTAGTTGGTTTCTTGTGTTTGAGAGGAAGACCTTATTTCATGCTAATGGCTTGAGCATGTTGTTTCCATCAGTCAAGATTTTCTAAACTTTGATTGTGTCAATCATCTAGTATATTAGCTATCAATTCAGCTTTGTGTTGAGTGCAAATGTGATAAGCATAGCCTATATGTCTACATCAAAATCATTGACAAAAATAGTCCAAGGGCAAATGCCTGTATCACAACACCAGAAACCTCCTTCTAAGATGATACTCACATTTACCATTTTTGATCACTTAATGATGTTTTAAGAACCACATATATGTGATCTTTAACTCTTACAACAACTCTTTAATATGCTATCTTCATTTCATAGAGAAAAATGGAAAATGTGAATGATTTCATCAAAAGCAGGTAACTGGACAATGCCAGAGCTTGAATTCCACCTGGGATCTTCTCACTGCAAAGTCTGCCTGTTACCACATGGCACTCACTCCCTTCAAGTACAGCTGGATCCCCTTAGATCTAATACCTAGAACATGTTTATCTATTCTCTTCCCTGAAATATATCTAATAAAGACTGGCAAAAGCCATGCTGACATCACCAGTTTATTTCTATAGCATTCCAGTAAGCTGCCAAAGTATCTCTTCAAAATTAAAAATGAAATCTTTTTGGCATTCTTGCTTCTGTAAGTATTTCTAAGTGATTACATTTCTTTTCCTAAATATTTGCAACACACCCGATTTTCTATTCCATACTTTGCTATGGAGTGTTAAGTCCATTAGTTTTTATTTTTTTAAGTCCACCATTTAACCCTTGTTGAGTTTTAGACCTCTCCCACCACCCAAAGCAAATGATGTATGGAGACACTTCCCATTTCAACACTGTACTGCTTTACCAGAAGCTTATAAAGTTATAATAAATTGAAATCACTAGTCTCATGCCTACAATTATGTTCATAGCATAATCCTGTCAGTGAAAGAACACCTTACTCTTCAGCTTCAATAGTATGATTGAAAAATCTAAATTTGACTATTTGACTCCTTGGCCCAGCACTTTCTACACGATACAGGATTATGAACATCAGTTAAGTACCCTCTTTTTCAAACTATTTTTTTAATAGCAAGCATTGATTGATTTACTTTCTAGCAATTGTTTCCAAAAAATCTCAGAAATATTTGTGCTTTGACCTAAAGCAACTAAAATGGTATTTTTACCAAAATTATATTTTCTAAGATATACACAGAATTAATTAATTTAGATTAAACTAAATCTATTTTGAATATCAACTATTAGATTTTTCTTCTTATATAATTTTGAAATGGGGCATGTACATATTCTTGAGGCATAATTAGCTATGCTTTTTCTTAGAGTAAAAAAAAAGTGTTTCCTGGAATAAAAACATAGGTCTTAAAATAATCGTACTGATAGCAATGATATTTTAGGTCTTGGTTGTGTGTCCAAAGTATGTGCATAGATGTGCACTATTAAGTTGCCATTCTAGATCCAATTCTCCCTTTTTTCTTTTCTGCAATTATAAACATATACTCTTTGAAAGAAAATGAAATAGAAAAGCAAATCTGGCTTAGAATAGTCTTGTAAAGGAAAATTAGATTATCTCACACCTATAGAATTGTTCCAGGTCTATTTTTCATGAAACTCTGATTAGAATTTCAGACTTTCTAGATGCATAAAAACTAGAGGTGGCGTGATGATCATTACTCTCACATAATTTTCACTGCAGAGAATCTAAAAAATAATCTGTTGAAATGTGAAGTTATATGCATACTGAGAATATCAAGCATGTGAGGCATTTCTTTGGCAGAACTTAGGAAAAAAGTATGGAGTTAAAAAAGGCTTAGCCCCATTTCTCACACATGTCCAGCTTTCTTCTCCTGAGTTCTCAGTCTGTGTCCCTTCTAGCTCACAAGACAGATACTAACATTTCCAGAGGGTAACAAATAGGACTGTTTCAGACAGTGAGGTTTCCGTTATTACTCACTCTCCTTCTCCATTATGGTTCAGATCTCTGTGTCCCTTTATTTTAAAAAAAAAGGTCAGCCCATATTGAATTCTTCTGTCTAGCCTATAATGATCAGTGTCAGAATTGTTGCCTCTTCCATCTAATTAACTGTCTTATCTATGCCGGTAACTGCACAATCGTGTAAGTCTTAGATATTGATCAAAGGGGGCCAAGTTGTCCAGATCTTTGACCATGCATGAGATCAGCTTTCTAATCACAGCCTTGCAGATCTGAAGTGCTATTGGAAAATTCTATGTGCTTTTATAATCTCTCTCTTTTTAAATGGAGAATTGTCATCTAACACTGCAGCATGATTCACTAGTCTTCAGCGCAGAGAGCTGTCAGGATACTTTCATAGATTACAATCATGTATATCACAAAGGATACACAATTGTGTTATTCACATGTGTAATCATCCGTAGACTGACTAGAAATAACAGTGGTCTTACTATGCAAACAGCAGTCCATAATATGCAAATGAATATAAACAAAACCAAACACAAACCTCCAGAATAATGTTTACTGATGTGTCCTTAAAAATCCCATTCGTAAAACCACATCTTTCCTGTCTTCTCAAAAACGTTAAATAAGATACAAAATTAATGCATGGAAAAGTTTATGCTTTCTCTCTTGCATTTTTGAAATGGGACCACAATATAATCCTATTCAGATTATTTGATTTATATTCTCCCAAAGCCATTACTATCTCCTGGAATCATTATATGCTTGTGTAAGGTTTATATGGTATCTCTTTTAATTACTGACACTAATCTATTCACTGACTGCAAATCTAATACACACTGGAACTGGCAGCCTATAAATTCCATCCTTTAGGTGTGTCCTTGAACATGTGTTTGTCCTTATGAAGAGAAGAAACAAAATAGGAATAATAAAATGGGAGGAAGTTTTTTCAAATAATATATCCAAGAGACCTTAGAAGGCCAAAATATATTTTAGTTAAAATGAAGAAAAATAAACAACTCCTTGCTCATTCACATTTCATAAAGAATCATTTCTAATTATATTGCAGTTGAGACTTCAGGCTACTCTTAAACAATAGGGTGCTATACCAAAAGATGATATTAGATCATTAAATATGATCTTAAAACAGTTGATATAATATAAATTTTATTTTAGGTATATCGCCTCAATTGAGTGCAAACATTCTTAACACCAAGGAAGAAAACTAAGGTTATGATGAATATTTATTTTCTAATCTTACTTATGCTGATCCATACTGATTATGGAGAGGGCCATCTGAGTATACCAATACACACACACACACACACACACACACACACACACGTACACATCCTACAATGCAAGAAATCAAATTATTTACACAAGGTGATTGCTTCAGTTCTTAGAAATAGAATTGTTAAAACATATCCAAACCTGGATTCTCTCCTGCGTTAAACAGACTAGTCATGTTTTCCTACTAAATACATAAGAATCATCACAGACACAAATAGTGGTAGAAGGAGAATGAGAGAAAATTGCCATAAAACCCAGAAAAAAAAATGTGTTGTCCAAAGTATTTTCCGCATACAATGCTTATTCTTTTTGTGGGCCTTTGTTTACCTTGTAAAACCTAGTGTAAAATACTGAAAGTGAACATTGACATGGCTTAAGTCATGCAAATTATAATTTTGCAGCCATTCCTCTGTTTAAGAAATAGATTCTGCCACTCTCCGCACCAAGCATATGTGCAATATTTAGTTTTTCTGAATATCCTACAACATAGTTTTCAGTAAGTCCTGAAATCACTTTGTGGCCTAGTTGTTGAGATCTATGGCTATTTCCAAAAATAACCTTCTGAAATACTGGTTCACTATCTCATTTATTTTTCACAAGAAGGTTTTGACACAGTTTTAATCTCCATTACATTGATACAGAAATTCAGAATCTGTTTTTGGCAAACAAAAAGCCTCAAGTTCAACTTGAGTCACTGGTAGTTCTAACAGAACTTAAGCTTTATGACTCATACTTGTCCTACCATGGTTTCTCTAAAATAGTAAAACTAGACAAAAAAATAAAGTTCAGTTAAAAGACTGGTCACTATCTTCTCTTTGTCCACGCTTTATATATAAAGGTTCATCTGGTATCAGGTGAACAGACGAGTGGCCTCGGGGAACTTCCCTATTGTTCATGTAGTATGTCCATCTCCTTTCCAATCAACATGCTATCTAACATTACCGGCTGTAACCATCCCTGAAAACTGCTCATTACTTCCCTTGGATTCAGGTCCTAGTTCGTGAATTGTACTATCACTGTGGGAATCAGCCCTATCTCCATGTTTTGTTCTTCCTTGTGGCTTCCCCAGGGCATAATGGTCCTTGTATCCAACTCCTTACCACCCATCTCTGTTCCTAATTACCTTCACTCATGTACTAAAAGCTATAGGATCTTTTGAAATACTGTTTTAGTCCTTCACAAATCTGAAGGTTTATCTTTATTTTTTACCCCTTCTCATGATGTAAGTTGTTACAAGCAAGAACAAAAGCAAACTTCCAAATAACAAAACACCACATCATGACTATTTTATTTTAAAAAATGCTCATGAGATTGGTATGTGTTCCACAGTCAACTACAAAAGGAGAGAAACTCTACTTATCAGGTATAAGATGGAGCAGTGGAAGAGGAAGAGGACAGACGCATCAGAGGTCCTCAAAGAAAAATTAAGAAGTGACAGGACGGTGATCTAGACCAGTGGTTTCAAACTATTTTGATCATGTACTTCAACCAGATTAAAAAATAAGATATAAACATAAACTTACTACATGTAACTATCTATTCTTTTAGAATTATATCCATGTATTTTTACTGTTAGCTACTCTATCAAAGCACAATAAAATTAATGAGACAATCTAACATCTGATTTCAAATATCTTTTACATGTTCATTTTTTGTATGATGTCATATCAAATCAGATAGATCATCAGTTAATTTAGAAAATATGGGCTTCCCTGGTGGTGCAGTGGTTGAGAGTCTGCCTGCCGATGCAGGGGACACGGGTTCATGCCCCGGTCCAGGAAGATCCCACATGCCGCGCAGCGGCTGGGCCCGTGAGCCATGGCCGCTGAGCCTGCGCATCCGGAGCCTGTGCTCTGCAACGGGAGAGGCCACGGCAGTCAGAGGCCTGCGTACCACAAAAAATAAAAAAATAAATAAAAAATAAAGTATTTGATGTAAAGCTTATTCTGAGAATAGACATGTCATTTTCTTGTTGCTTGCTGAATCTACTTGTATTATGTTCAATTGTCAGGTTTGTGTTTTGTCCATTTGGAAATGGACACATGAGGATTACTGAGGATGACCTTAATTATAATAGAATAATATAATCATTATTTCATGTAACAAGGGTATGGAAACCAGTGCATGATATGTTGCAGTGAAATCAAATGTGTGACTAAAGATGCCACTGTTCACCTTTCCATGTTACGGTTCTCCCACTCTTCCTTCAGGTTACCTCAAAAAGGTGAATATGACCACAGTGACCTTGGTCATGGGGACAGAGTCCCAATCCATATATTAAATTTTAGAAAGTTAAATTTTATTTTCTTCAAGAAAAAATAAACTGTGATTCTAATACTTTTCCCACACTACAATTCATCATCTTAACTACCCTCTGGAGACTGTGCTCCCCACTTTAAAAGCTACTGAGGTAAAGGAGTAGCTGTGAGGGGTGATAGGAAAGAAAATCTCATTTCTGTGTTCCCTAAGCCAGCCCCTCTCTCTCCCTCTCTCTCTAGTCACAACCCATTTCTCAGGGCTATCCTGACACCTACCTTGTTCAACTTCCTGCTCTAAACTCCAGGCTTAAGATTAGGGAGACTTGGCTCAACTGTACAGAAATTAAGATTAGATTAGAAGCAGGGAAATTATCATCCAGAATGGAGGAAAAGACAGTCTTGGCATCCCATTTTGAACTTCTGAAAGCATGTTTCCACTTAACGATAATGCATTCATAACACTCTACCAAACTTTTTCTTTAGATAATTTATGGGCAAATTGTTTGTGAGCTAGCCTATTCACCTAACTTCTTAAAATACATTGTTTTGGTAGTAAAATGGCTTTCTAATTTTAAATGATTGACCTTAACCACACTATGCCCGTTCATAAATGGCAAACTGCACATATAGAGATTGTCAGCTTTTATGCCACCTGAGAGTCTAAAGCAGCTCTCTAAAGTGAAATTTTACATTGTGAAGTTTAATTATGAGTGACTGAACACACAGTACTGTGTGAACTATTCACCTTATCTGCAACAGTGTTATGACATAACCTGGTTTAAATAAGACAGTTTTAACCACATAGTAGTTAAATGACTTTTGATAAGACAATAATAAAAGCCTGTCTGATGTTAGATATGCTTAGGCTTTTACTCCTTTGTTTATTTTTGAGAATATTAATCATTGTACTAAACTAATAAAAGAAAATTGTGGGTTTAAAATTCCATTAAAAAGTTGACATCTTTGCCATGAACCAGCATGATGAATCTCAGTAGATCCTCATGGAGTTCATAATGAACAAAAGAGACAGGCGATAGGACAGGTTACAGAAAGTAGGGGTATGAATTACCTCAAATTATTGAATTATAACAATCAAAATTATTTCTGATACCGTGAAGTTTTCTTGGTGAAGGGATATAAATAAAATATAAATTTGGAGAGAGAGAGGAACAGACAATCCATTCTAATGTCAAATTATCTCAGTGGAATTTTTAAGGTAAGACTTAATAATAAATGCTAACACTGACTTAACACTTACTCCCTGTTAGAGGTTGTACTGCATGCTTTATATGTGTGGAGTTATCTAATCCAAAAACCATCCCGTTCTGTAGATAGGAAAACAAAAGTGGCAGGACAGGAATAAAGACACAGATGTAGAGAATGGACTTGAGGACACGGGGAGGAGGAAGGGTAAGCTGGGACAAAGTGAGAGTGGCATGGACTTATATACACTACCAAATGTAAGGTAGATAGCTAGTGGGAAACAGCCACATAGCACAGGGAGATCAGTTCGGTGCTTTGTGACCACCTAGAGGGGTGGGATAGGGAGGGTGGGAGGGAGATGCAAGAGGGAAGAGATATGGGAACATATGTATATGTATAACTGATTCACTTTGTTATAAAGCAGAAACTAGCACACTATTGTAAGGCAATTATACTCCAATAAAGATGTTAAAAAAAAAAACTCTAATAGGTTGCCCAGGGGCATGCAGTGAGGGGAGCATGCTTTTAACCACTGTGCTGGTATGGAATCACTACTATTTAGGAAGCTAAAAGCTATTTCTGAGAAGTTCAAACAATTTTAGTCAATGCTGAACATTTTACTCAGAGCAATGATAAAGGTGGAAGGTAGGTAGGTGAAAGAGGGGACAAAGAAATTAAAGAATCACTCAACAGACATTCTATAATTATTAATGTTCTCATTCAGCAAACTTTTATCAAATGCACACTATGTGCCAGGAACGAGATAACTTGGTGCCAGGAATACAAAATTAATGTACTTGACCTTGTGGGGATCCCAGTGTAGTAAAGGAAATAGAAATAATTACAATAAGCTATGGTAAGAAAAAATGTTTTTATATACCAAGTGCTATAATATCATCCCCCTCCAAAAGCAACTTTTACAGTGAATAAAAAGTAATATATTTCTAAGTAAAATTGTGTGGAAGAGCAATTCAGCATCAGTGAGATACAGTTAATCACATGAATTAATCTATAGTGAGTTTTTGCTACACTGGGATTGGAAAAGAGAAAGGAAGTATTGAAAAAAAATTCTTCTGAAAGATAGGGCATGTACCAAGTGAGACAGGAAATATTCTCTTTGTCCTTTGGGGAAAAATATCAAAGTGACTATTAATCACTGTCTACTTCAATCAATCTCTTAGATATCCTTCAATCCTAAAATCCACCCGTGAGAAAATGTCATTTCGGTTACAAGCAATTGTTTTTTCCTTTTCCTTTTCAAAAATTTTAAACTTTGGAGGAAAAAAATATTGATTATTCATCTTAAAACATTAGCAGAAAGAAATGTGTAGAAGATATGGTACTTATTTATAGAATGGCCAACCTAACGAACCCACAAACTAGAGACATATTTAAAGTTCCATTCTGTGACTCTTCCATGGGTCTAATTTGAGGAGAACTATACAGGCCCTTTGGCTAAAACTCATTTCCTCTATGAAATCTCTCAGAGACCGAAATACTACCAGTAAAATAATTCCTTGAGTTTCAAATGATTTTTGGCTTCATGAATAAACTGTAGATTCCCCCTAGCCAAGAAACACACCTTATTCCCGTGCATACAGTATTTTACTGGGGATTGCAATTAAGTAAACCCAACAAACCTCAAGACCAGTGGACAACAGAAGTCAATATTTAGGCAAGGCTATGTTGGGAGTAAATCTGAGCCTTAAGGGATAGCCCAAACCGAATACCAACTGTCATTTTCGTTTGTATGACCTTTATCCACTCCAAGAGATTATATTTTTATCTGTAATCAAATAAGAGAAAAAGAACAAATATGATGTTTTGAGGGAGTGAAGAGTGTTTATTTTACCTTTGTTTCTACCTGTAGATCTATCTCAGTATCACATTTTTCTTCCTTAAAATTCTTGAGGATAAAGAAAAAAATCAAAAATCAGACAGATCTTTTGGAAATTTGAAACTCATTTTTCATTTTTGTTTCCCATTTAAACACTACCCAAATTCTGAAAGGTAGACCATGGCCCCCAACCCCAGTGATCCAAACACCTAATCTGTCAGGTTTAAATGATTTGTTGGAAGTATCATTTTCCTTTATTCACTGGAAACCTATAATAGATTTGGGGTGTGTCATTTTATTTCTCATTCTAGTAATAAATTTCTGAGATCATTATACTTTTTCTTAGGTAATAATTAATATTTCATTCTTCTTAAATAGTACACCTGTCTTTACATATTTAGAATACCATCTATATGCTTGACACTTGGAGGATCTTGTCTAATGTTCATAGGAAGAAGAAAAATCTGGCTTGCAGGGTGTTTAGAGTACAGTGATGACAGCCTATATGCCAATTTCACAAGCGTTGCTGCCTGAATCATAGGCTGTACTTTAAACGGCAGCATATGGCTGGAGAGTCATAGCAGCAGGAAAGCGTGGCAGTGCCCAGATCACAGCTGCAGTCACACAAAGAAAGTTTTGATGTTGGTATCCATATCTCTCTTCCTCATCAACAACAAAAAGGATGACTACTTAAGATTCTGTTGTCTTAAAGCCTTTATTAAGTTATTGCTCAAGGTAGGAAAGGGATATTATTGTCTACATATGTTTGCCAGAATCATGCAGCTTCTCTATTCTGTCTTTCCTAGCAGGTGTCTCTTTAAGTACTTATTCTAAATGGAACACAACTGGGAGACATCAGAAAGGACACTGTTGACAACTGTCATAGTAGGTTCCAGCTTGACTGGTAACTGAGCAGAAGGTCTCTCTCCAGAGTACTTCAGATAATCCTAATAGCAGCAGCATTTCCACTAGGAACTTAGACTACCAGAAAGGAGTGCTGGGAAATAGTGCTCCTGGTGAAATCTGATCTCCTCACTGGAAATGGTCCACACCACCAGATTTCCTACAGAAAATAGCTATGGCAAAATTAAAAGAATCCTGATTTTAAAGGCAAAACGGTAATTTTTGAAGAAAGTACATAATCTGGATAGATGTCAATAATGTTAAGAGAAAATACGCTAAATTAATCATTGTTCGTACCTGTTGAACCTTTAATGTAATCTAAATCTTTTCATAACCTAAATGGAATGAAAACCCCAAAGCTGTCCAACTTTTTCATTAAACTAACATATTAAAGACTAACCTACCAAATATGGGAATGATGATTTAGATGTATACAGATATATGACATTTATGTTTTTGTCTTGTATTATTATTTTTATTAGTTTTGGAGTTCTGTTATTGTTGCTGTCATTAACCATGAGAGAACAGGAAACTTATTTTCAGATGCTGAAATTTGAGTCTGTTTAAATAATTTACAGGTACAGCTGGTAAGATATTTAGGGCAAAGTTTCTCTGTAAATCAAAAATGGGGGGAAAATCAATATGGATTTTCTTCTTGCTCAGGATTATCCATCTGCAAAATAAAAGCTACTGTAATTTCTGAATGATTACAAAAAAATAGATAATATTACCTACCATACTATATTACATATTTCTGAAAGGCACCTATTGTTTATAAAGTAAAATTTATTATGAGACATTAACATATGTTCCAGCTGAAATTTTCCACATCATCTACAAAAGAGTCTTCCTGTATAGAAGTGAATCATAGATCAGAGACCCATACATATATTGCTGTTTTCTTATTTTAATATATTAATTATCTTCCATGAGAATATATACATATAGCTATTTAAATTATAAGGGCTGAAACACCATACACATTTTTATTAATAAAAATTGCATAAAATTATCTTTTATAGTCAACATCTATATTTGGTTAGCAAAGAATGACTTGTTTTTTTCTTTTTCTTTGTTTTTTTACTACATGTCGTAAGTGTTGAGTTGATATTAAATGTCCTTATCCAGGCAAAGAGATTAAAGTTTACACAAAAAGTAAAACTACAAACTTTGGAGATTTTACTGCCTTTGAATGGTCCAGACTTACAGTCTATGCAAAAATGGATCTTAGGTAAATTTTCTTAGAAATAGGTCCTTTACTTATGTAGGTCTGTTACTTATGTAACAGAATTCCCTTGTATGAATTCCAGTGAAAAAGCAAGACTTCACATAATATTTCATTGAGAAAATAAGAGCCGACAGAAACTTTCTAATATTTTATCCAAAAAGTCTGTAAATCTACATGGTTCTTTTTTTTTTTTTTTTTTTGCTGTACGCGGGCCTCTCACTGTTGTGGCCTCTCCTGTTGTGGAGCACAGGCTCCGGACGCGCAGGCTCAGCGGCCATGGCTCACGGGCCCAGACTCTCTGTGGCATGTGGGATCCTCCGGGACCGGAGCATGAACCCGTGTCCCCTGCATCGGCAGGCTGATTCTCAACCACTGCGCCACCAGGGAAGCCCTCTACGTGGTTCTTGAGTCCACCATTTCCATCATCTTCCTCATTAATAATGGTGGAAATATCTTTCTTCCTATCAAAAGCTGATATAACCATCCTTTCTGGAGCCAAGCCCAGCCTCCAAGCGTTCTTAAACACTTCTTTCCCCTGAATCTTAAGCATCCTTCTCTGATGATCATTTTAACAACATACAAACATTCCACAGTGGCTTTCATTTTAAAACAAACACAACCAAAAAAACCCAAAAAAACAAATACAACCAATTGTATTCCACTCCATAGTTCCATCAAAATATCACCTACTTTCTCTTCTCTCAATCATGTTTAAAGTTCTTGCAAGAATCATTTTTTTTCTAATCAGATTCTCTCCCTTATAATTCCAAAAACTACATGTGTAAGACTGCCAATAATCTCCATGTGTCTCAAATCATATGGATACTTTTCAGTTCTCATTTTACACAATGAACCATATGATAGTTGAATCTCTACCCATCACCTCCCCTTCCCTCTCCTTCTCTCCTTCCCTCTCCCTCTCTCCTTCCTTTTCCTTTCTCTCTCCTTCACTTTCTCTTTTTGGCTTTTTTTCACTCAACCACCTACTAGTTATTTTCTCCTACCCCTTGGCCTGTCTGTCTTTGATTTTCTTTCCTATTTCATTCTCTTCTATTAAATACTGACTTCTGAAACTCTTACTAGCTCAGCTTGGAGTAATTCTTTCATTTTTTCCAAAAGGTGATATCTTCTATTCTCATTGCTTTTAATACCATTTATTTGGCAGTGATATCCACATTAATATATACTATACATATCATACTGTACCACAATACTATATATATTATAGTGTATATATATACACATATACATGTAACACTATATGTATACATACACACATATATATCCTTACATTTATCATCTATGTATCTTAACTTCTGATCCTTCTAACAACTTCTTTTTAATCTCATTTTTCCACCTCAGGAAATTGCAGTGCTGTTTATTCCGTTGCTCATGTTCACAAACTGGGAGGCATTCTTAAAACCTCCATCTCTCTCACCAGCCTCATTTAATCCATCAAGACGTGATCTTGATCACACCACATATTTACATACACACACACACACACACACACACACACACACACACACACCATCTCCATCTCCACAATCCAAGTCCATGTTCACTTTATATAAAACAGCTAGGGTAATCTTATAACATTATAAGGGGATTGTATAATTTATCTGAAATGATTTTTAATTTAAAATAAGATAAAGATTTATTATCTTGGCCAACATATCCTTATGGTTTCTAACAACTTCAATTACTACCCTGTGCTCTAGAATTTTCTATTCATCCTTTAGATCTTAATTAGAACATTACTTCTTATAGGACAATCTTCCTGATTTGATCTAAATGAAGTCCCTTTATCCTTTCTCATCCCCTCTATTTTTCCATCACAATCCTCATCACTATTTGTAATCATATAATCCTTTGTGTGCTCACTTACTTAAAACTATATCGATCACTAATTTTTAAGAATCATAATCATGTTTATATAAGTTTATGTGAATTTATGCTTTCTTTACTACTTTATATCCTGTCCCTTGCTTAATACTTGGCACTCAGTAGGTATTTAATAAATATTTGCCAAATAAACAAATATTTTAGCAAAATCTTTCAGCAGAAAGAGCATTACAGTGAAATTCAGTATAAATCTAAAACAAAATAAACAAATAATGCATAAAAACACACATGTGGATTCCAAGCTGTTTTATAAGCTATATTCGTCCCATCATATTCAGCCTTTGTACAATGCTTATTAAAGTAAGTTCCATGTGTTTTGCTATTAACAGTCTATTTTAAACATGTGCAATGTGCTAGGTGTTATATCTATTAACAGAATATATAAAGTACTGACCTTAAAGATATTTCCAGAATCAAATGAGACTAAGACATAGAAAAAGGTAAAAAGCAGTAAATTATACTTAAAAATATACTTGAGAAAGATTTAATTTTTCTTTATTACTATTATAATTACCTACTGAAAATGTGATCCAATTGAAACTTATTGAATTCTTACCTCTTATTAAAGATCCTGTTAATAATACAATTTCTACCAACAGGAAAAAAAGTTCCCTGGTTGTTAATTTATTAATGGAATGCTTGCTATTCTATAAATTACAGCTTTCTATTTACTGAATGCAATATATCAATATGTCTATCCACTTTCTTGATTTGTCATAACACTAATTACAAACATTACTAAATGTTTAAAAATAAACTGAAAGGGTAAAGTTAAAAATTAACATGGAACACCAGCCTAAAATTTGACATGATAAGCTTTATAACAGAAAATTAGTCCAACAGTAACTTATTTACCAGTAACGATAACAAATCCCTTATATCAGTTCCTATAAAATACACGTTTTCATATAAAACATGGCTCCCAAGTACCAAAAATGCAGAATTACATGAAGAATATAAAAGTAGACATAAGTATTAGACTATAAAATTACATTATAATTCAATATTTAGTCATAAAAGTAAGATTGGAAGTAGACTTCTTTTCTGCTTTGGTTGAATTAGTTAAATATATGAAAGCTGTCTTCCAGGCCTACCTATGCCCAGGGTCTCCCAGAAGGAAGACCACACTGCCTACTTACTCCATCTACCCCCTCCTCAGAAAACTCTGAATTCATTTCTACCACCTCTATCAAAACTGGTCTGCTTTCAGCACCACTCCCTCAAACCCTGCTTTGTAAAGAAACAGTAAGTCTGTATGATTTAAGCAGAAATCTGGAGAAAAAAGAAAACACTTGAAATTCTTTAATCTCCCCCACAGCATTTCTTTCTTAATTTCAAGCAAAATTATTCTATAAGCAGGGTTTTTTTTTTATTAATAACAATGTGAACTCCTGGTCTTGATGTACATTTAGATCTACTGTATGTTCCATTGTATGTTCCATTTTTTGAAAAGTGAAATTTTCATTGAGGCTTTAAAAAGTTGAAAAACTTATCAGAGGATGAAAAGTAGCTTAATGGAGAAAGAGACAAGTTTATTTATGTTTATCAGTTAAGATTTCTACAAAAGTTCTGAAAAAGGGGTCATCCACTGATAGGGGGTGGAATCCCCCTCAATGTAGAAGCAGGAAGTTAGGAAACAAATGATTTTTCTGGCTTCTCCAGTTCTTTCTCAGCAACTTTAGATGCATGATGATATTTCTTGCATGTAACAAATCAAATAGGGTAAATACAACCTTTTTTTCTTTCTTGCATATAATAAGTCAGATGGAAGATTTATACCCCTCTTTTGTTTTCCTGAAATGGGTACTTCCCTTCTTCACATAATTGCTTTTAAATCAGATGGTATGAAGATCATATCTTTGAGGTCAGATAGGTTTGAATTTAAAATCTTTTGGTCAAGTTAACCAGTTTCCTCATTTTTAAAATGGCAACAATATCTACCTTACAGACTGTTGAAAGGTTTAAGTGAGATCCTAGAAGCACTCAGAAATTATTAGCTCATTTATTCAGGATTTACTATAGAGTAGTCATTATGCTATTTCTATCTCTTGCTTTCAGTGTTTTACATGGATAAGTTGTTCGAATGCCTAAGTAGAAGAATGCACATCTGTTCGCAACATCTAGTATGTTTCAATTTCTTTATTGATATTAAAGAGTGATTCCCAAAAAGGGTGTTTTCAGACATATTTTTAGCCAGTGGGTACTTGCAACTTTGCAGTACATGACCAATTACATTGCATAGACACTGACAAGCTACTGTGGTTGTGTGTGTGTATGTGTGTGTGTATACATATAAATATAAAATGCTAGTTTTATAATCTGAACAATTTCTCTAAAAATAAATCCAGTTCCAACCTCTGCGAGTGACAATCAACAGAAGGGAAGAAAATGATGACCCAACAAAATCACTCAGGTAGTGAAACACCTTAGTCATCACTGGCATTTCAATTACCTAATAGGTCATCTGGGCACATACGTAACACTTTTGAAGACCAGAAATAGAGTTTTTCAAAGTGAAAACATATTTCCTTCAACTTCAGTTAAAATAATTCATGTTAAATTTCCTCTCACTTAAAAAATAATTTATATTCTGCAAGAGATTGAGGATGGTAGTCATTTAACCTGTTGTTATTATGCTATACATGTGTATATATGTTATATACACATATATATATAATCATTCATGCAAAAATATGTCTGTGTATATTTATAAAATGGTGGGGGAGATTATCTACCTAAATATCTATCTATCTATCTATCTCCCACCCCTCCTACCATTAATTGCATGTTTGCAATTGCAACCCTGAAGTGAGACAAGAAGTACCTATTGCTTCATTGAAAAAGGGGCTGGGCAGGCAGGAGCATCCTGGCTCTTTCCTCCCCTTGCCACTGATGCAAGGAGTATATGTTCTGAGATGAATTAGACCATAGACTATGGTAGTTGGCTGAAATAACATAGTCCAATAATTTTATTAGAATATATGTTTAAGATAATGCAGATAGAAAATATTATATTGGCTTTCTCTGAATAATTGTATCTTATTTTCTAGTTTTATGCATGATCTAGATACCATATGCCATATATTGCTTTATGTTGGTTACAATTGCATAATTATATATTATGTTTAACATTATGTAATTTAACTGCAGGTAAACATAATTTGTTTCATCTTAGAAAGTTCAAAATTTTCTTAATTTTCACTGTGTTCTAAGAAAGAAAACAATTCTAAATTAGGAAGAGCAACCAGAATTGATAAGAAATTTGCCTTGTAAAGAGTCTTCTGATTTGTTTTATTTGAAAAAAAACTCTTTTCCAAAAAGTAAATGTTTACTAAAATAAATAATGCTGTTTATGTCCCTTAAGTAAATCTGTACTACCCCTCAGCCAATATGCTCTTAACCAGGCCCTAGTTAACTGTGTAGAAGAGGCTGACTGGTACATGATAAGAGGCCAAACCTTGGTAGCAACCTCTGGCTGTAGAGTCAAACAGAGACACACATAGGTATAACCTCTGACTCTGCCACTTTAACACCAGGAGATTTACTTAACCACTAAAGCTTCACAGGCTAATGTGTAAATTGGAGATAAAGACAGTTTCTACTTCAAAGAGTTGTTGGAAGAATTAGGTGAGATAATTTGGGTAATGGCTAAAACAGGGACTGATAGCTTGAAAAATATTTGGGTATGAAACACAAACACACTTCCCATAGATTATTCTCACCCAGCATCCCAGATAGTCCTTTTATAATATGTCAGATCATGTTACCTTTATGCTTAATGTTCTGCAATAGCTTCTCTTCTCATAATAAAAATCTAAAGTTGGAATATGAACCTTCTACAAGGTTCTCCATGATTCAGTCCTTGCTGACTGTGACCTCAATTCTTACACTCTTTCCCTAATTATCTCATTCCTTGTTCCTGAAATAAACAACTGAGTTCCTGATTTGGGCCATTGCACTGTCTTTCCTCTCAAACCATGAACATTTTTACCAGTTCCCCAACAACCTCTCCCCATGAGCCTTTGTATCTTCTTGGCTGACTTTTTCCTCATTTCTCATATCTGTTCAAATTTCATTTCATCAGAGACTTCTTTACTCACCTAATTCACATCTGTACCCACTATGTTGGCCTTTATCCACTTTCCTTGCTTTATGTATTTTTATGGGATTTTAAAACATTTGAAATGTTACTTACTTGTTTATCTCTTTATTGTTTGTCTCCCTCCAGTGGAATGTAAGCTCAGGGAGGAGAGGAATCTTTTTCCCCTTTGTTCACACTGCTTTTGGACAGTATACTGCATATAGGGAGATTTATTAAATATTTTCTAGATTAATTAATAAAACTAGTTGGCATTGTTAAGGTTTTAGAATTCCTAATGCCATCAATGAATTATCCAGGCTCAAAAACAGAATGTGGCAGATGTCCTCATGCAAAATACAATTATTTATTTATACTTGTAGAACTTCCATGAAAAACACACTTATAAGTAGGCTTGTATTAAATATTCTATAGTGTGAATATTAAACATTCTATAGTATTAATATTACTGAAATAACAGTAGTATGAAATAGGCTACTAATATATACTATATAAAGTAGCATAAAATTAATATAAAGTATTCTGTGAATATTGATGTTCATGCAAATGTGAAAACAATCATTAAAAATTTAATTCATAAAAATATTCTTGAGTAATAAGAAAACAGAATATAACTGTCACTATTCCATGATAAAAGTAATATAATAAAGCACTGATGGTAATTGGAACACTTTAATGTATGAAGTAAATTATATATTGTAATCGAAAACAGCAAAAAGTAATTTCCTACATTCATTTTCATTATAAAAGCACTCCTGTTTGTTTCTCATTCCTTTAGTGAGACAAATTACAGCATTTGTTATTTTTGTACATCACACATTATCAGAGTTAGGAAGGATGACTCCACTCCTGGCCTTAAAGGTGGCCCCCCAGCTGCCTTACAAATCCACATACTCATACTCCTTACATGCTGGTTGATTTAAGGATAGATGCATAAACTAAGCATAAGCCAATCTACACGTGGCATCCATTCACACCACTGATATTTCAGGGTGAACCAATGGACTTACTTGGTCTAATCAGCAGGAAGCCTAGGACTTGGGCTTGATGCTCTTGGAGCATGCTCTATGTGAGGTCAAGAGCTTTCATAGAACTTTTATTACTATGAGAGAAACCAACCGCTGTATATATCTTAAGACAAAGCAAAGATGAACAAAGAAAATGGCAGAAATATGGAGCAGAATTCCTGATCAAATCATAGCTGAAGCCTGTACCTCCTATTCTTTCAGATAAGGAGAGCAAACATATTTTTTTGTTTGTTTGTTTAGGACAGTCTTGGGTTTTTTGCTGCTGACAGCCAAGAGTATCTACGAAATTACCATGACATCCTGTGTGTTTTAAAAAATATGTAAATTAAGAAGTTGCTTCAGAGTTGCAGATTAACCTGAATAGGATTCCTGCCAGAATTGACAGTGCCATCCTGTAACATACAGAGATGTATCTAAAGTAGCATGTTTGCATTTCTTCACATATATATATTTACATTAAAATCATGTGTTAAGTAATAGAAGGGAAAAAATATCCCATTGTTTATAATGAAATGTTTTCTGATTCTTATGAATTATTCTTTTCCTTAGGTACTAAAGATTCTGCTCAGAGTTGTTATTACCTTTAAAGAAAATAATTTTTAAATGTAATTTTGTATATTTGTCAATTTACATATTATTTACTGTAATAAAATGCTTTGTTCCCCTTCACTATCCAGCAGAGTTGGGTAACTTTAAAAAAAAAAAAAGCTCATTTTCAATTTATGAGAAACATAGTGAGTGTGTGAGAGGTTAGGTGTTTGTGGACAAAAACAAAAAGGAAAGGAAAGATAGGTAATTAGGCAAATATAAATGGTTTTTAGATCATTCATTGCTTTATTTTATCCTTCTTTTGAGAAGGTAATGGGAACTGATTGCATTCTCAGAATTACTAGAGATGCAGCAGATGGTTTTAAAAATATTCTCAAATTAAAACGAGTTTAGCATGTGCTCTGGCAACAGAAATCATAAAACTTTATACATTCAGTCTTGTTTTCGCTGATGTAATCTAATGTAAATAAGAATTACATTTTATTGAAAAGCTACTTTTTGCAAAAGTTCTTATACTCAACACCATATTCTAATAAGTACCAACTAAATAAACAAGAGAAAAATGCTCATAATTTTAGATATTCTGCTATTATCTTTACATCCTTTTTACACATTTATGTTATGCAAATAAATATTCATACTAAGTAACAATCGAAATTTCATGAAGACAGATGTAAATAAAATTGTAACTTTATCAAATATTAGACTAGGGTTGAGAAAACCTCTTTACTAGCTGACGAGCAAAGAACAAAGAAATTATTAACTTTTTATTTTTTAAGTGGTTGGAATATTATTTACCATCCTCTAGTGTTGCTTTAAGGATTAGGTAAATCAGGGTTTCCCTGGTGGCGCAGTGGTTGAGAATCTGCCTGCCAAAGCAGGGGACATGGGTTTGATCCCTGGTCAGGGAAAATCCCACATGCTGCAGAGCAACTAAGACCGTGCCACAACTACTGAGCCTGCGTGCTGCAACTAGTCTGCATGCCTAGAGCCCGTGCTCCGCAACAAGAAAAGCTACCGCAATGAGAAGCCTGCACATCACAACAAAGAGTAGCCTCCGCTCGCCACAACTAGAGAAAGCCCATAAGCAGCAATGAAGACCCAACACTGCCAAAAATAAATTAATTTATTAAAAGAAAAAACTTTAAAAAGAAAAGAATTAGGTAAATCAGACATTTAAGTATTCATGAAAATTGTCATATCCTTTTAAGATATCTATAATCTACATTTTCAAACAAACATCATCTTTTCCACCTCTTGAGTATTTTCATAACAAAGATTCACATGTGATACAACAGGAAAATACACACTGACTTGAGTGCTCAGGGAAAGTTACTTCTAGAGTTTTTCATGTTTGATTGTCTAGGAAAAATTACTGAAACAATCTAGCCTTTAGTTTTCTCATCTGTAAAACAGGCGAGGAAATATTTGGATCTGATAAAAGCTAAGATATTTTTCAACCGTCTAATTCTAAAATAGAACCACCCATTGGTTGGACTCAAGAAAGTTAATGACAGAAATAAAATCTACTTATAATGAATTATGAAGGGAGTAATTTAACTATAACTGAAATTGAGTAACAAAATTATGTCACCAAAAAATTTTAAATGTTTTCTTTCAGCAAAACAACAATTGATAATTATCTCATAAAATGTCTTAGTTGTATATTTTCTCACTAATTTTAGTGATTAGGCTTTTAGTCATTTCCTGTACTATTCCCAAAGATTGATTTGAAAAGTCTTCTATGTAAGTGGACCCTCCCCCACACTCCTCCTGTTCCAGCTCTGTTGGTATCTGCTTGTTCTTCCAACTTGCCAGGTGAGTCCCAGCTTCAGGTTACTTACACTTCTTATTTCTGCCTGGAACCTTCTCCTCCAAATCATTGCTTGCCTAGATCATTCAGATCTCAGCTCAACTCTCACATTATACTGTCTCTAAGTGTATCTTTTGCATAGTGCTTATTATAAGATGAAATCATTTTGTTTGTGTATTTGCTTACTTGTTGTTTGTTTTCTTTACCTTGACAAGAATATATATACTCTCTGTTTTCTTTTATTATAGTGCCAAGATCAGCCCCTGGCAATAAAACCTATCATTGTGGAAGGAATATAAAAGGGCATTTGGTCATTTCTAATATATAAAAAGCTAAATGATTTTTAAAATAATGTAAAGTTAATTCATTCATATTTAATAAGTGATGATGAAGTTACATATTTAAATTGTTTCCATAATTTGGCCTATGAACAAGTAGCTATGCCTAGTAAAGTGCATTGTATATATAGTTAAATCTTATACATGTGTTTTTTCTTTGGAAGCTTATTTGAAATTTCAGGCATTAACAAGACCGAAGTGGTCTTCTTTTTTATCCTTAGACTGTATCAAAGTTCACAGGCTGTAGTTCCTTTTGATTTCTACCAGGCATCAACATAGCTTATTTGCATGACTGATTATAAAATTTACTTATTCATTGAATGATGCTCAGCTGCTGTACTGTTCAAGCTCTGTAATAAGAACTGCAGGCTGACTAACAATGGCTTATCATTCCTCTACTACAAAAGCATGTAAATTAGTAAAATGGATGTTTAGTTGTGTTTGTGTGTTTGTATGTTGGAGGTAGGTGTATTTTGCTCTTCCATTTCAGTGCATTGTTACACACTTTTATACAATCTGGAGGGAAAAAAACAAGTGTAGACAAAAACAAGTGTAGTCAATCCTATCCATAAATCCTCATCTGGACAATAGCCACTATATCCATTTGCTTAGCCATGAATATGACCGAAAATATCATATATTCACATATTGTCTATTTTTTATCGGTAAGGCCTCTTCATTACATCAACCAAAACAGGAACATAAGAGTTTCTTGGATTTCCTTTGACATCTTATGAATAAATGATCATGACAAATTCAAATGAGTAAATTATTTTTCATTCAGGGCAAAAAGTTTAGGATAACCTGATACTACCTTTAAGATGTGTTATTGGAAATAAACGAAGTCTAAACACTAGATAGTCCATTTACATAATCGATGGGAGAGGAATGACCTTTAGCTACTCATTTTCTTAGGAATTTAATTTAACTAATATCTTATTAAAATTTCTATAAGAAACTTCATAATGATTTCTGATAGATTTTTAGGGGTACTAAAACCATATGGTTTTAGTGTTCAAAATAAACATACAAACAATTGTATAATAGAAATAGAGAAAAAGTAAATATGCAGACCAATAGAGCATGATTCCATTATTATAATATGAATGTATACATAATAAGTGGTATATATTTATATTTATATCAATATATAGATATATATCACAGGTTGGAAAATTGAAGGAATAATTCAAATTAAACTATTAACAGAGCCTACCTCCACAAATGGCATTGGAGAGGGAAGAGACTTTGATCTTTAATTTCCACACTTCAGTTTTACATAGATTTATTACAATGAACGTATATTGCTTTGCAATTTAAACAAACTTTAAATGAACTTAAAAAGGACCTGTGATTTATATTTTGTATTTTTCCATTTTATTCTTTCAATGTGTGTTTTGTAATATGTATACAGTAGTCCCCCCATCTCTGGTTTCACTTTCAGAGATTTCAGTTATTCTTGGTCAACCTCACTCCAAAAATATTAAATGGAAAAACCCAGAAATAAACAATTCATAAGCTTTAAATGCATGCTGTCTTGAGTAGAGTGATGAAATCTCACACTGATCCACTCCACCATGCCCAGAAGTGAATCACCCCTTTGTTCAGTGTATCCTACCCGTTAATCACTTAGCAGTGGTCTTGATTATCAGATCGACTGTCACAGTATCACAGTGCTTGTATTCAAGACACCGTTATTTTACTTAATAATGGTCCCAAAGTGCAAGAGTAGTTATGCTAGCAATTCAGATATGCCAAAGAGAAGCTGTGGAGTGCTTCCTCTAAGTGAAAAGGTGAACGTGCTCAACTTAATAAGGAAAAAAAAATCCTATGTGGAGATTGCTAAGATCTACGGTAAGAGTGAATCTTCTATTTGTTAAATTTTGAAGAAGGAAAAAGAAATCTGTGCTAATTTTGCTATCTTACTTCAGGTTGAAAAATTATGGCCACAGTGTGTGAAAGTGCTTAGTTAAGATAGAAAACTCATTAAATTTTTGTTACTTACAAACATAACATATTTTCACAAAAGATATTTTGAGAGAGAAAGAGACCACATTCCCATAACTTTTATTACAATATTATAATAGTTCTTATTATTAGCTGTCATTGTTAATCTCTCACTGTACCTAATTTATAAATTAACCTTTACTATAGGTTTATATGTATAAGAAAAAACATAGCATGTATAGGGTTCTCTACTAACTATGGTTTCAGGCATCCACTGGGAGTCTTGGAAAGTATCCCCACAGATATGCGGAGACTACTGTTATTTCTGAGCTTCTTGGAAACATTTGAACTAGAGTTCTTTTAATGACTCCAAGGTTGTGTTGGTATTTTTCTGCAGCATGTATGTGAAAAATTTGAGCCCAGCTTCCTCTCCTGTTTATAAACACTCAGAGGACCCTGGTGTGAGCAGTGACATTATTATATTGTTTGATAGCACATGCTGTTGATACATTAATTGCTTTGTTGACTATTTTAAAAGTTTATGACCTCATCTACATTGCAATTTGACCTTGTTTTGCACTTTTCTAGTGAATCGCCGTATTCAACAACCTACATCATGTGAATTATAACAATAAATTTACAAAATGAAAAAAGAGTCAGATGATATGCACCTCATTATTATTTTAATCAACTAAATCATCGGTAGGCAGGATTTATATTACAAAAAACTGCATAATCGTAAAACTGTGTTGCTATAGCCTCATTATTAGAAAAGATGCTCCACTTTTTTAAAGTTTAATTTTCTTTTAAATAATAATTACCAGATGACTGAGCCAGGCATACTCATGGTTTAAAACGAGAGAATTGGCTCTAAAATTTCAATTTTAAATAGAGATTTTGTTTGGAAACATCAAATAAATTAAGAATGTGCTCCCTGATAACATAAATATCTGTTCAAAAAATATTCTTAATGGAATTCTTATTTGTAAAACCTGAGTAGAGGCCTAAGCTTCCCAAGAAATGAAAGCTGATTGGAAAAGGCACAGAAGTTAAATGAAGCTGTGAAAATTTGGTTATAATGCAAGATGAAAATAAAATTTTATATCTTAAATGTAATCTGTATCTTAAAGGTGGTCTGATATTTATACAATAAAATCTCACATAAAGCAGTTTTGCCAGTTTCCTCATTCCCATTCCACTCTCAAAATTCCAAGAAAAAAAATTTTTTAAAGAGTCCTCACACAGTTTCTCCCTCTCTAGGCACCAATGGTAAGTTTGTGAATTTTATGTTCTAAAAAGAGGTAGGAGAACGTATTACATTCCATGACAGAAAGGATGACACAGACTGTTGGGATATTTATTGAATCTTCATTATTGGAGAGTACTGTTCTATATAGTACTCTGAGTGCTTAAAAATGGTTTAGAAGGGAGAACACACAAAATATTTCCCGTATGAGATGTAAATGAAGGAACCCGGCAAGAAAACAAATGAAAGAATGAAGAAAAAAATAGTGGAAATTATAATTTCAGCCCTAGATGCAATAGGGGCAATTATCTCATCCTGCTTCTTTTTACAGATGAGGAAATGAATGCCCAGAATCATTAGATGACTCGTGAACAGCTTCACTATTAGTGGGAGTGCAAGGGTGATCTAAACTTAAGAAAGAGGTCTTGTAACTACTCATCCAGAGTTTCGTTACTGATTGCAGTTTCAGAGAAGGCTATGGGGAGCCATTCAGGGCAAATAAATGGTGTGCAAATCTGCTGACATGAAAGAGATGCTCACATGCAGCAGACTTTGTTGGAGCACAACATACACACTATATACCAAGCAACAGTGAGGCTGCTAAGGGGACAGGTGAGTTTTAGAGAAGGGATTTTTGAGGGGCAAAAATTAAAGATCTGCACTTGTTTCCCAATCATGCTGAATAAGTACTGGTGTAAATATCCTATATGTTGCAAATCATGAACTGATTGTGATTCTAATTTAAATAACATGGAGCCACTGGAATGTGGACTATTTTAAAATTCATATTCTAATTAGTTTATGGATATCACTTGTTAAAGTAGCTAGAAATGTTTTACGTACCTGACCTACCGCTATCCCAAATGATCTTATGAAATAAGAGTCACATGGCTATTAGAAGCAGACAATATCCTTAATATAGAGATTGTAGTCATTAAATAAACTACTATTTAATTTCATCTTTCCAACGGTTTGTTTTCTATGGTCTTACAAATACAATTACTTAAGAAACAGACTAAAATTTATTCCTCAACTAATGTTATCAAGTAATGAATGCCACTTCCTGATTGTAGAAATGGCACATTATGAAATTACTCCATGCTCCTAAGTCTTTGTTCACTCAACCTTTTTACCATAAAGACTTTCATCTCAGCTTCAGCTCTAAATCACTTTATTCATGAATAATGGACTAACAATCCTGCATATTTGTGAATTATTTTAGATATCTAAATTATTGTTAAAATTTACATTCTCACTTCATGTGACAGAGTGCCTAACTGACTATGCACTTGATATAGCAGTCACTTCCTCAGACTCTCACAGAATATTAAAGAACATGGTGAGTCATTAGCACAATGGGGACATAAACAATTGAACAAGGAGGAATATTCTTCAGACTGGAAGCATTTTCACCTGCATTGTAGAAAAATTCAAATTTACACTTGTGCTAGATGCCCAGGCTGTTTCCTTAGTAGAAACAAATAAAGTGCTGTATAATAGCACAATTTAAAGATGGATGAAAAATAATAATATTTCAAGACATAGCAGTATAATAAATGTGTCACCAACTTTTTTTAGCTAAAAAAGTTATTATTTTTAAAGGAAGAAGAGGTGTTGGGTTTTTTTGTTTGTTTGTTTTCTTTTGCTTTTCTGTTACTGCTTGCAAAGTTTTCTAACTCAACAAACATTGATAATCGTCCAGTGAATGGGGCCATTAATTTAAAGGCTAAACTGAATGAGATTTAAAATAATAGTCATGTATATCCTTGTATCTTGAGAGGTAAAATAAGACAAAGTTTTAAATCCCAGAAGATTTTAAACAATTAGAAACAGTAAACCCCAAGCATTGGCTATGCCTGGATTGGTGAAAACTTGTGTGACACTACTTGACAGTCCATCATTTCCCTCTCCTTTTCCTTTTCCTCAGAAGAATATAGCATTTGTGACACAGTTAAGCAAATGTGAGAACCAAATCAATATCAAACACAGATTCAGTAGTAAATAAAACTGATAAAAATTCTCATTTATGTTCAAAGAAAACCTACATTTCTGAAGAGTGTAGATGTCTCCACACTTGATATCTAACAATATTATACTAAGATCTATGCCTATTTATATTTGATATTTTCATATCCATTGGATAACTGATACAGTTTCCATCTTCCAACTTCTACTCATCCTAATTACGATTAAAATTTTTGATATTTTTCATTACAAAGAAGTATTTTTTCTAGTCAAGAATAAGTTCACTACAGAGAATATCTAAAAAATAGGTTTTGGCATTTATCTCTCCATAAAGTTTGTTTTTTCTTGTTATTGCTTAATGTTAATTTTCCTTTCCAGAAGACCCATCTGAAAATATTTTCAATATTAATATGCTTTTTTAGTATGCTCCTGACTCCAGTTTGTCAGTTATGTATATCATCTGGACCAGAGTTCATAATATATTTTTTTATTCCTTTTTCTATAAGTGCTCTGAATCTGTCTACCGTCCATAACTTGTCTGCATACATGACAAAATCAAGTTGGAGCTGCAAGACACCAGCAGGTATAAACTCAGTTTTGCAAGACCAATCCATTCATATCTAAAAACTATTATGAGAAGAACAATGAGACACATTTTTTCCCATCACAATGGACAACAGCAAGGCTAAATGTCCTCATGAAGTATTTCAACATGTATCTCAAAACCAAAGTGTACCCTTACCAAAAGGGTACTCCCTAGGAAGAAATACATATATAAGAATCATAAAAGACTTCAGAAAAAAATTACTTTCTCTAGTTACCCACTTTTTTAAAAATGCATACTTTTTTTTTTTTTTTTTTTTTTTTTTTTTTTTGCGGTACGCGGACCTCTCACTGTTGTGGCCTCTCCCGTTGCGGAGCACAGGCTCCGGACGCACAGGCTCAGCGGCCATGGCTCACGGGCCCAGCCACTCCGCGGCATGTGGGATCTTCCCGGACCGGGGCACGAACCCGCGTCCCCTGCCTCGGCAGGCGGACTCTCAACCACTGCGCCACCAGGGAGGCCCCCCTTAAAAATGCATACTTTTGATTTACTCTTATTTAATAAACTTATCATTCTTTATTATTTCAGTTTAGCTCAAATTTAATTTATTCGTTGTAATTTCGCTTGACTAACTGCTTTTCAATTCCATTAACATTTTCACCTGAACTCAAGCCTGGGAATTAATTTCAAGTGAAGATTAACAATGAGGTTGACTTGAAAACAAACAAAATAACAAAATCCCAAAACTCAAACCAAAATAAAGTCTTCATCAGAGGTAAAGTAAAGCATACTTTCACAAAGAAAATAAAATGCTTTTCATAAGGGAAAATACTAGTCTTTCATGAAGGAAAATAATAAATTTCACTAGCATAAATATAAATAGAAATAAGACCAAGAGGCAATGTCAAAACTGATTGGGGCATAATCCTTGAAGTTTCATACTTTAACATTTAATTAATGTTAAATGAGAAGTTTCATACTTAACATTTCATAAGGCAGTTAAATAGATGATTATGATAAAGTATATTTTTTCTTTTCTAAAAATTTTATTGCAGTATAGTTGATTTACAGTTTTGTGTTAATTTCTACTGTACAGCAAAGTTATACATATATATATATATTATTTTTCATATTATTTTCCATTCTGGTTTATCACAGGATATTGAATATAGTTCCCTGTGCTATACAGTAGAACCTTGTTGTTTACCCATTCTTTATATGGTAAAGGATATTTTTTATTTAATATCACTTACAACTTGATGGAAGTTTTAAGTCTCCACGTGACAGAATAAGCTTTGTTTTTGCTTAACACTGAAAGGAGCCGCAAACTCCAGATTTTTAGAAATATATATTAAGATGATAACCAGTGAGCTCTACATATATATTTTATGACTTTTGATTAATCAATGAGCAGATTATAACCTGAGATTCAGGGGAAGAAAGGAGGCTAATATCCCCATAGGAAAACAAATGCTTTGATCATCTAATGATACATTCCCTCATCAAATATTTTCTGAGCATCTACTGTGTTTTACATAGTATATGAGGATTTGTGGTACAATGGGGGAAAGACATTGTAGCTGTCTCAAGAGCAGTCAGGGATCTAACTTGATACTGCTGAAATACCCCCTCCAGTGGAGTCAGGCAATTTGACATGCTTATGAAGCAATCAGAGACGCTGCTTGTTTCCTTGGCAGTGCACCAACCTAACTATATCTGAGTACTGTTCTTATCTTTTACTCTTGCACCTCATTTGTGATATTAATTCATTTATTCTTTAATATCTCATCACACTCTTAGAAGATGAGCTCTTTTAATTTCAGAGCCAGTATCTGTTTCCACTTCACAGCCCCCTGATATTCTTAGTTGGATACAGCGGGTGGTACAAAACCTTGCTTAATTAATGGCTTATTCCAGATATAAAGGCTTGGATGACTTTGAACTAGTCACAATAACAGGCTGAATTGATAAAAATGCATGCCCCAAAAGACAAAAGACAGAACAGGTGAGAAAATAGGCGAATTAATTTCATCATCAAGAATCTCCTAGGGCCAAAGTATACCATTATCTTGCCTATCAGTTGTCTTTATGAGGATGTAAATCAGAGCTATAGAGTAAAAGTCTCTGACCACTTAAGAGTCTTGATTCAAAAAAAGTCCAGAATGGACTACAGCTAAAATGTAAAAGAGTGGCAAAGGAGAAAACACATCTACCATTGAAGGAAGTGTCTACCTGTAAAGAAAATATTTTACATTAAAATTTAGATGTTAAAGTTTAGATTTCCTCTGAAATAAACTCTAATAAGGACATCAGTAATTTTCAGTCTTCATGAAATACCTTTCTCTGTATTGCTTATACTAGATATTATTTAGTAAAGAGTGATTCCAAAAAGAAGTTCCCATTAAAAATGTTCAATCAGTGTTTAGTATGTTGCATAATTTGTAGTAGCCATCTGTGGCTAGCCATCATTCAGAAAAATTGAATGAACCAATCAATGTATAAAAACTGGAAAATGATTAACCAAGGAAATAGTTTTGTTTATTTTCCTGATTTACCTGATATTTACTTTGTATGCTGAATATAGAAAAATAAGACCACATCAATAATTCTGTCTATAAATAAACATTTGCAGGTAGTGGTCTTGGCTGAATTTCATTTGAGGAAAGATTTAAGTTAGATGAATTACTGACATAGTCTTTGTTCAGAATAATCTGAGACATGGCTATGAAGTAAGAGTAACCATTTCAGAAAGCCAAGTTTTTAGTACAATGATGAGAAACATTACTTGAAAGAGGGTAGCTCCTCGGCTTTTTACCTAAAGCTTCTCACTTGTACAACAGCTGATAGGGAAAGTGACTCTCAGAGTTGTAGTTACTGTCATACTTCTGTCCTTCCTCACACCTTGGCTTGAAATGCAAAACAGACAAGGGAAAGCTGGAGAGGGTGGGAGGGAAGAAATCAACCAGTAAATAAGCTGTGAGGGAGCCTGCTAAGAACTCTGATTTTATATATTTTTTTAAAAAGTTAGATATATTATAATTACATGTAAAACATTTCCAATGGTCTAAAACAAAAGAGATCAGAATTCTACAATCATTCAATTATATGGAGTTCCTTTAGAAGCTAGGGACAAACTGGTTGTTTGTTTTGGTTTTTGTTTTTAATGGTCTGTGTCACTGGTACCAGCCAAGCACCAGTTGGGAGAAGACAAAGCACATTAGTTGTTTTAGCAGAGAGAATTTAACATAGGAAATTGTTAACCAGATGTTGGAGGGCTAGAAAGTCAAATTTTAAAAATGAGAAAGAAGAAAGAAAGAAAAGGAAAAGAAAGAAAAAAGACACAGAGGTAACATAGTTATGAGTGACTGTGGGAAGCAGCAAACACCTATACAGCTTCAGACACAAAGGAAGAGCTTGGGGTTATCAGAAATGGGAGCCCCACAGAACTAGGCCTCAGACTTCAGAAGAGAGGACACTGCCTGGCTACTCCTGGTAACTCCAAGGTGGGGCAAAGAGACTGATTCTAGGTTGCTAAAAAAAGCACTGCAACCAAGAAAGGGCTGCGGTTGCTGCCAGCGTGAACTGTCATTGCTGCAGGACAATGAAAGGAAGAGCCAGAAAAGAAGGAAGCCAGAGTTTCCCTCCACCTTGCCAGCCAGCCTCCCTCTAGTGTACCCTACTGGCCAAGAGAAAATGCAGTTCGCAGAGCCCCCATCCAGGAATCACAAAGCTGGTCTGAAGCTGGAAGATAACAGCTTAATAACCAGCACTGAAGTTTAATCAAGGAAATTGGGATGTGATAACTGATAAGATTCCTTTCATTTTAAATCATTATATTATTTCTGTGGAAAAACTTGAGCTGAGGTCCTCACTCCAGAAATAGCACAGATCATGTCCAGAGGCTTGGTGGTTGAGGACTTCTGAGAGAAAGAGAAAAGATGAAAATTTTCAAAGCATGATTTTGTCATCTGATCTCCCTTTTTGAGTCTCCTTTGAAAAGAATCACTTCCTGGGTCATTCAGTGACATTGTCTACAAAACTGTACTGACTATATACCTTACTCCACACTGTATATAAATATAGGCTAAAACCACATAGGGCCTAGCTATATTTAGTATGCCCCACTTATCACGGGAGAGTTAATTTGTACATTCATTTTTAAAACTAATAATGAATTTCTAAAACCTTTTAAACAGGCTTAAGTTTTGTAATCCATTTATTGAACATGCCTGCAATGAAAAATTAATTATTAAACAGTGCCTTGGGAAGACATCAGCAGCCTTGTCACCCACACACTAGATTGATAACATGTCAGTTCTCAGACCAGGGAGGGAGCTGACAACTCTCAAATTTAAACCTGGAAGGGTAATGCTAAGCATGTCATAGCATAAGTCACATTTTTAATTTATTTTTTATTAAATGTTAGATAGAATAAATTCATTCATGCCTCTCAAACTCCACCTGATTAAATGAGCTGGCACCTTTTCAAATGTAAAGCGTGGTTACAACTTCTCAAGGGCATCAGAAATGCTGAAGCATAAGACAACGGTAAATACAAAAGGCAAAAGAGGTGGACAGTGATGTATGCACAAGCAGCACAGGCGAAGTGAGGTTTTTGAAAATGCTGAGGCTAATAAAACAAGGGCAGCACGTTCCCCAAGTGGTAAATGCACCTGCAGGCAGAGGCTCTGCTTGAGCACTGGTGCATCAATGTGTCCACCATGAAGGTTGGGAAAAAAAAAAAGAAAGAAACAGAAGGGAGCAGCTGTAATCAATTTTCAAACCTTAAGTTTTGGGGTTGGGTAAGAAGTTAGAAGAATTTTTCAATATTTGTGTCAGTTCTACCCTTTAATTTTGCAAAGTGAAGATGGTTTCCAGTGACTCTAAAGGAAAAAAGAACATCTGTTATATTGTGTGTACCTGCAGCTTCTTGAACTCTTCTTCCAGACAGAGCTCAATCTCATTTTATAAAATGATTGAGAAATAGTTTATATCAAACATATTCAACCAGGTCAGAGAAAACAAATCATCCAGATTATTGCTATCTAAAAATGCTCTGATCTACTGAATGCAAAATAAGAGACTGAATGAACTAAATGATGATTACTTAGACCTCTTAGATGATTATTATTGTGCCACAATAGGTGAAAAAAAATAAAGAACATCTTCACAGTACATTACTTCACAGTATGTAATCTCCACTCATTTTTTTTTTCCAGTAAACAATTATTTCCTATTTACTTATTTACTGGGCTAATGGGCTAAAATCTGTGGAAGATGCAAATATGTGAACAATACTGTCTGGCCTCACAGAGCTTTTTATTTAAGAGGAAGATATGGCTAAGGAGAATTTTAAGTCTTATCTGAGAGGCACAAGAAAAGTGCAATACAAACCACAGCTTGGGTCCTCAGAGCAAATTCATCAAGAGAGGGTATTTTGAGCTGGACATTGTACTGAATGTTACTATGTTCCAGGCAGTTGGGATACGTGGGCGAATGGTCACAGAGCCCTGTTCTTGCAGAGCTTACATTCTAGTGAGTGAAGGCAAATGGTTTACAATAGTCACAGTAAAATAAGTAAATTATATGGCAAGTTAGGTAAAGGATTTTACAAAGATTCAGTATAAAATTGAAAATTACCTAAGTTTTTAACTGGAGTCAAGTGGAGAGGAAAAGAGAAGGAAAAAGTGGTAACATAAACAGAGATGTGCTTTGAAGTGGTGATTGAATTAGATTAAGTGTGGAAGAGATGGGAGCTGATTAATAAGCTGGTAAATATTCACTACAATAGATAACACAGACTTCGTATCGGATTATGATATTGAAACATGAAAAATGGATATCCAAAAGAAACTTACCCATTCATTCACTGAAAACCAAAAAAAGTCATAATATTAAGGCTCAATTCAAAACAAAGAAAACATAAAAACCAAACAAAGACTTCAATCAATCATCACTAACTCTAACATAAACCAAGAAAAACCAAGGACTCAAGTTCTTTGCAATCTATACCAGCTTCTTTTTATTCCTTTTTATTTTTTAAAAAATCTTCATTGGAGTATAATTGCTTTACAGTGGTGTGTTAGTTTCTGCTTTATAACAAAGTGAATCAGCCATCTTCCTTTAACTGTAACCATTTCCCCAGCCCACTATGCTTTAGAACACCATGCTGTCCAAACAAACTGGTTTTTGAACAAACCCAACCCTCTGCCTGGGTTCAGGCTATATTATTTATTCTTTTATACTCAGTCTGGCAAACTCCTACTTACCCTTCAAGGCCCAGTTCATATGTCCTTTAATCTCTAAATTCAATTAATTTTGCCTTAGATGTCAAGCAAGGTTGAGATACAGGTTTCAGAGTAAGCAGCAAATAGGAGAAATGCTGATAATAGATGAAAGTAGCAAAGGAAGAGCATATAAAAAAATATACGAACAGAGCTGACCAAACTCATTTATACTTCTAAAGTATATGCTGTCCTCACAAGTTTCTTTTACATTCTTTGAACTTTTAAATGAAATAAAATTACTTCTAAAGGAATAAGTAGCTTGATATCATTTCCATTCTTCAATCATATTTCTGAGAGAATAAATTTCACAAGAAATAAAATCAAATTCTCTTTGTACAGAAGGAAACTAATAACATTCTTAATTTTTATCAATGTTAAAAAGTGGATTTTAGACTTAACTCATGACCTATTGATTTTATTCAGTATTTCTAAACAGTTTTAAGCTAGGACACAAATATCCCAAGAATGTCCTAAAGTTAAAAATATTAAATTTCTGATACTTTTAAAGTGATAAAAACATTTATGAAAATAATATATTTATTGGTATTATTGATTTTCATTTTTTGAGTACTTATATGACCTTGTCATATTTCTGAGTACTTGATATCCTTTACTCATTTACAAAGTGATAGGTGAAGAGTAGCTTTTATAATTACCCACATTGTACAAAAGATTAAACTAAGATTTAGGCAGAAAACTTCCCAGAAGTCACATAGCTAATAAGTTCAACACACCGCTAAGTCTGTCTCAACTAACCTTATTTTCCAACTATAGAGCTGATAAGCTATTTTTTGTAATCACCATACTCAAATAAAAGTGGGAGATTTGATGTTTGAATTAAGGTTCAAA
This sequence comes from Lagenorhynchus albirostris, assembly GCF_949774975.1. Taxonomy (NCBI): domain Eukaryota; kingdom Metazoa; phylum Chordata; class Mammalia; order Artiodactyla; family Delphinidae; genus Lagenorhynchus; species Lagenorhynchus albirostris. The sequence continues at coordinate 38,389,535 of NC_083112.1, read as the reverse complement.
TGTGCAGGTATTGTGTTTCTATTGATCACATTGGTTAGAATAAAACAGCAAAATAATTTCAAAACTGTGTAAACCATTGAAAATTTGTGCCATAAAATTTTAAGAATTATGTTCCTGAAAATTATTTCACTGGACACAAAAGAACAAGAATAGAAGCTATGTTGTGCTGCCGGTAATCCAAGTTTTAGTTTCTTACTGTAAACAAAACAAGGGTAGAGAAATCCCAAAATGGGAAAAGCCATGTCTTGTTCCCTGGCTGGCATGGTCTGAGAATGCTCTTGGTACAACATTCTAAGTACCTAGGAGAGAATGTCAATCCCCTTGGTTTAATTAGGACCAGAGTTTGGCTGTGACTGAAAGACAGAGAGAAGGCAACATGGGATCTAAGAAGTAGGAGGAACAGACAGGGCCGTGTGCTCCTCGTGGGATAGAGGGGACAGGGGAGTCCCCCTGGTAACACTGAATCCTAGGTACCCTGCTCAAGAGATTAATCTTCCAGAGACAGCTAAGAGACATTCCAAAAACATGGATGCATTTGATATATTAAGCTTTTTAAGCTTTTACTTCCTACTCTCCTGGTTTTAATTTCTATCAACACAGGTGACTATTCTGCAGGAAGCTTGTAAAACTTCAGCTATTGTCAGGAAGATTTTTCAGCTTATTTATTATGCCTCCAGGTTCATGTACAAAATTAATGTATGTTTCTCCTGTATTATATCATTTGTAATATAAATATTTATTATTTGAAATAATGCTGAGAAATTGTTCCCATTGTCCCCAGAAACAGAACCAAAAAAAGTAGGAAAGTTAGATTTTTCTGTAGAATGTCTTTATTTTCAGAATTCCTTGAAGTAAGTATTTGTAAAAGATTCAAAATATTTAGTTTTGGGCTTCCCTGGTGGCGCAGTGGTTGAGGGTCTGCCTGCCGAAGCGGGGGACATGGGTTTGTGCCCCGGTCCGGGAGGATCCTGCATGCCGTGGAGCGGCTGGGCCCGTGAGCCATGGCCGTTGAGCCTGCGTGTCTGGAGCCTGCGCTCCGCAACAGGAGAGGCCATGACAGTGAGAGGCCCACATACCGCAAAAAAAAAAAAAAAAAAAAATTAGTTTTATGTAAAACCACTCTATCAATAACTGAAATATGGACCACACAGCAATAATTAAGAGAAATATTTGTTTTAAAAATCTAATTTGCTATATCAGTAAGCTCACACTAAAACATTATACTAAGGATTTTTTAATTGCCTAAATAAATTCATAAGCCATTCAATATCCTCCTAATTTAACTCAAATGAAAAAAGGTATAAAGTTCTCAAAATTTATGTCAAAATGCATATCATCTAGATGTGTACATGAAACAATATTTTATACTGAGTTAGAATGGCAATCAAATATGTTCAAGACTGAATTTTTCAATGTATTGAGTCAGCCCTAAATGTCACTATTTTGTTTTTGAAAGGAATTTGACAACTAGCTGTGAGTCTAAGATATCTACTTTTTCCATTTCTTATTTTTTTTCTCTTTTTAAGAAGATAACTACCAATTTTTAGAGACCAATAATTATCTCTGGTTTCCAAATGGGACTTAATGATGTGCTCAATCTAATTACTTATAACTTAACTTTAACTGAAACAAAGTTAGCTTTCCTAAAAGAGAGGTTAGTTTTCTACAAAATTCATTTTTTTCTATTCATTTGCCATGTGACAATACTTTTAATTATCAGGTTTATTACGCTCTTTTTGTGTCTGATGGAAAGTATCATGTAGAAAGTGATAAACTGATCTGTCCTTTAATTATCAGTCTATCTGGTTCTTTCCGGCCACCTACCTCTGGGCATTTCTATAGTTACTATGTGAACCTGAAGCCTGTTCTTGTTGTTTGGTTTTTGTTTTGGCTTTTTGGTTTTTGTTTTACTGTTAAATATAACAACTACGTTTGGACAGAGATGTCTTTAATAGTCAAACATCATTTATGAAACCCCCCTGCATTTTAGTGGCCTTTATCCAAACTTGTTTTCCACAGTTCCCCAAACTGTCTGTTTATGGAGGTTTCTGACAACTATACGTGTACACACATACATATATATAGTAAGTGCACATGATTTAGAAATTCATTGTATAAAGCATATTGTTATATTTTAAAAGCAAATTTACAAATTATTTTCTTGCAACAAAAATATTATCTGACTTCTAAAAAGTCATTTATTCCCAAAACTTTCAAATTCTGGTCCCTTATACTGAGCTTTGAATAACAGTTTAAATTTAAGAAATAGGGGGATAGGGAACAGATTGAATTGATTTATCTCCTCATTCCACAGTATGTTTATTTTTAATATATGTTATCATTATATTATTTTAAGGAACTATAATAACAAAAGTTTAACCTCACAGTTTAATCTCTTATTCTATCTGAGGGTATCTACACAAGATGTTTTTTTCTTCATCATAAGCAGCCCCCTAATGGAAACACATATTATAAACTAAATCTAATGTTAGTAGACTTGAAATAGACTTAGGAACATCACATCCAATTATTTAAATGAAGATTAAGAGGGAACCAATATAGTATGAAGCAGGGACTTTCATTACTTCATATACTGCCAAAAAGTCTGTCCCAGATGCAAAATTAGTCATGATACACTCTTAAGATATTTCACTCTTTAGTCTATCCATTATAACTACAAAATTAAATAACACTTTACGGGAAGTATTTTAATGATTGCTACTCATGATTAGAGAATAGCATAGGAAGAAAGAGGCTTTATTTAAAAAATTAGTCTCTTTAGAAGGCATCATACCTGCCACGAGTTCTCTATCCGACTAGCCTCAAGGGAAGGCAGATGGATGTGCCTGTTCCCACGTGCAGGGGAGCTCTCACAGACCTGACTGAGCCTCTGATAAATCTTCTCTATAGTCCCATTAGTTTTGATGAAGTTCTTTGAGAAACTGAGAAGAGAAAAATGCCTTTGAAAAATGCCCGTATTCTGCAATGTGGTGTTATCAGGGCCCTGATTTATTCCATAGAAGGGAGACAGTCTCAGAGGAAAAAAATAACTTTTTTTCTTTGATATAATTTATTTGTTTTGTGCAAACATATGGTTAAAAGCCACACTATAGATTAAAAAGCTTTTCACAATACATTAATTAGATTCTTTTAAAATATTCATACAAAATATGAGTTTCTTAAATAAAAAAGAAATTTATATCTTGCAATTGTTATGAACATATCATTACAAAGAACAAATTTTAAAAGAAATATGATTAAAATATGTTTGGCAGTGAGCAGTAGATTGCAGGCTTCCATGGAGTCCAGATTGGAATCCAGTTTCTCTCACTTGATCAATATGTGATTTAGGAGATGTTTCTTGAATTATTTGTGCTTAAATTTCCTTAGCATAAAGAGGAGAGGGATAAAATATTAGATTTATGGGATTTAAGGGATGATTAAATGAGCTATTTTATTTAAGGTTCTTGTTTTTCCTGACATATGATAACAGATAAATAAATGCTTTAACTGTTGTCATTGTTGTTATTAGCATTGGCCAATAAATCTTCAAGTCAGTTATTTCTAACTGAAAATGTCAACATCTAATTTAAAAAAAGGTGTATTTTGAGGTGGTCACCTAGCAATAAATATTATTTTCCAAATTATTTGTGGGATGTTCTTCCTCCTTTCTGTACTTAGCGAATATTAAAGAAGTGCCCCTTTGGAAAGAGGTGGACACAGGAGGAAGAGATTGAGCAGCAAGTGTTTCCTGTTCAAAAACTTCACACAGGAGATTGGAGGAAATTTGAAAAAACTAAAGCAAGCAGAGTCACAGACATCTCAGCTTATGGGAACATCCATTCGCCTGCTGAGTCACTTCCTCAGAACTAAGATCTCTATGGAAAAGTGGTAAGAAGAGCCCTCAGGAGGGGAAATTGATTTGGTGAAAATGAGGGGACTTTATTATTTGAGTTTGCTTCAAATGGAACCTTCCATTTTGAGGGTTTGGGTAAGTGTGCTTGGCTGGTAGTAAACCTAGGCCAAAACAGGACTAGATGGGCTTTTCTGCACAACTCTGTACCATTTATCACTTTGTCTTCAGACTACTTTCTCCCTCCCCCACTCCCACTTTAAAATGTAAAGTAACCCTCATTTCCCTCAAACATTCCTTGTGTGCTTCTTGTGGTTGGCATCACAGATCCAATGAATCATCTTGTTTCCTTGCTTACAAACTCCTTTTCAGGCAGTCATTTTCAATTAAACTATGATACTGTCAATATGTACATTTTAAAATGTCTTCCAGAGACAATATGCACATTTCTAATTCTCAAACACTGGTAATGAATTTAGCTAGGTAGTAGGTGATGATTGCATTCTATCAGTGAAACCAAGGGATGAAGAAGGTATTTCAAGGTCTTTTACATAGTAATATATTTCTGCTTCCTTCATAGCTATTTAGTCCTGCCTTATATCCAGAATGGTTTTATATAAGGGTCAGATGATAAATCTAAAAAGAAATACTGTAGCAGGCATCATTACATAACAAGCTTAAAACTGAATTTTATAGGGAGAAATAAAATAATACCTTAAGTCCAAGACCAAAGAGAATGCAATCTATTTGAAGTGTGGAGGATGGACTGTGGCAGGATGTAGGAAACATAAAACCAGGATAGAAATGGAGTGGGCGTCCCTGGTAATCTAGGCCTTTGGCTCTGAATTCCATCTGAAATTATCAGAATTACCTGGGGAACTTATTAAAAATACCAATTCCCAAGCCTCAACCCCTAAAGATTTGGTTGATAATATCTGGAAATAACCACATCCCTGGTGACTTTATAGTCTCTTCCACACTGATCCTTGGACCATCATTTGGAACGCAATAGCCTAGAAGATGAGGGAAGATCAGTGAAGGGATATATTTAAAAACAGGGGGATTTTTTAGCTTTATAAATTGGATTAAGGTCATTTTTTCTGAAAACATCTCTTTGGGACCATTAATTTGGATGCAGTTTTCACTTATTTAATTCCTATTATGAGGTAAATATTACTATATTTAATATTTTATTATTAGACTTAGTAACTGAACTGTACATTTTATATTTTAATAAGGTATAAATAACAACATAACTCTAAAGGAAAGCATAATTTCATATATTGTTTCAAATATATAATAAATAATTCAGTTTCAAAGGGAAGTGATATAATTTTAAAGGGAAAATACTTTTTAAAGGAAGAAACCCATCTAAGCCTAATTTGGCCTCCAACGTTAAGACCCAATGTGTTTATATATATATTCAAGCTTCAACAATACTTCCAATGTGTGAATATATTACATGGAAATATTCCAGAGAGCATCAACATTTTTTTCTGGAAACATTTCCTAAGATTATAACCGTAGAAAGAGCTATTCTTTAAAACTTTTCATAGCAGCAATATCTATGACAGAGCTGGAATGGCTAGATCTATTTCAAAGTATCAATTCAGTGTTATTACATTGAGTATTGTACAGCCATTATTGTAATATTATTAAAAGCGTGAAAACCTTTGGAAATATTTAAGATATAATTTTAAGTTAAAAATAATGAACAAGTTCTACCTGTCAAGATAATAAATCTGCAAATACATTTATGTCTGAGCACAAAGATGTAAAGAAAAAACAAGAGTTCAAACATTACTCAGGATAAAATAGTGAGATCATGAGTGGTTTAGAAATATTTATTTTTTAAAACATTAATTATGTTTAATTTATCAACTTAGAATATGTGTTAATAAATGATTTTTTAAAATTTTATGTATATAAAGACTATATTGATTTGGCTTAGAAATTATTTTCAGTTGTTAACACTTGTGGCATAATTGAAAACACTCACGATCCTCTCTGAATTTCCTAAGGAGTTGTGAGCACAGAATAGAGAGAAAGAGGAATAAATAACTTCTCTTCACTCACTCAGCATAAAGTTACTAACTTTATACTATGTTCAGGCCATACAGTGGAATTTGAATAAGAATCCTCATTTGTGCGTGCAGGTAATGTTCACTTCTGTTTCCATGTTCCTCATTTTGTCTAATGCAATTTGTGTGACCAAAGCCCAGGGCCTATGCACCTCTGAGTGCATGGCTTGTGCCTAAGGCTAACGTTTGTATTCAGGTGTCTTTCCTAAAGTGTATAGCAGCCAATTTGAAAGTGGTTGGGCCATTATGAATATATCAATTTTATGCCATTAAAGACATAGAATGCAAGTATATCACTGCTTTGAAAACAACTGGTAAGTGAAAAATGCTTCTGGTCTTATGTGATAGTACACAAAGACAAGGCTTCTAATCAAAGCTTATTTCACCATTCATATTGGCATCCATCATAAAACACAACTATATTTATTATGTATATATTGCAAAAATACAAATAAAATAGGCACATTTTATTAAAGTTAGAATAATTCCCAATCAGCACTAGATATAATATGTTGATTTTGGAATAAGAGAATGAAACAGTACCATAATAATATGGAATAAAATGATGAAAAGTGCTCAAAAAATCCTTTGTTTCTGTTTACATTCTCCATAGTATTTAGAATTGCTAGAGCCTATTCAAAGTTACTGGAAAGTAAAAACCACTATTCCACTATAGTGGAATTTCTTTTAAGTACTAGCTACCCACTGGGAAAAGAACTATATCGCATTTATTTTCTATGTAAACAATTTGAGAAAAAATAAATCAGCTAGTGCACAATCTGTAAAATTGTTAGTTTATTGTTTTGTGGGGTGAGGAGGGTGTGTACTTACATATTGTTTTGTATTATATTGCCATCCAGGAAATATGCTAACGTTGTACTTCCAGTCCTTGCAACAAACTCCAGTCCCTTTTACCACATTGGCTATCATATTTTTACTTAAATATCTCATTGGTATCCCAGGGTCAGCATGCTCAAACCAGAATTTTTTTTTAAAACTGTTGGAGGTCATTTTTCCTTTTCTGGGCCTCCCTCTTCTCACCTCAAAAACAAGGATAATAATACTGGCCCTACTTATACAATGCAATTGCTAAAAGAATAAAAGTATACATATATATATATATAACAATAAAAGTTGTGGAAACATAAAAAATGCTATACCACTCCAGATAGTGTAACTATTTTTCTCCTTTATTTGACTTATAAATAATGAAAGGGAACAACAACAAAAATCCATGCTCTTGTAAAATCTCAAACTTCATTTCCAATGCCTCTGAGTGGTTCTACAGTTCTCTCATCTTTAGATTTGCCTCCTCCTCCCCAGTCTATTTAGGGCCCCCATCCTGGTGTAAACCCCTGTCTGGTTTGAGTAGAGAGGACCCTAGGAAACTGATGAGGTCCATCCCCTGCCTCCCTCTAGTCTTGCATCTTTAGTTCACCTGCTGCAGCCCACGTCTTGAAGACCTCCTCCTGCCCCTCCCTGGGACACCAGATTTGGGGGATGTCAGCCTTGAGTGAGTCCTACCATTAAATTGAAATTCCAGGGGACACCTCTAGGACAGAATCGAAAAGAATTTATAACATGCACTGAACATGTCTTGGTCTGGGTCTCTAACTACGTTTAAAGCAGAATTTTCTATACCTTCTCCCATACATCAACCTCATATTCTCCTTCCAGCAAACGACCCCTCCAGACTTCATTGTTGCTGTCCAAAGCAACCTGGACACCTGGACTTATCCTGAAATAAAACTCCTTCATACTCGAATGCAGCAATCAAACCTAGTCAATTCCCTTTTACCTATATATCTCCTTATATGCTAACAATGTAACAGGATATCACTCGTCTACCTGCCTCTCATCTAGCCAATGCCGAATACATATAATGTGCCTGAACCCCTTTCTTTCGGAGCTTGCCATTACTTAATTCATCTTAATTATAGGCTAGTCAGAGACTATCTTCTAGCAAGGTGAATTCTCAAACTTTAGCAGGCATCTTAATCACCAGGAGGGCTCGTTAAAACACAGGTTGCTGGTTCAAAGTTTCTGAACCAGGAGGTTTGATGTTGGGCCTAGAATTTGCCTTTCTAACAAGTTCCTATCTGAGGCCGATGGTGCTGGTCCTTGGAAGTACACTTTGAGAAACATTGTTCTAACACACAGCTCTAAACTCCTCTTCTAGGATTTCAGAGCTGTGCATAACCAAGGCCACCCTACTCATTTTATCACATTTGGTGAATACTTCTCTTGTCAGATAGATGTGGATTTACAGTGAAGTTAGACATCAGCTTCAAGGCCCCTCATTTGCACAGGTCTCCTTGAAGACAAAGTAATTAACTTGTATTCTTTTTTTTTCTTAAAGAGAGCCCTAAAATGTATAAGTTTCAAGTCACACAAAGTCAAGGTCTTCTCCTACTGCTAGGCATCTGGGACTTTTCACTGACTTAGGAGCATGTTAAATTTCTTTTCATTTCTGTACCCTGTCTGATCTGTTCCCCACAGTTTGTAAGTTTTCCAGCCTTTGCTCTGCACTTGTTTCTCTCCCACAGCAAATTCCACCCATCCTTGACTACCAAGACCACTTCTTTATTTACTAGACTAATGTAGCTCTTGTTTTATCAGTTGTCTCCTGCTTTGTGTTGCTACTTGTTCTTTATATGTGTTTCTCTCTGAAGAGAATGAATGTAAAATCCTTTTGGATGTTACTTTGCCAAATTATATATCTAGCAATTAGCTAAATGGTGTTAGGGAAATGTGAAGAATAAGTTAATCAAGTTAATTAAAATAACTATGACAATAGCAGCTGATATTTATTGAAGACTTACTGGCAAGCACTGTGCTAAGGGCTTTATACATATTATTTTATTCTAACATCAAATTTTCCCTAAACTAAGCTACTACTATTGGTGCTATGATTGTTGTTGTTTTAAGATAAAACTGAGGCATAGAAAGGTTAAGTAACTTCTTCAAAGTCCCTCAGCTAATACAGAGTAAGGATTCAAACTCCAAACTAAGGGATCCCAAAACCTTAACGCTTAATCAGCTAAACCAGAAGCTGTAATCCATTACGTTGAGGTGCAGTGGGTGTGGGGTGGCCCTTTCAACCATTATTCTTCTCTCTGTTGCCTACAAAGCCTGCAAGGCAGGATGCTAACCTCACACTGGGTCATAGCACCACCGCACCATGGAAAAGGGCACTATACCAACACCGAACAGGACAGGTACACTGGAAGACAGGAGAATGACATTGAAGCATATCAGAAATGTCATTTTTTATGGCTTCCAGACTGATGAAATACTAGTTAACTGATTGTGATGATTGCTATTATTTTGATGAGTGTCCTATTAGACTTAGAACTCCATAATAACAGATTGTGCCGGCCTATTTGCAATATTCTTTCCCTTACAAGTATATGCATTGTCCAATTTGTGACAACACTTGTCTCACTCAGAGATTTCCTATACACCATGACAGATAAACCCCAGTGAACACTAACATTTCTACTGGACTTTATACCAATTTAAAGAAAAGTAATTCAAACTCAGATCAGTTGCCTTTGGCAGGAGGTAGAAACTAATGGGTAAAGTCACCTGTGGAGCTATTTGAGCTACATTTTTCTGAACCAGAAAGATTAAATACTTAGTTCTTACTCCTTGCCAGTTACCCTTCTATAGATTCAAAAACAATTCACAGACATTGTAATATTCACCATAATATTCATGTGACCTAGAGAGAGGTGACATACAATTTCCTACATCAGTATAAAACCAAAGAAAAAGGAAGTTGAGACATATGCACAACATGTAGGCAAAAACAACTTCTGACTCAGCTTAATATATTGCCACATTGTTTTCTTATATCATTTTTTACTGCTCATTTTAATCTATGGTAAAATAATGTCAAATGTTTACTTACACAATAGTCTTTCACAGTACTTATTAGGTGCATGCTGTATTCAATGTAACCACGAGGAAACAGAAAAATATGCATCCATATCCTACATTTGCAGTCTAAAGTCTACTAGACCAGAATATTATTAAAAATTTAATCCAGAATTTTATCATTTATTAATTTTTTTTTCACCTTACATAATAGGGTTACTAAAATAATTACTAGTTTTCAAAAACAAAAGCATTTTATTCTTATTGTGGGAGATGGAAGTTTTGCTAAAATGCTTTCACTAGATATCTGTTAAATTAATACCTTAGAAGTGACTGTACTACTAATGAATATTTTGTTGTGTTAATAATTAAATGCCTTGGGCTTCCCTGGTGGCGCAGTGGTTGGGAGTCCGCCTGCCGATGCGGGGGACGCGGGTTCGTGCCCCGGTCCAGGAGGATCCCGCATGCCGCGGAGCGGCTGGGCCCGTGAGCCATGGCCGCTGGGCCTGCGCGTCTGGAGCCTGTGCTCCGCAACGGGAGAGGCCACAGCAGTGAGGGGCCCGCATACCGAAAAAAAAAAAAAAAAAAAAAATTAAATGCCTTGTGCAGCACCAACACATCACAGATACACAAGAGACTGTCCCCATATAAAACATCACGACTATTGGCATAAGATCTGAGACATTTCATTTTCAATCAGGTAAGCCTCTAAAAGACTGATCAGATGAAAGTTACATAGAAAAGTAGAAGCTCCAACAGATTAAAAAAGTTCCTTAGAGCCATGCTTGATGACTGGAGAGCTGAATGTTGTTGGCTGCTCTTCACAAAATTATCCTGCAAAATGTTTTTGCTCTTGATAGATTTAGATTACCTGTTCCTTGAAAATATGGTTTGGTGGTTACTAATATCACCAACCCCCTACTCTAAAATAATAAAGTGCTTAGCTTTGAGTTTATTTTTCTTTTACTCAGGAAAAACAGCATGGCCACTCTTCTTTAAAGTTTTATGAAGAGAACATATTTCAGTTCAATTATCAACTAAAACATGAAACTAAGGATAAAAACAGGACCTTGCTTTGAGTAGAGCATTCTATGCTGAACAGTAAGTCCCTTCCTTCCTTCCTTCCTTCCTTCCTTCCTTCCTTCCTTCCTTCCTTCTCTCTCTTCCATCCTTCCTTTCTTTCTTTTTGCAATTTTGAAATCACCCTATTGCTTATATAGTTTTTTAAAAGCATTAAATCTTGAAAGAATTAACAGGATCTTTGAAAAGTGATTCCACTGGTAATTGTTGAACAGAATATTAAGCTATGAAAAATTAAATTTAACCCTTTTTTAAAGTTATAAAATATATTATTACCCAGTATAAATATTAGCAAGTGAATATTGAAAGCCATCAACAAAGTGTAATTCATGCACAGAATGTATGTAGCACCTGGCTCTGTTAGAGCCCAATAACTCTAATCTCTCTAATAGTATTTTTAATAATACTTGTATGATTGATGTCTATGAAAGTTAGTGAGATTTAGGCTATAATCACATCAGCAAAACAATGTTTAAATATCTGGTAGCATGTTTACATGCATGTGCATGTGTGCTTCTGAGAGAAAGAAAAAGAATGAGAATAAGCCTGGCCATTGGGTTTTCTATAATGAACTACATTATTTTTCAAGGTACAACAAGCAAGTTATTACCAACAGTATTTAATTACTTTTTCTAATTTATCATTGATGGAAGAAGGAAAGAAAAAAGCAAAACAAACAGTGAGACCTCAAGATTTCTCCTGCTGAATGAACACTGATAAGAAAATTCGGAATCATTGTTTCACCCAGTTTATACTATTCATGGACTAATGAACAGGAAGACTACAAATAAATTGAATGGTTAGTGAATCACATTGTTTTCCACCTTATGAACAGCAGAGACAGCCTCTGATTCATCCAGCTCCTACCCCCATCATTGTGATGCTCTTACACTCCCCTCGTCCAACCAACTAAATCAAATGGTTAACACTGAAGCACTCACTAATTGACAAATATTTCACTTTTTTGTGTATAGAAAGATTAAAGAGTCACACTGTTGAGAAAATTCTAAGTATTATATCATGAAAGGCCCAGAAGATCAATTGTAGAGGACCTACGTGTAAATGGGCTGGCATTAGACATAATGGCAAAAAGCACACACTTCCCAGACCTGCAGGAGATAATTAGAGCCAATTACTAGGTGAAGTCACTGTATTCATTTGAAAACCAGACAATGTGTTGAAGTGTGTGTGTGTGTATGTGTATGCCATAAAATTGTAACATAAAATTATAGCTGTGATCACATAAGTATTCTTTTTCATTAATAAGAAAAGTGATACATGGTCACTATAAAAAAATTAACATATCTAGATGAATGTATTGGAAAAGCATAAATCACCCATGAAATGACCACTCAAAAATAAGCAATATGAAAATTATATTGTAGTTTTTCTAGGATTTTTCCTAAGCATATGCTTGTAATACACACACACACACACACAGACACACACACACAGATGCACACACATTTCTTTCTGCTAAAATATGGATCATTCTTTTGTACCCTATTTTTGTTTAGCAAACTACAACATAAACATTTTTTTCCAATAGCATTAAGTAAAAAAAAAAAAATCACAATTTCATTCTATGGATGTGCCATACATATATATTTAACCATTTATCTATCTGTGATAACCACTATGGCTAATTCTTTCTCCACATCTCTGATTTTTTTCATTGATATAATAGTATCAATGATCTCTGGAAGTAGATCAAGGTTTTGATTTTTATATACTATAAACATAAGAAAACTTAATTTGAAAATATATCCTTGAAACCCACGTGTTGACCACAAAGCCTATGATTTGTGCATAGACTGAGCCTGCTCACTTATAATCCCCTCAGCTGTTAGACTCACTCATCCCTGATGGGTTGTCCTTGGATGAGTTCTGCCCATAGCTGATGAATAAAGAAAAAAATCAGAGGTTAAATAGGAGAAATAAAATGTTCAGCATGGGGCTTCCCTGTGGCACAGTGGTTGAGAGTCCGCCTGCCGATGCAGAGGACACGGGCTCGTGCCCCGGTCCGGGAAGATCCCACATGCCGCGGAGCGGCTTGGCCCGTGAGCCATGGCTGCTGAGCCTGTGCTTCCGGAGCCTGTGCTCCGCAGCGGGAGAGGCCACAGCAGTGAGAGGCCCGCGTAGGGCAAAAAAAAAAAAAAAAAAGTTTAACATGAAAGCAATTTTGAATTGGAGAAAAATAGGTTTAACATAAGACTATTGATCTTAACTATGAGAAAAGCTAAGGTGGCCAAGAGAGAAAAGGCCATGAGGGTGAAAGACAGACACTAGGAAGGAAAGGGTTGCCATTGTGAGGTGAGCATCCCCTGGATCCCATGCTCTTGTTCTCATTCTCAGTGTGTAACCAACACTCCGGCCATCAGCCCATACCAACTCTGCTGACTTGCTCCTCAGAAACAGTTCTGTATCTTTCATACTTGAAGCCTTAAAACCCAGATCATAAAAGAGATTTTCCTGTTCAAATTTAAAACCAGTCAGAACTGCACAACTTCTTTTGCCTTCTTTGAACCTAGGCAAGTTACTCTTTTCCACCAAAAGAAGCATCACTTTCTATAACTTCCAACATACACATCTTTCTGGAATATTATTCCCACCCAGCTGTTCTAAGCCTGACTAATAACATTGTCTCACATTGATGTCCTCTGTGAAAACAAAGAACTGGCAGTTTGTAGGGGTAGAAACAGCCATGGGCAGCTCATGCACAGCACCGTGCTAGACCTTTAATCTCTCTTTCCTTGCAAAATATCCTTTCTAGGTTGATTGTGTCCTCTAGAACTTTAATTTGCTTGCTAAAAAACAAGGGATATCCTCAAACTTTTCCCTCAGAACATTCTCTCTGTTGCTCTGCTTTACCTGGAGTCTGGATTTCCTTTGAAAAAATCACTGCTTTTATCTCAGTGCTACCAGGTACCATAATTACATCTACTCAGCTTCCTTTCCCATTTCCTTTAACAAAGTTCTGAGTTATAAGCACCCTACCCAAAATATCTATTCCCGCCTCTCCCACACACATAACCAACCCTCCAGCAGGTGACCTATTTCTGCACCACAAGCAGCCAACTCCTTTAAAGGTCTCTTGTGAAGAAGTGGCTCAATTAGTTTTGAACTGTGTTTTTGATCTTACCTCTCTCTTGCTTCTTGCAGCTTTCCTCTAAGAATGCTGTATTCTCCCTCCTGAAATTCATTGCCTCCATCCACAGTTAATTTACTTGTAGATGTTTTAAACCATCCTTTGTTGTCAAAGATCTCTTTTGAGCCTAGTTTCTCTTCAAATAACAGTCCCATCTCTCCTTCCCTTAGTTACTACATTTCTCGAATTAACTGGCTAACTTTACGTTTTTTTTTTTACTATAATATAACCATTGCCTCCTACCTTACAGTGAATTTGTAATTGTCAATTCTTAAAATCAATTAGTGCTCTTACAAAATGAGTTTTGGTCTCCATCAAGTTCCTTTGATATCACTGAAGTATTTAACAATGGGACACTCTTTATTTGTTGAGATTTTCTTCTAGAGTTTCCATGGCATTATTCACTTCTGGCTTTTCATTTACAACTTTTTTCTGCTTTCTACATGGGCACCTCCTTTGTGAATAACCCCTTAATGTCATTTGGATTTGGTCTTCTCTCTTTTGTATTCTCTCTCCCCCTATTCTCCTTGGACAGGCACATTGGTCTCCATGGCTCTACTGTTATCTAAACATAGGCATCTGTCAAAACTGCAGATATTTGGGTTAATATTAAAAATATAACCTGAATTTTAAGATTGAAATATAGATACAGAAGAATATTAAACAACTTAGAAAAATCATACTCTGTTATTCCTTTCCTTCTATTGCTTCCCCTCTTTACTTCTGATATTTGGTTAATGGTATCACCAGCCACCCCATTACTCAACTTAGAAATCATCAAATCCTATTTGAATTATCCTTCTCTGTTTCTATGTCTTTCTACAACTCATTTCTAATCTACTTTTCTCACCACCATCACAATTACAGATGCATAGAACAGATTAAATACATTGATCAGACTCAAGAAACTTAAGAATTTTGATGGTTCTGTTAAAAGGGTTCAGTCTACATCTGCTATTCAGATCTTTTACATTTTGGTCCAAAACTCTTCTTCTACTCTCTATTCCTGCATAATTGTTCCTTTTATTCTACCCAAGCAGAATGAGTCTCTATTTCGTCTCTGCTCCCATGGCATGGTCACGCCAGTACTTACAGCTCTCCACTCCTGTTTCATTATGTTCTTACCATGTCTGTTCTAGTTAGAACTTCCTGAAAGCAGCAGCCATATCATTCATCTCTGTGATTCTCACACCAGCACAGCTCCAGGTAAGTATTTCTGACTCAAGAAATGTTTTAAAAAATAATTTCAGTAATTAAAATCATTCTGATATCTATAAGAATATGCTGCCTTTAAATGACGTTAATTCAATAGCAAAACATGCTTTAGTGTAGTTTTAAGTTTATTAAAATTTAGTGGATGTCTTTTCTTCAGTAGAATTCTAAGAATGTTCTTGAGCATCGGCATGACTTCTTACAATACGCCCCATGCTATTAAGTGAAAAGTCTGAATATTTCTCCATGGTAGAGATAAAGAAAATAAGACTCATAGAGGTTAAGTTACTTATCATTGTCACAAAGCCAGTGGGTGACACAGTAAGGATTAAAAATACTTACTTTGAATTTCCATTCATTAACATATACACTCCATAAAGCATTCATTCAACAGTAGCTTCCCATCTCTTTATGAGGACAAATGAGATAATGTCTGTAAGACAATTTAAACTACTCAGGAAAAGCAAGCTATATAATTTGAGATGAATTTGATAAATTGGATTCACAAATAAGTAGATTGGCTCAAAATCTCGATGAGAGGAAGTTATTGTGTCATTTCCCCAATCATCTTGCCAATTTACCTCAAGCTTTACAATCTTACAAGTCTTCTATAGAGCTCAGCAAATGAACTTCTTGAAAATGAGTTTTGGTCTCAACTCAGTACATTTTATTTGTACTTTCCCCATATTCTCTCCAATAATTCATTGACCCATTACACCACTGAATCTACTACGCATCCAAACCAGAATACAAGCACATTTGCCTTGTTTCATGGCTAATATTTTAGCAGTAATCTCATATAACAATATTGATTTGATATAAAAGCATTTTCTCTTTCATATTATTACATTTATGTGTAGGTTCCACATGATAATTCACTGTATAAGCCTCCAAGAACGTACTCTTTGCACAGCAGTCTTTTTCAGTAATAGCACCTACTACATAGGACCCAAGGGCACCCATTAAGTGCTCAATGATATTTTCTACAAGACATTTTTTTGTCCTCTGAGAACATTTCTAGCACTCTCAGAAGGGCAATACAATCAGTGCAACCACCAATAGTTCTGAATTTAACAATGTGAATGCTATTGAAATAGCCATAGTATACAAAGAAGAAGCTGCTGATAGTGGGTAAATGTGAATCAGGAGCGAGCCAGACAAAGCTGGCCATGTCCTGTCTTCCTCTGTTTAGAAAAATAGAATGATTTCATTTAGGGCAGAACTGTGATCTGTTAGACAGAAATAGAGTAGAATACAATTTGATTTCATAAGCAAAACCTGCTCCAAGAAAAGTGGCTCTGTATAAACCAAAAATGCAATTTAAACAATACAATACATTTTAGATATCTGAATGTTCATTCGGCTTTACTATAAATGAAGTTTCACTTTAAGTGAATTATACTGTCAGTTTTGGGAATCTAAATAAATCTTGCTCTCTAAGAAATTTACAGACATTGATATTCCCTTACAGTTTAAAATATCCCTGTTTACAAAGATAAGGCAGATGGGTACCAGCAGATGGGCATCGTGAGGGGAAAAGGAGAGGTACCCACCTGTTACTGTGCATGTGCCCATGATCCCAGGTTTACTGAGGAGACGGTTCTATTTTTACATTTTTTGTTTCAATTCTGAAGGGGGATTATGAAGGATAAATCATAGTTAAAACATTTTTACTGTATTAGTATTTTTAGAACTTAAATTTATCCCAAATGTAAAATAATGCCTGTCTTCAACAACTTCTCACAGAACAAGAATTACAAAATCTTCAGGAATTTAAGAAAATTCTTGCTTTGAACAGTCTATGAGTAATTAAAACTATAGTGCATGTGAGTTTATCAGTAGTGAAGTAGGGACAGAAATGTTAAAAGTTTTTGCTGTGTACAGAGAAAATTACAAATCCAGTAATCTCAGACTGATACTCCAGAAAGTACATATTAGTTTAGAAGTAATGGTGTAGGTGAGAGAAAATTACAACTTCAAAGACCCACAGATACACAACTCAGCTGGATTTAAGAACATTTTAACGTAGACATATTTACATACCTTCATTTGATTAGTAGTAATCCCACTTTTTACTGTTACTGTTTATTTATTTTTTTGATTTTACCAAATTTTGTTTGATTTGAAGCAATTCACCTATCACTAGCATGCAATATATTTTGTGTGTCACCATTCTGTAGACATTGCCTTGTGATAGTCAAAATGGCTAACAAATCCATTCAGCAAATATGGACTAATTGCTAATTATGTGCAAACTATGTTTGAAAAAACAAAAGTTATGTTGGTAAATAACACCTTTGGGGTTTCAAATGAACCTGCAATTTAGTTAGAAAAAGAGCTATAAATGGGTAAAATTAATTAAAAATGAGAGATTCATATTGCATTTCAAGAGGAACATAAATAAACAAAATATGTGGCATGACAATAAACGGGATGGCCAAATAATGAGTTACTTAATAAACAACATATTCTCACATGAGTTTCCCCAGTGAATCAGTAAACTAGGAGTCACCTTATCTCAGTAGTAGCAAATATATGTCCCCTCACTTGGCCTCCTTGATTAATTGGGGGTGGCTTTCAGAAGTGTTATTTTCTTGAGCCAAAACCAGGTTTAGTTACAGTGATTACTCTGATTGGTTAGCACTGTGCCTATGAGTACAAGGAGGGAAGAGATAGTATTCACAGTATTATTTGCCAGCTCTCTCCTAGACCCCTCCTTCTTTTCATTCTCCATATGTTTTCAAGCTCCGTACACGGTCTTCCAAACATCTCAGCACTCTCTCATCCCTTACTTCGGCATTGTAATGCTCCCTGTTCTAGTCTCTCTGCTTCTAAACTCAGTAATGCATGCTGATAACTAAATTTTCTTTCTGAAATTTAAATATGAGCATGTCACCCCCTCCCCCTAAATTGAAACGGTTATAAAGTTTGAACTTCACTTATTTGGCAAATAAGAACATTCCTGATCTCACGACTTCACAAATATCTAGTCTCATGACAACCATCCTCACCTGTCTTGCCTGTTTCTCACTTTTCCCTTACGTAGTCCTAAGCTGAGTACTGCTCCTTGAACAGCCCCATTATTCATGACATATGTTTTCTCCTCTTCTTGAAATGCACTCCCTCACAAAGTTCACATGAGAATCTTCTCTTTTTCAAAATGTCAGTTCAAATAATTGCCTGTGAGGCCTTTCCCAACACCTTCTTTCAGGCAGTAGGTCCTTTCTTTTTGCTACCTATATATTTCTATTGTAATGTTTGCTTTTTGTGGCTCTCCCACAAGATTGTAAGGTCATGAGGAAAGGCTCATATATTCTTTCACTGGTGTCTTCCTAGGGCCGGAACATCACGATGGCCAGGGAATGTATTCAGTGAATGCTTCAGGAGAAGAAGAATAACTCAAGCTATGGTAGACAGTGGACGTGTTAGAGAAGACACAGATATCTGGAGGGCAGAGAGGAAGCTTCGGCAGAATCCTAGAGGGAACAGAGCAGAACTTCAGAGGCAGCAAAGGGGAGTACCAGGTGCGCTCCAGGGACAAAGGTCAAACTGTTCTGCCCACATGACAGACAGTTAATTGGGAAAGAAGAGTGCCTCGATGGATATGGTAGCTGGATCAGGTGGCTTTTGTCTAATAATTTTCTTTATTGGACACACTCAATCATTTGCAAACTAAGAATTCTTTAGCTATGAATCCATTTTCTAAGTTTGAGTGAAAATGTTTTTTATCAGTTTTCTGCAAATAAGACTATTATATTTTATAATTCAGAATGCACATGTACAAAGTTATGTTTTTAGTCTGTGTGTGTAGCATATGTTTCTTTCTTCTAAAAATCAAGTATTGCTCATAGGCAGAATCCATCTGTAAAAAAAAATACAGAAAACAACAACAACAAAGCTTTTATTTGGTTGTGTGATACTCACTTATCCCAGTTTGACTATGTTATGTCATGTGTGACTAATGTCAATGCATCCAGCCACCTGCCTTCTCCCCACCAGCCACACAAGCTGCAGTTAAATTGGAGTGAAGTACATTGACAGACAAAAATATTTTTGGATTCACTGCTCAAGTAAAGATTTGTTGAATCCATAGCAACCCAAGAAATACCTATATCTGTCTGGATTACTAAGGAGGCAAAATATGGATCAGGAGGCTTGAACCCCTGAAAAAGTATCCCCACACTGGGAACTGAAATGCAGATATTCCTTTCTTCCCAAACTGATTGCAAAGCAAAGACAAAAATCGGGAACAGACTGTCCATCAAGAAAGCAGCTGGAAAAATAAAAACAGTAAAATATGTAGTTGGCATGTTGCTTTTATATACTAGCCAAATCCCCAGAGGGAAAAATGCCATGTAGATTTCAGTCAATAAACAAATATCTGACAAGAGGTCAAATAAATCAATCCAGCCTGTTATAATATATCATATGCAGAGTAATGGGAATAGAATCATCATGATAACACCAGTAACAATGTGTTTGGTTTTAATTGGATTGTGTATCTGTCATCTGCTACCCTGAATCATACAGGAGTTTGGAAAATTTTTATTTGGTGTATGAAATGCTTTGAGCCCACAAAATCTGAATATGTGAGATTTCTATCTTCAGTTAAAACACCAGTGAAAGGGGCTTCCCTGGTGGCCCAGTGGTTGAGAGTCCGCGTGCCGATGCAGCGGACACGGGTTGGAAGATCCCACATGCCACGGAGCAGCTGGGCCCGTGAGCCATGGCCGCTGAGCCTGTGCGTCCGGAACCTGTGCTCCGCAATGGGAGAGGCCACAACAGTGAGAGGCCCGCATACCGCAAAAAAAAAAAAAAAAAAAAAAAAAAAACAGTGAAAAAAAGTAGAAGAAAACTGAAAACTGAAGTAAAACTAGACAATTCAAACAAAGTATACAATTAAATGTGAATGTCTTCATTATATAAATATCTGCGCATTATAATTTGGCATTTCTATTATCTTTTCTTTCCCCTTTGCCTACATGAAATAAAAGAAACCTATTCCTTTATCTAAGTTTCAGTCTCCCTTTCCATTTCTTGTCATTCAATGTGCAATTCATTCTTATGTTACCCAATGCAGACCTAGTCAAGCTTCAAACTCAGGATGCAAAGTGACAACTGCTTAAGTTATATTGCTGTACTGCACAACTACTAGCATACAAGGAAGAATACTTTGCTCTACCTATAAGCCCTCTTTAGAAGATTAAGTGGATTTCTGCAGGAACCACTCAGAGTTTTATTTCTCTCACCTAGCACAGTGCCTGAGTACCAGACACTCAATAAATATTTAATAAATGAACGTAACAGGAAAAAAGGAATCATTAAATACTTGAGTGCATACTTAGTGACAAGTAGTATAGCTTTATTTTATTCAAGTACCCATAAAAGTTTTTGATACTAGAAGTGTCATTGAGATAAATCACATATTTTCTCCTTTTATATCTCTGGGTTTAAAAATTTTACATGCTACGATGAATGTACTAAAGGATGTGGAGGTGGCACTTTTTAACACTAATTATGATGTCATTTTCAAAGGTAAATTTTTGTTCTCTTTCTTTCAGTATACGTGTATGAAATATATCCCTTGATTTTTGTTAATATTCACCAATTGGAAAGTTAGAAAAAGTATTTATGAATTAATTAATTTGTATCTATTATTTGCCTCAAAATAATAATAGATAATTTGTATCTATTATTTGCCTCAAAATGGAAGATTTCTTCATTTCATGAAAATGCTCCAGCCTCCAAGTGCTAGGATGGACAAGGAGGTCTCTAATTAGGGACCTGAGTCAGAGCCTAGGAAGACTAGGGTATTCCACCCCAAACCCTCCTGCTCCATGGTGAAAAGCATGTAAAATAACTTTGTTACCTCTCTCCTCAGCCAGGAAATATGCATGACTTCTGTGAACACCTGTTTAACTCAACCTGCTACACTGAACATTGTAAATAACCAAAATGTGGTTTCTTTACTTTCTTGCAGGAAACAGTATCTTACTCTTCCAGTGTTCAGTCACATTTAATAAAGATGAATCTTTCCAACAATTCAACACCCTCAGCTCTTTTAAAAACAAGGAGGCCGGGGCTTCCCTGGTGGCGCAGTGGTTGAGAGTCCGCCTGCCGATGCAAGGGACACGGGTTTCTGCCCCGGTCCGGGAAGATCCCGCATGACGCGGAGCGGCTGGGCCCGTGAGCCATGGCCGCTGAGCCTGCGCGCCCGGAGCCTGTGCTCCGCAACAGAAGAGGCCACAACAGTGAGAGGCCCGCGTACCGCAAAAAAAAAACCCAAAAAACCCCAAAAAACAAGGAGGCCGACTTTTCGGAGATATTTTTTAAATTTACAAACCGTGGTGTTCTTTCCATTAGTGATAGAAAAGAGTATTGCTTGCCAATCAGACATCAAAGGCTCCCCTCCTAGGTTGAGGCTTCAGGAATGGGGGTGCAATTATTGTTGAAAGGGAAACGGATTATTTAAGATCAGCTGCTTCAGTGCCCTGATACTGTGACAGGGTCTGCAGGTGTACAGAGTTTGCCTATTGATACAAATTGAATCTGAAAATAGCAATTTATTCACCAAATCAAGCCAATCACTGCAATGCAGTTTTCTCTTTCGGCTCTTATTTCCAACCAACCACTCTTAACGAATTTGCAACTTCTGTTTTACAGTGAATATTTCTGTTTTAGGAAGGGGATTGGGCGAGCTCTCATGGAAAGCCTTTCTTTTAGCCTTTTTAACTTTGAGGCTTTATTTTAGAAGACAGTTTGTTTATAGTTGTACTACTTAATCTAGGCAAAAATGATCAACACCTGTTCCAAATTGGTACTCCCCTCCCACACTCCTTTTTCTCTTCTCCACCAACTGCCATTTGCCTTCCATTACCCATAAAAAAGTAATCACATTAGCATCCTTTGTAACACAATTTCAAAACTTCAAAGGCACGCCAGAAATTCTAGAGTAAACTGCATCTTCTATATGCCAACATAATCAACTTCCAGGAAATGAGAAAGAACATAAAATAAAGACATATTTGAAGTGAATCTTTTGATTCTAACAGTTACTTCAAGTGACACCTAACAGCCAAGTCAAGAATTTGAAACAAGTAAATGAAAGATAGTTTACCTGAAGTGAAGCAAACAGACCAAAGAACTCTCAATTTGGATCAAAAACTGGACAACTAAAAGGACCCTCTCAAAGATCTGAATCAACACACATCCCTGGCATTTTGCCAGGCTTTCCAAAGCTCCTGGATGGAGAAAGATCCACAGTGGCTAAGTACAGGTTGTTGTCATGGCTACAAGCAACCAACAGAAAAAGAAAGTAGCTTAAGAAAAAGGCAGTTGGGAAACACTTAAAAGAAAAACAGGCTGGACTGAAACAAATGCATACTTAAGTGAAATTTTTAGGCAAAGACTATATTCTTTATACAGACTCAAAGAATATAAACAAAGAAAATAAATTATATCAATAACAGACCAGACTATATTTTAAGGATATCCCATTTTATGAGGGTTTCTATCTGGAGGAGAAAAAGGGAAAAAAAAAAAAAAAAAAGCAAGAGGAAGATAAGGAGGAAGAGAAGTGATAGGGATAACAGTAGCTCTTGTTGCCAAAATTGTTTTCTTGGCCCTTCAGAAAAACAAAACCTTCATGCAACTATCAGTCCATGTACTACTCTAAATTCTTTATCAGGAAGCCAACCAAATGAGAAATTTGTATTTTACCTTCAAATCAGTGTATTTTAATGTAAATGGATGATGGGAAAACATTGAACCTTTTAGATCAAATTATATAGAACTTTAATAGTCTGGTGAAAACTTTAGCAAAGATTGACCAAAACCAGATGATTAACTATTAAAGAGCAAAAGTTTCTGTTAGAATAAGCTAACTCCCACCGTACTCAATGGCCATTGGTCATAATTTCCATGTTTAGGAGTGCAACACTCTATGGGCAACAGTGCACTGGAGCTGTTAAAACCTGTTAAATTTTCAGGAATTTTGTGATCCAGTTACTAAACACAGTCATTGTTAAAAATTAATATATAAGAACTTATGATTTAGTAAATTATATTAAAATCATTGCTTTACCAACTTTTACTCTTGTCAATGATCTCGAAGTTGTTCCATCTATTGTAAGTGTATGGTACAGATAGTATGTAATGCACCGTATGTGCATCCCTTTTCAACTCCATGCTCTGTGATATCATGTTGGTAGCTTGAAGGACTCACACCATAGAAATTACCAAATACACAGTGCTTGATTTAGTGATTTGTTGATTATCTAAACTTGAGAGTGATGGAGAAAATACTAATACAGAATAAACTTAAACTGTGTCATATCTGTAGCCATTACTTGCACATAGTAGAAGAAGATGATGAAATGCTCTTCCAACATTTGAAAACTACTACCTGATTAAACAAATAAGTGCTTACATTGTTGATGAATGAATGAAGTTCTGAAATATGTCTTACTTCTCTTTTACTTCTGTTTTGCCTATTAACATAAATGAAAATATCAGAAGATTCATGTCAGAAGTATACTCATTTGTCATTTGCCAGTTAAATGAAAATATTCTGTAAGAATCATTTGGTTATGTGAAATTTAGCATGAAATATGTTATTGTAAATTGTGAGCTATTCATTCTTTATATCAGTAAAATATGTAATAAACGTGTGTCTGTGTGAGTATGTTTGTGTGTACACATGCTAGGGAAGAAGTTATTGTTTACTATGGTACTGTATTCTAACTTTCTCTTCTAAATGGACATGTAAAAATTGTTTAGTATGTTTTATCTTAACTCTTCTGTTGAAAGCCAAGCCATCTGTTATAGGACACTACTAGAACACTGGACAAATGTAATGAAAAATGAAAACTAAGTCATTTCAAGTATAATTCATGAGATGACCAAGAAAATCTAATATGAATGTTTCCTTACTCTTCATTAAGTATTCAAAAATCTCTATTTCTATTGAGGGAAGCCCCTTTGTTTCATTTTTCTCTCCAGACCGCAGGAACACATTCAAAAGTACATAATTATGATCTTGCCATTGGCATCAAAAATTAAAATATTCTCTTTGGAAAAAAATCACGTCAGAGCATGAAATTAATATTGATTTACTTAATTTCCACTTGTTGCATTCCACTATGTGCTAAGTTAAAAGCAATCCCATTTTTGAAACAGTAGACTGAATATTACTAGGGGAAGGTGGGAAGGAGTGGTTACAAAGGCTTGAGGGAACTTTTGTTGATGTTTGAGATGTCCACTAGTTTGATTGTGGTAATGGTTTCTCAGGTATACCCACATTTCAAAACTTACCAAGTTACTTTTTTTTTTTTTTTTTTTTGCAGTATGCGGGCCTCTCACTGTTGTGGCCTCCCCCGTTGCGGAGCACAGGCTCCGGATGCGCAGGCTCAGCAGCCATGGCTCACGGGCCCAGCTGCTCCGCGGCATGTGGGATCTTCCCGGACAGGGGCATGAACCCGTGTCCCCTGCATCGGCAGGCGGACTCAACCACTGTGCCACCAGGGAAGGCCCACAAGTTACATTTTAAACATGCACATCTTATTCCCTGTCAGTCTTACCTCAATAAATCCATTTTGAATGTTTCTAAAAGATAGGTTAAAGAATATGTATATGTGCTTTTACTACATCTATTTATATATAATACTATAATATAATATAATGCTATAATATTATATAATACTATGTAATACTATAGTATTATACTATATAGCATTAGTGTTACCACTGTGTAGCTGATTTTGTGCCTATGTTTTATCTTTTGTGCTATGTTCTTTTAAAAAAGTAACAAATGACTGTGCATGTGTATCAGCTACAAGGTGCTGGGATTGAGGCTTTCAATTAACACTGCAGGCATCACACCTCTTGGTGTTCAGCTGTAGCGGCATTCTAGTCATCCTACTAATAGAAGAGACAAAGAGGAAGGTAATGCTGTGCCTCTTTGTCAGGACAAACCCTCCCGCAGCGTTATTAATCTTCAAGAAAGTTCCCCACCAGCTACTTTCCTGAAAATCCCGACAACAAAGCTGCCCTCGGGAATTGACCACAAGCCCAAGGAATACCTAGGACTCCTAGAATGTATGTATGCCAATCTCCAGCTTCAGACCCAGCTTGCCCAACCACAGATGGCTATTTTGGAAAATTTAAAAGCATCCATGACACAACTGTCTCCTGGGAGAGAAAGCAAGAACTCTTCTCTCCCAGCCTTATCTCGTAATCTGTTGTTAAATCACCTCTCCAATTCAGTAAATGAATTGTGGAAAAATTAAAAAAAAGTAACAAACATTTTATGATAAACAGTTATTATGTATTTTAAAGTAAGAAAAACACTATATACATAGAATGAATTCTTTTTTTTTTTTTTTACACAGCAATACCTATTTATTTACATATTATCTATAGTTGCCTTTGCACTAGAACAGAACTGAGTAGTTGAGACAGATTATTTCACCTGCAAAGCCTGACATATTTACTATCTGGCTTTTTACAGAAAATGTTTGTCATCCTATGAGCTAGATCAAGAAATAGTATACTATCAGCATTAAAAAAAACCTCCCTTGTCCCCTCTCCCAGTTATAACACCGTCCCTAACCACTTTCCTGACTTCTAACACCATAAGTTACCTTTGTCTTCTTAAAAATCTCTATAGAAATGGAATTGTACATTTTTTTTTGTAACTGGCTTCTTTCATTCAATATCATATTTATAAGATTCTTCCATGTTGCCACAGGTAGAAGAACTTCATTTTCATTTCTGTAGATTATTCATAGAATGTGTACCTGAAGCAAAATGATGAAGCAGGTGAATTTGTTCTTGATACCCACTCCCATCTTTCCTTCAATTACATGTGTTCTTTTTTTGTTTTGTTTTCATTTCCACTCCCAGATAATTTCCATTTTTCTCCCCTCCCCCAACCAGTCCCTCAATCCTCTCCCAGTACTTCCGAGCACTGCTAAGGATTAATGTGCTAGCTGGTTGCATTTCAATAAGCAAAACATATTCATTCTATACATAGAATGAATTCATTTTTAAAGTGAGAAACTTAGAGAAAAAAGATAAAGATGTTTAACTATTAAAGTTAGTTAACCTAAGACTTATGAGACTACAAATTTTAAACTTTCCTTTCTTGTACTTTCATTCTTAATATGTTTTTCTTCTATATATTTTAATAATACCTGTTACTTCTCTACATTGAAAAATATGTCATTTTAATACCTATTTACAGTACACACACACTGACACCTTAGAATAAATGACACCTTAATTTTGATGGATTACCTATAAATTTAAATAAGGGCTAGACAAATTTTGACATCTTCGAAGAGTTTTATTCTTTCTTAACTTAAAGTTTGACTATTAGAGTTGAATTAATCAGAAAGATAATTCTGGCAAAATTATGTTGGTCTGAAATAAAATTACCTTCTAAAAATAGCTTATATGAATTCTGTAATTTTAAACAAGTCTGTTAATATATTTTTTATCAATTTCTTGATTTATTCAATAAATATTTTGACTTAAACACTGATTATGCAAAAATGAATGAAAAAGTGATCTGCTGTCATGGAACTCATAATATCAAGGCAAGACAGATGAAATTATAATTTTGATAAAATACTTTAAAAACTGTTGGAATTTTTTCTTATCAGGAAAGGAGAGCAGAAAGAGAGGAGAATATATCTTCCTCCAATTTGTCCTGAGATGAAATTTATATGTAAAAAGCTGTGCAAAGTTAGAATCATGAGAAAAATATAATGGCTTCTTAAAAACAATGTTAACACTGTCTTTTGTAAATTTTCACTCCTTCTAATTATGTAATTCTTGAAAATATCCTATGTAGACTCTCGTGGAGACCTGTCCTCAACCATAAAAAATTATCTACCTTTTTCAATATCTGCTATCTTTCCACCCCTTCTAAAAAGTGCTTCAGTGGTTAACCTCTTCATTCAAAAGCTAATATATCCCTATGTTCCCCACAAAGCAACTTCCTTTACTGGCATAATTCCCCGCCTGTGTTTTAAGAGCCTTGACTACGTTGTTTTGCGTTTTAGTTTGCAATGTGCTTTTGAATGATCAATATGCATTATGGAACCATGCTTACTCATTGTTTTTTTCCAACCAGAAAAACACATTGCAATTCTGGTGAGAACATTTAAACATAAATAATACTACTCACCTAGTGTAACCTCTCATTACTCTCCATTTTTCAACTCCCAAACTCAAAGATTTCAGTTTGGTTTTCTATAATTATTTTTTCATTCTTTCCAGGTAACTTTCTCAGTTTAATAAATAATATTTGGAATCCCTTTATCTTCCTGTCAAAATCATTGTAAAAATAAACAGAGGGGGCTTCCCTGGTGGCACAGTGGTTGAGAGTCCGCCTGCCGATGCAGGGAACACGGGTTCGTGCCCCGGTCCGGAAAGACCCCACATGCCGCGGAGCGGCTGGGCCTGTGAGCCATGACCGCTGAGCCTGCGCGCCCGGAGCCTGTGCTTCGCAACGGGAGAGGCCACAACAGTGAGAGACCCGCGTACCAAAAAAAAAAAAAAAAATGAACAGAGGCCTTGGGACACTCACAACTTCACAATTTTTGAGCCAGCCACTTTTCTTGCTGGCTTAGTGAGCCCATTACAGAAAAAGACTGCATGTTGTCTTGCATGAGTAGAAGAAGAAATGTCCCAGGTGTACCCTGCATTGGACCTATAGCTTTAGACCAATAACAAAAAAACATCTTCCATGAGCACAAATAAGCAAAGTGGAAGACAGTAAATTGTTCCCGTAATTCGGACTGCTTAGAAGAGCCTCTAAGACCCAGCACTCTTTCACAGAGTAGGTAATTTCAACTGAGATTGAGTATACTTCTGCCAGAATCCAGGTGCCTTCTGCCTGAAATACTCTTTATGAAAAGATTAGTTTGCTCTTCATACCTCCTTAGAGCCTGTACCCTGCAGGTTGAGGGTCTCTCCCTCCATATGTTAAAGTTTACCTCCACTCTTCTCCCGTTGCTAATTAAGGGTGTTGTCTGACGACTTAGGAAGAAAAATTCCAATTTTTTTACAACACAATCAAAAGTAGCAGATATAAGAAAATCTAATACATCCACAACTCCTAAAGTAAGTTTATTTATTTAGTATTTAAACAAGTCACTCACAGTAATCTATTCAAACTACTAGTAACACTGATACAGGAAACTTAGACTAACTAGCCCTAAAATTACATGTTATGTTTTCAAAGTTGACATTTTGAGAGTAAAATAAAGAAAAAGAATTACTGCTTCACACTGACTTTGTATTCAAAGCATAAATGAGTGAAAAAATCGAACCATTTATAAAGCTTTGAGAGAGCTGTAATGTTGCCTCTTTATTTATGTTTTTTTGTTCAGCCATAACCTACTTTGAAAGCAGGTGTTAAGAAAAGAACCAATAATGAAAACACAGTGTAATCTAAAGCTGGAAACATCCATATTTTTTGTAATGAGCAAACAGATAAAAAACAATTTATTTCAAAAAATTAAAATATATGTATATATAATGAAGTTAAAAATTATCCATATTTTCTGCAGCTTACAATAATAATTTCTTCCAGAACTTTTAACTCTTTTCTTACCTGTAAAATCCAATTCAAGTAACACATGTACCCTCCAAAATACCTTGTTATTCTATGTTTAAAATATAATTTTATAAGATATTGCATTTTTCATTGTTTGAGTATTTATAGATCCCTTTTCCATTATTTATGTCTGAAATATTTGCCTTGCTAGGGTACTTTATGGAGAATTAACAATATTTGTATTGTTTTTGATTTATTATTACAGAGTTAAGAGAAGCTACCTTTGGAAACTACTATTTTCAAAGAGACAGAGCCCTTCTGGTCTTACTAAGACTTCATATGATTTTGTAGAAATTTGCCAATGAAAAATAGAGGAAAAAATAATTTCAAAACAAATGTTCACAAAAGTTTTAATAAGAGGAACAATTCTACAGAGAGCACAGGTGCACTTGTACTGGCAAGAATTTTGCAATTAGCCATTGGGCTTCCAGTGGAAGCTGTTAGAAAAGCCAGCAATCATAAACTGTAGATGCGAAGGCAATTGCTAAATGTTTTTTTTTTAAATTAAAATTTCAGCTTTAATAAGAAAAATTTAAGAAGTAAATATTTTCAATTTAGAGAAGTATAACATTGTTTGTATTTATGCAAAAATTCTGTTGATATTAAAAAAGAAAATGGTCTCCTTTGTCCTAAGGTTTATACCTAAAACCAGAATGTTATTACATGTTATTGACACAGTTTGAATGAGACTCATTATAAGACTATTTGGACAAATTTCTGTGCTATTTTTTAGTTTGAGTTAAAAATAAACTGTGAAAGCATGAGTACCATTAGCTATATTGTATAAAGGGCACAAAATTTAAGAAGATAGTTTTTAATACATATATGAGGATTGATGCTGTTCCAGGCAAGTTGCTGAGTAACAATTTGAAGAGCTTGCCTCCTAAGTACAGCAATCTGTTTTGAAGCAATGTTTTGAAGCAGTAAGTATCAGTTATTAGTTGTAGACCTATCAGAATGTTTTTTATAGTTTGCAAAATCTGAGTCCCTGAATTCTAGCATTGACTCATGTTTTTAGTCTGTTTGCTAAGTTTCCTTCTAAATTGTTAAAAAAAAAATTACATAGGTCTGAGGAAACCCTTGGAATACAAGCTGGGCACCCTACCCTGAATTTTGGTCCACATTTTTTTTTTTTTTTTGCCATTCCTTCAACATAAATGTACAAGTAAGGAGGCTATAATAGTCACCTTCATACCAATGAGAATTAGAATTTCTCTCTTTCTTTCTGTTGTGATTATTTATTATAAAATAGTACATCTATCTTTTTATTGGATTTTGAAGCAGGATAATGATATATTTTCTACGTTAGAGTTGTGGGTGACTGCAATGAAAAGTTAATGTTCATATATATGATAGCACCAGGTAAGCAATGAAAAGGTAATAATGAAGGGGGATGAAAGGAACTAACCCAATGTTCAGGAAGTGTTTTTTCAAAGATACAGAGGGGCTGAGTTCATCTGTCACAGATGAGACACAAAGGACTGAAGGAAAAAAAAATGGAACAATAATAGGAAAAATTGCTGTTATCCAATCTCTGGGAAGACAGATGTTGGAACGGTGTGCTAATGAAGGTATGTTGATTTAAAGAATGTCTTTCTGCCTGGAACAAGGGTGTGAAGCCATGATAATCAGTGCTGTGACAGGTGTCTTATGATCTTTAAAGGAGGACAAGAGAATTTTGAAAATTCTACCCTTCACAAATGCTATATTCACATCACTGAGTCACTGGTCCCTGGAACTGCCTACCTCTCTGATATCTGTGATATGAAATTATTAAATGTCTTTATTGCTTAAGGAATATTTGATTGAGTCTTCTTATACTGGAAATCATTCCCAGTCTGTGAAGCAAGACATTCAGTATCTTTTGACACTTAATGTGCATTTCAATTCAGTGTTGATAAAATAATAAATGAGACATCTATTTACTGAAGACAGCAAGGATTAGAAAGAAATTCAGACTCAAATTATTTTATAAGAAAATCACTGTTACAACTTACAAACTTGAAAAAGATGGTGTGAGTCCGGGGAGGGGTCTGGACCTGCCGAAGAGGCAAGAGACTTTTACGTCCCTCTTTGTTTCCTGGTGCACGAGGAGAGGGGATTAAGAGCGCTGCTTGAGAGGGCTCCAGGGACGGGCGCGAGCCGCGGCTAAGAGTGCGGAGCCCAGAGACGGACATGGGACGCTGAGGCCGCTGCTGCCGCAGCCAGGAGGCCTGTGTGCGAACACAGGTCACTAGCCACACGCCCTTCCGGGGAGCCTGTGCAGCCCGCCACTGCCAGGGTCCCGGGATCCGGGGACGGCTCCCCCGGGAGAGCGCTCGGCTTGCCTCAGGCTGCACCGTCACGCCGGCCTCTGCCGCTGCAGGCCCGCCCCGCACTCCGTGACCCTCCCTACCCCCCGGCCTGGGTGAGCCAGAGCCTCCGAATCAGCGGCTCCTTTAACCCCGTCCTGTCTGAGCAAAGAACAGACGCCCTCCGGCGACCTACACGCACAGGCGGGGCCAAATCTAAAGCTGAGCCACTGGGAACTGTGAGAACAAAGAAGAGAAAGGGAAATCTCTCCCAGCAGCCTCAGAAGCAGCGGATTAAAGCTCCACAATCAACTTGATGTACACTGCATCTGTGGAATACTTGAATAGACAACGAATCATCCCAAATTAAGGAGCCCTGTGGATGAAAGGCTCTTGGTGCTGCAGCCAGGAGTCAGTGCTGTGCCTCTGAGGTGGGAGAGCCAACTTCAGGACACTGGTCCACAAGAGGCCTCCCAGCTGCACATAATATCAAAAGCAAAAATCTCGGAGAGATCTCCATCTCAACGCCAGCACCCAGCTTCACTCAACGACCAGCAAGCTACAGTGCTGGACATCCTATGCCAAACAACTAGCAAGACAGGAACACAACCCCACCCATTAGCAGAGAGGCTGCCCAAAATCATAATAAGTCTACAGACACCCCAAAACACACCACCAGACGTGGACCTGCCCACCAGAAAGACAAGATCCAGCCTCATCCACCAGAACACAGGCACTAGTACCCTCCACCAGGAAGCCTACACAACCCACTGAACCAACCTTAGCCACTGGGGACAGACACAAAAAACAACAGGAACTACGAACCTTCAGCCTGCAAAAAAGGAGACCCCAAACACAGTAAGATAAGCAAAATGAAAAGACAGAAAAACACACAGCAGATGAAGGAGCAAGATAAAAACCCACCAGACCTAACAAATGAAGAGGAAATAGGCAGTCTACCTGAAAAAGAATTCAGAATAATGATAGTAAGGTTGATCCGAAATCTTGGAGATAGAATGGACAATAGAATGGACAAATTGCAAGAATCAGTTAACAAGGACCTAGAAGAACTAAAGATGAAACAAGCAACGATGAACAACACAATAAATGAAATTAAAAGTACTCTAGATGGGATCAATAGCAGAATAACTGAGGCAGAAGAACGGATAAGTGACCTGGAAGATAAAATAGTGAAAAAGATGGTGTTTTATTTTAATTTTCATAAATAAAATAGACAGCAATATACTCATACATTTTATACTATTTGAACTGTGAATAATAGCATACATATATAATAATCTAAGGCCAGTTCATTACATTTTCAATACACTCATCCTGCCTATGACATTCATACCAAAATCTTCATTATTGGTGAAGTGGGATTTTACTAATGATCTTCCAGCTTGTTTTGTTAAAGCAAAACAAAAACATAAACCAATGGACACTGTAAAATACATATTTGTGCTCTACCTGTGCCATCCTGGGCCCAGGAAACTACATGGTGGAACCAACTCTGAAGGAATAAATATAGTAAATATTTTTTTTTTCTGAAAAATATACTGTGACATTGCTTAGGTCTAAAGTTTTCATGCTAGATTGTTCTTCCATTTCTTAAAATTTTATCTGTTCAAAACAATTTAAACTATTCAAAGTATAATTTAATGCACATAAGTTCAGAGATATCTCACTGCTGAAAGTTTAGTCTATTTGTTTTACTACCTTAGTCAATCCTAGAATAATATTTCATTCCTACAGAAAAGAATTGCATGATTACATAATGAATATAGTGGTCTTGAAATATTGTGCTCTGTTTGTTGTGTGTACACGGATACACATATGCATATATGTATATTCATGTATCTGTACATGCATACCTTGTTATTACATAATGCTTAAAGAGAGGAAAATGCAGGTTCAATGATTATAAAATAATTGTTAATTTCTTCATGACATTTTTGAAGTTCAAAGCTGAAACATTTGCTCAGTTGTTTCACAATTAGATTTCACACCAGAGGTATGCCACCGGATACAGTGGCAGGCAGGTATGTACAGTCCAAATTGTGCAAGTCACGTAGAGGGCATGTGTCTCTTTCCAAAATGTCCTATCAAGGTTTATTCTTATATGGATGTGCTAGACATAACATTTACTTGTGTGTATATATATATATATATATATATATATACACATTGTACATTAATAGATATAATCCCCACTTCAATTCTTCTATTGTATTTACTCAGAATTCCCATAATGGCTGAATTATGTTCATAGAGTTAATACACAGTTTCTAACTTCTTAAGCAAACACCTGCAGCTGTTCATTATAACATTATGCTTCTCTTAACTTTTGAACCTTTTAAAACTAAACTCAGAAATTGGACTTCAATAAAAACGAAGACTGCTTCAAGTACATAAATATGCAAGATATAATTATATGATTTAAACTATATGTTAAAATTATATTATGAAAATTAAATTATATATTAATTTTTGATTTGTTAGGGAAAAAAATAGATGGTAATTATGAGAAGGCACCTAAGGTACATTTGAACATGAATTAATTAACTTTGCTTGGAATCAAGAAATCTCCCCACCAAATTTGTCTTCACAACAATCTCAAAAAACTGAAGAGGAAAAAATATATCAGAGCAAACATATCACTACTTCCACAGCACTACTTACAGCCAGGTTACCAAGGATGAGAACTGTTGTCCTATCTGTGCGTAAAATAATACAAATATTTAGAAATTTAGCACATAATCCAACATTTGTTCTTGGTTGGTTTTCTCATCTGCTTAAAATTATCTGATCACACTCTGATTTTAACCTTGAAAACTTATAGACATAAATCATTAAAACTGTTCCAAACAATAAAATGTTAAAATATGACAAAAAAGAACAACTCTTATATATTTTCAAAGCTCTGATAGATTTTCTCTTTTCAAAGTGATTAGTCATGCTGTTGTCGGAAATTGGAACAGCACAGGAGCATTTTAGGAGAGTCACTGTCTGTTCTAAATCTAAAAAGGAAAAACATGAAATGCCACATCTCATAATAAACAAAATGTATTCAGACACAACTGTAAGGAGGAATATTTTGTAGGGGAATGCGTGTGCCTTTCACAAAAATGTTGTAGGTACTGTGAGATTGGTTTTGCCCCACTGTTTCATGTTTTATCTGTATTTATAAGCTAAAGTACAATTCCCCAAATCAAGTTTCCAGCCATTCAAATCTCTATTCCTACATAAAGCTGTAAACCCACTAACCTCTCAGCCTTTTGATAAGTCAACACTGTAATCAATAGCATGCTGCCTTTAGGTCTCGGGGCATCCTTTGATTAATACAAGCTTTCCAAGAGAAACATACGAAAATCATATCACTGCAACTGCATCAGACTGTCATGAAACTTTGGGAAACTGAGACATTCAAGGGAAATGTGAAAATGAACAGTAGTAGATAAATGTCAATTTCAGAGGTTTGGACATTTTGTTATATTTAAATTAAAGGTGATATTATTTTGGTTCCTTCCTGCTCTAAACATGCTGGTTTTCTCTTTTAGGAGATTCTGATAAAATATGTGATCATCCCTTGCCAACATTTTCGATTCCTCTTCTGTGCAGACAGCGGGGTTTATATGATAAAATTTTAATGACCATGGACCTGCATAGCAAGCTAGGCACTGGCACATGTTCAATAAGGCTATGCATTTGTTAAGACTGGCATTGGGTGGAATTCTCTAAGTGGAAACCATCATGGCTTGAAAAGCAGGCTTAGTAGTCATAGAAGCTGCTCCGGAGAAAGCATCATTATCATGCAGCAGTCGTGGGATGAAATGGGGATTTATGAATCACTGCCAAGGAAACTAAATTACGGGCTGTAAATTAAAACTGGGGTTTAACATATACCTGACACTAGGCTGGAGGATCTAGTTTTCAGATTACCCCACAGACTTAGTTAAAAGCAGCTTTAGAGTACCCCTCAATCCCTGATACATTCCCTTCATCTTTCCACAAAATCCTACACTATTTTCTGGTTACAGTGTCATAAGGGGGAAAAGTCTAAATCAACTCAGGAGAGGTTTTGGATTTCTTTTTAACTTCTTTTCAACTCCAGGTTAAGTAGTGTTGGAACTGGGGGAAAAATGCTCACTTTATTAATGTTAAATCATGAAGTTATGGTACTTGCTTGGTTTGCACAGAAATGGTTTTGGGGCTTGGCTTCTTGATTCATATATGTATCCTCAACCCTGAGCCTGGGTATATTTACACTTTCTGTAGGTTTACTGTAGCTATTCTATGAACAGATAGAAAAATCCACTATACATTTTAGATTTTAAAAATGTTATTTAAAGATTTGTTGTTGTTCTTCATAACTATGGCCATCTTTATGAACTCTTATGATCCCAAGTATAAACACAAAATCTGAAGGCTTGATTCCAAATCTGTATGTACCATCTTACAGAAATGATCAGGTGTCTGTTGAGTACACAATGCTATTCTTGTTTTGTTGTATAAATCTGATACTAGGAGAGTTCTTTCTGTGAGAACTATATTGCAGCTTTCACATGACAGAAATATTTTGAAAGTTCTCCTCTGGCACCAAGCACACTGTCACAGAGCATAGAAATGAGAGATGGAAACTCTCAGATAGGTCATGGTTCAGGACTGTTCCATTTCATAAATGAAAATTTATTACTGCTATTCTTCAGTATCTTAGAAAGATAAAATTAACTGAATCTTCTTCTAGTAAAAACGACCAGTTTGAGAATGTAGGGGCAGAGTTTATTTACCCCCATAAACCTTAAGTCTTGGCCAATGGAGAAATGTCTTTCTGAGAAATAAGAATATCAGAATATTGGCATACAGAGTGATTTTTTGGTAATAAAAATAGTGAAAAGGTTACTGTAATGGAAATGAAAAGACTGTGGTAGTGAGAGGGCTGGAGGAAAGACTTTAAATATTAGAATATTGTTGTGAGATAGTACAGTAAGGAAAAGAATTCCCAGCAGCTTAACATTAAGGTATAAATAACAGTTCATATGGAAATGATGAAAACAACTGTTAAACAGAAATCACACATGCTTTAAAATAAGTTACAAAAATTCCACTTGAAATCAAGAACTCACTTAGAATCCAAGGAAATCACCTCTGATAATGGCTGCCAGTATAAGAAATTGTTTGAGGTTTTATATTATAAAATGAAATAAATTTTAATTTAAGATGAACGTTTTTGGAGCAAAAATATTATAACAGTGATTACATTATGAAAAGACACATACCTCAAACATTTTCCAGATATATTTTAAGATCACTGTAGATCTGAGAGAGTATGAATAAAATGATTGTAAACATAATTACTGTAGATAAGTATAGTAATTTAAATGCACATGCATATGTTTAGGATTTTAGAAAACTGCAATCAGGTGTGATGTTTATAGTATTAAATTTTAAAGATAATTGATCATAAGGTAATAACATAGTAGATTGCCTTAACAAACATACACATGCCCCAAATCTAAGTTAATTAAATTTGAACCAAACTGTATCCAATTTCCTGATGAAATTACAAATCTAATACTTAAAAACACCTAGTCAAATAATCTACTCTTTCCCATGATAGTAAAGCACTTAAACAATAATAATCCATTAATAAGACTTTTTTTTTTTTTTTTTTTTTGCTGTACAGGGGCCTCTCACTGCTGTGACCTCTCCCGTCGCGGAGCACAGGCTCTGGACGCGCAGGCTCAGAGGCCATGGCTCACGGGCCCAGCCGCTCCGTGGCATGCGGGACGAACCCGTGTCCCCTGCATCGGCAGGCGGACTCTCAACCACTGCGCCAACAGAGAAGTCCCATTAATATGACTTTTTATAAAAATAAACATTGAGATCATATTGAAAACCTGGAAATATGTTTTTCAATAACCAATGGCTTATGAAATTTTTAATCTAAGTAAAAACAGTGGGAGCAGGGAAGAGTGTTGCCAGGAAGAAATACTTAATACATTTTGCTGCTAAAAGGTTAGTATTTTGGGGAAACAATATAGATTCATCTATGCAAATAAAAAATTTACAGTTTGAATAAATAATTAACTACCAAAGACATAAAAATACTTATTTTTATTTCAGAAGGAAAACTCTACTCCTCCAAGACTTAAAAAATTAAGTATCCTATATTCACTTTGAATATTTTTCTCCATTATAATTGTTAATTTTGAATGAGGTATGAAACATTGATAGATATATTTTAAATTAAAATGAGAATTCGTCAGTATATCTTATATATGCAAATGCACGGCTCCAAATGAACATGCTAATGTTTGGGGCATATCAGGCAGAGTAGGCATTTTGTTTGTTTGTTTTGCCTTCCCAGGATCACTTTCCCCTTCAAGGAGTCCCCCTCCCCAACAGTCAGTCCAAGAATGTCAGATAGAGCTGACCACAAACACATCCCTACCTGCTCAAAGTTTGGACAAATGACACAGGTCTGGCCATTCACAATATTTGATCTACTAATCACACTGACTAGTTAAGCCTAGAGCATTTGATTTGAGCCACGGTAATGAAATTCTCTTTCTGGACTCTTTCTAAAACAGCAAAGATAGAATAACTAACACTTAGGAAATGTTAAGTAAGTGTACGGCCTTCTAGACACTGCCTGTAATAGCTAATGTAATCCTCCTGATAACCTCACATTTTTTTTTTTTTAGGTGAAGAAGAAAAGAATAGCTTTATTGCTTTGCCAGGCAAAGGGGGCCACAGCAGGCTAATGCTCTCAAAATTATGTGTCTTACCTTGGAGGGAGTAGTGAGAAGTTTTATAGTAATCGTTCAAAGAGGGTGTGTTAGGCTCGTGAACATTCTTCTGATTGGTTGGTGGGGAGGTAAGTGGGAGGTTGGTGGCATCATCAACCTTCTGGTTCCAACCGGTCTGGGGTGATAACCTCCCTTTTAATGATCAGGTAGGGAGTAGAGGTGGCCAAGGAACACTTAGTGAAAAGAGCCTTACTAGAAAGAAAGCCTCAATGGAGCAGAGTTGATCTAGAGATGGGAAATAAAAGAAAAGCCCAGGTACTGACAACATTATTCGAGCAACAAGACATAGCTGACACTCAAGTCAATGCAACCAATGCCTGAACTTTTCAATACTATCAGCCAATATTTTCCCTTTTATGTTTAAAAACAGTTGGTACAGTTGGATACTGTTTCTTAGAGTGAAAAATATCTTGATGAAAAAAGTAGGATAATGTATTACTTTTGAATTTTTATTTCATTTAATTATTATATTTATATTTCCTTTAATGTTCTATATGCAATTCAGTAGACATACAATGTCTAGATAGATGATAGATAGATATTATAGGTAGATAGACAGATAGATAGATAGGAAGAAAGAGTGATTGAGAGAGGAGACTTAGAACTTTAATCTCAAATGAAGAGGAGTTTGCTTACTGGAAAGACAGAAATGAAAGGTCTTTGTTTTCTCTCCCTGCCTCTTCACTAACTTTTCCAAGACTGGATTGTTATAAGAATCTATGAAACAGGTACCATAATAACGTGGCAGAAATAAATGCTCACAAACAATTGCATTTGCTCCCATATGTGTTCAACCCCCGGCATTACACAAGGTCATGTGACTATTTCTGGCCACTGAACTGTGATCTAAGTGAAGTGTGTCACTTCTAGGTTTTGAGTACAGAAAACACACACACACAATTCTCCATTCCCTTTCTATTTTGTTGCTCTGGCAAAGCCCCTAGGTTCCCAAAGGTGCATCTCCAGTATGGGCTCATATTGTCATCCTGGATCCCTGAATAACTGTGTGGAGTGGAGGTGTTCTCTTATGCATGGGGTTTGTAGAACAAATGAGAAGAGAAGTTTCGTGATGTTGAATCTCTGAGATCTTGCAATTTGGGGAGAGGTGAATTGTTTTATTTTACTACAACATGACCTAACCTATCCTGATAATTGCAACACCTCTGTACTTTTGCTGGAAATAAGCTATAGAAGATAGTCTCCTGAGTTCACTCTATCTCTATAATCTCCTTTAAGTCAAACAGACTATACATTCAATTAATATCAAGTAATTAATATACAATTTTGGTTAAAAATGTGTTTTCAATTGTGTTTTCCTGATTAGTGACTTAAGTTCTTATTTAAGATAAAGCCACTTCTTCTCCTGTTACTAAATACATTCCAGAGAAGAAAAACAACACAAAACCACAAAGCAAAATCAAGTATCTAAGTGAAAAAGAAAATAAAATGACCAAAACAAATATAAAATCAGTCATGTGTTATCACAAGGATAACTGCAAACAAAAACAATTAACTCTCTGAAATTTTCCTTTTTAACAAGCTGGGCTGACGTCATATACAGATAACTTTCAGTCCTTACATTAGCAATTCTCTTTCTCACTATTCATTCCAAAACAAACACTGCTTGTCTACTATGTGCCAGCCACAATGAGAGTATCAGAAATACAATGACAAATGGTGCTTAGCTCCAAGAGTTCAGGGTTTAGTAGAAAAACAGACAAGAAAATAAACTATTAGAATGTGCTGTGCTGTGCTCTAACAGAGGTATGGAATGAACTTGCAGGAGCCCTGTGGAGAAAAACCCAACGATTCCTAAGGAGTGCTGGGCTAGAAATTACTTTAAAGGTTCTCCCTGACAATCTTTGCAGATAAAAGAGAGTTTGCCATATACAAATATTAATTACAGTGAGTACATGAAAACAGATGAATTTAAAAGGCCATCAAGTTGTGAGAAAATAAGTCATATTTAGGGAATTTTAAGAAACTCCATATAATTGGGACATGGAATTCATATAACAATCAGCTATATCATATTCAAAAGAAAAAGAAAAAAAATATGTCAAATGTCATGCAAAAGATTTGGGACTTTACACTCAAGGGATAGGAAATTACTTACAAATTTTAGGCTGGAAGAGGACATGCCAAATTTTTGTTTAGAAAGCTCTTCCTGGAAGTAATTTGGAGATTGTAGCACTGGGGGAAGAGATGTAAGGCTGAGACAGAGGTTGGCATCTATTGCAATAGTCCATGTAAAGAATGATTAGGGATTGAAGCAAGCCAGTTGAAATAGGCATAGGAGTGCTGTATGAATTTAAGTGATACATCAATAAGACTTAATGACCCAGCAATTCCACTCCTGGGTTTATATCTGAAAAAAACAAAAACACTAATTCCAAAAGATACACACACCATATGTTCATAGTGGCATTATTCATAATTGCCAAGATATGGAAGTAACTTAAGTGTCCATCAACAGATGAATGGATAAGGAAGTTGTGGTATATGTGTATACACACACACACACACACACACACACACACACACACACACACACACACACACAGAGGAATATTACTCAGCCATGAAAAATAATGAAATTTTGTCATTTGCAGCAACATGGATGGACTTGGAGGACATTATGCTAAGTGAAATAAGTCAGACAAAGACAAATGCTATATGATATCACTTATATGTGGAATCTGAAAAATACAACAAACTAGTGAATATAACAAAAAAGAAGTAGATGCACAGATATGGAGAACAAACTAGTGATTACCAGTGGGGAGAGGGAAGTGGGGAGGGGCAATATAGGGGTAGGGGACTAAGAGATACAAACTATTATGTATAAAATACATAAGCTACAGGGATACATTATACAACATGGGGAACAGAGCCAATATTTTATAATAACTATAAATGGATTATGACCTTTAAAATTGTGAATTACTATATTGTACACCCATAACTTATATAATATTGTACATCAACTATACTTCAATTAGAAAAAAATAGACTTAGTGATCAGCCGGGTGGGAAGTGAGGGGGAAGAGGAAGGGAAAATCTAAGATTTCCTCTCTGTGACAAAATGGATGGTGGTGCTAAATACAGAAATAAAACATATAGAAAGTAGAACATTGAAAATAGTGTGATAAAATTACAGGGCCCATGGGACATGAAGGTAAAATATGCAATAGCTGGAATTATAGATTTAAATAACAGGAAAATGTTTGGGTTGGTTTAATAAGAGGGAAGAAATTTCTTAAAGTACATGGAAAAGTATTGGCCCACCTAACAAAGAATCCAAAATTAAAGCAAGTGTCAGGGTTAGTTGATCTAGTGGTTTAAAACTGCCGTTGATTACCAGTTCCTTTATCTTTATGTGTTCTGCAGTTGCTTCATAAATCCACTGTCTCTGATGGTCATGAGATGGCTCCCAGAACAATAGTCGTGACTATGTATATATAACCTAGTTCATGTCTTATAGGAGAGCTGTACTGGCCTTCTACCCTCCGTATAAATGCATGGAAACTTCAGGCAGGCCAAAGCAAACCTCTCATCAAATTAAACTGGTTTAGGCTAATCCATTTCTAATCTAGGGAAAGAGGAATGGTAATCACAAAACTAGCTCATTTAAACAAAGTTCCAGCCCTGGGGCAGGGGTCAGGATGAAGAAAGAAACCCAGACATAATCAGGGTGTTGGGAATGAGGGGTAGAGTCACAGATACTAGGCAGACAACAAAAAACAGCCACAAAGCTCAAGAAAGAAATTGAGGTAATTTCTGAAACTCCTTTATCCTGAAGCTGTGCTAAAAGGGGGAAAAAAATAGAAGACAGCAAGATCTTTTGGAAGTGAAAAGTTTAAAATACCCTTTGCTTCAGAAAATAGTAAGAAATATAATCTTATAACAACATTCTATTACTAGTGTGGCTAGAAGGAAGGGATCAAAATTCCCATCACATTGTATGGCTATCAGAATGAGAACCTAAATGCCAACTCCACAAGGAATTCTCAGGGCTTCTCAAAAGTATTCACTGTGTGTTTTCTACATATAAGAAAAGTTGTGTTTGTGCACAGTTTATGCACACACGTACAAAGTACAACACAGTCATTTCTGTAGTCCCAAAAGAACTATGCCCTAAGCTTTCTCCAGGCCATCCCTTTTAAAACAACTCTTAATACTTTCAATGGAGTGTGGTAAGTGGAACGGCAGATGTTAAAGTATATCCTGGGATCTTCCAAAAGTTGCTGACTTTACACTACAGTTCCAGAGATAGGCAAAGGTTGTGACTAAATCTTACTGAACATCAATAATTCAAGAAAATGACCAAATTCATGGAGGTGGTGGGGGAGTCCCTTAAGAACATGGATGTCAGTTTGTATCACAGCTTCAGTGAAGGAGAAGAAATGACTCTCAATGAAATGAGAGGGAAGGAGTGGAGAAGGAACTTAGGGGCATGACCTCTCAAATCTTTAGCAAAGTTACTAAAAGTATCAAATGTTTGTTGTGGATGTAATTTTTATGGAAAACTGATGACACAAAATAAGATATTCTGCCGGTACAGTGTGATTATAGTATAGATTGTGCACACATAGAGGGCAGAAATGGAGCAAATGATGGAAATGCAGCCCAAGGGAATTTACAAATTGTGGAAAAAGATTGAGACATTCTCAGGATATAAGGGAGACAGAACAAGTTTACTCAGGTCTCCAAGAGGCAGGGGGAACCTCAGCAGGGATCTGGGTAAAATAACATTTGGAAACAGAGCCCTTTCTCTACATCCTTATCATTTCATTGTGGATGCCTGACATAGTCAATGTCAGGCATCCACAATGAAATGTCAATGTCAGTGGATGCCTGACATGGTCAATGTTCCCAGCTGAGTTTGAGTTGTTCTACAACATGACTCAAATATTCTTTCCCTATTTTATTTCTCACCATACCTTATACAAATGCTGTGTTCAGGCCAAGCTAGATAGTGTATTGTGTGATTTCCTCTAAAGCATTTCTCTTTCTTCCCCATAGTCTAGGATAATTTCAATACTTATCTCTTCTCATCTCAATGCATCTGGCTGACTGTACCTGGTCCTTCTTGGTCAGTCACAGACTTTGTCTCTCTCTCCACCTCCCACCTTTGCTTTACATCACTTGCTTTCTTGTTTGATAATGCAGTGGCACTGCCCAGAAAGAAAATTAATGAAAAGGCTATGCTGTGACTAAAAAACAACAATGTTTCAAGTGACCTCAAAGGCTACTAAACTCTGAATTTTTTGATATGCTATTTGGCCATGGAATTGAAAAACCCAATTGGAAACTTTAGCATCAAAAAGTAAATGTTTTTAATGTCCTTAT
This sequence comes from Lagenorhynchus albirostris, assembly GCF_949774975.1. Lineage (NCBI taxonomy): Eukaryota > Metazoa > Chordata > Mammalia > Artiodactyla > Delphinidae > Lagenorhynchus > Lagenorhynchus albirostris. Next base: position 38,346,203 of record NC_083112.1, on the reverse strand, counting down.
CATCCCTACTACTAAAATTTATTTATTTTCTAAATTTAGAAACAGTTTTATTAAAAGATGGCTACAATAAATTGCCAAGGGAAAAAAAGACGTTGTATATGTGTGTATATATATTTGTGTGTATACATGTACACATACATATATATGTGTACAAGTATATGTATATATATGAGTGGATAGATAGAGATAGATGGATAGGTCTAATTGATAATGTTTAGGTTTTCATGTTGGTTTTTCCAGCTGTATAAGCTAGACCTACTACTAAAATTTAATTGAATATGATGACATGCTCAAGTGTTCCTTTTCAAAAAGAATAAACACTTAGCCTCATTTTGGCTGTCCAGACCATTGAGGAAAGAAACTTTCTATCAAATTCTGGTAATTATTGTCCCTTGATTACTTTTGGTATTTGTTTTGTTTTTATTTTCTTTTTCTTATTCTTTATTTCTTATTATTTCTTTTTATTCCCTCTCCTCTTCCTGAATGGTACTGGTGTGTTTTTGGCCAAAGAGAAAAAGGAAAAAGGAGAGTATTTATCTATGAAACTCATCTTATCCACCTCAGACATAAACTCAAAACATTTCAAACATAGTTTATAATACTAGGAGATCTTCATCTGAACAGATTATAATTCCATCCTTGGTCAGTGGCCCATGCTATTATTCACACTATTATAATATGTTAAGAACAAAATCCCCTGAGAATATAATTATTATAAGGTAATGTACTCTCTTAGCTATGTGGGCTTCACTAGCAGTTATAAAAATGTTGCCAAGATTACACTGTAGCAATTAGCCCTTAGTGTGGGCTGCTAATGGATTTTACACTCAGCTTTAAGATAGAGACCCTAAGCTGTTTTAGAAAATAACTGTTAACCGATTTTTTAGATTAACAGGTAGAGACAAACTAACAAATCTTGGTCAGTCAAACAAACCTTTTTCTGTTTGATAAAACTGATAAAGCTTAGTAAAATATTAATGACTGTATCACAACAGCAAATACAAACACATGAAAAGGCATAGCTTTTTAAAAAGACTTAAGTTCAAATTGACAATGATCAGTGTGAGGATCTCTATTTTGGCAAACCCTGTAGCTTCACTCTATGTTTTTAGTGTCTGATGAATTGAGAATCTATGATGTTTTCACTTATTTTATCACTAAGAACAATCTATTGAGGGGATGTTTCCCCATGTCAGAGTGAGTCATTTGAGCTACAACAATAAAATTAAAATGACAATTGTCTATGGTAACACAGGAAATGTATACCAAAAAAATACTCTACTGTAACATATTACATCAATAGGGAAAACACTAAGGAAGCCCTGCTTATCCTGATGAGGAGAAATACATTCTTATTTTTATCTGAAAGAATGAAAACCTAAAAAAAATGAGAAACGAGAAGAGTTAGACACAGAAGAGTTAGACTAAGGAACAGATCATTTTAGTATAATCTAGTAAATGTTCTGCTAGGACATTTCAAACAGAGCAATGCATATAAAGTACTTATCATCATGCCTGCACAGTGAGCACATGCTATGTGTGGGCTATAATATGTATACAACATACAAAGTGCTAATGGGGAACGAAGCAGAGGCACTTAGACAAGGTTAGAGATGTCCTCTTGGTTTCATAACTAGTGGCAAAACCAGCTGGAATCCAGGTTTCTTAGCCCACTCTAATGGCTTTTCCAAAAGGCCACAGTGCTCACAGCCTCCACTGGAATGATATCTTTGAGTTGAATAGTAAGCAGCACCTGCTGAAGTGCATTTGCCTTTCTCTTCCCTTCTCCAACCCTACCCACGTAAAAACAAAACACTTTCAAAATATTCGTTATGCATTTCTAATTATAGCTCTAACCAAAATGACATCTTCAGTAGAAAAGAGTGACATTTTCCTTTTGATTTCATATACATAAATAAATCACACAACACTTTAAAGGTTAAGTTATGCAAAATATATAGTTACATACAAAGGACTCTCTCTCCTTCTGTTCAGTGGAAATTGACATCCAGAAGGTCTTCTCAATAGTCTTCTATTTCCTTCCCACCCTTGCTGGTTACTAATTTGGATTCACAATTTCACCTTAAGTTCTTGATATAGCTTTACAAATGGATATAGGAATGTGCGAGCATAATGCCTTTAAGTAAAATTAAACATATTCGTGAAAATGTACAATGGTATTCCAAGTGAAACAGCATCTAACGGCATGCCACCAAGCTCTTATATTCTAATATATATCAACTTACACAGAAAGCCAGCTCTCCTGATTTAAAAAATTTCGTGCATAGTGAGATGAGAATGCCAATGCCAAATTGGAAGATTGACTTAAGACATTACATGAATTTATTCATCCAAAAGCACTATAGAACATATTACCAGTTTTCTACCAACAAAAGTACGGTACAATTTATGAACAGGATTTCTTTGATAAATCAACTCAGAGGGATTAATTACTTGCAAAATTGCTGTTTCGGTTATCGCTTTTCTTTTCAGTAATAGAAAAATAACTTTCAGGCTACTCCTGTTATTTTATGTGTTGCCTATCCCTTACCCTTGACCACTGACCTCATAAACTTATGATTCCAAAGATATAAATAGGAAAATTGGTCCATAAAAAAGATCTTGGCAAGTAATTTATTTCAAAAAGGATCCAAACACTTGCTCATCTTATAGCCTAACATGAGAGCTCCTCCTTCATAGACTGGTAACTGAAAACGGCATGGAAACCAGGGTTTAATGTCTTGACTGGGTGTGATTTTCCCCTTCCAGAAATCTATCCCTCTCCCAAGTGGTTCACAATCACTGCATTTTTTTTCAGGAAGGCACAGTAAATTTTATATATGTGCTATAATGGCTCTGAAAACAAGCCCATGCCCATATGCTCAGGGCTCGAAGTGCCAGTGTCAGGAGCAAAGGGGGATGAGGTCATGCTTATAACAGAATAGCTCGCTGCCTGCTTCTTCCGTTTCTTTTCCTGTGCTTGTGCAGTGACTCGGGGTCTTTACTCCCACACAAATGTGTGTTCTCAGCCTCGGAGGGAGAAGGCCAAAAGAAAGAAATCAGACTGCCTGGGAAAACAAAGATAATGGTAAATGGGTGGGTTCGGGATAGAACAAATGTGTGAACTGACGTTCCCTGGGCCTGCAAACTCCAAGGTTATTTGGCTTCAATTAAAAGTTCAGTAAGGGGCTTCCCTGGTGGCGCAGTGGTTGAGAGTCCGCCTGCCGATGCAGGGGACGTGGGTTCGTGCCCTGGTCTGGAAAGATCCCAGATGCCGCTGAGCGTTTGGGCCCGTGAGCCATGGCCGCTGAGCCTGTGCGTCCGGAGCCTGTGCTCTCCAACGAGAGAGGCCACGGCAGTGAAAGAACCGCGTACCGCAGAAAAAACAAAAGTTCAATAAAGCCTGAACTTCTCCTGGATCGTGGGCAGTTTAGAGGCAGGGCCTCTGTACCTCACAGGTGTGTCCTTGTCCTGATCAGGGACTCTCACAGTTTTTGCACACAGTAGGTGTTCATATTATGTCTTTAGAATTGAATCTGTTGCTGGAATAGCTTTGTTACCCTGACAGGCAAACACAAGGACCCATTACAGTTTCAAAGACATAAAACTGAAATACCTGCAGGGTTTGCAGTGGCAACATGTGCTTAAAACCTTAGGAGAGGGACTTCCATGGTGGCGCAGTGGTTAAGAATCCACCTGCCAATGCAGGGGACACGGGTTCGAGCCTTGGTCTGGGAAGATCCCACATGCCACGGAGCAACTAACTAAGCCTGTGCGCCACAACTACTGAGCCTGCACTCTAGAGCCGGCGAACCACAACTACTGAGCCCTCGTGCCACAACTACTGAAGCCCATGTGCTTAGAGCCCGTGCTCCGCAACAAGAGAATCCATCACAATGAGAAACCATGTACCGCAATGAAGAGCAGCCCCTGCTCGCTGCAACTAAAGAAAGCCCGCATAGCAACGAAGACCCAATGCTGCCATAAATAAATAAATAAATAAATAAATAAATAAATAAATAAAGTTCCCTTTAAACAAAAATCTTAGGAGACCTTCTAGTCCCCTTGAAAGGTAAATAATTTTTTAGATGTGAGTGCATTGTAATCAGATGTTTCTAATAGTCTAAAAGTAAAAATGGGCTGCTCTCTCTAACTTTTAGCTTTCCTTAATTGGTACTTCTTGTTCTAATGGAAGGTGGCTTTCCTAACTACTATACTTTCTGTGTTTAGTAAAATATGAGCATACATGTAAAAATAATAATAATTGAATGACATTGAAGTCATTATTTCATGGACCAAGCGCATTGCTTTAAAAAGGATCTGAAGCATATCATATATATGGATTTTATGAGCTGTCTTACAGGCACATACTAAGGAATGATGTTGCTAACAGTAGGCATCTGTAAATTGGGGAAAATCATCTACTGTTCTATATTTCATACACGGACATCTATCACATTAGGGATAAAACATATTCTAAACATTCTGGAAAAGCAATCAGATTCTTCTTCCCAGGAATGAACAGAGTTTTCTCAAGGGACAGATTATTGTAGTTACCTCCTCACTGCTGGTGAAGCAGAAGCCCAGGAGGCGTATGTATACACATCAAGAACTTCTTAACACCTTTTGTAGGAATCTTTGCCTGAGGATGACTATAAAGAAGCCGTGTGCTTTTCAACAAGGCACCACGCACTTACTGGTAGATGGCTATCTCCATCTTTTCTTAAGGAGCTATTTCAAAGCAGACACTTACCTTGCCAGTCCATGAAATAACTGCCAATTTGGGAAACTCTTGTGCATTAGCAGTTTAAGAAATTTAATAGGTCTGTAGGAAAATATGTTCAAGGGAAACACAAAATGTATAAACATAAATACTATTTTCTACTATATTCTGAAGAACTGCATGCAGCCCCCAAATTCTGCAGATAGACAGCAAGACAAGATATCCAACAGTTAGTGTTTGTTTTGTTCCTTGCCTTCAGAAAACAATGAATTCAGAATGAACAATAGTAAATTCAGAGGGAATCATAGAGAATGAAAATGTTGTCTAGTTGACCTTAAATGTTTGTCACAGGATTTCCTGCAGGTTCTTCTGAATCCCAGGCTGATACTGTGTGGGGTGCACAGTATGGAACAAAATAATGAAATACTTTGGTTTCAATAATGAAAACGTAGCATTTTCTTCACTAGAGATTTGCTCTTTGCAGGTGGATTTACCATACTATTTTTTGTTGCAAGAGATACTTCTTGATCTGATAACATTTATTCTGGTGTCCCTTATATATGCTTAAGCAATTCACTGTTCTTTGGATCTAATCTGTTTGACCTCTCCACACACCCCTGAGCAGGGAGAGGAAAAAAAAAACACAACTTCACCATAATGACAATTAGTGATTCCAACTACTCAGTTCTTACTATATTGGTACTTTAGTTTATATTTACAAATTTCTACTCTTCTAAGAATGAATCTCTTTCATTGTGATCTCTACTGGGTATTCATAAGAAGCACTAATAATTATGTTCTTGGCAAGCTAATGATAATTAAACCTAAGCAAGAAAAAGAGAGTAGAACCCAGTTTATAGTGAAGTAATCATAAGCTTACTCATCTATAAGGAGTATTCAGGTACGTATTGTTATTGTACAAAGCACTTCTAAAACATGCTGTCATTTGGCTCAAACTTAATGGAAGCTAAGAATTGGTACTTTAATAATTGGAACAGTGACTCTGACTAGTGAAAGATACGAAACTAATGAAACTGGCAAGTTGTCTTCTTTAAGCCAGCAAATTCTCTGCTCTAAAAAGCATGTCTATCTGACAAGCACGAGGGTATGTCTCACATGGGACCCTAGAGCATTTACATTCCCTCAGATTTCCATATTTCATATTGCTTCTTTTTCCCTAGATACAAAACAACAAGTATTGATTCAATATCACCCTGCTGTCTATTTTAATTGAAATCTTCAGCATATATAAACATGACAAGAGTTAGAAATAGAAAATACTACTAAAAGCTCAACAAGTAATAGATATGGGTCTTTGGGGGATTAGAAACCTATTCCTTCACTTGGTTTTTGAATTGTATTAATGGCCACAAATGAAGATGCAGTAGCACTAGGAATCAATCAGACTCTGCTTAGAGCACAGATCAAGTAGAGAATATTTCAAGATTCATAATTTAAGGAAGATTCTTTATTTAACCTGCTCCAAAATAATTACCCACCATACTGACCATAGCAATGAAAATATCTACTCTTACAGCCTGTGGGTTAAGCCATTTTCTCTCCAGAAGATGCTTGTGAAATGCAAACACATTAATAAAGGGAAAGAAAACATTAAGTTAGTTTGAAATTAGCATTGACCTGCTAACTATCCTTGTCTCTCATCTTTCTGGGAGATGGGTCTGGAATAAGGACTAGGGGTTGTTTTTGTTTTTTTTAATATTTATTTATTTACTTACTTACTTACTTATTTATTTATTTTGGCTGTGCCGGGTCTTAGTTGCTCTGGCAGGGGAACTAGATCCAGCATGCATGCCGCAACTAAGAGTTCACATGTCACAACTATTGGTCTCAATTAGGGGTAAAAAGCAGAAGGTACAATGAAAAGGTCAATCAACACAGGGGTCCATGAGCAAATAGTGACAGGTGGATAAGGAAAGACTGAAGGGAAGCTCAACATTTTTCACAACTGGCCGGCAGAAACCATCCTGCCTTTCAGTCTCTCTCTCTTTTTCCTAATACACCTTGAGCTATCATATAACTTATCAGGTCACATATTTGGTAGGCAGGATGATACAACAAACCTAATCAGAGGTTGAATAACTTTTGAGCTGTGAAATATCAGGATAATAGCTACCATGTTTTTAAGTGTTCCAGGGACTGTGTTAGATATCATTTGATATTATTAATACTTGCTACAGCTATGCAAGTCCATGTGTTATAGATGGGGGAAATAAAACTTGGAGAAATTAAGTGGCATACATAAAGTTGCTATAAGTGATAAGGTTAGAATTTGGCTCTCATGTTTCTGACTCCCAGTTCAATTTCCCAAAGAATTATTTGATGCTATTATATGCAGAGAACTGTCAGTGAGCAGCCAGCTTGATGAGGGGAAGCAAATTGGTGGACAACACATACGGCAAGGGGTGAGGGGGAAAGGGGCCAGGGGAACACCCTGAGAAATGACATCGAAGTAAGAGTAGAAATTAGTCCTTTAAGAAGGGGTTAGCGAAAAGATAGGGAAGATATCCAACAGGGGAAATGCATGCCTGAGGCTAAGAAGGAAGAGAGGCTGATGGACTCCAGGAATTAAAAGAAGTGAGATGTAGAGGTCAGCACTCAGATCACTTTGTAAGCCCTGTTAAGGATTTGGGAGGTTATCTGAAAGCTGACTAACAATCCATGGAAAGTTTTACTTGTCAGTTTCATATATATATACTATATATCATAAAAGATCACTCTAGCTACAGCTTTAACAAAACAAACAAAAATACAAAATTTTGCATTAGGTTAAGAGTGGATACAAGAAGACCAAGTAAGTGAATGCACAACAGGACAAATTTATATAAATTATATTTAATTATAAATTTACTTATAATTTATATATTACAAATATATAAATTCATGGGATGTGGATGAGGTAGAAAGAACTGAGCCATGTGATGTATTTGTGGAGGTGGAGGGTGGAAAAACAAGGGCCTTTTGAGGTTTCTGGTTGAGGAAGTGGCTCTGCCATCTACTCAAACAAGCTACACAGCAGAGAAGTCCATGGCCCCGTTTTAGACAGGAGGGGTTCCATATGCTGCAGATTTCCATCTGGTGCTGCGCATATGGACATGACAGTTAAGCAGTTCTACCCGCGCTTGAAAGGGAGTGGTCTCATCTAGAGATGCAGCCCATAGTCTAGGAGAATGTGGAGAGGTCAAGGGTGCTGGAGTACCCTGTTCTAGAGAAGCCAGTGGGAGCAGGTAAGGAGATCCCATATAGAGAACATAAAGAACATCATGAAAGAAAATGTGAATTTCAATTTTCTTCTAGGTGATTCAACTGGTTTTATAAAAAATGAGGGGAAAACAGGAATTAGTGACAAAGCTTTGTCCAAAAATAAGTGCCATATGCACATCTAGAACTGCAGTTTTGCTCTATCCTCCAGGAACCTCAAAATGAAAGAGAAGAACAGAAGGGTAAAGAGGCCACAAATAGCACAGAGGAAACAAGACATAGGATGAGAAACGGCAAAGTTATAGAATGAGGGAAATAAAATGTGCTCTGGGGTGGGAAATTTTGGTTAACAATGTGAAATAAGATAAAGAATATTGGAAAGGGGGCCGAGGCTAAAATGTACATAAATGACATTAGCTTGTTCTATTTTGTGTGTACTCTCCCTCCTTCTCTGTCTCTCTCTGTCTCTGTCTCTCTCTGTCTCTCTCTCTCTCTTACACACACACACACACACACACACACACACACACATCTTTATTCTCCATACCATAAGCTATCTCAAAACAATGACTTTATGCTGAATTCATCTCCTCCATATTTGTGCCCCAAAAAACAAACAAAATAATGCAAAACACCTTTGTGATTCACTGGTTAAATAATGTATATGATGTATGATTTGCCTATTAGACCAAGTTGTCATTTACATTAGGTGTGTTGATAATACAGATGACACATTTAATTTTATAATTCCAGTATTTATCAGATTCATGTTTGAAACAAGTTCTGTGATAACCTGAACAACAACAACATCTAACAGTTAATAAGCACTTACTCTATGCCAAGTATTTTCTAAATAATTTATAACTATTAACTCATTGAATCCTCATAAAAAGCCAACAAACTAGAGATTATTACACTAGAGATTATATTCTAAGATGTTCTAAAACTATGGAACCTCTGACCCATCATCAATGGAAGATACAAATGATAGATTCCCCCCACTCACCCACCCACTCACTTTGGGAAAAAAAAAAAAAAAAACCTAGTTGTAACAAGTAGATTGGTAAAACAAAAGGAAATAAAAGGAAGAGGAGGGGCAAAACATTAAAGTTTTCATTTTATTCTTTCTGATCATGTATTGAGAATCACTTCCAAAATCTCTTCATAATATCAGTAATAGTTCATTTTAATTGAAGACACATAACTTTGTTAATAGAGTAATATATTAAGAAAAATCTGCTATTTTTAGATTTTATTATTTTTATTTTCATATATTTTAATTTGTAAATGAGAACATAAATTTATTCTGTTGTATACACATCCACATTTGCTTATCTTGGGGAATATATGAGCTTTTGCATATAGTGGTCCAAAAGATGTTGGATTCCTTTGTCATTTCTGCTGCAAGTCCTAATTTTGTCTAAAACTAATTCATCTAAGAGCCCTCAAAGCCCTAACTAGGAGCTTTGGAGGTTAGATAAGTTAGTATTAGCAAAACTTCAGAGTTTTTCTAGGTATCATTTTCTAATGCACATTTAATGGATGTATGTTTTTGACAGTCATGTTAACGTTCAGCACCTCAGAGGAGAAAAGAAAGCTTTGCCATGATTTAATGTTAAGAAACTTGTTATAATCAAGGCAGCTTAAAGGGTTAAAAGTAGAAATAAAAGGACTAATTTCACCCTGAGAAAAAAATCACAATTCTTAATGTTGGGAACATTTACATCCCACATCTGTCATATTATTCAGCACTGGGACATGTGTTCAGTAGAAATTTTAAAAACATATTTTGCATTGATAAATGAATAAATGTGTTTGCTTGAGTCACCATATATGATAAGCATATTATATTTGTTGAGACCATCAGAGAAATTGTATGTTCTAAAAGTAACTTGAGGTGCTGATTTCCTGCTTAAAGTTTTCACCATTGCATTGATCCTATTATTAAACTTAATTTCTCTTTAGTGGACTATATTTTATTATTTCTACTTAAAAGTCATTGAACTGTTTCAATCCTACCTGGATATTTTCCCTTTGAGGAAAACATTACACTTACTAAAATTTATTCCTTTTTTTTCCTCTGAAGTTTTTTTTGTTTTTTTTAATAAATCTCTTTAATGACTTAACTTAGCACTTACATTTGTTTGGATGTGCCATCAATTCTGAGAGTGAAAACAATGATGATAATATGTATATTACATTTGTTGAAACATTAAATATGAGTAATAGTTGCTGTAGGAAGCATAGGTCAAAATGAACTCTGAGAAGTTCCAAACAGTTTATAACTGTCAAGTGTTTTTTCTGAAAATTCTGGTACATTCGTTGAGATTTTAAGATAAATATGTGTGTATCTGAACAGGCAGTGTGAGCAGAATAAACAGTCATCCAACCCCCATTCACTTAGTATCTTTAAATACACAGTACTCCTCCTCGGATTTTGGTTAGATTCAAAAGGAATTATGTATTTCTAGACCTCTGAAGGGGTGGTAGATATTATATTCTGAGAAAAATAATGTCTAAATAGAAACAGCGTAATCAGTACAGAACAAATAAATAGAGTATTTTCAGAATAAAACATGCACAAAAAGAATCTTCAATAACTGACGTACTGTTATTTCAAAAGGAGAAACCACAGGATACCAGAATATTTAAAGAAGTCTTATCAGTTCTCATAAGGTGGTTAATGTACTAAATGAGGCCAGGGCTGCAATTTACTTATTTAAGAGGGAAACACTTATTTGTTTAGAAGAATGGATGGCACTTAAAAAACATCACTAAGGGTCTAATTAACAAAAATGTGATTATGTCTGGATCTGATCACTACATCTATTCTAATCAGCTAGCTAACCAGATACTATCTCTGTATCTCTATGTCTATTTTTGTATTGCTGGGTTTATTTGCTTTCCTGCTTCCAATAAGATGCACAGTCAATATTTAATTATATTCACTAAAGGAGGGGATGGAGTTTCAATACTACAGATGATAAAGAAATTTTCTTGGTACAAGTGTGTCTCAGGAGACTCATTTAAAGAAGACCCCAAGCCTCCCTTACAGTTCTTTGCTCTCAAGCAGACAGCAAAGTGTAAAATTAGGAGCCCATGTTCTGAAGTGAGAATCATAACTCTATTATACTGTGTAAACCTTGACTAATTAACCTCTCCAACCATCCATTTCCTCCTCTGTTAAGTGAGGGTGAAAATGGCACAGTGGTAATAAGAGTATTGTGAGGATTATATATGGGAGCCTATATGTAAAGCATTTAACACAGAGCCTTGTACTCAATAAGTGTCAGTGGATGCCTTCCCATCATCACCACCACCACCATCATCAACATCCTCACTCACCACACTATCACAAAGGCAGGGAGGACAGATTCAGCCTAAGCTTTTAAGGCAGCACTGATGATGTTTGCACTATTTTATATATATTGTGCAAAGAATGTGGGCTACAGAGATGAAGAAATTTTTATTCTGTAAATATATTACTACTCTATTTGTCATATATTCTAAGATTCATGACCATATAGATACTTAATTAGAAAGATACAACTCATCACCATGAAACGGGTATTCTTGGCTTTTTAACATTTCTGGTTGAATATCGGCTTCTTTGAAAACCAGTGGTCCTCACAGCTACTTGATGTGCCTCCTTGAGGTTGAGAAAGGTACCCTGTGAATTCTGATATGTGTTCTCCAGACTGAAATCCGTGATTCAATACATATTTTCCTTAGAATAGTAGCTGCTTCATTGCTGAAATGAGTCTGGGCAGCCTGAATCTGATTGACTGGAGCTTGGGAGAGAGGTGCTAAAGTTGACTCTATGTCCACAGAGAAGCAAGGCCTTTAGTCTTGGTGGCCATTGGACCCACTGACACGGCTACTTAGAAATAATCAAATGTGTGGAACGATGAGAAGTCATTGTCTCTGCTTTCCCAGAAATCAGTGTCATTCACATACATTTGCCCTCAGAGGTATTGAGGCAGGAGATAGATGGGCCCCAGTCTAAACAGCTGGAGTTTCTCCCCCGTGGACAGATACTCTAAAATAGCAGGAGTGAGAGAGGAGATGAGCCCTGACCAGATAAGAGATAAAAAACCACATATTCCTCATTCTCGAAGTCAAGGAGACCTTCCCAACTACACATGTGCAGAAAGGCTCCTTGGAGGTCAAAAAAGGAGGGGTCATCACCTCATAGTAAGTGGTGTCAACCTACCAATAGACCTCTTAGTTAGAATCCATCTTGGCTAAGAGATGTGTACACACACATGGGAGTACCCTGAGATAAATCAAATACGGACTCAGAACCAGGCGAAGCAAGATGATTGGCCAAAGGAAACCCAGAAGAAATGTCCCATAAAAGTGATTCAAACTACCACGAGTGTGCGGCTCCCTGTCTGAGCCCACCCGTGTGTCTATTTACACATACCATTTTTCCTCCTAATAAACACTTTACTTGTTTCACTACTTTCCATCTCTATGTGGAAATTCATTTCTACACAGCTGGTGGGCCAGGGCCTTGTCACTGGCCACTGTTCCCTTGTGGTCTAGTAGCTAGGATTCAGTGCTCTCACTGCCATGGCCTGACCTTAAACTTTGGCCAGTAAATGAAATCCTGCTTCAAACCACTGCAGGCCAAGGCCACCCAAGATCAGTATAGCAGAAAGAACACAGGCTTTAAGCACAAAACAATAGCTATGATGTTATCTACCACTTATTGGAAACCAACTAGATGTCACATACTCTTCAAAGAACATAATATATATTATCTTAAATAAATGTCACAGAAGCCCTCTAAGTTTTTATTATTATGTTACCTGTATATATCAGAAAATTAAGGATCAGAAAGATTAAATATATTGCACAAGGTTTTATAAGAATATAATTTGAAACCACTAGAATTTAATGTCAAGTATGTTGGATACAAGATTCCAGTTAGTTTGAACATGTATTTATTGGAGGATGCAACTTCATGTACCTTATTTAATTATGCTATCTTCTTCATTTATGAAATGGGTAATACTAACAACAACATTGATTTGGATCATTAAACGGTATTACCAACTCAAGATACTCATGATATAGTAGGTGCTCATAGATACCTTCTCTCCATCTTGGTTAGAGGCTTACTTTCAACTCATTAGATATCACCAATTGCTTCCTAATTAATAAGTATCTCTACCTTATTAAGGAAACAATTATTAACCCATATTGGCTTCTAAGATGGACTCATTATGTAGCGGTGGAAAACATATTATCCAATATAATCTCTATAGATGGTGTATTTCAAAGTATTGGGCTATAGGAGGAATGTATGTGTTCTGCACATAGTTAAACAAAAAAAAAACTGTGCCGATATTTAAAAATGACTAATTTCATATAAAAATCTGGAATTTTTTTGTTCTCGTGAAAAATTCTACTTCAGGCAACACTGAGTTACATCACTACATGGCAACAATTGGTGAACATTGAGGAACAGCTATACTCTCTTACATGTGCCAGGTGCTTTTGGGTAACAGTAGATGGACCCCATGCACCTATTTCTCATTTTTTATATTACCTGTCTGCAAAACTGTGTTCCCAACCCTTGTAGAAGTCTTTAGATTCCATAAGGATCAGGGCAAGGTTGGTGCAGTGTCTACTCAGGTCAGTATTTACTATGTGTTTATTGAATAGATGAGTAAGTGTGTGACAGAAATCTAAATGCAAGCACAGTAGTTTTTTAATTAACCTCTCTTTATTAGATTTAAACCAATTTTTCAATTCACTGGCAACAGGTCTAGGGAAATTGCTGGGAGGATAGGAAATTCTCAGCATGACAACACTTGGAAATAATCAAAATGTGCATCTTACAGATCATAGGTCATCAGCACCATAGTTGGCCATCAAAAGCAGAAATGTATTTAATCCAGACTTATTAACCATGCATTTGCTGTGTTTGAAGGATTTTCATACATTCCAGCCCTAAATCAGGCTTATTCTTGGTGCCCTTTCCTAAATGATGTGAAAAACAGACAAAACAAACAAACAAACAAAACAAGATAACATTACTTTTATGGAAAGAGGGGAAAAAAAGAAAATTGGGTAAACCCAGAAATAATAAAGATGGACTTTGAAATCAGAAAGATCTGAATCTAAACCCTTGTTCTACCAACAACTACCAATTTAACCATGGCCAAATTACTAAATGACTCAGAAATTTTGTTCCTTTTCTTCTAAAAATAAAGTTGATACTTAGCTTTTATATTAGCTCTGAGCTCTTTTATATCAGCTCTTAGCTTTTATATTAGGTCTGAGCTCAGGGTGGTAATACTATTACCACCCCAAAAGGTCAATCACTATACCTGGCAGACAATAAGCTCATGAATCAAATGTGTTCTTTTTTCCTTCCCTTTGTCTTACTCAAAATTTTATGGAGTTTTTTTCTGACTCAGTACTATTCTTTGAAACTCTGTAATTATGAATGTGTAAATAAAAATCATGTAATTGAATTGTAGTTTCATAGTCCCAATTTTTATCTGATTTAAATAGTAGAATGCTTCATGATAGCTTTTAAAATCGTAAAGAAACATCATTTCTAAATCCTTATATTTTACATTATATTATACAATACAGTATGTATTTTTTCTTTACATCAAAATATTGTAAAAGAATAACATATTATTTGAAAAGGGATTTTTTAATGACTTCACAATATTTTATCCCTCTCAGTATGTAAATTAAAATATACACATATATCTGTGTGTTTAAATATGTATACAGACACACGGTCACATATGATCATATGACATCATCCAAGAGAAAGTTGGCATTTAAACAAGAGCCACAAAACCAGTATCTTAGCTTCCCTGAAGGATATGATTGAACATTCTTTATCTTACTATAGTGACCCCATGTTCTCCGGTGCCAAGTGTGCAAGTCCCAGCAGTGACTTTAAACCCAATCTCATTTTAAGTTTCCATTGTACTCAGCATGATCCTCATTTTTCACTGCCTTGCACTTGTCAGGGCCACGTCTATCTAGGACACTGCTACCAATAAACCAGGAGCTGTGATTGAACTTTTAACTACACATACTTTTCATCTCACAACAGAAGTATTACTATAAATGAGAGCAAACAGATTTTTATGCTTTGAAGTATGTGCATAATCTTAAATAGCAATAAAAGCATGCCTATTATCCATGTCAAATAGTAACACTGTGTAACTGGTTCACCTCTGATCCTCAAAGAGTAACAGATAATTGTATTAGTAGTTTTCTATACATTAGCACACTTTTGAAAGAGCTTCTAGCTTAGAGATGAAGGCTCACCTGCACACAGAAGCCCACATCCTGAAGCTAACTGGATACAGCTAACCTGAAAATATATGGCAGCTCTCTAGTAATTGTCAACACATGTTCTCTATTTGTTTTTAAGTTTCGTTTTTTAAAGGAGGCATCTTTCAACATGCATTGAGTGAAAAGTGTCTAAGGGGCATTTTAGTAGGTAACCACATCAGAAGTGAGAGCATTCCATGTGCACCTGACTGCATGCTGTTCTCTTCTTCCTCTCTGTACACAACTGTTCTCCAGGAGGGGCTGAGCTCTCCCAGGGTCACTCCATCACCCTGAACCAAAAGTTCAGACTCAACTCTGCCCTCTCCTTCCTGTTCTGTCCTCCTTCATTATTCTGAAACAGCAAGTGTGTTTGCACTCTTGTCCATGTGTAACTGTCTGCTACCTAGAAAGTCTTCCATTCATATATTCAATAGATATTTACTGCCTACTGTGTGTTAGCACACAGTTTCTCTGTGCAAAACAAAGTTCAGGACCTCATGAATCTTATATTCCAATGGGTAAATTTAAAAAAAATTAAAAAATAAAACTGTAACATACTGTCAAGTAATTATAAGTGTAATAAAGAAAAATAGAGCGTGTGTGGAATGCAACATGTCATGGAGGGTGGTTGTAGACAAAGTAATCAGTCAAGGAGGGCCTGTGACATCTGAGTGGGAGCTGAGTGACAAGAAAAAGTGTAGGCATGGGGCTCCCTTGGGAAGAGGATCCAGGCTCATGGGGACCAAAATGTGCTTTCAAGACAATAATAAACCTACTCAACATTTGCCTCATCAAACAGTAACACACAAACCTTAATAGAAGCAACCATTTTGAATGAAGAAATACATTTATTTCTAGTGTTGCACTGATTTTTCTAACTAACCTATTTTTCAACTTTATAAAAATTAACTTGGAAGCTATCAGCTTCTCAGAGGTCTTTAATGCTTCATGGACATCCATAACACCAACATTTTGGGTTTATCTGTGTATGTTCTTATGTATGTTCTTTTTTTATTCTGGGATGAGGGCCCACCACTTTTACCATATGTTCAAAAAGTGTAAAAAGTACTGTTTGCAAAGAGGAGAAATGCCATTTATTGAATGCCAGCTATGTAATAGGGGGTGTGGCTCTGAATTCAGAAACACCTGGATAGTAATTCTAATTGTGCAACTACTATCTATGTGACTTAGGCATGCTGTAGTCTGAATGTTTGTAACCCCTGAAAATCATGTTGAAATGTTAATCCCCAAAGGTGATGGTATTAGGAGACGGGGTCTTTGGGAGGTGATGAGGTCATGAGGGTGGAGCCCTCATAAATGAGATTAGTGATCTCGTAAAAGAGACCCATAAATGGCCCCAACCCTCTTCCTCCATGTGAAAATATGATGAGAAGTCTGTGACCTGGAAGAGGGCAGTCACCCAACCATGCTGCACTCTGTTCTTGGACTTCCAGGCTCTAGAGCTGTGAGCAATAAATGTCTTCTGTTTCTAAGCCACCCAGTCTGTGGTATTTTGTTACAGCTGCCTGAATGGACTCACAACAGGGCAAGTTGCTCATGTCACTTGACCTCCACTATTCTAAATCATAATGAGAGGCAAACTTCCTCAACATTTTGCTGGAAGAATTTCAGGAGGTCAGGTACACAAAGTGCCTGAGCTCTGTTTTGGCACTCCAGATGAGCAAAGGAGACCAGAGATTCTGGGGATTTCCCTTGCTTTATTCCATACAGTTTTTACAATCGCCCCATGTATCCAAGAAGAAAAGAAGTTCTGAAAAGTTAGACAATTTCCCCAGGCTCTCAGAGTAGAAGTGAAGAGCTCAGTCACACCTAAGACCTTTACAATCATGAACACCTATTTTGTTTTTAGTTGCTGGTGGCTTTTTGTTTTTTTTATTTTCCCTCCTGTTATGTTACTTCACAAATAATAAATGCTTTTGATTCTTTTTTCTCACCTGTTTGTCATATTTAATCACTCTTTAAGACTTGGGTTTTATTTTTGTTTTGTTTTGAAATGACTCTGTTAACAATCCCTTCATTTTCATTCTCACGGCCAGCACCACAATTCTGACAATTATCACCATATAATAGAAACATGATGACATTTAAATCAGTCTTTTTGTTTCCATTTCCTCCTTCCTCCCCAAATTAGTTTCTCTGAGTCACTTTGAGAGCAACATTCACTGACTTAAAATCAAGTAGAGCATCAAAATAATACAGACCAATTCCTTCCATCTTTGCATCATTCTCCAGACGGTGTGGACTGGATTTTCCTTCCACAATTCCTCATGATTAGAATATAGGAACCTTCTGTGATGTCTCCTCTGTAAAGGTTTCCTTTAAAATCATTTAAACTATGACACTCTTGAATAAAATCTTTGGGGAGGAAGTAAGAGCACCTAGTTTGGCAAATAAGATCTGACTTGTCCTTATTTTAGCAATTAGTAGTAGTAGTAGTAGTAGTAATGTTCTTATCATTATAGAACAAAATGAAGCTATATCTTGCATAGCTGACAAATCAAATTACTTTTAGAAATTGAATTTTTTTTTGTACTCGTGAAGTTAGATTATGTCAAGTGAAATATGAAAAAGGATTTGATGTATTGTTCAGTAGTAATAAACACAGAAACAAAATGCTAAGCCTCCCCCTTCAAAGTGACATTTTCCCCTTACCTTTCCCGCTGCCTCCACTTCCCCAGGGTAAGGAATCCAGAGGTACCTGATATCAGGCCCTGGACTTCCTTCAGTAGCAGCGGTTATCAACAAATAAAGTATTTTTTTGCTCATTTGATTGCCTCCACAAAAACCTTGCAGGTCAGTTATGGAGACAGTCAAATGAATGGAAAAACTAATGCCTGTTGAACTGCAAAGTCTGTGAGAGCAGGAAGGATGCATTAATCTTATCTCTGTATACACACCTAGCACAGGTATAAAATAATTGCTATATTCGTATGCAAAGAAGCTGTGGTTTGAAAACTGGCAAGAAACGTATTTGAAATGACATCATGACTGATGAAGGAAAGATTGGTTTAAAAATACATGCTACCATTTTTTCAATTTGCTTTTTTTGGTATTTCAGAATCCTTTGTCTTTTAGGAACTTTCTAATGAAACAATTTGAAAAGCAAATCAATTAACTTTCTCATTTCTCTTTAGGTCGCTTCCTTCTCCACAAACTCCGAAGAAAAAACACACTTTTTTTTTTTAAACTGCATTATAGACATGTTCTTAGTGGGTTTACAGATAAAGAGAAACAACCTGCTACTGCCTTACATTTTCTAACATTTTCAGGTAATTATCTGAAACGGACCTTGTAAGGGCAGAATTCACTTCCTTGAATCTGTCTTTTGGGCAGAATCCAAAAGCAAAGGAACCAAAATAAGATCAATTCCTGCCAACGTGTGCCTGAAAAGCTCCAGCTAAATAAACTGATGTAATCTCAGCGTGGGACTCGCAGGCGGTAGTGATGGGGGAATTCTCATTACTTCTGAATCTGGAGAAGGAGAAGGAGATGGAATGAAGCACTCCAGCAGTTCAGCTGGTGGAAGTCAAAGATTACTGATAAGACAGAGGCCAAAGGAGCGCTCCCTTGCTTTGGCTTAGGCAATGTGTCTCACACTGTTTCACCAGGTCCCAAGTGACAGGAATCCAAGGTACCACTATCAATCTTATTTGCCCCAAACAGACAGTGAAACACAGACAAGAAATGGGAGAGACTAGATAGATAGATTAAAAAACCGGAAAAACACAACACATTGAAGCTTGTGACCTACGCTCCAAATAACTCAAAGTATTGCAGGAAAAATTCCAGTGTTTATCAGAATGGGCACAAGCATGCTACACTCATCTGTCAAAAGAAAAACCTTCCTTGTAGTTCCCAAGGATGGTAAGGGAGAAATCTGCAGAGAATGCAAGATTTCTTTTACAGTGTTAACCATCTTAGGTGCTAGAAAAAGCAAGCACATCTCCTGCCATTTCACTGTATGACTACATACTGCACATTGGATATTGTTAACTCACATTACAGAGGCATATATATGTTGAAAAGGAAGAAAAAGATAATCATCAGGAACTATGAACAATTGTGTTTTCCTGTAACAACATCTGGAATGCCAGTCTTAAAAGAAAACTTGCATTTAAAAAAATTTTTTGAAATATTGTATATAGACATATTTCATACAACAATCTTAGGGAATTATAAAATTATTCTGAAACCAGAAGTATTGCAAGTAAATTGTGTCCTAAAACAATTGTGGAGAAATTAGCTAACCATAATTCAGCTTCATTAAATTAATGATGTAGATTCAGTTTTTTTCTCCTAATGTGTTTAAGAACAATAAGATTTTCATTACTTTTAAAAGGGATAAGAAATAATCTAGAAAGTATGCATTAAAGATTCCTAATCAAGGTCAGATATGCTGTTAAGTAGTTTCAAAGAACTGGAATAATGTTGGTATTAAATGCTATGACTAAGATGATAAAATCACGATGGGCTAGAGTATGCTACAGTAAATAACCCTCAAAGCTTAGTGGTTTAAAGGAAAAAAAGGTTTATTTCTCACTCATATTACAAGTCCACAGGTCAGCTAGCAGCTCTGTTCTGTTTGGGATCTCAGTCGATAGAGCAACTGCTGCTACCTGTTACCACTGCTGGTTGCCATGGTAGACAGAAAGGCAGAGTTCTGGACAATCTCCATTAGCAATTACATGTTCTGGCCCATCAGAGATAATAAATCTCACTTCCACCCACAATTCATTGTTCACTGTTCACAAGGGATATTCTAACCCCAAGGGGGTCAGGAAGCATAAATATCAGCAAAAGCAGCCACCATTTATTAAGGGCCAGCTCAAGGCTAAGTTTGGGGAGGGGCTTTACCTACTTTGTATAATTGTAATGCATACAGTAATGCATTCAGGTAGATATATTATTAAGGTTCCATCTAGCTTACTAAATGAACCTGCGATTCATAGAATTTAAGATGCTTTCCAAAGCAAAAAATCTCCTCCTGTCTTAAGATAGTCAGCCTCCTTTCTTCTACGGCAGGGGTCCGCAACCGCCGGGCCGTGAACCGGTACTGGGCCGCGGCCTGTTAGGCACCAGGTCTTACAGCAGGAGGTGAGCGGTGGGCGTGCTTCCCATTACTCAGCTGCATTACCGCCTGAGCTCCATCTCCTGTCAGCATTATGGTGAGTTGTATAATTATTTCATTATATATTACAATGTAATAATAATAGAAATAAAGTGCACAATAAATGTAATGCTCTTGCATCATCCCGAAACCATTCCCCACCCTCCACGCCAGTCCGTGGAAAAATTGTCTGCCACAAAACCAGTCCCTGGTGCCAAAAATTGGGGACCACTGTTCTACACCATACAGTTGATTAGCCCTTTAGGTTTCAAGTACTAGTTAATTCTTGACTTCAAAAGCAACAACAAAATGCATTCTGCATGCACAGAGCCATTGTGATTTGACTTTGTAATTTTATATAACAAAATGTCTGTAAAGCAAATTAATAGTATAGAGCTAAAAGATGGTTTTAATCATTTATTTACAGTAAAGAGAATAGCAGCCTCAACATGAAAAAAATGTGGATACCCTTTGTATTCATTAAGACTCAAAAATTTACTACAAATAGTTTGCAGAGCTACAGGGAATATAATGAGTTGACATAGTATTCACACAGCATCAAGAGCCTATAGGAAAAATGGCGCCAGAGCGAGAACATTTTGGCATAAATTATTCAATAGAAAAAGAAATATGATACTCCACCCTCTGAATTTCCCCTTTTGTCTCTTTCCTTTGCTTGGATACTTCTCCTGGCCTCGGTGTTAACCTCAGAAAATAGTCCCATCTGGTTCCAACTGTTAAAGGGCTAGAGACCTCTGTTGAGCAGCATCTTCAAAATTGCCAAGAGTTCTAACTCCTTGATACTGAAAAAAACTTCTCCAGTAGACTGGAAAATTACAGGAGATCGGTTCCCATAGACCCTCATTTACAACTGTAGCTGATAACTAGACAGCTCCAACTCATTCTATGGCAAGTGGTTTCCCTGAAAACCTCTAGATCAAAAAAGCAAAACAAAACTCCAAAACCAAAAAACCTGTGCAGCAAATTTTAAATTCTACTTATTTTTTTCTAAATTGCTGCATTTTACAGAGGCAGTCAGCCAGAGTACCAGTACAAGAGCCTAAAATATTTTCTAGATTTAGTATAATTATCATGAACAGAGAAAATTATTTAAATGGTAATAAAATAACAAGGAATAACTATTTAAAAAAACCCTGATAATCAGGTTGTGCTTTTATCTCATCAAATGTATTAAAATTCTTTAAACTGAAGTCTTTTCATCATAATGTACTAAATTAAATATCTGTTCCTTGTAGAATAGATTAAAATCAAATCATGGGCAAAATCAATTTTACTTACAATAATCCCAGCCTACTGAGACTCTACTCTAGTAATCATGATAAACGTCTCTCCTCCTCATATTTTTTTTCCAGCTTTAGACTTTCCCAAAAGGTATAATTTGTCGACCTTACACACTTTTTAAATGTATTTCATTAGAGTACTGTGAAGGAAAACACATGACACACATTTCAACAATCCATTAGGCGATTCAAAGGGAAAAAAATATATGTGTGTTTGTATGTCTGTGTATATGTATATAATCCTGTGTAAATAGATAGATATAGATAGATACATACATACATACATACATATATAGATAAATAGATGTATATATGTAGAAATGGAATCCAAATGAACCTCAGTGATTACTTGATTTAAGAGAAAATGATAAATATTTAAGATGTCTTGGGGGAATTATGCTGACACTGAATCTTGGGATTGCTTCTCACATAAAACTCAGAGGATGTGATATCTTGTCGGGAAACTGGAATGAAGCATGCTTACATGATGTTAATCATGCATTTAATCATTCTTTCTGTCACCACTAAATGGTGACAGATAAGATGAAAAGAAAAGCAAGCAAGTGTTCTCTCCACCCCATTCTCCACAACTAAGCTTTTTCAAAGGTTTAGTTCATTTAAAAAAAAAAAAAGTTTTTTATTTATCTAATTTTGAAATAACACCTGAAAACATGTGGTTACCTTTCACTTAAAGATATAATTATTCTTTCACAAATTATATTCAGCTGTCTAAGATTATATTCTCATTTCAGATATTAACTGAACTGCAACTCCAGTATAACAGAGTTCAATAGAATTGATTTGGGAAGCTGCTTCATGTTGCATCCGTGCTAGGAATTTGTGAGACCTAAAATTTCCACTAAATACCCCACCATAAATGGTATGGTTTAGATGATTCAACTTTAAAACACAATTTTAGTTGTGAACCTCAAAAAATGATATAAGACGTGTTCTTAATTGTTGTGATGGTTAAGGATTGTTCCTCACAGCATATTTTAAACAGAAATGAAAATATTTGTACATGTTTAGCCTTTCAATTCAGTGGAATACTTGGCAGTCATTAAAAACCGTCATTATAAATTTGGGTCGGTCCGTTTTAAGACACCAAGAGAAAGTATACTTCAACTTAAACCATACATTCAAAAGACTTCTTCTTCTTCTTCTTCTTCTTCTTTTTTTTTTAGTATGACTTAAATGACTGGAATAAATACTTAAAAGTCTTAAGTAAAGCCTTTCATACAGAACATTTTTTTGTTATATTATTTTGAATTTCTAGGGATTTTATCAGTATTTTCTTGCTGAAGGAATAACAGATATGGTTAACATGAAATAAGATAAGCCACTTCTTAATTTTCGACATTAGTACACACCTAGTAATTTTTTTCCATCCGTGACCGATTTCAGCATGCCCAATTTTGCTGCAATTTGTTTGAGGTCATACAGCATTTCCCTAATCAGATTATAAGGATAGGCACTACAATGTCCTTTGGTGAGGTTTGGGATATGCTACTCCCAAAAGAGGGCACCTTGGGTATTGAATATTTAAGCTAAAGGCGGTTGAGAAAAGAGCCGAAGGAGGAATTGCACTCTGACCTTCCTCCACCCTTCTCCCCTGAAATAGATCATAAGACCCTCCTGTGAGAGGTGCCCTCTCTATACCTGGAGGAAAGGAACATCCTTGTCTCTGAGCACAAAGGGACATTGAGAAGAATCAGACAAACAGGTGCTGCTAGATTTTCCCCAGTTTACTACACTTACCTCATTCTCCTGACCTACTACACTTACCTCATAATCCTGACCTGTCACATTTCTCTACAACCGCCCACTGGTCAGCAAACCTCGCATAAAAATACTCAGGTCTGTTTCTTTGGGTCTTCCTTTACTTACCAATTCTCCTGTGTCACACAGACTTAACATTAAATAATTTTGTGTGCTTTTCTCCTGTTAATCTGTCTTTTTCTGTTAATTTTCAGATCCATCCAGAGACCCTAAGAGGATGGAGAAAACTTTTTCCTCCCCTACACTATTCACTATTATATTCAGAGCAGATATCCATATTAAATGCATGAATCTATATCCTCAGTAGCATTGTCACCCATTAGTGCTGTTGAACTCTGTTCCTGAGAGTGATAAATGGCTAAGGCTTGGAAACCACCTAGGGCCATCATGCCTGCTGGGATTATTTGTTCTTTTTCATCTTCCTTTTCCTTTTTTTTTAGCCAAAGTTTCCAGACAAAATCTTTTCATTCATATTTCTAGCAATCCTACTTTATACTGTCCTTCAATTTAATAGTGGGGGGACAGTGCCTTTGTTAATGAGCAGAGAAACACAACTGGCAAGTTGACATCTATACCAGGACTCTCCAATAGAAGTACGGAAGCCACATATGTAAGTTTAAATATTTTACTAGACATATTTTAAAAGTAAAGAGAAGTGAAATTAATTTTAATAATGTACTTTATTTTAACCAATTTATCCAAAAATATCATCACTTCTACATGCAATCAATATAAAATATTATTAAGAATATTTTTACAATGTGTGTGTGTGTGTACTGTTTTCAGAATTACTGTGTATTTTACACTTCAAGCACATCTCAATCTGAACTAGACACATTTCAAGTGCTCAGTTGCTACATGTGGCTCATAGCTATCCAGTAGGGAAACACAGCCTTTACTAATGTAAAAGATCATCTCATTTCCCAAAGTACCCACTCTGTAGCCATGTGATTTTTTTTTAACCTTTTTCCTTTTTTTTTGGAAAATAATTTCAAAGAATAAAACAAAGATCACTAGAGCTAAACAACAAAACAACATTAAAAACAAAAGTCTGAGTGTATTAACTTCCAGGCAAGGGAATGCCTGGCAGTGGAGACATGTGCTGTGTAGTTCACTGACTGATTCAGGGAAAGAAACCCAGGGTTTTAAGTGCTGGACCCACACAGGGGTGTGGAGAGTGGGGAGAGATTTGGCAGGGGCGGGTGGCAGTTTCATGCAAGTTGCTAACTAAAGATAGAGAGCTAGCTTCCTGGATTGGTTTGCATGTGTTAAGTCTTTGCACAATTTAAATGCAATAATCCTCTGGTCAGAAAAGTCTTCAGTTAGTTCCCATAAAGGTCTGGCATCCTTAGATCACTCAAAGTCATAGTTCTTTACTAGTTTCATTTGGTTAGAACCAGTTCTGGTAACAGAGCATCGGTTTTAGTAGTTACTAGGCAAATATCTTTATAAGCAGCACACATTTATTTTACAGTAGAATAACCCAAGAAAGCAGTGTAAACCAGCAAAGTGCCAAACAAGGCTACTTATTTTCTTATTATATACAACGCTGTCACAAAAAAATAGTATTAATAAAATCAATATATCTTTAATAAATATTACTTCATTTAAATTTTCTTTTAAAAAATCCCTCAGGTGTTAGGTAAGAGATATGCTAAAATGTGATTTTTATATAAAGCTTATTCATTAAAAGTTTATTTTTCCAAAAAGCAGTTATCAGCAGAATTTAGTTTTGTATGCCACAGGGAAGGTGCATTATGCCAACAGCTGGATATAGAAAGGTGCCTGAAATGAGGTCTTTACCAAGGTATAGGAGGAAAGAGAATTAATATTAATGTGTTTAGAAAATTAGGAGTTACATATTTCTTTCATTAACCAAAATACCTTTAAAAGTTGGATTTTATTATCTCCATTTTACACAGAGGGAAACTGAAATTCAGAAAAATTAAATAGCCTGTCCCTGTTTCTACAAGTTTAAGTGGCAAAGTCAGCATTAGAACATGTGTGTTTGATCCCAAACCTCAAACTCATTTCTGAACAGCATGCTGCTTACAGTTCAGAATCATCTAGCAAAAATTTGAAAGCAGGGGAAATAATGGAAAAATAACCTTCTTTCAAATATTTACTGAAGTGGCACATTTAATTCATCAACAACTATAGATGTAAAAACACGAAATGCAACTATTTTAAATTATCTCAACATATGAATATATGAAGTAAGGACTAATCCTATCAGAATATGTGAATATGTTCATGTCTTTACTTTCCTGTCATCTCCAAATAACTGAACTAATAATAATAAATCTTTGAGTTTAAAACTTTCATCCTATTTAATCAGAACGGTCACTAAACAAAGTTTAGTTGCACACTGTTAAAAACAAGACAACAGACCCAAAATGGAGTCACTTATGCTAAGCCCCACAGTACCAAACCAAGACTTAATTACAGTGTCAGCTCTCCCACAAATGGAATCTTAAACCGGTCAATCGGGAATCGCCCAATTAGATCAGCACTAGCGGGGCAATATGCCTGATAGACTCCTGCCATCCCCTAAAGGAAAATGACCTTGTGATAACGAACCCCTTCTTTTATCTACTACAACTTCCTTGTTCCTGACATAGATGTCTGCGAAGCCCTTTGAGCTCCCTGCCTTCTTGCTGCCTCTGGAGGTCCCTCTGCATCCTGGCTGTGCAACTTTTGCTTTTTGAGCTTTCACACTTTGAGCATTTCTTTTTTCAGACTGGCTCCGACTTAGAAATTGGTCTGCGTCTGGGATCAGACTGGGTCTGGCTGAAACTGGACAGGGTCCAGTGTGGGGCTTCAGGTGAGTAAAATTTTGTTTTAAGGCTGAACGATCAGGTTAATTTTACCAACGATAGTCTTGAATTACAGTGGCCTCAGTGGAGAACTTTTTACCTAGATAAATTTATCCCTTTGTTAGGTGCCCTAGAGAAAAGGGGCTCTCTGCCAAACACCATAAAGGGTAGAGGGAAAATTATTTTTCCTCCTCTGCAGTGTCTGGTGACCAGGATGAGACCTGCTGGGACACCCCACTCACTTCAGAGCCTACAGACAGGGGATCCTAGGAAAAGTGTCAGAAGCCACCAAAGGAGAGAATTCTTACCAGTCAGCTCTCCCAGATCTCTACTATGGTGCCTGGTCGAGAGGCAAAGGTGCAATTTCATGCTGTCCCTTCCTTTCCAAATTCAGATTGGCAGTTGTGATTGGAGTTGTGATTTGTGAATTTGCTTTCAGGTACCCATTGGTTGTAGATCTTTTCCAACCCAGGGACAGCTAGTGTCTTTTTGTTTGTCTTGTTTTTGTGTCCTGAGAACTCGGGTTGGTTGGGGGCCCCCCATATATTGCTGCACAGAAATGTGGGTTGCACTCCATTTGCAAGTGGGGTCCTATTGACTGTTGCCAGCTCTCAGGAAACTGTTTTGTTTATCTTTGGGAGTGACTCTGGAACTTAGGAGCAGATTATCCTTTGCATCCTTTCTGGGGACTCCTCTTGGCTTCCAAGGGGTTTTTCAGTACTGCCAGGAATATTTATTTGTCCCAACTAAAACCTGACAAGATATTTTGAAGGACTTTTTTTTCTTTTTAAATTAGCTCTATGGTCAGAAGGTGACAAAATTGGCAGCTGATATTCAGAGCCTGATGGACTTTCTCCCCTAAGCTAAAATGAAACCATATACATTACCCAGCTTATCTTTTAACAACACAAAGCTTTCTCGCTTAAATTTGTCAAGTTTCTTAACATTTTAAAGTTGAGGATGTTTTGACAGTAATTTGTCTGTAAAAATAAAAGCTAAATAAAACCACTTGATCACATTTAATGCACACTTTTTTAAGGCATATAATAAAATGTATTTAATTTACATTTTCATGAAACTTTTTTATTACTAATCATTTTTTAATAAATTTCTTAAATAACTGTAAATATCCTTTCTCTCAAAAAAGATATGACTTGAAGAGAGCATCATATATGATACTAGCATCTTTCTCCATCTCCCCAATTTCTCCAAAACCTCAAATAAAATGAAGTGAGTTGAATGTAGGGTCAACCCTTATATTCTGCATTGCTGTTCAGTGGTGGAGAAAATAACAAGAGAATATAAATTTGAAATACTATCCAGTTTGCAATTGTTTCTAAAATTATATTCAAATATTTTATAATTAATTATCTACTAAGTAAAAAACAAACAAAAAAAAATTTCAATCAAAATCATGGGGTAATAGGATTAATAGGATCCTGAGAAGGGTCAGGCCAGTTTCAAGTTTGTTTTAGGCTCCCTTACTTCCCAGTCTGTGCAGAGAATAAGCAGCTTGATTGTGTGCTACAGCTTTTCACACCCTGTAATAGACCATCTCCTTTTGTTCTGAATTTGCTTTCTGCAGACCACAAAAGTTCTTTATGGTAAAGAAATCATTACATGTGTTTACTGTGAGGAAATTTCTTCTAATTAAATTGTTGCCTTTTTACCCTTATGGAGGCTAAGAATAAACAGTACTAATGGGAGCAGATTTAAGCAGATTGATAAAGAATCTGTGGTGCTAATTGCTCTGCTTCTCTGAAAAATCCCGGGACCGTCAAGAGCAGGGTATATTCAGAAGAACATGTTGAGCACGTGAATATGATACATCGTTCATGTTACGTGAAGTAAAAGACTAAGAACCTCTTTTGTCAGAGATCATTAAGCTTCCCTCCATCTCTTGACCGTCTGTGATCCAGAGTTCAAGTGTTCTGAGTAACCAGCGGGTCCTTGATTTTTATCAGCCCTGCCACCTACTACTTGAAGATTAAAGAAGATAGAATATGTTATAAATACAAAAATATGTATTGTAAATAAAACACAATTGTTTTCCAAGTAGGGACTTTTAATGGCCACGTGTTAGTACTTTGTCTTATTACGGATTAAGTTATGAAGTATTTACCCCTTGATTCTGTGTATCTACAAAGAAAAGTTTAGAGGCACCAATCACAAGACTTAACCTCCACCTAATGTTATGCCAAGCATAACTGCTGTGAAGCACAAAGAGGCTCATTTTACCTTCACAGTTTCAAAAAAAGAAAAGAAAAAGAAAGAAGTTCATTTAAATCTGTCAACAGGTATTATGAGGTTTCTAAAATCAGTAACACTGAATGTAAAGAGACATGAGACATGGACAGTCATTCACTGTTAAGTGTGAGAAGTAACACCTTAGGTTTCCATGAAAGTTGCCTTTACTATTTTTAAACTTTTCCTCTTCAGGCTCACAACTGTTTCAGGAATCTACCTGCAGTGCTTGAAATGATTACATAGAACAAGAAAAACAACTGTTTTTTTTTTTTAAGAAGATGTTGGGGGTAGGAGTTTATTAATTAATTAATTAATTAATTTTTTTGCTGTGTTGGGTCTTCGTTTCTGTGCGAGGGCTTTCTCTAGTTGTGGCAAGCGGGCGCCACTCTTCATCGCGGTGCGCGGGCCTCTCACTATCGCGGCCTCTCTTGTGGCGGAGCACAGGCTCCAGACGTGCAGGCTCAGTAGTTGTGGCTCACGGGCCTAGTTGCTCCACGGCACGTGGGATCTTCCCAGACCAGGGCTCGAACCCGTGTCCCCTGCATTAGCAGGCAGATTCTCAACCACTGCACCACCAGGGAAGCCCAAAAGAACTGTTTTATGTTCAGCCTTTCCTATTTTATCTAAGCAGGGCAATTGCTGCTGATTAAATTTTGCAGCGGACATTGAGAAGCATTATATTCGGTCTTAATGTATATTTCCTCTTTAAATTATGCATCTTAATAGTTCTCCATTTTACAAAAAAAAAATTGTGGTCTGTAGTATTTCTAATTATTTGTTCAATCTAGCTCTTGAATGTACAAATCAAATAATTAAATATAAATTGGTTCATTTTCCCCCCCAAATACTGGTATTCAAATTATAGTTTGCATATGGGCAATGTTAAAATATAGATTCCATGCCCCAACTTTCCAGAGATTCTAATTCAGTAGGTCTGGAGCAGTCGTCTGCACATTTCTCAAGCTTAAACTCTAGGTCATCTGGCATATATTTTGACAAAATGTGCTTCTAGCAAATTGAGGCAATAATCTGAACAGTCAGATTTACATATTCATCCCTGCTCACTTCTCCAACAAAAGGCAATTTCTCTTCAGTGAGTCTTCTCTTTAAGGAAAAGCAACTCTCCATGCCCAGCCCCCTAATCCTGGACATAATGGAGAAAACAGGAAGAGCAAAATAATAACAATAAAAGGATCACATTTAGTATTAATAGATTAGTAATCCCATTTCCCTGTTTCCTGGCTAATCACTGGCAGTGATTTTTTGAACAATGAATGACTACTACCCTCCAAATAACAAAAGAAGAAATATAAAAGGCTAGACTCACTAATATTATAAAAAGCCAGTAGATATCACTGTGTCATGTAATGCTTGACTCTTAGATTGGCAAAATTAAAAAAAATTAAAGGTGGTCATTTCTAGTTTTGGTAAAACCTAGGTAAGAATTTAAATTCATACAATGGCGAAAGAGAAATTTGGCAGTATCTATCAGATTTATAGTCATCATAATCTTTTATCTAGCAACCTTTTTAATTTTTTTTATTGAAGTATAGTTGATTTACAATGTTGCATTTGTTTCTGATGTACAGTAAAGTGATTCAGTTTTATAATATATATATATTCTTTTTTATATGATTTTTCATTATGGTTTATTACTGGGTATTGAATATAGTTCTCTGTGCTATACAGTAGGACCTCATTGTTTATCCATTCTTTTTTTTTTTAATATGTCAATCCGAGACTCCCAATCTAACCCTTCCCCCCACCCTTCCCTCTTGGTAACCTTAAGTTTGTTCTCTAAGTCTGTAAATCTGTTTCTGTTTTGTAAATAAGCAAACTTTTAATAAATTTTCCTACAGAAATAAAACACAAATTTATTAAAATTATATCAAGAAAAAATTAAGACAAACTATTCAATAGTACGAGAATGCTTAAAAAACATATGGTTCTATACCCTGTTACCCCATAAATCTTAGTATGATTACCAGTTACAATATGATTAATGCAATTGGCTTCCTAGTAAAAGCTATAGAATTCTGCATAAGGCTTGTTTCAGACCATTAAGAGATATCCCTCATCTCTCAACAGGAGTGACTGCTGACCTATTGTATGTATCCATGTATCCATATTAAGGTTATCAATCCTGTCTTGTTGACAGGGGAGGGCATGATTCTACATGCTGGAACCCAAGGGGCAGGGAGAGAATTTCTCACGTAACATATTTCCAGAAAATAGTGGTGGTGCTATGGTAACTGTTCCAAAATCTATACAAAAAAGAAAGTGTTCTGTTATGCAATAATAAATAAATGTATACTAAAATTTAAAATAAATCTTAGGATTTTTATTACATTAGAAATATCTGTTAAGTGCTGGAAGTATACAAGATGATTCTCAAGGACCAATAATTTTAGTTCAATTTTTTTCTTCCAACAGAAGAAAATTGTTGACCACATGCAAAAATGAATTGTAAGTTTTTTTGGAGAAAATGATTTGGTCCTACACAAGCACATTTAAAGATGCTCAGCTGTGTCTCTGAAATTCAGGCCATAGAGCAGTCATTTTCAGGCTTTAGGCACCCAATAATCACACAAGGGGCTTGTAAAAATTGCAGCTTCATGGATACACATGCCCAAAAGATCTAGGTTGGGGCCTAAGGATGTCAATTTTTGTAAAGTATCCAGTGTCATTCTTATGCAAGTGCTCTGGAAATCACAATTTGAGAAAGGCTCTCCCAGAGTAAAACTGAGGTGAATGTGTCTGGAAGATTGTCCTAGGAGGTGTTCCTGCTGGCATCCTCCACTGTAGTAAATTTTCAATAATATTATGATGAAACTTCATATATCAAGTAGTATAAGGTTCCAAAATCCAATGGAAAGTGATGATCATAGAGCATACTCAAATGTTTTGTATGTTAGATTGTTTAAAATTGGCCAATTGAATTTTGCCAAATATCTGTCAAAGATTATTTTATTTTTTCATCAGAGGAATGTTGAGCCATATGACCTGACAGTAAATATCAAGACATATATCAATAAAAGCTACTTTTGGTCCATGCTGTCAATAACCTAATATTTGCTATTACAGAAACACAGGAATCCAATTAATTTAACTGTAGGAAATTGCAAAGAAGAACTAAAACACTGTCTTATTTTATTCCACTAGAGATTATGATATGGTTGATGAAAATATTCCTCTTGACCTCCAAGGGGTTTGCAAATTAGGAAGAAAAACAAGACATGTTGCAGAGAAGCATGACACTGCATGTTATAAACAACAAGAAAAAAAACATGAAAACTATTGGACACAATTAGAAACTTATTTGATGGCAAGTGGAATAATATGCAAGTAAAGCTATCAAATGAAGCAGGAACATAAGAATTCCAGGAGCTCTTTAACAGACAAAACTTTTTGGCAAAAAGAAAGAAAGAAAGAAAATCAGCCAATTGTTGCTCACATTCTAAACATTTATAATTTAATAGCTTTATCTATTATATAACTACTACAATAATATAACAATTATATAACCACTATATCTCATGCAAAACTATTCCATGTGTAATAAAATATCTTTTCTAAATGTGCATAGTTTTGAGATTCAAAATGTGATACATAGTTTTCTTGTATGCTAACTAGAACTCTATCAATTCCATTGGTTTTCAGCATAAGAATATTTTTTCATTTCCACCAAAATGAAGTACTTCTAATAAAATTCATTTCTTGAGTTGCTTTATGTGCTTTTAATTTCTGGTGGGAAATTTGAGGCTTTAACTTTTTGGGTTTCAGTTTTGCAATATAGCCTTCCTGATGCAAGACTTGCTCCATATTCTTTATTTTATTTTACTGAAATGAAATTATCTATTTATCTATCTATCTATCTATCTATCTACCTATCTATCCATCTACCTATCACCCTATAATAGCAAATGTTATGGAGTAAAATTCGATACAAGATAGTTTTATCTTGAAATCCAGCCAAGAGGATATTGATCTCCTGAAGTATCTGCAGGTAGTTTCATTTATAAGGTTATCCAGGAGAAGAAAACTCAAGACCAGTACTATAGACTAGTTCTACTCAACTTGCTTGACTCAAGTTGAGTAGCATATTTTGCTTGGCTCAAAATATAAAAGTCAAGCAAAAATGAGAAAAAAATTTGAAGGTTGTACTGTAGTCTAATGTTTCTTTAATGTGTAATTTATAATCTCTAAGTAAAAAGGGAGTAAGCAAGAGTATAGCATTATTAGTATTAATATGTAAAAGATTGTTTTAGACTCAAAACAAGAAAAGAAAAGGAAATGCTTTTATGGGGACTGTGGTTCTCAATGTACTGTAGTTTTATTCTTACACTTGAGAACAGGAGAATTCCCTGGTACCTGATCAGACACTACAAACCTGAGCTAGAGTCAGGATTTGCTTGTCCTCAGGGTAGACATTTTTTAGGTGCCGTGCGTTTTCCCAACAGGGAATGGATCAGTTGTCAGGTGCACATCCATTTGCAATCCCTCAGTGTATTAGTGTGATCGAAACAAGAAAAAACAATGTAACTTCTTGTTTCAAATAAAACACTTAGAAGCAGAAAGCCAAATGATGAAAGTATTTCAGGACACCAAGGGGTATAATCTACCCACATGTACCATTTTCTACTTTTAGCTCTCTTTTTTGAAGTAGTTCTTTTAGCTCAAGACTTTTCAGTCAATTTAGTACATTTGTTTCTCTTTGGGGAACACAATTATAGTTTTCTTGTGGATTCATAAAGAGGAAGGTTATTGAAGTCAGTTATGAAAGAGGGAAATAAAGAAGAGGAAAGGAACTGGGAATATTTTGATTTTACATTAACATGAAGTAAAACAAACAAACAACAACAAAAAATCAACAGATGTAGCTTTTATTCATGCTCAAAATGGGTAGGGTACAAGAAGATTCTAGGTCATTCCCTTCTATACTCTTCCTATTTTTAAATTTTCTTATATAGTATGACATTTGAGTTAATTCAATTAATTGTTTTAAAGGAAAACTGGATTTTTAAAACCTGGATCTCATAAGGGAAGGGAGTGGAGGACCTCCGAAGCTTTATTATACCTGCTTTGCCACCTCCAGCTCTAACTTCTCAGCTGTAACAATGGGTTCTTCCTGGAGGAGTAAGGAATCATTAATGCTTTCTTTCTTAATTATGGCAGCGTTTTACACAAAGTTTCATAAACTCCATCTATTTTCACATCTAGTTAAAATTCTATCACACCTTCTTACTGTACTCCAACTTATCGTCTCTATATATTTATTTCTGTGATCTTTCTTCTATGTTTTTACACATAGCCTGATACATTCTCTGCTTTAGGTTTAAAAATCTTTTCAACAATATCCATTTTTCCCTTCTTAACAAGAATAAAACACTGCATCTGAACACTCAAGTTATAATTGTTCAAAAGTGCTTTTTATTTATTAAAAAAATAACAAGTGAATAACAATAATAATAAGTAAAAATACTTATATATCATAATATGTCAAAACTGTAAGAAAACCCTACTCTACCTGGTAGAGTACCATTAGGCAATTCTATAAATTTAGAGATTGAAAGAATTGGGAAAGGACTGACAAAAATTTTGGCAAGGCAGTAATATGAGTATATTATTAATATAATTTTCACAATCAAAAGCTTTAATCAATAAGTTAAAATAAAAATTTAAAGAAAAAAGAACCATTCAAAGAAGTAAGTATGTTGATTATCTAAAGCACTCCACTTAAAACATCTATTCTTCCAATCACTCCAAAAAGAAATGCTGAGTATAATGAGTACAGTCATTATAATACAGGAGTGGGTGGAGGTGTTGAGCACTCTCTATGCACAAGACATAGCTCTAAATACCTTACCTGCATTATTTCAGTTACAGAGCTTTTATGGACAGAGATAAATGCAAACCTCTCATTTGGGAGAGAGTTCATATGATATTTAGCATAGCAGGGCATTTGAGTTTGTGGAAATGATGATGCTCAGTAAATTTGTCAGAGGCTATGCCTTTTCAATATGTGAATAACGAGAAACATGCATCATTATTTGGTATATCAAATAGCTGTATAATAAAGTAGCAGGAGAAATCTCATTCAATGGAAATAGCTATTGGCTAAGGGGAAGACAGAAGTTTAAATCAGCAAGCACTACAAAGCATAGGTTCCATAACAGGCAAAATAGAGAGTGCTACGGGAACACGGAGTGGAAATATAGGATCCTGTCACATAGGCTGTCAGTCAGGAAAGACTTCTCAGCTGAGGTGGTATTTAAACCGAGAGCTAAATTATGAGGAAGGGAAACCATGTTTTTGACAGATGAATCAGCATCTGCAAAGTCTTCTTTAGTTTCTATGAAAACTATTAATAGAAGTGATCCTACAATTTTGTGAAACAAAGCTGTTTTTCTGGAGACTACTGGAAGAGAAATGATAGTACATCTTATTCAAGACAGATTGCCAGCTACACTCAATGTAGGCATGACGTAGAGTTGCGTTTTCCATTCAAAGTGACATAAGTACATATGTTTATTACCATTGCTTCAAACTTCAAGAAGTAAATATGCATAATCATGGTAGGGTAGCAGTGTTTAATGTCTGATTATGCCTGATTAATAAATCCAGAATCTGAATTCTTCCTACCACATTCATTACTAACTTCTCCTGCCTGTTATTGGAAAAGCCTCACATGAAGATGACTTGTTTCTGAATTTGCTCTCCAACAGTCTATTCTCAAAAGAGTGAGCATAGTGAAGATCAAAGTGAAATCAGGTCACTTCTTTGTTCAAAATATCAATGACCTTTAATTTTTTGTAATGTCCAAAAAGATA
Source organism: Lagenorhynchus albirostris (assembly GCF_949774975.1). Classification (NCBI taxonomy): domain Eukaryota; kingdom Metazoa; phylum Chordata; class Mammalia; order Artiodactyla; family Delphinidae; genus Lagenorhynchus; species Lagenorhynchus albirostris. Next base: position 38,310,846 of record NC_083112.1, on the reverse strand, counting down.
CCTGCTCCTACCCCCTAGTCATCATCACATTAATCTCTGGTAGTATTTCCCACTACTCTCCTGTCACTCTTTTCTCCAATCTCCTTGGTCCCTTGCTATTTAGTGAATGTGTCAGGAATGCTCTTACTTGAGGCCTTGACTTTCCCTTGTTGCTTTTCCTCTGTCCATCACTTTCCCTCAGGTCCCCACTTGCCTGCTTCCTCAGCTATTTCTGCATACTTATTTTTCCCAATTGTCATTTCAATGAGTTGTCCCGATCACATTCTTTAAAAGAACAGCTAATCTCCCCACCTCCCTGGTTCCCCTCATTCTTCTGCACTCTCTGCTTAATTTTTCTCATAACACTTATCACTGCTTGATAAAAATCTTACTTTTTTTTTTCAGTCTCATCCACTCAAATGTAAACTCCATTTTAAAAAGGAATTTTTGTTTTTTTTGTTCTCGGATGTATTTCTGATCTCTAAAATAGTGTTTGTCACATACTAGATGCTCAGTAAATATTTTTGAATGAATAAATGAATGGATGACATTGAATTTCTTTGAGAAATCTAGATTTAAATTTAGAATCACTTCTCTTCCCTCCCATTCTTACTTGCATCCTACTTGTTCTCTCTTCCCAAGTCTTTGATTCTTTTGTCAATGTGTTTCCTTAACATTGTCCTTCAGTCATAGCTATTAACTTTTAATGGTAACATTGAGGGCACAATTTTTCAGTTGAATTAGTACAATAGAGAGTGAGTGCATTTGTCTAGCCAACGTGCCCCCTTTTAAAAAACTATCATATGTGTATTTTTTACATATAGTTCCAAATGTCAGCTTTTTAAAATGGTACTTCTATATTAAAGTCCAAAACTTTTCAGTGTCTTTCCGTTAGATAAAGTACACATTCCAAAGCATGACATTTCAGGCAACTCATGATGTAGTCTCAGTTCCTTCCCTGCCTTATAGTCAATATGTTCTAGCCAATGAAACTGCTTGGATTTACTGCAGATGGTTGTGATATCAATGGGCACTGTCCACTCACATGTCCTTCAAACATTTTGCAGGAGCCATAGTTGGGCACAGCTTCCAGTGGCCATGCATCAATCCTGAAGCCACATTCCCCAGGTTACTTCCTACAAAAGGCTAAGAGTACCAGGGGGACTGGAGTCAGTGCCTTGGCTCCCACCTGCACCATCAGCCTGGCCAGGTTTTTCCTCAGACCTGCACTGTCCCTTGAGTCTCTCCTTTCCAGTCCTCCCTTACTTACCTCTTCTATTACAAGTGTGAGACCTGCATTGGTCTCCAGGCTCACCCTGCCTTTTCCAGCTCCCTCCCCTTTACCCTTCAATAAGTATATTATAGATCTTTTCCCACCTTCTTGTCTGCTTCTCTTGGAGGATTTGAAGCAACACACTGGCCTCAAGAAAGTTTCATGTTTTTCAACTCTGTCCTTGCTCTTCCTACAATGTTCTCCTTCTCTTTCTACCTGTCTAAATCTTGCTTGGCCATAAAGTGGCAAACTCCAAGTTCAAATGTGCCTCATATATATCCCTTCTGTAATCTTTCCAACTTGTGAATTTTATCTTTTACTATAGCTCTTCCTATACAATACCTCATCCTCCCATTGGACTTCAAGCCTCTTGATGGCAGGAACCATGTCTTATTTATCTTCATAAAGTGTAAACATAGCACTTTGGAAGTTCTAGAAATCCAATACATATTTGATGAATTCGATTGCTGAAGGTGCTTTATTAGAAGAGAGTGAGGCTGGGATATCAAAATAAAGTACTATGTATGATCTAAAGCCCCTCTTCACATTTATATTTAAATCTTTGATAACATTCCAATAAATCAGAAAGCAATTCTCTATTACTGTTCTTCAGTGGCCAGTCTGGATTTGGTCCACAAGTAAGAAACTAAGAAAACGTCACTTTACAATAGTGGGCAAACCCCAAAGCTCATGGGTGGTTAATGAAATCCACAGGTCAGTAGTATGATTACCATGACCCTAAAATATATTAGATAAGCACTAAAGAGCAGTGTAAGGGGGTTGGAATTTAGGATTTCTGAAGAGAGCAAAAAACAAGGCATTTAGGATACATTTATCACATAAGAAAGAAAAGGCATTCTAAGAAATTATAATATTCAGAAATGTATTCCTATTTATCACTTAAAAATTTGAAATGTATGGAACATAAAATAAAATAATTTCTAAATGTGTTTTCTTAAATGAAAGAAAAGCATTGTCTTGGTATATTAATAAAATATATGGTAATTTAAAACATGATTTTATCATTTCCTAACTCATTGTTGAAGTTCTCAAAGTTTTAAGCAATTACCCAACAAACTGTGATAAATATTTTATTCCTTTTCATATATTTCATATAGATGTCAGAACACCAACTTTGGAATTTTAGTGGCAAATATGTAAAAAGCCTATTTGAGTAAAAACTTTCAACAATTCCAACTCCAATGGACACATGCTACTTTAGCAACATATTTGCCTAGTAGTCAGTGTCCAAAAGTCCCTCTTTATGTACCACTCTGATTAGCCATTTATTAAGCTATATTTCTATGAGGTGTTAGTTTTCAGTCTAATGCTATTTTAATGTAATTATGACCACTTTCTGCATTAAAGGGGATTAGCAAATCAAAATCAATAAAACAATTTGGGATTTCAGAAGGAATTAGAATATAGAAGCAAATTATTAATGTTTAGGCAAATTCTCTTAGAATCAGTTGCCCAATGTTAACAGCCTATTATAAGGACTGCAGTCAACAAATCCAGTTTATGTTCTGAGGGGATAACAGAAAGATCAGCAGAAGGACATCTTAACCTCCTTGTGAAGAATATTTAGTTACTAGTTACGACCCATGTATTGGTGCATAATAAACAGACCCATGAAATTATTTGTGTGATCTTGTTATGAAATCTAATGAAATGACTTTCATTATTTTGCAAAAAGTATAGTAATTTTTTATTAACAAACCACTAAACCTTTGCCAATAAATCTAACAATATGAGGTGTTCCTATAAGGCAGTAGTGATGGTAAAATAACTTTCTGATTTAATTTTGAAAAAAAAAAGAAATGCCCATACCTAATTGTCCTATAGTTTAAACATTTTTCAATGTATTTTGTTGGGAATAGGGAGATCTACTCAAAGGTAAGAAAAGCCAGGGATATAGAGAACAATTGTAATTTCAAGAATGAATCACATGTAATAAATGGTTACTTGTGATGATAATACTTCAAGCAATGTTGTGATTTGTTTGTTTTGCTTTGTTATGCATTTAACCAAGTATCATCTATGACACTCTCATAGAGGCTATTTTATATGGTTATTTTTGGGGTATTTTGGAAACCTACAAACCTAATCTGTATTCACTGCTTTGTACTGCAAATCTTCTGTTTTTAAAACAGTAAAATCCTGTCCCATATTTAGTATTAAATGTATTATTAATACCTGAAATATAACGCTTCTACTCTACTTTTAATGGTTTCCTGGTGACTGACTGGCAAGAACCAGGACTTCAACTATTTTCCTTATGTAGATTTTTTTAACTTTTCGTTTAATCAGGGATCCTGTTTGGCCTCTGACAAGACATAATTTAAGTCTTTTACATTCACACACTTTGCTTAATATTCCTCTGAGTCACAGTTTAATTTTTTTTTTTTTTTAGGGGTACGCGGGCCTCTCACTGTTGTGGCCTCTCCCGTTGCGGAGCACAGGCTCCGGGCGCACAGGCTCAGCGGCCATGACTCACGGGCCTAGACGCTCTGCGGCATGTGGGATCTTCCCGGACCAGGGTACAAACCCGTGTCCCCTGCATCGGCAGGTGGACTCTCAACCACTGCGCCACCAGAGAAGCCCCATAGCTTAACTTTTAAATCTAATCTTCGCCCCTTTTTTTATCTCTTTATGTTCTACTATCACTTATTCTAGATTTCCAATTGTTTTTTTCTCAGAAATCATTTGGAGAAAAACATATCTAATTAAAATCCATATTTACAAGTGGTACTTCTTATCATCCCCATGTCTTCATAACCCAACAATTCCACTACCAGGTATGTATCCCCCCAAAAAACAAAAACATTAATTCAAAAAGAAACATGCACCCCGATGTTAACAGCAGCATTATTTACAACTGCCAAGATATGGAAGCAACCTAAGTGTCTATCAACAGGTGAATGGATAAAGAAGATGTGGTGTATATATATATATACACACATATATATGTGTGTGTATATATATATAGAGAGAGAATATTATTCACCCATTAAATAAATGAAAATTTGCCATTTGCAGCAACATGGACAGACTTGTAGGGCATTATGCTAATGAAATGTCAGACAGAGAAAGACAAATGCTATATGATATCACTTATACATGGAATCTAAAAACTATAACAAACAAGTGAATATAACAGAAAAGAAGCAGACTCACAGATAAAGTGAAAAAACTATGGTTAATAGTGGGGGTGGTAATCTAGGGGTGAGGAAGTGGTATAAGACAGGCTATAAGAATGCATTGTGCAACATGGGGAATACAGCCAGTATTTTGTAATAACACTAAATGGAGTATAATCTTTAAAAATTGTATAAAGAATAAAAAATTAAATACAAAATATCACAAATACCTGTTCTCATAGCTCTATAAAATTCCTAAATAAACAGGCCAAATAATTTTACAGTGCTTTTAAATAAAAATTATCAGCAAACTTCTAAAACTTTATCTTTTCAGACATTCATTTCTACTTGTTCTTTTGTTAAATAAAAATCCAAGTCCAAAAAATACTAGAGTATCTCTGGAACTTTCCAATGTGCCAAATATTTATTCAAATTAGATTATGAAGCTAAAATAAAATTAATGAAAAAGATCTTGAAACCTGGTAAACCCTGAAAAACTTTTTTTTCTTTTTTTAGTTGGATAAGATTAAAGAAAATAACTGTATAAAAAGTACAGTTCATCTCTATGAATTGAAAATATATTCTGCATCTCATTTAACCAAATATACAGATTAATAACTTATGTATTATTAATATGCATTTATTACCTCTGTTGAATTCCATTTTATAGAGTTTTGCATAATTAATGTGGTATTTTAATCATTTTACAATAACAAAAGTCAGTCTAGAAACATAACTGGGTTAGGCACATTTACTGATGTCTTGTGGGAGGCATTCTTATATCAGCCTTAAATAAATAATTAGAGAGAGCAACAAAAAATGTGTGTCACTAACATTATTAGGAGAAGAGGATCTACATATTAATTTTAAAAATTAGCCTACAACTGAGAAAAGGAAATTCCGACCATTTAAAATAATGTACATGCAGAGAATTACAGGAAAATAATCAGTTCTGTGGCTTTCCATTACTAAGTAGCCTTATGAGACCTCATGAACCCAATATGTTTTTCTGGTTTGAGTTTTGTTTTTTTTATGTCAAGAGTGTTGATCATCCAGTAATAATAATAATAAAAAAACATTGACAAGGAGATGGTCAGCAGAAAAATGAGCACAGAGCAAAAAGGACTCCTTAAATGGAACATGGGGTTAGTAAAATGTACTCTGAGAGCTGCATCCATGTAGCACCAGAGAGGGCTGTTTTGTAATCAACTCTATGAGATTCCAAATATAAACACGATATAGTACAGTTTATTAGCATGATGTGGGAATACTCATTTTGAAACAAAGTGACAATTTAGTTTAAAAGAGATTTTTAGTCTGTTTTAATTTTCCAACCCATGCAAATTTCATTTAAATGTAGGACTTGCATTAAAAGTTTATACCCAACTAGATCCTGGTGCATTTTGTCATTTAATCTTATAATTGGGAGTGCATTTACTAATAGGAAGCTACACGTTTTATTAACACATATCCTCACTATTGGGGGTCAAATATATAAAAATAATTCACTCTCTGTGTTTTTCTTTAAGGGGAAAAATTCATCCTATGAAGACTTACACCTAACAATTTAAATGGCTTCCTGATGGAAATATTCCCAGTACAAAATTAATCAAGGTAGTGATCTGCGAATATTGCCCTGAGAAACTTAAGGAGCTTTCTAATCTCTACAAGGAGCAATACCGTATGTTCTTAAAGAGAGATTAACAGGAACAACAGTACAAATAACTAATGAGAGGAAAAGGAAAGACAGAGAAACATTTAATATGCACCTATTATGTGATGGCCATTTTCAAATATATGCAGAATATTGCTATATGAACTGTAAAGTTCAAGTATTTATAAGGGACAAGTTAAAAAATAGATTTTGGTCACTAATAAGCATCATTGACAAACATTGGAAACAAAATTTGTCAATATTAATTTCACCCTAATGAGATAATAAAGTACTGATTCTAAGAATTAGCACCTATGATCTAAAGAGAAATATTTCTCAAATAGGGAGAGACAAATTATTGAATGTGCTCATTTAACTGAAAAAAATACTTTGTTTTATTTTTGTGGAAAATAAGCAATATTCCAAGAAATGAGTTCAGCCCTTGACTGAATGAGCTTGTCCAAAGATTCTGGCAAATGCCAATGACTAGTGGTGGTAGATAGAGCTCCCAGTATAAATTAGCGTTTCCTTGTTAGCCTAGTGAACAAGAATGAATGCCTCAGAGAACCTTGTCACTTCTACAGGTGATTTGTTAATGCGAAGTTCCACAGTATGTAAGGTTTAAAAAAAAACACTTTGACCCGAAAGGAACCCACTAGCCAATCCTGGGAGACCAAGCTTGATTCAGCTGATAGTTTTCTCTCTAATCATCTTCACAGTGAAGGGCAGATTCTATACAGGCATAATTGTGTGTGAAAGCAAACCATATATCCCCTGTAGGCTGTTTAATATTTTTCTTTTTGATAAAGAACCTAAAAGAACTTACTATTTAGGTATAAAGCATCTTAAATTATATAACTTATTAACCAGTTATCTATACAGGCAGGCTCATTTGCACATCTTCTTTATGTATGAATTGTAATTACCATGACTTAGTAAAATAACACCAGTCTCCCAACAACATGGTTCAAATTTTAGTTACCATAGTGTATTAACAGTGGGTGATACACTGTTTGCAGGGCTCCACAGTACAAACTTTGCTGCTAGCTGTTCAGTTCACACATTACTATGTATTTATCAGTGAGCAATCTTGGCACTTCTTTCAGAACGCATAGACAGTAAAGCATATACATTTGGCCCTCTGTATATTTGGGTTCTACATCCTTGGATTCAACCAAATGCAGATCAAAAGCATTTCGAATAAAAAAAATTCCAGAAAGTTCCAAAAAGCAAAATTTGAATTTGCCGCCTGCCAGCAACTATTTACATAACATTTACATTATATATACCAATATTTACACAGCACTTACATTGTATTAAGTATTATAAGTAATATAGAGATGATTATATTGTATGGAAAGATGTGGGTAGTATGCCTTTTTTTTTTTTTTTGTGGTACACGAGCCTCTCACTGTTGTGGCCTCTCCCGTTGCGGAGCACAGCCTCTGGACGCGCAGGCTCGGCGGCCATGGCTCACGGGCCCAGCCGCTCCATGGCATGTGGGATCTTCCCGGACTGGGGCACGAACCTGTGTCCCCTGCATCGGCAGGTGGACTCTCAACCACTGTGCCACCAGGGAAGTATGCCATTTTATATAAGGGACTTGAACATCCCAAGATTTTGGTTTGGGAAGAAAGGGTCCTGGAACCAATCCCTAGTGGGTACCAAGGGACAACTGTAGCTCTGTTGCCTTCCATCTCCCAGTGATAAACCCATACAACATTTTACAAAAATGGATAATCAAAAGAGGTAATTGGTCAATAAAGATCAAAGTGCAGCAAAGAAACCAAAAAGGGACACCACTGTAGGTAAAATTAGGATAGAATAAAAGTGAGTTATAGAAGAGATAACTAAGTGTGGGAATGTTGATCCTGCTTCTATTCAAGAGACTCTAGAACTGCAGCCAGGGAAATTTAGTGGAGGCAAAGTTACTAAAATAAATGAGTAAAGTATCTGTGACGAAAAGGGAGACAACATCCCAGAAGGGACTCTGGCAAAAACATCACAATAATGGAACTCTCAGAAATGCTTCAGAATATTGAAAGCATAAAATGTTGCTAGCTGATCCAACTTAGAAAGGAGTGTGAGAATTTACCAAGGCATAAAAATGATACTCCTTCCGTACTGTAAATTAGATGATGAGAAGATAAGGGCAAGCACTATTTAAACTACTTTTGATAAGTTTCTTTACAAAGAAATAAAACACTTTAATCCTCAATGTTTCTCAGGTTTTAAACCACAGTGTACTATATAAATATTAGTTTTACTATTTGCTCATTTCCTTATATATGTATAATTATCAGGAAGAGAGTTTTCAATGTTTTGGGAAAAAATTTTAAAGGTGACAGAATAACTGTAGTTCTCCCCATCAGTTTTTAAGATCTCTTTGCATGATTTCAGCTAGTACAACCATTTTTAAGGTTCTAGTATACAACACCAGGACTACCTGTATCTCAAGGAAGAGGCCTTACTGGTGCCTATGCTAAAAGCTTCCACTAGGCTTCTGAGTTTTAGGCCTTAAAAAAGCATTTGATATGCTTTGTGAGAGCAAAGATTAAAGGATACAAGCATAAATATTCTTAGTACCAATTTTACAGATATGTCAAAAAACCCATTTTATTCTAATCTACAGAAAGAAAGGTTTATACTTTCTAATCTTCCTTAAGAAACACATTTTAATATAGTAAGTAATTTGACAATTACTAGAACATAAATGGTGAATGCAAATTCTGGATGTTAAAATATTTTAAATGCTCATCTCTTAGTCTCCGTGAACTGCAGCGTGCTTGGGAGCTGTGACACATTCCTCATCCAAGCTTTGTTCTTTTCAACTGGCAAACATTGACTGTCCAGGTCCCATTCTCCTGTTACACACACTTTCCTTACACAACATGAGCCAGCTCGGTTTTTCTTGAGATGTCTTTTGGACCATCATAAACATCACAGACATTTTCATCAGTGATGCCAAGAGAACTGGGAATATGTTAGTTTACTTTTGCTTCCTCTGTTGCCTAATTGGCTGCTTCTGCAGCAACAGAACAAAAAGAGGATGGTGCATGAAATACAGCTATTATTTGTGAGAGAATGGCTGGTTTTAAAACAAGATAGATGTTTAGTATTCTGTGGATATTCCCCCACCAGATTGTAACAGTTCTGAAGGAGGTTAAATTGTGAGCCAAGACTGTCCAAATTTTCTCTTGATAAAGCACGAAAATAGCCTGATCAGCCCAAAAGCTGCTGAGCCTCACTATTAGGAATTGCAGCTACTCTGTAATGTGAAAGATAGGGGATTTGATCTATTTCATCATTTTATTCCCCTCCCAGAGTTACTGCCTAAAGAACAAGAATTTCTGCTTGAATGGCTTGATGTGACATTTATCTCTACTTTGTGGATGAGGTCATAGTGTTGTTTAATGCACTATATTAACCCATGTCTCTTGGTTCTCAAGTCATTTTAGACTGCAGTTCAGTTTTACCCAACTTCTAGGAGTCAGTATGCAAACAAGTTCAGATGATTCTAAACTGTGATTAGTCCATAAGGCATCTATCCATTCACCAAATTTTATCAAGCATCTATTACATGTCAGCAATACATGCATGGATAATTCAAAAGTGACAGAATGGTTTTCTTCCCCCTGACATCTTTTGCTAGATTTTTTCCTTATAAGGTTGATGTAAAATAACTTATAATTTTGGTAAACATCATTAAGAAAATGCTGATAAGCAGAGTATCTCAACTAACGATGTTTAAACTTTTGACAAACTGGCCAACTTGTTCTTCCCTAAAGAGGGAAAGTTATCACTTTTCCTTAGGAGGTCTTAAGAAGAATTAAGTGAATAGTATAATTGTCACTTCATCTAGCAGAAAAGACATGTTTAATAACTTGAAGCATATACAACATCAGGGTTCAGAGTGCTTGAGTTGAAGACTAGGAGTTTTAAACTCTGTGAGATCTGATGCATTATCAACTATATGTTTAAAAATATTATTGAGCAGGGCTTCCCTGGTGGCGCAGTGGATGGGAGTCTGCCTGCCGATGCAGGGGACACTGGTTCGTGCCCCAGTCCAGGAAGATCCCACGTGCCACGGAGCAGCTGGGCCCGTGAGCCATGGCCGCTGAGCCTGCGTGTTCGGAGCCTGTGCTCCACAATGGGAGAGGCCACAACAGTGAGAGGCCCATGTACAGCAAAAAAAAAAAAAAATATATATATATATATGTATATATATATATATGTATATATATATATGTATGTATATATATATATATATATATAATTGAGCAGTTCAGGAGTTTTCAAGATGGCTAAGGAGTAGGAGGACATGGTGAAGTACATCTCTCTCCACAGATGCATCAAGAATACATGTATGGATGGAACAGTTTTTGCAGAACACCAGCTGAACGCTAGCAGATCTTGAACACTGGAAAGGACAATGAAGATTCCTGCATAACCGGGTAGGATGAAAGAAAGAAGGGAGAAAGAAGAGGAGAGGAAGCAGCATGGGACCTGTGCCCCTGGGGGAGAGATGAAGCAGAGCAGTTTCCCACATCTGGGGAAATCCCCTCACCAATGGGGAAATCAGTTGGGACAGAGGGGAAGCATCTGAGGCTGTCAGAGGAGGGTGAAGCAGCCGGTCTGTGGCAGACAGGAAAGAGTGAGAACTACACAGATGGTCTGTGACATGGCCATGCATGCCCCAGATTGGGACGTGTGTCCAACAGTGTGCATGGCGGCTGGGAGCTGGAGCGTGGGGATAGGAGAGCAAAATTCGGGGGAGGAGTGCTGTTGGCTGTGAGGAGACAGCCTGAGGGGGAGGGAGGAAGGAAATCCACAACAGGGAATGCCTGTGGAGGAAATCTGGAGTGCCATGAAAGCAAGGCGCCACTGTTGAGTGAAGCACAGAGTGTGGAGAGGACATTGCATTCTCTCTCTCCCCACATGCTGGCCCCTGCCACCCTGGGTGCTCGGAAAGGGCCCCACCAGGGCTGGCCCTTGCGTGCACTAGAAAAGTCTCCCCCTAGGGCCAGATCTCTCACTCCAGTAGCCACTGGCTTCCCCACGCACCTGTTGCTGCCAGGGCTCCCACAACCCAGGTAGCTGTGCCTCGTCTGAGCCCCGTCCTCACCAGGGAAGACCTGAGTGCTCCAGGGCAGCCTTAGGAGCAGACTTCTGTTGAGGGCCCACATGCAGAGGTGGGGCTAAAACCACAGCTGAGCCACAGGGATGGGACAACTGAAGAAGAGGAATGAAAATCTTTCCATCAGCTGCACAAGCCACAGATTAAATCCCTATGAGTGGCTTGGTAGATCCTGCATCTATGGAATATCTGAATGGACAACGAGTCCCATAAATGAAACCAGTCCACCTCTGGCAGCTGTGGACATTGGGGGCAAGCACACAGAGGAGTTGGGTGAGATCCGAGTCTGAGCTGTCCCCACAGTGGGTCCAGAGACCTACCTAGAGGCATTGGAGGGCCTCCTGGTGAGGTGAAGGTGGGCTATGGCGGGGGCAAGGACACTGACAGCTGAGACCCCAGGAAAATATTATTATTACTATTATTTTTATTAGGTTTTGACTTGTTCTGTTGTTGTTTTTAAGTTTTTAAATTTTTTATTTAGTTTTTGGGGGTGTTTTTCGTTTTTTTTCTTTTTTCTGCTTTTTAAATACGTATTTCATATTTCTATTTTTACTTTGCTTTTTCATTGTTTTCTGTTTTTTCCTATTTTTTTCCTTTTCTTTGTTCTGTTGGTTTTTATATATATTTTTAAAATTGTTTTTATGTGTTTCTTTTGTTTTCTGTGCTTTATTCTTCAGTTTGCATTCTGCTTTGATTTTGCTTTCTGTTTTGTGTTTTTGTTACTTTTGTTTTTAATTGTTTGATTTTGATTTTAGGTTCTATTGTTTGGTTCTTCTCTTGCTTTTTGCTTTCTTTGATTTTGTATTTGTTCCTTTGTGGTGTTTGTGTTTCTTTGTTTTTGTTTGGTTTTGCTTTTACCATTTGCATGGGGTTTGTCTATTATTTTTTATTGCTATTGTTGCTGTTTGTTTCTGTCTTTGCTATTTGTCTTTGCTATTTATCTTGGGTTTTGTTTCTCTATTTGTTTTTATTTGTCCACACCCCCCTTTTCCTCTTCCCCTTTATTGCTGAGATGTACAGCTTGTGAAGTCTTGGTTCCCTGGCTGGAGTTTGGGCCTGAGCCTTGGGGCTGAGAGTGATGAGTCCAAGATGCTGGGCCACCAGAGAATTCCCGGCTCCAGGGAATATTAATCAGCAAGAGCTCGCCCAGAGGTCTCCATCTCAAATCTAAGGCCCAACTCCACCCAACTGCTTGCAGGCTCTAGTGCTAGATGGCTCACACCAAACAACAAGCAAGACAGAAACACAAACTCTCCCATCAGCAGACAGGCTGCCTAAATTCACACTAAGCTCCCAGACAACAACACAAAGCACACCACCTGATACAGCCCTGCCCATCAGAAGAACAAGATCCAACTCCACCCACCAGAATGCAGACACCAGTCCCTCCCACCAGGAAGCCTGCACAAGCCACTGGACCAATCTTACCCACCGGGGGCAGACACCAGAAGCAAGAAAAACTATGACCCTGCAGCCTGCAGAAAGGAGACCTCAAACACAGCAAGTTAGACAAAATGAGAAGACAGAGAAATATGATGCAGACAAAGGAGCAAGGTAAAAATCCACAAGACCAAACAAATGAAAAGGAAATAGACAATTTACCAGAAAAAAGAATTCAGAGTAAGATAGTAAAGATGATCTAAAATCTCGAAAATGAAATGGAGGCACAGATCAAGAAAATACAAGAAATGTTTAACAAGGACCTAGAAGAACTAAAGAACAAACAAACAGTGATGAACAGCAAAATAAATGCAATTAATAATACACTAGAAGGAATCAATAGCAGAATAACTGAGGCAGAAGAACAGATAAGTGACCTGGCAGATAGAATGGTGGAAATAACTGTCACAGAGCAGAATAAAGAAAAAAGAATGAAAAGAAATGAGGAGGGTCACAGAGCTCTCTGGGACAATATTAAATGCACCATCATTTGAATCATAGGGGTTGCAGAAGAGAAAGAGAAAAAGTTCTGAGAACATACTTGAAGAGATTATAGTCAAAAACTCCCCTAACATGGGAAAGGAAATAGTCAATCAAGTCCAGAAGTGCAGAGAGTCCCATACAAGATAAACCCAAGGAGAAACATTCCGAGATACCTATTAATCAAACTAACAAAAATTAAACACAAAGAAAAATATTACAAGCAACAAGGGAAAAGCAACAAATAACATACAAGGAAATCCCCATAAGGTTATCAAATGATTTTTCAGCAGAAACTCTGCAGGCCAGAAGGGAGTGGCAGGACATATTTAAAGTAATGAAAGGGAAAACGTACAACCAAGATTACTCTACACAGCAAGGATCTCATTCAGATTTAATGGAGAAATTAAAGGCTTTACAGACAAGCAAAAGTTAAGAGAATTCAGCACCGCCAAACAAGCTTTAAACAACTGCTAAAGGAAATTCTGTAGGAAGGAAACAAAAGAGAAGAAAAAGACCTACAAAAAGAAACAGCAAACAATTAAGAAAATGGCAATAGGAACATACATATGTATAATTATCTTGAATGTAAATGGATTAAGCACTCCAACCAAAAGACATAGACTGGCTGAATGGATATAAAAACAAGACCCATATATACGCTATCTACAAGAGACCCACTTCAGACCTAGGGAGACACACAGACTGAAAGTGAGGTGATGGAAAAAGATATTCTATGCAAATGGAAATGAAAACAAAGCTGGAGTAGCAATACTCATATCAGACAAAATAGGCTTTAAAACAGACTATTATGAGAGACAAAGAAGAATACTACATAACAATCAGTGGAATCCAAGAAGATATAACAATTGTAAATATTTATGCACGCAAAATAGGAGCACCACAATATGTAAGCCAAATGTTAACAGCCATAAAATGGGAAATCGACAGTAACACAACAATAGTGGGGGATATTAACTCCCCACTTACACCAATGGACAGATCATCTAGACAGAAAATTAATAAGGAAAACAAGTGTTAAAAGACTTATTAGACAACATAGACTTAATTGATATTTATAAAACATTCCATCCAAAAGCAGCAGAATACATTTTCTTCTCAAGTGCATGTGGAACATTCTCTAGAATAGATCACATCTTGGGTCACAAGCAAAGCCTTGGTAAATTTAAGAAAATTGAAATCATATCAAGCATCTTTTATGACCACAATGCTAGGAGACTAGATATCAATTACAGGAAAGAAACTGTAAAGAACACACACACACACATGGAGGCTAAACAATATGCTACAGAATAAGCAAGAGATCACTGAAGACATCAAGGAGGAAGTCAAAAAATACCTAGAAACAAATGACAACAGAAACACGACAATCCAAAACCTATGGGATGCAGCAAAAGCAGTTCTAAGAGGGAAGTCTATGGTGATGCAATCTTACCTCCAGAAACAAGAAAAATCTCCAATAAACAAATTACTTTTCACATAATGCAACTAGAGAAAGAGGAAGAACAATAACAAAAACAGTTAGTAGAAGGAAAGAAATCATAAAGATCTGAGCAGAATAAATGAAATAGAAATGAAGAAAACAATAGCAAAGTTCAACAAAATTAAAAGCTGGTTCTTTGAGAAGATAAACAAAACGGATAAACCTTTAGGCAGACTCATTAAGAAAAAGAGGAAGAACACTCAAATCAATAAAATTAGAAATGAAAAAGGAGAAGTTATGACAGACACCGCAGAAATACAAAGGATCATAAGAGACTACTACAAGCAACTATATGCCAATGAAATGGACAACCTGGAAGAAATCAAAAATTCTTAGAATGGTACAATCTTCCAAGACTGAACCAGGAATAAATAGAAAATGTGAACAGACCAATGACAAGGAATGAAGTAGAAACTGTGATTCAAAATATTCCAACAAACAAAAGTCCAAGACCAGATGGCTTCACAGGCGAATTCTATCAAACATTTAGAGAAGAGCTGACACCTATACTTCTCCAACTCTTCCAAAAAATTGCAGAGAGAGGAACACTCCCAAACTCATTCTACAAGTCACCATCATGCTGATACCAAAACCAGACAAAGATGTCACAGAGAAAGAAAATTACAGGCAATATCACTGATGAACATAAATGCAAAAATCCTCAACAAAATACTAGCAAACCAAATCCAACAACACGTTAAAAGGATCATGCACCATGATCAAGTGGGGTTTATCCCAGGGATGCAAGGATTCTTCAGTATATGAAAATCAGTCAATGTGATACACCATATTAACAAACTGAAGAATTAAAACCACATGGTCATCTGAAGAGTTGCAGAGAAATCTTTTGACAAATATCAACACCCATTTATGATTAAAAACTCTCCAGAAAGTGAGCATAGAGGGAAACTACCTCAACATAATAAAGACCATTTATGACAAAGCCACAGCAAATGTTATTCTCAATAGTGAAAAACTGAGAGCACTTCCTCTAAGATCATGAACAAGACAAAGTTGTCCATTCTCATCACTGTTATTCAACGTAGTCTTGGATGTCCCAGCCACAGCAATCAGAGAAGAAAAAGAAATAAATGGAATCCAAATTGGAAAAGAAGAAGTAAAACTGTCACTATTTACAGATGACATGATACTATACATAGAAAATCCAAAAGATGCCACCAGAAAACTACTAGAGCTAGTCAATGAATTTAGTAAAGTTGCAGGACATAAAATTAATGCACAGAAATATCTTGCATTCCTATACACGAACAATGAAAGATCAGAAAGAGAAATTAAGGAAACGAGGAAACAATGCTCATTCATCATGGCAAGAAAAATAATAAAATACCTAGGAATAAACCTACTTAAGGAGGCAAAAGACCTGTATGCAGAAAACTATAAGACCCTGATGAAAGAAATCAAAGCTGACACAAACAGATGGAAAGATATATGATATTCTTGGATTGGAAGAATAAAAATTGTGAAAATGACTATACTACCCAAAGCAAGCTACAGATTCAGTATAATCCCTATCAAATTACCAATGGCATTTTTCACAGAACTAGACAAAAAAATTGTACAATTTATATGGAAACACAAAAGAGAACGGATAGTAAAAGCAATTTTGAGAAAAAACAACAGAGCTGGAGGAATCAGGCTCCGTGGTTTCAGACTATACTACAGGGCTACAGTAATCAAGATAGTATGGTACTGGCACAAAAACAGAAATATATATCAGTGGAACAGGATAGAAAGCATAGAGAAAAACCCATGCACCTATGGTCACCTAATCTATGACAGAGGAGATAAGGATATACAATGGAGAAATGACATCCTCTTCATTAAGTGGTGCTGGGAAAAATGGACAGCTACATGTAAATGAATGAAATTAGAACACTCCCTAACACCATACACAAAAATAAACTCAAAATGGATTAAAGACCTAAATGTAAGCCAGACACTATAAAACTATTGGAGGAAAACATAGGCAGAAAACTCTTTCACATAAATAGAAGCAAAATCTTTTCTGACCCACCTCTTAGAGTAATGAGAAAAAATATAAAATAAAATAAACAAATGGGACCAAATTAAAAGCTTTTGCACAGCAAAGGAAACCATAAAAAAGATGAAAAGACAGACCTCAGAATGGGAGAGAATATTTGCTAATGAAGCAACTGGCAAAGGATTAATCTCCAAAATATACAAATAGCTCATGCAGTTCAATATCAAAAAACAAACAACCCAATCCAAAATTGGGCAGAAGACATAAATAGACATTTCTCCAAAGAAGACACACAGATGGAAGAGACACATGAAAAGATGCTCAACATCACTAATTATTAGAGAAATTCAAATCAAAATTACAATGAGGTATCACCTCATGCCAGTCAGTATGGCTATTATCAAAAAATGTAGAAACAATAAATGCTGGAAAGCCTGTGGTGGAACAGGAACCCTCCTGCACTGTTGGTGGGAATGTAAATTGATACAACCACTATGGAGAACACCATGGAGGTTCCTTAAAAAACTAAAAATTGAGCTACCATATGATCCAGCATTCCCACTCTTGGGCATATATCTGGAGAAAACCGTAATTCAAAAAGATACATACACTCCAATGTTCATTGCAGCACTATTTACAATAGCCACGACATTGAAGCAACCTAAATGTCCATCAACGGAGAAATGGATAAAGATGATGTGGTACATATATACAATGGAATATTACTCAGCCATAAAAAGGATTGAAATTGGGTCATTTGTAGAGATGTGGATGCACCTAGAGTCTGTCATATAGAGTGAAGTAAGTCAGAAAGAGAAAAACAAATACCATATAGTAACACATATATGTGGAATCTAGAAAAATGGTATAGATGATCTTATTGGCAGAGAAGAAATAGAGACACAGATGTAGAGAACAAACATACGGACACCAAGTGTGGAAAGGGGAGGGGTGAGATGAATTGGGAGATGGGAATTGACATATATACACTCTTGATACTATGTATAAAATAGATAACTAATGAGAACCTATTGTGTAGCACAGGGAACTCTACTCAATGCTCTGTGATGACCTAAATGGGAAGGAAATCCAAAAAGAGGCGATATATGTGTACATATAGCTGATTCACTTTGCTGTACAGTAGAAACTAACACAACGTTGTAAAGCAGCTCTACTCCAATAAAAATGAAAATACAATCATTGAGAAGTTTAAAAACACAATCCTAGTTTTATTTTAATCAAAAAAACATTGTAAGGAAGTCATTGATTGTTGCTCAAGTCTCTGACTCTTGAATTAATATCTCAAGCATTTCCAGTATTATTAATAGAATCATATTTAATTAGTGGCATGGAAAAGACTTAGAATTGTAGCTCTAAAATTTAAAAATATAACTAAAAGAGATGACAGAATTTACTTCATATAATAGTGTATAAATAAACATACTTTATTTTCTTTTCTATTTCTCTTGTGTATTCATTGACTTTATTCAAAAGCTCTTTACTAATGAAGCTTTAAGACTGTTTCAGACTACATATGTCAAAAGCAGAAAGAGTAAATATCATTAATAATGTGTGCATCATTTTCTAATAACCAATTCTACACTCAGAGGCAGAGTATTATAACAAAAAAAGAAATAGTATGTGTGGAGGATGTATAATTAGAGATTTAAATATCACTTTTTTTCACTTTATTTATATACAAGTACAGAAATATAATTGCCTGTTTATATAAGATTGTATTTTTATTTGACGTCTTCTAATTTTGCTATTTATTTACAAATCCCAAGTTATATAACCTCAATTGTACTTCCCTCAATGACAAGAAAGCAGTGATTCATCTGAAGAAGTTTATGTCTTTCCTGAATAAGTCCAAAGGCTTCAGTCAAGATCTATTCAATGCAATTATACTGAATCATTGTTTTTGAACATATACCTTACCCATGTATTATATAAGGACATGAAGATATGAAGGATAAACAACTTTGTATTTTGCCTTCAAGCAATATAGTGTTTTGTGAAAATTTTATCATTTCTTTTTATAAAAAGTTACCATACTGTGACAAATAACCAGCTCCTGAAATATAATTATTTAGTCACAAGTTATAAATAAAATTATTCTAAATATACAAAGGAAATCATTTTCATAAAGCATCTCTTTGGTCAAATAGTGAATCCTCTACAACATGAATATTTTTCCTTACATTTACCTGCATTTCAACATTATTTTTCTTTATCCCTTTTCAGATGTTCACAGAGCTATTCCTGGGCAAAAAGTAAAGAGTTCATATTTAGTGTCACTTCCTTACTCTACTTGTTCCTGGTGCTTTTAGTGTACCTGTATTGGGTTGGCCAAAATGTTCATTTGGGTTTTTCCGTAGCGTCTTATGGAATGTATTGGGCTAACCCAATTCAATGGGTCACACTTTCCATGAACCAAATACATAGAATTGTCCTTTCTTATTTTTCTTAATTGCTTCTGTGACCCCTCATGTAACCCAAGCCAAGAATGCTAACTTGTCTGCCAAGATCTTAGCACGGTCATTCCAAATTGACATTTACCTCTTTACGATTGACCATAACCACAAACCATTATCATGGAAGAATTTCAAGAAACCAAAGTAGGCACTTACTAAATTATCTGTTGAATTAGTGGATTAAATGGTTACTAATGAAGACTACAATTAGAGGAAATGTTTTAAATCAGTCCTCAAATTTTAATATGTACTATACTTGCAGTTCAAACCCATGTTGTTCAAGGGTCAATTGTTATATGAATCATCTGGAGAAACTTGTGAAAATGCAGATTCTGATTCATTACTTCTGGGGTGAGACCTAATTGTCTGCATTTCTAACAAGCTTCCAGGTGATTCTAATGCTTCTGGTCCCCAGACAACACTTTTAATAGGAAGAATTTAGGGTATACTGTAAAATTTCTTTCATGAATACATGTTTTTTTGGCTATAAACATTTAAAGAGCTACTAAAAGCCATGATACCACATTGAACTGAAAAATAATGATAATATTTGTTTCTTCACTTAATGCTTATTATGTGCTTACCACATGGCAGGTACTTTTATAAGTTAGGAATTTATAAATTCACTGGAGAGTGAATAAAGAATGTTGTACAACATGAAGAGGGAAATAAATATCAGTGAGAGAATTTACCATTACCAGCTATAAAAGCAAGGGTTGTGTAAAATCACAATGAAGTTCTGAAATGCTGAAGAATAAAAATGAAGAAAATTATTAAGCTTGTTAGAAAATATAAGAAAAAGAAGGTATGCTATTTCATTGAGAATATATTTCAAAAGGCTTGAGCCAATCACATTTTAGATGCTCACATTTATTAGCTCTCAGGAATACTCTGAAATAGGTACTATTTTACAGGCAAAGAAACAGATCTCAGGAAGGCTAAATCACTTGATCTACATCATGTGGCTAGGAACTGGTAGAACCAGGTAGAACCAGTCTAATTCTAGAATCTTCACTGAACTTATTCTTGTTTAACATTAGAGAGACTGTGAACTAAAAGCTTGCTATCATTTTGAGAGCTTCATTGTACTTTTCCTGAACCTTGATGTCATATATGGTAGTGGTTATGAAATGACTGTTTCATCTTCTTTCGCCTTTGAATGCTTCCTAAAATGTTTCACTTTGTTATCCCTCAATGAATTTGTTAATTCATAACATGTTTGAACTCAAGTATTAATTTAAATAAATTCTACATCTCTTTGGTGCAATGGAATTTAAAATCACATATGTTCTTTATTTAAATGACTTAAATATTGTAATGTACATAAAACTGAAATTAAAAATAAAATCTATGTTTTATCTACACGAAAACCTTCATGAAAAATGCAAGAGATGAAACTAATACAGGGTAGATTTTGCAAACTGAAATCTACACTGTTGAAAGTTAAAAAAACTAAAGTTTATAAAACTCCAACTACAAATATAACGTTTTGTTGATTATGTGGATTGCCATGACTTGTAGGACTTGTTGCCAATGCTGTTCTCTTCCTGTTATCTACAGGTTTTAGCTTACATGCCCAAGAATCTGTGACAGGAGTCACAACCTTTGAATTTGTTCATATTCACTTTGATTTTCATATTTTTAATCTTCCAACATAATCAGATTAGTAGGAACAAACATCCTACATTTCAATCATCTTAAGAAATAATTTGAGAAATAGAATGACTACAGACTCAAATTTAGACAGCAATATTAGATTGATTTTTAACACTGCGTCTTGACATCTGCTTCCCTAGGATAATTAATGATAAAATAACTATCAAAAATCAATATCTATTTCTGCTCTGTAGTTGACAAAACACATACATCAACTTATATGACTATCATATATCAACCAGAAGATGATATTAACATTAGTTTCTCTTTACAGATGAGAAAACTGAGGCTTACTAGCCTGAAGGGAAATACAATGAACTTGGGGGTTGTGAATCAAAATCCACTGCTGTTTATTACACTATGGTTTTCCTTTCTGCTTATTGGAAGTCCTACTTATATCAGATACAAACAGGTACTCAAACATGTTTTTTCACTTTTATAAGCAATACAATTGTGACTTCAGATTCTCCTGCAAGGACACACTATATTGTTGCTGTGAGATCCTTGCCTTTGAAATGTCACACAGCCAATCCTCTTCTACCTTTTATAAGTTGCTTCATTTGCAAAATGAAGATGCTGATACTCATATCAAGTTTTACAAAGTGTATGTAAAAGTCAATAAAGTATGTAACACTATGGCATAATTCAAGCTGTGGTAGGAATTTACTGTTAATATTGCCTCAGGTATGTCTTAGACACCTTATCATTTTTCTCCTGATATCACTTATACTGTCAATTCACAAGTAACTCCAGAGAAATAAATATAATCATGTGCTTTCATTCCCAATAAAATGGCTTTTATTTAAGTATTATTTATTATTTGCCTATGTTCATGTTTTTTCAAGTTTTTTGTTTGTTTGTTTTTCTGGGGCATAATACAATCCTTTAAAGAGAATATGTTTTACTTATATCTAAAATACAGAACAAGATTTAAGATTTTGGACATATATCAAGAATAGTCCTAAAATTTCTACACTGATTTGACTTGCTGGTCTATACTGAAATTATCAGAGTTTCAAATAAACTTATTTTCATTGTGTTCTTACCTTTAATGTAACAAAGAGCCCTTTGTCCATTTACTTGGATTATTCTTATTTTATAGAATTTTAAATTTCTTAATATCTACATCAAAGTTCTATTATATATCTGGCTTATGATACATGCATGGACAGTGATTCCAGTCTTTCACCACCAGCAGATTTTAATTTTCATAATTTGATTTTAACATTATGAATTTGTAGCAAAGTCAAATTCAACATAATAGTTTGTTATTTATTTCCTCTTTAAACCTGTACCAAGTTGTAAAGAAACTGACCTAATAACAATGTACCTGGATGTATGTACAGCTATTAGAATCTAAGCAAAAACTTAAGAGAAAAAAAGCAAAAATCTCATTTTTAAGGGTCCATGGAGATTTGAACTACTGCCACTGTCATAATTCTTTCCCTGTGGTTTATGCCCCTGACTGAGGAGACAGTTTCAATGTCTAATGCCACTCGGTCTTCTTTGATGGTAGCATATCTTGTTTGCTAAAGTTGTCATCTCAACAGCACTAAACCACGTGATTTCTCCCCTATGTTATTTCATTTTATTTCCCATAAAGAAGCACAATGAGAAATATCCTAGGAGCCAGAGCTTTTACTCTCCAACTGTAATGTTCAGTTTTATAACATCGTTAGGTTTTTTACAGAAAAATAATCATGTGGCCAATGTGAATCCGTTTTTCATATTGGCTTCAACATTTCTGAGGCCCAATCAGCCATCAGATTCTCTTACTGACTGGAATTTCAGCTAGTAAGTGATGTAGACTACCAGGCCACTGGGTAAAGGAAAAAAAAATCTATAGTAACTTCAAAACTAAGTAATTACACAATATCAGTATTACGCTAGTAAGGTCTGAGCTAAGAATACTTTGGTCCCCCAAAGGAAGTTGCTATAAGGGAAGTTTAATTTTATTAGTTGACTAAAAATAAAAGTTGATTCATTTAAGTTGTCTTTACAAGAGCAAAATTGTAAACTATAATCTCAGGGTTCTGAACTAAACAAAAACACCTGGGAATATCAGACATGCTAATAATTTCTCTGAAAATTAGCACATCCTGCTTCTTTTTCTCATTAGGAGATCAATACACCTATTTTATTTTTTTATTTTTTAAATTATTTTTTTTATTACTATTATTATTATTTTATTTTTGGCTATGTTGGACCTTCGTCGCTGCTCACAGGCTTTCTTAGTTTCAGTGAGTGGGGGCTACTCTTCGTTGCGGGGCATGGGTTTCTCATTGTGATGGCTTCTCTTGTGGCGGAGCATGGGCTCTAGGCGTGCAGGCTTTAGTAGTTGCAGCACGCAGGCTCAGTAGTTGTGGCACATGGGCTTAGTTGCTCCATGGCATGCTGGATCTTCCCAGACCAGGGCTTGAACCCGTGTTCCCTGCATTGGCAGGTGGATTCTTAACCACTGCGCCACCAGGGAAGCCCCAATACACTTATTTTAGGAGAGCAGATTTTCAGGGATTCCAGCCCCTGCAGTCAATACCTGCCTGTAAGGTGACTACACACTTTCAGACAAGGGTACCTGATGAATGGGGCTGTCGGTCATTAGATGACATTACTATCTAGTTCCAATATTATTTATACAACTTATCTTACTAAATTTACTTTCTGTTTTTAGGGAGTTTAAAGATGAGATGTTAGAAAAAATACCACATATGGAATGGGTATGTTTAGTGAGAAACAGAAAGTGGAAAAAATAATTTTCTTCTCTTCCACTCCATGGATTCCTATTGATTACAAAAATGCATTTGCTTATACAATTGAAAATATTTATACTCCACTAATCTACACCTGCAATATTAAGTCATAGGAAATCCACTGCCAAGCAAGCACTCAGAACTGTTCCTGGGTATTCAAGTGCATAATAGGACATTCCTAAGTAATATCTGTAGCAATCATGGGCTTGAATTCAAATGATGGACTAGTGAGAATACTTGGTGAAAAGTATTTTAGTCATTCTACTATTTACTTCTCATATTTCAATTTCACATTCCTATAACCTAAAAATTTTACTGCAAAACCCTTCTTGTTGGTGTTATCATTTCTACTTGCCGGATGGAAGTAGCTTAATACGATCTAAATACCTCTGTTAAAAAAGCTATTGCCATGGTTTAATACTGGGAGGAAAGAATGAAACTGACATTTATAGAAGGCATTCGATGTGCTCTATGCTATAGATATTTTGTAGTATTTAACTCTGATTCCTATTCTAAAAAAAACTGTTTCTTTATACATGATGTAAACAAGATTAAGTAACTATCCTAAGGTGACAGAGGTGACATAAGAATTCCAAGATACAAACCAATGTCCAGCATTGCTGTGTTGTTCTACCAAAAAAGACCTCAGACATTTTTACCTTGTTTTACTTTTTGTTTCTTGTTTTGCCTGCATAGACACACTTAATAAAACAGGCGTGAATTTCTTTCTCTCTCTCTTTCTTGCTCTCTCTCTCTAATACGTAATGTCAAGCCAGTACTTTGCACCATGAATCTCTTCTAATTTCCATATCTTATGAATGTTCTGAATTCCATTCTTGGGGAAATCTAACTCTTCAGCTGTCTTATCAATTTTTCTTCCCAGCCCAGAATCTGGCCAAAATCGCAAAACTAAAATCAGGAAACAATATTTTAAGAACTGAAAAACAACCCTTAGTTGAAAATCAAGTTGTCTCCCTCAGCTGATGGGAAAACGGTGAAAAATTTGGCCCTCCTTATGACATATATGTTTTGATTTAAAGGTTTGAGGGTTTTTTCCAAAAGACAAATATTCTTTCGAATTGTTTTGTTCATTTTCACCACCTTCACTGAAGCATGAATAGCACAGAAGTAGGCATTAGTCTTTGGCTTGTGTGTGATTCAATCAAGTGTTACTTGCATTCCAATTACTCAGACAGCATGGAATACAGCTGTGTGCAAGAAGTGTTTCAGAGTTTCTTAAAAAACTATATACAGTGGTATAAAATTCACTTTGATGGGCGTGAACTATTCCAGTTTGGATTTGAACTTGAAGTATTTCTTGGTTATTATTTCACAGTCATGAATTATATAAAATTATTACCAAATTCAGAAAAGATTTTCAGTGTTATATTTTAAAAGGTAATGTATCTAAGATCCTCAGGATCAGTTCATATGTACATGTGGGGTAAGTGAGACAGAAGAAAAACAATGTCAGGTAACACACCCATGATGGCAACCTCTCTTCTTAATACAGAAGAGAGGATGCATATTTGACCAAGATACAGCACTATCAAATTAATCATCCAGGCAATACATTTCACTGAATTCTGCCTCTGCCATGCATAGCTGTGTGACTTCAGAGGCATGATTAGCTTTCTGCTCTTCAGTTCACTTTAATGGGTTCCTTTTGAATATTAAATGAGATAATGTACATAAAGTAGCTATCATGGTACTTGTCACCTACTAAATCTTTGTCGCCAAAGAAATGATTAGCTCTTTTCCCAGGCTAAATGAATCTAAAACAAGGTCTCTCAGATAATACCTTATTTATCATGAACTGTTGGGTTTGTTATATAAAAACACCTGGTCCAAATAACTGCAGTTTGAATCTTTATACTTGCAGAAAAAGCCACATTTAAATAGAAGTTAAGTATCTTTCACTAAAAGGCAACTCTGATTCTCCCATGCTGAAGCAGAAGCTGTATTTACTCAAGATCAGTAAGGAACAGAATGCTAACTTTTATAATTATGCACAGTATATTTGTAAAGATAAACACATAATAGTCAATGTTTTCTTTTTTCCAAAACATAGCTAATACATTATAAAAAATAAAATTTTCTTAAATACCATAACAGATTTTAACCTATCGTGGGGAAAAAATAAACTTAACATCTGTATAGGGTAGCAATTAATAAAGAAGCAATGCAAGATAAAGTGTGTGTGTGTGTGTGTGTGTGTGTGTGTGTGTGTGTGTGTGTGGTGTGTGTTGGGGGAAGTGTTTTCTATATTGCATTTTCCTTAGCAGTTCATAGTATTGCTGCCACTATTTTAACTAGATTATTATATAAAAACACAACAAAGCCACAAAACATAAAACTCTACCAAATCATTTGAAAAACATTCTATTTCCTAGACCTAGAAGAATTTCAGAATTTATTTTAAAATATTCATTTTATTTAAATCCTGTCTCCCTAGAATATATTCTCATTGCTCCAACTAAGGGATGGAAAAGCTGAATTTATTTTTCTCTGTATAATTTCCCCCTAGATGGATATTGTTCTCAGCAATACCACACAAATCGTCAGCAACTCAAGGGATAGAATCCTGATTAATTACAACATGTTGGCTAAAAGGCAACTTTTAGATGCTGTTCACATCTCTTTAACTGCTCTTACTAGAGGTACTCTTACATCACTGGTTAAGGATCACAATAGTATGTAATAGAGCAATCGTATTTCAGATAGTAATGCTATAGATTTTGTGTTACTGCATTGTTTATCCATCTCTGTTTTTCTTTCTCTTTTAATAGTAAATGAAAAAGTATATAAAGCTCTGGTGTGGGATAGTGATAGGGAGACTGCACTTATGAGTGAGTATATGGGAACTCTGTATTTTCTGCTCAGTTTTGCTGTGAACCTGAAACTGTTCTAAAAACTAAAGTCTATTTTTAAAAACTATGTAAAGTTAAGATGAGAAGATAATTTTTCAGTACTTTACTTTCATTATCAAATGCATGACTGGCATCATTTTTAAAATGTTCTAAGAATTTTTTTGATTGGAATATTTTCAGTATATAAATGCAGGTTTAACTAAAAGTTATCCTGTTAATTTTTCTTTTTATTTCATTTTATTTAGTTTAAGAAATTTATCTGCATTATAAACTATTGAATAAATGATCGATACTCTTAGGGACCAATCTGAAAATCAACCATCAACTGTAAGGCACATAGAATATTTTTAAATGAAAAAATACTTTTTTTCTAAGCTGTGTACTATCAGAAAAAAGGGACTCGTTATGGTTACAATAGTAATTAAGCCTTTAGGACAGGGGCTATGCAAAATGTTTTTACAATCTACCATCAAGTGAACTTTCTGCTCTCATAACCATTTGGTCTATAGTTATTCTTTTCAGTAAAGGAAAAAAGTAATTTAATTTTAATTGTAACATCCTGGAACATACACAAAGCAACTTTGTAGGGTAAAAAGCATATATAAATTCTTGATATAAAGAAAAACTACACACCTGCAACTGATAGAAACAAGGAACACAAGCAATGAGGAGCTAAACAGTTTACTGTTGCAGGGAAACCTTATCAGGTAAGGACCTCAGAGTACTATAAATATGTGCTAAGTGCTTTTCAATTACCTAACCCCAAACAACATCCTTGTAAGGTTGATAAGTGTATTCCATATTTATGAATAAAAATATTTTAAAATTATTGCAGAAGGTAAAGTAGTTCTTCCTTCAGAAGCCAATCTCGAAGATTTGGTTACACACGCAGACATGCACACACACACACAAATCACACAATTTCTGATCACGAAGCATATCAGTGAAACACTAAAAATAGTATCATTGCCAAGATTAAAAACAAACAAAACAAGTACAGAAACAACAACCACAAAAGACACAGGAGGAACAGATGACTCTAAAAACTCAAATTAAATAGAGCTGTAGAATAGTATGCAATACATAAATATTAACTTGCAGAATGTCAGAATACTTATATCATCTTTGAATCATGACATTCTGTGAGCATTCATATCTGTTAAGTAATGGAACTAAGTGATCTTTGAAGCATTGCCCAGTTCTGTAATTCAATACATCTAGGATTAAATAATATAATGTTAAAAAAAAATGTTTAAATGCTTAGGGAAAATGCCTCTTAAAATTAAGTAATATTTTTTAAAAATCAGTTTTATTTTATTTAAGATGGTCTTTTTTCAAAGTTTCCTAAATGTAGTATCATTATTTTACTTCTTCTGATTACAGATAATGTAATTTATTGTTCACAATTACTTTCAAATTATTTATCTAAGTTCTGTTTCCAGTTAAATTTATTTAACCTAAATTTTCTTTAAGCTTTATAGTTTGCATGACTACCTTATTGCAAAAGTGTTAGAATAAAAGAATTTAAAGAGAATAATACAAAGAAAGAGTTTGAGATAGAAAAAATTTGTATTTCCACAACCTGCTTTTACTTGATGAAGTAGATTTGTTATCATTGGGTGCTGGGAAGGATGGTTAAAATATCTTTGTTAGGAAATGCAAATAAAGAGGCCTGCATGTTGCATCCAAAGAACATAAACCAATATAAGTGAGAAAGTAAAAAGCCAAATATAAGCAAGAGAACTGATTTCTGACTAGAAGGTGGGTGGTGGTGTGTAAACTAGCTGTTCCAGTTATTTCTAGAAGGTAGACAGGTATTTAATAAATCCCAAAGTATTTGCACTAAATAAATGTCATGTCAGGCAAGACTGATCTCAAGCTGGACCCTCTGAATCTAGAATTTTACACCAAACCCTGTGGATTCCTATTGTCATATCTCTCACTCCAATCATTCTAGTCAACTAAGCAACAACAAAGTCACCACAGGATAGAATCAATTTACATAAGCCAGAGAATGCTGTCAGTACTGTGGTGTCCATTAGTCAGACTTTTTAGAACTTTAGCTTAATGCTCCAGCTTTCCTGTTTTGGGTCATGGGAAAGATTGATGGAGAACTTGCCAAATACGTTTGGCTTGACAGATCTAAATGACCATGCTCTCTCTACACTCTTTCATATATACTACATGTCAAGTAATTAAAGTGACCCACATGGAACCATCAGTTGAAGTCAAAAGTCAATGGGGTTTTGAAAATCTGTCATTAAATTTGCAAAACTTCAAATAAATGAGGTAGATATCAATGACTTCCAATATTCACTTTTTTATCTAACCATAAATATCTAATTTAAGGGAGTGTACTATGGCCAGTAAATTTGACATTTGATCCAGAACATTCTAACTGAAATAATGTAAAGAAATAACTTTTTCTAAATATTCAGAAATGAGTTTATTATGTTTTCAAACACAATTCATCTGACTAGACTGCACAGTGGGGAGAGCTTACTCATCTACAATGCATTAGATGAAGCAGAGGCTCTCAGGTGAAGGGCCCCGTGGAGAACACAACAGGACTAAGTAGAACTTGATATGAGGGTCTGACACTACAGGCCGGATAACAGTCACGCTCGTAGCTGCACAGGGACAGTGAGTGGGGTGTCTCTAAGGATAATAACTTAGAAATACCTTTCAACCCTTCATCTAACTTCTTCCTCTAGCACAGGTTAAAAGTAAGCTTGACACCTTGTTCTGTTGCCTGCACTTACCCTCAGGTAATAAAAGAGACAATGAAATATAATAATGGGTCCCTGTGCTCCATGGCACTGTATAAGATCTAGTCCACATCTCTAGGAGTTCAAACACACTCTTCCTAGTGATTTTAAATCATTGAACTATATTTAAAAGAAAAGAAAAGAAAACATTAGAGTAGACGTGTCACTAAGTCTCTGGCTTTTGCTCCTGCCTCTGAAGCGGCTGACATCTTCATTAGTGCCTTGTGTCACAGTCCCTAAGGAACCTGACAGGGCTTCATCCATTATTGCATTATAGGTCAGCTGACTCGTGACATATTAATTAATTAAATTATTACTCCATTGGCCTCTTTCAATCCTCATTATACTATTGATTAAGAACTAATTGTACACATGGTGTTAATAAAAATATAATGAGCTAATTTACTGAGTGCTCAGTATGTACCAGGGACAGTTTTATATTGATTATTTAGATTTTACTTGAAGTGCAAATACACTTGAAGAACACAAAACAACATATGTATATATATGTGTGTGTGTGTGTGTGTGTGTGTGTGTGTGTGTGTGTGTATATATATAAAGCACAGCTTACTGACACATAGGATATGTTTATATCTTGAATCATACAAACTTGATTAAAGTAAAGCCTGATGAAATGCAAGAAATATTTCTATTTTCAGCTACATGTGTATAATTAAGGGATACTATTAATTTAAGATAAGAATTAGTACTAAGAAACTGCAAAACTGCAGAAATAAGTGCCCAAAAGTAATCACAGGTGTTTGTATCTTACCTCAGCTCTACCAAAAATCCTTCCAGAAAGACCGGTTTAACTGTTCCGTTCTTCCTCAGAGATATTTCTTTGCAGTCTGATTTTTCTCTCAGTCTTCTGCTTATCATCTTCTAATATCAGAACATACTTTGAGAGTTTATCTTTCCTTGGTGACTTAAAAATTGCTCTAAACTATTCATTCCTTCTCATCTTCTTTAGTTGAAGTTAAACATCTGTACTTTGGGCTGCTCACAGGATATCTATGGAAAAAGTCCTCTAAAGAAGTAGCACAATGCAAAGTACTGAAAGAGAGCTAAGAGAGAAAGCTGCTGGGAAAGAAATGTAATCACTCAAAAACTGGGTACTTTTCTCTAGAGTGCATAGAGGCTCAGGAATGGAATCTGTGATTTTCCCCTGAAGGGAGTCAGCGGATGCCTAACCATGTCTATCAGACTGGAAAAGCACTGCTGCCAGCAGAAGCCGAGAACTATTGATACCCTGTCCACTCAGCTCCCCAGAGCAAGGCTCTTCCTCACCCTTATGCCCTGTGGCTGCCACCCAGCCCTGGAGATTCTTCATGTAAACAAAATAGCAAACACCAACTCCTACCTTTCATTCATGCTTTCAGAAAGAAAAGACTTTAGATGCCATCTGATTAGAAGTAAGAACATGTTATCCAAAAGCTGTAATTGTGACATGTACTGCCACATAGTCATCATTCCCTGAATCAGTTACTGTACAGCTGGAGAGAAAGAAGTTAAGGGAGTATATTTTACGTGAAAATATCAAATAATCTGGAATCTTATATTTCATCTTTCCTTCTCAGATAAAATGTAATAGCAGTTTCTTAAAAAATAGGATTTCTTAAACAATTTAAAAAGCAGGTTGCCCATGAAGTAAGAAATTTGTAAAATTTGCCTCACCCATTCAGCATCCCCTAAATGTATATACATTTACATATACACACTCATATATATTTGTGTGTATATATATGTATATGTGTGTATATTATTTATAAACATATTTTAAGCCCAGAGTAAATAATCTATTGATTTTTAAATCTAGGCTTATGTTATAATATCTTCAGTTATGACACAGTTTTCTCTCAGGGTAAACATCAATGAGTAGAACTGGAGGAAAAAAAAAAAGAGTAACAAAAAGAATAAAAATAAACAGTGGATAACCAATACTGTTAAAAAGAATACCAATGCTGTTATAGAAAGGAATGGAATGCCTCAATGCAATAGCAATGCTGTTAAATAATTGAAAATTTTGAAATCTCCACAATGTCTCAGTCCCAATACTGAGTCTTTGTAAGAATGTTTCTTCCTATGGTAGTCATATTATTTATGTCACTTTCTGTAAGCCTTCTCTGTCATAAAAAGGGAGATAGGTCCTTTTTCAAAAGTCATTCTCCTATGTTAAAAGGTCAAAAAATTGCCAGTCTTCCAGAACTTCAGTTAGAACGCATCAAACATGAAGGCAAAGTAAGGGACTTTGCACAGTGCAATAGTGAAAGTGCTAGATTACACCTCAGAGCCCTTGAGTCTTAGCAGCTGCAAACCCAAAGTGGTTATAGACATTGTACATAGGTGGGCAAGGGCTCCTTCCTTACTTTCTTCAGGTTTTGCAATCTTGAGTTCTTTCTGAGCCTCAGTGATCTCATCTCTAAAGTAGGCAAACTACACCCATAACTCAGCATATCCTCAACATGGAATGATGCACAAATATAAAACACCAATGTTTGGGACTTCCCTGGTGGCACAGTGGTTAAGAATCTGCCTGCCAATGCAGGGGACACAAGTTCAATCCCTGGACCAGGGAGATCCCACATGCTGCAGAGCAACTAAGCCCATGTGCCACAACTACTGAGCCTGTGCTCTAGAGCCCGCGAGCCACAGCTACTGAAGCCCACGTGCCACAACTACTGAAGCCCGTGCGCCTAGAGCCTGTGCTCCACAACAAGAGAAGTCACCGCAGTGAGAAGCCCGCGTACTGCAATGAAGAGTAACCCCCGCTCACCGTAACTAGAGAAAGCCCACGCAGCAACGAAAACCCAACACAACCATAAATAAATAAATAAATAAATTTATTAAAAAAACAAACAAAAAACCCACTAATGTTCAAAAATATTAGTGTTGTTGACAATGTGCTCTAGCATCTGTGTTTTAAAAAATGCATCTGTGTTTTTAAAATAACAAAATCAAAAGTTCTAAAAGATGAAAGTAGTCACTTTCAAATAGAAAAGAAACATGCTGACTGCCCAAATTATCAACTGTATGCTTCATATCTCTCAAAGTAAACAAAAAACACATCCAAGCTTTTTTTTTTTCCCTCCCTGGCAGTGTGCAGAGAGTGTGCAGGGATATGACAACGAGAGTCTAAATTTAATCTAAGATGTTAAACAGTGAAGAATGACAGATATTCTGGGGAAAAGAGATAGTGATTAGACAGGTCCAATTATTATTATTGGATATAAAACATATTATAAATCCACTATACTACAGAAAGAATAATTGACAGATGAAAGTGATAAAACAAAAATAATAGAAACAGAGATTTGTATATATATGAATTTAGTTTATAATTAAATTGACAATAAAAATCATTAGTTTATTAAATAGTACCTGGGCAATTGATAAATTTGCTTGAAAGACAATAATGTTATATTCCTATCTGTCATCATGTGCAAAAACAATGTGCCCTACTCTATAGAGTAAGGCAATAATAGTTATTAAAATATAAAGTATAGGTAAATATTTGCCTAAAATATTTTCTAAGCATTATGGTAAAGAAAACACCCATAAAAGAAAAAGAGATGGTTCCACTACGCAAATATTTTTAAATGTTTAAAAAAAGTAGCAAAATTTAAGTAAAAAATGGGGAAATGTCACAATATATGACAAAGTGTTATGCATATAACATGTTGGGATCTTTAAAAATCAATAAAATACAATAATAGTACTGGGAAAAATAAAATCCATAAAAAATATTCATAAATTTAAAATGTCAAATACCACCACATATGTGAGGAGAGTTGGGGAAATGGACACCTCACACTTGCCTTTTGGGAGCTAAATCAATGTAACTGCTCTGCAGTTGATGTTGGTAAAAAATTGAAAAGCTTTAAAGTTTTTATATTATAATTCAATTCCACTTTCAAGGATTTATTTACAAGTAATTATTAGAGATGCCCACAAAAGGTGTATATTATATAATATATTAATAATATTGTATAATATCACAAATGTCACCAACTTAAATATGCAGCCTTCAGATTGTAAACTTCTAAATTCAATATAATTTCAAAAGTGCTCACTATATTAGCAATTAATATTGATTTTCTTCAAGTGGCAGAAGAACAAGTGTTTTTTTTTTCTTTTCTTTTTCCTTTTCTATATTTTCCTAATCTTCTACAATGATTTCAACAATGTATTAGTTATACAGTCAGGAAAAGTATTATAAATTATGTTGAAACAGAAGTGATGGATGATGGACAAGAAGCAGGATCATTTAGTTTGCACTCAGAGAAGTATGTAAGTGAGCTGTGCAGAGGGACTTGAATGCCTGACTAAGGAATTCCTGTCATTGAATAGGCAGTGGGAAGCCACTGAAGTTCTTTGAGCAGGGAATTCACACAGTCAGTTTGTTGGTTATGTACAGGGATAAGTGAACTACTTTGAATCTAGTGGCAAAGAGGCCAATTGTGATAAAATTACAGTAGTTATAGTGTTGCTAGAGCTTAGAGGTCTTAATGCAACATCAGAAATTTCAAGAAAATCAAATACACTTCACTAATACATAGTTTTCATATGAGATGCTCAAAGTAAGTCCTTGCTGTCAACTGCCATAAGATGCAGCAACATTTTAAGCTTTGTGTTCCCTTCAAGGTTATCTCTTGTAAACAATGGCATCAAGTTCATGTGATTCTTATGAAGAACCTATCATAAGAACTTCATCTAAAATCTGTGTCCTGGAGTTTTAAACGTAACATATTGAGTTTAAGCTAGATTTCACTTTGAGGATAAAAGAAATGTGTAACTCTGTTACTTCTAACTAGGTTGTCCATGCATTGAACTTCTGGAAACTCAAATACTTCAGAATTCTATAGCAAAAATAATAAATTCACATGGCATCTTAAAAGGGCCCTTGGACACTTAGAGCATTGTCAAACTAGCTATTTCAAAGATAGGGGCTGGTATGCCATTCCCCCTGTGTCCCCTCCTTTGGAGCCATCTTCCTTCCCAATTACACTACAGGATTTAAATTGACTGCAAATTTGCTTAGCATGACACTGCACAAATTATCCCTTTGGATTACTAAACATATAAATTATATCTGGTTATACAATGAAATGGTTTTAACTTTTAGGGTCCCGGTCTTTCTATAAGAGAATCCTTAATTTCATTTTTCAATCAATTCAACTTCACTGAACTAAAATCTCCTCTTCCCTAGACTGCTCTTTTGAAACTTCCTTCACAAGATTATCTTACTCTTAAACTCAAATCCTCTCTCATCACTCACACTGCTATGTCTACAGTCACATATTTTGCCACTAACACTCTTTCAAAATTGAAACCTCCTGGCCTTGGAGTTCTTGTTTCATTCATTCAGTATCTTCTGTCTCTTTTCTAATAGTTGGATTACAAACTGATGTAGAAAGATCACATGAAATTGCCTACAGTTTTTGGCAAAAGTCCAAAAATATAGAGGCTTGCACTATTTTTGTCTAAGAAAAAAATTCAAGTAAAATGGAAAGTCTTCCTTTATCTGCCAGTAATTTAGTAAATTAAAATAATATTGGGCAAAGGAACTCTAAACTTTGGAAATAAAAACACAAGAAGCAGAACACTTTATTTTAGAAAATAAAAGACTGTATTTTTTGGTTACAGGTTTTGAGAATTGCATTCTAGATTACTGGAAAAGAATGGGTCATTGACAGGCATGTCCTGAAATAAATAATTCTAACTGCAAATTCTCTGTGTACTCAGAGATAAAGTGAGCACACAAATTAACTATTATAACTATTTGTAAAATAATTTTTTGTAAAATAAACTGCCTATTTGTAAAATAAATTTTTATTAAACTTTGAGAGAAAGATATTAAAATTTGATTTTAAAATTTGCAAGAAAGACACTGTGATCATTCAGAAATGATCTAATTTTCCAGATGAAAATCTGCCCCTTAGAAGATGAGTGGGAAGAGGAAAGATACAGCATCTTTTACACCTAAGGGATGAAATACATTTTTTGTCTTTTTTAAAATGGTTTTCTTTCTGTTTTTTTTTTGTGTGTGTGTGCGGTACGCGGGCCTCTCACTGTTGTGGCCTCTCCCTTTGTGGAGCACAGGCTCCGGACGCGCAGGTTCAGCGGCCATGGCTCACGGGCCCAGCCGCTCCGCGGCATGTGGGATCTTCCTGGACAGGGGCATGAACCCGTGTCCCCTGCATCGGCAGGCGGACTCTCAACCACTGTGCCACCAGGGAAACCCTGTTTTCTTTCTTTTTTAAACAAGCAGCTTTCCATTTTCTTCTCAGCCATTAAATTTAGCATATCTGAAGAATAATATTTATTAAGTTCTAAAGCTCATATCTTCACGTTTGCTTGAATGTACAATATACTGATAGCCCAATCAGATATATAATATTGAATCATATGCATCATTAAAGTTAACAATCTCATATATAAATAGTAGTATAGGGCAAGAAATTATGATAGACTTCTGAGTCAGCCAGAACTGTCATCCATACTCACTTGACCACTAAGATAATGATGTAATTGACCAAGTCACCTAACTTTTGAAATTTCTATTTTTCCATTGCTAAAATGAAGAATATGCTGTTAGAATTAAGGAAAATTAAGTATATAAAGTTCCTCACATGTGGAAGCCAGACAATAATAGTACCTTTGCTTGTTGCAGAGTTATTGTGAGTATAAAACTGGATGATTTATGAAAACTCCTGAGGCCTTGCTTTACATGTGATTACTGTATACACATCTCTTCATTCATCCAACATACACATGTTAAGTGCACAGGTGACCCTTGAACAACATGAGTTTGAACTGCGTGGGTCCACTTGTACGTGGATTTTTTTCAATAAATATAGTACCTGTAGTTTAAATTAACTA
Source organism: Lagenorhynchus albirostris (assembly GCF_949774975.1). Taxonomy (NCBI): domain Eukaryota; kingdom Metazoa; phylum Chordata; class Mammalia; order Artiodactyla; family Delphinidae; genus Lagenorhynchus; species Lagenorhynchus albirostris. The sequence continues at coordinate 38,274,840 of NC_083112.1, read as the reverse complement.
AGTGTGGAGGAAAGCTTGTGCTTGATTTGAGATCACAATATGTGGAATCAAAAGAACTAGGGTCTGAGTCCTGATTCTATCCAAACTATTTCAGTTTCCTGTTCTTCAGTGAGACATTTATCAATTCTTTTGTTTTCGAGGCAGACTTAGCAAGTCTGCATATTTCCCACTGCACAGGGGTTGGCAGCCCTAACCCCGTGTTGTTCAAGGGTCAGCTTACCTATTTTGTGCTAGATATTTTAAGTGTTCTATGTAAAGAGTGAGTGTTTTATATAAAATACAAGATAAATGGAAAATGATCAAGGTTATCTCAAACATTAACTGTATTTCTGGACTTACTCTGTTTTTAATGTAACAGAGGATTAAAGCATCTTTAAATGAAAATAAGCAGGTTAATCATAGTTGTGATTATTTAATATTTTATGATGAAAGTTAATACTAATTTTAAAATGGTATATTAAGGATAATGCAGTTCTGCTTCAGGATATTATCTTTTAAAATAATTAAATGATATGCACAGATCACTTACTAGTAAGCTGATAATAATTATATGGAACTGAAGATTCTTCATAATAAGCAACACATGACATTTTAAATTAAGACAATTAATGGGAATGAGGCAGATGTGCTCAAAAGACACCCATGCCAAAGCCATAAACAATTTGTTTTACCAATTTCAAGATAGAAAAATCCCACTTCGGGACAATAATAAAATCCATTTTTAGAGGAAAAGCTAATCTCCATTTGTACCATTTCTACTATATAGCATATAGCCTGATATAACATTTGTAACAGAAATAAAGAATAATCCACAAGGATGTAGCAGGACTGATTAAATTCACACATATAAACATGAAAATCACCATTTCTTTAACAAATAAATCTATAATTTTAATTAAACTGGGTATTATATTAAATAAATGGGTGGGGACAAGGTGAATATTTTAATAAATTTGAATAAATATATATCAATTTTACTCCTGTGAATGCATGTTTAAGAAAATATGCATTGTTTTCCATTTTAATAATGTTATAAAGAATAACACTGAAGTATGGACTATCAATTAGGCCACTAAAGTATTTTAGCATAATTTTAGCAGTTTGGCTCAATCCCACTGCCATGTCACATTCAGTCACTTTTAGTCAAAATCATGTGGCTTATTTGAAATACGTGGTCTCAGTCCTATGTCTGGAAAACATCTGGGCAAATTAAAAATATATTTACAGGGCTTCCCTGGTGGTGCAGTGGTTGAGAATACACCTGCTAATGCAGGGGACATGGGTTCGATCCCTGGTCTGGGAAGATCCCACATGCCACGGAGTAACTAAGCCCGTGCGCCACAACTACTGAGCCTGTGCTCTAGAGCCCGTGAGCTGCAACTACTGAGCCCGGGTGCTGCAACTACTGAAACCCGTGCACCTAAAACCCGTGCTCTGCAGCAAGAGAAGCCAGCACAATAAGCCTGCACACCACAACGAAGAGTAGCCCCTGCTTGCCGCAACTAGAGAAAGCCCACGTGCAGCAACAGAGCCCCAAAAGAGCCAAAAATAAATAAATAAAATTTAAAAAGTATATATATACGTTCTGTAAATTTTTTCTCAATAATAACTAATCCACTGCAAAGTCTCACACATCTACAATTTTAAAGAGGTAATTAAGATTAATCACGTCTCAAGAGAAAAGCAAAAAGTGATTTTTAGCTAATTAAAAGAGGAATCTCTGATTTTGCCACTTTTTCTCCTTCCTCTATACTTTCTTACCCTTTCCCTACTTCAGGTCCATAACCTAACAGTATTTTACCAGCTATGATTTATTTTGAAGTTCTATTTTCCCAAGGGAATTTAGGTAATTGTGTGTTATGAGAATGATCAAATTCATTTTCCTAAGTAAGCCAATAATGTAGCCTAATCATGTAGTTTGGCATATTTCATTTTTAAAATGCATCTGTCTTCTATTGGTATGCTTATACAATCAACCCAAGTCTGGACATCTTCCCTATTCACAAGCACATGTAAATATTCATTACTAATTTTTAAAAAAAATTTCTCTAAAATTTGTGTCTAATACTTTCTAACCCTCCATCATATTTATACTATACATTTGAATGTCTCTATAAAATTCTAGTATTTAGTATCGTAATGACATAAGAATTGTTTCAAAATTCATCTCCAGCAAGGCTAAATTAATTTTCATGCTATTTTAGAAATAGTGAAATTATTTTACATCAAAATAATTTTTGGGCTAATTAAAAAAGCTGGTTCAAATATTTATTACATTTCTCTATTTGGTTTTAGGAAAGGCTATTTTGCATCTTGAAGCTTTAATTTCTTATTTATAACATGAAAAATCAAAGCTTTTGTGATGAATCACTAGTGAAATGACAATACACCTCTTGAAGTGGATTATATAACATAGTTATATTTAATTGTAACAAGTAACCCTCATCATGTACACAACACTTACCTTGTGTACCACATTCCCATAATAGCGTTAAAGAAGTAAAGGAGTCCTTGATCTCAAGGGCTTGACAATTTGAGGAGGCTTTACACACACACATAAGAATTTAATAAGACCTGGACTGACAAAACAACATCTAAGCAAATGTGCATTGTAAGAGCCCTTGTAATCTAGGTGTAATCTCCTCAAATGGAAAACTGCTATGCGAAAAAGTTCACTTACAGAAAATTAATGCAGGGAAATGATTCTTTTCAAGCCACACAGCATGTTGTTGTCAGATGATGAGCCAGGTGGCCCCTGAAATGCAAGCTGGTAGTGATGTATTTGAACCAGGTTCACTGAGATAAATAATTTCCCAAAATACCCAATGAGCATATGCCCACCTTCCCTTCTCCCTTTTAGAGGAGCAAACACTCCTGACCAAAGAATAATTGCTTTATTTACAGTGAGAATTAAAAGTTAAGTACAAACACCTGACTGTGTGTTTAACTTATGAGACCTTTGAAAAAGCAATTCTAAGAGAAAGAGACATTATAGACAAAGACACAGCCACGTGAGGAATCTTTGTGGCTTTTACTGTATGGTTCTTAAGTGATAATTGTTGAAGGCCTACTATGCAACATATATTATACATATAACATTTGTAATCTCAGGACAATTCTGCAAGGTTGGTGTGATCCTTCTTTTACGGATAAGGAAACAGAGGTTCACTGAGCCTAAGTAACATACACATTCAGAAAATGGAGCCTTGACTGATATATATGTCTGTTTACCTCTCTGACTCTAAGCCTATGCTTGTTTTTATATTTTCCCCCAGTTAAAGCACTCCACCCAGTCCATTTTTATCCTATGACCCTGCTTCATTTTCTTTATAGTAGTGACCACGATCTGAAATTATACAATGTATTTGTTCACAGATGTATAGTCTTATCCACTAGGATGCAAATTCCAGGAGGTTAATACCTTCTGTATAACTAGAATTTAGAACATAGTGACTACTCAATGCATATTGGTTAACTGTCTAAATAAACAACTTGAACTAATTGAATTTCATGCCTCTTTCATTATATGGCTTGCAATTCTTTCAGATGGCTTCTTGGAATAACATTTATTTATGTATTTAACCAAAGTGAGTTAAGATTTTAATTCTGTCTCCCCTCCGTATATAAATATATCATATTTTCAAGTACCTTTTTGTAAAGCATGCGTAACAAGTAAATTACATACACCTGAGATGGCAAGTAAGCGAAGAAATCAGTTTAGTAACACATGGAATTTAGATACAGTTATTATCATTCTGAGATATTAACACACCACAATATTTTCATGATATTCTTTTAAGCAAATGATCTCATAGGCTTTGTAAAGTTTTATGCAAACAAATAAACGAACAATTGTTTTCAGGATAGGTAAGCACTAGGTCGAAAGAGCAACTCTTAGTCTGTACTATGTATATATGGCCTATTGTAAGGGCCAAATTACAAGCACCAGCCAAACAGTGATATGTCATGAAAATGGTAAATTCCTGTTACCACTACCCAATTTTTTAAGGAATATAGGAGAAATATAAGATTCATTGTCATTTTACTTATCTTTAATTACCTAGCGTAAAATTAACAGTCTTTTTGCTGCTCACTATTCTAAAGGCAGATTTTTTTAGTTATTTAAATGGAAGTGAGATCAGTCACTGGAAATTAGTATGTCAAGTCTTATTTTTGAGTGGCTTTGGTAAGACCAATCTAAATATATACAGAAGTCTAAATACAATAGCTACAAAAAAATGTAGGACAATATGTAATTTTCACCTTTTATGCTAATCAAGCCTCCCACACCACTATTGTCACTTATCTATTTGTAATAAAAATAATTAATTTTATAAAACTAATGGTATTATTCTCTTACCCTGAAACTACATTTTAGAAGTTCACAAATAATGTCAGATGCATCTAGTCTATCCAATCATTAGATGTGTCACGCTACCATCCCTCTCGCCATATCAGCAAACATATTAGTTTTGTACATATTTTTTTACAATGCAATTTGACATCAGTGTGAGTACTCCTTACAATGCCGTGTATGTAATTATTATTAATATAATTCCCATCCTGATCATTTACTTCATATCTAATATTAAACATACTCTGAACACTTGTTCTGAACTAGGCAGCATGTTTGGCACATTACCTTCAGAGTAGCTTTATAACACAATTATTATGGTTATCATTCAATACGTGAGGCAACACATCTGTCCAAGGACATAGATAATGTGTGGAAGATCCATATTTAAATCATGTGTTGCTGCATTCAGCAGCAGAACCCTTACCCAAAGCAGATCCATCTTATTATAACTCTCTGTGAACACTGCTCTTTCACCCTCAGCATTACAATTCTTCCAGGGAAGGAATTTTCATTTATCTTGATCTCTTGTGCCTAATATAGCATATTAACTAATTAAGTATCTATCAAAGAATAAGTAAAGCTACAAATTCTCCAAAAACTCTTTACAAAAATGGATACTAGTTCTTATTGTTTTACTAAAATGCAAAAATGCGTAAGGCCTCTGCAAGATAATATCTTGTATCTATTTGGGTCTCCTTTGCGTTGTGACTTTAGCCCAATCTCACTAGAATATTTAATTTCCCAGTTAAAATCATATTACTTATCTTGGTGTGATCTTTTTTCCTACCCTTAGAATCAAATCGTCCTGAAATCTTAATTAGATAAATATAACTTTATCCAAACAAAAACCACACAAAATATTTCTGACTATATTTCTTCTGCCATTGTCCCTAGAAAACGGCAAAGGAAAATCTTGTTTACATTCCTAAGGCAGGTGACTTTCCATGTCTTAAAACTTCAACCAAAACACTGTTGGCTTTGAGGAATATTCCTCAACAAACTGCAAGTTTGTTGCAGAAGAGAGATAAAATCTCTCTCCCTTCCATCATTAATAATTACTTTTGTTCCATATGGTAGCAGGAAGAACACATTTCATGAGTTAATGCATTGCCAAATCATGTTTCCTTCTGATACAGTAACTGCCAAAACTTTGACCATCAAACACCTGGATCATACTGAGAAATGCAATCACTGAAGTAGGCAATACAATGTACTTGTTTTGCTGGATAGAGCTAATTAAAAGTCAAGGTGTTCAATCTGTAACATCACAGAGAGTAATGCTTTATACAGTGTAACTCGAGTTTTATTTATTTTCTTTTTTGAATCAAATTAGAGAACATAACATAGCATAATTATAACTTAGCAGAAAAGTCTGAGTTTAATCTGCTTAAAATTAAAACAATTGTTCAATTCAGTGTACAAAAAAGTGGACAAAATTATCTATTGACTACATTGAAGTTTGTTCTTCCATGAACCATATACATTTTAATTTAATTTTAGTGAGGTATTTGTCAGTTTATATAGTTTAAACTGCTTTCCCAGTTTTTTACAGAAAAAAGTAAATGAAACGAATGAGAGAAATGAAGAAAAGCAGAGAAACATTTCTTGTAACCAACTTTAAAGCAATATTCCACGAAACCAAGATATTGCTGAATATAAGATTTCAACTATATTTTAAAATAAAGAGTTTTAAATTAACTCAGAAAATATGCAACTGGAGGTCCTTTCTTGTGCATTCTAATTTTGCAAACTATAGTGGCAGTGGAGGGAGGGAGAAAAGAAATAAAGAGAAACTCAGTTATGAATATATCTATGTATCAGAAACTTTGATTATAAGTAGAAACAAAGAAGATTGACTGGAATTTTTACTTTAGTTAGACTGGTGTTATGTAGAAATTGTCTTACTTTTGATTACACTGTATATGAAAATATTGTGAAATATTTTGAAAATTGTTTAGTGTTCTAACTCTCAACCATCTGTATTATCTCCACTTAGTTGTTATCTCATTGTTTATTTATTTATTTTTTACTGTTCTGTACAGATAGTATTTAAACTGTAGAAAAATAATGATGCACAGCATGGGTTAATTTCAGCTGTTTTGGATTGACCACACACAGATTCCCATGGTTACCGATCTAATGCTATAGAATTTATTAACTAAAGAGAAATGATATCTTATAATCATGAGTGTATATGAGTTTTGGAGTAGGATGTATCAAACTGTGTCACTGTTAAATAATAAAATTGGATTTATGATTTGCATCTAGTTTTGGTGAAGCCTGTGGTGGGGTTTCAAAGGTTAATGCTGGTCATACAGCTAGGATGTGCCTACGGGAACAGCCTCCCACCATGAGCAGACTGTGGGCTTCCTGGTATTGAGGTACTTTGCATATACCCCAGTGGTGGTACTAGAGACAATGCCTATCCTGTGCAACCCACCCAGGAACAGGAGAGAAAAAAAGCCTGTGCAAATACTTTTCAATGCAAATACTTCTGTCCCTGCTGTTCTGTATATTTTGCCTGTAACGAAGGTGTTCTATGAGAACAAAGTGATTCTTGTGAGTCCTTTAAGCAACAGAACACTTAAAATGTGATTAATGTGTAATTAAAACAGATTGTAATAAATAATTCCAGTTCATAAAAATGCAGATTGTGTTCAATAGAGTACAATTGATTCTGCCTTTAGGATATTGACCTTTTTTTGCCAGTTTTGCATTCACTTGTAAATTTACTTCAGCATTCCTTATCTTATTTTAATGTGTGAAAGTTTGGGTTCTCCTTTGGACCAAATGTAATAAATTTCTGGTTCCTTCATTAATGAATGAATTAAATAAAATCTTTGACATGTCTACATTTTATACCTGGCTAAGAGTAGTAATTATATCCTGATTTAAATTTTATTTTTTATCAACTAAAACGAGGAGTGGTAACATGACATCATCATTAGGACCAAAGGCACCAGTCAGACTATCTGGATTAGAATCCAGATGCCGACAGCTATGTGATTTGGGCTAAGTTACTCATATCCTCCAAGTATACATTTCAGCAAGAGAGAAAGGAGGTGCATAATATAACTTCCTTATAATTTTTAAAGTCAAATGCCTTTGTTTCCTATCAGCAAAATGGGAAGTGTACCAGTTCCCAGCTCACAGGATTTTGAGATGAGTAAATGATAAAATCCATGCAATGAACTTAGACTGGCAGATGGTTGGAGCTAAATATTAGGACCAACTCGTAGTAGTAATGAGAGTAGCAGTGGTGTTTGATTTGCTATTATTTCCTTTTTTCCCCTTTATTTTTGACTAATACAATTTTGGTTTTCTTCTTTCTCACCTTATTCCAACATGCTTTTAATTGCTGACCTCCTGGGAGGAATGATACAGTCTGTCAAATTACATTATTTCACTTGTCCTCCCTCTTTCTCTTAGATGCCTGATATTCAAAGATTGTCTTATTTCTTTTGGAATGTGAAAATTCCTCAAACCTAGTTGGAAACTCCCAAACCTAGGTATTTTGATATAGATAACAATATCAATCAGAGAATGCTGGAACCTTAGCCACACAGAATCAGAGGAAATTAGATGAAATTATTACATTATCTTTAGTCATATAAATTCCTTTTAATTATATCTCTTGTTTAAAAAATTGTCATTTACCTCAAATGGAGATTCTGACGAAGTTTGCTACAACTTCCAAAAATCGACTCATGATTTTTCCAGCTTCTTCAAAAGTTTATCCGGCGGAAGAGGCGGAGGAGGAGAAAAGATTAGCAAGACTAGTTGAAAAATGAAGTGCTAAACATTCCCACTCTTAGACGTGAACAGGATAAATTATTGTTGAATTCAACTTGACAAAAAAAAAATCCTCTTGGGAATGAGGTTTAGTCAAGCAACTTAAAAACAGATGCATGAGCAGTCACTGATATTTTCTCACTCTAAGCTGAACTGACTGAAATAAGGCTAGTGATATTGCTAAAAGCAAACATTCTTTGTTCTACCTACCTTAAATAGACAAGCAGACCCTATTAAAATCATTATGCTCAAAAGTGTGGAAAATAAGAGGTTAATTTAAAATTCTATGCTCTATTGAACCCAATATATATACTTCCCCCAAAGCAACAACAAATGCACCTCAGAAATGCAATCAAGGTGTCAAACCCATTGTAGTAAACTTATTGTGCCAACTCATTATTAATGTTGCCTCTCAGGTAATTTCCATTTCTACAAGCGCTGGGCCAAATATTATTCACAACTTTGTATTATCATATTTTACCATTTCTATTTTAAAAAGAAAGAAATTTATATAACAGAGAAGGCAGAACTTTGAGGATATGCTCTGAAAACAGGACAAATCTTAAAAAAAAAAAAAAAAAAACAGAAAAAAAGTGCCTTGCCGAATTTGTAAAGAATCCATGATACTGATACTAATTGGTGGTAAATTTGACAGGTTATGGATAAGTAAGTTGTCTCTCTTGAGGAGCAATTCTGTAGATCCATTTTTATGTATTCCTTTCCACGCCAATCACTGAAAATGCCGGTGAACGGGCCCAGCTGAATTGAGCCATTGAAGGCAAGAGTAGGGAATTAATTGTGTTCTTTTGCATCTTTTCCTACTGCCAAAGAAAAGCACTATTGTCCTCCTTGAAGGATTCCCTTTCAGCCTTAAGGATCACTGCCAACTTCACTGAGAAAGTCAAACTGCATATCCAAGTGGAAGTGAGAGGGGTTCACATTCAGCTTTGTTCTTGGGGGAGGGGGCTGTGATGGGTTCTAAACACAAGCATCGCGGAACATCACATTTTAAGATTATTTTGAAAGTAGCTTAATGAAAAATGAGAAACACAGAAGTAAGACTAGGAAAGGAAAAAGAATAAAGTACAAATTCATAGCCTGAATAAAAGTTACACTGAATGCTGTTTATAATATTGTCTATGTATGCATGCTATGAAATTGCACTTGTTAAATGCATCAGAGCTTCTGAAACACAGAGAGCAATCTTATCTGAAGTAATAATATAAATGTCCACTTTCACAGATGAATGGATACATTAGATTTTTTTTAAAAAAACACTTTCCTTAATGTGACCTAATTAAGGATGTAAATTAAAAAGGATTTTGAGCCATAAAAATGTCAGATCTCAAATATAACTTATTTGAGGATTTGAAAATAACCCACATAAAATGCAAGAAATATTCAGTTACTCCCCATAGAAAAGGACATGCTTATATATTTCCATGTGGAACATGGGTAAGTTGACTGGGTGATCAGGGTTAGAATATGTGAAATTTTAAGAAAAGCACATCATTCCATAAATGAAAAATGACATTGCCTTTTCAACACTGAGCTTGTCTGAACTCAGTAAAATTTACTAGCCTAATTGGCAGTTAAGAGTTCATATAAACAACATTAAATAACTTTAAGGTAAGAAACCTACTTTCTCTTTATGGACTATATGCTGCAAAAACTTCTGCTGTGGATATTGGATACAAGGGTACACTTATTATTACTGAACAGATAGAATGTTATATTCGTTAGGTTAAATGTCTTTATAGCTCTCAGTACTTGTACCAGGATTAGGAGGGAACTAGTCTGTAATTTTGCTCACTATTCTAGTTGGATTTCATTTTCTTACACTTCCTACAACAAGGACATATTGTTATTTTTTTTCAGAAGTCTGGGCAAATAACCCTACAGAAAATTTCTAAAAACACTGGCTATATATGGTAAAAACTATGAAATGCGTAAGCCAACAGTTTTATCTGATAATAAATTGAAACATATAGTACAACTGCCATATGGTACAGTGGATTTTGTTTGTTTATCTGTGCTTCATTCAAGTGAGCTCCCAGCATTTCTTCTTGTTGGTGAAAGATCTATTCTAAATGTGACTTCCTGAGAGCCAAGTAAGGTGAAACATACACACACACTTTTAAATTAACTTTCCAAGCGGCCATAGCTTTTTGAAAAGCAAGAAGCCATAGAGTACAATAGGATTAACTGAAGATTGCTCTGAACTTAGAATCAAAATTTAATCAAGCTCCTAAATATTTATATCTTTGGCATTGTGACACCTTCACACTGAAACCTATTTATCCTAAATACCTTTTCCTAACAAGTAATTTTCTGGATGTCACCACAATTTACCAGGGTCAGCATCCAAATGTAGAACAAGTAACTTACTTGAATTAATTTGGTCAGAAAAAAGCTATATGACCTGGCATGCACCATATGATTATTAATTTAGTTTTGCTTGGGATTTAAAACATCTTCTTTGCAGTAGCAGGTAGTTTATAACAGTGAACTAAAGCACAAACAGTTAAGATCATGTTTAGAATATATCAAGTGAGAAAGAGAATGTCCTTTTTGCAAGGCTGTAATGAATGAAAAAATAAAAGGCTGCATCCTAAAATCCATTATGGGCCTAAAGCCTTATGAGGTTCAGAAGTTTGATTGTTTTGGGTTTTTTTTTCTTTTCCTTTTTTGGGTCTGTTTGTTGATTTTGTTGTTGTTATTATTATTGTTGGTGTAATCATAACCATCATTTAATCAAATGGACTTAGAAGTCCTGGACCTTAACCTGAATAAAATATATGATGTACCCTTACATTTTCTATAAGCAACCATTTATGAGAGCTTATAATTGTTATGATCAACACAGCACCTTCTACCTCCTCCTGAACACCACCATTACATTAGTAAGTAAGGAAAGATTACACATTTCCATGTCAATCTTGTACTCAGAAATCTATAAAACACTAATGAAGGAAATCAAAGATCACATAAACAGATGGAGAACAATATCATGTTCTTGGATTGGAAGAATCAATATTGTGAAAAATGACTATACTGCCCAAAACAATCTACAGATTCAATGCAGTCCCTATCAAACTACCAATGGCATTCTTCACAGAATTAGAACAAAAAATTTTACAATTTGTATGAAAACACAAAAGACCCCAAATAGCCAAAGCAATCTTGAGAAAGAAAAACTGAGCTGGAAGAATCAGGCTCCCTGACTTCACACTATACCACAAAGCTACAGTAATCAAGACAGTATGGTACTGGCACAAAAAACAGAAATGTAGATCAATGGTACAGAACAGAATGCCCAGAGATAAACCCACACACATATGGTCACCTAATTTATGACGAGGGAGGCAAGAACATACAATGGAGAAAGGACAGCCTCTTCAATAAGTGGTGCTGGGAAAACTGGACAGCTACATATAAAAGAATGAAATTAGAACACTCCCTAACACCATACACAAAAATAAACTCAAAATGGATTAAAGACCTAAATGTAAGGTCAGACACTATAAACCATTTAGAAGGAAGCATAGGAAAAACACTCTTTGACATAAACCACAGCAAGATCTTTTTTGACCCACCTCCTAGAGTAATGGAAAAAAAAAAATAACAAATGGGACCTAATGAAGCTTTTACACAGTAAAGGAAACCATAAACAGGACAAAAAGACAACCCTCAGAATGGGAGAGAATATTTGCAAATGAAACAACAGACAAAGGATTAATTTCCACAATATACAAACAGCTCATGGAGCTCAAGATCAAAAAAACAAACAATTCAATTAAAAAATGGGCTGAAGACCCATTTCACCAAGGAAGACATACAGATGCCCAAGAGGCACATGAAAAGATGCTCAACATCACTAATTATTAGAGAAATTCAAATCAAAATCACAATGAGGTATCACCTCACGCCAGTCAGAATGGCTATTATCAAAAAATCTGGAAACAATAAATGCTGGAAAGGGTGTGGTGGAAAGGGAACCCTCCTGCACTGTTGGTGGGAATGTAAATTGATACAACCACTATGGAAAACAGTATGGAGGTTCCTTAAAAAGCTAAAACTAGAACTACCATATGACCAGCAATTCTACTACTGGGCATATACCCTTAGAAAACCATAATTCAAAAAGAGACATGTACCACAGTGTTCATTGCAGCACTATTTACAATAGCCAGGACATGGAACCAACCTAAATGTCCATCGACAGATGAATGGATAAAGAAGATGTGATACATATATACAATGGAGTATTACTCATCCATAAAAAAAAGAAATTTAGTTATTTGTAGTGAGGTGGATGGACCTAGAGTCTGTCATACAGAGTGTAGTAAGATAGAAAGAGGAAAACAAATACCGTGTTCTAAATGCATATATATAGAATCAAAAAAAAAATGGTACTGATGAACCTAGTTTCAGGACAGGAATAAAGATGTAGACATAGGGAATGGACTTGAGGACACAGGGTGGCGGGGAGGGGAAGCTGGGGCGAAGTGAGAGTAGCATCGATATATATACACTACCAAATGTAAAATAGTTAGCTAGTGGGAAGCAGCAGCATAGCACAGGGAGATCAGCTTGGTGTTTTGCGATAACCTTGAGGGGTGGGATAGGGAGGATGGGAGGGAGGCTCAAGAGGGAGGGGATATGGGGACATATATATGCATGTGGCTGATTCACTTTGGTGTACAACAGAAACTAACATAGTATTGTGAAGCAATTACACTCCAATAAAGATCTATTAAAAAATGAAATAGGACTATTAAGAATATATTTCAAACAGATATTTAGATTAGTTTATGCTACCTAACGTAAGATAGGTAAATGCAGAATGTGCTACTCAGCAACAAACTATCACAGAAAAGAGTTATGGAACAAAATTTAGAGTTGAGTAGACAAAATTTGTGCAATCTGGAAGTGTGGAGAGTTACATAGGGAAATTTCACAAATTCATTTGTTTCCTCGGGATTCAGGAAAAGAACTTAGACTCAGGCATCAATTGGCCAAAAATGTAATCTACCTTGAGAAACAGAAACCTAACCTGCATTTTTTTGTTTTTAAGAAGCTTACATGTTTTAGAAATGCTTAAGCAATGGTTTACAATGGTTTTTAAACAACTAGAAGAGGGTATGGAACATGGAGCCAGATAAGTACTTTGAGGACCTCAACAAACGGTGCAAGTTGGTTAGAAAGTTACTGGGCCAGATAGTCATGAGTATGTTGGGCTGGGAACACTGTGTTTTAATCACTTTAGTGGCTTTTGTCTTACATTGCCAGCTCTTCCACAGTCTGTTTATGTTTTTTCATAAAATATGTAAATATATGCAGAAAACGATTATGTATTCATCTTACTCTAAATTTATAACTTCGTGTGCCACTTCTTTAATAATCTCATACTATTCCTAAAAACAGAAAATATATTTAAATATATGAGGAATTAAGAATACTTTCTCTTTTTTCCCAAGCCTATATATGTACATAGTGTGTGAATTAAAAGTTTTCAAAACTCTACTGTTTATCATGCCTATGCATTAATAGATAATAAGGGTCCACTTAAATGCCCTGAAGAAGACTGATAGTACATCCAGAAAAAGCATTTATATTTATATTGTTGTTCTTAGTCTGAGTCTATGTGCAATTACATAATGAAATGTGCCTTATACATTCTTCTCCGTACACAGTCCACCTCTGTGGACCCTGGTATTATCTGTTATCTGTTATGAATGTGAATCTTCACTAGCCCTCACTCATGGCTAATGCCTGGAATTAAGGATTAAAATTGAGTGACTTAATTCCTTTTTCTGCCACCCAACAACTTGGCTTTCCCTACACAACCCTTCTTTTGCTTCTCTCCTTTTCTCCTTTAATCTTTGTACCACTCAATCTTAAAGATCCGGTTTAAAGTATGACTTCCAATGTAATTATCTCTAACTTTTCCCTGGCACAACGAACTCAATGGCTTTCTCCTTATTGCTTACATAATTCTTTACACATAGTTCAATTACATTGTATCAGTGTTTAGTCACAGGAATACTTGGTCCAATATGACAAATATTAGGTCTCATTATTTTCATTATTTGAATCCTCAGTGTTACATATTAAGCCCTCTTTAAAAACTTGCCAAAATCAATTGATAATGCTTTTTTTCTCATTTATGTAATACTTTAAAGCCTTCAAGTTATTTTCTCATATATCATGGCACAAAAAATATAGACTTTGCAATAAGGAGTCAGCATATGTTTTTAAGTAGCTGAAAAACATCTTATTTTGAGGTTATTATTTAGACCACTGGAGAGAAAATGGGTCTAGAAGCACTATTGCATTGAAAAGGAACACTCCATTGTTAACCACATCTATTTATTAATCTACTTCATAACTATTGACTTCCTACCTTATATTCTGATGGATTTTGAAGACACCAATTATACATTCCCTCAAACAACTTGGATTTGAGCAGTGGGAGAGACAAAGCTATCATAAAATAATCTTCATTTCTTTCAGAGTACTTCCTTACATAAACATTTGTTTTTAAAATTTGGAAAAAATTACAAAAGATAAGAATCAATGTACACGGTAAGATTTGCAAATATAATTTATTTTGGCCCTAAGAGTAGTCTGGGACATACAGACTCTTATTTCTACTTCTCCTGGAAGCTCCAACTATTTGTTCCACAAGCAAACAATGAGCATGAGCTGTCATTTTAGAAGGCACTGAATCTGCAGCTCCGATGAGTTACTGTACTGGGATTGGGAAAATCTGCTCTGTGTTCTGCCAGAGAATTACAACGTATTGCTGCCTGGAGCAATGTTAACTTTTAATGTCTTTGTTGTAGTATCTTAAGCTTTTTTTTCCCCCATCATACAGAATAATTATTTTCCTCTGCCCTTTTCCACATTACTTTGTATTGCACTCTCTAATCTTTTTTACATATTATCAGCAATCTCAAGAGAATGCTGCTTAAACTTACACCCCTTTCAGAATTTTCAGTTAGAAAAAGTACTTGTGTAATAGCAATGAATACAATCTTCTTGATGCAAGATCATATGACTATTTCTGCCTGTAAGAAAACTCTTTTGTTATAAAGTGGAAAGTGGTCTGGATTTGAAAGTGCAGAAGACTTGGACTATTTGGGCCCTGCCAATAAATAAATGTATGTCATTTTATAAAACTCATATCATTCCCCTGGGCTTCAATTTCCTCACCTACCTCTGGATTATTTGTTTGTTTTGCTCTAATTTTTTAATAGTATAGTTGATCATGATGAATACACTCTAAGCACATTATCTTAAAAAAGAAACTGCATTTATGTTAACATGGCCAAGTTGAATTTATTGACAAGGCCTCTCCCAATGTCTATTATTTGGTCTAGATCCTGATTTGTTTCCTTTTGTTCTTTCTTATTTATGAATAACTGAATTACAAATATGAAAATTCCAACTGCAATAAAAATTAATGTCTAGGGCTTCCCTGGTGGCGCAGTGGTTGGGAGTCTGCCTGCCGATGCAGGGGACACGGGTTCGTGCCCCGGTCCAGGAAGATTCCACATGCCGCGGAGCGGCTGGGCCCGTGAGCCATGGCCGCTGAGCCTGCGCATCCGGAGCCTGTGCTCCGCAGCGGTAGAGGCCACAGCAGTGAGAGGCCCGTGTACCGCAAAAAAATAAAATAAAATAAAAATAATGTCTATGTAAATAAGATATAACACTTAATTGTAAGTACCAAGCATTTTCTTACAGGGCAGAGATGCTTGTGAAAAGACCTCAATATCTCTTAAATGCTTTCATCTCCATGGTATGTTATACATATCTTCTAGGTTAATCCTAGCAATAACCTCATGAAGAACATGTTATCACCATCTTACAGATGAGAAAGATGAGGTTCAGGGTGAAGTTAATAATTAGGAAGCAAGGATCCTGTTCAGGCTAATGTAACTCTACCACACCAGAAAATCTTCCAGGGAGATCAGGTAAATAATATTGCTTTTAATTTGTAGCTTAGGTCATCCATGAAATTCATTTTATTCTTTTTGAGAGACAGTTCTGTCATTATTTTTTTAGTGACACAAACATTGAAAACTGTTACTCAATAGAGATAATCAAAATTAATATGCAAATGCCCTAATTATGTTTTTGGCTTTATCATTGATTCATTCATTCCTTTATTCAGGTATTAATATGTTTTCAAATTAGCTTGATTCATCCCTTCAAACTTGGAGGGACAAAATCTATTCACTTTTACAGACATGTTGCAGTAAAGGACTCTTTACCCATCTTTATACCCTTACCCGATTCACAAAAGATAAGTTCCTAGAATCAGGAAGCACATAAATAAAGACTGCCATGGTCTGCTACTTTCAGATGGACATATACGGCAGCATATTTCCTGCCAATGCTGAGAGCTGTTACCACCCAGAACTCCTTCCTTTCCTCTCCTCGCCTGGCCCCAGTTAGAGCAAATCAAGACCTGGCTGTCCTCCAACATATAACCTCACGTTACATGTCTAAAGTAAAGGATGTTCTTCATCCCTTATAAACATACACTTGGTTGGAGAGAAAAGCTTTCATTACTTGTTTCTATTCCTAAAGTTTTCACACTAGCCGAAGCTCTACTTTGATTCTCTTCTATTCAGATATGTATCTTTCTAAAGCAATTTAATGACACCTATCGTTAGTTAATATGATTATTAAATTATGAAAGTATGATTAAGACAGAATTTGTGCCTACAATTAAGCTTAATATCTATCATCTCATTCTTTTTTTAACCTAAAGAAAATACGAGGTGTTAAAGAACCGACTTGTTCTGAATACTTAGAAGATATTAAAAGTTTGAGAGAAGTGATGAAAAGAAAAAAAAACTTAATTGATTTCTGTACTTTTTCTTCATAAAGCACCTAGTCACTGTAGGTTATAAAACATCTGTTATTTACATGTATGTTGTATACTATTGCTCAAAGTTAGTTCAGTTTAATTAGCTAGACAGTACTAAAGAATCACCCAAACAGTATCTTAATTCTCAAAATACAAATCACCTGAAGAGTTAAAGGAAAATTAACAAAAATGCTTGCTATCATGCTTGACTGAATGTGTCTTTAATTGTAATTTACAGAAGTATTCTGAATTATTCTTTGAGTTTCTTTTGTTTTTAAATACTAACTAATAATCCATATTCTCAAGAGAGTAAAATGCATGCATTTCATAACCACTAAGTATTGTCAAAGCAATGGCATCTGCTACTCCTAGAGACAAGGAAGATAAACTGAGTTTAAGTATGCTCAAGTCTTTGCTATTCATGACAAATAAATAAGACAAATGGAAACTCTAAACTCAACTGGGTACATGACTAGTGAGGGTGTCTCAGATGTAATAGACATATATATTCATTGGAAGACTTTAATATACACTTACTGGATACCCGACATGTCTAAGGAATATTATAGGTGTAATGGAAAAATAAGAGTGTATAAATAACCTGTTTTCTTTCCTCTAGCATCTTGCGATCTTGTGAAGTAGAAAAGGATGTTAAAAATTAATTCTGTAACAAGGTAGAAGGTACTATGGGGTTTCTTAATCAGTTCTTATCTGTAAAACAATAAACATATTGTTGGTAACCCAGTATTATTTATGACAAACCCAAAGCACTTTTCAAGCTACATGATTCTTTATTAAATTGAATAACCTAACATCTACTAGTGTATCACCCCTACCTTTCTTGTGCTATTACTTGTTGATATAGATCATTGACCTCAGCTTCAGTAATTCTTTCTGGTTTTGATTAAATCTTTGGAAGAGGAACAAAAGGAATCTTCTTTTGAAGTACACAGTGAATTAGAAGAAGTGGGAATAGAAAAAGAAATTTGGATTCTCTTTGCTTTTACATTTTATACTTCCTATGGTCATTGCTGTCTAGAGTAGATTTCAGCTGTCCTGGAGAGTATTAATTGTTCAGCAAGCTCTTTCCCTGTGGGATGTGAACCACTTCACTGGTGTTGAGAAAGAGATTTCTGTATACCTTCTATGTGATGATTTCATGTTGATGACATGAATGTATTCAGTTTCACCTCATTGAGTTTTACTAATTTAGATATTCCCAAGAACCAGATGGGTCCTGGTACAATTCCCTAAATTAACACCTTAGGAAAGTGACTTGTTTATGTCAATATAGCCAATGACAAGCCTGGAACTAGAAATCGGTCATATGGAAGTGAACGGGTCTTGGGCTTGGAGTCAGTGCAGAGTGCAAATCCTAGTTCTGTAACTCATGAAACCTCTGACTCTGGGCAAGTCTTTGAGCCTCAGGTCCTCATCTGCAAACCTGGGGATTCTTAGAGAGGAGTGGAAATATAGTAGAGAAATGGCTGTAAAGAGTCTGTGTCTGACACAGAGCAGACACTCATAAAATGTTCACCCCTTATTCTTTCCTAGCTTCTAGATCAGTACTGTCCATGGTGTGCCACTGTCCTCATATAGACATGGATTTGGACCTACAGTGTCATCTTTTGCAGCTCCTCTGTGACTTGGCAGCCTGAACACAGAGCACGTGCATTAGCATTGCTGATGGAAGAATAATACAACCTTGTTAGGGAATGATTAAATGTTTTTCCTTATTCTTTATTCTTAAACCGTATTTCCTTTACCTACACTTAGTGTAGGTGTGGTGTGGAGGGCATGGCTTAAAATAAAAGCTGTGAGACTTTACCTGGCCAGGGGTAAGAGGGAACAAATTTCCTTGTTATAGAAATATTAAACTACAGAAAAATCACAACATAATTGTGGATATGGCATAATGAGGAAGGAGAAGTAAGTTCTGGGAATTTTTGAACCTATGTCATTTATCTCATTCAACATCAGTGAATATCACTATCATCCATACTTGGATACTAGTTCTTGGAACTAGTTCTTGTCATACTTGGAATTTAGTTCTTTTTAGCTTTGAAGTCAATAAAATGTAGAATAAGTCACCCATAATCACCTCTCATATATTCTAGTGAGCTTGTCTCTCTTATATTTTCACTTATATTTGCTTAATTTGTCTTAGATTGAGCATACACCTTTACATGTTGTCTGCCTTTTAGTTTGGCCATCTAGTGTCCCTTTGAAAAGATTCTTCTGATGTTAAAATGACAATCATATTGCAACATATAAATGTATCAAATCAACATGTTGTGCACCTTCAACTTACACAACGTTATATGTCAAATATATTTCAACTGAAGAAAGTTTCTTCCTAAAGTTTATATACGTATGTATGTATAATTTTATATAATATTAATCTGAGTTGAGAACAATGGGAATATTATTTAACATGTTAAATGTCCTAATCTCCTCTTTCTACAACACTCTCTATATTTTAATTTAAGAATTTCAAAGCATTTCTTTCTACATTTTTCCTTCATGTATTTATATATAAAGAGTTGAACGTTTTGAGAAATATGATAACCAAAATATTTACATAATAAAGTAGGCATCGAGTTTAAAATGATCAGCCTTTTTTTTTTAACATCTTTATTGGAGTATAATTGCTTTACAATGTTGTGTTAGCTTCTGCTGTATAACAAAGTGAATCAGCTATATGTATACATATATCCCCATATCCCCTCCCTCTTCCATCTCCCTCTCACCCTCCCTATCCCACCTCTCTAGATGGTCACAAAGCACCAAGCTGATCTCCCTGTGCTATGCAGCTGCTGCCCACTAGTTATTTATATTACATTTAGCAGTGTAAATATGTCAATGCTACTCTCTTACTTCGTCCCAGCTTACCCTTCACCCTCCCCTTGTCCTCAAGTGCATTCCGTATGTCTGGATCTTTATTCCTGTCCTGTCTCTATGTTCACCAGAACTTTTTTTTTTTTTTTTTTTTTTAGATTCCATATATATGTGTTAGCATGCGGTATTTGTTTTTCTCTTTCTGACTTCCCTCACTCTGTATGACAGACTCTAGATTCATCCACCTCACTGCAAATAACTCAATTTCATTTCTCTTTTAGGCTGAGTAATATTCCATTGTATAAATGTGCCACATCTTCTTTATCCATTCATCTGTTGATGGACACTTAGGTTGCTTCCATGTCCAGGCTGTTGTAAATAGTACTACAAAGAACATTGTGGTACATGATTCTTTTTGAATTACAGTTTTCTCAGGGTATATGCCTAGTAGTTAGATTGTTGGGTCATATGGTAGTTCTAGTTTTAGTTTTTTAAAGAACATCCATACTATTCTCCATAGTGGCTGTATCAATTTACATGCCCACCAACAGTGAAAATATGTTTCTTTTTCTCCACACCCTCTCCAGCATTTATTGTTTGTAGAACTTTTAATGATGGCCATTCTGACGGCTGTGAGGTAATACCACATTGTAGTTTTGATTTGCATTTCTCTAATGATTAGTGATGTTGAGCATCCTTTCATGTGTTTGTTGGCCATCTGCATATCTTCTTTGGAGAAATGTCTATTTAGGTCTTCTGCCCATCTTTGGATTGGGTTGTTTGATTTTTTTGATATTGAGCCACATGAGCTGCTTGTATATTTTGGAAATTAATCCTTTGTCAGTTGCTTTGTTTGCAGATATTTTCTCCCATTCTGAGGGTTTTCTTTTCATCTTGTTTATGGTTTCCTTTGCTGTGTAAAAGCTTTTAAGTTTCATTAGGTCCCTTTTGTTTATCTTTGTTTTTATTTCCATACTCTAGGAGATTGGTCAAAAAGGATCTTGCTGTGATTTATATGTCAAAGAATATTCTTCCTATGTTTTCCTGTAAGTTTTATAGTGTCTTGCCTTATATTTAGGTCTTTAATCCACTTTAAGTTTTTTTGTGTGCATGGTGTTAGGAAGTGTTCTAATCTCATTCTTTTACATGTAGCTGTCCAGTTTTCCCAGCACCACTTATTGAAGAGGCTGTCTTTTCCCCATTATATAGAGATAAGATCACCATATGTGTGTGAGTTTATCTCTGGGATTTCTATCCTGTTCCATTGATCTATATTTCAGTGTTTGTGCCAGTACCATACTGTCTTGATTACTGTAGCTTTGTAGTATAGTCTGAAGTCAGGGAGCCTGATTCCTCCAGCTCTGTTTCTGTTTCTCAAGTTTTTTTTTTGCCTATTTGGGGTCTTTTGTGTTTCCATACGAATTGCAAACATTTTTGTTCTAATGCTGTGAAGAATGCCATTGGTAGTTTAATAGGGATTGCATTGAATCTGTAGATTGCTTTGGGTAGTAAAATCATTTTCACAATGTTGATTCCAATCTAAGAACATGGTATATCTCTCCATATGTTGTATCATCTTTAATTTCTTTCATCAGTGCCTTATAGTTTTCTGCATACAGGTCTTTGTCTCCTTAGGTACGTTTATTCTTAGGTTTTTTATTATTTTAATTGCAATGGTAAATGGGAGTGTTTCCTTTATTTCTCATTCTGATCTTTCATTGTTAGTGTATAGGAATGCAAGAGATTTCTGCCCATTAATTTTGTATCCTGCTACTCTACCAAATTCACTGATTAGCTCTACTAGTCTTCTGGTAGCATTTTTAGGATTCTCTATGTATAGTATCATATCATCTGCAAACAGTGACAGTTTTACTTCTTCTTTTCCCATTTGGATTCCTTTTATTTCTTTTTCTTCTCTTTTGTTGTTGCTAAAACTTCCAAAACTATGTTGAATAACAGCAGTGAGAGTGGGTAACCTTGTCTTATTCCTGATCTTAGAGGAAATACTTTCACTTTTTTACCATTGAGAACAATGTTGGCTGTGGGTTTGTCGTATATGGCTTTCATTAGGTTGAGGTAGGTTCCCTTTATGCCTACTTTCTGGAGAGTTTTTAGCATAAATCGGTGTTGAAATTTGTCCAAAGCTTTTTCTGCATCTATTGAGATGATCACATGTTTTTTATCCTTCAATTTGTTATTATGGTGTATCATATTGACTGATTTGAGTATATTGAAGAATACTTGCATTCCTGGGAAAAACCCCACTTGATCATGGTGTATGATCCTTTTAATGTGCTGTTGGATTCTGTTTGCTAGTATTTTGCTGAGGATTTTTGCATCTACGTTCATCATTGATATTGGCCTGTAGTTTTCTTTTTTTGTGTGACACCTTTATCTGGTTGTGGTAGCAGGGTGATGGTGGTCTCGTAGAATGAGTTTGGGAGTGTTCCTCCCTCTGCTATAGTTTGGAAGAGTTTGAGAAGGATTGGTGTCAGCTCTCCTCTAAATGTTTGATAGAATTCGACTGTGAAACTATCTGGTCCTGAGCTTTTGTTTGTTGGAGGATTTTTAATCACAGTTTCAATTTCATTCCTTGTGATTGGTCTGTATATATTTTCTATTTCTTCCTGGTTCAGTTTCAGAAGGTTGTGCTTTTCTAAGAATTTGTCCATTTCTTCCAGGTTGTACATTTTATTGGCATATAGTTGCTTGTAGTAATCTCTCATGGTCCTTTGTATTTCTGCAGTGTCAGTTGCTACTTCTCCTTTTTCATTTCTAATTCTGTTGCTTTGAGTCTTCTTTTTATTCTTGATGAGTCTGGCTAATGGTTTATCAATTTTATTTATCTTCTCAAAGAACCAGCTTTTAGTTTTATTGATGTTTGCTACTGTTTCCTTCATTTCTTTTTCATTTATTTCTGATCTGATCTTTATGATTTTGTTCCTTCTGTTAACTTTGGGGGGCGGGGTTGTTCTTCTTTCTCTAATTGCTTTAGATATAAGGTTAGGTTGTTTATATTTGAAATTTTTCTTGTCCCTTGAGGTAGGATTGCATTGCTAAAAACTTCCCTCTTAGAACTGCTTTTGCTGCATCCCACAGGTTTTGGGTCATCTTGTTTTCATTGTCATTTGTTTCTACAATTTTTTTTTATTTCCTCTTTGATTTCTTCAGTGATCTCTTGGTTATTTAGTGACATAATTTTTAGCCTCCATGTGTTTGTATTTTTTACAGTTTTTTTTCCTGTAATTGATATCTAGTCTCATAGTGTTGTGGTTGGAAAAGATACTTGATACAATTTCAGTTTTCTTAAATTTACCAAAGCTTGATTTGTGACCCAAGATATGATTTATCCTGGAGAATGTTCTGTGAGCACTTGAGAAGAAAGTGTATTCTGTTGTTTTTGGATGGAATGTCCTATAAATATCAATTAAGTCCATCTTGTCTAATGTATCATTTAAAGCTTGTGTTTCCCTTTTTATTTTCATTTGGGATGATGTGTGCATTGGTGAAAGTGGGATGTTAAAGTCTCCTACTATTATTGTTTTACTGTCAGTTTCCCCTTTTATGGCTGTTAGCATATGCCTTATATATTGAGGTGCTCCTATGTTGGGTGCATACATATGTGCAATTGTTATATGTTCTTCTTGGATTGACCCCTTGATCATTGTGTAGTGTCCTTCTTTGTCTCTCATAATACTCTTTATTTTAAAGTCTATTTTGTCAGTTATGAAAATTGCTACTCCAGCTTTCTTCTGATTTCCATTTGCATGGAATAACTTTTTTCCATCCCATCACTTTCAGTCTGTATGTGTCTGTAGGTCTGAAGTGGGTCTCTTGTAGACAGCATATATGTGGCATATATGTTATTGTATCCATTCAGCCAGTCTATGTCTTTCTGCTGAACCATTTAATCCATTTTCATTTAAGGTAATTATTGATATGTATGTTCCTATTACCATTTTCTTAATTGTTTTGTATTTTTTTTTTAGGTCTTTTCCTTCTCTTGTGTTTCCTACCTAGAGAAGTTCCTTTAGCATTTGTTGTAAAGCTGGTTTGGTGGTGCTGAATTCTCTTAACTTTTGCTTGTCTGTAAAGGCTTTAATTTCTCTGTCAAATCTGAATGAGATCCTTGCTGGTTAGAGTAATCTTGGTTGTAAGTTTTTCCCTTTCATCACTTTAAATATGTCCTGCCACTCTCTTCTGGCTTGCAGAGTTTCTGCTGAGAGATCAGCTATTAACCTAATGGGGGTTCAATTGTATGTTATTTGTTGCTTTTCCCTTGATGCTTTTAGTATATTTTCTTTGTATTTAATTTTTGATAGTTTGTATTTAATTTTTGATAGTTTGATATGTGTCTTGGTGTGTTTCTCCTTGTTTTTATCCTCTATGGGACTCTCTGTGCTTCCTGGAGTTGATTGACTATTTCCTTTCCCATGTTAGGGAAGTTTTCAACTATAATCTCTTCAAATATTTTCTCAGACCCTTTCTTTTCTCTTCTTCTTCTGGGACCCCTACAATTCAAATGTAGGTGTGTTTAATGTTGTCCCAGAGATCTCTGAGACTGTCCTCAATTCTTTTCATTTATTACCCTATATTCTGCTCTGTGGTAGTTATTTCCACTATTTTATCTTCCAGGTCACTTATTCGTTCTGCTGCCTCAGTTATTCTGCTATTGATTCCTTCTAGAGAATTTTTAGTTTCATTTATTGTGTTTTTTTTCTTCATTGTTTGTTTGCTCTTTAGTTCTTCTATGTCCTTGTTAAATGTTTCTTGTATTTTGTTCATTCTATTTCCAAGATTCTGGATCATGTTTATTATCATTACTCTGAATTCTTTTTCAGGTAGACTGCATATTTCCTCTTCATTTGTTTGGTCTGGTGGGTTTTTACCTTGCTCCTTCATCTGTTGCATATTTCTCTGTCTTCTCATTTTGTTTAACTTCCTGTGTTTGGGGTCTCCTTTTCACAGGGTGAAGGGTTGTAGTTGTTTTTTTTGGTGTCTGCCCCAGTGGGTAAGTTTGGTTCAATGGCTTGTGTAAGCTTTTGGTGGAGAGGACCGGTGCCTGTGTTCTGATGGATGAGGCTGGATCTTGTCTTTCTGGTGGTGTGTTTTGGAGTGTCTGGGAACTTAGTATGATTTTAGGCAGCCTCTCTGTTAATGGGTGGGGTTGTGTTCCTGTCTTGCTAGTTGTTTGGCATGTGGTGTCCAGCACTGGAGCTTGCTGGCCGTTGGGTGGAACTGGGTCTTAGTGTTGAGACGGAGATTTCTAGGAGAGCTAAAGCCAACTGCTATTGGCCCTATGTGGGGTCAGGAGGTCTCTCGTGGTCCAATGTCCTGAACTTGACTCTCCCACCTCAGAGGCTCAGGCCTGACAGCAGGCCAGAGCACCAAGACCCTGTCAGCCACACAGCTCCAAAGAAAAGGGATGAAAAAAAGAAAGAAAAAATAATAATAAATTTTTTAAAAAAATTTTAACATAAAAATTTTTTAAAGTTATTAATATAAAAAATTTAAAAAGTAATAATAATAAAAAAAGAAGAGAGCAACAAAACCAGTAAACAAATCCACCAATGATAACAAGTTCTAAAAACTACACTAAGATAAACATAAAAATCAGAAACAAGTCACTCGCAGACAGCAAGCCCCAAGTCTACTGTTGCTCGCAAAGTCCACCTCCTCAATTTTGGGATGATTCCTTGTCTATTCAGGTATTCCACAGATGCAGGGTACATCACATTGATGGTGGGGATTTAATCTGCTGCTCCTGAGGCTGCTGGGAGAGATTTCCCTTTCTCTTCTTTCTTCTCACAGCTCCCGGGGTTCAGCTTTGGTTTTGGCCCCACCTCTGCGTGTAGGTTGTCCTCCGACCTCTGTTCTCACCCAGACAGGATGGGGTTAAAGCAGCAGCTGATTAGGGGGATCTGGCTCACTCAGCTGGGGGCAGGAGGGGTACGGTAGTTATAATTGAAGTTCAGAGTGAGCCTGTGGTGGTAGAGGCCGGCGTGACATTGCAACAGCCTGAGACACACCCTGTGCTCTTCCGGAGTTGTCCCTGGATCATGGAACACTGGCAGTGGTGGGCTGCACAGTCTCCCGGGGTGGGTGTGGATAGTGACCTGTCCTTGAACACAGGATTCTTGGTGAGCGCAGCAGCAGCATTAGAGTTTCATGACAGTCTGTGGTGTCTGAGCTGACAGCCGTGGCTCATACCTCTTTCTGGAGCTTGTTTAGGCAGTGCTCTGCCTTCTGTGGGCAGACGGGGAAGGAATCCCCTCTCCTCAGGCACCCTGAAACAATGGTCTCTTGTCTCTTAGGAAGGTCCAGAGTTTTTCCCAGACTCCCTCCTGGCTAGCTGTGGCATGTTAGCCCCCTTCAGGCTGTGTTCACGCAGCCAACCCCAGTCATCTCCCTGGGACTTAACCTCCTAGGCCCGAGCCTCAACTCCCAGGCCCCTCCCAACCCAGTGGGTGAGCAGACAAGCCTCTAAGGCTGGTGAGTGCTGGTCAGCACCAATCCTCTGTGTGGGAATCTCTCTGCTTTGCCCTCTGCACCCCTGTTGTTGTACTCTCCTCCATGGCTCTGAAGCTTCCCCCCTGGCCTACCTCCCTGTCTCTGCCAGTGAAGGGGCTTCCTAGTATGTGGAAACTTTTCCTCTTTCACAGTTCCCTCCTAGAGGTACAGGTCCTGTCCCTATTCTTTTGTCTCTGTTTTTTCTTCTTTTTTTTGCCCTTCCCAGGTACGTGGGGATTTTCTTGCCTTTTGGGAAGTCTGAGGTCTTCTGCCAGTGTTCAGTAGGTGTTCTGTAGGAGTTGTTTCACATGTAGATGTATTTTTGATGTATCTGTGGGGAGCAAGGTGATCTCCATGTCTTATTCCTCTGCCATCTTGAAAGTCCCCCACTCAGCCTAACTTTTTAAATTAAATATACAGTTTCAATAAATTGTTAACTTAGTATTATAAATATATTAGTACATATTTACTTTGTGATTAAAGTTCTTCAAAATAATCTACAAAATTTCCACCAATATTTAATACGAAATATAGCTAACATTTTTTAAGTGCCTATCATGTACTGGTTATTCTTTTGAGTGTGTTATTTGTACTAGCTCATTTAATATTCCTAATGGTCTATTAATATCTCCATTTTCCAAATGAGAAAACTGAGGTTCAAAGAGTTTTTAAAAACTTAGACATGTCATATATTTAGTAAATAGTGATCAGGATTCAAATTTGAGTATCTTGTTTCAGAGCCTGGGCTTTTAGCCACTACAGTATATTAAGTTAATTATCATAGTGAAGCTATTTCACTTTTCATTTAACTATTTTAATCAACCAATAACATTGTTCTCTAGTGAACTCTAATATACTCTTAAATAGAGTGAAATTTTACCTCTTCTACATAAGCATGCACTAGATCAGTGTAGCTGAGATATTTATAAATGCATTGTTTTTTTTAAAGGTTTAATTTGTAGATCAGTTGTTCAAATATGGAAACAATAGTGTAAGTGGTGGTTAGATGCCAAAGATAGTTACAAAGGCCTGTCTAATCCATTATTAACTAAGTAATTATTAATTAATGCATTAATATTCCTGCATCCTGGCAGCAGGGAGGCGAGTAAGGCAAAGAACACAGACACGTTTCTTCCCTTTTCTAAGGAGGAATAGGGCTGACTCAGGCAAAAGTTTAAAATAGCTGAAGTTTGACTTTGGTATTTCCCAAATATCCCTAGTGTCCTCAAACTGTTTTAGCCCATAATATCAAGATTTAAATTTCCTTAAGTAAATTGATCTTTGTTATGTGTTAGGTGGGGAGCATGGAATTTAAATGAATAATAATATATAAATGACAGTTGTCCCATGATAGACCCAGAGAAATTTGTATTATAAAAAGATATTCCTTGCCCAGATTAGTAGTAAATTAATTGAATTTGGTCTCTAAATGAGGAGAGCCAAATCCAGATGGCCCTGGAGACAGGTTTTCTTAGTGCTTTGGGTAGTTTCATAAGAACGTGGCTCAATAGACCTCAATGGAAGAACAGGCTGATGTGGAGTTCCCTGAAGTCTTCATCCTCTAAGGCCACCTTGTTGACAGGAAATTCTAGATGTACATAGTCTTCTAGATGTTTCTGCCCCTTGGTGTCTAACAAGTAAAACATTGTTGGGGTGGGCAACCTCCTCATGGAGCATCTTCCCTGTTGTGACTGGTCTAGATATGTCCAGCCTAGACATCCTTCTCTGTGGAATAATGAGAGTTTGGGGGACTTTGGTAGTAACTAACTCTTTCCCTGATATCCTCATACACTGCAGGGTGCCTCTGTGTGTGTGTGTGTGTGTGTGTGCACGCACGTGTGCATGCATGCATGCGTGCATCCTCTCTGCACTACAGCAGAACAAAGGCTTATGCTGTGGGGAAGGGCATTTTGAACATGTCTTTACTCTAGTTACATCTGCAGTCAGCTCCCCTATACATTTCACAGTTTTTTTGTGTTTATTGTATATATGGATATATAACATATCAAGACATAGTTTTTCTAATCTCACTAGTGTGAATACCAGCAGCTCATGTCATCTATTGCAAGAGAGTCAGTACTGCAGACAGGAGCACTTTGTCCATAAGGATTATTTGCAAATCAGCTGTTTATATGTCTGGCATTTTGTTAATGAAGGGAATGTTTTTATTATTTTTTTTCCAGATGAAGTAGATAATGCTTTGGGATCTTTTTAGTACCACTTTTTTTTTTGCTAAGTAGGAGGATATTACACA
Organism: Lagenorhynchus albirostris; assembly: GCF_949774975.1. Lineage (NCBI taxonomy): Eukaryota > Metazoa > Chordata > Mammalia > Artiodactyla > Delphinidae > Lagenorhynchus > Lagenorhynchus albirostris. The sequence goes on along the minus strand of NC_083112.1, from coordinate 38,246,208 downwards.
GGTAGTCTTATCAAAGTAATTAGGTTGTTAGATAGGCTCTGTGTATGGAAGTTAATGTGATACATTAGTTAAATTGTAGCCCCAAAGGCTTGTGGGATCAGAATTGCAAACACAATCTGAGTTCCCAAGTCCCATGAACTTATCCCTTTAGGATATACTACCGCACCTGTCGTGAGAGGCAACACTGCAATAACTAACAGATTATCATCATAAGGATCTGAGCAGATTCTCCTGGAGAAAACACTTGTGTAAAGATGTTCAGTGTTTAAAGAGCATATCTGGATGTGATGGAATTTTTCCACAACCCCCAGACATGCCAGTCAAAGATAACACAATGCAAGTATCCTTGAGTGATACTTCAAGCTGCATTCATAAGCAACCTGCCTCATTCAAAGTCAATGAAGAGACAGGACTTACAAGCCCATGCTGAAAAGTCCTCCTAGAGAACGGACTTGAGGTTATGGGGAGGGGGAAGGGTGAGCTGTGACAGGGCGAGAGAGAGTCATGGGCATATACACACTAACAAACGTAGTAAGGTAGATAGCTAGTGGGAAGCAGCCGCATGGCACAGGGATATTGGCTCGGTGCTTTGTGACAGCCTGGAGGGGTGGGATAGGGAGGGTGGGAGGGAGGGAGATGCAACAGGGAAGACATATGGGAACATATGTTTATGTATGACTGATTCACTTTGTTATAAAGCAGAAACTAACACACCATTGTAAAGCAATTATACTCCAATAAAGATGTTAAAAAAAAAGTATGATTACTCATCACCTAATAAAAATCTACAGCATCATTTAAAAAAAAAAAAAGTAATTGAAATGTGACTGACATCTTAAAGAAACGGTGTCAAAAGGCTTGCATGACCTGGTGCTGAAACACAGTGGGGTTAATCAAAGTTATGGCAGTTGCGTACCACAAAGGTATTCCCTAGATTGAGTTATTTATTTTATTTAATTCATATCACCAAGTGACTTTATTACCACCTTTCTACTTTCTCCCTCTAGCATTCAACCCCCAGTTTGTATTATTGCTTGTAAACTTTTACTTTGGTTACCTTTAAAAAGCAGGAAGTGTTAGTGTGGCTTCTGTGGAGTAACACTGGTGTTACATCTCTTTCCTTTGCTTGAGTTTCCCAAGGAGATCTTGCGCTTACACAATTATGTTCCAATACGGGGTACCTCCTAGGAGAGGAGGATGGAGCAGCTAATCGACAGTCCTGTTAGAATTTTTTCACTAGTACATGAGTTAGACGACTTACTGGAGCCCTGCCTACTCTCAGAAAGACTCAGGAAGGGGATGGTAGAAATGTTTGATCTTGGTCTATCAAATCATTTTGTCTCTTCTTAATGGGAGACATATTCTACTGCCTAGTGCTAACCACTTGGCTACTGGTTTTTTGTTTTTTGTTTTCCTTTCTCTACTCAATGCCTCCTGAGGGCAGAAGTCAACCTTCTGAGAACAACTTTAACATAACCATGAATAATAGTTATCAGCAGTTCTGTTATATTTATAATTTATTCTGAATGTTTGCATGAGTTCTCTTTAATATCATTGTAAAATACAGAAGGTATATCATCATCATCTGACAGTAAAGATAGCTAATAACCATGCCTAACAGAAGAAGGGGAGAAAGAAAAGACAAATTTCTCTGAGATGAACAGAATCTGGCAAATGCTATAATTATGTTCATGGTAATTATGCTCATATTGAAAAAGTGCAAGCAATTATGAGTTATATTTATACATGTTAGAAGGTAAAAATACATGATAGAAATTGTATGCATGAAAAGTGTGTGTGTGTATGTTTCAATCCAGTATTCTGGCCTTATTTCAACTCTTCGTTTTGGTCCAATATATCTTGTTTTTGTTTTTGTTTTCTACTTTGTGAATCTATTAGGAATGAGTCACTAGTTAAAATAGTATAGTCACAAACTTCTATAAGATTGGCTGCTAAGTCAAACATCTGCTCTTCCCTAGAATCTATCTATCTATCTTTCTCTATAGCTACATATTCTCTATTCTATAGAGAATATATATATATATATATATATATATATATATATATAGACTATATATACATTCCTTAGAGCTAAAAGATCTGGAAAAGAAATTTGTTTTTCTATCCTGCCAGACAATTCTACAAAATAACACTATAAAATAAGTGCTAGGTTTGATAATATCAAATAAATTATGTATTCTGGAATCAATCCACAATTCATATTAAAGTTTGTCACAATAATACAAGGGAAAAAAGAGAAAAATGACAATAAAATGACTGCATGCTTTGTTATTAATAATTTTAAAAATATTAAAAAGGGATGAGAGTTAGACTTGGGAAAGATCACCTTAGAAAGAAAATATATCAAACATGACTAGCAAAGGACTTTTCTTTTACAAAGAATAATGGTTTAATGTTTAATTAATCTTATCCATTTCTGCATTTATGGGAAGGCAGAGAAGAGTCTGCTTTATAATGTAGAAAATTAAATATTAAAACCTTGGTGCCTACCAGACTTACATTTTCTTATTATGAATGAGCATTTTCACTTTCTGCACACACAAAGAAAGAAACAGGAGGTAGATGTAGTTCCTTAGCTCTGCAGGAAAGGATTACTTCAATGTAGTCTCTAGTAGCAAGATGATACCATCTTGCTACTAGAAACAAAAAATGTCAAAGATGAATACATGTTTAAAACCAAAACAAAAAAATGCAAAACTATAAGATGACTATCATATATAATATAAATCCTTAATTCTAGATGTAGTAAATGAAGTAATTCTTCAGCTTTTTTTCATGTATGAATTATCTAAAATGCATAGATCTAATACTCCAAAATGGTACATTGCTTACAGGATATTACAATAGTTTTCATATTTTATGATGCCTTTTCTAGTGAGAAAACTGAAGTAAGGTATTAATTTAAAATAATAAAATGCTGCCAAGATTAAAACACAGAAATAACAATTGAGAACAACGAAAAGACAGATCGGATATTTAAATGTTTAATTCAAATTGGTGCCTAGTTGTGTTACTTATAGTTTAGGCCAGATGATGTATTTTGCAATTAAATATGAAATTTTGACCTACATTTTCAGCTATCATTTGAACCTTTGGTCTCCAATGTATTATTTATCACAAAGGAAGGATTGTAAAAAGGGTCAAGGAAGGGTCTGTATCACAGGAGTCCCACCTCTTTGGAGATGGATGTGAAATCAATTCATCTCCACTGATCATCAGAGATTCTTTACCCCACTATGTCTGGGATATTGCTCCTGGAAAACATAATTGATTTGAACGGAAAAGAAGCCACACATTACAAACATTGTTCCTAAACTTAAAGGATTAATATGTCTGATTAACCTGGCAAATTATTCTAAAATTTTTGTGTGTAATTCTGAACTTGTTGACATCTTGATTGTTAACCCTATAATTTGTTGCATCTAAGTTTAAACTAGGATAGAAATATTACATGCATAAAATCTCAGCGATTTTTTTCACTCATGATTTTTGTCACTATTGCTATTAGAAAGCATTAATAACAATTATGGGGAATTTAGCAGAAAAATTAGAGGAAGTTGAGAAAAAGGTGGGGAAGTAAATAAATTCCAAAGAAACTATGTACACATCTTTATCTGATTTTCACACATCTTTCAGTTCTACCTCAAGGATCATCTTCAGCTACAGATCAGTATGTTGTACAATGTGTTGCTTGGACAAGTGCCTCAGAGAGAGATTATGGATATGGTAAACACATGATTTCAGTTACAGTAGGCGTGTAACGGCCTGCATATCCCTGCTCTTGATTTAATTACAGGAGACCACCTTTCAACGAAAACACAACCCCTGCCCACCCGTCTATCTGCACATCTGAGTCTGTGTGCCCACACCAACTTCACACCTGGAACTTCTGCCATTCTAAGGAAGAGATGCTCTCTTTTCACAGGGACTACAAACACAAGCGTCTAGTTCAGTTTAATTATCTATCAAATTGCTTTTTGTACCTATATATATGACAAATTCTAATTGGTAAGCTGTATGAAAGCGTAAGGAATCAGAGTTAGAAAATTAAAGTTGATTTTCTGATCAGGCGAAACAAGGAAAGAATGGCTATTACTTCACCTTCAATTTTTATTTCTTCCCTAGTAGCAACCAAAGTTCCCATTTAACCACGTTACCTAGTACCTTCCCACCTCCAGGAATATATCTGGATTACTTGAAATATACTCTTCATTTATCTTCCCATTTTCTAATCTACAATTTAAAGCTTATACCATTTTTTTTTTTTTTTTTTTTTTTTTTTGCTGTACGCGGGCCTCTCACTGTTGTGGCCTCTCCCGTTGCGGAGCCTGTGCTCTGGACGCGCAGGCTCAGCGGCCATGGCTCACGGGCCCAGCCGCTCCACGGCATGTGGGATCTTCCCAGACCGGGGCACGAACCCATGTCCCCTGCATCGGCAGGCAGACTCTCAACCACTGCGCCACCAGGGAAGCCCAAAAGCTTATGCCTTTCAAGAAGTTTTTCCTGATTTCTCCAGCTAGAAATATCTTAGAGGTTCACAGTTGAGTTTACTCTCTTGTATCTATGCAAAATGAAAGCTTAGTTCAAAGACCTTCCATTTTCACTGTGTCTTAGTCAATTCAAATTGAGATATAAGAGCCCTGTGTGTCAAATAGAAGGCATTATTATACATAGTTCATAGCAACAATAAAAGATAAAAGCAGAAATTCAAAATAATTTAACAGTCTGTAAAAGTGGGTCAAAATCAACAACAGAGAAGTTAATAATAATTTATGCCAAGTATAGAACATAGAATTAAAAAAATGGGTGACTTTAAATATAGGACTACAAATATGGTTGACAAACTATATATCAAAAAGATTGAGGTCCTTAATGTATTATGAGGTCAATAAAGTCCAGATATTCAACACAAGGTGATGTGTCAGAGAGAAAGAAAACATTACTCTTGATCTTTCCTTCTAGTTAAAATCTATGCGTTCCTTAGGGACCAGCTCAGATCCAAATACATCAAGATGTCTATTATAGCTACTTCACATGTTTTCTGGATCCCTGAAATATTTATTTTATGTACCAGAGTTTATGTACCAGAGTTTAAGATGGTATTTTCTTGTAAGATATTTCAGTGATGCTCCTCAGAAGTTAAATTCATAAACTGGGTACCTGTATCATGAGAAACAAGACCTCAAAAGTTTTCTGCCACTGTCAGACCAATATAGGCAATACTGTGCCCATATAAAATCTGTATATCAGATTTTTGAACAAGAAATGCAAGATCTCAAAAACTAAAAAATAAAATAAATTTAGGATATATAACATTTGGTTCTATCTACAGTAATTTCAAAATTACTTCAAAATTTTGGTGGGTCTTAAGATGGAGAAAAGTTAATCTATTTATTTTTATTTCAGAGCATATAGAGAGGAGTAACAGATAAAAATAACAGAGAAGTAGGTTTTTAGCTTGACTTACAACTAAAGCCCCATCGTGAAATAGGCCACCCTTAGGATGAGTTTCATATATCTGGATACATTTGCAAATTGGCTGAATGAAACTGCAAGGAATTTTGAATCACAATTCTTACATTGCTTGGAAAGTTGGATTACATGACTGAAAGATTTCTTTCAGCTCCACAACTCTATAATTTCAAATTTAAATTCTATGTCATAATGTTACAGAAAAAGACAACGTCTTTTCATTAGTTTAATGCTCTATAGAACACTGGTCTATATCAAAGGGAGATAAAAGATTTGCCTAAGAGGAGAATTGGAACAAACCCAGGTTCCCTGGCAGGCAGTTTGTGTTTTATTTAAATGACTGCATCATCTCTTCTTGTGTTGCTCATCTAGAAATGAAAGGTTATAAAAAGACATTGCTAAGAAAATATCTTAATAGTGAAGTTTAGACTACTCATGCAATAAATTAATCAAAAGCTAGAAAGAGTGGCTGTTTCAGGGACTAATTTAGTTTAGGAATACATGGAAGTCTCATGTGTTCCTTTAAAAGGTCCACAGTGAGGGTAGTATGGAAAAAATTTCTATCTAAAGACACCTGTGAATGTTCATAGTCAGATAGGTCTCTCGAAAGATGTATAGAAATGGAAATTTATTAAGGCAAGAGAGGGAAACTTCTGCTCCTGAAAATTTGTCCTGTTGAAAATTTGCATCAATAGCACTCTGATGATTTTAAAATATTTATATCCTATAATTATATTTTCATGTTGAGCAATTGAACTTCTATAAAAGTGACTATTTTTAATAAAATCTTCTAAGACAGCCTCCAAGTGTTTTCAAAATAACTATGAAAGCCAATGTTGACAAAAATATGCAATTTAAAAATCAAAAGCTCTAATGGTGGTACCCTCTTCTTTTCCCATTTTCAATATAGCAAACATCAGGATTCAGGAGAATTTAAAATTCAGAACACTCCCTGAGGTTCCTAGATATAGGTCATTTCATTTAGATAAAAACACTAACTTGTAATAAATGATATAAATCACCCTTTATCACAGAATTAGCTGGTTTAATAATCCAGAATAAGCCCTTCTTTTTGGCACACTAATTCACCACAGCTCATATAAATGGCCACCCCAAAGGGACCTGGAATCACTAGCCCTACTGCTCACACAGCATTAAGATGACCCTGGAGAATCAGAACCACTGAGATTGTGGTGCCACAGACAATTCTCTCTTGCTGCGTTTTGCTCTAACAACATATGCATGCTTCTTCATTTAAAGGTTTTTTTAAAATTATTATTATTCTTTTTTGTTTTAATTCAAAAGCACATTCTTAAGGAATATAAGGCTGAATTGCAGGGTGGCTTGCTGCTATAGTACATCTGAAAATACTCCCAAACAGCGGCATATAGAAACTTAGCAACTCGCTTGAGAGCAAACAAGGCATCTATAAATACACTCCAGGAGCTTCTAAAACAATGCAGAAGTGACATCTGGCATGGGTGAGATGGCAATTTAAACTCTTCAAGTCTTCATTCAAATTGATGTTTAAAACTCTTTCAAATAACTGATTAAAGAGAAAAAGAAATCATGTTGTGTTGGTTGATTTTTCTGCCAGCGAAACTAGAGAGGAACTGTAGTTATGAAGTAGCAACGACATGTGAGGAATAAGTAATATCCAGTCCCCTGTATAATATGGACTGGTTTATGAAAATCATTCCAGGGGGGGAGCCGCGGAGGAGAGCACAGCAACAGGGGGGCAAAGCGGAGAGATTCCCGCACAGAGGATCGGTGCAGACCGGCACTCACCAGCCGGAGAGGCTTGTCTGCTCACCCGCCGGGTGGGCGGGGCTGGTAGCTGAGGCTTGGGCTTTGGTCCGAGCGCAGGGAGAGGCCGGGCGGCGCGAACACAGCCTGAAGGGGTTAGTGCACCATGGCTAGCCGGAAGGGAGTCCGGGAAAATGTCTGGACCTGCTGAAGAGGCAAGAGACTTTTTCTTCCCTCTTTGTTTCCTGGTGCACTAGGAGAGGGGATTAAGAGCGCTGCTTAAAGGAGCTCCAGGGACGGGCGCGAGCCGTGGCTAACAGCGTGGACCCCAGAGACGGGCATGAGACGCTAAGGCTGCTGCTGCTGCCACCAAGAAGCCTGTGTGCGAGCGCAGGTCACTATCCACACCTCCGTTCCGGGGAGCCTATGCAGGCCGCCACTGCCATGGTCCCGGGATCCAGGGACAATTCCCCGGGGAGAACGCACGGCGCGCCTCAGGCTGGTGCAACGTCCGGACGGCCTCTGCCGCCGCAGGCTCGCCCAGCATCGTGCCCCTCCTTCCCCCCCGGCCTGAGTGAGCCAGAGCCCCCGAATCAGCGGCTCCTTTAACCCCGTCCTGTCTGAGAGAACAGACGCCCTCCAGCGACCTACGCACAGAGGCGGGTTCAAATCCAAAGCTGAGCCGCGGGAGCTGTGCGAACAGAGAAAGGGAAATCCCTCCCAGCAGCCTCAGACGCAGTGGATTAAATCTCCACAATCAACTTGATGTGCCCTGCAACTGTGAAATACCTGAATAGACAACGAATCATCCCAAATTGAGGAGGTGGACTTTGAGAGCAAGATTTATGATTGTTTCCCCTTTTCCTCTTTTTGTGAGTGTGTATGTGTATGCTTCTGTGTGAGATTTTGTCTGTATAGCTTTGCTTTCACCATTTGTCCCAGAATTCTCTCTGTCCGTTTTTTTTTCTTTTTTTTACTTTAATTTTTTTTTCTTAATAATTATTTCTTATTTTAATAATTTCATTTTATTTTACCTTACTTTACTTTATTTTATCCTCTTTCTTTCTTTCTTTCTTTCTTTCTTTGTTTCTTTCTTTCTTTCTACTTTTTCTCCATTTTATTCTGAGCCATGTGGATGAAAGGCTCTTGGTGCTACAGCCAGGAGTCAGCGCTGTGCCTCTGAGGTGGGAGAGCCAACTTCAGGACACTGGTCCACAAGAGACCTCCCAGCTCCATGTAACATCAAATGGTGAAAATCTCCCAGAGATCTCCATCTCAACACCAACACCCAGCTTCACTCAACGACCAGCAAGCTAAAGTGCTGGACACCCTATGCCAAACAAATAGCAAGGCAAGAACACAACCTGACCCAATAGCAAAGAGGCTGCGTAAAAACATAATAAGTCCACAGACACCCCAAAAATCACCACCAGACGTGCCCACCAGAAAGACAAGATCCAGCCTCATCCATCAGAACACAGGCACTAGTCCCCTCCACCAGGAAGCCTACACAACCCACTGAAACAATATTAGCCACTGGGGACAAACAACAAAAAAAATGGGAAATACAAACCTGCAGCCTGCAAAAAGGAGACCCCAAACTCAGTAAGATAAGCAAAATTAGAAGACAGAAAAGCACACAGCAGATGAAGGAGCAAGATAAAAACCCACCAGACCTAACAAATGAAGAGGAAATAGGCAGTCTACCTGAAAACCAATTCAGAATAATGATAGTAAAGATGATACAAAATCTTGGAAATAGAATAGAGAAAATGCAAGAAACATATAACAAGGACATAGAAGAACTAAAGAGGAAACAAGCAACAATGAACAACAAAATAAATGAAATTAAAAATACTCTAGAAGGGATCAGTAGCAGAATAACTGAGGCAGAAGAACGGATAAGTGACCTGGAGATAAAATAGTGGAAATAACTACTGCAGAGCAGAATAAAGAAAAAAGAATGAAAAAAACTGAGGACAGTCTCAGAGACCTCTGGGACAACATTAAATGCACCAACATTCGAATTATAGGGGTTCCAGAAGAAGAAGAGAAAAAGAAAGGGACTGAGAAAATATTTGAAGAGATTATAGTTGAAAACTTCCCTAATATGGGAAAGGAAATAGTTAATCAAGTCCAGGAAGCATAGAGAGTCCCATAGAGGATAAATCCAAGGAAAAACATGCCAAAACACATTAATCAAACTGTCAAAAATTAAATACAAAGAAAACTTATTAAAAGCAGCAAGGGAAAAACAACAAATAACACACAAGGGAATCCCCATAAGGTTAACAGCTGATCTTTCAGCAGAAACTCTGCAAGCCAGAAGGGACTGGCAGGACATATTTAAAGTGATGAAGGAGAAAAACCTACAACCAAGATTACTCTACCCAGCAAGGATCTCATTCAGATTTGATGGAGAAATTAAAACCTTTACAGATAAGCAAAAGCTGAGAGAGTTCAGCATCACCAAACCAGCTTTACAACAAATGCTAAAGGATCTTCTCTAGGCAAGAAAAACAAGAGAAGGAAAAGACCAATAATAGCAAACCCAAAACAATTGAGAAAATGGGAATAGGAGCATACATATCGATAGTTACCTTAAATGCAAATGGAATAAATGCTCCCACCAAAAGACACATACTGGCTGAATTGATACAAAAACAAGACCTATATATATATGCTGTCTACAAGAGACCCACTTCAGACCTAGAGACACATACAGACTGAAAGTGAGGGGATGGAAAAAGATATTCCATGCAAATGGAAACCAAAAGAAAGCTGGAATAGCAATTCTCATATCAGACAAAGTAGACTTTAAAATAAAGACTATTAGAAGAGACAAAGAAGGACACTACATAATGATCAAGGGATTGATCCAAGAAGAAGATATAACAATTGTAAATATTTATGTACCCAACATAGGAGCACCTCAATACACAAGACAAATACTAACAGCCATAAAAGGAGAAATTGACAGTAACACATTCATACTAGGGGACTTTAACACCCCACTTTCACCAATGGACAGTTCATCCAGAATGAAAATAAAAAAGTAAACACAAGCTTTAAAAGATACATTAAACAAGATGGACTTAATTGATATTTATAGGACATTCCATCCAAAAATTGATATTTATAGGACGTTCCATCCAAAAACATGAGCACTTGAGAAAAGAATACACATTTTTTTCAAGTGCTCATGGAACATTCTCCAGGATATATCATATCTTGGGTCACAAATCAAGCCTCGGTAAATTTAAGAAAATTGAAATTGTATCAGGTATCTTTTCTGACCACAACACTATGAGACTAGATATCAATTACAGGAAAAGATCTGTAAAAAATACAAACACATGGAGGCTAAACAATACACTACTTAATAACGAAGTGATCACTGAAGAAATCAAAGAGGAAATCAAAAAATACCTAGAAACAAATGACAATGGAGACAATGATGACCCAAAACCTATGGGATGCAGCAAAAGCAGTTCTAAGAGGGAAGTTTATAGCAATACAATCCTACCATAAGAAACAGGAAACATCTCGAATCAACAACCTAACCTTGCACCTAAAGCAATTAGAGAAAGTATAACAACAACAACAAAAAAAAACAAAGTTAGCAGAAGGAAAGAAATCATAAATATCAGATCAGAAATAAATGGAACGAAATGAAGGAACGATAGTAAAGATCAATAAAACTAAAAGCTGGTTCTTTGAGAAGATAAACAAAATTGATAAACCATTAGACAGACTCATCAAGAAAAAAAGGGAGAAGACTCAAATCAATAGAATTAGAAATGAAAAAGGAGAAGTAACAACTGACACTGCAGAAATACAAAAGAACATGAGAGATTACTACAAGCAACTCTATGCCAATAAAATGTACAACCTGGAAGAAATGGACAAATTCTTAGAAATGCAGAACCTGCTGAGACTGAACCAGGAAGAAATAGAAAATATGAACAGACCAATCACAAGCACTGAAATTACAACTGTGATTAAAAATCTTCCAACAAACAAAAGCCCAGGACCAGATGGCTTCACAGGCGAATTCTATCAAACATTTAGAGAAGAGCTAACACCTTTCCTTCTCAAACTCTTCCAAAATATAGCAGAGAGAGGAAAACTCCCAAACTCATTCTACAAGGCCACCATCGCCCTGATACCAAAACCGACAAGGATGTCACAAAGAAAGAAAACTACAGGGCAATATCACCGATGAACATAGATGCAAAAATCCTCAACAAAATACTAGCAAACAGAATCCAACAGCACATTAAGAGGATCATACACCATGAGCAAGTGGGGTTTATTCCAGGAATGCAAGGATTTTTCAATATATGCAAATCAATCAATGTGATAAACCATATTAACAAACTGAAGGAGAAAAACCATATGGGCGTCTCAATAGATGCAGAGAAAGCTTTCAACAAAATTCAACACCCCTTTATGATAAAAACCCTACAGAAAGTAGGCATAGAGGGAACTTTCCTCAACATAATAAAGGCCATATATGACAAACCCACAGCCAACATTGTCCTCAATGGTGAAAAACTGAAAGCATTTCCAATAAGATCAGAAACAAGACAAGGTTGCCCACTCTCACCACTCTTATTTAACATAGTTTTGGAAGTTTTAGCCACAACAATCAGAGAAGAAAAGGAAATAAAAGGAATCCAAATCAGAAAAGAAGAAGTAAAGCTGTCACTATTTGCAGATGACATGATACTATACATAGAGAATCCTAAAGATGCTACCAAAAAACTACTAGAACTAATCAATGAATCTGGTAAAGTAGCAGGATACAAAATTAATGCACAGAAATCTCTGGCATTCATATACACTAATGGTGAAAAATCTGAAAGTGAAATCAAGAAAACACTCCCATTTACCATTGCAACAAAAAGAAGAAAATATTTAGGAATAAACCTACCTAAGGGGACAAAAGACCTGTATACAGAAAATTATAAGACACTGATGAAAGAAATTAAAGAGGATACAAATGGATGGAGAGATATACCATGTTCTTGGATTGGAAGAATCAACATTATGAAAATGACTCCACTACCCAAAGCAATCTACAGATTCAATGCAATCCCTATCAAACTATCACTGGCATTTTTCACAGAAGTAGAACAAAAAGTTTCACAATTTATATGGAAACACAAAGACCCTGAATAGCCAAAGCAATCTTGAGAGCAAAAACCGGAGCTGAAGGAATGAGGCTCCCTGAGTTCAGACTATACTACAAAGCTACAGTAATCAAGACAGTATAGTACTGGCACAAAAACAGAAATATAGATCAATGGAACAGGATAGAAAGCCCAGAGATAAACCCACACACATATTGTCACCTTATCTTTGATAAAGGAGGCAGGAATGTACAGTGGAAAAAGGACAGCCTCTTCAATAAGTGGTGCTGGGAAAACTGGACAGGTACACGTAAAAGTATGAGATTAGAACACTCCCTAACACCATGCACAAGAATAAGCTCAAAATGGATTAAAGACCTAAATATAAGGCCAGAAACTATCAAACTCTTAGAGAAAAACATAGGCAGAACACTCTATGACATAAATCACAGCAAGATCCTTTTTGACCCACCTCCTAGAGAAATGGAATAAAAACAAAAATAAACAAATGGGACCTAGTGAAACTTCAAAGCTTTTGCACAGCAAAGGAAACCATAAACAAGACCAAAGACAGCCCTCAGTGTGGGAGAAAATATTTGCACATGAAGCAACTGACAAAGGATTAATCTCCAAAATTTACAAGCAGCTCATGCAGCTCAGTAACAGAAAAACAAACAACCCAATCCAAAAATGGGCAGAAGACCTAAATAGACATTTCTCCAAAGAAGATATACAGACTGCCAACAAACACATGAAAGGATGCTCAACATCATTAATCATTAGAGAAATGCAAATCAAAACTACAATGAGATATCATCTCATACCAGTCAGAATGGCCATCATCAAAAAATCTAGAAACAATAAATGCTGGAGAGGGTGTGGAGAAAAGGGAACACTCTTGCACTGCTGGTAGGAATGTGAATTGGTACAGCCATTATGGAGAACAGTATGGAGGTTCCTTAAAAAACTACAAATAGAACTACCATTTGACCCAGCAATCCCACTACTGGGAATACACCCTGAGAAAACCATAATTCAAAGAGTCATGTGCCAAAATGTTCATTGCATCTCTATTTACAATAGCCAGGAGATGGAAACAACCTAAGTCTCCATCATCAGATGAATGGATAAAGAAGATGTGGCATATATATATAATGGAATATTACTCAGCCATTAAAAGAAACGAAATTGAGTTATTTGTAGTGAGGTGGATGGACCTAGAGTCTGTCATACAGAGTGAAGTAAGTCAGAAAGAGAAAGACAAATACCGTATGCTAACACATATATATGGAATCTAAGAAAAAAAAATGTCATGAAGAGCCTAAGGGTAAGACAGGAATAAAGACACAGACCTACTAGAGAATGGACTTGAGGAAATGGGGAGGGGGAAGGGTAAGCTGTGACAAAGTGAGAGAGTGGCATGGACATATATACACTACCAAACGTAAAATAGATAGCTAGTGGGAAGCAGCCGCATAGCACAGGGAGATCAACCCGGTGCTTTGTGACCACTTACAGGGGTGGGATGGGGGGGTGGGAGGGAGGGAGATGCAAGAGGGAAGAGATATGGGAACATATGTATATGTATAACTGATTCACTTTGTTATAAAGCAGAAACTAACACACCATTGTAAAGCAATATACTCCAATAAAGATGTAAATTTTTTTTGATTAATTAATTAATTTAAAGAAAAAAAAAGAAAAGAAAATCATTCCTGGGTAGGGAAGATTACTATTAATTATCATTGTTAATAATAACGCATTTCATTGATTCTGTGATGCCATCAGTTGTACAGTGTATTATGATTTGATGTGCCATTAAATATATTATCAATTAATTTTAAGATGCCATTGATTACAATATGCAGCAGAATTTCAGAAGTATCAAAATGGCTATTGTGAATTGTTAGAATAAAGTAATAATGTTTTCTAGTTTTTATTTTTATTTTTTTGCTATTTTATGATGTTATGACTTGGGGGGAATGGAAGCACTTGGGGGCATCATAGTCAGAGCAAACCGGAAATCTGGCTTCAGATATCAGTTTGTGTGTACCCAATTTATATTTTCTATATCTCCCTCCATTTTCTTTCTATACATCTTGGTTTATAAGGGGTGTTTCTTGTCTTTTTTTTCAATCTTTCTCTCTTTGATTCACATAAAACTTAAGGTTTTCTAAAATTATTAGGTGGAACATCTAACCAAACACCAGTACTTCACAACCAAGTTAATTTCACAAGAACACCGGTGGGCAGTGTTTAGGAGAGAGGAACAATTAGAGGTTTGCAAACTGCAGTATTCTGAGGGGAGGATGTAAAATGAGAATATTCAAAGAGAATTTGCAAATGTATGCAGTAAAATTGTCAGGAGTCAATTTAAAAAAGCACAACTGGGAGAAATTACAGTACATTTTCAAATTGGAGAGAGGTGTTGGCATGTTTTCCCATCACATTTTTCTCTCTTATAATACTGTCTTGGACAGTGGGAGAATTGGAGAGCTGGTAATGTTGATTGCAGTGAAGCAATGCTATCCATGTTTCCTGCTTCCAGAAAGCAAGAAAGGGCTTTCCTTTCATGTCTATGATGGTGCTTCCTCAACTGCAGTTACCTCTTCTCCACCATGCTGAATATTCTTAAACTCTAAGCATAAGTGATAAGGTAGAGAATGAATCAGCCCTTTAGTGCAGCACCTGTGACTCTTCAAGAGTACCTGTGTTCCATATGGCATCAGAGTCTAAATCTGTGGTTGGTCCTTTGAATTTGTTGCATCATATAATGTTAAAGTAAGGAAGCTTGGGAGGAGGGACTGAATACCTGCTTTGAGAATTCAATATGCTATACTTAATTGCACCTACTAGATATGAAGGGTAACTAAACTATCTGCATAAACACTGTAGTTTCAGATGGATAACACTGTTTAATCTCTTGATGCAGAGACTAAAACTGAAATCTGAATCAATCACTTGAACCTTAATTTGACATTTTACAAATTAGGTAATAATAATAGGGCAGAACAGTAAAATATCTGTGGCTCCATTTTTTCTGTCCCCAAATTTTATACAATGTTTTTATGAAGGCTCTATAAAATGACTGATGGCAATTATTTATATCTATTTACCCTGTGACATTATTGTGTAGCCATGTAAGTAGCAAAGACTTCTCATTTATTCATTTTACCTGGTAAATATTTTATCATTGTCTATGAAGAGTCAGAGACTGATACATGTAAGTCAAATCATATTCAGGTAATAATGTCAGGAAGAAGATTGATTGGTAATCTATTTAAATTAAATCTTGTCTGTTGAAATCTCCAACCATAAACTGAAAGAAAGCACCAGAATATCTATCACTATTTCCTCAATCTGCTTTCTCAAGTGTAAATTTGTAGGTCAAAATTTTGGGGTGATCCTCTTGCCTCCATCATAACAATGAAAATATAGCGTGAATTATCTTTAGTGATAAAGAACAGTTACCAAAATAGAGATGATTCAACTCTTGCACAGTGAGCTGTGTTGTAATGCAAATTGGCTTTCAGCTGCTGTGACATGTAATTTTATAATACATTTTAGAACATTTAACCTATCCACATTTTTTCAGCTCTGTTTGCAATAGTGAGAGGTAGCGTTATTGTTACAGATTCTGCTAAAGCTACATATGTGCTATTAATATACAGGAATAAAAGGGAATTCTTTCTTCTCTGGTGGTCTCTTCCAGCTACTCAAAATCTGCTTGGCCTAAAAATGTCATCAACCACAAGGATTATTTCATTTTCTTTGTCCATAATCAATTACTTGGCTTTTACTAAAAAGCACAATTTAAAAATGCCTAAAAAGGAGAGAAAATCTGATCAATTCCATGTCAAAAATTTCTAAAATACTTTTGAAGCTGAAAGGAATGTCCATAAAGAAGTTAATTCCAATCTTACTTTCAGTAGTCATGCATATATCATACAGTAAAGAAAAATGAAATTTTCTATGATACAGAGAGAGAAAGAGACTGGAAAGAAGTCCATTTTAACTCAATGGAAAATGCATGAATTTCTTTATTATATGAAGTGGACTTGAAGCCTACCTTTACTATTTGAGAGATTCTGAGCAAAGTACTCTGTCTCATTGAGCCTTAGTGTCCTCCTCTAAAAAACAGTGGAAATACACATGCTCTTTTCATTGAGTTGTTGTGAGGACCAAATGATCTGGTATATTTAGACTGTTTAGCACATTGCAAGCACATCATGGGCACTCAGTACATGGTATCCATTATTTAAGCAAGTTATGTAAATTGCATGAAATATTTAAAATATGATTAGGATGGTTTTCGTGTGTTTGTGCTTTATTTATGGTCTGTGCCACTTGACCTAAAGTACTGAACTTAATGGTAATCTATTAACGTATCATTGAAAATAGCTAGTACAAATCAGAGTAACTAAATACTTTGATCAAATCACACAAAATTCTCCCAGGAAATAAAATGGAACAGTTGTGGTTTAAAGTAAAATAATACAAAACAATGTCAACAGTATTTATATCTGTTTGATTGAGGAAATCCATCTCCAATAGTGAGAATCCTAAGCTTTGGTACCTGTATCAGGAAGGAAATGTCACTCCCCTGACACCCCACCCCCAGTTTTCAAGGGCAAAACTCTAGACAGCACTATCACATGTACGTCTTCTTCTGTCCCGACATCTGCCATGTCCTATTTTGCATAAACCATGATGGATTCTATAAAATCACCCAAGTAATAACATAACCATCTGAAACGTTAACAGGAGACTTTCTTCTGACATCAGCTGTCACACTCTGTGTGAATTAAATTTGCTCCATTAAAACAATTTGGCTTTGTTCTGACTGTTCAGTGTTACCATTCAAATCTGTAAGCAGTCTTCTTGCCTCTTCACCGCTATTAACAAGTCTTAACCGCTCAGAGATTCAGCACAGTTGGATATTGCAATCAGAGCAAATTCCCAATTGTTCCAGCACAGAAGTTACCAATGAAACTGGTAGAGTGATCATATAAAATTCTCTAACTTCATCTCCTTTTCTCCTAATTCTCTGTGAAAAAAAACCAACAACAATGCAACTCTAGAGAAACTTGTTTGTAGACTGTGATTTATTGAATTTGCAGTGGCTGTTAATATCCAGTATCATCAAGGATTTGAACATATCCCAAATATATTACTTTAAAATTACTAAGCTAGTACTTTAAAATTAAAACCTTCCTGACAATCAGCAGTTTTGCTTCTCAAAGTGTATGACTTGTACATCTGGTTACCCAATCCAGCGGGGAGGTAACCGCTGTAATAGGCTGAGGTTGTACATAGCACGACATCTGCTCTCCAGTACCCAATGTGACTCTGGATATGTACCCTTGAAATAAGTAATCATGCTTTCATTAACTCTAAAACAGTTCCCACATTTGGTCACAGGTAATAAACAGTTAATAATTAAGCCAACTGAATTATTTTCGAGTAGTCTTTGTTGGTGTTTGGAGGTTATATTTGTGACAGAGTTGAATAGTTTTCTTTATCTGAAATACACCCTTCATTAGGTAATTCCATCAGCTGATTTCCCTTCTGCTACTGGAAATGCTATTTTCCCCATGGCCTTATTTTTTAAAAAATCAATAATATTCTTAGGGTTTAAGAAAGAGTTAAATCATAAAAAAAACATGCTTGCTAATGTCAATGGCTAGTGATTTATGACAAGAGCACTTTTATTCAATTATTGTCTGAAAGACTAAATATACCTCCTGGGGTCCAGAATTTAGTCACATAAGTGTCTGGCTCACATTGCCGGAACTGACCATTAAGTACGAGGATCACAGGTGGCAATCCATGTAAATCTTAGCTTTTTCTGGAAAATGTGCAGCATGAGAGCTATTAGAGGTAAAAGTCCACTGGTGGAAAAATAGGAGAAAAATATTGCAAAATGATATATCCTTTAAAGTATCTAAGTCGAACTCTTTGATTTATAAATCAGAAAACCCAGGGGAATCATACTGACAAGTACATACATCTGGTATTTAGCTGCTTCCAGTCCAGGGTCCGGTCCTCTCTACTCTAGGTGGGGTCTTCTCAACCCTAAGAGCACATTATAATCACTTTCAGTGCTTTTTAAAAATAATAGTTTTGGGTTTTTACCTACAAATATTCTGATTTAATTGATATGAGGCGGGGCCTTTAACTGGTGTTTCTTAAAAGCTCCCAGTTAATTCCAGTGTGCCTTCTCCATAGATCTTTTTGTTTGTACCATCAGGAGAAATATTTCCCTTAGGATCAGAGAGGTTATTTTGAGAAATGCATGCTCTGGACACTGTGGATAGTGGGTAGTACATTTCTCCTGCGTTTGCTACTGAAAAGCTTAAAGTCTGGTGTGCAGTAAAAGCTGTCTGCATGGGCCTCCAGGGCATACATTCTTTTCTAGTTCAGTTTTATGACACTACATTTTCTTTCTTTTGCATTTTTTTCTACATTTGTATGTAATATTTGTTTTTTTGATGTTTTATGTTTTGTTGGAAGCTACTTTTGAAGAACAAGTTGGGACAGCACAAAAGATAAGGAACTAGATCTCTAACAACAGAGAAACAAGACAAATATATAATTAAAAGCCATGAGAGGCCTAAAGAAAGAGGGTTAGAAGGTCTTTATATATTTTGTTTGAAATTCCACAAACCCTTTAATATGGACAAAAATTAAAGAGAGACAAGAGCACATATGCAACAGGAATGGTGGGCTAAGTGTTATGAGTGAGTGGGAAAAGGAGAAAAAGAATTTCAAAGCAGAGGCATGAAAGTTAAGTAGTGGGAAGAAGAAAGGTGGGGAAGCGGAATGGTGTGTCAGCTTTGGATTATGTGGGGTAACCTTGATCCTGAGTCTCAGCAATGTGATTGCACCATCTTTATTGTTCCTTATTTTCTGGCAGCATCATATGGAGTCCATTCTGCATCAATAACTCTTTATTTACAAAATGCCAATACTTTCACTGGCTGTTAAGACTTGCCTCTGCACCACTGATAAATATGGGATTTAACATTTTATATGAAACAATTTTAGATGACAACCTAAGTGAACTTTGGGTTAGAAAATATTGTGATGGTATTGGTGACTGATATTTTATGTTAGCATCTATTGAACAAACAAGGTTGCTGATGTGAAAGCCTGGGGAAATACATGTAAATACCAAAATATGTTCATTTGACTCCAGAATGTAGAAAATTAATCCAATTTCATCCCCTTGTTTTGGTACAGCTTATTTCAAGAAAATCAAACAGAATTAAAGTTTTGTATGGTCTGGTAAATTTGTAAGTTTTAATAAACTTTTATATAGTTCCATATATCTACATTAATTGCCTCGGTGAAGATCCTTACATTGATTCAATATGGAAATAAAATTGCATCAAAGACCTAGGAAAATGGTTCCAACTGATTCTATATAAAAAATAGTATCTCAAAAATCATGGCTTATATTTCATTTTGGTTTTGTGGATTTTAAATCAACTATAGTTTCTATGGTCCCATTCATACTTAATATTTGAACTTTTAATAAAAATGAAGATAACAGACAAATTCACTACTCTCCACCTAGCAATTAAGAATGTTTGACATTGTGTGCTCAAGAAAATGTTACTTAATGAGCACTGAAAACATAAGCTTTGAGATTGCAAAGTGATATTAAGGAAATATAAAATTTAAATATTTTAAAAAGTAAATGCAGATAAACACTAGGATATTTGATGGGTTTCTGAAATTAAATTCCTTGCAAAATTTAGAAATGATTGATAGATTTTATGACAGTAAATGAAATGAGGAAATAGGCATAGAAGAATTAGACTTATTTTCCTGAAAATATACATTAAATGCATCAAAATAAAATTGTTTCATCAACTATATCATTAGTATCATGGACAGCAAAAGGACTAGATTATAATTATTTTAATAACTCATTTTTACACAGTTCTGCTCTTTATACTTTCCCATAAACGTTCCCATCTGAACTTCAGAACAGTCCTGTGAGGTAGACATAGGATTTATTATTAATGAATCTAAGACTTAGAATTAGGAAACCCGTGATTAAGTTTGGTTAGGTCAATGTTTGGGGAGGTTACATAGTGTTCCATCCCATAGTTATTAAAAAAATGGTTCTGACCACACTGACTTCATAATGCAGATGTTTATAAAATAAAATATAAATACATTTAAAAGTATAAATACATTTAATATAAATACATCTAGCACAAAATATGTCTGTAGTATTTGAACCGAAAAAAGTAGGAGAGCTGTCTGAGAAGATGTTCCTTCTCTGCTGGGATTACAGCTTTAGGAAAGTCACAACAGATCTAGCAAGAAGGGAAGGAAGGGGACACTGCTGGTCAGACAGAGCAACAGACAACTGGGAACGTCATGAAAGGGATGAGATATATCATAGATAGATCACCTCCTCAGTGGCAGCATTCCAACTGAAGTCCTAGTCAACTTAAACCCATTTAAAGATATCATGGCAGTTACATGCTTCAGGTAGGCTATGAAAGGGAAACTGAAGAAGCAATGCATCGTTCCAGATAATTAGGTGAGTCCTAAGCATTATGCACCTATATATTTTGGGACAGTGAACACTGCCAGGGAACACACTTCCCATTTCTTCCCTTGAGGAAATAGATCCTATATCTCCCTGAAGGGCAGTAGTAACTGTTACAGAGGAACTCCCTTTAGTCTCTAAGAAAGGCAAATGGGTGCATTTTAGGAGCTTTCTAACAAAAATGCGTAAAGAGAAAATGCAAATAGAACTCTTTAGAGCAACAATTCCCATTCCTGGTTTTGCCACACAATTTCCAAAAGAGATTTTTAATTTGCTCTAATGATGGTGAGCTTATTTGCTAGCGAACGATTTGCGGATGAAAAGGTTTTTTAAATGAAGGGCAAAGAGGGTGCTTCCACTTTGTAAAATTTGTAAGTAACTGTCTCTTAGGAACAATGATCTTGTTTTCTATCCTTGTTTTTCATACTAATTAATAGTGTTCATGAGAAAAGAAGACCCTTGCTGTATATAATATCTTATTATTGGTGTTGTTATTACTAAAATAAAGAAAATACAGTCCGAATAAAGAACCAGTGTCAATTAATCTTGAACCACCTCAGTTAATTAGCAAAACATTCATACTTTTATAAAATATTCATACTAGGAAATAGCTATAGTTCTGGGAACAAGTACACGAATTAAATGTGTAAAATACTAGACACTTGCTATATACCAAACTGACATTAAGAGAGTAAAAGTGTCAAAGCTCCTAAATCCCTGTATGAATGACTTTTATCATTCACTGTAGAAGAATGCTAATAGTGTGTCCAGAGAATACTTTGTATAGCAGATCCAATGCTCCTTATGATTCATTCCACTTACATTTTAAAGTTGTTGATAGAAGGTGAGTGTGGTATGCATTAGGGAGAAAAACATGCAAAGAGGACATGTAAATGGTCTCCATTTCCCTACCTATTTCCTTTATACAAAAATAAGATGAAATGGGAAATACTGTCTCAGCACTTGCATTCACTCCAACTAAAATCCTCTATTTGTCAGTTATTTAATTCCCATCTGTCACTTTGACCCCCTTAATTCCTAAAAAAGTTTTCTCTACATACTAAATTACATAAATTTTTCTATTGCACAAGTAGATCCATAGACAGAATTGAAAGATGAGGGTGTTCATAGATTTTCAGATTCCCTATCCTCTTTGGTGTTTGACATTAAAACAACAGGAAAATTAAAGTTCTGTTAAACCAAATATTCATTAGCCTCCTTAACTGGCTTTAAAGAGAAAATTTATTCCACACCATAGTACAATGCAATGATGATAGTCAAAAAACATCCACTCCAGCAAGTACTGCATGATGACTGTCCAAAGCTGTCTTTGAATAACTGTCTAAATATTAGTAGCAAACACCAAAGAAATAGAATTATTCAAGAACTCATGATTTGATATGAACAAGATACTTATAAATGAAGTACATCTCTATTAAAATTCTTAGGTTTCTTCCAAGTGTTCTGAATTAATTAATTATTTTCTCCTTTTCAACATTTTTTGTTCTTTCGTTTTCATACATGATAGGAATGTTGAGGGATTTTAGGCATCTCATTTAGTACCACAGAAACTCGAGTCTTAATTAAGACAAAATATGATTTCTCAATAACAAGAAGAGACTGTTCATGCCTACTAGGAAAGGATATCTTACCCTATAAACTTATTATCATTCACACTACAGTTTATACTGTAGGCTGTATAGTATAAAATAGTAGCCTATACAAAGAAAACCTTCTGAAGTTTCAAACACTGAGATGTGCATCCCATAATTTTTCAAATCCAGGAATAAGTAACAGGAGTCTTTTATGGATAAAAACTAAGAGAAGCATTAATGCAAACTAGTCCAGCTCAAAGTCAAATTACTACTTGCTGGTTACTGTACTATTTTTATAGGATATAAAATATACTAGTATAATGAATGAAAAGTCTTCCTAAGGTATTTAGAAAGTCACTTCAATGACATTCCTCAAACTTCAGAAGAGACAATATATCTGTCAATAAAATGACACCAAAATTGTATTTTATAAGGATTTTGTATTAACATGTGCTTTTGAAGGATGACATTATAGGGTCTTTATATCTATAATCAGAAAGTCTTTTGCTTTTAACTTGCAAGGCAATAAGTTTAAGAATTAATTTTGTCTGCTATAAAGCTGGCTTGCCTTTAATCTTCAGATTTAATAGGTGTCTTTTTGCTCAGTGCTTTAGGCAGGAAGTTGAGGAAATAGTCCACGTTCCATCTCAGTCAACTTAAAATGACATTGAAGTGTCTTCAAATGTTTCCAGGAAGTTCATGCTAAACAGTCTCTCTGTTATATTTGATACTGAATAACAGCAGAAATCCCTGTATTTAATGAAGACTTTCCTAAGATTCTATGTAATGAAACTATACATTCATGATAACTTACTTTATAATTAAGATGTTACAAAACTAAACATACATAAGATGCATATACATTAATATGAGGATATATGATGATTTATGCAATGGAGAATATCACACATGTCATATATTCTTTCCTCCAATTGAAATTTCTTGGTGTAATTTTGAGGTCAAATTCTTAAAAAAAAAAAATCCAGAATCATTTTCCTTGGTTTGCTCTGATGGACATCTTGATTCAGGCTTTCTGCCATTATTTATGTCAATGGAAACCTTGAAAAATCATCTGCTCACTAAATTTAAAAAAATATGCGTGGAACATCAGAAACCGGCAAATGACCCTATCCAAAATAGATCCTTCCAGGAATCTTTGAGACGGTTCACATTTAGAAGCGGCAGTGGTTACATTAAGGACTTATGAAAGGGTTCCAATTCTGAAATGCTTTCAATGCAGTGAGTAACTGGCAAGTTCTTTCTCTTTTATTAAAAGTACTCTGCCAGAAAATCCTACTTCAGTCAAAACAAACTTCCACTTAAGAGCAGACTCTTTTCTAAACATTTTCATAAAGTAAATAGTGAAGCTTTTTTTTTGTTTTTCTCTCCTCTGTCTTTTCTGATAGGAAGTGAGATTCCAGTTTGGCCAGGAACAATTGTGATTTTGGTTTACTTTTTTAAGTTTAGTTATTCTTTCATGGTTCTGAATTTTGCTATATAGGTGCCCGGAGGCAAGTGGGAGCATTTTTATACACACAAAGTAGATAAACAACGTAGGAAAGAGGCTCTAATGGACCATTTCTCTGCTCCCCTCCTCTCGCCTACAGCGTATTGTCTGTTCTGCAAGTATTAAAGCTCATCTGAAATGGCTTCTTATACCATTGTTTTTAGACTTAACATTCTTTTTTATTCAATTCCTTATTTTCAGCGGCTGAAAATAGGATGCTTAAACTTTCTATCAGACCTTCATTTTTTGAATTAGAAATTGAATTTTTGGAAAAATAAAATGGCTTTATTTTTGCAATTATTCAAATCTACTTATGGTATTTTTTTTTTTAAGAGCTGAGGTGGGAGTTTGGCAAGAGGAAAGAGTGAGAAAAAGTCCACATCACAAATATAAAAGTGTGTGGTGTATCTACGAGGATAGCAGTGACATGCTCTTTGATCACATCCAGCTCAGTCTGCTCTGTTCCTAGGGGTGGGGGTGGGGAGATGCTTGTTTTACTTTAAAGTGACCTCATTGGCAAATGTGCACAGCTGTGTTAATAAGCTTGAAGAGAGAGCCACATCCAGTTTTTTGTTTTGTTTTGTTTTTTAATCAAAAGGAACAACAACTGAGATCAAGTGATTCTGAAAGAAGGTGAGTACATTTGGGGACTATTCCACCATGGCTACCTTTTCAATAGTCAAAATCATGTCTTTATATTGCAGGGGCACATTTATAAGCCAAGACTGTCCACTGTTCATTTTTCTTCCCTCATTAGGAATTAGAAGAATGCCTTCACAGATGAACTGCTAAGAAATAGCTCGGGTCTGGGCCAGTTCTCCTGCGTCTTGGTCTGTGACCTCCCAGGCAAAGCACTCCATCCTTCCCTGCCAGCCTCCTCCATCCCCCAACCCAGTAAGTGAATATGCATTACATGCAGGATAGAGCTATCATGTCCTTAAACAACTGTCCTTTTCAAAAGTATAATATAAAGCAGACTTAGAAAATCTGCTGCTATAATGATTTCATGTTTTGCTGATCCTGGTCTTTTCTTCTGAAAGGCTTTTTAGTGGTCCCCAGTGAAAATTTGAGATCAGAATTTAAATGCGGGTCTATCTTTTTAACATACTTTAAAGTCCTCAGAAGTCGCTCTCAGTAGCTTTGAGAATTTATAAGCATATCTAGGATGTTAAAGGATACTTTCCATGTCTTTTTTTTTTTTCTACAAAATTACACTAATTGGAATTTGTATTTTTCCTCCCCTTTGTGATTTGAAGGAAACATATTACCGAATAGGAATAAGATTTGTTCAAGACCATTTCTTTGTGTGAAGCAGCTCTCCCCAGACAGTTAGGGACCAATTATAGGAATTTCCTATATACTTTGGATTTTTACAGCTGATATACACTCGTTCCTCTCCTAGGTAACAGCAGCACGCACATGTGCAATGAGACACAGGAAAGAAAAAAAAAAAGAGAAAAGAAAAAAGTAATTATGTTGTCCCTTGTTATATGCAATTACCAGTGTTTGGTTAGAATGCCTGTGTGATTTTTAATTCTAAATGAAAAGATTAAGTCAAAAGAAGCCAACATTCTCTTTAAAATTACCACTTTTCTGAATCAATCAACATATTCATTTGCATTTAAAACTTAGCATTTCTTGCTTCAGTCATATTTTGCTTCCATGTCCTTTGAAGTCCTTCTCTACTTTTCTTTACACTTGTCATAAAGACATTTTTATTTACCATTAAAAGCCTGAGAAAAATTGACGAAGGCCTGAAGCTTTCATGTTCTTAAAGGTTTGCATCTGCAGGTTAAATTGCAATAATACAGCCACTGAAAACTGTCCAAGGATGAATATAATAAATAGCCAAGTTCTTTTGATCTTTAAAAACTGCATTATATTAAGTTTTTGATTTCTATGATGTAGAACTATTGCAGGAACTTGTCACTTCTAATCGAGAATAGAGTCATCCAAAAAAAGCTCCACGCATTTTTATTGAGCACCTACTATGGGCTACAACTAGGATAAGGCAAAATTTAAAGTTTTCACCCTCTGGTTTGTGCTCAAACTTGAACACCCGAGTCCCTACCCTAATCTACTCTATGGCACCAAAGAGCCTTCAACTATATTTATTGACCAACTTTGAGCTAACAATGTGGTCAAGTCTTTTGAAGAAATATTAAGGTGAATAATTATGTGGAAAAAGTCCTAAGACAGAGACCTGACCTTCTAGAGTTTGTGATCCTTGGAAACCTATCTATCAGTGTGAAGACAGCAAGCATAAACTAGCAAGGATATGAATTCCTGGTGCTGACTGTCTGAGCTGGAATTCTGCTTCACTCCCTAGTCCTGTGATACCAGACACATTATTTTCAATACTTCTAAATCTCACTTTATTTATGAAATGTGTACAATAATAGTGCCCACTTTACAGGTGTAATGAGAATTCAATAAGATATCTTATTTTAAACGTAATGCCCAGCATGCCATTAGGACCAGATAAATTTTGTTATTATGATTATCATCATCATTATTTTTAGAAGAAAGGAAAGAAACAAAACTTTCATACCAAACAAAGTAACATTAAAGGGAAAATCAACTATAAATACTAATGGCCATGAATTTTTATTCGATTTTTTTATGTTTACTAGTTACCCTAAAAAATTGTAAAGAAATTACAATTTCTACTTCCATGAATAAAAACTACTTTAAAAGCTTTTATTTTCTATTAAAAAAATCTAAGATTAATAACATGGAAACTAGATAATGACATTAGGAATAAAAATGCACTTGTGTAGAGTTTGAGTTTTAAAAACTTTGTTTTTAGTTGAACACTTCCACACAAATTGGCGTATTTAATCTTTACAAACACCCTAGATAGTATTTTTATCCCCATTTTACAGATGAGGAAATTAAGGTTCAAGGTTACAGAGCTTCTTAGTGACAGAGGTATCTGACAGTCACTTCTGAATTCAAAATTCTGTAAATCAAAGTTTTACAAGGGTAATATATAGGCTGGAATATTTTCAGTCTACATTTATGGTAAACATAATTTCAGTTTCAATCAAAACAAAAAATCCAAGGCATAGTTATCTATAACAAGTCAGAAAAAAATAATAACTAATAGAGAGTGTTACATTTTTTAAGCCTGTTTTGACTGCATTAGCAAGGATAAAGGATGCATAACTAAGATATTTTGAACAAATGTTAATCAGAAACATAATCATTGGTTCATATTCTTTTCAATGGCCCCATGTTGCTCCCCTAACCATCCCCTTGGTTTTGCTAAACCAATAAGTATAATTTAAGTCATGTTATTCTTCAGCGCAATACACCAAAAATAAGTGCCCGTAATTATATTGAGGAATGAGAACAGTAGTTTGAAAATAGAGAACCATTTACAATTACAGTTGACCCTTGAATAATATGGGTTTGAAGTTCAAGGGTCCACTTATATGTGGAATTTTTTCAATAAATATGTACTACACTACTGCATGATCCATGGTGGGTTGAATCCCCAGATGCAGAACTGCAGATACAGAGGGCCAACTGCAAAGTTATACACAGATTTTCAAATGCCTGGGGGGTCTGCACTCCTAACCCCAGTGTTTGTTTATGGGTCAACGGTAATACAGACTTGTTTTTGATTTACAACAACAATCAAACACTAGAAAATAGAGTAACTTGTATAGGTAAACCTCGGAGGTGTTGCAGGTTCAGTTACAGACTGCCGCAATAAAGGAAATAGTGCAATAAAGTGAGTCACACTAATTTTTTTTGGTTTCATAGTGCATATAAAAGTTATGTTTACACAATACTGTAGTTTATTAAGTGTGTAATAGCAGTATGTCTAAGAAATGTACGTACTTCAATTTAAAAATACTTCATGCTAAAAAATGCTAATCATCATCTGAGCCTTTAGCGAGTCGTAATCTTTTTTTGGTAGAGGCTTTTGCCTGGATATCGATGGTTGCTGAATGATCAGGGTGATGGTTGCTGAAGGCTGGGGTGGCCGTGGCAATTTCTTAGAATAAGACAACAGTGACGTTAGCCACGTCCGTCGATTGACTCTTCCATTCCCGAAAGATTTCTCTACAGTATGTGATGCTGTTAGATAGCATTTTACCTACATGAGAGCTTCTTTCAAAATTGGAGTAAATCCTCTCAAATCTTGTTTTGCTTTCTTAACTAAGTTTATGTAATATTCCAAATCCTTTGTTGTCATCTCAACAATACATTGAAAATCTATTATTTAGTGTAGCTACCTTTATGAATTATCTTAGCTAGGTCTCCTGGATAACTTGCTGCAGCTTCTACATCAGCATTTGCTGCTTCCTCTCACCCTTTTATGTTGTAGAGAGGGTTTCTTTCCTTCAACCTCATGAACCAACCTGTGCTAGCTTCAAACTTTTCTTCTGCAGCTTCCTTGCCTCTCTCAGCCTTCATAGAATTGAAGAGTTAAGACCTTGCTTTGGATTGGACTTTGGCTTAAGGGAATATTGTGGCTGGTTTAATCTTCTATCCGGACCACTAAAACTTTCTCGATATCGGTAATAAAGTTGTCTCACTTTCTTACCATTCACAGTTTACTGAAGTAGCACTTTTAATTTCCTTCAAGACTTTTTCCTTTGCATTCACAGCATGGCTAACTGTTTGGCATAAGAGGCCTAGCTGTCAGCCTGTCTTGGCTCTAGACATGCCTTCCTCACTAAGCTTAATCATTTCTAGCTTTTGATTCAAAGTGAGAAACGTGTGACTCTTCCTTTCACTTGAAAATTTAGAGGCCACTGTAGGATTATTAATTGCCCTAACTTCAATATTGTGTCTTACATATGCACAGTTTATGGCACCCCAAAACAATTACAGTAATAACATCAAAGATCACTAATCATAGATCACATAACAAATATAACAATAATGAAAAAGTTTGAAATACTATGAGAATTATCAAAATGTGACACAGAGACACGAGGTGAACAAATGCTGTTGGAAAAATGGTACCTATAGACTTGCTCTTTGTAGGGTTACCACAAACCTTCAACTTGTGAAAAATTCAGTACCTGCCAAGCACAGTAAAGTGAAGTGCAATGAAATGAGGTGTGCCTGTACTGTACTTGCTCTTTGTAACCACAGGCATACCGTGCTGTTAACTCACCTAATAGAACTCTGGGAAGACTGTATCTTTCGACTGCACAACTATTTGCAAGCAGAGTTAGAAACTAATCCCTTTTAATCCAATTTACTTGCTATAATCATATTAATCTTCTTATCTAACCAATTTTCACTGTCACTCTCCCCTTCACAAGACCTTCAATTGATCCCCACTGTCCACTGAAATAGAAATGGATTTACGGAAAAACTGAATTCAACATTCACCATGTATGACTTCTGCCTTACACTGTCTTGTCCTGTGCCCTCACCTATTTAATCCAGAAAGGTCCTCATCTTTTTCAAAGGACACTGAAAGTGTCATCCTTTTTTGAGGATGTCTTTGGCCACTCTATTCAAAACTATTCCTTCCACGAATACCAAGAGCAAAAAGCTTTCCCAGCTTCTAGAAAAAAAGTATTGCCCATCTAGAGCTCCTTGTCTTTATCTCATTTATGGGTTTTATCTCTGTACTATCTTGAAATAGGGCCATTTATTGTTGTGTTTCTTTTCTGCTACTAGAGACAGACTTCTGGTAAGTAAGGCAATTTTTTTTTCACTTTTATAGTCCCCAATTGCAGCTGAATATGATACTTTACATATAACAGGTAACCAAAAAAAAAAATAGCATTTTCTTCTTCTTTAGGGATGTTAATATTTAATCTAGTGAAGGAACAAGACCTTATTTCCTACCCTCCCTTGCCATTTATTTTTATGGGTTGCTGGGTGTGGGTGTATGTGTCTGAGCAATGCCCAGGGAACAGGGTCAGGTTCTACTGGTAAACCAGTAGCCGCAACTGCTTTGATGACTTGCTTGAAAAATATAGGCATGATTCCAGCTTGGGTAGGAAATCTAAGGGGATGCACTGCATTCTAAAATCCTATACTCTTAGAACTGGAAGACCTCATCTGATCCAAGGGCCTCATTTCATACAGCAACTAAAAATGAGGAATACTTCTTTTCTAGAAGCTGGGAAAGCTTTTTGCTCAATACTTATAGGAATAAAAAATTTCATCATTTTTGATCAATCGATCAAAACGGAGGCAAATAATAATCAGAAGGAAAAAAAGTATCATTAAGCTCAGGGATTTTATGCTTTTAAGGTCTTATAAAGTCCTCAGGAGGTAACAACCACAGTAGAGCTGCAGGCAACATCTCCACTCAATTCTGGTACCATTTTCAAAGCAACATGGCACAGATGCACTCAGAGTTCCTGTATCATAATTGTGCCTAAAAAGAAAATTATTTTGTTGCAAGATGAAAAGATTCTTAAAGATACTTTTTCATTTCCTAAAAACACTCATCCCCCATTATATGAAATTGTAATATTTAACAAATTTCCCCAAATTTCATCTTCTTATAACTAAAGACCTTTTTGTGCTGTATTTGTTTTAAGAATTACATGTTTTATGTTAAATAAAAGCACAAGCTGCCTTTTGGAAGTGAGAACATTCCATATCCCCAGAAGAAACTTGTATGTTTTCCTGGTGATAGGAAGTGGAACTCTGCCAAGCAGTGAACTAATGAATTAGACTTTGGCAGCCCTCCATGCCTGACACAATTTAGTTCAAATTTATGAAATCTACCGTTTCCAGACATCCACTTGTGCCTAAGTCCTCTCTGTACTTTTCAGAGTAAAAAACATAACATTGCTAGACTTCTGATTTTACCTTATTGATGAAGAAAGAATTATGAACAATATATGTTTTCCTAAACCGAATCTCTAACCATTTCTTCAATTTTGCAACAACAACAGCATCTCTTTGGGTAGATAACAGAATATTTCTGTCTCTGATTAAATTAAATCCCCTTAGACATGACTGACCTAATCATCTCAACAAAATGTCTCCTGCCTCACAAAGATTGATGCCCTTTTGGAAAGAAAGGAATATCAGCTCTGTTCAAAGGCATGTTGTCTTATCTTCACATTCTTAAAACAAGAACAGAGGCTTTTTCTTCACACTAAGGGAGATAAGTAACAAAGCCTTCCATCAGTCAATGTGAAGAAGGAATCATCATTAATGCTACTTTAAAACTCACTTTATTTGGAGGAACCTCTTTCAAAATGATACTTAAGAAATGAGCAAGGGGAAGATGAGAAAGCTGCACATTTCAAATACCTAGGAAAAATAAATCTTAGTTGCTAATTAGAGGACAGAGGCACAAGTCTCAAGAAAGTGATGTCTTCTTTCTAAATGTATACATAATTATTTCTCTTTCTTTGTAAGTGGATGAGATCAGCCAACATCCGACTTCAACTGCATTCCAGATACTTCCCCAATTAGCCCTACTCACTGGACCCTGGAACTGCCCTGAGGGCTCTTTTTCATTTCTGGCATCATGGCCACCCTGCCCTCTCCTCTTCCTCTGCTTATCCTCGGGTACATGCATCACCCTGCACCCCAGTCCAAGCTCCCCTTTTCAATTTTCTTCTATAAAAGAATCAGTGGTCCCTTTCACAATGTATTTTTTAAATATTTTATGGCATTTCTCACAACACACTTAACAACTTGTTTAAACATATTTTCTGTTTGTAAACTTGTGAGATTTCCACCTATAAAAGCTGTGTCATTTTTATCCTCGTATACTTTGAAATGCCTTACACATTTAGGGCTTTCCTTATGTGTTGATAAAGTCATACAATTAAGTCAGTTTTTTGGGGAAAAAAAATCCTTAAATATCTACTTGTTTTGCTTACCCAGTTTCTTTTTCTATGATGCTTTTATTTGCAGTTACTGGAGATTTACCATTTGCTGAAAAATATATTTACAGTATAATAGGCACTGATGAAAAATTTAGTTCACCCTGAAATAACTGAATCACCAGAGGAAATCATTTTGTATGAATGACAAAAGCAATGCCAGTGTCATTTGGCCTTGTTGTGACCTTAGAATTACAAGGACACACAATGAATACACACATGTACTTTGGCATCTTACTCAAGGCATACACTGGTTTATAGAACTAATTTAAAGAGAATTGGTGCATTGAATTAAAAGAAATGTAAAGAAGAAGAGTATAAAATTAAACAAACTCCTCACATAAGACATAAAAAGTAAATGTATGAAATAATCTACTGCTAGCTTAGAATATACAAGAGATACTATCTTGTTTTCATAACTTATGTTGTATTAAGAAATGTTCTCTATCTTATAATGATTTCTTTGTACCTAAGTTTCATTGCATTCACTTAACAGATGTTTTTTGTCAAAGGGGTTATACTTTCTGTACATATGACTTTCAATTTTGTATTTTGGAATCCCATCTCAGCTTATCAGATATTTCACAATTTCTCACGAACTTGCTTTTTAAAACTCATATCAGTTATTTTTCAGAAGCAAACTAAAACTCTGTCTGGAACTGAATGCAATAGGTCAGCAGGCTCAAATAATTCCAGTATCATTTCTAAATCATTCAGGTTTTTCAGAGATAGTTCAATGCTTCAGGCTTTGGTTTAGTGATTATTTGATATTACTGCATCAGAGGCTAAAGCATTACATAAGCATGGGAAGATTTCCAAATGGGAAAGAAATGTAGAAAACAAAATTTATGTTGAAATTGGATCATAATTTTAAGCAGGAATTTTCAAATGTATGAAAAAAATATTCTTGTATTTTTTATAACAATGGAGCATATGCTAGGTGCATGATGTGTTCTATTAGGTGATTTTGTTTTTAAGTCATCTCTTTAAGTCCCAGGGCAGTCTCTTTCTCCCTCTATATTTGTTGAGGAATTGCTCACTGTTGACAGAAGCTAGATACCCTAAACGAAATCTCCAGAACACTAAGAACTGTACAGAGAGGAGTAAGATATTGGACTCACTCTGAAATAACCAACAAAAAGAAGCTGTTTTGTGGAAATAAAAAAGCAATAGCAATCTCATCTGGCTTTTACTTAGGTGTCTGAATTCTATCCATACCTTAAAACCCACTCAAATAATAACATAGCCAACAAACCTAAGTCTACTTCAGAGCCTTTTAGGTCTCCTTCTTGCCTGGAACGTTCATTTCCCTGATTTTCATATGGCTTGTCAATTTCACCCTTCAAGCCTCAGCTCAAATATCATATCTTTAAGGAGACTAGCCTATGTAATAAATCTCCCTTGCCTATCACTCTCTAACACATTTCTTCAGAGTACATAACATTATCTGATACTACTTTTTCTTTGTTTATTTTCTTCTTTGCTTTATAAAATAAATTGCTTACCTTTTGTGTTATCTCCCATATCTTTGGTGCATACATCAATGCCTGACATATATTAAATAAATATTAACTGGTTGAATGAATGAAGAAACACACTCCTTTCTGAGTCTTAATATATCTTCACTCCATCTTATCTCTGATATTGATATTCATCCTTGCCCCAAAACTTTATATATATCTCACCTGGCCACTTTTCACTCTCAGGATTTATGTAATTCAAAAATATCCTCTATTAAGCTACAAATTTCTTGACAGCTGGGTTTTCTTTTATTAATTTTTGAAATATTCATGCCTTTAAGACATACATACACTAAGTACTCAAATAATATGATTTGAATGGATTGATGTAAATTATATCAATGGCGAGTTTAAGAATAATTATTTCTATTTTCCCCAGCAGCTTACAAAATGTTCAGTTTTCTAAAAGTCTCTGAGATGCACCTCTATTACTATAGCTCTGGCCTGCACTATGGGTAAACTCTACTGACTCTCAAACCCATGCAAAATCATACAGAGGTAAATGCTTAGAGCTCCAAATAATTTATTTTATTGAGCAGGAACTGAATAGGAAATAAAACATGCCAAGTGAGATAATAAAGTAGTGACAGTATTATGAATGTGGTCAAGTTTTAGCTTTTATATTTATTGGAGATATTTCTCTGGTCATCAGAAGGCCCTTTAGTAGAATACAACATTAAAACTCTTGCATAAGCAGATAGAGATTTTTGAAACTTGAATTTGAGACCTTAATGGGCATCACTTCTTTATTGCCAGCATAATTCTCTCAGTCTGGGCTCTGGTAAGGAAATCAGACAACTCTCACTGCAACCTGGGGGTTGACATTAATTAAAAGCATAAAATCATAAAGCTTCTGTAGTGAGTTTAGACGTCAAATGAAATGGAGCAATTTTAAAAGTAAACTTCTTACAAAGGTAACTGAATGTCAGATTCCTAGTTTTTGTTTTTTCCAAAATAACAATATTTACAAAGTCTTTCTATAGTAAATCATATACACATTCTTATAATTGACTTAATTCTTATCACTAGATCTTTTAATGTTCCTGAGAGTAAAGTTATAAGGGCATAGGTGTTAGTGCTTATTTTAGGTCCAAAGAAAGTAAATATATCTGTTTCATTTTCTTTCATACAGTAAAAACTAAGAGAACAAAATGTCTATTTATTTCCATATATCCTTGGCTTGAATGTTTATGTAGCTCACAAACTGACAGCAGGAATTAGAAAAGTCGACTTTCTTCTTCAGTGCCTTTTATCACAAAGCATGAAAGACCCCAATGCACAGATAAAAAAAAAAATAGTTTTTGTTACAGCTTTACCCTTTATGATATTTTGTAAGTGGGGCTTGTCTTCTATGGTGTTTTTACCATATCTATATAATCAATGGAACACTAGATAAATGACTTAGGCAAAAGATACAGAAGCTGTCATGTTGAAATTACACTAGTTCAGCTTATTTCCCATCAGGGAGAGGAAATAATAATCTCCCTGTTGTACAAAATAGCATCAAACTCCACAAGAGAAATGGTTTCACTCTATTCCTGGACAATAAGATAGACCCAGTGACACTGTCTTTCTTCTGTAAAAGGACCATGAATAGATATGTTATTATAATTTCTATCCTAAAAATGAAGAAACTGAAATCAGCAAAAGAAGATGATTTCTTCAAGATCATACACCTGGAAATTTCCAGAATGACAGAAGTAATTTGAATGGGAGAATGTAAGAAAAAAAGTTTGCCATGTAGAGTGATCAACTGTCCTGGTTGCCTGAGACATGGGACTTTTCGGCTAAACCGGGACAGCCTTGGGCAAAGGATAAGAGTGGGACACCATATTTAGAGATGTATAAATCATGGCAAGGAGTTTAGAATTTATTCTAAAGGAAAGTGTTTACCACTGAAGTGTTTTAATATGGGAATGGCATGACTTGCGTTGAAGCCAGTGCAGAATGTCACATCTGGCCCACTACGGACATACTTGGTCCTTTACAACACATCCTGAAATCAAATGAAGCTTACAAAATGAAAAGCAATAGGGTGAGTTCTTGGAACTCAAGGAGGAAATAATGGATGCCAGAGAAACCAGACTGGGCTCTGGAAAATGAGAGTAAAAAAATTTTTTAATAAAATATTACTTTAGATTTTCAATTTATTGAAACATTTTCCTTTTAAACCATTAAGATAACTGGGGAAATGACTGAAAGGGCAGGTGGTGAATAATTTTTTGCCTAACAAATGGCAACATATCTTCTTAGAGAGCTCATTCAGTAGTTGATGCTTAGAAACAAGTCCACTGATAAAAAATAAATACATAGGTAAATCTGACATTGAAAATAATGTAACATTTAGTGCAAAGAAAACCAATACTGTAATAAAGAAATAGCTAAACTATGCAACCAAAATATATTCTTTTTGTAAGAAAGGAGCCTTTGCCAGCTTATTTTTCCTTTTTTTAAAATTATTTTTAGCACAGGTGTTAGAACTTTAAGGGCTTCTTTGTAACTCTGTAAATGAATCAATTTCTAATACGAACTTCTCTCCTGTTTCCTCCATTGTCAAAGAACTCCAGCTCCAAGATATTCTGAAGAGCTTCTTCAGATGATCATCACTGCCATCTGGGAAATCCTGACTCCTTTGAGTTTTTGTGACTCATTTCTCTTCAGCCTTGTAGATTTCAAACAACCAAATCATCTATAACAGCAACAAAATGCAACAAAAAAATACTCCAAAAGTTTCATGCATCTTCTTTTCTGTGATAGAGAAAGAGCGTTTGTATTTCTGCTTGATTCAAAATTCAATCTTACATCATCTAATGCTGTTCTTATCTTAGGGTTTATGTTTTAAATACCGTGATTCAAGTGAACAGTCAGTCTGTAATACTCTCTACACCATTGTGTTTTATCAGATATAAACTAGCCAGTTACTAAGGTATCATGAGCCATGAGCATCATTCAAGCACCCTCTTCAAGGAAGGATACTTCTGTTCATAGGCACCTAAGAGAACAATTTGTCCTACTGAGTCAGAATCTAGATTCCATCTGAATATTCATGCAGCACTGAGTACAATTGAATTTTATATCCTTTGAATTAATGTGGTTAGGAGCTAGCATGTGGAGAAGTCAAGCAATTTTCCTTGTCACTTTCATATTTTAAGCATCTCTGAAATACAAGTACTATAGAAAAATTTATTTGAAATTTCAGATAATCTAAATGGAACAACAGTAGTACATGACATAAATAAAGAGATTCTTGGGACGAATACTCTTCTTGGGTGTTTTTCATCACTCTTTCAGATCACAGTACAATTAATGGGATAAAATGATTTAACAGTCTGGGTGTCTGATGGAAACCATTCCCAATCCCCTTCCTGATTTGCAGAATGAGCCAGAATTGTTAGGCAATTTTCCATAATTTTACTTCAGCTGTAAATTTATGTTCAAATACAAGGAAACTCTCAGGGAAACAAAGCATATGCAAACAGACAAACCTCCCAGTTAATGAAATGTCTCCGTGAGGATTGCAATCGATAACAGTAAAATCTATGTTCATAAATAAGAGTATGGCCTCGAAAGAGTAGAGGGCAGTGATGAATTATTCAGGAGGTCTGCTGTGCTGTTGTTTCCAAGTTTAAAGCTCTTCAGTGATAGAACACCTGGCTTAGCACCCGCTGACTCCAGCCTCCTTCGAATAGCTAAATCTCTTTCTTCCTTCCTAATTTATCCACAGAGCCCAAGGCTCTTGCAGCTTATATGAGGGTAAGTTCAAAAGAGAGACACTGAACTCCAAGTGGAGTAGGTCACTTTCAGCAGGTCACCCACCCACAGGCAGAGCTATTATTTAAGGTGGGGAACTGTTGACTCTAGAAAGTACCACTCACAGTTACCTAGAAGACTAGGACCTCATAAACACTTTAATTTCTAGGGACTGTCAATGATGGTTAACGTGAGAAGGGAGAGGGAATCAGCAGTTAATAAGGAAGAATAATAGAAAATGAAACTGTTTCCCCTTGCAAATGTCTGCAATTTGTGCCTCTTCCCATTAGTTTCATAACCAGAGAAGATGTTGTAATAATAGCAACCACACAATTCCTCCAAGGATTATGAAGGGTTTTGCCTTCTCTGTACTTACTAAATTTATAACTGTGATATGCTATAGGCAGTGAATAGTGTTTGCGAATTGGGGAGAGGCAAGACTTATTAGCTGGGCTAGCCCACAGTCTAAGCATCTTAGTCAAGCCAGCCTCAAGTGACCCTAGGAGTAGAGATTTCATCACATCTTCTGGGAAGCAATTATACAGCCAATAATTTTTAGCATTATTAATTTTTCATATTCAGACTAAATTTTACTTGGCTTTATTCCTTCCAGTTATTAATACTTTTTGACCTAAATAGCTACCCTAAATAATGTACATTTGCACAAAAATAATATTTGCGGATTATAACATTTGATAAAATAGAAAGATAATGCTAGTCTCTGTCTCAAATTGTAGTTCTAATTTCTCCTAAAATGCAAACATTTCAAAAACATGTCAACTTTCAAAGCACCTGATTCTCCAAAAGCTTCTCTCTAGAACTTTAGTTTTAAAACTTCAGATGATCAAAGAGGACTAGATATATTCTCTTGGGAATTTTGCTGTGAAATATTTTTATTAACGTTCACACACCAAATCCCGCAAGCAGTGTTGACTTCCATTTGCTGGACTCCAAACTCACAGAACGTCCATCAAAAGCCTTTCCTATCTGATCACCAGAAGAGATTGCTCCGAGAAGGTCAGCAGTTTTTGACCTAGTTCCTGGCCTGCAGGAGTTTCCATCGGAAAATAAAATTGGCCATACTTCAATGCCCTCTTCCAAAACTCCTGAATGAGTAGAGAAGGTATGATGCTTCAGAGTCTTTAGCATCTTTCTTCACATCAAAGACAAAGGAAAACTGATGGAGAATCCCCTAGACATTACTGTTTAAGGAATAATGTATTCAGAAAAAAAGAACTGTCGAATATGCACTATTCCATACTGAGAAATCAGCACCTTGGTTTCAGGCCACTAAAAGAGAAAATCTTTCTTAAGTTTGTCGTTACATTTTGCAGTGAAATTTAGAAGTTAACAAGAAAATATGGGCAAAATCATATATGTACTTTATGGTTCTCCAGCTCTCCCACATTCAGATCATGATGCAGAATAGCCAGGACAATTAATTAGCTACGGTACATAAACAGTAACACTTTTAAGTTCAGCATGTAAAATCAGAGAAGTAACCAACTCTGGGCTTTCAAAAATTTGGTTACTGTAGCAACTCCATCTGCATGAATGAAAATCAAAAGGAATCAAATATAAAGAAGCACATGCAGATCTTTCTCATCCATGATAAATAAGATGTGGAGGTCAAGACCATAGCTTTCAATTAAATTACAGGAATTATTCATAATTTCTTTTTCAAATCAACCCATTTTATTACTTTAATATTATGGTATTATAAAAATCTATTTGTATTCTTTTAAAAAACTGTATTCTGAGACAAATGTGATATCTACCCCCTTAACAGATTTTTAAGGGTACAATACTGGTGTCTATATGCACAATATTTTAGATATCTGCCGTAAAACAGTTGTTCATGAATTAGTCCTCAGCAAAGAGGAATCAAGCTACTCTCAAGTATATTATGCATTAAAAATATCTAAAGCCCATATTTAATAGACGTATAGTATAGGATCTTGAATGGTACTTTCAAAAGATAGATTGGCACTTTAATCTCATTTGTCAAACAAACACAGTTATTAAAATTACCCTTGATGTGTGCTCTAAATTCTCCATCTTAACTTTGCTTCTCTGTCATTATATTGCAACCATTTAAAATTCCAGTGCAGGTTTTCTATAACAAGGTCACATCAAAAACATTAAACTCCCTAACTTCTAATCATTCTAACATTTCATTTTATTTTGTAGGAAGATATGCAGGCAGTAATTATAAGTTCTGGTTTTAGTTATTAATATGCTAAAGCAGACCAAAAAGAGTTTATTTTTAATCCCAAAACTTGCTATGTCAAATAACTGAATTTAAACACTGCATAATATAGTATTTTGCAAGGATATATAATATCATTGCTTATAATTTTATACTGAGGTGGCCAAAATGTATAATTCTTTAAGTAATGATCAGTGACTTACACATAGTCAGGAAAACTATCAATGAACATGTCCAGATTTGTTTACTAGTGATTTGAAACCAGGCCATTACAATAAAGAGAAGCATAATAACAGCCTCCAGGAATTTTAAAGTAAAAGATAAAAGAGGTTCCTCAAATTTGTGAAGGGAATAAATGATGTGATTTTCCCTTACCTTACTGTAAAAATTAATTAGCTGAAAGTTTAAAGGAATTAGTTTTTAAAAAGTTATTAATCCACTCAAACATAATTATATGCTTCAATATCTTCTAGACATTGCCCAAATGCATGTGCATTTGCACATAATGCAATTATAATGTATCTCCAAGTTCATTTTCTGCTGTTCTCATTTTGTCCACAGACATTTTTTATGCTTGTTATTTCTGTTAAACACAGATCTATATTTTGAAAAAAAGATCTATATTTCAGTTAAAATATTTGAAAATACATAATATGTCTACCACAGAAAAATACGAAAAGTATTAAGAAGAGCTAGCACTGAACTCCAGCTGTCAAAGCCCCACTAGCCTTCTAGACATTCCACCCCTCTAGGGCTCCTTTCCCATTGTTCCAAGGGCCAAGCCTCTTATTCCTCTCAGGCTTTTGACCAGATTGCTATTTAAGTGTATTCCTCTGGTCGTCCTGGCCTCAATTTCCTCTTTAACTCCTCAGATCTTCTCTGGCCATGCTTTAAATGTAGGAATTTTGCCTTGCTCCTCCCGCTCAGTCACCTTCTATCTCATTATTCTGTTTTGTGTTCCTATAGCGGTAGCCCTAGAAATTACCTTACAAATAAATTCATTTACCTGCTGACTCTACACCCCAGTGAAAGCCCCATAAGGCAGAGACCTTGATAATCTTGTTGATCACAGCAATGCAACATCCCATACAGGACCTTAGCAAAGTGTAGGTATGCGATAATGTGAGTTGAAAAATAATGTGTGAAGGGGAAAAAATGAATTAAAAAATAAGAAATCTCGTATAATCCTATCACTTGGAAGTAAACTTTGTTAATTCTCTTAATATTATTTATCTCTCTCACTTAATTATTTTCATTAGTGAGCTATGATAATGAATAGAGTTTGTGCTAGTTAAATAGTCAGTTGAACCTAAATATGGTGATACATCATAAAATATACATGATTACTCTTACAAAGTGAAGTCATATTATAGATATTGTTTTGTAACCTGAAATTTTAATTTACTCATACATTAATAAAAATTTCAGCGTGCCATTGAATTCTAAAGTTGAATTTTATGTCTAGTATATACCATCATATATCTTACAATAGTAATAACTAATAATTTATGTATGCTTACTGCATTACGTTCTGTGTTAAAAATCTTATATTAATTATCTCTTTTATGTTCTCAGTAACTGTGATATTGCTCCACTTTATGAATTGTCAAGGCTGCCTTTGGATTAAATGGCAGAATGAGATTGAATCGAGGACAAAGAAAACATTTTTATTCTATCTATCTATCTATCTATCTATCTATCTATCCCTTTCAGGAAAAACAAGTTTATCCAATTTATACTGCTACAAACTCTTCCTGAGAATGTCTTCATGAGAATATCTTTTGGAACCCAAGGTGATTTTGGATACTTTATTTTTGACAGTTGGATAGGCATTAGTTATTATCTCTTTAATATAATTTTATTTCCTAGGGAACTTGAATAGTTTTTCAAGATGTATTGGCATTTCATCTTTTTGTCTGTGTAATAAATCATATTTGAATGATGATTTGTTGATTTATTATTGCTACTTAGCCTATTATGCTTTGTTCATTAGAAGCTACATAACTCTACCCATTTTGCAGATAATATGTTTATTACAAGTAATGATTTAACCACATTTAAACTAATATGATTAATTATGATTTCTGAATCTGTTTATTCTTGAGGTGGAAACTCTTTAGTGTGGGGTCAGTTGGCCTAAATTGTTAAGACCAGGAAATTGGCAATTGCTTCTTCTGGATTTCCCATCAGCATGCTCTCCCATTGCCACTTCATATAAAAAATTTTCACATACGCCATAACTCCCTGGCCTCTTCTTTATTCACTTTTGATACCTCTGTGAGTACCTGATATATAATATAATGTTTTTTCCTCTTCTATTAGATATGTATAAGAGCCCTGAGAGCAGAATCTTGGTTTAGCTTAATGCTGTATCCCCAACCTCTGATACTTTGGGATCCAAAAGATTCTTGCTCAGAGCAGGCATCCAAAAAAATAACTGAATGAACTGATTCATGGTATCCCTCTCAATTGGAAGCCTAGTTTTGCTACACTGTACAACTTTGAACAAGTCACTTAAATTCTTTGAAAACTCAGTTTCATATCATACAAAACATGGACATTTGAGTATGTACCTAAATTATGAATGTAATGAGTTTATATAAATTATTTCCTTAGTACATTATTTTAGTTTGGTAACACAACATAATTGATACTTTCTGTCAAGTGAAAGTGTCTACTTATTTGATTAGACTCATATAGAGCATGATCAATAGGAATTTTTAAGAATTTTGAGTTTGTATCATTTTGATTGTTTTGTTTTATATTCTATGCTATATTACTATAGTGGTAATAAGAGAAATAAAGTTACTTTTCTTTATCAGGATAAAAATGTATAATATTGGAATAAAATGGCCTACAATGAATGGTCAAAGTTCGAGTTCATTTCTGACTGCATTTCTGCCTAAGAGACCACAACTTTACAACTATTTCTATTATCTGAAATTTTCTTTGGTAAACTAACGCTGTAAAATGTATTTGCATGACACTAATAATCACATAAACTTAGAAAAATGATCACTGAAAAGTAAGGGTTTTTAACTCTGTCATTGTGATTTAATTAATTAATTCTGGTTTCTTGCCTTGGAAAAAAACGTTTCCTTATTCCATCTTAAAGTTATAAATTCATTATTACTTTTTAAATCCTTTGTCCAGTCTAAGTGTAAAATGTTTAGGTTGTATTATTTGACTTTAAAGGGGGCCATGTATGTCATTGGACAACATAATAAAATGGTTAAGAACAGAGAGAGTCTGGGGCCAGGCTATATAGGTTTTAATCGGCTTCTACTACTTAATCATTGCATCACTCTCAG
The DNA here is from genome assembly GCF_949774975.1 of Lagenorhynchus albirostris. Classification (NCBI taxonomy): domain Eukaryota; kingdom Metazoa; phylum Chordata; class Mammalia; order Artiodactyla; family Delphinidae; genus Lagenorhynchus; species Lagenorhynchus albirostris. The sequence goes on along the minus strand of NC_083112.1, from coordinate 38,203,541 downwards.
CTAATTACTTAAACCCTTTGGAGCTCTATTCCCCTTATTTAAAATGAGGAAGACAAGAACTCTATTTACTTCATAGTGTGATTGTAAGAATTTAAGATGTTAATATAAAAAACAATAAGGACAATACCTGACTTTGGTAAGGAATGTATCGTATAATTCTCTAGTACATAAATTCAAATTTACTGTTTTATACACAGAAAAGCCACTCTTCATCAAGCTTTCACTTAACCGTAGAAAAGCTTTTGATGTAGACTTCTAACTCATTTGCTTTAAGCCAGCATATTTTTCTTTATAAGTGTTGACATTCTCCTGTGGCAGGAAAATCAACATTTTCAGTCACTTGCTTTAACTAACGGAATGAGGCCCAGCTTCAGCATCTATCCATTCCCAATTTGCTTTCAACAGCCTTTTAAATATGTGGAAGTTCTAAGCCCCATTTTATCTAAATATCAGGATTTTGTTTCCTTTCCTTCATGATTATGCCATGAAGTATAGTTATTGTGCTAAACCAAGCTTAGAACAGATCTGCTGTCTGGAGTTATATTCATACCCCCAATTAATTAGCAAAAGTATTACAATTAATGTATAGAGAAAATTTAGATTTACATGAAATAGAAACCAACCTCCTTCTAATAGACTCATGGAAAAAGGAAAGGAGACAGAGCTGTCTTTTGGAGCTTGAGGTCACCTTCCTACTATTTCAAGCAGAAACAAATAGTTTGCTTTACAGCAATAGATAACAAAAGCTTATATTAAAAATGACAAATACAATGCCAGGAGAGAAGAAAACATGCTGATAAAGGCAACCATGTCATAGACAACTTCTCTGGAAAATCATTTATTATCCAAAGCAGGTGGCAATCTGTATTCACATTTATGACAAGTTGTGACAAAACCTTTATTCTTTCAGCCTTCTTATGATATAAGATATCTGATTTGAAAATGATTTCAATATATAATCTCTCTGCTAAGCCTTGGCATCATATCACCATCTTATGTTGCTATAGTTCAAGAACATTGATTCTAAAGGTTGATACAGAATGTTCATAACCATGGGGAAATAAACAGGGAAGAAAAGGAAATATGGGAGAGAAATAGATCTATACCAAGAATACTAAAAAGGTCTTCAGTGACTCTCAAAAGAGGTATTAATAATACAGAAGAAACACACACACACACATACACACACACACACACACAAGACTACCAATTGTCAACCATTGTTCAAGGTTCATTTAAAATGCTTTTTCAATCTTTAAATTTTTGTTACCTCTGACTTGAGTGAGCTCAGCTCTGAATCTCTACCCCTCCTAAAATGACTTTTAGGGCCCCTTTCATGAGTAAGTCTGTATCACTATAGTATTCCTAAGAATGAGCAACAATTCTAGTAGATTTTTAATAAAAGTTTGTTGAATAAGTAGGTATTAATATATGTTTTATCTACTCTTCCCTACTTCTCACACATTCACAAGACATTGCAAACCCTTCAGGTGTAGAAACATTATTCTATTCACACTGGTGATACTGGCAGTCAACAGTGTCATTGTAGAAAATTAATGGTTATTTATGAATGGAGACCACAGCTATATTTGTCAAACAGATGACTGAATTTGACATGAAAACCAAGAATGCAAATATGAGGCAAGAGCTTGCAATAATTGAAAATTCACATTTTAAGAAATTAAAGCTATAACTTTCTAAAATCATCAGTTTAAATTATTTACATATATTTTGCAATGTTCATGGTAGTATCTGTACTTAATTTAACACTTCATTAAGATAATTAAAAACTAACCCATTGATGTGTTTTAATGCTCTACTATAGAAAAGTCCTGTTTTATTTATTTAATTTTTTTAAGGAAAGCTCTGGCATAGGTTTAACTCATAAAATTATTGCTGTTTACATTTCCTTTGGCATCTTTTACATAACATCTTATAGCAGATTCTGAAATATTATAGCACTTCATTTTTAAATTATTGTCATGAAAAAGCTCTACAATGAACTAAAAAGATTATTTTATAAGCTAAACAATACTTTAAACTTATTCTGTCACTATTGAAACTGTCACATCAATGTTAACTCACATAGAATTTTAGCAAACCTGTGTTACTGAAAAAAAATCCAACAAAGTATCTATGTATTTTCTAACAAGATATTTTTAAATGACACTTTTTACTATTAAAATAATAAAAACTTCTTCTACTAACCACTTAAAAGATATTGAGACAGTGAATTAATCAGTTTAGCCCTCATTTTCCTGTTCTGCATTTTTTTGTCCAATTAGCTCATTGCTGAAAATATCACAGGGCTTTCTGCTTCTTTCTCTCCTATATTTCACTGACTATGTCAAATTACAATGGGGGCAACACACCCAGCTCCCCAAATCTCATGAATAGATTAGGGGTACCCTATATGCTTGTAGAGCATCCTGTTTAAATCCTGTTCCTCTTTTATATAATTTATTGTATAATGGGTATCTGCTATGAGGCTGGTCTCATTCTAGATGATACATTATTTGAGGAAAAGAACTGATTTATGTTATTCAGAAGCACTGAGGCTAAAACATTGTACAAACATCAAGTTACTTTTATTTATATTATTTTGCAAAATTACTTTTGGTATTTGAATGTAATGCTTCATTAAGAAAGTTTAGACCTTACATGGTTATGTATTCCTATGCACACTGTTAAGTGTTATGGTAACATAACACTGCCATAGACAAGCAGTAACTATTCCCTTGAGAATAGAGATTATGATTATTTACCTAATGTAAGACATAAACTTTCAAAAATATTTGCAAATAATTATTTTAAAATTGGGTAAACTCTATGGTAAAAGGATTATTTCTATACTAGATATGGAGAGTGACTGGAAAGAATGACAAGAACTGTAAAGTGAGAAATACTGTTTGACTGGAGAGAGCAAAGGAAATTCTATTAGAGGTCCTACCTTAAGAGGCAAATATTTGCAATATAACATTAGAATGTTATAATAAAATAATAATAAAATTCATATTGGCATATACTTACTACAAGTAAAAAATAAGAACCATAGAGATAATTTAAAATTCACATGTAATCATGACTCAGAGAGAAATACAATCACTATATGCCCGGAGCTATCAAAGGGTGATGTCACAAAATTTGACAACTCCTGGCCCAAGCAACTTATCTCTCCTATGTTAAATACAGCATATCAAAGCCCATTTACCATGAACTGGCTCCATATTATCACTGAGGGATTTTTGTCACTTTTATTTTAACTTTTTCATGTAAATTTTTCTAAAGGAACTGATTTTTCTTATTAATCATATGCACTACAACCCAAACAATATTTAAAAGACAAAAATGAAGATAAGGTATGTAAATTAGGTAAAAGCAAACATAAATAGCTACAAATTGGGGTCTCATTTTATAATGAAGGTAACAGGTGACTTTTCCAGTTTGGGATGGGTCTGGGTGTTCTATTCCTACTGATAACAGAAGACTCACCATTCATTAAAACCTTTAACCTCATTCATTCAATATTGTTTCAAGTTGATATACTTCTTCCTAATGTGTCAGAAGTGAAATTGGGAGGCTTGAGCCAAAACATTGAGCTACCTTTGATCTCATCCAAAATCTCAGGAAGTAGACCTAGTTGAAACTGTGATGGCAGTGATTTATCTTTCGTAATATGGTTATATACCTATTTCATTATACATTTCAACCAAGACTTTTAATGGGTGTAGTGCATAGAAATTAGGCATTGAAGAAAATATTCCTCAGGATTTAAATCCTGCCTCAATGTCTTATTAGTTTCGTGATCTTGGGTATATTGCCTGAGGCAACAGAACCTGAGTTTCCTCTTCTATAAAGTGATGATTATAATACCTTCCTACAAACTGGGAAATTGTAGAAGTAAATGAGATAACCTTTATAAAGTACCTAGCAGCATGATGGACCACTGTAAGCTCTCAATAAATGGAGCAGTAGAATTGATTTCCCTAAAAGGCTTTACTCTTAGCATCTACTTCTCTGCTACAGGATTCTGTATTTCATTGACTTCTCTAAAAAATGTGAAAGTTTTCAAAACACTAAAGGAGCACAATATAGTAGAGATGCACATTTAAGACTTGCACTTACTAGGTTTTATCACATCAGATGAGACCTGGAACCTCAGCTTCTTATCTATAGATTGAGGCTAACAGGATTATTATGGAGCCAAGATCTATGAATTGTGTGTTAATTTGTCTAAAAAAAAAATGTTCAGTAAGCATCAGCTTCTCTTCCAATTGTTGTAATGGCACTGCTTCAGACAACCTTGCTGTCCTTCATCACAAGTGTGTGTCAACTATGTCTAGCATGATTGCCCTCATGGCCTCCCCTGGCAGATAGTGTGATTCTTGAAGGCATCCTTTCCTGCTGAAGGCAGACAGAGCCCCAGCATCATTCATAATACATCTCCAGGCAGCACACACTCATTCATAAGAAATGGTACAAAATTTGGAATATCTATGCCCTTCCTACAGAATGAGCAGAAAATTCAAATGACTTCAATGAACAGGCAGTTAAAGTAAATAAGTGAAGCTACATGGGAAGAAAGATGAACAATGGCAATGAAGACTTGGCCTCAAGTGACGGGAATTATAGAGTGGTAGGGACCATTCGAATTTAAGGGAGCCTATACTACAGTGGTAGGTGTGGCTCAATTCTTGATGGTTTTTGAGGCCATTCAATGGCCTCAAAAATGGTGTTGCTCACAGGATGCTCAAAGGATGGTGTTGCTCATTCACCCAAACATTCAAGAGAAGCTAACATTTCTTAATTCTTAAATACTGGCAGCTAATTAAGACTTAAAATACTGTAGGACTAAATTAAATAAATCTATGGACTGTATTCAGATCTCAGGCAGAAACTCATACCTTTGTAGCCACAAGCAGCTAAAAGCTAAAAAGGAAAGAGTCACTCGGCTCTCTCTGAAACTGTTCCTTACAGCTCAGGAAACTAAAAATAACTTTTAAAAATCTTTGTTTAAGAGTAAATCAGCATGAGAAAAATTTAGACTATTGTGATTACTTTCTACAGACAGACCAGAAAATTGGAGCATGAGAAGAGAAGATTGAGGATCCATATTAAGACTTTTTCCCACAGTGATCTTCTTGAATGAATAGAATTTGTAACTTATTATAAAAGAATAACCAGAAGCAGGAGTGCCAGGTGGGGAAATGTATCACTTGAGAAGTATAGGTGTTGAATCCACCTTGCTGTGAAAATTATTAAAGCAGAAAATGTAGGGGTGACTAGCTTAGCCCCTTGAAAGATATATCTTTTAAGATCAGCAAATTATATATATTTTTTCCACCTACAACCCTTATTCACAATCTAGGGACTCATGGTACATCTGTCAGTACTTAGCTCCATTTTCTCCTCTGCGGCCTTGCTGCAGGAGTTTCACAAGATGGAAAATTCACTTAGGCTACCTGCTCTAGATAAAAGTCTGGAATGGTGAACTCAAATCCCAAGAGCCTCTGGTACATACTTCAGTTCGACAGAGAAAAATTTTAACTGCACTTGAAAGAAAATGACCCTGGAAAATAGGTTAGCAAGGCAGCAGGAAGTGTGTGCCTGGGTATGTTTTGAATTTTGAATTCTGAGTACTCTTTATAGGCAGAAAATGCTGTTTTATGCCTCTAGCTATAAGACAAAAATAAAACAGAACCCCACCACCCTCTTATCAAACCATAAACCTCCTCCAAGAAGTTGATCTGTAGAGTAGCATGCATGAATTATTTGTGCTTTAAAAAACATTTTGAACAAAAGCAGAAGCTAACTCTTTCCAACAAATTAAATGACAGGTTTTTACCCCATTAAAAGGGATAAAAAATTAACAGTCCTTAAATTTTATAATTAATATATTCATATTATTATTTTATTTTTTTAACGAAAGAAAAATTAAAAACATCTTTAGTATCTCATAGACCATATGTCTCCATGACAAAACATTGATTAAATTAACAAGAATATTTATCTGTGGGAAAATTAACTCTCTCTTACACACACACACACACACACACACACACACACACACACACACACACTCCAAATATACATGCAACTTGTCCTTGCGTATTTGTATATAAAATATTAATTTTGGGGGCTTCCCTGGTGGCGCAGTGGTTGAGAGTCTGCCTGCCGATGCAGGGGACACAGGTTCGTGCCCCGGTCCGGGAAGATCCCACATACCGCGGAGCGGCTGAGCCAGTGAGCCTCGGCCGCTGAGCCTGCGCGTCCGGAGCCTGTGCTCCGCAACGGGAGAGGCCAGAACAGTGAGAGGCCCGCGTACCGCAAAAACAAACAAACAAACAAACAAACAAACAAAAATATATATATAAATTTTGAAATATACTACTCATAGCAGATAGCCAGATAATACATAGATGGATACGTACATATATGCATACATACATGCATAGGGAAAGTGTATAGGAAGGGAGAGAATTTATTGTCTATTACAATAATCCTATCTATAGAAAGCCTGGCTATGAATGTTGTGCTGTTTTTATTATGGATTTTAAACATTGCTGATTTTAAGCACTCGTGATAATAAATTTATTTTTAATTGAGCCAATAACTAAAGCTACATTTTTCAGGTAAACAGGGGAAAGGTGGAATGGGCTTGTGTGGGTCAAATCCTATAGCATTAAATATAAGACTGATGTGTCCATCCCAGATTTCTTATTTCCTTGTTAAAATGGTCTTTTATTCATTTATTCTGTGTTAATGTCAAATTTATGTTTAATTAATCACTGTAAATTTGAAAACAAATTAATTATCTTTTATGTCAGAAAAATACTTATTCAGTAACATAGATCTAAACAAAGGTAAATGCTCTTTGATAAAGAGGCATTTCCACAGATTGAAAGGTTGCAGGGAAATTTGCTTTTGGACACTTTTGCATGATATATCTAGATATGGGAAGGAGCAAACATCCTTTGTCATTTGGTTCAATATGTCTTTAATGATCTTTTAAGCTTGAACAATGTGGTGCTTATGCCTGAGACATTTATGATATTGTTTAGAGAAACTAGCTTTTTTAATGACTAAAACTAATTATTACTATTGTAGAAAAGTAATTTTCACAACCCCAGAAATAAAAGGGTCTTCGTGGTTTCTACCTACGACAAGCCGAGATTCATTATAAATAAATCATGCTGATGTGGTAAGCTATCTGAACTCTCATATAGAAACCACCCTAACTATCCATAAGAACACCATATGCAGGGCCTGAAACCAACAGGGGCTATAAAATGGCAAAAAAGAAGTAGAAGATGTGTGTGTGTGTGTGTGTGTGTGTGTGTGTGTGTGTGTGTGTGTGTGTGTATCCCAGTAAGATCCTGTATGTATTTATATATATGTACATATAATGATAGTTGCTTTGGGTGATACTAGCTTCCTATTTCTGTGTCTATTTCCACCTAACCCCTCACTTCACACTTGCCCAGGATACCACCCATATCAAGATCTTCCATTCAAGTTTCAGGGAGTATCCTAGATGAATGAAAAATATCTCATAAATACCTTTTCTCTCATTATAAGAAAGAGAATGGAAACTTAATTGTTGCTGGGGAGAGGTTATTAGTTCAAACTGATAATTGATAAAATAAAGTATTTACTTATTTCTATAACTCCCAAAACTCACCTAAAACTCATAACTGATACTTCCAATCCCATTCCTTAACTCATAAAGTATGACAGCACTTACTTCTATAAAATGTCAGCACTAGATTTTTTTTTAGAAATGTACAAATATGCAGACAGAGAAACTATGTCTAATGTTCAAACAAGAGATCCAGACTGTTTCAACAAGAAAATCCAGGGAAACTATTTTTTTTAACTGGTCTGTTCATTCACAGCAAGAAGATGTTTCCAGCTGATGTGTTTGATTGAGCTAGCTGATAAGTTTTATTGCTCTCATGTAGACAATGAAACAAATGCCTAATGGGGGAAATTGCATGGAGTCTGACTTGGAAGCAAAGTTGGCCTCTGGCTAGTGAGTGGGTCCAGCTGAGAAAACTAGTTTCAGTCCTCTATAATGTCTAAAAATGTAAAGCAGGAAAGAAAGACAGAAGATGGATACTTCATTAAGACAGATGAACTCAAAAAGAGCGGTGATGCAGAGAAAGTTAATAAAGGAAGTAGGGAATAAGCAGTGTTGCAGTTATTACCAGCATAAAGCAAATTGCCCAGGGTCCCATAAATCTTTTCAGGTTCAATCCCCCATGTTTAACCAGATGATATTCCTGAATCTCTGCACATGCGTCTTGCCCCACTCTCTTCATTTATTTCTTCTTCAACTAAAAGGTACTTTCAGTTCAATGTTGAAGTTTTTGAATAAAATCATTCTGGTGAAACATTGTTATTAAAGCAACTTTTGAATGGTTTCCAGAAATAAAAACAAAAGGCAAAAATAAAGAGTCTCTATTAGGACTGAAAAACATATTTAGAGATGCTTCAATGGATAGTGTTATCTAGCTTCACTTATTCCTGCAGTACTAATATTTTTAGACAAACAAAACTGAATATCTACAGCACAACATTAAGTAAGACTAGATTATTTCCCACCTTTATCTAGCCTTGTCTATTTCATCACACTTGTGGTTCTTCTGTGAAACTTCTCTTTTTCTGCACTAACATAGGTATTAACTTTTTTAAAGTGCGTGTGAGGATACTTCCATATACCTTCATAAGATATTATTCCTGTGATCTTATTACAAAAAAATTAAAGAAAAAGGTGCTACACTGATTTTCTGTCAGAGAGGAATGACAGTGCAATTATTGAGTTACCTTAGGTACATCTCTAAAAATGAGAGTAACAGAGCTTTCCTGGTGGCACAGTGGTTGAGAGTCCTCCTGCTGATGCAAGGGACACGGGTTCGTGCCCCGGTCCGGGAAGATTCCACATGCCGCGGAGTGGCTAGGCCGGTGAGCCATGGCCGCTGAGCCTGCACGTCCAGAGCCTGTGCTCCGCAACAGGAGAGGCCACAACAGTGAGAGGCCCGCGTACCGCAAAAAAAAAAAAAAAAAAAAAAAAAAAAAAAAAAAAAAATGAGAGCAACAGTCACGCTTTTGTCATAGGTTGTTGTAAGAATTAAAACACCTGTTATTAATAAGGAATATTGTGTTCAGCTCATAGTAAGCATTCATCTAAGTGGCTTTATTATTGCTATGGATACTCTTAAATCATACAAAGTTTCAGATATTGATCTACTACTTTCAAAAATTGTATTTGCTTTTTTCAATTTAAATTGAGAGTATGTATCATTTATTGAGTTATTAAATAATTAGTACTTTCTGTCATTACATAAAATCCTTTGCCACCTATCACCCCTCCAAGCTTCTGTATATTTTCCTCCCTTTCAGAATTGATCTTCTTGAAATTATCTCCATTCACACTTTATTTCTTAGTTACCACTCGCTACTTAATCACCCAACTGCCATCAGGATTCCAACACTCTGCTGAAATTTCTCTTACAGGATTCCTTTCACCAAATCCAGCTGACTTTCCAGCCACTACCTTACTTAGTATCTTGGCAGCATTTGACACCCTGACCCTCTTTCATTTTGTTGAATTCTGTCCGTTTCACTCCCTCCCCATTATTCTGTCCATCTCTTTTTGAGAATTATACTATTTTGGGTGGACATACTGAGGACTTAAGCCTGGGAGACAGCCTCTCAGCTAGCTCAGAGGGACTGTTCCCTCTTCTGTCCATCTTTGCATATACAGCTCTACAGTCTTGCTTCTCTGTATAACCCTTAAATATTGCTGCTTATTCTACTAAGTTGGTGTTTCCCTCTTTTGTCCTCTTCTCCCTTACAAACTCTTGCAGGGCAAGACTTCAATTACCATTTATTACCATTTACCACTGATAGTTTTCAAACATCTGCTTTCAGACAGGAAGACATACTTTACTATACTGGACCTCTCAATTTGGATATGTCCCAAATGTCTCAACCTCAACATGTCCAAAATTGAGCCATGATGTCTAACCTTCACTCCCAAATCAGTCCTTTTTGTATGTTCCCTAGCTCAATAAGGGGAAGCAATACCCACCCAATTGCCCAAGCCAGGTCTGGGGGTCATCTTTGAATCATCTTTCTCATTCAAAAACAATATACAATCAGGTACCAAATGCCAGTGACTTCAAATATCTCTCAAACCTTTTCTTTTATCTTTATCTCACTGCCACTATCTTAGTCCATGTGATATAATTTCTTCAATTCTTACTGCTGCCAGCTCCTATCTTACCTCTCTATACACTGAAAAAAGATCTTGCTAAGATCACTAACATGGGAAAAATGTTTCATAGAAGTTAAAGGTCAGACTAAAAGAGTTCAGAATTCCATTTTCACCAGTGTAGTTGTATGATCTTGGGCAAACTACTTATTTTTTTATGTCTCAATTTCTTCAGCTGTAAAATGAGAGCAATTAATGTCTTATGTTGGAAGGATTAAATGAGATAGGGCATGTCAAGTACTTAGTGTACGATACCTGTCATTCTGACATTCAGTAACTGTTCTTTATTGTTGTTTTTTCTACATTTGATTACGTTATCTCTTCACATTAAAATTTTTTGCTGAGTTCTCATTGCAATTTAGAATAATGTCTGCATTTTCTAACTTAGTTGATAATTGGTCTTTTCATAATTTGAGCCTTAAAACTCTATCGCCTTTACTCTGAACTTGTTACTATATCCAATTTTTTTTTTAGCTCCTCTTCAGTGCCACTCTCATTCACCCCAAGGCTTTTTACATGCTGTTCCATTTTCCTGGACCATATCCCTCCATCCTTTCTAGTTGAATTCTACTGGATTTACATCTTTTAAATTTCATCTTAAGAATGTTATTGATAGACAACATTTGTCGTACGCTTATTTTGTGCCAGACACTGAGCAAAGATTTACACAAATACTTTCATTACGTTCCTCAAAACAACTCTATGAGGGAGAAAAACTTTCCTGAGCTCCAATAGAGCAATAAACAGATACCCTGGCTAGAAAATCCCTTGGTACTCTATACTTAACAGAAATAGTACAATGTAAAGCCTTGTTTAATTCTCTTCCTAGCTCTCTTGTGATGTCCACTAAGATAGAGACTTTAAATATTATTTGTACATTTATGTCTATATACCCATTTAAACACAATTGTTGCACGTAGTAATGGCACAATAAACCTTTGAGTCAGGAAGACATAAGTGAATATGCTACTGTGTCTCAGATACTGTACGGAGTTTGCTTTTCCTAACTACTATGAGTTAGGAGGTAATATCTCTATTTTACAGAAGAGAAAACTGAGGTTGAAAGAGCACCTAGAATTTATTGTGTAACAGCCATAGTAACTGTCAAAGCTAGGGCTCACTTTCAGAACTGTCAGTCACAAAATCCATGTAATCCCAAGCTTCCAATCCAAATGGGAGTTTGGGATTAGCAGATATAAACTATTATATATAGGATGGATAAACTAAAAAGTCCTACTGTATAGCGTAGGGAACTATGTTCAATATCCTGTGATTAAAGCATAATGGAAAAGCATATAAAAATGAATACACATATGCATAACTGAGTCAGTTTACTGTACAGCAGAAATTAAACACAACACTGTAAATCAACTATACTTCAACTAAAATGTTTTTAAAAGTCCATGTAGAAATTTTATTTTCTTTATTTAAACATCTGCATAACTAGTCCTTGTAATGGGATCATTGAGGCTTAAGCCAGTGATTGTGCTTCATCCATAGCAATCTATCCACATGCCGTCAATCAAAGCCTGTTCAGCACGAAACAGCTAAATGACTATGAAGTAGGTTGTAAAAGTAACTAGATTATAGGTCAAAGCAAGACTACAGGGACTATATCCTAACAAACCAGGTTAAGCAAAAACAGATTTCTAGTGTTAACTGCTGTGTATTTAATTTATAATAATTAGTGGTATTAAATCTAGTTTTTACGCCTGTCATACTCTATTAGAATTAAAGCTAAAAACACCAGAAGCCATCTTGAGGTCATCATTTATGAAGTAAATACTCCATAGGTCTTCTTTAAACAAGAGTTATTTTGGGAAAAAAAATGTTAAAAAATTAAGCTATGCTACAACATTTCTGCCCAGTTTCTTGGTTGTTCCCTCATTACTTCTCTTGGGAATCTGTTTCTATCATCTTTTTAAAACCTATTTCAAAGTCAAAGTTAAGGGGAAGGGAAAAGAGAAAAATAACTGAAAAGCAAATATTGATTGAAATATAGACTTAAAACTATGATTTGCTAAGAAATCCATGGCCTTCATGTCAGGCACCCAAGAAAACTCCAAACTAAAGTACATCCATTATTGCATGTATTTATGTTCAGTTAATCGCCTAGACTAGGACTTTTAAATCTCCAAACTACCAGTTGGTTTTATTTCTTAGGCATTCTTTCTACAAAATTTGATTGCTTGGAAGTTTAGATGAATGTCTGATTTAAGTATGATATATTGAAATGCTTTTTAACAATATGTAATATTTCCTAGAAGAATGGTTTCATCTTTTAATTACAGATGCTTTCTGCTTTACTATTTCTAACAGAGAATAAAAGAATGGACAGGCAGTGGGGCTTGATGCATACAAACCTTGACTCACAACCACAATCTGTATGCTATGTAACCGGCACTAGTTTTCAGGAAAAGGATTTATAGTTACACCATTTTATGAGTATTAGGATTCAAAGCTTTTATTATCTCTAAATCTGCTAGTGAAGCGTATTGTTGGTTTCTGGTATGGCTCACTGAATGACATGACTCCTCTGTTTTTACAGGATGCCTCCAACTCCAAGAGTCACTTGCATTAAATCGACTCATCACATTATTTATGTCTTCAACTTTCCTAATTCACTTTTTGTTATTGATTTTTGGATTTTGTTTTTGACCTGTAAGACTCTACATGGCCTATTCACATTTAAAATGACTATTCAAAATTCCCTGGTTCATCTTTGGGAGCAGAGCCGGCTCTGTGAGCTGCTCCTAAGTCTTGTGTCATTATGATTACCCCCTAGGCTTTTCTATCTATTGCTCCTTCTACCTTCAGAATTAATAGATGGGGAAGATTAGGTCAATTGGCATTTCTGAGGCAAGTCTGAATTAATTTTCTTTGGCTTGTCTTGTTGAATTTCACACTCCCTGAACATTTCTCACTGATAAGCAGATTATGATGCTGGCTTATGTTCAGGGTAGCAACTCCAAATATGTTTACAGAGTTGTACTGTTACCTTTTAGCACCATCAACTGCAGTAAGCATTATCGTTTATAAAGTTAAAGCCCTTCATTTTAAATTTGTGTCAAGAGGCTAATATAACTGTGATTTTAATTATTGAAAATCATTTTCAAATTAATGGGAAATTTAACAGTGGGAGATGTGTAGATACCCAGAGACAATCAGCTTGGTCTTTACCTTAGGTGTTGTCCTCCATAAAAGACATTAACATAATCCTTGTTTTCTAGATCAGTGGCTTTCAAAGTAGGGTCTATGAAAAGCTTAAGTCAAAAGAGGAGTTCCTGGGGATTTATTATTGAAATTGAAGTCATGGTAAATCAAACTTGCAAATAGTATAAATAATTTTTTTCAACTTTATTTAAAATAGCTGCATAGAGAGAATAATCATAAAAAGCTACCAGTTTCAATGTTTATGAAATCATTGGTGTCATTAGCAGAACAATTTCAGTAGAGTCATAGGGGAAAGTCATATTACAAGAGGTTTGGGAGAGAAAGAAAGAGGACCTTGTGGAAAAAGGATATGGATCATTTGAAAAATATGTTTGTGAAATGAATTTAAAGACAACTGCAAAGCACTGGAGGTTAAAATAATTTTTTTAGCTTGTTAAGATGGGATGGTATTTGAATCTTTGTGGGTAATAGTGTAATGAAGACAGAATAAAGCGAACATTCCATAAAAAATATCTCAAAATAGTGAGAATAACAGTGGGTACTGACTCTATAAGTAGGTATAAAAGCAGAGTAATATAGGTTAATCTTGGAAAGATGGAGAGACACTGTACTCAGGCTGTTTCTTTTAAAGTCACCAAAGAGACATAGAAGTGACTGAAACTGCAGGGCATGAAAAAACTGTAAGTTGGATTTTAGAACCATTATTCTCAAGGCCACACACAATATCTTCCAATGTTCAATTCTCTGTCTTTTAATGCCCTCATGTACCGTCAACACAATTTTACTGGAAAATCACTCCCTCTCCCAGAAACACTTTTTTCACTTGATTTCTAGGGCACCACTGTCCCCAATTTGTCTCTCACCTTATTGACCACTTCTCTACGTGCTTTGGTGGCTTCCCTCCTCCTGCCACTGAATGTGGACTTGTCTCAGGGCACTGTCCTTGGATCTCTTCTCTCACAGGCTACCTAGATTGATATCTAGTTTCAGGGCGTTGAACTGTGTAAAGATGGATCCCATATATGTCACCAGATACAGCCTTGCTCCCTCTCAGGACTCATAAATTAAAACATTTCCCTGATATTTCTATTTAGATGTCAATTAGGCATCTTAAGCTTCTCTCACCTAAAACAGGACTCTTAGTTTCTCTCCTAAATCTACTCCAGCCCCAGGATTTCCCATTTCCCCTTTCATTCAAACCAAAACCTGAGAAGTCAATAGGTTAGATATAAATCTTCTCTTTCCTCCCCACCCCTATCTAATTTGTCAATATGACATGTTAGCTGTACTATATATGTAGGAAATATCCCTTATCTCACCATTCCTTACAGCCGCCTTGGCTATATACCCTGGTCCAAACTACCATTATCTCTGTGTTTTCACTCTTTATTCACTAAAGTCAGTTCCTGCGTAATAACTGGAAGGACTGTGTTAATCAAAGGTCATATCAAGCTATTCTGCTGCTGAAAACCTTTCAGACACTCCTCTTCTCTTTCAGAATACAACCCAAATCTTTGCTGGTTAGACCTTACATGAACTGAACTTTTCAGACTCTTGAGCTCATGAATATCCCTCAAACACTGAGGGTAAATTTTCACCTCCCAGACTAAGGAACCACAGGTTGAAGGAAGTTGAATAAAGTGCTTACTAGTCCTTCCTGGAAAAGTTAGGAGACAGATAAAATTTATTGCGGGTGGGGGGAATCTCTTACTTTACTTGTCCCTGTCCCTAAGCTCCTCACTACTGTTCTTAACTTCCTTGGAGTGTTTAGAAGGTGCCATGGCAGGAAGGATCTAAATTCTAAAATTACTCTCCTTTCAATCTCTTGAAAAAGGAAAATGAACAAAAGAGTGTCTCTATTTCCTCAGTGCAGATGTCTTAGCTAGATATTGGGAAGAACTAATTGGATTCAATTAATTTATCTACAGATTTGAATGATTACTACAACTACTGTTACTACTACCATAGCCAATATCAATGGTAACAAAAGTAATAATTACTGTGTATTTTGCACTTAGTTCTTTATGCACATTTGAACCTCATTACAATACATTTCAAAAAATAAGGATCAGAGGGTTAAAATTTTGCCCAAAATCAGAGAGGAAGCAATTGGCAGGAATGAAATTCAATATTATTTACTCGGGTCCTGGACTTCTAACCACTAAGAAAAAAACACAAAGTTGGCATGTGAGGTGGAATTTGGGGCAATGTAGGTAAATATATTTTTGAAAAAGCTTGCTATGGACTAGATCCTTTACAAGTCCCTGCATCCATAACGTGCTTCCTTCCTTTTCTTCTGAGTCCAAACATTACCCCAGATATCTCAGTTGCTATTTTTATGACATCTCTTAGGTCTTTGGGATGTTGCTAAAGAGGAGTGCCTCAGAGGATAAAGGCAGTCACTTTTAATTACAAAACCTCCCATACTTTATATTTTTTAAAAGCAAAACAAACAAACAAAATGATATTATGACTGAAGTTTGAGATAAAATAAATGGTTTTAGCAATTTGACTAATTTTTAAATTTTATAATGAAAGATCATTGTTACATTTTAAAATAATATAAGTATATATACAAAAATAACAACATTAAGTGGTTAAAAATTACAATTTAAGATGTAGAATTGCAGTATCTTTCCATGTATATTTGCAAATCATTCTGACGCGTTGATAATTCTCTTCTTACTTAAATGCATGGTGTTAATGAGAAAATTTGTGTTCTAATACCACATTTGCCTCTTTCTACATCTAGTAATCATTGTATGTAGCTAAATTTTCTGTTTCATGCCCGAGGAAGAAAGAGAACAGTGTCTCTTCCCTTAGTTGCTATTTCACAGTCACCTGATTAGTGGAAATGTATGATAAAGCTTCTTCTCCCAGGCGGCTGGTGTCTGAACATCCCATCAAATGACACAGGGGACAACACTGGAAATGAGAGTCACCCAGCTTCTTTAAGAGCAAAAATTGTGAAGATGAAGGTTACAATGAACAAAGGGGTCAAGGTCCCATTCATGCACTGGATTCTGTGCTAATTCTGAACAAATCACTCTTTTTGTCCAAGTGATAATCTTATTTCAAATCCATTTAGATTTCTGTGAATTTGTGGAGTTACAGGATTTTAAAACTAAGGCATGGGCAGGGTGAGGGATGTTGATAAATTGTAAGTGACCACTCTACCCTGAAAACTTCATGTCTCATGTTATTGGGGAAAGTAATTTTATTATCTTGGCAAATAAAACCACAAATTCTAGAAATAGTATAGCTTTTTACTATTTTCCATTCAGCTAGAGTGACCTTTCCCGACATGCTGAAAGGTGGTTCATCCTTCAAACCTCATCCTAATGCATGTCTTTTTGGACTTCTCAACTGACTGCAGTAACTCCTTCCACAGAATGTGCATACTACAGAGTCAAGACTTTCCTCAGGGCACTGTTGTATACTATATACCTTATATAATTACTTGTCTACTCATCTCCTCTATCTTTTATACCTAGCAATGTTCTTGAGGGCAGAGAGTGCATGTTACACTAATTTCTTGATCCATTAGAGAGACTGGTGATTAAAATAAATGTTTACAGTTCATTGAAAAGTTAAAAGAACACAACACAAGGTATTGGGCACTTAAAAATGTACAATAAGAAAATAACTCTCATGTTAAGTGTTCTTACAGAACACACACACACAAACAGAGAAAGAAAAAAAATACCACCACCAGCACCGAGGATAAATTATATGATATTTTCTTTAACAGTATTTCTGTACTATAGATTTCTACTCTCATTGAATAATTTGGGGGTACTCCTTTATTTCACTTGTTTAGTGGGGAATAGTGAAAACCCATCACCAATGATGAACAATATAAAGTAAAACATTAAAATTAAATCTCTATTTTTTGCACAGAATTAAATAAAATACATTAATATTGAGCTTGTGTTATAATTAGTAACTAACATGACTGAGCTTCTTAAAATATAGGACTATGTATTACTTTGTGTAATATATATATATATATATATATAATAGATTTCTAAGAAGAGTTTTGTGACATTCTGAAAATTCCTATGCAATATTGTATTGTATTCTAAGAATCCAATGCATCCCTGATATATAGCTGCAGATATGTGGCCCAGAAAGAAGCAAATTGTTTAAGTGAAAAAGAAATGTTTATTAAATATATTAAGCCTCACAATTAATGATGAGGTCTTTGATAACACAGGTAGAAATGGTATTACTTTCCAAATTATTTTCTGAGATTAAAAATAATTGAATGGATAGATGATTTCAAATGTTAAAAATTACCTAAAAATGACAGAAGAAAGAATTTCTCGGTTAAATTATATGAGGTGGCTAAGGTACAAACTAGGTGAACAGGAAGAACACAGGTTAAAAGACAATATCTTGGGTGTGAGGAGACAGATACAATGCCATGAATCAGGATTAGAGTTATGTAAAAATATATTAGCATATAAATGTGTAACATATAAGTGATTACAATCTAAAGTAAGTATACATTAAAACAATGTACTTCATCATAGGCCAATAAATTTTTACACATGAAACTAATATAACCTGAAGTTAATAAACCAAAATCAACCATTTGAAATATCTTATTTGCTCAAGTATTTAATCTCTTATTTTTAAGAGTTTTCAAAGATGTGATCATTGAGGCTGTAGATCTCAAATCTTCTACAAAAATATTCTCTTAGCCATGCACCTCTACCACTGATAATTTTCAACTAGTTGGAAATATTTTTAATAAGCATTCACAATTTTTCAAAAGCTAAAACTTCTTCTGGAGTACAAAAACATAATTAATGTACCAATAAATATGAAACAATCTGCTGTTGGAGGGAATTATACTTTCCACTCTCTTGGATCTTAAGAGCATATACTTAAATTAACGATATGGATCAATTTAGGTGGGCCCAAATGCTTTTACCATTTTTCCTCTAAACCTTTCAATACAAATGCAGCAAGCATCTATCTTTCTCTGAACTATGTTTCAAATCTAACCTATCCCCACAGGCATCAAAGCTGAACATGATGGTCATGCTGTTCCATGCAGCTCTGAAAGTACAAACAAAAGAACAAACACACCCCAGTGAGTTAAACCCTGGAGCCAAGGAAGCTCTCCAGGTTTCCAAATGCCTCTCTGATCCTCCCAGTAAATATAAAAGCTGCTTTCTTCAGTAACTGAAAACAATCATAACTGTCTTTCCTCAAGTCTTGTTGAACCTCTGGGGATAGAGGAAAGATAGAATATAGAAACATGCACCAAAAGGGTGCACAGATGGGTTTGATTTACACAGTATGGTCTGCTACAACCTGTAGATTAGATAATGGGTTTTCTTAGTTATACTTTATGTTTCCAGCAGAAGGCCTTCTAACTTCTTTAAATGGTATCTCTATAAATTTGTTTCCCTAAAGGATAACTGACCAAAAAATGCTCTTACTGAATTGCATCATAGTTTTTGTACAACTTTATCTATGAATACATATAATCATAAATGTTATCACATGTATGCACATTGTAATAAAATTCATAAATCACACCTATTTTCATTTTATTGATATAGGCTAAGGGAAAATGCAACTATATCCATAAGACAGTGATTTCCAAGCCCATGTTCTTCAGTTGAGCAAGTCAATTTCAAGAGTAAAATCTAATTGTAAAAATTTATAAGAAATTTTGGTATTAAAACTAACAAGGCAGTTTATGTCTTATGATTTACTAATGAAGTTTAATTTTAAGCAGCAGTGGAAAAAAAACTGTGCCTTATATTTATCATACCAATTTATATGCAACTTTGTGAGATTTCTGATTTTACTGATAATAATTTACTGACTTTAGTCACTTTTTTGTGTCAGCAAAGCTATACTAGTATTATTATAAAAGACAATATTTTCTGTCATAAATACTCAGCCTTCTTATTCCTATGAGAAGCAAATGTTGGTTTTTTAAAAATAAAGTTTTGTGGACATTTTTTGATAATGTTGTTACTTAAGAAATCATAAACCATTTTAGTAAAAGTATTTTTCAATTGGCAAGGGAGGTATAATTCCTCATGTGATCATGTATGGTAATGTTAATTCTATGTTCCTAACATAAAATAATTCCCTGTTAATTTCAGTAAGGTATTTACCTTTAAAGAAACTTATCTTTTCTTTCAATGACATAATTTCAATAACATTTGAAAAGAGGGAAAAAGCAGTGAGTTGTCCTGGAAATCTTTGACTTTACCAGTGAACAAGTGTCTGGGAAATTGTCTTCACCTTTTCACTTTTACAGTATCTTTCACTGTATGGGAATAATTCCATCTAAAGTAAAAGAAAAAATGATAGATCTTAATTGAAAACATTCACTTATATGTAAGGTTTTGGATTTGATCGTTCATTGTTATTTGTGCATCATTTATGTATCAATCATTGTAGTGCTGACCATGAAAACTCCTGGGATGATGGGAATGTTCTACATCTACACTGTCAGCAACAGTAGCCACTAGCCACATGTGACTATTAAGTAGCTGAAATGTGGCATGTGACTGAGGAAATATTTTTCTTATCTTATTTACTTTTAATTAGTTTAAACTAAATTGTCACATATGGCTAGGATCTACTTTATTGGACAGCATAGCAAATCAGGGCAATAGAGATACAACCTTGCTGTAAACAAAGAAACTAGCCTCATAAAGCTTATTTCTCATTAGTTATAAATATGAATACAGTTAAAAAATAAATAATTGTACAATATAAGTAATATTAAGTGTTGCCAAAAAAATAATAAATGAAAGTATAGAGAGCATTGGAGGAGGAGTACTGAACAGAGATGTGAATGAAATGAAGGAAAATGCCACATGACAATGGGATAAAGAATGTTCCAGGCACATTTAAGGAATTTAGCAAGAGCAAAAGGGGTTACTAAACTAATACTCTGAGGAAAAAGTAAGCTTCAAGAGACACGGGTGATGTTTTAATTTATCTACATAAATAGAATTAGTGAGTGTAAACTAATCCACTAAACAAATATTCTTAATAGAAAATGATTAAAAGTAATACAACTTTAGATACTGTCACAAAGGCACATCAAACATTTATGACACTTTTGACATTAACATTTATCAATTAAAAGCTTATTTGCAAATCTAATTTTGTAAGGCTTAAAATATCAAAAAAGTTTTGTGGAAGTCCTCTTGAAATTAATATGCATAGAATCTTGGAAATTCTACTCAAAATTCCTGATTGTACAGATAAAGAGCCTGAGACATCAGGGTATTACCTGATTCCCATCACCAGGCCCTTTGACATCCAGCCCTGTTGCTTCCTGCTTGATGGTGCTATGCCTGGTATCTCTAATACATCAAATTTTAGATAGTAGTGACTTGTGAATACAATAGCAATGTTTATTAAGTTAGTGAGTTAATGGATGAATGGTAGTAAGGCTAATTTTTACTTTCCTCAAATTTAAAACTACCAGATTTCTTTATGGCAAGTTCACCTAGACATTGATACTTTAAATTTGGAAGAAATGTTTTATTTTGTTGTGTCTGTAGTGAATTCAATATCAAGGGAGATATGAGCAATTAATGGATCCTTTTGAGAAAGATGCACTAGCAAATCAAATAATGCAGTTTCCAAGAAAGAACTTTGGATTTCTATTTTAAGAACGCTGAATCCAACATACTGAGTGGTCAGAATCCAGTAAAAAGCTGTTAATGTAAAATTAGTAATTCAATTATAGATAAGTGCTCAAATGCATTAAATAATATAGATTCGCCAAAAACATTTTCCTTAATATGAATAGTTTTTCTATTTATAACTCAAATTTTCTGCAATTTTAAATGATATATTTTATACCATAGCAAAACACTTTTTTTCTACCTTCTAGTTAGAATAAACATTGCTTTTTCAGTGTTCTATGTCCCTTAAATTCTTGATCCTTCCCAATAGTAATATTTAAAAATGACAAATGAAGGCTAATTTTTCATTTAACCTTCTTGTAGATAAGTAGAAGATGGGGAAAAAAGTCAAATTGGTAATTTCTACTTTCTCTCCTATTGAAGAATACTAAGGGATGATTGCACAACAAGTTCTCAGGGCTTTGTTACTCATATGTGATCTCTTAAGCCTGAATCTCCCAAAGCAATGAATTATGTTTTTGATGCTTTAATATCCACTAATACTTTGGTGAATACTCTAAAAATACTCTCTTTTAGGAAAATACTCTCTTTTAGGAAAATAATTCATTCTTTGAGCTTGTAATCTTTACTATGAGCTAAATCTCAATTCCATAAGTAAAACAAATATATACTTAACACATTATATCACTACTGTATTTCTTTGTCTAGAATGCAAACTCCTTAGAAAACGTACATGCTTTGAAAAATATAAATTCCTTGAAAATAGGGAGGAAGTCTTGTTCATTTTATTGTTCCAGATTCTAATATATAACAAGTTTTCAATAAATACTTGATAATTATTTGAATGAATCTGAAAAATTTCTCTATACAGTCTACTACTTTGTTCTTGTCCTCTTCTGCTCACAATCTTGAACTCTTGAATTGCTTCCACTGGCCAAAACTATTTCCAATATTTTGAAAGAAAACAATACATCATCTTACATAATTTTAGGGACATATCCCCACAATTTAGTTTGAAAACGCTGGAACAATGGGAACACCTAGAAAGTTATTGCAGGCTCACTATAATCTAATGTCAGTCTGACACTTCGGCATATGTCTAACCACTTTTCTGCACAAATCTCTGCCTGATCAAACTAGCTGCACTCTTACCTAGACCTGCCTTACATTCTTCTGAATGCTATTACCTCTCCTCTACCAGCCCTGCCTCAGGCCTTCTCCCTCTTTTTCCTTCGCTGCTAATTCTCCTTCAAGAAACTATATGAAAGAAAGAAATCTGAATTGAATCAGAAACAAGGGTCTTACTGGAATTAAACCACCTGCTCTCCATGTGACCCTAGCAAGTCACTTTACTACTGTGATTTCTTACTGGTAAAAATTGGGGTAACTCAGTCTATAATTAAAAGGATTGCTGAAAGACTCAAAAGGGGTTCATGCAGGTCTTAGCACCTATTAAGAATATATATTCTTCTTCTACCAAGAATTCCATCATTCAACCTTGCTTTTGTCAATGAAAAGATGTGGAAAAAATACCTGACCATTCAAACCCATAATGTTTTTGTGAACAATTGAGAGAAAAAAAATTTTAAGTGATATTAAAAGTTACTATTGATTTAAACTTTGGGACACTTTTGTTGAGCTTCAGTCTCTTTTGTGAAGTTTTCCTGACCATCCCAGTCATAAATAAAAGTTTACTTTCCTATAGTATATGTTGGCTACATATATATTTCCTAATATTATAAATATAAATCCATGGATTTACATGTGTTTTTATAATATATCTTTAGGATCCTGGATTCCAAATGACAACAACATACTCAGTATGATTTAGTAAAAATGAATTCAAAACTAGAGGGGAAGGGTTAGAAATATACCAGAAAGGTCCTGGGCTAGTTCATGAAATGGAAGGAAAGCTGATTAGGCATTGGTGGCTAAACTCAGAAAAGTAGAATTCATCAGAGTGAAGCAGATTCCTCAGGAGTTGTCATTTACAATAATATAGATAAACTATAAGAGGGATAGTCCTTTATTTTTGTGTACAAAGCTGCAACTTTTAAAATCACTCAATTTAAATTCCTTGTTCATTGAGTTATTGCCAGAAGCATGCATAACTTCCATGTGTTTTGTAAAGAATGTTTATGTAAGATTCTAACATCTTTCATCAGGTAGCTGGAAGGGAAGATTTCTTAACAGGAACCATCCTCACTGCTCAATTCTGTGGAGAGTTCCTTCCTCAAGCTGCTCCTTTCCCAATTTATCAACATCCATGTTGCTTTTGTAAAAAGTAGAGAGATATACTGAAAATATGTACATGAAAACCCAATTACAGCATAATTACTGAGCCCATATATGTCTGACTAAAGTCACATTTGTTTGTAATCAAACATACATCCAGTGACATGCCAGATTCAGACTACATCTAGGATAAATTCCTTCAGTCTAGTGAAATAAAGAAGTCTGATAAGGTAAGCCCACACCTAAGTGGTTGTTATCATAAGAACTTCCCTCTCCTTGAGGCTTTAGTTCTTGGTCAACTATATATAAGGAATCACGCTATCTGCTATAGGAGATTAAAAACATACCCAACACAAAAGAAACAGAAAAAAAATGAAAGCCTCTGGCACACTTCCCTTATAAATTTGTCCTTTCCATTCACACATTTTTTATGTGTGTATAGTAATTCAGCTATTTTTCCTCTTTACAGTTTTCACTATATTTAATATAAGAAAAATCAATGCAGAAAAGTAAGCGGGGTATCTCAGATCTGGTTTGATGCTGAATAGAGTTAAGAAATGAATATGAATCCCTGTATATTACCTATCTGTTAAACTCTGAAATATGAGCTTTCCAAAAGATATAAATCATAAAAATAACCTTTCATGCAAAGCCTATATTACTATATATTACCTTGAATGTATATTCTCAGTTCACTTCCTTATAAGTAGGAAAAATACTTTAATTACAAGTAATGATTAAAGAGAAAGCCTACAGTTATGGGTTTATGGAAGATTCAAAGAAAGGTTGTTGTGATTTTTCAGTTTCATAATCTCTTTTAATCCCCATGGCAATAGCTCTTTACTATGTCCATATTTCTATGGAAGTGAAACCAGTTTTAAATATTTCTGCTAAATCAGATTTTATTGTACAAACATTTAATTTTAGTATCACTAGTAAGTTAGACATGCACACATAGAATCAATGTAACTTCCCAATTTTGTACATTTAGATTACTTCAGTTATTTTCTGCCATATAACACGGGATGCATTTTTTAAAAGCTGATTTGACAGAATACTTTTTTTAAATTAATATTTATTTATTCATTTGGCTGTGCCGGGTCTTAGTTGAGGCACATGGTACCTTCTTTGCGGCATGCAAGCCCAGGTTTGATCCCTGGTCAGGGAACCTCCGTGTTGCAACTAAGAGCCCACATGCCACAAGTAAAGATTCTGCATGCCGCAACTAAAGATCCTGTATGACAGAATACTTTTAAGCAAAAATAGTTGTTAAAGTTAAGTTGAAAAGAAAGCTTTGTTTTGGAAATTTTAGCAATACTATTTATCAAACACTTTATGATAGTTTCTATGTTCCAGGCAATATACTAAACTCTTTCAAATATTAATTCACTGATTATTGCACTCATATAAGCACTATAGAGATGTTAACACATTTACTATTTCTTTGTTTCACAAATGTTGAGACACTCACAAAATCATTGGCTTCAAATTAAAACATAGGGGACAAAGACAAAAATTCAATAGTGACCACTGAAGACTAAAATAAGCTTTGTAATTCCACCTTCATCTCCATTATCTTTACGAACTCCACCCTTGAAAGATATGATGACTCTTCAATGAACTATTCCTCTGTTATTAACCATGTCTGCTCATCTCTTCATGTTACCTGTTTAATATTCATTCAATAATAAAATCATTTAAATATTTGCTCAAAAATTAAAAGTGAGGAATTAAACTTGCTACCAAGAATGCAGGAATGGTATCTTAGGAAAAAAACATAAAATTTGGACCATTTGCTGTTTTGCAATATATACTATTACACTTGTCAAATAAAATAGTATTAATATTTATCATTCTATTAGATTATTACCCTTTAAAACTTGAAGTTTTTGTTTTCTAGTGATCTCTATAAATAATTGCAAGGAAATAGTAAGTATTTTGTTTCCATTCATTTAATTTACTGTGGGAAAATTAGTAAGTTTTCTGGTTCTGAAGCTTTCTGACAAGAGTGACACAGTTGAAACCACTCAGCAATTAAAGTGTATGCTGAAATGTAGAAAAAACAAAATGTTTCAAAAGCATAATGAAGAAACACCATTAATATAAAGAAGGAAATGTCTACCAAGAGAGCCAGTTGTAATTACAACAATGGGTGTGATATATGCCTCAATTAAATTGCCAGTTTAATTGAGAGTGGACTCCTGGATCATTTGTGTCAACTGAGAAATATCCATAACAGGAGGTCATCAGAGCTGAGCCCAAACCACTGACAAAAATGAAAATGCAGTAAGTACAGTTTCAATGGGAAAATTAACATTGTTAGTTTACACACATTTCAAGATTTTTAAAAGTAATTATTTCACCTAGTATTTAGTAGGTAATCTATTATTTAATAGGTAATGAAGTTGCAAACACCAGTTTTTGGGGCAATAATCATCTGTCACTCTCATGAAAAGTCACTAGATTTTATCAAATATTTTTCAGGAATAAGAATCAATGCCAATTAGGAAAGTTTTGGGGGAAATGATTCATGTTCATGGGGATATAGGTAGGTGTTAGTACATTTTCACAGTATTAATAATTGTAATGATATTGAAAGATGTATTCATTTTTAAGCAGTATAAAAAATGATCACTAAAAAGCAAAATACAAGAGATTCCATATGGTATAATTCCGTGCATATAAAATGTCCAGAGAAAAAAGTAAATTTAGTGGTTGCCCGGGGGCAAATTTGGGGAGATAGAGGTCAACGGTAAATAGGAACAAGGGATCTTCACTGGGGTGATGCAAATGTTCCCAAACTACAGTGATAGTTGAACAACTTGCTAAATTTACTAAAAATTGTGGAATTGCACACTTAAAATGAATTAGTTAGATGATATCTAAAATATGACTCAACAAAGCTGTAAAAAAATAGTCACTAACCTTTAAAGGTGAAGTTTAAGTTTACAACTTAAACTAGTGGTTTGCTGTGAAGTTGAAACTAATGTTTTGGGTACATTACTTATCATCTATGAAACAGTTTCTTCATCAATGAAATGAGGATAAGAACAACTACTTCATAGGGTGATTTTGAGGGTCAAAAAAATCCATGAATAAAAGCATGTGTGAAGTATTTAACACATAATAATTACTAGGTATAGTAGCTCTGGGTACTGATATGGATTCACCAAAAATAAAGAGGTATCTTAACCCGAGGGGAACAAAAAACCTATCCTTAATTGACTGGTAGAGAATGGTAGTCAGAAAATGAAATGGTTTGTATTAATTAGAATTCTCATACAGGACACCTTACCACTCAGTGGTAACTACTCTCATCTCAAATTCTGGCAAAAGATTCACAAGAAAGAAGGAAAGGAAGGAGGGAGTGAGGGAAGAAGGAAGGGAGGGAGGGAGGAAGGAAGCCTTACTAATTCACCAAGTTTGAAATGTCTTTGATCTTGAGTTAGAGAAAAATACAAATAATGAAAATGTAATGTGCAAAATATCTCTGCATATGTGACAAATACTATTAAAATATTATAAATAAACAACATTTAAAGTTTTGTGCATATTTTCAAAGAATTCTGGGCAAGTACATTTTGATGTATGCTTACATAAGGTTTCATTTCATTGTCTTTAAAATACTTTTGTCTCTTTTTCAAATCAATCTTGATTCCTGGAATGAGTGGTAGAAGATTAAAAAGAATCCTAACTGAGCCATGTAGGAGCTGTGTGACCTTGAAAAACGTTCAAACACTGAGCTTTAATTTTCTTAGAAATGGGGATAGAAATCAAATTTAAACATTTTTGTGGCACTCAAACACACAATCTTATGTGAAATTAATTTATCAATTTATATGGCTATTGACAAAAAGAAAATCATGTTTCTATTATTCTCTTTGTAAGGAGAAAGGAGACATCAGGCAAAGTCTAGGTTGGAAACATGAGGGTGAACAGGAAATTACACCTGCATTATGTCACTCCACAGGGATTATCTGTGCACCTGACAGCACCAAAAGGACAGTAGACAAACTATAAAAAAGAAATCAAACTTAACAAATAGTGAGAACTGCATACATCAAGTTTAAATTTAAAGCTGTCCTATTTCACTTGGCTGGCTCTGACTGTTTATGTTCATGTCTGCTAACAGCATCAATTATATATATTCTGCAGAGAGCATTTCATTAAAGTGATCAATGTTTTCATTCCTATGGCAAAATGTGTGTTTTAATGTGTTATTTTTCTACTGTACAAGATGAGGAAGCAGAAATATTTCTGGATTTTAACCATTATCATAAGAGGAAGTGGTTCCAAAGAGAGTTCATTTTCTAAAACAATAGCTAGTGCTGAGAAAAGAATATTAAATTCCTTTCACTTGAAATATTTCAAACTTTTTTCAAAGAATATTTAGTAGAAGTTGCATAAAGAGTCAAATAATTTATATAAATTTGGTTATTACCCAGGGCCACAGGCCCCTGGAAGATTTCATAGATGGGCTCACAGAGTCTATGGAAACTTTGAACTATTTGCAGTTCTGAAAAAATATATGTGGGTGTATGAATTTTTCTGGAGAATGCACTTATACCTTTTAAATGATGTTCAAAGTAGTCCAGAATACAAATGTTTAAGCACTGTTGGTTTTGAAATGAAATATTTAAAGTAACAAATATATTTCTGTTATATTAATAACCATTTATATGCTTAAGGCTATCTCACATTTCCAAAATGATTAAAATAAGTAATTGCCAAAAGGCACAATATTACATGCATGCATTTAATACATATATTTAAGAATAACCTCTTAAATGTAGCAATTAATAGTTATGATTTATAAATGGGTTAATTCTAACACTGTTAATCTTCTATATAAGACAAGAGGTAATTATGTAAAGAAAGTCACAAATGATTATCAAAACAAAATTTTGCCAGCATTTATTGTTTTCAGTATTTTAAAAATATTATTTTAAATATTTAATTTATTATTAAATATATATTTATACTTAAAGTAGAAAATAGACGACTTTTCTGGGCTACAAGGACACTACACTTATATATCAAGTATTATTTTGTATAACGAAGCAACAAAAAAGTTAGTTGTTATTTTCCTTATTGTATAGGGAACACACTTTGTTCTATTTTGCAAGTATATATGTTTAGGAGAAAAATAAACAAAATAAAATAATTTAATTAACTGTAACATGCATCTTACCATATAACAAGATAAAGTGAAATTTTATTTGAGAAAGTATAAGTTATAATTACTTATATACATTAAAAGAACAACTCCATCATCAGAGTCTTTGGTCATTCATTTGTCCATATTTATGCACCTACTATGAACAGGAATTCTGCCAGATTTCTTTTGAATTTTCAGTATGTTATTAAATCTCATTTGGTATACAAAACTCTCAATTTTACTCCCTCCATTCCAAAGAAACCCAGTTACCTTACAGATCTTCTATGCAAAAGGTTGTAAGTGCAGCATTAGAAACACATCAAATTATGCGTAAAGATACCACTTGGCAAAAACAAGCACCATAACATAGGTGAGCGATAAATATTTATTAAATAAAAGATGTGTGGAATTGTTTTTTTCCCTGATGTAGTTTTTTTTAAAGTAGTCAAAAGTTAAAATAATGATTCATTTACACTAACTGGAAAATTCTGAATTTTTTATGTATTCATGAGAAAATGGTTACTTGTACATTTTCAAAAACTAAGTGTTGTGCTCTGCTAAAGGAAATATATTTAAATATCAAAAGCAGATATAGCAAAAATAATGACAGTCTATGATACTTAGGTTGATAAAAATTAATTCATGATAATAATTCCAAAGATTCCACCTATTCAAAACTTTAAAACAGAAAATTGATACATTATTCAAATAATAACAAAAGTAAATGTTGGCTTTAGAATATATATTAAATTCTGATTATATAATAGATAACTAATTGATTATATTTAATAAATAACAAAAATTAAATTTTTAGAGTGCAGAATTAATGTTTCAATAATTCTCTCTATAAATATATGTATAGAAATATATTCTTCTATATACACATGCATACAGATTATAAGATATTTATATCTGTACATGTAAATATATGAACATATACCAATATACAGATACATCTCTGAGATTAGGCACTTTATTTCTAGTTACCAAAAATAAAATTAAAAGCATACACTAAATTAGCTGGTGTTGTCTATCAGAATATCTTGTTAGGTATAATATTCATTCCTTTTCTCCTCCCAGTTCTTATCAGTTAAAAATCATTTGCTTCTTCTAAAATGTGACTAATAATACTTATTTAATCCTCCACGTTAACGTCAGAATGCATTTTTGAAGTGAAAGTAAGTGGTTAAAATTATTTGGATTTATTGTGTTAATGTGTTTTAATGTTTTAACAAAATATGCATTATTTATGAATAAAAAAATATGGGCAAAATCGTTGTAGGGAATTATAGCTCATGACAAAATATGAAAGAGGAAAGGAATGGATAGAAATGCTGGATAGCATTAAAACAGTAAACAGTTTCAAAGAACTAATCAAAGGGGAAAATACATATTTGGAATCACTTTTTTCTTCTCCTACGGGAAAAGCCCCTTGTTATCCCTGGCTGTTTATTATTTAACTAAGATACCAACAAGCCACTTGCCCAGCTTCTGATGATTCTAAGATTTGATTACTTCAGTATTCAAAATACTTTTCATTACATGGATGGAAAGTAAATTTAAAAAAATGTTCTGTTTTGTGTGTAGCATGAAAATGTCAATGCAAGCTAAAAATATTTTCATTTAATTACATTTGCTGAATGGACCTGAGTGAACTTACGTTTTTAAGGGAAAAACATCTGCAAAAACAAAACAAAACAAAATCCGGCAAAAAGGGCAGAATGGGCTAAATCTCTCTGGGTTAAACTCAAGATAACTTTAAGACCAACAGCAATTTTGTAGCATGACTTCCACATTTATAATTAGTAAGTTTTCATCTTGGCTAATTCAAATGAATATCATTACAAAATGGTTTTCATATAAAAACTATTTGGACCTTCTAATGACAACAATTTTTTGCTTGTTTTTAATAAATACATAAATAAAATAATCAATCTGCAACTGAGAAGATTATGTGTGATAAAATTTAATTCAACTCTCCATTTTTTATAGCTGTAAATCTAAACATAAAACACAGCAAATGCATATTTATCCCTCCCTAGCAATGCAGAGTACATGTGTTTCTCTGTGCAAATAGCCAAGTGGTTGTATTCCAACAGGTTTCAAGAGTGACATTAAAAACTGTGTTGGGGCTTCCCTGGTGGCGCAGTGGTTGAGAGTCCGCCTGCCGAGGCAGGGGACGCGGGTTTGTGCCCCCGTCTGGGAAGATCCCACATGACGCAGAGCAGCTGGGCCCGTGAGCCATGGCCGCTGAGCCTGCGCGTCCGGAGCCTGTGCCCCGCAACAGGAGAGGCCACAATAGTGAGAGGCCCGCGTACCATAAAAAACAAACAAACAACAAAAAAAAAATGTGATGATACAGGGATTGCCCCAGAATCTGATTTTTCTTAGAAAAATAAGTGAGTCTATCCCTCAGTGGACTAACCTGAACCAAATGTGGATATTTATATTTACTATATTTGAGAGTCTAGCCTTACATTTTAATGGGATGTCAAAAGTAACATATGCCAAATTTTTTCTTAAATATCTATGTAACTTCAGTAAATAGAGCATAAAAAAGTTTGATGAACAGACCTACATATATTTTCTCCACATTATCTCCATGTAACTTCTTCTCTGTAGTCTAGAACACTCAGTTAAAGTGCAAATTGCTTGACATTCCAGTTTGGAAAGTGGACATAATGAGTAACTAGGGCTTTGAGGGGGAAGCCCATTTGGTGTCATTTAGCCAGGTTGCACAGGTGTGAGCAATTCATCACTTAGGAGAGCAGCCTCCCGATTAAACAAGGGCTAGCTCTTCACCACACTGCATGTTTTGACTCATCATTTTATCAATAAGATTAAATTCAGGGACTCCTTATTAGAAAATCAGAGGACAATTTCAAAAAATATTCACAAATAAATTCAACACAAAATCTCAAAGTTGTAGAAAACAATTTCTGAAACTTTATTGTGAATTTTAAGGTACATTTAGTAAAGGATGTTTTCCTTAATATAATTAATTAAAATAAATTGGAAAGAAATGCACATACTACTTTTTTAAAGCAAGGATAAGTACAGACTTTTGAGGCCACAATATATACAATTATATGAGTGCAATAAGCTTCCAAATACATTAGGTATATATCTGTTTAAATAAATAGTAGAATACTTGTTTGACATATGTGAGTCATACTGATTACACCAAAAATGTTTTACAAAATATAGTGAAAAATGGAACGTTATACATTTCGATATACAACTTTTTAAATACTTTATATATGCATTACTTAATTCAAATTATAGTGTACAGAAGTCCATTTTAATGAGGACAAGTTTTGTGTTTTTAACACTGTTCAACAAATATAGATATTAAGATGCATCCCTACACATTACTAAATTCCCATTCAACTTAAATCACTAGCACAGGGAAGAAAAAATTCTACCAGTTATTAACAGTAATCATTTTATTGATAAATTATGAATATAACACACTGCAACATTATTTTGGCTAGTTAAAATCTAAACTATATCAGCTAATTCTTGAGCCAAATTTTTTGTGTGTATATAAAAATTTAATTTGAAATCAAAATAGAAAGATATTGCTACATTGAACTTCTTATCTACTCTTCACTATACTTATTTTAAATAATACCTTTAATTATCAGTTTTCCATTGGGAAAATTTTCCCTATAATTCTTTAATAATAACGCTTGTGTAGTGCCCTATTATGAATCTCAAGAGTTCATTTCACCAAGTAGCAATAGAATATACTGTACTGTGAATACTACCTACAGAATAATGATATTATAGAAACAGGTGATGTCAAGTGTTTACATTTAAAATTATTGATACATTGTAACACAATAAGAGAGATTATTTTAAGCCACATTTCATCATATTTAGCATACAGTTAACATGACAATTTGTTTGGATTATGTAAAAATGTGGCTATTTTGCAGAAGTAAAACTGAATATAAATTACCAGGGTTGTTGTTGTTTAATTGAAAACAAATGTTGTATTTTTTGTAGGGTTCTTTTAATAATAAAGGAAAGTACAGAAAAAGAATTAAACATATCCACCTATCTTAGAGTAGTGAAGTGGGGAGAGGGATCATGCAATGATCATTCTCTAAAAATTATTTGGACAATAATAATTGAAAAGATGCATTTTGCATTTAAATAATGAAAAATGTGCTTATTTGAGTATGTCTACAAAAGCTTCCTGGTAATATTAGAACACAAGCATAGAATGATTAGGAGCACATTATCATTTTCTTTTTACATTTGGACTAGAAAAGCAACATAAAGAAACTTGTTGGCTGTGAACTGATATTGCATTTTTATGTTTTCAGAATATTAGGAGATAAACATATCTAAAAGCATATCTAAAAACAAGCAAGACAAGTTAAATTCTCCTAAACCTCCCCAGTACCAATTGCCCACCGTTTTAACAGAGCAGCACCACATGTCAAGCACCCAGTCAATCTCTATAACTCACCAAGTTGCCTTTTATTGGTCAGAATGAAAAGCATAGACATTTTCTATCAGAAGTCAGTTGATATGGAGGACACACACACATGCAGACTTAACCTACTTTTAGTGTAGGCCATAAACCTGTGAAGCATGAGCTTTGCCTTACTAACTATGGCACCTTATTTTTCTGTCAGAGAGAAATGCCATCAGAGCTATTAATTCATTTATGTTAGGAATAAATGTGCTCACTTATGAGTAGGGGTATTACTTCTGTTCATATTTGCATTAGGGTGTGTGTGTGTTGTTAAGTTTTCAGGGTAGTAAAAGATTAAATATACTTCAAGTAACATGTGATTGCCAAAGAGTAATCTTATTTCTTCCCCTGTAAAATGAACAGGGTTAATTAAGCACATTGCTATGTCTTCTCAGCACTCTGTGCTTTAAAACCTTGACAGGAGCAAAGCATGATTTGTTTAATTATAAAGTATGTGGACATTCACACTCAGTAAAGACAGTTCCAGTCTCTTGACTGCTCTCTCAGAAACTTGGATACTAAATAATAGAGCTTCAAATATTCTTTCTTAACTTTTTGAAGTTAAGTGAATATAAACAAGGTTTCATAAACTACAAATATCCCTAAACTGGGTAACAAATTTATTGAAAGCTTAAATACAATCATCTCATTTTATCTACATCTAGAACTCCATCATTATGGTTAATAGACTTTATAATTCTATTTTACTACCATTCTGTATATCAAAACTCATTTACAATCACTTCAAATACAGTATGATTAACAAGTCTGTGATTTCCTTTTCAAATGATCATCTTAAATTTAGCATATTCTTGATCCTTTTAGTTTTAATATTACTATTTTAAGAGACAATATTTTTTTAAAAAAGCTTTAAAAAGTTCTGTGAATTACTAGAATCCATTGCCTAAGTGAGTGAACGTGTAAAAGTGATACCGAGTAAGTCATTTCCGTATTGCTCTAGTTCATTTTTGCCAATCCATGCATGGCATTCAATTACATTTTGTGATTAAAACAATAGAATGCACGCAATTAAGGATAAGAAACCCTTTTTTTACTGAAGAGACATCTTAAAAAATCACACTGTCAAAAATCTGAAATTAGTACCCACATCAGAAGTCTATGTAAAAGTATACTCAACAGCTTGCCAAATTAAAATCCCAAAACTAATTTTATTAAAGTGCAACTACAGAAAAAATCAATTTGCAATAAGAACAGTTAAAAAGTTCTCAGATAACTTGAATCAATAAATATACAGTCTTAGTAGTAAAAAGTATTGCCATAAATCTACTTCTATGATAGATAAGCTTCATAGCAAGAAAAAAACAACAGCTGGAGGTAGGGGAGACGTCAACACTTTATAGTTAAATGTTTTTATTAAAACTTTTGGTAAGGTATGAAAATATATTTTCACTTCAGAGATATTTCATACAGCAATAGGTATATAACAGTATATGAGACCTGCGTGTATTCATTGCATCTCATTTTCTTACTGTGGTCACAGACTAACTATACCCTTTCTGTGATTATTTTTAACAGATAAAAGTGGTTGTAATTAAATGGACAAAATCATACACTGAATACAATACTGAATCACTCAGTTGAATCAATTCTTGATATTTGCGAAAAATGAGTTATGTATTTGATGAGAAAAATTATACCAGCTTGAGTAACAGAATTATTCTCCACTTCCCTTTTCATCCACTGTCTTGAAATTCTGAATGTGTAAAGGCTAGAAATTGGTGTCCATTTGCCTTTTCTACCACGTCACTGCAGAAAAAACCATTACAGAATTTTCACTCCACTAGTGTAATGTTGTCTAGTTCTAATTAATCCTCTTATGTCATTCCTCAGCTGTCTGGAATTGATGTATATTAATGCATAATTGTGGGAGTAGAAAACAAAGCACATGCTGGAAAGCTTCTGCTCTACTCAAGGCAGAAATTTCCAATGCTAAGACTATTAAATTTGGCTCTTGTAATGTTCGTTTGGATAGAGTCTGCCTGTCACCGTCATAACCAATAGGCATAATGTCTCTACAAATTATCAGCAACACCCAGAACGTCAATGCAAAATTAATCTAGTTTCTCACATAGCCTTGTGTGTCTAGTCCCTAGATAAAGGAGAACTCCAGCTATATTTTATGTCATCTGGAAAGCTAAATCAACACATCATGTTAGGGCAGTAACATCAGCATGCCAGGGTTTTAGTTTCCAAACCCCAACTGGGAACTCCATCACAGGACTATAACCTATCGTGAAATCAAAACAGTTTGGCACTCTTCTACCTGAATCTGATAAAAAGTGATTACTACAAGTATTTTTGCTTTTATGTTTGGTCTCATGAAATGTGAGTTACATCAAAAAGTGTCGTTTAAAAAATTACTTCTCTATAAATGACTCTTTAAACAAATATACAGACAAAAATGATACCTGTCATCCCTATTGCTTTCTAGCCTTGCATATGTTTTTGAGTTCAAAGTAAACTTGCCTGTATGTCTTTGAGTACATATCGAAGAATTATGCTTTTCCAATCTCTTACCTTAATAATTTAAACCAAGGAAATCCTGCCACTCTAGTTCATTGACAAATTCACAGGTGAATTTAGCTTTCTTGTATCAATGGTGGATCTAAAATCTTACCAAATTCTTGTCTAATTAACAACATAAAATCTACATTTGGTCAACATGTTCAGTACTGGTCTTTAATTAGAATAATTGAAATTTTTCTGCCTACTGAAGCTTATTAGTAAGGGTCATCAAGAAAAAGCTGCTGCCCAAAATAAAGTAAGCACAATCAAAATGTAAGCAATGTGAGCTTCAAAAATATGGACTTTTGGAATTTTAAGTCAATCTGTCTCATATCAAGAGACATTTTTCAAAAGAGCAGATCCTTGTTATTCTCTAGGAATGTGGCAGAATTTATATTCTAAATAAGAATAGCATCCATGAGTAATGCAACGATCCACATGCACTACACACAGTGGACACAAAGTTGGCATGTTGTTCCAAGAATCAGTTTCCTTTGCCAAATGGAATAGGGAAAACTGTGCAACCAGAACTCTCAGCTATTTCGTTTTCACCTTCAAATGCACCTCAAATTAAAACTGCAATTTTCTCACTTAGGAATTTTACCAAAATGCATCCATTATAATAATCCATGATAAACAAATTTTATCTGACTATATGGCTGAAATGGTTCTCTCCAATTCTCAGATTTAAGGGGGATCCTGAGTGTCCAACATGTGGTTGACAAGTGTTCCCCATCTCTTGTTAGAGTTTTAGGCAAGGACACATTAAGAAGCCAGTAATGAAATATGGTAGATTTATAAAACTGTATGGAATTACTGGATACTTTTTGTAGTTGTAGGTGATAAAACTGGAAAAAATTTAGGGCTAAAATTTTATAAACAATAATAAAAGCTTATTATACACATTTCTAAATACACATGAAGATATGTCTCCTAGTGCATTACGGATAGGTTGGGAAAAGGCACATGCTGAGCTTAGTGGACAAGTTTGTGCAGAGGTGGATGTTGCTTCTGATACACTGGAGAGCAGGGGCTGGAATTAAAAAAAAAAATTTAAAACAGGAAAGCATCATTCTAGTCTAGTGGAGAAGAGAGATCTTTTTATCATCATTATTGCTTGACCGCCCCCTCTTCTAGATGCCTCCTTATAAAGAGTAGTTAAAAAAAATCACAAAATTCTTCTATTTTGAAATTAGCAGAATGTTTGAAATTCACTGCCAAAATATACTGTTTGTCAAAAGTATCCAGAATGCTACTGCATAAAACACACTAATGCTATTACTACTCTTACTATGTAATGTCCATGAATGTTCACTGTACACTGGAAAGAGCCACACATGCCTCAGGTATGGCTGTATCATCAAGCCATATGCTTATTGTTGAAATACGTACCCTAAAGGAATTTAAAACAGAAATGTTAAATTAGACTTCAGCTTTTCTTTTTTATCTTTATACAAATAATTTATTTTGGGCACAAGTGACTCTTGGTGACATGCCACAATTTTATTTTTTAAACTAGAAGTTCAGTCATAGAGGCAGTATTGCTTAGCAACTACAAGCAAAGCCTCCGGTGTAAAACTGCTAGGGTTCAAGTCCTAGACTACTCTCCATTTACAAGAACTGTGACCTTAAGCAAATCATGTAACTTCTCCTCAGCTGGAAAAGAGGGATGTTAACGATACTACCTGACCCACAATGTTATTGTTCCTATTTAAGAAGTTAATACATGTAAAGGGCAGAGAAGAATGCCAGGAGCACAGTGAGTACTCAAGTAAATGCTGGCTGATTGTCATTATTTGGTGTTGGAAATCTACTTTCAAAGCATTGCAAATGAAGTTACTAGAAATAAAGAGATAACAGTGCCAAAGGGAATATTGCGATCTTCTCTTTACAGATTCCCAAATATCTTCCATTTCTCCCATGAAATTGTTTGCTATTTAGCTGAAATTAGTGTGGGGTTTTTTTTTGGCCAGTGACTTTTATAAATGTTTAAAAGCATGTTTTACATTTTTTAGTGATAATGACTAAGCCTGTTACTCAATAGTTAGTTTCAATCACAATTCATTAAGATTAATGAATTTATTCTTTTTAATGTTAGCTTTTCCCCTATATAGGCTACTCTAACTCTGTTATGGTTTTCTAATGTTGCTTTTGTCTAAATTCCTAACAAATTTATTTCTCTTCCAGGCAAAACATTGGAAGGCACAGTCTGCACAAGTTCATTAATCTACAAGCATCCAATTCCAAATCAGATGCCAGTGGGCATCATCTCTTTGTCCTTTTACAATAGAGAACTGATTTGATTAATCATATAGCTGTGATTCACTGTATTGTCCACAGAATGGCTGACTCTGACAAAGCTCTATAAACTCAAGGGATTTTAAGCCTTGGCCTGTCCAGTTTCTCACTTTGTCAGAGATTGCTTACATCTCATTCCACCAATTACTGCCCAAAATAGATAAATTGCCTCTTATGCAAAAATCATATGGTATTCATTTGACATTCATCTATTTCTTTTATATTACTTATACATTCTTTATAATTTGTTGTCACCTGCATTGTGACATTAAATAGTCTTGCAATTTTTTAAATAACCTACATATGACCTTACATCCAGGGAATAAATACCTAGAAAACAGATCATGTCCATATACTCATACGGTTAAGGAAGGCATCTTTGTTGCTGTATACTCAGGATGTGAGTATTGGATGAAGTTGCTTAAAATGAAAAAAAGAATGTCTTGTGGCCAACATGTGGCATCTCTGCAAATATACCTCCTCCATCTATATCAACTTCCCAAACTTGCAAAGTAACTTCTAAACCCATCCACCTACAGCATAAAGCAGTCTTTTTGTAATACTTCTACCAAAAACACGGATAGAATTGAGTTTTCCTAAAGTTTTTGATAAGATGAAAGAGTGTAATGAAGTAAATAGTGATAAATGCAAGCAAATTTTGAGGTCCAGAAATCATTGAGATATTATGGGAGCAAGTACTCCTAGGCTTCTCTCCAAGTTTCAGAATCATCCTTGTAGGGCCGTTTCTGCAGTGTTCTGGAGAAAATGTGGTAGGCTGTGCTATGGCAATACATAGTTCTAGTTCATATTCCTCTAAGCAAATACCACTTGTCATTTGACATTCAGGTGGCATATTTGGGGGCTACTTCAGCTAATTTGAAATTCAATCCTTTTATTCCCAAACTTGATTTTCCTTCAGATGGACAGTTATGATTATTTACATTTTTCTTCAACTTAACTCTATTTTGTCTTTGAATGAACAGGTTACCAATAAAATCGTTGAGTGTTATTCGATTTAATTAGCTTTTCTAAAACTTATCCTAAGAACAAATGATACCATTAATCAAAATTACCAGTGTCTGACTTCAAAATAATTGTATTTACACATTATCCCCAAACTATATATAATTCTCCAATATTCACAAAAGTTGAAATACTAAATTCATCTTAATGTCTTACTACAGAAAAAATCAAACATAATTAATGTTACTGATAAAAATATGGTAGCTACATACTATTTTAAATAGACAGTTTTCTAATCAAACTCTAAGCACTAATAATCTTGAGATTTTATAGTTTGTTTGTTTTGTGATTTCTGATTTAGGAGGAAAATGTTAAATTTCTAGTTCAGAAGGAGAAAATTAATTAGGCAGAGACCTCAAAGAAGATAATGGCAACAGTCTGTTATCAATACTAATGCAAGAGAGTGATAACATACATCTTGCAAACAATGAGAATACTGCAAATCATTCATTGTCAGGAGAGACTGAACCATATGATTTACTTTGTAATTGTTTTTCTTGAGCCAATGTTAACATTGATTTGCACCGTTTAAACATACATCAACTGATGATAGAAAGAAGGCCAGACACATGTGGGGTGGTAAGAGGAAACCTGCCAAAGAGTGATGCTTCCCTAAGTAATTAACAAAAGCTGTAGTTTAAATTTTAATAATAGAAATTTTAAAATGACTGAATCCAATGATCTATTTTTCAGATGAGAAAATTGAATTCTCAAGATGCTAAGTGAAATTTTAGCAAAGTATAACTGGTTTAGAATAGATATTACTGTTGCCAAAAATTAGAAAATAATGTGTATCAAAGTTTTGAAAATAGGAAAATCTAAGTATTTATTTAAATTAACCACCAGTGGTTTATTTTCTTTGGTAAAGCAACGCATAGTTACTTATAAAAATCATAATAAGCAAGGAATTAAAACTACATAATAACACCAAGTTAAATGTCATTGTCATTGTGAGTGATGGTGAGACTGCCACATTTCTGATTTTATGTAGAAGTTAGTTAAAACAGACAGGGTAATCCTCATGTGATTTCCACACCATCCTTTATTTAAATGTATCTGTGTTACTAAGCGTAATCTATCCTGTTGTTTGGTTCTAAATTAGCTTTCCAAATTGTCCATATTTTCACATTATTGAAAAGTGAATTACATTTATTTTCATGACTGGTCATATAATACATTTATAATTTCCAAAAAATATTTATGTTTTAATCAATAAACTTAATTAACAAGAGCTATTACACACTTTATTCCTGAGGTCTATATATTTTACCAGGTTTCAATTTTGTAGTTCATGTATATTACAGTAATTACTTGGAGACAGTTGCCTAAATATCCACAGAACAGTTGGAAAGATCTTTTTGGAGTTAGGCACCAGCTTGATGGTTATCACTGAAGCCTATCTACAATTAAAATAGTACATTTTCTGGCAGTAAGATTTTTTCTTAAAAATACATTTGCACAAAAATGTGCAAAAAAGTGCAAAAACAAAGATTTTTTTCTCGAATATTATGTTGAAACTTTGAAACAACCTGCTCATATAAACATTCATCCATATGTAAATTAGTGCTTTAGAAATGATTAAGTTAAAAATAACAATACTGTCTTGCCTGAAACGTAAAGCCCAATTATGACATTTTCTTCTATGATTAAAGAAAACCAAAATTTCAGGATATGAATGTTTCTTAATTTAAGAAAAATGTTTATATAACAAAGGTCTCTATTTTCAAATTTATGTCATTGCATCCATTCTTTTAAATATTGTGATAAATATTCATAAGAAAATGGACTTGTCCAATTCAGAACCATCTGGAGGTAAAAGCCAATTAAACCAAACATTTATTCTAGCTAGAGTTTAACATCTATGTTCCATGTCTGTGTTAGGCTTATGTCTTTTTGAGCGCTAAGGCTGAACATTCTTTTGCAGAATATCATGACTCAAAATATCCCTTTCAAAATGGATCCCTATGAAACTCCATTTTTAGAGAACACTGTCCTTTTTAACTCGAGTTATTATTCAACATTATCAATGTGTGCCATGTTTTTAAAGTGATTTTTTAATATAGCAAATATGCTAATCTCATATAGTTACAAAAATGAAGTTTTACTTGCAACCATATTTTATTAACACCTTTGCCTGTAGAAGAAGTGTGATTTTAAGGATGAAAAGTGTATTTCCCTCTAAATTAACCAAAGGATAAATTTAAACTTGGCATGCTTCTAATTAAAGTAATAGATCTTAGAATTTTATTGCCCTACTGAAAGATCAAGTCTCCAGCACTAGTTAAAACAAAAAAGACTTTAAAAAATATATTTCAGGGAAATGATGACATCAATTTAAAACTGAGAGAGAGAACTCATATATTTTTTTCTTAAATAAGGGAATTCCAAGGAAAAAAATGTATTGTGTTTAAAACCACTGGAATCTTTTAAAGCAAAGACAATGTCTTATTCATTAAAAAAAAAAAAATCCCATTGTCTAACACTGTTCCTAGATCACAGCTGTTACTCAATAGATGTCTGTTGAATAACAGAATTAATGAAAAATAAGAGATTAATTTGCGTATATATCAGTGGATCACATCACAGTTCTTTGGCAGCAGAAAAGTTTCATAGTTCTATAAGGCAGAATTTAAAAAGAATACACATTTTAAAACTATAATATATAATTCTGGAATAAGTTTTAGTATCCATTAAGGAAAATATAATATAGCTCAGTGTTCTAGTGATAAGGCTGGATATTGTCTAGTTGTCAGGCTTATGCCTGAATAAGATAAGTGCTCAGCAGGCAGAAAAACTCCTTTGCATTGCTAAATGAGAAAATCAAGTGAGCCCTGATCACATAAAGAAAGACGTGAATGGTGCAAGAAATATAATTCTAATCATAGAATAAAGTAATTAGTCATCTGAACTGGAATTTACATAAAATTCCTGGGATACACATCCACCTCTCCATTCTAAGAGTTAACAGAATAGATCATTGATAGGGACAACATAAAATGGTGGTCATCTTGATTTAAATTTAGCTATATATATGTAGTAAACACGTATATACACT
Source organism: Lagenorhynchus albirostris (assembly GCF_949774975.1). NCBI lineage: Eukaryota > Metazoa > Chordata > Mammalia > Artiodactyla > Delphinidae > Lagenorhynchus > Lagenorhynchus albirostris. The sequence continues at coordinate 38,161,670 of NC_083112.1, read as the reverse complement.
TGATGCCATGAGAACACTAAATATCTCATATAAAACTATGAACCCAAATACCTAAAGCCTGATTCTTGCCATTTAGAATGTGTCTAACACCCTCATTTTGCCTGATTATCTCCTGTTTGCCCTTGTGGTGGGATTAACTAGAATTTATTAAACACCGCCTATATGCCATGCTATAATTCTTACAACTCCATGATGTCTGATACCCAAGGTAACATCCATCCTATGTCCCCACCTTGCTCTGTACCCCAATACTGTATGATGGACATCTCATCTTAGCATAAAACAGGCAGTGGTTTAAAGGAAATCATGCCACTTTGCCATGCATTCTCTGTTAGATTAAATTTTTCCAAGCACAAAGAGTGAGTTTTCTTATCATAGCTTGTTTTGTTTTAAAGTTCTTTCTACCTATTGAGGCACTGTCTATAACTAAAACAAAAGACTGATCCAAAAACAATCAAACAGCACTGAGAGGGTCGTAAAGGTCAACAAGAACTTAAAAATTTAATTTTTACGATCGAAGTCACAGCAAGGCCAATTGAAATTTGACTGTATCTACTTTCTATTTAGTTGATAAAATTAACTAAATGAATAACAAATCCCCACTACATTCTGCTCCAAATCCAAATCATTAACTTTATCTTGATGATTTCACCAATTCCAACATAAAGCAATGATTTCGGCCTCAGGATATTAAGAAAAAATATTTTTTCAGGTACCATCATTTGTGTAATATTTTTATTTGTTGGGTCTCATTTATGTTATAGTGTCACATACATACTCAAACATTATAAACTTGCATATTAAGACATTAAAATCTTACTTATAGGGACTTCCCTGGTGGCATAGTGGTTAAGAATCCGCCTGTCAATGCAAGTGACATGAGTTTGAGCCCTGGTCTGGGAGGATCCCACATGCTGCAGAGCAACTAAGCCCGTGCACCACAACTACTGAGCCTGCACTCTGGAGACTGCAAGCCACAACTACTGAAGCCCGCGTGCCACAACTGAAGCCCACGCGCCTAGAGCCCGTGTTCCCCAGCAAACAGCACGGAACCTAGAGCCCATGCTCAGCAACAAAGAGAAGCCACCGTAATGAGAAGCCTGTGTACTGCAACGAAGAGTAGCCCCTGCTCGCCGCAACTAGAGAAAGCCAGTGTGCACCAATGAAGACCCAACGCAGCCAAAAATAAATAAATAAATAAATATTTTAAAAATCTTACTTATAAATGAACATATATTAATTTAGACTCAGAGAAATAGTTAAAAAAAAATATTGTGCTTCTGGCATAAATTTGATGAATCCCAGAAAAATGATCCATGTACTCCAAGGCATTTTAACTAGTATGATTATACCATGTATGCCATTACTTCAACAGGGATGCTTTCTAGTCTACGGAATAATTGGAAGCAAAACCCAGCAGGTTTCAAATGGCTCCAGCTGTGTTAAGTACTGACTGTGAAACAGATTCCCTCTCTTGTATGTTGTTTTGTAATAGAGTGATGTATAAGGTGAAAATCCCCAGATGGGTGGAGTTCCTATGGGTAATTCATGGGGAAGTAAATTAATAACAAAAACTAAAAGAAGCAAGATAATTTTAAAACACAACATGCAAATGAAAATGGTGAAATACACAAAATGAAAGATGAAGCAATTATACAAATATGAAACAATAAGGACTGAGATCAAAAGAAAATATAACATCCTATCTGCTGTTCTCTGATGCTGTTACAAAGATCAACTTTTCATAAATCCTAGATAACTCAAAAACAGTGTTTTAAACCTAAAACAGATTAACAGAGATAACTTGCTTTTTAAAAAGATAGTTTGCATTATATATATGTATAACTGAATCATTTTGCTGTATACCAGAAACTAACACAACATTGTAAATCAACTATACTTCAATAAAATAAAATTTTAAAAAAAGATACAAAACTTAAATTCAAGAAAACCACCAAAAACAAAACTTAGAGAACATGTATTAAATGAAATTGGGCACCTCTGTCAGTGGTAAGTTGGTATCCTTGGAAAAAATAGGCGAAAAATAGGTAGGTTTTTGGAGTGTCTGCCTACCATGGGCCAGAAATCTACATGCACCCATGTATGCACACAATTTAATAACAACCTTATGTATTAGGCCTGATTACATCCATTTTACAGGCTAGGAAAGCAAGAAATGGTACAAATGATATATCCTATGTGACACAGTTTTTAAAATAGCAGTTCTCCAAGTCAATTTTTTTTTTTTTACTTCAAATATCAAACTACTTTTTGTAGTAATCTCATGTGGAAAAGGAATTAAATAGGCCAAATATTCTCAAAGGTCCATTTTGAGTCTTGAGAAACTATTCTGTAAATTCTATTAGACACTAAATTTATCTTTCTAAAATTAATATAGTAGCTAGACACCACTTTCTATTCAATTATTATTTTGCTGCTTTTTATAGGATTCATATGTGATTCTATGGTGTCGTCTGGATGGCTCAAAAGTCTATTAAGTGAACTTTAATGATGACTTTTTTTTCTCCTCCAGAACACACTGTCTCTATTAAGCAGATATCAAAGTGAATCTATTGATTATTGTTTAGAAGTAATCACTCAATTATCTAAGTAATCAAAGGTTTAAATAAAAATTTTGGATGAGGAATTTTTGAAGAAAAGAAATCTGATCCTGTTTGTGTTCATTCTTTCCCTTCTTATTATAGCCTAACATGAATAAAGATATTATGATGGGCAGACACAGTGGTGTGGAAGAAGTGAGGGAGAAAACGGAAACCACAGATATCTCTAATTAAGTGATATGAGAGTGTGCTCATGTACATTAGAATCAGCGGTTTTTTAACCCTCTGCTTCTCTCTCTCTCTCTCTCTCTCATACAAATGCAGAAATCACTAGTGAGTCAAGACACTGATAAAGCATATAAAGGTGTTAATTATATTTCACTGTTTACAAAAATCAAAATGTCAAAATGCAGAGTCTAAGAATGCTTACACTTGCTCATCTATAGGATGAGGTTATGTTAGTTGGTCTTCACTGGACCTCCAGAAATATGGATGGAGGTGTCTAGGGAGATCAAAATTTCTTAGATTAGAGACTATGGGGACTCGTCAGCCACCAAAAAAAACCCCAAAACCCAAAAAAACCCTTAAACCTAACTAGAGAGTTTGTCATCAAGTCCCAGCTGTTGCAGAAGAAAATAGGGACAGTAGCTGAAACCAGACAATCAGAACTCTCCCCATATATACTTTATTTGTTTAGGCCTCGTCGTCATATGCTTACCACAGTTTAATCTTATGGTCTAGAATTAGTTTACTGGGAGGTATTGCAGGAAGAACAATTTTGGGTGCAATGAATTGCATAATGTCCCTAATGAAGAAAATGTTTCAAACTTATATCTGGCCTAAAAATAGTGTTTTTCAAGTAAAAGTAGGCACATATGAGGAAGAAATACCAGTGCAGAGGTAAGGTTCTAAACTGGAAATAAATGCTTTAGCCATGTGACTTGAAAAAAACACATTTTCTGTCTCTCAATCTCTATATAAGTTTAATAAGAATGGTAATGTCTTCTTTCTGTAGTTGTTATAGAGATTATCAATGGAAATATGCATATATAAGGCATGATTCTCTCAGCTGATCACTCTCATTGGGTAAACATTTACTGAATGACTACGAAGTTCACTCTTTTAGGAGCTGTTGTAAGTTTAGTCTTAGAAATACAAAGGTAAGTAAGACATTGTCTCTACTTCGAGGGACTTTCTTATATTCTCCTTAATTATTAAGCTTTAAGTTATGATATACCAGTATTTTATTAACTTAGTTGTCATTTGAGACTGAAAGATCACGAGGAACCCGGGTTGTGTTTTGAATGATCCTGAATATACACCTGGGGTTGACACTGCATGGCTGGAGAGGCTACTCAGCCCCGCCAATAACAGATGGTCCTGTAGGAATAGTTTAAACCCTGAGGAGTGCTGCTCCCAGTATCATCCAGAAGTCAATAACCCTTAGCTAAAGCAGAATTTAATTGTCTAAAACAGAGACTTGAGGTGTCAAAATGATCCTTCTTAATTATTACCATGTTTAAAAATCAATCAGTGAATTCAGCATAGTTTGCCATCACTGCTTGGCAGATTTTGGGGTCAAGACCGTGAATGAAAATGAGTTCATGTCAAACTAAAATATCCTGAAGACTTTATCTGTTTTTATTATGGTTTAATGTAATTTTGATACTCACTTCAGTGTGTAGCAAAAAAAAGTATTTTCATAAAAATTCTGACATCTTTTTTTATATTGGAAATTTGAATGCATTGAAACATTATTAATCTATACAGCTAAATTTATTATGATTTCTTAACTTTGAAAATGTTATCAGTATAAAAAAAACAATTTTGAAAATTGCAAAGGAAAAACATAAATAGAGATTTTCTGTTTCTAGGAAGAATGGACACATTGTGGATGTTTTATTTGACCCTTTATGGATGTTCTAGAGCAAAATATTTCTGTTTGATTTCCTTTTTTTGGTGGGAAGATACACAGAAATAAGTTGGTGTCATTGTCATTTAAAAATATATCTAGAAATTAAGAAAGCGGATGTATATGAGGTAACATAAGTGAACAAAGTCCACCTAAAGAATGACAAGAAATGAAGCAAAGAAAAGCTGCCAGTCCAGGTGTGTTCACAGCTGACAAACAAGGAAGGCTACTGTGATTCCAGGCTTCCAATGTGAAAATCGGTTCAATGGCATGAATATATGACACAGGCGGGCATCAACTCACAACTCAGAACTCACTCCATTTTGTCTCCATTTGTCACTTGCACCCCCTACAAGAACTTTCCTGAGAATCCTATGCAGCTGTGTATTTGAAAGTCCTCAGCATGCAGCTGCTATCACATGGAGGCACAGGTTGGTTGCAACCTCCAAATCCAAAAAAAGCACCAGCACTTTTTTTCCTCAAGAAAAGATCTACAAGGGAACTCCAGTCAGCAGAAGACACTGTCTTCCTATAAAAGATACATCTTCATTATATATATCCTGTGTTTCCATGCTTCTCCTTCTTGAGGTTTATTTAATGAGGAAAAAATCCTCATTTACTGAATTGCAGTTGCTATTGTCTTGCACAAAAACTGTTTCGTTTTCAAAATCAATCATCTGTGATGATTCTCAACAAGTCCATAGTACCTACTGTGGTCTGCACATGGATTATATATATGTTTTCTAGTAGGCAAAAATATAGGATTTGTAAAATCTTTAAAAAATAGGCATGGCTATTTCCACTGATTTTATATCTAACAGGACCTGTCCTGTCAAAGACATTAAGCATTGAAGAACTGTGAGGCATTTTACTGAACCCTGTCATGAAAGTAAATATATTGAAACCCATGTATGTCTGGAATGAGTTGCTGTGCTCCAAATACACACTGTTTACAAATGGAGAAAGGTGAATTCTAAAAATACAGTTTGAGAAATGACTCAGTAGCAATTCCTTTGAGGATCAAAGCACTCACTTAGTAGCCAGCCCTCTTCATTATGGTAATGCTACAGTTTTATAGATACCTAGGGTTATAATCTGATTTATGTTTAGAGGAGAGTATATACACACAATTGGGAGATTCTTCTAGGAGAGGTGAAGGCCACATCATGGAGAGAGGTACCACGAGTAAGTATGAGAGTGCCTGCAACATCTATCTTGAATAATTAGAATTATCCAAGAGCAAATCTGTTCATTCTAAGGCATGTATTTGAGATTTTATTCTTTCAGACACATCCAATATTTCTGCATTTGGAAAAAATAGGCAAGACTAATTCCCTAAGGTATAAATCACTCTAATGTGGAAGGGAATTTGTTAGCTAGTTGTATTACAAAGCCTTTACTTCATATTTAATAGGCACCGGCAATACCAGCATTATACAAAGCTCTCTACTTTGCAAATCTTTAAAACTCCACTTAATTTTCAGCACTGATTTCCTGCAATCTAAGAGCTTATGAAGGGTTCACTGTGTTCATACCGATGTATGCAAAATGTGCCAAAACTTCCCTGTCTGTGATGGCATTCATCTGGAAGTGAATCCCAAATTTCTATCACTGGCATGCTTATTTCCGACTAAAATAGATATTCTTAGAATGAAAGCTGAAGATTAGGAGGAAAAAAAGGAGGCAAAATAACTAGCACTGGAAGAGATATATGCAAATATCAGCTCAATGACAATTCTTCATACCATTTACAATTGAAGCTTAAAGACCCAAATACTCTGCAATCCATTAGTTTCTCAATATCCTGGAAGGGATTAGAGTATTTCTTAACTGCTAACAGACTGAAAAAGGCCAGAGCCTGGATATTAACAAAGCTGCATAATACTAAAATGTAGAGATGGTCAGATAGAAAGACAAACTAAGGAAGAATGTTAAAATACAAGATATTATACAAACGTGGTAAAACTGAACAAATTTCCATTCCTTCCTGCAGCCTACATAATTAAACATCTACATATTTTTTTATTAACAAATATTTATTGAGTATATATGGTGTACTGCTGTAAAGTGAATGGTGTTGTTTTTTTTTTTAATATTTATTTTATTTTTGGCTACACTGGGTCTTCGTTGCTGCACCCGGGCTTTTCTCTAGTTGAGGCGAGCGGGGGCTACTCTTTGCTGCGGTGCACGGGCTTCTCATTGCGGTGGCTTCTCCTGTTGTGGAGCACGGGCTCTAGGCGTGCGGGCTCTAGAACACGGGCTCTAGGCGTGCGGGCTCTAGAGCACGGGATCTAGGCGTGTGGGCTCTAGAGCACGGGATCTAGGCGTGCGGGCTCTAGAGCGCAGGCTCAGCAGCTGTGGCACACAGACCTAGTTGCTCCACGGCATGTGGGATCCTCCTGGACCAGGGCTCAAATCCGTGTCCCCTGCATTGGCAGGCGGATTCTTAATCACTGCACCACCAGGGAAGCCCCCAACATCTACATAAATTAATGAGTGGTGAGGCTATAGTATACTCCTTTCAATAACAGATAAGTTAATTTCATATATTTTCTCAAGGAATTCCGGGATAATTAGTGTAAAATGACTAGAAAGAATCAATCAAATGTGCTTCACAGATCTTGCCTGTGCATGTATCTTCACCACTCCCAGCTATACAGGTGGTCCCAAGTCCATCATTTTAAATGTGATGTGTGTGTATAGCACTGTAATCAATCAAACCAATAAAGATGGGGGGAAATATTTTCACATGCCATTTAAATAATGGATAAGTATGTAAAAACAAATCCTTAATGAATGACTTCAAGTTCTGAATGCTTTAAAGTTATATATTATGGCTCAGAAAATTCCAATTCTGCCACTATTCTTTTCTATAGGCAACAAACTGCCTATAGGACAACAATATGAGTGAGAGAGATTACGTATGGGTTGTTTTCCCAGTTTATTCCTGCCATCATTCTTTACTGTTAAGGAATGGGTAGAACTTATTTATGAACTTCACATTTTAATGAATCTTGACTTAGGGAAAAAAAGAATATAAATGAAAACCAAAATGTCAATCATGGTAATATATCTTTCTTGTTCTATATTTCTGATGGCTGACAGCCCAATAGGTTTGTATCAAACAAAGGCAAAAAGCATGTGTTCCTTTCCAATGAAATGTTGGACAGATTTAACAGCTATCTGAAATAACTCATGAAATCTTAAACAGTGAAGTATATTTCTTTTTGTAATTGAGACGTCATATTTCTACATTTGGATTTGCTTTTGTGATCCGATACAAATTTTAGGGGAGCTAACCTTTAAAAAGGCCATAACACATTAGCATTGTTACTTATTGAACATGACTCCTATGCCTCTAGATACTTACAACTTTAAAGCGAGCCCCTTGTTGACTTGCATTCTTGAATTTTCACGAATACCTGGTCTGTGATTAGTGTCATATTTCAACAAACTTGATATAAATTTTAGGGCTCTGGTATGTAATAAATTCTGAGAAATATATTAAACATAAAATCAGCTGTCAGGAAAGCAAAAACTTAAAAATACACATAAAACAATTCTTGCTTAGTTTCCAACTACATGAAATATATGATATTAACTGATGTGTTAATATTACCGAGACAAATTTATAGTTTCAACAGAGGGTCCCCTTCAAGAAAACACCAGACTAAATTCAGAGAAAACTTACTGCAAGGATTTTAAGTGAAAGTGGTAAACAATCCACAGTTGTCTTTTTGCCTGTTTTAACTGCATGCAAGCTAAGAGCTCAACTCTGACAAAATCAAACTGAGAAAGTACTAAAGATGAGCCATGCAGTTGACATGGTCTCAAATTCTGCAAACACTCAATCTGGTACTGCTGGACCAACACAAGCACTATAGCTTTTCCCATTTGGTGGATTTCTGCATTACTCCACTCCCAACCCGCAAAATTTAGAAATCGAACAATCTAAATAACATATTAAAAATAATTGTGAAAACAGAGCTTATAAGAAGATAATTTAAAGGTTTTATTTTCCTATCTCAGTACTGTCATGTAAAATAATGTAATGTGAAAAATAATTCATGAAGATGTCATTTCTAATATTTTGGGTGTAACTTACATACATCTCCTATATGTCAATAAGAAAATGAAACTTTAAGAGTCAAATAATTCAGAGCTGGTTATGAGGAAATCTGATTTTAGATCTGAGCTTTTGTATTAAGTCCAAATTCTGTTTTACTATTTCATGTATTATATTTTAATTTGTACTATTATGAGAAGATAAATTTTAGCTTGAAATATTTAACTAACAAGACTATGCATACACCATAAGAATATAACACATTAGTATAAGTACAATATTTACAAGGTAATTTTAATGATGCCAAAGCCTGTTCTGTGACAACATGAGGATGACTAATCTGAAGCTAAGGGAACATCAGTTTATGGTGTTGCATATATATAGAATTCATTGCAACAAAATTAAAAAAAAAATAAGATAATAGAATAGTTTAACTACTGAAATTATTTTCTCTATGTTAACAAATGTTCAGTAGACATGTCCATGCCCAATACAGTGGTAACTTTTTACTTTTATTCTCCTTAAGGTTATTAGCAACAAAGGCTAAAATGTAACTTCAATTTTATACCTTAGGTGTATCAAACTGAAAAAATATATAAAATATTTGTCTCACAAAACCAAGAGGAAAGGTAGCCAGGCTGAATGGATGGCCCACGCTCATTTCAAATTCCTGAATGAATATCCAAGGGGTCTGGGTATCTACTAATTTCATGACATAGATCACTTAGCAAAGGAGTAGAAACAAAAATCACAACTGATAACATTTTAAATATAATTTGCATCTTGAGGAGCAATTTTTTTCCATATGCCACCTATGTTCATCCCTCACAGTATACTGCAAAATTTAACAGTTTAAAATATCTTAAAGTTTTTGCTAGCTTCACATTAGTTAACATTTGCTCCCTTCACTTTCAATTTCATTTTTCTTTCTTACTGTTCTAAATAGAAATTCTATGACTATCTTGTGCATTTTGCATGACATAACAGCATTTCAGTAACAGCTGCAGTGGGAGTCTCAAAAATGAGAAGTAATCATAAAAGTAATATAGTATCTCTGAATGATTGGGAATAAAGTAATTCCCTTTATGCTGTAAAAGTATATGTATACACTTGAGTATGGCATGCAAACACATTTTCAATATATAATTTCTTCAATATATACACAAATGTATATATGAGCAAATACTCTAGATTGTGAAAAGTTAAAGTAAGGATGTTTAAGCTCTAAAATAAGCATTTCATTTAGAAAATTAAACGTAACTGTTTACCCCGAACCAAACTCACAGTACAACTATTACAAATTGTTTTATTACCGTAAGAAGTTGTCAAGTGTAAATAGGTCACTTTTTAAATTCTTTAACATTTTCATTTATACCCCTGCAAAAAGCACAATGGGGCCAAGAAAATTAATTCCCCAAATGCTGTCAACCAGGTTGGGAAACAGCAATAAACAGCTAACTGTAAAGCCTCCAGCTACAATAAAACTGCTTTCAATAAGAGCTGAGAGTTGGAGTATGCAAAAACAGGTCCTCTGGAAATGATAATCTGAAAGGGAAAGGGGCTGACATTTCTCGTCCCAATATGCTGAGGCAGTGGGTCTCAAAGTGTGGTCCCTGGATTGGCAGCATCGGTATCACCTAGGATCTTGTCAGCAATGCAAATTTTCAGGCTTGACCCTAGTGATACTGAACCTAACCTCTGGGATTAGGGACCAACAACTCATGATTTAAGAAACATTCCAAATGCTTCTGAGACACCTTAAAATTTGAAAACTTAATATTATATTTTAAAAATCCTACTTATTAAGGAGATATTTTCCTTTTAGAGAAAATATGCCAATGAGCTTTGTCATTTAAAGCCCTACTGGAAATGATAATGTTGTCATCTTCTCAACCTTATAACAGTGAACTTTGTTTATTTATGAAAAAATATCAAGATATAATTTAGCTTTTTAAAAAAGGGACATTTCATTCAATCTGTGAATACTAAGGATACTTCCAAAAATTCATAAAAAATAATTTGTGGAAGATTCAGTGACAGATTTGTTATATTCAAGGAAAATGAAAGTTTAGTAAAGTAGAGTGGTTGAGGAACGTGGTTTATGAGTGTTTTATAACACATGAGGGGAAACAGCAGGGGGAAAAAAGTCAGACAAAATAAGAATCAATGCACTATAACCAAACTCATGGTGTAAATGTCAGACATTATGTTTTCATTGTACAGACAATACAAACTCATGATATTTAAGTTTGTTAACCCTTTGCTCAAGAATCTTGCATTTTACTCACTTCAACTAGCACCATAAAGTGAAAATGTGTTTCTGTTAACAGCAATCTTTGCCCACTCAACTAAAAATCTTCACAGATTATACCTTAGTTTATAAATTCCTTTGAAAGCTTTTGTTGTAATAAGCCCCACTTTTTCAAAATTGTGTTGCTTCAGGAGCACATTTTGTATTTATGTGAAGCCACTAGTTGAAGTGAAGGAGCTAAAAAAAAGAATTTTTACTTTTTAGCTTAACTAGGACATCTTTAATAACAGCCATATAGTTCAGTGAAAAAATAATTTAAAGGATAGTATATATATATGTGTGTTCTTCATTCATAGAAAATATGCCTCTTTCATAGTAAAATTGTACACATTTCTATCACCATCACCTGTCCTTACTTCCAGAAGTATTCCTTTTCTACAACACTGCAATTTTTCTTTCTCAGCACGAAAACTTCTAAAAGGTGTAAATAAGAAAAGCCATTTCAGTAGCTCTTTACCATAATAGTGAATTATAGCTACATTTGAACATTGAAATGCCTACAAGGAGAACAGCATAGTAACACATGGTCTCAAGGAATGTCTAAAATGCACTTTAGTTCCAGTTAGAGAATTACTCAGCATCTTATTTCAAAGATTACATCATACAAACAAATTTCCTATGACTGACTAAGCCTCAACAAAAGATCTTTCCCATACTTTGCTGAAATGCACTTAACGTTTATGTCACTGTACTATATATAGATTCAACTTTGGGGAAGAAGTCAGAAAAAGTGTGTCTGTACATCAATGCTCATAATACCCACCACACATAATATGAAAAGAAAGGTGACGACGTGGGAATAATATCAGCATGTTTCTTCGGAAAACAAATTTCAGATTTTATATGAAAAGTTTTAAATCGTGTTATATTTTTCAAGATATTATGCAAATCATAAAATATCATCAGTATTTTGAGTGACTTTCCCATTAAAAGCAAATAATAAAAAGCCATGTTTTCTTTTCATTAAAATAGCAACTTTATATTTAAATCCACTTAGTTTCAAAAGTTACTTTTATCATCATGATTAACTATTTACCAACATTTATAAACCTCTACTAAACTCAGATATTTTCTTAACTTTAAAACATCAAACCTCTTTTAAAAAGCTCATGAAGTTAACATGAAAATAACTCATTCCAAATTCTATGTATATCCAGTAACTTCCGTATTCTCCTCTAGAACCTCCAAACTGACTTATTTTAATTCCTTTCATCCTGTGCATTCAAGCTCTTGTACTTTCTAAATGCTGTAGATATTTAATCTTTTAAGAAATGTAGATTTTAGTTGTAAAATCGTAGGCGTTATACTTAATGTTCTGAACGAATCTCTGTGATTCACTGCCAAAATGATTTTAATAAATATCTTACTACCATGAAACCTTAAAGTCACTGCAGAGCAACAAACATTGGATGGTGAGAGACAGAGTTTCAATAGACCATTCTCACCAGTCCCACCACCACAGGAAAAAAAGAAAAACTCTTGACTTTTCAAATACTAAGCAATGACTGTCAATACTATCCTGAAAATTTATCTTGCTTTACTTGATTCTCTAAAATATGTATGTTCCTTATTTTTAACAAATTCAGATGGGTCATCACCATAGGTGGACTCAATACCAACAAAGAACTTGGATTACAAAATCCTAGAAAGTTGGTGTGTGAAAGCTGATCACAAAAGAGCAAGCAAATGAACTGACATGCTAGTTGCTCCAGAGCTACTATCATTAAATAAAAGGTATCTTTGGCCATAGTACCAGCTTGATCTTTCCCTCTCCCTTTCCTTGCTACTGTGGGATTGGCAGCTGGCCAGCACAAGGGACATGATACCCTAGTGCCATCTACAGGCTATTATTGACACTCAAATTTCATGGCAACAGACAAGCACCAGTGAAATAAATTAGACAGCGCTGCATTTAAATCTTTATTAACAAGGAATTATTAGACCTAAGAAAAACTAATTCTGGATTTGGTTGAAATATGAGTTTCTCAGCCTCTTAATCCCTCTTCATATGGCATATTTCACAGTTTAAAATGAGTTAAGACAGATCACTTATGCATTACTAAGATGAGAGAATATTTACAATGGATTCATTCTTTTCTGTATAAACCAGTTCTATTAGGGAGAAAGTATTCCTTCTTCTTTTCTTTTCTTTTTTTTTTTTTTGAAAAAGTACTTTGGCCATTGTGGACAATCTGCAAATCTTTCTATTCAACCCCCAATTTACTATATTACAATAAAATCATCTGAAATTAAAGAGAAGACTTCCTATATGGCTTAGTCGCAATCTATCAACAATCATGTGCTTCACAGCTGATATACATTTAATATTCTACTATCTTTTTTAGAGACTAAAAAAAAATTAACCCCTTTAGCAACCACAGCTGTAACATAATTATAGTCACACCTTCAAACATCATTAAAACTTGAGATTTGAAGGTGACTTTTGAGATCAAATGGTAATGTGAAAATCTTGAAGCAGTCAATTTGGAAACCCCAGGAGCAGAATTTGGCCTATCAGGACAGGTTTTATTCTTCAGCAAATGTTATCTTGGGACATTTTGGAATAATTTCCTCTTTTCATCTTTTGCCATTTGAAGGAAACTGGGAGTTTAAATAATTCTCAGAACTCAGAAATTTCAAAGCTGTTCTAAAAATTCTTGACTGAGCCCCAGAGGAATAGAAAAGGGGTCAAGTTTTTTTTCCCCTCTTTATAACTAAGCTAAAGTTAGACCAAAACAAGAGACACACTGGCACGTTAATACTGGTTGACTGGGCACTTGTATGCAGTACTTATAGACCAGTAAAAGTGCTCATTTACCTGTCTGGTGTGTAAGGGGCCCTTTGTCTTGAAGCCTCCTTGGGAACTGCACTCTGAGGCACTGAAGTGATCTGAACTAGTGGAAGAGCGTTTGGAAAGGGTGTCACAACCCCCGACAAAGGTGTTATCCAACGGGAGCTCCTGAATCACGTGATGCTTTTTCACAGAAACCGGAGTGTCTGGTTTAAGATGGAAAGCGGGCTGTGGAGAAGCGGATTTGTAGTGCTTGGCCAGGTCAGGGCTGTTCGGCTTGAAGGTGGTTGGAGGTGCCGGACCCCAGTCAAATCTACCTATGCTTTGCTCTTCCAGCTCAGCCGGCAGGCTTATTGTCCCATTGATGGGTTCGTGAACTGCATCATCGGGTTTGGACTCTTCGATGGTAACAAAGTTCAAAAGAGAGCTCTTGGGAGACTTTCTTTTCTTCCTTTTCTTTTTCTTGTTTTGTTTGTTCTCCTGGTTGGGGGACATCCATTCGGCACCTTGCTTGCTCCTCTGAGCTGCTTTGAATCTTGATGCATGGCGACAGCGCACCAGAACGGTGACGAAGATCACGACGATGACCACCATGGCACCTGCGACAATGGCAATCATGATGGTGAGATAGTCCTCGTTTTGATAGGGTTGGCTGCTATCACCTATGTTCCTGTCCAATGGGGTCTCCATAGTCCTGCGAATCAAGTCATAGATATAGGAGGCATTGCCAGCAGTGTCATTAACATAAAGAAAAACAAGCACAAGTGTGTGCAGAGACTTAGGGTATCCCAGGTCACTTATGTTGACCACCAATCGGTGCAAGCCCACATCAGTAGGTGCTGGTTTTTCTTCCAGAGTGATGTTACCTGTTACTGGATCAATCCGAAACAGGCCTTTGTTGTTCCCACTCACAATTGTATACTTAAGTTCAGCATTCATCCCAGTGTCAATATCCACTGCAAAAACTTCTGCTATCACGGAGCCAGGAATGGCTGAGAGAGGCACCAACTTAAAAGAAGTATTAGAAGGTGGCGAAATGACAACTGGACTATTGTCATTGACATCCATGACATTTATAGTTACTTTTGCAGTAGAGGAACGGGGTGGTTGTCCCCCATCAGTGGCTTTGACATCGAAAGTGTAGGAACTCTGCTGCTCTCTGTCAAATGAGACATTTGACTTTATGACTCCAGAATAGGGATCCAACACAAAATTATCATTGTCATTTAAAATGGAAAGAGTCACAGCTTTATTCTCTCCAGCATCTGCATCTGTCACTGTGATTACCCCCACGGTACTATACTTTGGCAGATTCTCAGACACAAAAAATTGAAAATGATTATGAGTAAACTTGGGGCTATTGTCATTCTCATCCAGAACAGTAACTATCACAGCCGCTTGGCTTTGTAGGGGAGGGGTCCCATTGTCCCTGGCAGTTACTGTAAAAATGAATCTTTCTTGTTCTTCTCTGTCAAAGACTCTGGAGGCTGTCAAAACTCCTGTCTTTCGGTCCAGATCAAAGAAGGAGGCATTCGGTCCAAGCTGATAAACAATATCTGCATTTTTCCCACTGTCTTCATCTGTGGCACTAATAGTTGTTAAGTACAACCCACGTCGGTTGTTTTCAGAAACTGACAGCTCAATTACAGGCTGGTTGAAAATTGGTGGGTTGTCATTTTCGTCCTCAAGCTTAACCCTTACCAGAGCAGTCTGATTTAAACTGGGCTTCCCAGAATCAGAGGCAACAATTTTAAAGCTGAATTCTTTGGTGCCCTCATAGTCCAACAAAGAGGAGGTCTCTAACAAATATTGGTTGTCGTATACTGCCTTCAAATGAAACGGGACCTCTCTTTCAATAAAACAGATCACTTTGCCATTCACATCTGTGTCCTTATCTGAAACTGTAATTAGGGCGATCTTTGTATTGACAGGATCTTTCTCAGACAAATACACTGTGCCATTGATGGGACTTATAATGTACCTGAGGTCTATGTTTGGAGGGTTATCATTTACATCAGTAACATTGATGGTAACCGTTGCTCGAGCGGGAGTGGAGCTGCCATCACTGGCCAGCACTGTCACTTTGTGAATGGCTGTCTCCTCTCGATCTAAGGACCTCTGAACTGTAATCAACCCAGTAGTATTATTTAAAGCAAAGAGTCTTTTGGTTGCAGGGGCGACCTGGGCACCAAAAATGTACCGGATTTCAGCATTACTGCCTATATCTGCATCAGTGGCATGGAGCTGAATTACAGAGGTGCCTACGGGAGCATTCTCTGGAATGTGCACCTCCACTTGACCCTCTTTAAACACTGGCCTGTTGTCATTTACATCACTTACTGTGATCTGCAGTATGGCTGTGCTGGATTTCTGTGGAGTGCCTCCATCCTCTACTTTGATTTTCATCACATAGGTATCTTTCTGTTCTCTGTCCAAGTTTTGCTGAACAATCAATTGTGGCCACTTCTCTCCTTCCGGAGTTTCCACGATATCCAGTCCAAAAACACTCTGCCCATTTAACAATTCATAATGCTGTACACCATTGAAGCCTGTGTCAGGATCTGTTGCTGATGGAATTGGAAAGCGGCTGTTGATCAAAGTGTTTTCTGGGATGGAAATATTGATGACAGGAGATGGAAACATGGGGGCATTATCATTGGTATCCTTGACAATTATTTTAATTTTGATCAGCCTGAAAAAATCATTGGGGAGGATCACCACCTCAAGTTCAAAGAAACACTCATTCTCCTCATCATAAGAGGCTCCAGCACAGAGTTTTTCTCTGTCTATTCTATTGGAGGTCGTGAAAATTTCGCCAGTGCTACTGGATACTTTCACCAAAGGGGCATCCCCAGCTTTAGAAACCAGTCTGTAGACAAGGCTAGTGCTGGTCCCTGTGGCAGCATTGATGTGAGAAATGTTCAGATCCTTTGGTATGTTTCCTATGGGCACATTTTCAGGCAATTCCTCTCTAATAGTGTAAATAAGTTCTTGAGCTATTGCAGAATCCAGCCTTAAACAGGCAATCAGAGCAGCCAACAGGTAAAAATCCCTCAGGTCCATGATAATGTATTTATTTTCTTTTCCTGGGTTTTAGGGTTTAAAGGTTTCCACTGAGGAATGATGCACAAATTGCAAGAGGAAGCGTGCATGGGCTGGAGGATGCATTACATCTCATGACTTATTTGGAGACAGCCACTGTCAACACAATCATATAGACAATATTATTCTTCAGTAAACAAAAGCACACAGTCACGAAATATCACAACACATTTTCCCACTGCATATTAGTAAACATGGCAGTTTGTTCTGCCACTGTTTGCAACTTAACTCTGTGGATAAAAATACTAAATATCCCAGGCTTGTTGCATTTGCCCAGAGAAAATGAAATTATCTACTTTTGAATTAAAGACAGCTGCTATTTTTACTTGTATTCACCCACACTGTTTTCAGGATACTGTTTAATTCAAAACATGCGTTCTTGTTCTCCTCTTCCCCTCCACCACCACCACCACGCCCCCACCCCCCATCTCCTCCCATTCACACCCCCCCTCCCCCCGGCTTACCCGCCTCCTGGCTTCTAACCGACCTCCCTTAGTTTTTTGGGGAGCCAGTGAAAAACACTAACTTAGCTATGGTTCCTGCTAATTGCTTTCTCACATGTCATACGTGATGCGTTTTCTTCTCTGCCACACTGAGTCATCTCTTTCTTCTAAAAAGACTATCTTTTTTCTTTCCTCCCAGTTCTTCAACTGCCTTCTAAATACAATTTTACTGGGAAGCAAGCATCCGGACATGCTGCTGCAGCGACAGAAGCAAGTCTCTGGCCACTGTATAACCTCATTGCCTAAAAGCACAATACCAAGACCTTCAGTTTCTTACCCAGACCTTGCTCTCATTTCTCCATGTTGCCAAATTATCACCATCAGAATTAAGAAACACGTTAAAACTTTTAGAATATATATAATAACATAAGATTCCTTATCCTAGAGGTGGAAGAGAGTGCCAAGATATAAGTGAAACGCAGCTAACATTTCCATGTAACAGCACAATATTTTCTACTGAGCATAAAAGAGGGGAAAAAAACGCAGTTTCTTAACCCCGATCTCCGGTTGTAGTATTAGTAACATCGGCCACACGTAAATACTGCAACTCAATAACGCAGGTAAAAAGCCTTCTGCTTAGATGCCCTCCTAACTGCAATTTAAACGGGTGCAAGGCTCCAGACAGCTACCTACTTGAGTAGAACTGGTCAGTACCCAGGCTCTAATCTTCTCGGCATTAGGCTGCACGGTAGCTGATGCCCGCGATTAGTTCCGGCAGAGTGATGCAGGTAGGGATGCAGATACAGCCTAGTAGGTGAGCTCTGCCCCAACAGTCTACCCAACTACAAACATCCCTCGTCTACACCGAGGACATATCTAAACACAAAATTTACAATTGTGCATGCGAAACTTTACACTTACGTTAGTTGCCTCAACCTTTCCCCTTTCCCGGTATGCTGCAGTTAGAAATGAGCTGTTCCAACATATAGAAAGCCATGCGTCTGGTAGCACCACTTTGGGGAGAAATCAGAAGCAGCAAAATGTTTCCTCCTTGTAAAATGTGTTGCTTCGGGCTGGCAAATTAGCAACTCCAGAGAACAAATTCACAGATTTGTCGTTAGTCATTCTCTCCACATTTCGTCTCTATTACCCACGGGGTCTGAGCTCTTCTGGTATTTAACGCACACACAACATCCAGTTGCACTTCTTCAGCTCGGGGGTATTTTCCACAGCATCAAACATACCATTTCCCTCCGATGTCAATACTGCTTAAGTCTCTAACTTCTTGTAGGAAACGTCAGAGTTGGGGTGATGGTGAGTCTCTGGCTGCTTTCGGGGTGGGTGACAGTGCCCGAAAATTCCTAATTGGTTATCTCTTTCGTGCTTCGGAGACTCTAGGGCGCTCCTTCCTGTCTGGCACGCTCTCCCTCTCTCCCTTCTCCTTTGCCCCTCTCTCCTTCTCTCTCTGAACTGAATTTCTTGATAGAACTCTCAATAACCCAGAGGGAGGGCGTGACGGCCTAAGCCCCTCCCCCGGCCCCTGATTGGCCCGTATCTTGCGGTGCGGGCGGCCGCAGCTGGGCGTGGAACAAGGCGCTGACTATCTGCCAGCCTCTCCTCCCCATCGCCCCCTCGGCAGCCGCGAAAACCCGGAGACCCGATCCTGGCCCCGGGAGAGCCGGGTTCCAGGAGGTGCACTGAGCATGCCCAGCAGGGTCCGGCCCGGGAGGGAAAAGGCGACGCTCCCCAGGCCCCCGCGGACGCGGCTCTCACGGGCGCTGAGGGGCTGGCGGCTGCTCCGGACGGCACAGGGCAGCGAGCGGCCGAGACCCGGCGGTCGCACGAGCAGGGGGAGCGGGAGGCCGGCCGGGCGTGCGGGCGGGGATCCGGCAGCCTCGGGCACCGTTGCGGGCGGTTGGGGGATGCCGAGGCGGCTCAGCTGCCGGCGCACGTTCCACACTTCTCTTTGCTAAATGGAGGGACCAAAATGCACAGATGGGAGAGTCCACCCGGGGTCCAAGACTCACTGTCGGCCCTCGGAGGAGAGCACGGCCCAGCAGATCCCCGGAGCGCGTTAAACGGGCTACATTCCCGGTGCCGCAACTAGAGGCTTTTGCTGGCGAGGACATTGGCAAGAAGGGCAGAGAGGGCGGATAGGAAAGGTCGGGACGGAGGATATTCGAATCTCAATCAAGACCGGAAAGAAAATTAATTTGAGCCCTCCTTATGTGCAGGGTGACGGAAGCTGCCGGGAGAAAGGGAAAATGACAGCCTCTGGGATCCCCTAGTCACCCTAGTCAGCCCTAGGCCAGTCTGCTTAGCGGGGCGAAGTCTTGTCTCCAGTAGCAGGACGGGCCGCGGCGGCCGATCCAGGCTGTCCTTGCACTTCTGCTCCCGCCGCGCCCAGAACCTGTGAACCTGAGCTCGCCCGAACGTGCGGCTGCGGCAAAAGCCGCTTCACCTCACCTAACTGCAAACTTTGCTCGGGAGAGGCTGGAAGGAGTCCTGTCCAGCTGCTCCCCAAGCTGTGGAACGTTTCCTTTCCTCTTACACTTTCTGCTGATTCCAACTTGACATGTAGTACTTGTCTTTCCCTGTGCAATTCATTTCTCTGACTCCTGTTCCGTCGAGTATCCTCACGCGTTTCTCATTTTCATGCAAGAGCCGGATAGAATGACTCTCGAAAGGATTACCCTTTTTCCTTAAATATTGGCCCCGAAAGCACTAGCTATATTTGATTGATCTTTTAAAATCAGTAAACCACGAAGGTTTGTTTTATGGGTTGTACCTACGACGCCAGATGCCTGAGTAAAGTTAGAAGCATTAATAATAGTAACAGTTCACTTGGAACAAAAAATATAATATTTTTTTTGCATGACCTATAAAGGTTGTCTGAGAAGGTCTTAATGCATGATTGAATAACTTGTTCTAACTTACAGGGAGGATAAAGGGCATCTATTTTAAACCTCCGTGTTTCCCATTCTGTATTGGGCTGAAGATGCCTTGAAGGCTCTTTCATGTAGTTATGCACTGCGATGGCGTGTTCAGGAACACCTTTTGTTTTTGAATACAATGGCTTTCCTTTTTAAATATGAACACTTATTTTTAGATATTTAAAAGTTAAAAAAAAATCACTAAGCAAACCTACCAAACTTAGATATTGTATAAATAATTCCATTATTTAACCAATTCATTTGACATTGCAATTTTTCCACATCTATGGAAATGTAAGGATTTTTTTCGGACTTTTCCTCAGGTGAATATACACAGTAAAAGTGCAGTGCCTCAAAGCCCACTGTAAAATACATGAATCCCTTCTATGTGAAATATAAAACAGGTTTCTAGCAGACCATAGGTTGATACTGTTTTTAAATGGCTAGATAACTCTTATGGTAGTATTTTGTATGATTAGAATATACAAAATTTAAGAACAAAAAGGACTGCTTAAGTAGCTAAAAAGTCAAAAGAAAAATATTACCTCATACAATAATGCAAGTGAGTTGAAGATTCTTTTATTTTACCACAGTGAATGATCATTTTGCCGTTCACAAAATCTACAATTAAAGCTAGTGCATTTTTCCAATTGCCACAGATTTTATGCTCTGAACTAGTTTAAAATGGTAAATGAACCATCATTCTGATACATTTACAATAAACATAGCAGCACAGCCACTTTCCAGTTCATTTTGTAAGCATCAGTTATCTCACACTCTTATTCTAATCATACCGTAGTCATTTCAAAGTCACAACACATAGCTTAGCCATAATTAACATTATCACTAAGTGGAATTGTTTCTGTCTGCTAAGGGGTAGTTGCTTGTAGTCAGGACCCATTATTATCCTATGCTCATAAATGAAATCTTAGTATGAACACAGATGAAAGTTAAGGAAGAGAAAAATATCATCACATTATAAAAAATTATGACCATGAGACTTCAATTAACAGAAACCACAGGTCAAAGCCCCCAAACGAAGCCCATGTAGATTCCTTTCAAAGGCCATTGAGTATAATATAGAAATAGAGCTACTGACTTCATTGCATTCCATCTTATGGGTGTTTATTTGGCATGTATAAATTAATGGGATTCTTTAATCATAATAGTTTTACCTCTTAAAGCTAGAATAGTTGAAGCTTGTTTGCCCTATTATATTTTAACTGCTAAACTCTTGAAGGAGAACTGTTATTAGAGATCTTATTAATATTCCTGGAAGAAAATTAAATATGAAGGGTCATTTTCCTAACTCTCTGCTATCTTAACTTGAGGCTTCTGCCCAAACCACAATATAAAACATTTGCATATTGAGAGCTGCTCACAATCCACCTCTCCTAATTTTGTTTTAAAAAGGTATATCTGCATAATTATGAATTAGGGAAATGATAATATTCATTAGTTTTAGTTTTCGTAGGGGAACATCTATTTTTTTTTTTTGCTGAATTTTAATCACCTTTTTCTTTCATGAATTTAATAAAATGTTAGATTCTCATTTATATGATTTCCAGTACACATCTTCCAATATACATGTTACATTTCTGATTAGATCTCTTCAATTAACCCTTATACATCTTTGTCAATGCATGTTTTCTACAGCAAGGAATTATCACCTGTGTTGTACCTGATTAGTACTTTAAGAATTATGCCATCCAGGCTGTAGTAAAATTACCTTCGTGTTCTCTGCCGGTTATATAGGTCATGGGATACTTGTGAAGCTAAGTCACCTTCGGCCAGCTAAGCGAAGACTAAAATACTATTACAGATTTATACAGAAAGAGATATCGAGTTAGTAAAATTATTTTATATTGCAAGAATTTAATGTTGTTTATATATTTAAACAATAATTTCCATGTAATGGCATTTAATAACCTGAATTACTACGCAGTTCAGTTTGTTAATTGGATTTTCACCTATGATTTTCTAGTTACCACTCAGCATTTTAAAATTACATTTCACACAGAGATCATAAAAGCTTTTTCATGTTACATTTTCTATAAATGACATAGACTGTGGTATTTGGAATGATCAAACGACCTCCTCAAGGATTTCAAGACTAAAATTTTCAACTCTAATGTACTAGTTCTATATTCCAATCAAAGGTAAAAATAAAATAATAAAATAAAATAAAATAATAAAATAAAATAAAATTCTATTGTGCCCTGTACTTCAAAAGTTCCTTTAATCCAGATGTTTTCTTGTGGCTAACCGACATTAATCAATCAATCACAGGGACTTTTATGTCACAGCAGGTTTTATTGTCCCCACTTCGCGGAAGAGGCTAGACTATTGTACTGTATTTCCTGGGGGTAGAGCGGGAATTGTGTGAAAAATGCTAAGGGTTATTTGTGTTACCACTATTTAGAAAATGACAATGCAGAATTTTAACACCACAAAAAGAAAATTAACACCTTTTAAAGCTGCAAACTGGCAAAGTGTAGTAAGCTCCTTGAATCATTCTTTTGCTCTACTATTGGCTCTTTTCTTTGAACATCTTTCTTTTTTCTTTTTTTTCTTTTCTTTTAAGGAAAACTTAGACCAAGGTATTCAAATGACAAAGAAAGCAGGTGACAAGAAGCTTCACTCTATTTGAATGACTGAACTAAATTTATCCCAATTTGCTATATTTTTATCACTGACTGATTATAGATGTCAGGTTTGTAGCTCTAACAGTTACTACAATATAAACTGACATTTTCCAGTGCCACTATTTTATCATGATTACTATATAAATAAAGAAAATATTGAATTTTCAGATTTCATTATTGGTTGTTTAAGACTTCATATAGACATAGCTCTCATAACAAATGGTTTCCCCATTACACGTAGGGCTCAAGCAATCACTTAGGAAACATGAAAAACTGGTTTAATGATAGTAAAGAGAGAATAAATATAAGTTTAAATAATTTGATCATTTTAAAATCATGTAATTTCAAGGGAAATATACAAAACTTCCTATTCTTGTGTCTGTATGATATTTATTTTTGTAAGACTTGTTCAATTAGAATATCAAGTATGATCAATTCATATTTACATAAATGATAAATGTCCGAATATAGCATGCACATTATTTGAAAGCACCTCTATTTACACTAAAAATAGAGATAGAAAAATGTTGAGATAAGAACATGTTTTAAGCACAAATGCATTTGCCCAAAGATAATTGGGAAATTATTTTTCATAGATATTAGAACTATTTTAAGTTAAAATATAGTACAAATTTTAAAATTCTCTTTCAGTAGTACTATTTCTTATCATATGAATATGTTGTTAAACATAGGAGTTTATATCACTTGAAACAACATCATTCTAGTCACTTTCATTCCTTGTTCCCCTCCCCCCAATTTCTTCATGCATATGTTTCTTTTATGCCTATTTTCCCTGTCCTCTTTAAAAAAAATAATAAGCTCACATAATATTCTTCTAGGAGCCCAATTTGTTACATAATGTGCATATAAATAGACTTACTAATATAGGGCAGGATAGATAAGCCTCATTTTTCTCATATAGTCTCCTCACAGGGACCAAATTCAACCGAGAGTCCCCCTTGAACTGAATTAGGATGAGTCAGGGAGACCATGCATATTCCCTTGACTCCTGCATCCTCTATATCACTGATGACACCCAAATAATGGAGATAGGGCTTGCTCAGCCTTTACAAGACAGTGATATGCTTTGCTTGGGATTTAAGTCAATAACACTCTGCTTACAAAAATTGTGTTTTTGTGTGTGTGTGTATATACATAATTCTTTAAAATAATGTTTTTTTCTTAAATGAAAATCTTATTTTGCAGTACACACTAATACAGTCCTTAAAAGATCCTAAAATGCACATCATCTTTTCAAGCCTATGCTTATGAATTGACTGTGTGTCAGCCTCAAACAGATTGGTGAATTTTTAGAATGGATTAAAAGAGCCTCAAAGAAACTTCTTGGCTGTATGGAATGGGGTCATCATAAGAGAGATTTATTTTTTTAAATAACATGTTACAAGAAACATTATACGTGGAGTTTACAAGAAAGACTAGTTAGAAAAGTTTTCCTTGGAAAAATATAACTTGTAAAATATAAGAAAAAGCAATAAATACCCCAAACAATTTCGAAATGATTATAAACATTTCTTTATGTCACAAAGATATTTATGCAATGTGTTTATTTTGGGGAGTGAATTGCACCCATGTTTGAGTGCAATATCAGTATATCTAAGGCCTAATTGCAAATTCATTGTTTAGTTTTTAAAAGTAACAACTATACCAATGCAAGTGTCGTTAACAGCTATACTGGAAGAGTAATGAAACAAAAGATTAACTATCTTCCAATAATATTTGTCCCTCACTATGGAAGTAGGCTGACTTTTTGGTGTATTACAATAGATAAGTAGATCCTAAAGACCAGGTAACACTTTAGGTAAACACCACAATTCGTAGGAAAAAGTGGAAAGTGAGAATTACATGAAAAGATTATAAAACACATATGGGACAAATTTAGTGTCATAAATCTATTCATTAATTCATTCAAAAATCTAATTTAAAGACCACACTATGTAAAAATGCCTAAAAATCCCTACTATATTTTAAAAACCATCCTATAGACTCAGCATAGAAATATTCAAATAGCTATATTTCAAGCATAATTCAGCTGAGGGCTCTTACGGTTCGTTTGTTTGCAGTGAGGAATACTATACTGTGAGTCCTTTCTACTTTGATAATTCTCATCACAATATCTCTCCTTTATATTTTAGACTTTAAAAAAATTTGCTTATTACATTAATCAATCGTTCTAAGGCTCAGTAGCAAGTTCTTGATAATATACATAAATACACTAGCATTTAGTTGTGTCTAATCTTCATATTGTTCCAGAATGTTTACTGAGTTTATTATCATCAACCAAGTAGTATACTAAAGTTGCCTTCTACTCATGTGTCAAATAACAATTAATTAAACTGCTCTGTGTTTCTTAAATTCTATGTGAATACAAATTACCCAGAGATCTTGCTAAATTAAAATGCAGGTTCTGATATGTTGGATCTGGGGTGGATACTGAGGTCCTGCATTTCTATCATGTTCCCAGGGCATTCTGATGTTCTTGATCTATGGACCACATTTTAAGTAGCAAGGACCTAAAAGCCATTTTAGATACACAGTGCCATGGCTCACAGAAAAACAAAACAAAAAGAGCATTGGAAAAAGCTCTATATCTACCACTGTACTATGCAGGGATTAATTCTGTTACCAAGCATACTTTTGACACAAGTGCTGTTCAGGGGCACAAGAAATTTACATATCACTCATGTACTAAATTGATTTAGTTTGTTTTCTTCCCCACAGAGATTAGATATCTTGAGCTAAATTTTTGTTTTACTTTAACTCACTGGGAGTGAGGAAGAAGCTGTTTGGAGCCTGGCCCCCTTTAGGGGAAGGCAGGCTGCATGAAACAGAGCAGGAGTACTTTGGGCATTTACTGAGCAATGTGAGGGTACCAGGCCACTGAACGAGTACGTGAGGTGTCAGCAAGGAGGTGATAGAATACATGTGTGGACTCCCAAGCTCACAAAGTTTTCCTACTTTTTTGAAATGATTTTCCCCATATTCCATACACACGAAAAGCAAAGCAGCTATAGCCACATGGTGTGGACTCCTCCTACCCTGCCAGAAATTGGCATTCCATTTTGACAACACTTGATTATGCTTATGAAGATACTAAATTCAAGATGGACCAATGAACCCCTTTATCGCAGAACCTAGTTCTACAACAGAGATACTCCAAGATCAATCTAATAACTTTCTGAACAGGAAGTGATGTATACTCAGGAGTAATTAGAAACAGTAGTTTTCATTACATAGACCAGAAACCCAAAGGAAAATTGAGAGAAAAGAGTTATAAAAATGAAGATGATGCAAAGAAGGAACCAGAGATGGAGAACCACTTATGGTAGTTAATTAATTGATTCCAGTTCATTGTTGATGTCCGATTATATCCCCACCACTGCTTCTTAAGAGCTATTAGCTTTAATAATAGCTATTACTTGCAACCAAGAGTCCTAACTAATATAAGAACTAACCACAGCAACTTGGTAGTTTTGCTTGACTCTATTCCTGATTAACTTATCCTATGAAGGACTAAAATATGAACTATGATAACATGATTTACTTGTTATAATTGTAAGGGAGAATAAGAAGAGTGAAAAACAATCAAATGTTTGCATTAGTGGTTTTCAGCTTGAGGTGATTTTACCCCTTAGGAGACCCTGTAGTGGGGTAGAAGCCAGAGATGATGCCAGATGTCCACAATGCATAGAAATGCCCCTCCCCCACTTACCCCAATGCGCGGCGCACGCGCGCGCACACACACACACTCACTCAGGCACAACCCAAATTATTATTTGGCTGAAACTGGCTGTAGTGCCAAAGTTGGGGAAAACAGATGTGTAGCATTTGCATTTTTATATATTATGATTAGTTTCACCAAATTTATTTCTAATTACATCTCTTAATAGCCAAACCAAGAGTTAAAATATTACTGGAGCTCATTCGATGACCTTCAGAAAAATGGACAAAATATGTTATAAATTATGTCTCTGGAACACTAATTGAAATCTGGAAAAAACAAATCTCTCTTCCAACCATTAGTGACAAATTTTCAATTTTTATAGAAGGCACAGCAAATCTATAAACCAACCATTGGGCCTAATCTTGGCCATTTCTGTCCATCTTTGTTTTCAAAATGTAAGATTCTTAATGAGACATTTTTATTGGTTTTATACTAGTATGTAATATATCCAGTATAAAAGTTAATTTCAGATTTTTAAATCATTATTTCTATCATTTCATAATTTAAAAAATATCTACCCTGCTCTCAAGTTCTCTGACAAAATATGATTGCCCTAGATTCTCTGACATATCTGTGACTTATTTGGGTTGTTCATCAAGTCAAAAAATTAAAACTGCAATTACTTCAAAAAGGAGATGAAAACCTCCCTTGGTTATAAGACTGTAAGTCCCAAAAGTATAGATAAATCTATCCATATATGCAATTACATACAAGCTTGAAAAAAAAAAGAGTAATGTAATTCATCTGGTTAGTTGCTAAGATTTCTTTCATCCTGGTTACAATAGTCTCAACAACTTATTTTAATTCCTCCAAAGGATACTGATCACACATATGTTTATTCTAAAGTTTTGGGGTCAATTTAATTGTTCCTGGAAATTTGCACATTAAATTGCAATAATAACCTAATAAGTGAGCAAAAACTTGCTGAATTAGGTTAAACATTCATTCAGAGCAAAACAAAAATGCTGAAGAAATACTGATTACTAGAAAAAGCAATTTTTAACTCTATACTATTTGATTCATTTAAGAATCATTTTAAAAGCTAAAATAATTTCTAACTGTGGTAAACACTGCCATCTAGAGGACTTTTTTTGCAATGAATATTAAAACTAAAATGTCTAAAAATGTTAAATATATGGATTTATGCTATAAATTGTATTTTATAAATTTCATAAACCTGACAAGTTATTTTCTATCTTTCATGAAATTAACTTAGTTGAAACCTTGAACCAGTAAACGATTTTCTTTGCTATGATTTCAAGTATAAATACTAATACATTGTCAAAGATATCATTTGAATGAATTTTTTATTAAGTTGTTTACTCACATTTGCCAGGTAGTAATTTACTTTTTGCTATTTAATAAGCTGATTATAATATCAGAATTCTAGTCATGTCCTTGCAGAAAATATATTAGAGTCAATAGTTAGAAAAAACAGCAATACAATGATGTCAATATATCATGTATACAGCTTACAACAAATGTTTCTTTCAGAAAAGTGATAGAATTGCCTATTCTTGTTATTTCTTCCTTTCTTTCCTCTTTTGTGTTGGTTTTAACGTGAACATTTTTCAGTCCTGTTTCATTAACTTACTCATTGTGCTGATTTCTAACGTCCGCTTTTTGAGGAGTTACTCATTCATCAATAGTGGCTGAGATTCTGCGGGGTACTCCTTACCTAAAAAGGTACAAGAAGAGAGATACCTTGCTATGTTGCCTATTTAAATAGAAATAATTGTGCCTTAACACTTATGAAGTTTCCATTGTCAAAAGTTGGTGAAAACAAACACATTTTAAAGTTAAGTGGTTATCAAATATATGCATATCGCTAAAAAGTATACAAATGGTGCTTACTGAAATTTATTTTTATATGCTCCTTGAATTCCAGATTGGTTACTAATGAAATCTGTCAAACACTGTACTTTGTATCACTTGTAGCCATGTGATGTGTATTTGCAATTTTTTGAGATGACTAGGACTTTATTTCAGTATAATCTTTATGTTAAATCTGCACTTAAACTGCTGGAGATTATTAATTCTGTTATTAGGAAGACAAAGAGGAGTGTAAATTTCAAATCAAGTCAAACGGGACAGATACATAGCATTAAAATGTAGTTCTGTGAAGTTGCTGTAAAGCTGTCCAGATGCCTAGTTGAATGGAAAATCTATGACAAGTGAGTATAAAAGTAATTTTTCTTTTCATAATTTGATGTTTTAATTACAATGAATATCCAGGATAGAGTCCAATACAATTTTATTCGATTATTGTTTTACATTTATGTGAGAAAAAAATTACAATATTAATGACAGTTATGGGACGCTGACTGGCATAACTATCACTGTTTTGCATTTGGTGTTTCAACTGTAAATGATTTCTGGTGGGAAAGGAAGGAATTAAATCAATATCAATGGACATAAGAATAATAGTGTTTTTTTCCAGTGGAGACTTCTGATATTTTTATGTTATTTGATATTACACATTTACATACTGTATTTTTTAATCAAAGTAAGAAATACATATGGAAGAAAATAGTATACCACAGAGGAAAAGAAAATGTGGAAATGTTGGCCACCTTTCTGTACTTTAAGCTTTGGACCCTTGCCTATTGATAAGAAAAATGTTATCTGTAGAAAAATAGTACCATCCTCTATGTAAATTCATCAATTTTTAGTATCTTGTCCAATTTTCTTGATCTCTTTCTCGCAACATTTGCTCAAACATCTGAAAGTAAGATACAGAACTGTCATTGCAAAATTACTCAGAATGCATCTCCTAAGAATAAGGACAGTCTCCTCCATAATCACAGTATCATTATCACACTTTAAAAAGTAATAATAATTCCATAATATCATCTAATATCTAGTTTATTATTCAATTTCTTCTTCTCATTCTCAGAAAGAAGTTTATAGCCATTCACAAATGGCTCTTCTAAATACAATCCAATCTAATTTATGGTCACATTGCCTTTATTGTTATACCTCTTTAACCTCTTTGTTTAAAACACTTTTCTCATTTTTTTTTTCGTTGACACTTTAGGGACTTTGTACAGCGGACTATTCCACAATCTGTATTTGCTTGTTTCTTCTTGGGGTCATTAACCTGATTCTTTGTGACCTGTATTTTTGTAAACTGGGAGTTAGATCTAAAGCAGTGCTGTGCAGTGAAAATATAATTTGAACCACATACATAATTTTAAATATTTCAATAATTACTTTTAAAAAATAAAAAAAAAACTAAGGTGAAATTATTTTAATAAGACATTTTATTCAACCCAATATATCTAAAACACATTTCACCATGTAACCAACATAAAAATGTTAATAATATTTGTTAATATATTTTACCTTCTGTTTCAAAAGTACTATATCTATGAAATTTGGTGTATACTTTACACTTATGGCACAATTCATGTTCTCAATAGCCATGTGTCTAGTGGCTGTCATAATGTTTAGCACAGGACTAAGTCTTGATTAAAGCTGAGTATTCTGGGCAATATGATTTCATAGATGACGTTGTGTTCTTCATATTTAATCACACCAGGAGACATAATTTCAGATTGTTTCATTATTCACGATATGAAGTATGGTCATTTTATGCAGAAAGTAACTGTAATCTTTATCATTGTAGTGGTTTTCCTCTTCTTTAAATAAGTAAATGATTTGTGGGACAATGCATTGGCTCCATTCCAATATTCTAATACATGACAAACTGATATCAAATGATTCTGACATCCATTTATGATCTTTGACCTGTATCCCTCAATTAATAATTACATTACATGTTGTAAAAATGGGAATTTTCTAATACTATTAACATTTTTTCCTTTATTAGATGTCATTTTTTTTCAGTAGAGAAGAGATTTCCTTCCCCCTCATTTTCTTTTACTATCATCTTTTGAAAATTTCCAAACAATCATACTTTCAAATTTCTATGTTCCTTCACATTCTCTGAGGGATTCTTTTTTACAGTATTCTGTTCTTTTTTCTTGAATGTAAATTTTCTCAAATTGCTCTGAGTGTACTAGTTAGTTCTTGGTTTGGTTTAATTTTGAATCCACATTGTGATGATGGCTGAAGCCCATGATGGAGGTAGATAGGTTCCAGGACACAGGCCTTGGAGAACCAACCCCTGGTCAGGAGCACCCACTAAGGAACAAGCCTGAAATGGTAAGACTGAGATTTCAGGGTTCTCTCACGCATCAGCTGGCAAAACCTGAAGTCAGATATAGTCTTACTTATTCCTAAACTTGTTGTGAGTCTGGGATTCTTGTAGGTTCTACCCTAAACTTTCTGTGTCCTGAACTACAGCTTCCTTCACTTTAGAAACATGCTTTCTTTGTTTTATGACTTTCTGTAAATGTATTGAAATTCCACATCTACGTGCGACTTTCTGTGCTCCTCACTCCTGTGGCTTTTGCCCCATTTCATTTCTTTGTCATTGTGAGACAGATTTTTGAAGGAGTTAAAATGAACATGCCGTCATTCCCTCATCTGGAAAAAAATGTCCCCCCACCACACACACCCTATATTACATTTAGAAATAGATCCCAGAAATGGGTTGCTTAATTCGTATTAATCTGAATACAGCATCCCCTCTGCTGGTTGCACTTAGAACAGCCTCCAGTCATCTGATTATTTCTGCCTTAATAAGACAAATTCAGCACATCTAATTTCCTCTGCCATTTTGCATGTAGAATGTGTGACTCACAGAAAACACTTTGAAACCGGCACCTCTCACGGCTCTGTCATGCCTGCCTGCTCATCTGCCTGGCTATTGTGCATCCAAGATGAAGAGCATGGTATCCAGAGCTATTGTGCATCCGAGATGAAGAGCGTGATAACCTGGATATCACGCAGCATCAGAGTATAAAGACAGTTTTCCCCACTTTACCATTTGGCAGATATTAAACATTAGAAGAAAGAGGGTCACTTGTAATTGAACAAATGAATTCACGGCTAGGTACGTTTCTATGTTTGCAAAGCCATTTGAGAAAGAGCCTTAATAAAGAGAATCTCTTTTCTGCCATCTTAGTTGCTAGGGCTTTTGCACAGTCTTGAAAAGCCTAAACATAATCATTGCTCATATATGGGAAAACAAATAACAAAGAAAACAGAGGGACAAAAACAAGACCAAACAAAAAGTAAACCAAACAGAAAGACCTCCCCAAGCTCTGAAATGCTACCTCAGTCCTGAGCCGCGGCAGGCAGCCCACATATCCTCAATCAATAGCATTACCTGGAGTAGATTGGGAGCCCAGTCCACCAATAGGTGAGGCCAGCAACCTACCGGAGAATTCACTAGGAATCCTCAATGACAGGGTGAGGCCTGAGCACGAACTCCCCAGGGTTTCGGCCTGCACCAGTGTGTCCACCTCCACTGGCCCAGCCCTATTCCACCTTCCTGGTTTTCCCTTCAGTGCCCCTCATGTTCCCACACCTGTGCAGAATCTCAGCCTGCTTGGCAGACATCCTGAAGCCTCGTCCTGATGTGCTAGGTTCCTCTTCCCTTTTTGGTTGGAATAGGCCTTAATTCATAGAACATCAGAAGAACCAAATACTGTCATTGGCCTGATTCTGGCGTCATCATGGTAAAGGGACTCCGACCACCAAATACGAACCTGCTGGATTATGTGCTCTATGTTTTGATTAGACTCGAATTCATCAATTTGTCTTGGATGCTAACGTTTATAATGCTTTCCATCTTCCTCCCCGTCCCCCACTCCCACTTCTGCATTTCCTGGGGAACACCCTACGACTCAATTACACCTCCAATACTGAACTCCGCTGCTTACCTCCATGCCCTCTGTGCTTCTCCGTTCTTCTTCCTTCCTCTTCACTCCCTCCCTCCGCAAGTTAGAAAAAAATCTCCTGTTGGGGTTGTAGTGGTTTTCAAATTAGTTTGAAGCCATTCTCATCTGGCTTTTAAAGTTACTGCACAGATACACCACATGCATTTCTCTTGCAACATGGAATTATCTACTTAATCAAACTCAGCTTCCTGAGGGAAGTGAAATAAATATATGCAATGATCAGGTTCTAGCATTCCGTTAACCTTTTATGAGGTCTCAATCACCCAGCAAGAAAATAGTTTATTTTTCTCTGAAAGTCTTTTTTAAAGGCTCCAAAAAAGAATGGAGGAAATTAAGTCTACATGAAAAAAATATGTAATCTTTCTTTAAAATATGATTTATTACTAAGACTTCATACTTTATGAGATTCATAGAGGTATTTCCAACTCAAATAATTTATTCTTAAAAAAAGATCACATACATTGAGCATTTAATTACACGGGTTTTGCAGTTTTCCAGTTGTGGGCATTTTTATTGATTTTGTTTCAATAGTATTTTCCTTTCTTTTATATTTTAAAATGTTATCAGTATGAATTATACTTGCTGTTTGCAATTCTGATACTGTTAGCCTGCAATGTCTTCATTTACCACTTTGTATCTTAAATTTATATAACCCTTTTAAATTCAAACTCCTAATACAATGCTTTCAATGGCTGAGAAATAGTTCCCCATGTAACTTAAGCAAGTACATTGTAAACCTTTTAATGAGTCCAGGTTAGTAACACAATTATTTTATTTAGTGCCATACAAAAAAAGTTGTGACCTATTCACATTAATGATTAAATTCCATTTTAAATTATTCTTACTTTTAATACTCTTCTTCCCCACCAAAATATGGTATTCATATATGAAATGTTTTCCGGAGTTGCAATAGCTTCTTAAATTATAAAGCTATACAAACCCCTGAGGGCAAAGGGAAATCTTAAAAAACAGTATAATATAAAGCAGGGGTCCCCAACCCCTAGGCCATGGACCACTACTGGTCCCTGGCCTGTTAGAAACCAGGCCGCACAGCAGGAGGTGAGTGGCGGGCAAGCGAAGCTTCATCTGTATTTACAGCCACTCCCCGTCGCTCGCTTTACTGCCTGAGCTCCACCTCACGTCAGATCAGCAGCGGCATTAGATTCTCACAGGAGCTCGAACCCTACTGTGAACTGCACATGCAAGGTATTTAGGTTGCACGCTCCTTATGAGAATCTAATGCCTGATGATCTAAGGTGGAGCTGAGGCAGTGATTCTAGCACTGGGGAGTGGCTGTAAATACAGATTATCATTAGCAGAGAGGTTTGACTGCACAGAGTCCATAATAAATTAATTGCTTGCAGACTCATATCAAACCCCTACCAGTGAGTGGCAAGTGAAAACAAACTCAGGACTCCCACTGATTCTGCATTATGGTGAGTTGTATAATTATTTCATTATATATTACAGTGTAATAATAATAGAAATAAAGAGCACAATAAATGTAATACACTTGAATCATCCTGAACCACCCCCCAACCCCAGTCCGTAGAAAAATTGTCTTCCACAAAACCGGTCCCTGGTACCAATAAGGTTGGGGACTGTTGAGGTAGAGGATGAATGTCTCCTCTTAACTTGTCTTTTTCATATTACCACACTTCAGCTGTCACCTCAAGACCCTCTCAGGCTCCCCCTGCCCCCAACCTCACTCCCACCCCACTAGTACACACAGATAAAGATGCATTACATATTTATATCTATTTTATCTATTTTAAAAGACATCTTTGTATATAAATACTTAGAAATCAACTTTATCAGTATTGATGGGAACACTCTAGAAATTTAATCATTCCCATATACTTAATTTTTTTCTAAAACTCTAAGGTATGTTGGCCATCACAATACATATGTCTTCATTTATTTTGTATCCCTATAGATAAATATCTAAAATTGAGATTGTTGGGTCAAAGGAAATGCATATGACATGTTGATAACTATTTCCAAATCACCTTCCCTGGAGGTATCAGCTTAAAGATATACCAAGAGTATATACTCAAAATCTTTCTGACATTGAGTGTGATCAATCTATTTAATTTTTATCAATCTGATAGGATAATATTATTTTTTAACTTTTCATTTATTTGAATCATTCGTTGATTTGAGACTTCTAAACAATGTATATTGTTGTTTGTATTTTTATTTTTGGTGGATGGCTGTTTATGTTACTTTGTTTTCTAACAAATTTATGTATTTCTTACTGAAATACAGGAGATAATAATGCATTTTGAAAAGTAAGACTGTCAGATAATGCAACTATTTTTTTTTTTTAATTTATTTTTGGCTGTGTTGGATCTTCATTGTTGCATGCGGGATTTCTCTAGTTGCAGCGAGCTGGGACTACTCTTTGTTGCGGTGGGCACGCTTCTCAGTGTGGTGGCTTCTCTTGTTGAGGAGCATGGATTTTAGAGTGCAGGCTCAGTAGTTGTGGCACACGGGTTTATTTGCTCCACAGCATGTGGGATCTTCTGGGACCAGGGATGGAACCCGTGTCCTCTGCATTGGCAGGTGGATTCTTAACCACTGCGCCACCAGGGAAGTCCAATGCAACTATTTTTGTCCTTGTTTGCCTTTCAACTTTAATTATGCTATCTTTTTTAAGAAACAGTTTAAATCTAAATGTAATCAAATCCGTCAAGCGTTCCATTCCAATTCTGAGTTTCACATCATAGCTACAAGAGTCCAACCCATCCCAAGATGATAATAAATATTTATTAAGTAGCTACAGGCTTTTTAACATATTTTACTTAACTATTCTCCATCTTTATACAAATCTATACTAACATGACAATAATAATAAAAGCTAAATTTCAAACCTGTACAATATTTTAGCAAGGAATGGTGATACATTTTTACCAGAAATACATCCAATTTTTGAAGAAAATTTGAACAAAACAGGTATTGAGCCCAACTATAGTTTATACAACATGTCAGATATTGAGAATACAGGATGAATAAGATAGCTTTTCTGTCTTCTCAGACCTGTTAGGTGGAGGTAGGTGATGGGAGAGAGAAGAAAAACTCACTTAAAAAGCCGATTTCTATGTTTTATATGATTTCTATGTTCCATCTAGCAGTATTTCCCATCAGTAGTTCCTCAGCTCTTATGAGAAGATAAAATATAGATCTCAAGAAATGGGTTCCATTGTCAAATAAGTTTAAAATAGTCTACTTAAAAATATATATATTTCAGGGTTCCAGAAAACATTTCATATGGTAATAGGTATTATCACTTAATAAAAGAAAGAGTTTTTGATAGAACACTCTTATAAAAGAGCAGTAATTAGAAATGTTTTTCCAGAAAACAATAATAGGTATAATTGTTTATGATATAAATATAATAAACAAGTATTTGTTCTATATGTATATGTATAGCTATATACACACAATAACCTGAGTATTCTGTAATCTGGGAAATTCTGATTTTTCCACCTTTGCTGCCTCTGGGAAAGGAAAAGTTCAGATAACTAGAAAGACAATGCTTACCTTTTGAATTTAAAAACATGCTTTAATATTCATCTCAAAGGCATTAATTTGAGAGAAACAAAAACTGAGTTCCAAAAGCTTGGATTTGAGAACTAAGCCCTCAAAGTCTGTGGGGTCTTAGATGTGAGCTCCAGCAGAACCATCATTTAAAAGTCTATGCCAGCTTCACGTGATCAAGCTCTGCCTCTCTCCAGTTCCATCTCCAGGCAGTTGCATGGACACACAGAGAATAAACACTCTTTTGCTATGTGAGTGACTACTACTCACAACCACATGGCCAAGAAACTACTTTGTCCTTCTCATCTCTGTTGTGCAATTACCACTCTTTGATACTAGCCTATTGCCCCTTGAAAGTTCAGTGGAGTTGATGTCTTTTGAGTCTGAAGTTTTGCTCAGCTCAACTGAACTGCTGCATGTGGACAGCCTTCTCTTTTCATTGGTGTAGAGCCTTCATAAAGCCACTCTGTCTACCCAGAGGAACAGAGGGGCTGTGAAAGGTACAGGAGCCCAACATTTGCACCCAGTATGTGTGTCTCTGTGCCCATGAAGTGATGACACAAATTCACTCAGTATTTTCAGTTGAACAAATTAATCATATCTGATCTAAATATAGTCACCCCTAACCTTAACCCTAACCCTAAACATTATTACCCACTGTTCTATACCGAATAATGATGAATGATTGGAGGGCAGAGAGGGACTCAAGTCTGCCAATTAAAAGTATCCCAAATGTACAATGGAGAAAGGACAGCCTCTTCAATAAGTGGTGCTGGGAAAACTGGACAGGTACATGTAAAAGTATGAGATTAGATCACTCCCTAACACCATACACAAAAATAAGCTCAAAATGGATTAAAGACCTAAATGTAAGGCCAGAAACTATCAAACTCTTAGAGGAAAACATAGGCAGAACACTCTATGACATAAATCAAAGCAAGATCCTTTCTGACCCACCTCCTAGAGTAATGGAAATAAAAACAAATATAAACAAATGGGACCTAATGAAACTTCAAAGCTTTTGCACAGCAAAGGAAACCATAAACAAGACCAAAAGACAACCCTCAGAATGGGAGAAAATATTTGCAAATGAAGCAACCGACAAAGGATTAATCTCCAAAATTTACAAGCAGCTCATGCAGCTCAATAACAAGAAAACAAACAACCCAATCCAAAAATGGGCAGAAGACCTAAATAGACATTTCTCCAAAGAAGATATACAGACTGCCAACAAACACATGAAAGAATGCTCAACATCATTAATCATTAGAGAAATGCAAATCAAAACTACAATGAGATATCATCTCACACCAGTCAGAATGGCCATCATCAAAAAATCTAGAAACAATAAATGCTGGAGAGGGTGTGGAGAAAAGGGAACACTCTTGCACTGCTGGTGGGAATGTGAATTGGTTCAGCCACTATGGAGAACAGTATGGAGGTTCCTTAAAAAACTACAAATAGAACTACCATATGACCCAGCAATCCCACTACTGGGCATATACCCTGAGAAAACCAAAATTCAAAAAGAGTCAGGTACCAAAATGTTCATTGCAGCTCTATTTACAATAGCCCGGAGATGGAAACAACCTAAGTGCCCATCATCGGATGAATGGATAAAGAAGATGTGGCACATATATACAATGGAATATTACACAGCCATAAAAAGAAACGAAATTGAGCTATTTGTAATGAGGTGGATAGACCTAGAGTCTGTCATACAGAGTGAAGTAAGTCAGAAAGAAAAAGACAAATACCGTATGCTAACACATATATATGGAATTTAAGAAAAAATGTCATGAAAAACCTAGGGGTAAAGCAGAAATAAAGACACAGACCTCTTAGAGAACGGACTTGAGGTTATGGGGAGGGGGAAGGGTGAGCTGTGACAGGGCGAGAGAGAGTCATGGGCATATACACACTAACAAACGTAGTAAGGTAGATAGCTAGTGGGAAGCAGCCGCATGGCACAGGGATATTGGCTCGGTGCTTTGTGACAGCCTGGAGGGGTGGGATGGGGAGGGTGGGAGGGAGGGAGACGCAACAGGGAAGACATATGGGAACATATGTTTATGTATGACTGATTCACTTTGTTATAAAGCAGAAACTAACACACCATTGTAAAGCAATTATACCCCAATAAAGATGTTAAAAAAAAAAATCTTCCAAGAAAAAAATAAATAAATAAATAAATAAAATAAATAAAAAAAAAAAATAAAAAAAATAAAAGTATCCCAGTCTTTTCTTATTTAAGAATGCACATTTTAAGTATTTACTTAGTTCAAAGTTCAACTCTATCAGAGCTATTTTTCTCCTACCCTCAGATTTCTTCTTTACCACCCCCTCCCCCCATGTCATTTTCCCTTTCTTCATTTCCTTAATGCCTCCATGGCAAGGAACTCTCAAGTAGGGCATCTCTTCATCCAGAAAACCTACAGCCTTAACAACGACTTTTTCCCTTGTATCACTGGCCCCCATCAGTTTCTTTAGTCATCTGCTGTTCTCATTGTGTTGTCTATTTCATTGAGTGCCCTCTATACATATTTATCTATACATAATATGCATTTCCTTTGACCCAACAAACTAATTTTTATAAGGTGAGGAGAGTGTGCTGCGTTTTCCTCTTTTTATTTGGATGCTCTTTATCTCCTGGGCACCTGATAGGCACTTAGTAATTACCTGTTTGACAAATTATTTTGTAAATAATGTAAACACTCTTGAATATTCCCACAGCAAACTTCAATACTTATTAACATTAGAAAATGGAACTAAGGATCAGGACCTAGTCATTCTTTTACACTATTTATTTTTTATCCTTTAAATCCTTAAAAAGTTTCACCCATTTTCAACCTCTTTGCAAAAACCACAATGACAACCACTGTTTTTATTCCAAATATTTCTCTCCATGCTGCTATAGAAAAGGGTAAAATAACAAGGTCCCAACATGATAAGAGGGTAGATAGGATTGGAGGTCTTCAAAGTGGCAGGGCTGCAGTCACTTACTTTCCCTATTTTCAACCTGAGGAATCTCTTCCTGGCAACTCATTAGATATACCAAAGGGTACTTTCAAGAAAGCTGTTAAAATATAGTTGAAGTTGTCCTGATCCCTAGCAAATTTATCAAGTCAGTATTGGTTTATTTGAAAGCATCTGTGATTCAAAGGTGATCGGATTCAGATATGAAAGTAGTTAATTCAATGTCACTCTTTGTATTTTAAATAAGCTGCTCTTGGTTATCATA
Source organism: Lagenorhynchus albirostris (assembly GCF_949774975.1). NCBI lineage: Eukaryota > Metazoa > Chordata > Mammalia > Artiodactyla > Delphinidae > Lagenorhynchus > Lagenorhynchus albirostris. Next base: position 38,122,573 of record NC_083112.1, on the reverse strand, counting down.
TGTTGATCTCCATTATCTAACTAAAATTTTTAAATGAACGTAATGGTAAGTTTTTATTTTCTTTATGCTGTACCCCCTCCTCTTTTTTAAAATAAGGGTCATAGGTTCTAGGGCAAATACAATTTTAGAGCAAATAAATATTATTGATGGCAAACAGCATATAAAAGTCATCCTCTGAAGTTAAGTTCCAACAGCATCTTAGCATTAAAGCCTTTCTAACATGCTTTCCCACTCCCTTCACCTTAGGAAAAATGATTCACTGTTGAACACAATAGCAAACACTTATTGAGTGCCTACTTTTGCAAGTACTTTACAAATGCCATGTCTCATGTAAGCCTTTTCATGCGTTTTTGAGCTTACATCTTCACTTCACAGATGAATAATTTTATTTAGAGAAGTTAAGTGCCATGACAAATTCATACTGCTTATTAGTGGCAGAATAGGAATTCAAAATTATTTTATTCTTACTTCAAAGCCTAAGCTATTTCTATAAGACAGAATTTCTTCCAAATCTGTAGCAATCAGCTCAATCATATTATTAGTTTTTTACATGTTAGTTTCTTACTAAATTTTCAACTTCCTAGAGTAGTTATTCCATTAAAAAAATACTTGAAACTCTTAAACTGTGCCTAAGATATATATTTATTACTTGGAAAAGTTTGTTAAATGAAATCAACTGCATAAACCAAAATACTACATAAGAGAAAACCTCCAGTTCTGAATACAGATACTTAAATGGATTTTGTGTCCTAGTTCTCATTTTTACATGTATTTTAATGACCCCTTTGTTCTTTCTCAATATGTTTCCATTATGTCTGATATTCAAATATGGTATCCAGTGATGAGACTATATAAGCAAGTAGATTAAAAAGGTGTTGAAGTCTTCACTATATTTTGCTTAATGATGGCATTCAGCAAATTAATCTTTGGTCAGTGACATTTCCAGCAAACTACTGTGATTATCATTCCTATAAATTATTTTAATTTTACCAGTATTAATTTCTGTAGTAGTCAGCTTAATGTTATGAACCCTGATTTTTAACTGTAACAGTAAATATAATATTCCTGGAAGTTGAGAGAAAACCTCTGTGTGACAAACTAAGAATCTTTCACTAATATTTACATTTTTAACGTAACATATATATGTATATCAGTTGATGATATGTTAGCGTATAAAACGTGGTAATTTCAAACATCAGAACTACTTGCCTTCAGGCTTTCTTCAAGTGTGACACATCTCAATTCAAAAGTATATATATTTGGAAGTGATTCATTATCATCTTAGAAAATACAGCAGTCACTTTGATATATTTAAAGGAGAAAATTCCAAACTATTTGTGCCTTGAGTAACTTTTGTAAGAATAAATGATTTTTACTGCCTTTGGCCAATAGTCACATGCAAACAGCCTTATTTTTCTTCTTAAAAAAATGCAAAGTTTACAAACCTTAGAATTCTTAACTCTCTAGAACTCTGTCCATCATTATAATGAGACCTTCACATGCATCTCTTCTAGAGGACTATAAAAGCTCAAATCACATCCAGTTCTTATTCAGTTATAGAGCCTGATCTCTATTCCCTAGAGGAAATGGTGAATTTCAAAATCAGTATGAGATAACAATAAATAATAGAAAAAGGCAAAACCAATCTGAAGTGCATTTGCAATAGGCATAAATTGCTCTGGGACACTAGAAGTGGAAGAATTGTGACATTTCATTTTTGCTAAGCAAATCAAATCCAGTTCTGGATGTCCATTTACAAGGGTCATCAAAAAGCTCAATGACATATATTCCTGTATACACATTGGGTTATGCACTAATCTGGGGCTACTATTAGCCACTAAACTTGGAGGAAAGTGTGTAGGCTGGGGTAAGAAGCTGCCTATGGTCATCAGCCATTGAGCTGGACATTCTTTGCTCACCATGTAAAATATATGTCTTACAGCAATGTTTCTCATAATTGTGGTAAAACACTTGAAAGAAGGCATTTTTAAAGAAACACTAGAGACTACTAAATAGGGAATTACCAAGAATATGGAGAAGAAAAGTATCAGGATAAAATTATGAAAATGTGGTACCATGTAATTAACAAATAGTTCCTTTAAGAAGACCAATTGATTTTTTTTCAGCATTAATTATTTATTTAGTTTTTTACATATTTATTAGAGTATAATTGCTTTACAATAGTGTGTTAGTTTCTGCCTTATAACAAAGTGAATCAGTTATACATATACATATGTTCCCATCTCTTCCCTCTTGCATCTCCCTCCCTCCCACCCTCCCTATCCCACCCCTCCAGGAGGTCACAAAGCACCGAGCTGATCTCCCTGTGCTATGCGGCTGCTTCCCACTAGCTATCTACCTTACATTTGGTAGTGTGTATATGTCCATGCCTCTCTCTCGCTTTGTCACAGCTTACCCTTCCCTCTCTCCATATCCTCAAGTCCATTCTCTATTAGGTCTGCCTCTCTATTCCTGTCTTACCCCTAGGTTCTTCATGACATTTTTTTTTCTTAAATTCCATATATATGTGTTAGCATATGGTATTTGTCTTTCTCTTTCTGACTTACTTCACTCTGTATGACAGACTCTAGGTCTATCCACCTCATTACAAATAACTCAATTTTGTTTCTTTTTATGACTGAGTAATATTCCATTGTATATATGTGCCACATCTTAAAGAAGACCAATTGATTTTATTCCTGAGAGGGGCATCTGGAATAACTTTATTAATTATAGCCCAGTTAGTCTCATTTGCATACTTATTTCTGCTTAATACGATGCAATAAGAGGGAAGATTAAGGGATATTTATGGAATTGTATATATTGACGAAAAGATAGGAAAACTATAAATGGAGATCACTTTGGTTAATAATTGGAGGTATCTTTTTTGGTTGTTTTTTTTTTTTTTTCTTTTATTTGGGACTGGCCACAGAGAGTTCATCCAAGAGGAGATTAGCCACCAGCCCCCAGAACACATGGGGGTGAAGTATAGAAGCCATTTAAGGGAGAGTGATTCTGAGGAGGAAGAGGAAGAGAAGGAAGAAGATCACAGCTCCCATGAAGAAGATAATGAAGGTTCAGAGGAGGGAGGAGAAGGCACCCATCATGGCAGCCTGGACCAGGAGGATGAGGAAGACAAGGAGGAAGGTCATGGCCTCAGTCTGAGCCAGGAGGAGGAAGAAGAAGAGGAGGAGAAGAGGAGGGAAGAGAGGGCTGAGGTTTGGGTCCCACTGAGCCAAACCACCAGGAGGAAGAAGATGAGGAGGAGGGGCTGGAGGAGGATGAGCTCCCCTTCACCATCATCCCCAGTCCACCGGCCAGGAGGGAGGTGTATGCAGGTGCCTCCAGTGAAGAGGAGAGTGGTGAGGACATGGGTAAGTGATCTGACTGGATGATGGGGGTGGGGAGGAGCGGAGTCAACCTGGGTCACTGCTGCCCTCTTGTCCCCACAGATCAGCAGGATGCCCGGGAGTACGGGAACTACCAGCCAGGGTCCCTGTGTGGCTGCTGTTCCTTCTGCAATGTATGCCTGCAACCCAGCTCCATCCACCAAGCAGTTCCTAGAGTTTGTTCCTGGGCTCTGGTGTGCCTTGGGAGAACCCTGAGCCACAGGCCCGAGTAAACAAAGACACTTCTGGGGCCAAGTGGGGGACAGACTGGAGGCCAGGAGGCTGGGGAGGAGCCTGGGACAGTGGTCCAGGAAAGAGAGGGTGAGGCCTGAGCTGCACTTGCAGATGTGGGGACAGGGAGGAGGGTTCAAGGCAGAGCCGAGGGAGGTGGGACAGGACTGGAGACCGACAGGCTATGGGGAGAATAGGAAGAGAGGGGGTGAAGAGAGTACCTAAAGGTCCAGCCCACAGTGACAAGGGGACGTCAGGGCGCCTTGCAATAGGGAAATGAGGGGGTGGGAAGCAGGTTAAGCAGGTTGGAGGAAGATACTGAGCTCCGTGTCAGAAGTAATGAGGCTGAGAAGTTGGGGGTATGTCCAGCGGGTAGGGTGGAGGACGGGCGGGTAGCTCCCAAACGTTTCTGCCTAACCAGTCGCCTCTGGTCCCCAGCGATGCACTGAATGTGAGAACTGTCACTGTGACGAGGAGAACATGGGAAATCGGTGGACCTTAACCTCCACCTCGCTAGCCGTCTGCCCAAGTACGGCCCACGCCCCATCCTAACTCCGCCCCTGACCATTTCCTACCGTTCCTTCTCTCTCCCCATCCCCGCCCCCAGCACTGCCAGTTCTGCTACCTCTGCCCTCTGGTCTGCGAAACTGTCTGCACTCTTTTTTGGTTGTTTATTTATTTTTTCTTAGAAAAGGGAAAAAAAATAGACTAACAACATTAAAAAGCTTTTGAAAACTTAAACAATGTTGAAAAATGAAAGATTAGAGGAAACAATAGATAATGAATAAAAAATTGAATTAATGTCAATGTCCCTAGATCAGAAATAGAGAGGTGGAAAGCTGTGAATGTAAGGGTTTCTAAAAATTGTTATGAGACCATCTTTATTTACTATTTTAATAAGGTTTCTAAAGTGAATAGTAAATCTGCTAGATTTATAGATGTCACTGAATTTCTGGAGAATGAAATAACACATGAGTAGCAAAATCTAAAGATGATCAGGAGAGATTATGTAAATGGAAAGGAGGAAAAGCATATGAACTTCCCAGTAGATAGCAATATAGAGACCTGTACTAGATATTAAAAAGTTACTTCATTTTTAATTTGTTTCTCTATTAATCAGTCATATTCTAAAATAAAATAGTTACTTGTGATGTTTGCCTAGAAAATTCACCAGAAAGTTGAGAATCTTTGATGAGGAGTGTTGAACACAAAATAGAAAACATTGTATACTTCCATAAAATAATGATACACCCAGTCCTGAAATATTATGTCCATTTCTGGAAACTGCATTTCAAGCAAGAAATTACCACACTGAGAAAAGTCCACAACAACACAATAAATTAAGGCAGTAATCTCCAATTGGTTAATGAATGATGCTATAATCTGCCATAAATCATTGCCCACAGGGTCATAACTTCTGGACTTGAATTATACATCAAACTCACCTTGACCCTCTTTGAACATTCAAATAATACAGTTGAACCTTGAACAATGGTTTGAATTACTCAGGTCCACTACTATGTGGATATTTTTCCCATAGTAAATAATATGGTACTACATGATCTCCTGTTGGCTGAATCCACGAATGTAGAACCACAAATATGGAGGGAACCTTGGATGTGCAGGGAATCCCTTATACAGAAGCCAGGCTATAAATTATACTTACATTTTCCACCTTAAGGGTCGGTGCCCCTAACCCTCATGTTTTTCAGGAGTCAACCTTATGCCCTACTAGAAACTTAATGAATCAAAATATCATGGGATGTTTAGATGTCTGTATTTTGTAAAGTCACCCACAGAGGATGATCATAGTTAGGGCATAAACTACTAAGCTATTTCTTAATAGTGGCTCTTGTTAAGGTTTGAAAAGACAGAAGAATTGGGAATTGTCTTTTTTAAAATTAATTTTTATTGGAGTATAGTCACTTTACAATGTTGTGTTAGTTTCTACTGTACAGCAAAGGAATTGTCATTTAGTGCCTATTTCTGTGTGGTAGTTTCCAAAATCTCAATTTTCCAGCCAGTAGGGAAAGAACATCACAGTTAACACCTTCATCCTCTTGTCTCTCATCTTCATAAGAGCATAAAAATTACTAGACCAATGAGAACCAAGGCCATGCTTGTTTTTTGGGGTGTGTTTTCAACTCCTAAATACTCAGTATTACCACAGATGAGTTTTCAACACACATTTCTTAAATGAGTAAATAAATTTACTAGTGACTTCTATGAGCTAAGTACCTTGCATACATTACATCTTTAATTTTTTAACAATACAAAAATGTATGTGATATAATCACTAGATTAGAGTAAGGACAATGAGGGCCCAAGTTTAAGTTGTCTAAACTCACACAGCTAGTTAGTGTATGCTTTGGCGGTGTCAGCCCACACACCCTTCTCTCCACACTATGATAGCAAGGCTTCAAAAAAGCAGTCTATCCCCTCATTACAAAAGCTTGAGGCCACATTAATTCTTGAGCAGAAGGATGCTTCTATATAAGTAGAGATTTTGAAAAAAAATAGAATTCTTCAACCTGGAGAAAATAAAAATAAAGAAGGAATGCTATAAAATCCATAAATTCAAAAATATTATGAGAGGATGGACATGAAAATTTTTAGCAATCTGAGAATATTTGAAGAGCCTGTCCCCAGAAACTCACAAAAGATACTTTTTAGAACTAATAAAAGACACTGCATTTTACAGAGTTAGTTGTAAAACTGTGAAACTTAAAGCCTTGAAAATGCTCCATGTTGAAGATATAAATAAATCTTAAGAGAGTAAAGAAAATTCCATAGGTGGCAAATTCATAACAAATTCATAACAAATTGAAGGAAAACTAGGACTTGAGGGCCAATATGGCTCCAGCTATGACTTTTATTAATGAGTTGTCTCAATTTTAAGTCCAAATTCGTTGAAGTTCTTGCTACTCTTCCTCCTAGTTGCCTAATGTTTTAAAACTGGGGTTTATCATGGTTGTTGTTCAACTAGCAAAAGTAAACCAATGCTGTAGCTCCAAATGAGTAAAAATAGTCATTGTAATAATATAGGCTAGTATGTATTTAAAAACTAACAGCAAGTTAATAAAATTGTAGTAAGTTTACAAAATCTATATTTTATGGGACTTAAAAAATAGGACTATGCATATTTTTATTTTTACACTGAGTATAAGAGAGTTTTAACCAGTAATTCTTAACCAAGGGCAATTTTGCCCCCCACCCCGGGGACATTTGGCAAGGTCTGGAGACATTTTTGAATGTGAAAACTTGGGGTGGAGAACGTAACTCTTATCTAGTAGGTAGAGGCCAGGGATCCTGCTAAATATTCCATAGTACATGGAACAGAACCCACATCAAAGAATTATCTCATCTAAAGGAAGGGAGGATTCTAAGATGTTCCTAAAGATTTATCACCTCATCTCAGTGTACACACCATGTATAATCCCTGAACTGTGAATATGACTTTATGCCTGTGATTATGTTAATTGCACAGTTGACATTAAGATGGGGAAATAATCAAGTAGGCTAATCATATGGGCCCTTTAAAAGCAAAGAGTTTTCTCCTGATAGAGAAGAGGAAATCAGAGAGATTCTGAGCATGAGAAGGATCTGACAGATGTGAAGAGGTTCTTTGCTGCTGAGATTTCCGGGCCCACAATCAAGGATCTGTGAGTGGCCTTTAGGAATGAATAGCAGTTCTGGCTGCCATCCAGCAAGAGAATGGGGACTTCAATCCCACAACCACAAGGGACTGTGTTCTTCCCATAACAGGAATGAGCTTGGAAGAAGACCTCTAGCCTCCAAGTGAGAACTTAGCCCCATCCAGGGTAGAGAACCATCCATACTATATTGGACTTCTCACTTACAGAACCGTGAGTTAGTAAATGGGTATTGTTTTAAGTCACCAAATCTGTCATTTGTTATGTAGCAATAGAAAACAAGTATGTCAATAGTGCCAAGGTTGAGAAACCATACTTTAAGTATTTTTGTCTATCTATGTCTAAAGGGGTATTACTAGGTTGGCTTTCAAAGAAACAGTGATGAAACTTGTCCCAAGGAAGTAAGTTTATTTAACTTAAATCAAGTTAAAGATGTTCCTTTACTGCGGGACATCTTCGAAACTTTAACATCTTAGTTATACTATGAAGCTACAAGAGAGGAGTTAATTCTGTAGTAATTCCAAAGAACATTTGAACAAAGATCTGTTATTCTTGGCAAGTGATATCGTTTGATCCTAATATCTTAGTATCTTTTGATATTAGGTTTTCTTAGGATTGAGTTTAGTAAAATGTACAAATTAGTAAACTTAAAAAACATCAATTTGAAATTATCTTTCTAATTTCAAAAAAAATCAAATGTACTGAAAAATATGCATTATCCTTTGTAATTTAGATTTTCTGTATTTCAATAATGATGCTTCTTGATCATTTAGTATTATAGAGGTCTTAGAATAATATATAGGGTATTTCTGGAAATTTAAATCTGCAAAGAAACTGTGTATATCTCAATGATTTAGGCAGAGGAGGAGTTAGGGCTGAGGGAAATGCATATTAGACATTTCACCAGGTTCTATTTTTATTAGTTCTGTTATGTCCTCCTTTTCAAAATCTTCTTCTGGTCAAGTATATAATATTATATAACATTTCCACAGACTTGGATGGAAATTTATTTTTTTGTTTTTAGTAACGCTCTCACAGATTACAGTTTTGTCTAAATTCCAGAATATGGAGACCTGGGGATGGGGATGTTTGATGTGGGATTGGCTACCTTTCTTCCTCCGTAAGTTTCAGAATGCCCTCATCCCTATTTCCTTTGTTAGTTGGACATTGGCTTGTCTGCACTGATATTTGCAATTGCTATAACCCATTGAGCACCATCCCCTTCTGTTTTTACTTCCAGGCTCCACATCTTCAGTTTTTATTTGCAGTGATGTCAGTATTTCCCAGCCAAGTATTCTCCCCCCTTGTGTAGCTCCAGTTTGAGAGATGACCAATATTTAATATATACTATGATGCAGATGGTAACCACTTACTGCTGACTGGATCTAAGTTATGGGAAGGCATTTTGGGTTTTTTTTTTTGGAGTATATCAGTAACCCTAGAGATGAGTTAAGAGTAAACAACCATATCTTTATCAAAATAGCTTTTGGCTTTTCTTCAAGTCATCTGTTAGTTGAATAGATATTGTCTAACTTAGTATATTTATATTTCTAACAATTTTTTGTTGCCATCTATTAGTTATCCAATAAATATAGCTAACATTTATTTTAAATATTATTCCAAAAATGACTACTTTCAGCTTATCTCATTGCATCTCTTTTATAAACATCATTTTAGAGAAGGATTGTTTATATCCAGTTAGGAAAGAATATACAGAACAGCTTCAAAATATAGGATAATAGATATTTTAGGTTAGAAACACTTTTATTCTATGCATCGCTTGCTAATGATTAATTTTCATATTGTGTTGAGCCTGTTAAGTACTGAATTATACCTCTTGGATTGAGGATAGTTGCTTTCCACTGACATTGAAGTACTACAATAACATAGAGCCAACTGGTCTCTACAGTCTAGTCCTACATTACCATCCTACACAGGGAGTATACTCTAGCCAAATTAAATTTCTTACCATCTCACACTCATGATGTAGTCATTTAAATATTTATGTTTACTCTTTCCTCTACCCAGAATGCCTTTGATCGAATGAAGGTACATTATAGTGTACATTGTAGTAACAAACAGCCCCAAACTAAGTGATATAACTTAACAAAAGTTTGTTTTGGGCTAACTCCTTATGAAAATATTTGTGTAGGGGGTGGGGGCCAGGACGCAGGCTGAGGGAATACTTTGTTCCAGTAAGTCTCTTAGAGACACAGATTGATACAGACTCTGCAGGTTATTTCATCTCTTTACATTTTCTCATCAATAAAATGTGAATAAAAATGTCTGCCTCTGCAAGTCTGTCATTAGAATTAAATATGTAAAGTGCTTTTCTGATGTCCCAAAGACAGCAGTCATCCCCCTTCTCCCTCTTCCTCCTTCTCCCTCCAGAACACCTGTAACAAACATTCCACTTCTCATTTTTCCTTGTACTATAATTACTTTTCTTGGCCTGCTAGATTGTAAATGTTGGAGACTACAGCATGTGTCTTTTTCATTTTTGTGTCTGCATGAGCATCCAGCATAGTTTCCCATAGAAATTTTAAAATATTTGTTAATGGAGAGAACTTATGATTTTCCAATATATATGAATGGCTTTCCAAGAGTTCTCTGCAGCCCTAATTCTGTATTTATTCTAAACTTGAAATAGAAATAAAACGTTAAGCATTTTATTTTTAAAAATTTATATGAAGAATAAATGCATAACTAATTTTAGTTTTAACTTTTCTCTCCTCAAACCTGTTTATTTGTTTTTTTATACACTAAGCTTTATGGGTTAACAGACTTTTTTTCAATAAGCATGGGACCTGGAATATAGTAGTTGCTTAATACATATTTATGAATAAAGTCTAATCTGTTTTCAGAGTATACAACTGCAGAGATATTAATTATACATCTGTAAAAACATAAATTAGTATTGGCTTTTGTGAAGAGTTTTCCTCAGAATATCAGAAAAGAAATATTTCAGAATCTTAAAGTGGAAGTTCTTAAGCTGTATTCATTTTGAAGAAGTTCAGTACATTTTGAATTTTTGTACTTTTGGGGAATTTTATAGGTACTTATACAATAGGAAAAAAGAAAGACCTAATTCTACAAATGTTATTTTCAGTATTTGAATGGCTTATTGAAATGTCTGGCTAGTGTAATACACTTGGGTTCCATTCCTGACTATTGATAACTGTATAATTCAAATGTAAAAATATGAAAACGTGCTTACCCATTCTGATACAGTTGCCTCACTTATTTTTTTCTTCTCTGTATTTTATTTATTTATTTATTATTGATGTATAGTTGATTTACAATGTTGTATTAATTTCTGCAGTACAGAAAAGTGATTCAGTTATATTGGATTGGCCAAAAGTTTGTTCGGATTTTTCTATAACATCTTATAAGAAACCAAATGAACTTTTTGGCCAACTATAAATATATACATATATATATATATATTCCTTTTCATATTCTTTTCCATTACAGTTTATCACAGGATATTGAGTATAGTTCCCTGTGCTATACAGTAGGACCTTGTTGTTTATTCATTAGTTGCCTCACTTATAACTTGTGAGAATACAATCAGATATAATAAGTTAATGTTTAAATTATTGTGGCTATACTGTTGTTTCTACTATTCATTTCCTTTAGCAATCCTCATGTATAGATTTGGATTAATTCTAGCAAATTTTCTCCTAAAGCAAAACATGATCATAATATGCCACAGAGATTACTCTGTCTAGAAAAAGCAACCTAAAATTCTCAACTGCACGGGTAACTATACGTGTATTTGTTTAAACAGACATCTCAGCCCTTGAAGTGTGTTGGGAAAAAAATCTTACTAATGTACTAAATATATTCAGAAACATTTTAGGATGAGATAAATGTTTTAAGAAAACATTTGTATCTGAAATATGCATTTTACTTATAAATTCCATGCTTCTTGATATTCTAGGAGTCAACCAATTTTTCACCGAATTTTCAACCCATAAAAAACAGTTGTAAATTTAAGAACAATGAGAGTGTGATTCTAAGACAAATACATCACAAAAGGGTGAATCAGAAAGAAATGAGTTGTTTCTGCATAGGCAGGTATTCCTCCTAATTTATGGAAACGTTTGTCCTGCTTGTAAAATTCCATATTTATGGAATAGAGAATTATTGCTGCTGTAAGATGTAACAAAATGGCTAAATGCCTGAGGAAAATATAATAAGGATATTTAGGTTAAGAATATAATATTCAAAAACTTTTACTGGGAAGTTAGAGTTATCTTAGTTTCCATCTAATAAATTGGGGCAGAATGCTGATTTAATATTAGATAAATATAATAATCTGAATGCTGTCATATATACTAATGTAATCCCTTTAAAAAACAGGACATATGGTCTATATGTATTAATGATTAAAGTCATTACTGAAATTCTATGATTTTTTTCTATCTTGAAAATCATAGCCATTTGTCTAATTTGGGCTAAACATTAAATATTCCAATTACTTCAATTTGCTACATATAACTAAACAAATCAAAGATCAGAATTGTGATGAAAGGGAGGATGTGTACTAGACAGTGCTGGCTGTGCACTCAAAATTCATTCTACCTCTTTTTTTTTTACTAACAGAAATCCAATTCTGTTTGGTATAGTAACGTGCCCAGATAAATACTTGATTTCCCAGGATGCTGCCCATCTAAGTGTGGTGTAAGTTATATTATTTGTGGCCGATAAGGGACTTCCAGGAGAGCTGTTCATTCTTGGATTAAATGAGACAGATTTAGCTGTCATTTCCCTTTTACTTTTATTTTTCCCCTTCCCCTTTTATCTTCCAGAAAGTTTTTGTGATGCATGGGAGCACAGATATCATGTTGCAATTGTGGAGAAAAGTCACATTTCAAAAATTGCAGGCCACATAATAGACATTGCCTGAAGCACTGATGGTATCTTAGGTCCACTGCCCTCATCCTGGTTTCTTGTTATATAAGGAAAATAAATCACTTTTGCAATGCTTGTTGTATACTTTTCCATACGGTGCTAAACACAAGAAAAGAGGAGAAAGCAAGGAGAAGAGGAGGGAAGGCAATAAGTCCATGTTTTTAAGATAAGGTAATAAAAGATGTCAAAGTAGGCAAGAACTGTGAACTTCTTCATGCTCCAAAAATGACTTTGAGTTTTATTATATCTGCAGTCCAGGCAGGAAGTATGAAACAAGAAAAGGGTAAACGAGCAAGAGAAGTTGAGTCAGCCCTCTTTTAAGAGGTCTTCTAAGAATTCTGATTAAGTGATCTGTACTTGGACCAAAATAGTCCCATGTCCACCCCCTGCTTATAAGGGAGCCCGAAGAATATATCTCTTTCCCTTGGTACAGTGCTACTCCAACAAATTTGGATTTCTGTTAATATGTAGGAAGAGGAAAATGATACTGAGTAGAAAATTGCCACTTTATCTTTGTAATATTAATCTCATTTAACGAAGTGTTTTTTTTTTGTTTTTTTTTTTTTTTTTTTTTGCGGTACGTGGGCCTCTCACTGTTGTGGCCTCTCCCGTTGCGGAGCACAGGCTCCAGACGCGCAGGCTCAGCGGCCATGGCTCACGGGCCCAGCCGTTCCCTGGCATGTGGGATCTTCCCGGACCGGGGCACGAACCTGTGTCGGCAGGCGGACTCTCGACCACTGCGCCACCAGGGAAGCCCACCAGGAAGCCCACCAGGAAGTGGTTTTTATTCCCACTATTTGCTTGAAAATTTGGAGCAACTTCTAACTTTCATTCTGGCAGATATTTTTAAATATGTGTCAGCAACAATAAATTGTGATCTCAGGTTCACGAGGAATCAAACTCCAAACTCAAGATAGGACTGGATCAGTAATTATGAATCTTGAAGTGGGAAAAGGTGACTTGTTTTTATGTTCTCTCTCTGTTGGTGGGTTGATCTTTCCTGATGTACTGAGGGTGAAACTCTTAGTTTCTCAGTCTCCTTGGGTCATTTTGTTTGATATGGTCTCAGCTCTAAGTGGCCATCTTGCTTCTGTCCATTCACCTCTTTTTAAAAGCACAGTTTTTTGTTCACTGTGATACCTTTAAAACAAGTCTGTGAATTCTCTGACATTTGTCTCAGACAGCAGGTTCATGAGCCAAAGTAAGGTTGTTTTAAAATTAATTTTTCAGCCACAACAACTGGAAGAGTTATGGAGATTACACCTCCTTCACCAAGTAGCTCACCTCCCTAAATTTCAGTGTGCTTATTTGTGAAATGTGGGGACTTCATTTTTCCAGAAGCATTTTTCACTGAAAAATATAATTCTCTTCAGGGGGAAATATACCCTTAAAATTTTAGTTCAGGAAATCTTGTATAAAAATCAGCAATATGATAAAAAAGAAACATCAAGTAGCTGAGCCTAGTATATTTTGTGTCCATGGCATAAATTTTCAGCTATAAATTCAATTTAAATAACAATTATAGACTTTTTAGTTCTCTCTGACTTCCTGAGTCTGTTTTTAGTAAAATCTCTTCTTCAAGAGATTGCTTATCTAAGCTTTTGATTTATTTGGTATATATTCTATGACGTTCTCATTCTAAATATGTTTAAAATGTGTGATTGTATCTCCTTTTAATTGTGCCTTCTGAGTTTTTCTGGATTAATCTCACCAGTGTTCTTTCTGTTTCATTCAACTTAATAAATAATTAGATTTTTGACATTTTGTTCTTTTCTATTGAATCTTCAATTTTTTTAAATTGTTTATTTTTTATGTCCTCTCTCTACAACTTTAAAAAATTCACTCTGACACTTATATTTTTTCAGAGTTTAAGATGTTTCTCATCTCTTTTTGCCCATTGCAAAATCAAACATTTTTAACCATCCACTATATGGATACATTCAATTTTTTTTTAAATGAGGTTATGAAAGGAATAGAAAGTTGTGATAAAAAATTAAGATAAAGACTAAGTTTTTAGAAGTTTAAGGTATGCTCTTGGGAGTGAATTGATGAAATACTGTGGCAACAGAAGTCACTGGATGAAGAAAATTTTTAAAAAATAGACTTGGTTGTTTCATGGATATCCAAATAGATATGCATATTTCTCAGTCTTAGAGCAAGATGATGAAAAGTTCCTTTAGTTCAGTTTAACTCCTGAATGAATGTGAGCAAATGACCCACCAAAATGTTAATAAAAGGAGGGCAAGAGGGTGTGAATGTGAAGGAGAGAGTTTTATATGAGGATGAAAGAATAAGAGTCAACCTTTGAAGGCTCGGTTAGAAGACTGCTGACTTTGCCTCCTGACTTTTTGGTCAATAATGTGAGGTGAGAGAGAAGGACCAATTTCCACTGGTGAAGACTGCAGGAAAATCAGCTTCTAGGGGAAATCCAGGTTTCAGTTTGTGGAAGGAAGTAAACGGAAAGTTCTTACAGAGAGACTATAACTACAGAGAACTTTTTAAAATTTTTTGAAATGCAATGAAGTTGGATTATGCAGCAAGGTAGAAGTAGTGGAAAGCTGTATATGAATCAGAGAATAGGAGAAATGGGCAAGTAGAAGGGTACACGAGCCTCAGGAATCACAGCAATGAGAGATGTGGATGGTATCAGCCAATGAACGTTAAGTGGACTCAGTGGAATGTCAGCACCTATGACAGGGAGGGTGCTGGTGAGCTGATCTGGGAGGGAGTTGGATTGGCGTGTCAGCCTCAATAGGTGTTGCATAACCTGAGTCTAAGTGGAAAAAAGTCCTGCGTGCCTTGCCCTGCTTTGTCTTCAGGGCTGCTTAGCGTGTTGTTTCCACTACTGTTTGAGCCTAGACTTCTTGAGTGCCTCTGCTGTCCAACCAAGGTCTCATGGTTACCACACAGTGACAGTACATTTGAGTGCTCTGTTTTCACTGAAGTGTAAAGGCAGCATCTTGAAAGTGGGGCTTCCTGTTTACAAATGCTTGGTCAAGATTGAGAGTAAAAGTGATATTAAATTATCAGATTAAAAGATAGAGAATTAAGGTCTGACTTAGTGTTTTAGTGAATAATTCATTCTGACAATTACAGAATGCTGATATTTCAAGGCACTGGGAGCACGAATACCACTTTGGTGTTAGGTTGTGTTGGTCAGCATCGCTCCCCTCTGTTTTGAAAGCAGGGATGAGTCTTTTCCGGTAACAGGAATGGAATAGCACAGGTCTTATGTAAAACATCATACAAGGACACGTTTTTTCCAGTGATCCTTGTAGCTCGATATTCTCTTCGCCAGGCTTTTTGGCTATTACACTGTACTTTTTCAGCATTAATATTACCATTTTCTCTCTTAAATTACCCAATAAGAATGATATAAAAGTTATTTCCAGTACATTTTCATTTAAGGATAATGAACACTAATGACTACAAAGCTGAGATTTCCTCAGCTCAAAAAGTCTGAATATAGCTAAAGAAAATGAGGAAGGCTGGATATTAATGATAAATATTGAAGACTAGCCTTCTTATGGGGGTAAAGAAAGATACTTATATGGCTAATTTATAATGAAAATTAAAATAAAACCTACCATTGCTAAGTAGTTCTGGGTCAGCTACTGCTTATAAACAAACTGTTCTTGTATCTCATACTAAATCTTTATTGGTCTTGCTTCTAATTTCAGTTTAAGTGTTGGAGACAGCCTTAAATTTGCTGACTTTGTCATGTCACAGTATATCCTTTACACATCATCAGTCTCTGCTCCTAAATCACAATTAGCATATTCTCACCAAGTCTATAATAGCTACAAATACCTCATAGTTCCATTTTTGGCTATTCCATTTCAAAGTTATTCTTGGTTTAAATATATGTCAAATTTTATATAATCGATGTGAAAGTTGTTTAAAATTGTATGTAATATTTCCCTTTAACATTTTTATTAAATCTGGAGACTTCCTTTATATGTCTTGTTTCCATCTTTTCATTTTTATGCTGGCCAACCTATTCTATGAAAAAGCAAATGATCATCTTCTCCCACTTTACAGTGCTTTACCTTATTTCCTCTGGCCGTGCTTTCCTCAAACTCCGCCATGTGAGACTATTGATGTTCTGCCCCTGCAGTCTTGACTGACAATTGTTGCTCACTGATCCTTTGGTCTTCTTGGCTCACACATAGACCTATATTAGAACCCCCTGGATGAACATGCAGGAGTCCATTTGCTCCCAGGTCACTGTTTTCTATTTTTTCTGATGTGGTGGCTTTGCAAGTAGAACTGCATAGTGTCTTAGAATTCTTTATATTGAAGTGAAACTAAATCAGTCCTGAAGTTGGTTACCTGGTTGAAGCTTTTCCCTACCCCTCAATTTTATAGCTTTGGGATGCTGCCGTCCATGGCCATCTGAACATTGGATATTGAATTTGCTTACTTCTCATAGAACACCTGTTGCTCACCACTATCTGAGATCATGTGGATTTTGTCAAATTGCTTGGCCTATTTCCAGTCTGCTTTGATTTACCTCTGGAATCAATCTTTACAGATAGCTCAGCTTTCTCAGTGTAGTTCATAACCAGATTAACATGTTTTATACAAAGTCTTGACTCTGTGTGGACAACTGTGCCATGAACTTGAATTTCTAACAAGATGCCAATGACTATACCATGCATCCTCCATTATTCTGACAATCACCCTGTCTGAATCTACCCTAGCACTCTAATTCTAAAAAAAGTCACCTCATCTTGGCCACAAAGATGTCCAGTTTTACCTAAGTAGAATTAAAGATGTACCCTGACACTCTGGCCCACTGTATTGACCCTGGAAACTCCATTTTAACTGTGGTAGAGAGTATTGAAAATAAGAGTAAAAGTGCAACAGTATATAGCCTGCTTTCTGATGTAAGTAGTATGTTTGTATATATGCATATATTATGTGTGGTAACTTTGTATAGTTTAATAATGTTAGTTTTAGCTACTGTAGAATGTACTACTAGAAAATACCAAAGACCCTAGAGACCAAAAATGGCACTTAAGCTACTCTTTGTCAAGTAGCACTCAAATATATCATGGTAGTAATAATTGATAATATAGGTACCTAACACATATGATGGAGAATTCTGTTAAAGTGAAGAGAAGATAGAAATTCATTAGTTCAGAATTGGAAGATGGAAAAAGTAGTTTGAGTAAAGTGCATTTGCCTGATACCAGTTTCCAAAGGAATGATTATTTAGAACACTCTGTGCTTTTCCATAAAGTTGGTTATAACCCTATTGAATAATTTAGTTCAGTACAAGGACAAATCATTAAACTTCTTGAAGCCTTTCCTGGCTTATACACCACAAAAGGGCAAGGACACTTTTGTATGTAGTATTCTTAGTTTTATGAAGAAAAAAGTAACAGTTTCAAGGGAGTCATGACAGCATTAATAAAATATTTGTTTTGATAAATCTAAGTCTGTTGTTTTGAGTATGTTTAGTTTGTTAAAATAGACCACATACAACATTGATCATTGAGCCTTAGAGTTAACTAAACCACATCTGTCATATATAATGGGTGCCTGCTAGTATTATTGGCCAGAGGTTTACCTTTTGATATTAAGGTATAAGATTCTTTTCAGTAGCATTTGGTTTGTTCTTTTCATGAAAGCATGGAGTTGGATTATTTACATTAGCTAGAAAAAATTGACCTGCAAGTGTAATTTTTTTCAATTTTATGCATCAACTGATTAGAATTATGGATGTTAATAAAAATGTGTTGTTATTGTGTTTTCCTGTCTATTTTGACTACAACTTGCATGTTAAGTAATGTTTTCATTTATATATTTTTAATAACGTTGAATTTATACACAGTGTAGATAGACACCTTAAAGAATATGTCTTTTTCCAATTGAGTTCCATGGTAATCTAGCCTTTTCTTACTTATGCACCAGATGGTTCTATTACATGAAATTTAGCATAAATTATTTACCCATGTTTCCTTCCCCTCTCTTTTCTTCTTTTTACCTTAAGCTGCTTTCCCATCTCTTTTGTTATTACTTTTCTTTCTTTATTTCTGCAAATATTGATATTTATTGATTCCTTATATTTATATAGCTGTGCACATTTGGGGTTTAAGAAAGATACATGATCTCAGCCCACAAGAAGCTTTGAATCCATTAAGAGAAAAAAGATGCATGCATTTTAAAAGTTCATTGACAATCAATTGACAAATTAATAATCTGGAAATATGTTTTCTTTTTATAACTGCCACCACAGCTAGAATAATATATATGATTCTATCATATATGCACTTCTTTCCTTAAAATTATATGGTGAGAGAAGATTTCACAAGCCTGAAAGACTAGAAAGTATCCTGAGTGAGCACTGTAGCATAAATCAAAGAAATCTGACAAAGAAAAGATGGCAGAGTAAGCAGTGTCATAACATTCCTATTCTTCACACTTAATGAAGCAAAAAAGCAAAGAAACAAAGTAAAAAATTGAAAAAAATACACTAGCATTAATCAAACTAAGTAAGGGTAAAAACTCATATTAGACAGTTCAAAAATCATTGGCCAGTGGAAGAAAAGCTATGGATAAATATATGAATGTTACTCTACCCTGCCAGGAGCATGTTAGTGTGTAAGCAGGTGGCGAGGGTAGTAGAAATTATTCATTGTCCCCACTATCCAGTCTTCCTTTCTTTTTTACTTAAAATTTTTGTATTGAAACTGTCCAAAAAGTTTATATTACACCAGAAACCATGTATGAATTTAATAATTTAAATTCTACTATAAATTATTATTGATAAATATTATCATTCCAATTAAGTTTTTTGTCTTTGTTTAAAAGTTGAGTATTTTATTGTTAATCTATTTGGGGTTAATCTCATTCTATTGCTGCCTGACAAGTTACCCCCAAATTTAGTGGCTTAAAACAATAAACATTTATTATATCATAGTCCCTGTGCTTCAGAAATCTTGGTGCAGCTTAGCTGGGTCCTTGGGCTCACTACTGTGTCTCATAAATCTGAGATCAAGTTATGGGCTAAAGCTACATTCTTATCAAGGCTGGACTAGAGGAAAAGCCCCTTCCAACCTCACTTTTGTGACTGTAGTCTCAGGTCCTTGTTGGCTATTGGTTGGAGACCTCATTTTTTTTTCCCACTTGAACCTCTCCATTGGGCAGCTCAAAAATAGTAGCTGGTTCCTGTCAGAGCAAGCAAGTCAAAAGAATGTGAAAGGGCATGTAAAACAAAAACCACAACACTTCATAAATTAATCTTTGAGGGGACAACCCATCATGCTTTTCATCTGTTCATTAGAAGAGTGTCAGTGGGTCAGCCCACATTCAAGAGGAGGGGATAATACCAAATAGTGAATACTAAGAGGCCAGAATCATTGAACCCATCTTAAGTTTGTGTACCACGTTCATATTAAATGCCATTGTTCAATTATAGTAAGTTAGAAAAAAAAAAAAGATTCCAACAGTCTGACTCTTACTTTGTCAGGCTTTTAAAGGAATAAAATTATATAAACCCAACCCAAATTGGCTTTAGCAAAATAATAATTTATTTGTTTATGTAACAAAAAAGTCTCAAAGTCTCAGGGTTGTCCTGACTGTAGATCCAGAAGGATTCTGTTCTCCCCTGACACATAACTCTGTTTTCAAAATAGTTTTGAATGGTTCCTATTGATCCATCTTGTGCTCCATCCCCATCCCTATGGCTGGGGGGAATGGAACTCCCCAGCTGATCAATCCTGAGTCACCTGCCCAATCCTGAAATCTGGGAGAAAGTGACAGAAGCAGAAATCTAAGTCATCTGAACTGAGAGTGGGGAAAAGAAAAATTGAGGTGCTGTTACCACAGCAAGGGTTATTGGCTAATGGGCAAACAAATCACTGTTGTCCACTGCACTCATCTGTCCCTGTGGTGCCCCTACCTGTTCTAACTCATGTGGTTTGCTGTTTTTGGTGAACCTAAAGATATACATAACAACTCATTTTATTTTGCTGGCAGAAATTAGTAGATAACTATCTTCCTGAATAAAAAAGTTCATGCTAAATAACTTTAAAATTAACAATAAATGGTAATACATAGTCTTGGTATGCAAGTGTGTCCTATAGAAGCAAAATGTTTCCTAAGCCTTTCCTCCCACCAGCTTCATTGAGATGCAATTGACATATAGCACTGTGTAAATTTAAGGTGTACAATGTGTTCATTTGATACACTTATATCACTGCAAAATGAGTACCACCATAGCATTAGCTAACATATACAACATGCAACATAATTACTATTTCTTTTTTATGGTGAGAACATTTAATTTCTACTATTTTAGTAACTTTCATGTATATCTAATGCATTATATTTAACTATAATCACCATGTGGTACATTAGATCCCCAGAATTTATTCATCTTCCAGTTGAAAGTTTTTACTCCTTGACCAACATCTCGCTTTTTCCCCCCAAACCCCAGCCCCTGATGAAATACCATTTTAACCTGTTTCTGTGAGTTTGGCTTTCTATGGGTCCTCCCTTTCTTTCTTAGTAATAGAAACCTAAATTTTAGCTTAGACCATGAGCATACAGAATGAAGACTACATTTTCCAGTCTTCTTGCAAAGTACTATTGAAAGTGACTTAGTTTTGACCAATATGCTATAGTGTGCACTTGAATTTGGTTTCCTTGAAGGGAGGGTGCATAATCTTTTCTTCCTCTTTTCCATTTTTGTAAGCTAGTGGAAGTAGTGGCTCAAGAGGGAGATTTCTTGAACCACAAAGTGGAATTCAGGTACAAAAAATGAAAGAGACACAACTTGAAAAATGATTGGCTCACTCGGGACCCTGGAGCTGTGCTAACAATCTTATACTACCTACAAGATTTAGTGATAAAGAATTTAAACTCTGTCACATTTTAGCCACATTTTTGGACTTGTTCACAGCTGAAAATAATCTCATTCTTGATGTGGAAGGACTTCAGATAAAGAAACATCCCTGTCTTCTACTTTACTCATCACTCTTATCTTTCATTCAACTGAATGTACCAAAGTTCCTAAATGGAAGGGTTTGTTTTCCTTTCTTTTTTTTCTATCCAGGGAGAAAAAGAGATATTGGTTTATGTAAACATTTCTGGTCTACAGACTCAAATTTATCCTCAGTGAACCTTGTCAAGATTGGGCTTGGTGAATTTAGACTCACCCGAACTGCTTTCTCTAGCACATCTGTTCCTCATATGTTCACTTTTAACAGCACCATTAGTTTAGAAGAGAAGGAGGAGAGGAAGTAATTTATTAGCAGTCTAAACCTCCACCAGATGTTTAAATGGGAAAAAAAAATCTTCACCTCAAAATGATGAAGGAAGAGAATGTGGAGTCGAGACAGAAGGCAGCACAGAGACAAAGATATAGCATATAACTCTGGTTTAGGATATTCTGCACCACCATGTGTGGGTAGAAAACATAAGACTGGTAAATTCCACTTGTTTTTTTTCTCTGCTGGAAGGAAGGTGTAAGAGATCCAGAGCATAATGTCATTGTATCATCATGATACTTATTGTTTTCTGGCAAAAATAAACAGTAAAAAGACATAGCAGAAGGAATCAAAAGGAAAGGAACAAAGAAGAGATGCTGGAAGTTATGGGTATATCAGAAAAATACAAAGACAGTCTGAATAATTGAACCTCTGTGAGTGTAAGCGTTCTTATCTGCTGAAGAGATTCTATCTTCCTCATCTCTCCTACTTAGTGGGTGGGGATCAAGTGAAAGAGACTGAGCTCTCTAAAGAGCTACATGTATTCCAGTATTTTCATTATCTCTTTGACCTTCCATCATCTATTATTTTGGTTTAGAAACAGTTTTGGTTTTTGGAACAGTTCTTACCTATTAGGGTATCTGTAAAATTTGTGCATTCTTCATATTAACTCTTTCCATGAATCCTTTTACGTTTTCATCCTAGACTTATTGAAACAGGGTAGTTCTTTAGACTCTTCTATAATCAAGGTGACTTATTTTGGGCCACAGTATTTACTCTGAAAGCAAGTCATAACCATCAAGTTGCCATCATTTCCTGGTTTATGTTTGATTGCTTTTATTCAGTATCAAAATTTCTAATTACCTGAATCAACTTGTCATCAAAATGGTTTTCTGTCTGGGAAGACTTATTCATTCTATTTCCCATTATCTCTCTTAGATCTTCCTTGAGCTTATCTTTTCATTAACAGATTACTATCTATATATCTAATTAGATTTATTTCCTTTAACCTGTTTTATTACTTTCACCTCACTGCGTTCAGGCAGCCACTGCAATCTTTTCAGGTCATTTCAAAGTTTCCTTTCTGTTTTCCTCAGATGATGTAGTTCTTGTAATGTTGATATCCTTGAAAAAATGTTGAGCTGAGCTGGATTTGCCAAAGGGCAGAAAAAATTGAGGCAAGAATAGTCTTGACACATAAGTTGTGTTACAGACCCATAAAAGGTAATTTTAGTCAAAATGATATAAATCAGATATGATTTTTCTATAGAAATAATGGTAAAATATTTCTGACAGAGAGGTATAGCATTGAATTTTTAAAACAGATGCCCGCATATTTTATATTTAATCCAGTATGAATCATTTTTTAAAAAAATCAGAATACTTAATCTTGTCAAATGTTTTAGTGGAACAAGCTTACCAAACACAATCATATACGATTTTATTTAATATATTACTTAGTATTGACTTAGTTATCATATTTTGTCATAGTTAAATCTTATCTTAATAATTCCAGACATATTTATTTTGGAAATATAAGGAGGAAATAAATATTTTCCTAGGTCAAGTTGTTCTGAAATGCTTTTTTTGTTTTCTAAATAATAACGGACATATTTGAGGAAACTTCTACTCTTTCCTGGAGCCCTTTAAAAAATGATCTATGGAGAACTAAAAGAAAGTTGAGGTTTTAAAATGGAGTGGCTCCTTTGATAAGCAAATCAAACTATATATTAGAGTGAAATCATTTGTGTGGTTCTATGTGCTGATGAATTGATAATTTGAATGTAACCGGCTGAGGTTCATAAATACAAAATTCTAGAACCAGTCTACTCGACTGCTTCCCCGGGGGATAAACTTTCAAAGAGAATTTGAAATAGATTTCAGACAGAAGCAGTCATACTGAATTTTGCCTGCTAATAACAATGTTATTCTCTTAGGTCAGGACAATATTGAACTCTGTAAATTTTCAATAAAATTCTTTGTGTAAGAATAAGATAAATTAATCTCTCACATATCGCTTGGCACCTGGTACATACTTAGTAGTTATTTATTAAATAAACAAGTGAAATAATGGTTTCTGAATAGCAAAACAACGAATTGAAATGTAAAGTAATTGACTTTTCTTTTATAGAGCCCCAAACAAGAACCTTAACTGGCAGTTTGACCGTATTTGACCCTTTTTCCACCTTAATTTATTCCAGCCCAATTTTGTGTTTTGAGCCATCACAGCAGCAATGTGAGCATTAATCAAATACACCCAACTACAAATTTACTCACAGTTTACACCTGAGAAGTCGGACACACCATAAATATTCTGCTAAGCTTTCTCTTAAATCTGGCTGCAAGTACCTTACAGGATGATGGTCGTATAAAGTTTTTCTACCTTCATCATATTTATAGTAATAAGTAGTTAATTGACTTCCCTACAGCAGAACTCTCTTCTTTTCGAATTAAGCTAAGAGTAAAGATGGAGATATTAAACTCTATTAATAGTTTAAGATGTAATAAATGGCTCAACCAGAAATAGCTGACTCAGAGACAGACGAAGATATTTTAATTTCTCAACAATTCGTATGCAAAGACTGATTCTCCAAGTAGAGAATTGGAGAACTGTGGGTTCTGCACCAATTACTCCAGAGCCCAAATATGAGAGAGGGACCTGTGTTCTTTAACAAATTTTCCTGGTGGATTTTGTACATTCTAAAATTTTCAACCATTCTTTACAGTTTCTCCTACTGACTAAAGAAAATTTTTCTCAATTATGATACGTATTCTCTTAACTTAAGCATTTTGTTCTATAAAATTTGGCCACATTGACAACTGACTAAAAAGTGCTGAGAGGAGTAATAAAAACAGCAGCTGAGCATCATATTGATAATAGCATTCATAAATATTTTCCAGAAAAAAGACAATGCAATTAATACATATAGAGGAAAAAAATCATTAAAATGAGTATAATATTTGTCAGTAGTGGCTACAAATTCACCAGTATGCCTTAGGACTTTGACCCATTAATCCCTCTAGTGCCCAGATCATCTCATTTAACATTTTGATTTTTATAATTTTCACATTATAGGCCCTTTGCAAATTTTCTTTCATCTCTCAGTGATAAAGGCATTTTTAACCTGAATTTTTGGCATGCTTCTTTACCCAAACAATTTTCAAATGCAAGAGAGCATGTGGAGAAGATGCCTGACACATGGACACACTACAGACATTCCATAAGGGATTGTTGAATGGATGAAATAATACACCTCTCGTGTTTTGCAAACAAACATATTCTCATGTAGTTTGTTCTCTGATCTTTCCTTTTTTCTCCCCCTTGGCATTCTATTTTTGTGTTAAAGATGTAACTTTTTTTTTTCTAATCTCTCTGGGTATATTAATTAGATATTTTAAAATATACTCATTTGAATTACATGTTTCTCTGGGAATCACCTTTTGTTGTTGTTGTTGTTGATCTTGGTTGTTATCTTTTGGGCTACCACTGTTCTTTGTTTATCTATCTGCTAGTCTCTGGCTGTCCATTTATATTCAATAATTAAGCCCTGGGAAGGTAGTATCGTTTTTTTCTGTGGTATATGCAGCATGATTTCTCACTTTCCTTGACTGGGAAGTCTGTAGGGACCTCAATGTATGGGGAAAAGTTGGGGCTGACTGGCAGTCTTTACTTTAGGGTGAAGTAAAGGTAGCTGGCTATCAGCTGGGGGCTCTAGAATCCCCAGAACTGAGGACTTTACTCTGGGATTCTAATATTTCATCAGAAAGCTTTAATTCACCTTATTTCTATTTTAATTTCTTTAGCAAAAAAACACTTGTACTTTGCCAGAAGTTATGCTCTGTGTGTGTGTGTGTGTGTACTGGTGGGATGGAGAAAAGCATTGCACACCGTTTTTCCTTTTTTGACCTTTAATCTGTCCTCTGCTCTTCAGTTCAGCTTCTTAACTCTGGCCCTCCAAGGTAGGTGCTGACTTTCATGTCAGTGCCTTTCCGGGATTTTGAAGAGTAGATTAGTTCTCATTTCTGCTGCAGTCCCCTCGTAGATAGGTCTGTAGTTTAATTTTGAATCAGTTTTTGATCCCGTATTTATTAAGAAGTTGTAAAAAACTAATAAACAGAAACTTTGATTAATAGAATTGGGAGACCAGCAGGGGGACCTCTCATGCCCTGTGACAAGAGCAGAGCCCAACAGGAAGAAGGACACCTTTTCTTTCCTGGCAAGGACTCAGCCAATGAAAAGCCATAGACTCCGTTTACTATACCCTCCAACTTCATTTTCTCTTGTATAAAAACATGGCTCACTATGATCGCAGATCTTGAATTTTAATTCTCTGCTGATCTCCATCTTTGCTGGAGAAATATCAGGCAGTTATTTGTTTTAGGTCCACATGTTGGTGGCCCATATAAGAACCGGAGGAGACCTCTGGAGGCTCCAGCTTTGCAGTTGGTGAGCAAACAGGTGTGGTACCTACATTTGACACTCCTGTGTTCACTGCTTTTCTACCTGGCCCTGGAGTTTGAAGGTATGTCTTTCTCCTGGATTCGAGTTCACATGGTCTTTGCATTTGAAGCTCTGCAGGCTTATTCAGGATCTGCTTTAAGGTTTTGTCTTTCCAGTTAAGGCCGTGTTCTGTATGGGAATACTTGTTTGGGACTTCGGGCTGATTTTGGATCACACTGTTTCAACCTAAGCTGGCTGAGCAGCCATTGTCCCATTCCCTTGTGAACGGGGGCTGCTTCAGATTGCAAGTTGTTTGAATTGAAGTGTTTGAGCTGTAAGTTTTTTAAGCTGTTTGAAAATTATTCGTTTAATCTAAAGAAAACCCTCTGAGAAATAGAATCCCAGCTGTCAATATTTTGAGCCCATCCTCTACAGGGACCATGGCTGATTTTGATTAAAAACTGTGGTCCTTTCTCATGCACATTTATAACCAAAAGAGATTGATCTGACCAAAGGCAATTTAGAATATCGATGGCTATTATGGGGAACTTTTGAAATCCCCAAACTTAATTTTTAAGCAAACAAATTAGGTTACAATAGCTCAAAAATTTCCACTACTGAGTGTAATTCCTAGTTTGTTTAGTATTTTGAAGCTTTTAAATCTTATCAAGAGCCTAAAAATGTCTCTCTTCAAAATTAGATTTTAAGATTAACTGAGGCAAACACATAATTAAAGAAAGATAGGGGGCTTCCCTGGTGGCACAGTGGTTGAGAGTCTGCCTGCCGATGCAGGGGACACGGGTTCGTGCCCCGGTCCAGGAAGATTCCACATGCCGCGAAGCGGCTGGGCCCGTGAGCCATGGCTGCTGAGCCTGCGCATCCGGAGCCTGTGCTCCGCAACGGGAGAGGCCACAACAGTGAGAGGCCCGCGTACCACAAAAAAAAAAAAAAAAAAAAAAAGGAAATAAAATGGCGCCTGAAGTCTCAGGTCCATCTTCCTTGATTTCTTTGTCTCTGGCGCCACCTCTGGAGCCTTCTTGTCTCCCTCAGCTCTCTGTGGCCAGACTCTGTCTCCAGTGCCATCTTTCTCTTTCCCTTCTATGCCACTTATGCCTTCTCTATACCTTCAGTTCCTCTACACTAATTCTCTTACCAAACCCCCTTTTCCTCTGAACTTGGCAGAATCTGTTCCTTTAAAATTAAGCTTCCTAAGGATCCAGAGGCCAAACCTTTAATTTCTTATATTTCCTGGACAAAATCTGAACTGTGAGCCATAGTCAAAGATTTTTCCAAAGTAGCCAAAGATTCTTACAGATTTGCTGAGAAATTTAATATAGTCATTCAAACTTATCAATCAGGTTTCTCTGATTTATAGCAGATAGCTTATAGTCTTGTCCCTGAAGGCCAGGCCTAGAACTGGATGAAAACCACTAACTGGGAAAAATCCTGAAAGATCTCTAGAATTATAACTGGGAGCCCAAACTTATAACTTATATGATCAGCCTGGGGCAATCACTAGGTGACTTCATGGAGCAATTTCTAGGGCTTTCCCAAAGCCTGTTGATTGGAACAAAATTTAGGCTTATACACAACGATCTGACTAACCCCTTCATGACTATTGTAATTGATTTAAGATTATTTTTCAAGAAAAGTCTGGCATCACTTCAGATGTTGATTCCACTTGGGTAGCTTTTAACTCTATGTTTATTAATGGACTGAGCTGGGACCTTTCTCTTCTTGTAAAAGGACCAGGTGGAATACGAAATTATGTCCACTCCAGATTTAATTGATACAGCAAACTAGCTCTCCAACAGTCTAGATGAGTCATATAAAAGGAAGGCAGCTAAAATTCTTAATCTTCAACTCCAGCAAATGAAGGCTCCTAAATGAAATCAAAATTCTCCTACGTTCTGCTATTATTGCAAAAGCCAGGATGTTCGAAAAGAGATCATTACAAATGTAAGTGCTTTAGGCACTTTTAGCTCTCTAACCAGCCTTTCCAACAACCTTCCAATTCTCAACGATGGGGCTCCAAGGAATTAGAGGAACTCTTCTCAACATCCCTCTTAATTGGCTTGTTGAAACATTTCTCCAGATTGGGGATGAGTCTCTCCAAGTTCTAATTGACACCAAAGCCACACTCTTGGTTCTCAACCCCACTGCTATAAAGCAGCCCCTGCCTTGGAGAACTAAAAATGTTCAAATAGTGGGGAATCACTAATGAACCTCAAGAAATTCCTGTCTCTGAACATCTTTCCTTCTGTTTAGGCCCTTTGAGAGATACATATCCTTTTCTCCTTAGTTCCTCTGCCCCTACCTATTCATTAGCCAAAGACTTCTTAAATAAATACTATGTTGGAATTTCTTCCTCTCAACAAAAGGGAAATGATTCTAGAATTTGACAGTAGTCATCAAAGTAATCAACCAGATGAATTAAATGACACTTTTTTCTTTAAACCATGAGTGTGTTTCTTTTTTATTGTCTTTTATTTATTTTTTTTATTTTTACTTTTTGTTGCATTTTATTTAGTTGCAGCACGCAGGATCTTAGGTGAGGCATGCAGGATCTTTCTTAGTGGGGCATGGGCTCTTCGTTGTGGTGTGTGGGCTTCTCTCTAGTTGTGTCCCATGAGCTCCAGGGTGTGTCGGCACTGTAGTTGTGGTGCGCGGGCTTCTCTCTAGTTGTGTCCCGTGAGCTCCAGGGTGCGTCGGCTTTGTAGTTGTGGTGCGCGGGGTCCAGAGTGTGTGGGCTCTGTAGTGTGTGGCATGCGGGCTCTAGTTGAGATGCATGAGCTCAGTAGTTGTGGCACGTGAGCTTAGTTGTCTCCGCAGCATGTGGGATCTTAGTTCCCTGACCAGGGATCAAACCTGGGTCCCCTGAATTGTAAAGCAGATTCTTTACCACTGGACCACCAGGGAAGTCCTAAATGAGCCTTTTGATATATTTTTTTGTTCTCTCTCTGCCAGTACTAGAGCTAATTCTGGGAGCATTGATTATTTATCCTTATTGAATTAGTTAACATCTTCCTTATGGGCAAAAATTCTGATATTGGTAAAATTCACAGAGCACCTTCCATCAACCTACTGCATATATCAGGGAACTCTACTCAGTTCTCTGTGGTGACCTAAATGGGAAGGAAATCCAAAAAGGAGGGGATATATGTATACGTAGAGCTGATTCACTTTGCTGTACAGTAGAAACTAACACAACATTGTAAAGAACTATACTCCAATAAAAATTAATTAAAAAAAGATTCAAATAGATATTTCAAAACCTCATCACAGAATTAATCAATACCCTATAAGAATCCCTTCAAGGCATAAAGCCCATTTGAGAAGATTACTAGGCTCAAAGCCTCATTATCCCTTGTGTACTCCCTGTACATTATCCCTGTTAACTCTCCCATTTTGCTGTGTGAGCAAACCTAAGAGCCAAGGTTGGAGATTTATCCAAACCTCTGGGCAATAAACAACATTGTTATCCCTTGACACCCTGTTGTTCTAACCTTCATATGTGACTACCATTCATTCCCACCAGAAGTAAATTCTTTCCTGTAATTGATTTATGCAGTGCCTTCTCTAGTATTCCAGTTGATGAAGGTAACCAATACTTTTTGTTTCACTTGGGAACTTTTTGACTTCACTTGGGGAGAAAAACATTTCACCTGGACAGTAATGCCTCAGGGTTTTACTGAGAGTCCTTATTATTTCTCACAAATCCTGAAGGCTGATTTAGATGATATAAAGTTCCCTAGAAGTTCTACTTTGTTGCAATATGTGGATGCCTTGCTTCTTTACTCTCCTTCTCAAGCCTCCCCACAGGAGACAGCATCCACTTGCTAAAGCTCTTATCCTTCAAGGGACACAATGTCACCAAAGAAAAATTGCATTTTGCCCAAACCCAGGTTCAATATTTAGGGCATCTGATATCAGAACAAGTGCTATACCCTAGATCCAGATAGACTTCATGGTGTCCTAAGTTTCCCCAAACTGAAAATTAAGTGCCAACTGTGAGGTCTTCTTGAGCTAGATGGTTATTGCTGAAACTGGATTCCCAGTTTCTCTCTTATTGTCTGTATTTTTTACTAAATAACAACACTGACCCAATTTATGGGGAAAACCAGGTAACATAAACCTCAACGTCTTAAAGGGGAGTTTGATGAACCCACATGCTTTTGTCCTTCCAATTTTCAGATTCCATTTTTCCTTCTTGCATATGAAAAGGAAGAGATGCCCTTGGGGTACTCACCCAAAAAGATGGGGAACACCATTGACCATAGGGTATTATAGCCAGCAACTGCACCTTGTGGCATGGGGATACCCCCTGCTTTAGAACCATTACAGCCACCACCCTTTTGGTTAAGTTCATCTAAAAAATTGTTGTGGGACCCCCTTTAACCATTTTACCTCGTGGAATAGAAGTTCTCCTAAATTCTCATCACAGTCAACAATTCTCAGTCAGCCACTTCATATGAAGTCCTTTTGTTAACTGCTCCTCACATAACTCTTACATTGTAACAACCTTAACCCTGCTACTCTTGCCTCCTTCCTCACCAATGAAGTCCTTCAAGGCCACCTGACATTGAAAAAGCATCTCCTGACTCCTAGTGATGATTATAGGAAACTCCTCTATGTAAAGCTGACTTCTCTTGGTTCAACTGATGGATCATATTTAAAAGGTGCCATGGGGCTCCCCTGGTGGCGCAGTGGTTGAGAGTCCGCCTGCCGATGCAGGGGACACAGGTTCGTGCCCCAGTCCGGAAAGATCCCACATGCCGCGGAGCGGCTGGGCCCGTGGGTCATGGCCGCTGAGCCTGCACGTCTGGAGCCTGTGCTCCTCAACGGGAGAGGCCACAACAGTGAGAGGCCCGCGTACCACAAAAAAAAAAAAAAAAAGGTGACAATGACAAATACGATGCTGGTATGTTATTAAAACTCCTTTTGATGTTGTGGAGGCAGCATCTTTACGTTTGGCTAATTCAGCCCAAAAGTCTTACACAGACTTGTACTTCAGCCAAGGACAAAACTGCCTATATTTATACTGATAATAGATACGCTTGCGGAGTAGCTTATGATTTGGGAATGTTGTGGAAGCAACATGTCTTTCTTACTTCCAATGAAAATAAAATTTAAAAGACCCCTATGTTCAGAAATTATTGGATGCAATAATTTTACCTAACCCTTTAACTATTATTAAGATTCTGAGGTATTTTAAATTTGACTCACTGGAAGCTAAGAGACATCACTTTGCTAACATTTCCACAAAGAATTATGCCCTTAAAGAGATCAAGAGGCCCCCAAATCTCTGTCATGGTCCAAAGGGACATTTCTTCAAATGATATCTTAGAAAAATTGGCTAAAGAAGCCCAAGAATTGGCCTCAGAAAAGGAAAAACAAGTTTGGAAATTCAACAATTGTTGGTTTGATGTAAAGAGAAAGCTCAGGTTTGGACAAAATAACAGCCCAGTCCTACTGAAGACTCTAAAATTTCCACTCTTAACCACTATACAGGCGTTACACCATTGGTCTACTAGCAAAATGATAGCATTCATGAATCAATATTGGTAGGGAAACATTAACAAGGTAGTAGTGCCTACGTCACTCATCCCATTTGTCTAAAGTACAATCCAGAGAAGCTTTTTTTATTATGTTCCTGGACATTTTAAACTGACTAATGGACCATTCAAGTTCTGGCAAATGGATTTCATACAATCTTCTCTGTCTAATGGATATAAATATGTCTTAGTCATGGTCTGTATGTTTTCACATTGGACTGAATCCTTTCCTTATAGACAGGCTCCTGCTCATCTGTGGCTAATGTCCTTTTGGAAAAGATTATCCATACATGGGAAACTTCTCTCAAGCATCATAGTGACTGAGGAATCCATTTCACTGAACAGATGCTTCAACAAGTCTATGCTGTATGGCTGGTTTTATAACACTTTCACTGTGCTTACCACCTTCAATTCTCTGGTTTAGTCAAATGTACTAATGGCATTATTAAGACTCAACTGGCAAAATTTGTAGAGGCCCTCCAAATACCTTGGCCAAAAGCACTGCTTTTTGTTCTTCTAAATCTCAGACCTACCCCTTTTTTAAATTCATAATCTCTCACCCAATGTACTTGGCTCCTGCTTCTTTTGACCCACAACTGATTAAAGGAGAGATACTCCAATATTATAAAGGCCTAATTGCTTCTATTAAAAATAACCATGTTTTGCTAGAGCAATCTTTTCACGGTGTGCCCTTAGAAGACAAAGTCACTAAACAGTGCACCTTGCAATCTGGAGATTTTGTGTTTTGGAAAAGACACTTCCGGAAGAACTCTTCAGCCTCTCTGGAAAGGTTCCTATCAGGTACTCTTAACCACCCCTTGTACTACCACTCCAAAGAATAAACTCTTGGATTCATGTGACACACCTAAAGATAGCACCAAACTCTTACTGGACCTGAACATCATCTGGTGACCTGAAAGTAAAGACTTCTCGAAAATGAAGCAGATAACATCTGATAAGATAGCTTTCCCAAGTTATCTGGACCAGGACTGTTGGAAATTTGTAGCCAAACCTTTGATGATTACATAACCCTTCAGATAATCTCCAATGTCTATAATCTTGATAACATATGAATTTCAGATAAAAGGCATCTGAGAATTCTTCTTCCTACTCCTCCTTGTTACTCAAATGTGTCCTCAATAAGTTTCCAATCTGTGCACTTTCCTTCTGATGTGACACTACTTCCAGGAAATGCCCTTCCTGACATTGAAGTACAAAAACCTGCTGAAACTAGGAAACTTGACTCTTAAACAGTGATGCTTTCAGAGAAAGATATTGAGCAAAAGGGGGAAATATAAAAATAAAATTAAAACTTCAATTAAATTGAGTGAGGTGACCAGAAGGGGGATCTCTCAGGACCAGTCCAAAGGGCAGAAGAAAGACCCCTCTTTTTTCCTGGTATGGACTCAGCCAATAAAAAGCCATGGAATGTTTACTATAGCCTTCCCTACTTCCTTTTTCCCTCTATAAAAATATTCTTCCTATGCCATGTGGGGACTTGCACATGGCTCCTCTTGCAGACCCTGAACTGCAATTCTCTGCTGATTTTTAATAAACCCATCTTTGCTGGAGAAATAACTGGCAATCTGTTTTAGGTCACAAAGTGCTGTTAAATTTCTGAATGGTTAGTTTTTTTTTCTTTTAATTTGGCTTTCTGTTGTTAATTTCTAGTTTTATTATGACGGGTTCAGAGAATGTGACATTTATAAGTTTGGACTATGACACTATATTAAGTTGTGTTTTTTTTTTTTTCTTATACTTAGGATATGAGCTAGTGAATTTGGATAGTGAATTTGGCTGCTCAGCACTTGGATTCTCTTCCTATGCTTGGAAAATCCTCCTCCAAATGAATCCTAGGGTGGTGCAGAAACCTTTTCTTAAGGCTGAAGCTGGTGGGCAAAGCTCACTTCTGCATGTGCCCTGGAGATCAGTGCAGTAACTGGCTGCTCTCAATGAAGGGTGCAAATGGAATTCCTTAAGTGTTAGTTCAAATCTTTGTCATTACTCAATAATATCTACATTCTTTTATTTTCTGCCAGTGGGGTATTGAGAATACCTTTCAGTTTAAATGCAGTTATGAGTAGGGCATAGAAAAGGAGGTAATGTGGAGACTAGTCGGATTTGGAGACTTCACTGCTTTACTGAAGGTTTTCTTTCCTCTGTACTTATTGGGGTAGCCACAATCCAATGCTTAACTGGAGATCCTCTTTCTTACCTTTTGGTACTGGATTCTCCATCTTGGACTATCTACTTGATTCACCAATTGACCCTTAAGAATGTAAGTCACAATCAGTTTTGGTCCTGGTGGAATTTTCAGACTTCTTCAATCACTCCCACCCAGAAAACACACACAGCTGCACACACATAAAGATATGATCACAGGTAACACTAACTCCTTCGTAGTGAAAACTGGTGACTATTTTTTTTTGGGGGGGAAACAAGTACACTTGTTTTTGTTTGTCCCTCTTTTGATATGTTTAATCAAGTGCTTTTTGAAATTATTGGCTTTCTCCTTACCCCAATCCCTCTTTGTTCCTTTATTTAAAAAATTAATCCAAGTTTTTTTCTGTTGATAGCAGCTCTCTTTTAGAATGTATCATGTTTACTTGATAAAATCTATTATACATAAAGGGAAGAAATGTAAATATTCAGGCTCAATTTGACATCTTAAAATCAATAGTTTATTCCCTGTGTTTTCTTATAAAAATAAAGCATTCATAACACCTCCACTAGCATGAATATTTTTGGTTTTGTGTCTTATGATTTCCTTTACAATTTTAGGTCCACATAAAGTAATTTACCTCATTGGTTTCAGCAGTGCATGTGATTTCTTATAAGCACTCAGATGCAAGGTTGTATTAGGGATCTGATTAAGCAAAAAAACAATAAATATAAACATCTGGTATTGAGGGGTATATTTCATGTGCACACTTAGACTCACTTAGTAAACTCACCTGTTAGATATCAATTTATCTAACTCCAAACCACTGGCACATGTTTGTTCATTAGGCTGACAAGGAAAACTTTTGGTGAAGTGCTATTTCTCCATTTAGACTTTTAATGTTCTAGCTTTTCCTGACTTGGGTTTGACCCCCTCCATGACTTTCCTTGGGAATAATTTTATTGGAGTGTGTTATTTTCACTACTTTCACATGGCTAGCCCTTATACACAAATTCTATTCTACTCAATCATAAAATTAAATAAGAAATTTAAACTCTAAATTAGTCAAATTATCCCTATTTCTAGAGCTCTGGATCCTATTCACTTACTTTTTGCTCAGGAGACATATATTAGATAACAAAAGACATCCAAGCTCTCAGAATATTAATGAAAGCCCAAATTCCTCAACATTAATAGCATTTATAAAAGAAGTCTTATTTCTCTATCTGTATTTTTCTTCTTATTTCACTTTATAAAAGCTAAGGCAACAATAGCTAAAGTTAAGAAGAAAAAGTAGAAAAACAGTATATCTAGCACATGGTAATGGAGGGAGGGAGACTTATATCCCTGTCTGAATAGAGAAGTTAGGCAAGAGACAGAAGCCTTCTCCAGTTAGCAAAATGGATATCAGGCAGGTTTGCAAGGAAGTAGACAGTATGTCAGTGTAATTTTGACCAGAAGCCAAAGGGATAAACCTGGGGCCAAATAGGAAAGAATTCCTCACTACTCTAGAGGTCCAAACAAAGACAGGAGACAATAACTTGAGCCAGAAGTTGAAAACAAGAAAGTCTAACTAGATCAGCTACAACCTTTGAGGTTGAGAGGTTTGCAGACTAAAGGAGAATTTGACAGGTGTGATGTAAAAGTCTGTATTTTTAAAACTCCACTGCTTAGTATTTTTAAGAGAAATACACCAAACATAAAACTACTTGTAGTAAAGAAAAGGTTAGATATCAGTGCTTCTTATATTATTTTAGAAAATTTGAGATGAGAAATTTGAGATGATTCAGTAAGAGCTTCCTGCCTTCACAATACAAATACAACCACCTCACCTCCTTTCAGTTTCAGAGACAGAGGTGCTCCTGCAGGATTTGAGGCCAATATCTCCATTTATGCTTTAAGTTTCATCTACTCCTACTTGAGTCATCAGAGACCTTGTTTCATCATTCCTATCTCCTTTCCTGCTAATCTTCAAGTAATCTCTCTTTACTATTTCTTTCACATCTAAACATATTTAAGCAAATATATACTCTATTTTAAAAATACTCCTCAATTATATATTCTCTCTCTAGTTAATACCCTACATCTCTTTCTCCCTTTATAGCCAAGCCTTGTGAAAATTAATTATTTTTATTTTAATTTCTTTGTGGCTTAATTTAATCCAATTCACACTTCAGTTCATTGCAGTCTGACCTAGCTCCAAATATTCTAAACATATTACCCTTTTAATATTGCCATTAAGGAGTTTTTTTGCAATTAAATCCAATGAGCATTTCTAGTGCTCATTTTTATTTGATCCACTAAGCATTTGACTTTTTTACTTCTATCAACATTCATACATGTCATTCTCTGGAACAAATTTCACCAGGCATTTTGTCTTCTTTCAAAGGACTCTATTCAGTGAGTTTGTGCATATTTTACCACACAGGTAGCAGAACAGTGAAAAGAGGGGATGTCTAAGAGAGTGTAATTAAAAAACAGGATTTCAGGAAAGTACCCTTAGGTGGGATATTTTCCTCCTTTGACTGTTGGCTTCAGAGTGCAGATCAGAGACCAGAAATCACTCAGTGAATAAGATGGTGTTTCATTTCAACCTAGGAAGTAGTTTGGCAACTTCCAAAAGGAAGCAACACAAGAAAACTTTGTTTATTGCATTTGTCGAAGTATGACTTCTCACTTGAAGAATAAATCTTCCCTTTTACCCATTTTGCAAGAACAATGACAATTTCTATTTGTTCTCCCAATCTTTAACACTGTCTAGAATCCAAATAAATCAAGGAAGTGTAGTCACACTCTTAAATGTATATGTCACTGAAGATGTAAGAATTGAGGATATACATTTTAAACTTTTAAATGAGTTTTAAAAATTGAAAAACTTTAGATAACACTGGGGAAATCAGAAATATTCACT
Organism: Lagenorhynchus albirostris; assembly: GCF_949774975.1. Taxonomy (NCBI): domain Eukaryota; kingdom Metazoa; phylum Chordata; class Mammalia; order Artiodactyla; family Delphinidae; genus Lagenorhynchus; species Lagenorhynchus albirostris. The sequence goes on along the minus strand of NC_083112.1, from coordinate 38,086,097 downwards.
ATTGTCTGTGAAAATATAAAAGATAATATGAGGCTGAAGAATGAGGACCCATAGAAAGTGTTAAAATTTTGAATACCACGTTTTTGATGTTATATTTTCCTATTTGAGAATTATTTGAAAATTTAGAAAACGCATACTTTTAAAAGGATAGTTTTAAAAAGAATATTCTAAAACGGTATTCACCTTAATCTCTACTTTTTATGACTTCTCCTTCCTTTGAGTATTAATAAACATCCACAAGCATTAAAATCTCTGAAATAAGCACGGCTAATTATATTGGCTTCACATATTTGGTAGAAAAGAGAGAATAGGGGACTTCTCTCAAATGAGATGCAAATAAGAAAAGATATGTGATTTAATGGCAGATTAACATCATTTATTTTTATATTCACTACATTTTGTTATTTTTAATAGAATTCCATTTGCCAGGATTTGGCTCCAAAGTGTAAGTTATTTAACAGATATCATTAGGTTGCTAAGCATTAACACTTAATTATCATATTAATAAACAGTTATTACTCTCTTCTACGCTGAGCCTTGCCTCTGCTGCATTAGTATTCATGCACTGCTCTTAGGCAACTTAATTGTCCTTAAAGGAAATCATTACAATTTAAATGAAATTGGGAGCTACTGGTTAGGGAAGGCTGTAAGGCATGCACGACACATACTAAACAAGGAACTGTAATTTCCCCAAGTCACATTTTTTTCAGTAATTTCACATCACAGCACTATATCTGTTTGGTTAAGGGGAAAACAGTACATTTTTTTGCCTTGCAATTTTGCAAGGACACCATTTAACCAAGGACAAGCAAGACTCTGGAGTGGTAGCAAAAAAACTTGAGGTAAATCAAATAATTTATTTGTGGCTGGTAAACTGTTGTCAGCATTTGCAAAACAGTCAATGAAGCAATAAAGTAGAGCATGGTGGGCAGCCATCAACCACCGTGTCTGCCTCTAGGATGGAGGGCAGCAGGAGGCCAAAGACTTTATGGGGACAGCTGTTTCCTCTCCCCATATGTGACTTTGTTTGTTCACTTCACAGCAACACACTTCACATACTGCCACAAAAATGGGGAATAAGATTACTCTCTTGTGTCATGTTACCCCCTTCTCATAGTCAAGAGCTCATTTTTTGCACCCTTAATCATAAAATGATCCAGTTTAGTGATTTGAGTTGAACACTCTCTGCCATTAAAATGCAAAGAGTTTAAATATCCCTGGACTCTTATTTTTGAAAGATAATTAATCAATGTTTTACACAATCTTAAACAGCTCTTCATTTTTAGTGAGCTATTCATGATGAAAACAAGGATTTAATTCATGTGGGTATTTAGTAATTTCAGATTAATTAGTTAGCAACTGAGAGTTAACCTTATTAGTGTCCAACTGTGTGGGACTGCATGAGGGATGATAGTGAAATGAATAAACACCCTTCCTTTTGTGAAATATATAAACAATAACATAGGCAGTTAAACTATTACAGTTAAACCACAGAACTGCCAAGTGTTGAGGAATCTGAACTAGGCACCTACTAAGCACATTGAAAATGTTACTTTTCACTGACACAATTTGAACATGTGCATTTTACATGCCAGGAAGAAATCTCATTTTGCTTGCTAGACAACTGAGATAGGAAGAACTTGTTAACTTTGCCTAGGTCTCATAGCTATTAAATGGCTGTACCAGGTTTAGATTCTAGGTCTCTCTGCCTCCGGAGCACATCTTCACACTTGAGCACCTCACTACAAACCCTCAAACACCTGTATTATTACCACAGACCATCCTGTTACATCTTGAGCTTTCTATTAATGCAAGAAGAAAAAAATTGATTTAGTACTCTTTAAAAGAACTTACAGAGACTCTGTCTTCTTAGACAATAGGGGTTACTGTATTTTTCTTTGCTTCTCAGTTAGTAGGAATGCTTTCTGAGTAAAGCCTATATTACAGTAGCTCTTTATAGAATTATGTCTTCCTTTTTCATAGAAAAAAATAACCAAATTAGCAGGCAGAAGTGAGGAATGAGCATTGGAAGATGTGATGCATAGAATAAAGTTGTGCCACATTTTAAAATGTGTTCCTGGAATCCTTGTGGCGGATTACTGAGTTTTCAGATTGGTGCTAAAATTATGTCCTTAACCTTGCGATCTCCAGGAATGTGAACCTGGGTACGCTGTTGAGCCTCTCTGAGCCTCAGCTTTCAAGTAAGTAAAGGAGTAATAACTTAAACCACACTCATTCTATAGGTTTTTAAGGGGACAAAATAGATTTTCATAACTTTTTTTATACTACAAAGTAATAAACAATAAGCAATTTGTTCTTATTGACTTGTCATGATGTAGTAGAAAAAGCATGGGACTAAACTCAGACAGACCTAGGTTGGAATCACAAACGTCAATTATCTGATAATGGAATGTTATTCCATCTCTCTTGGCTTCAGTTACAGTGTCTCTAAACTGGAGATAATGACACTTGTATTATAGTTGTAGTAAAGGTTAAAAAAAATTATATAAATTTCTAGGATACAGAATACCTGAAGAAAGTGATACCAATTGCAACCATTAATCCACATGTGAGTTGAGTAATCTAATAATAAAAACAAAAACATAATTCCAAGAGTAATGTGCAGAATCTATATTTAGAATTTATAATTTATGCTATTAGGTCCAAATTATGCACCTACTTAGATTCACTAATTCCCACTTTCCTTCTCTGTTGTTTGACCAATAAAGTATATGACCACAGCAACCTCCTCTGCTTATCACTAAATCTCTAAACACTGCTGGCTGTCACACCTCTCTTGGGTTAAAGCCTAAAGAGTCTCCATCATCTCTCCTGCAGTGGAAGTTACAGTAGCTCCAAAGTCCAAGCCCATATATGATACCTTGTGCTAACAGAGCTTTAATAACAAACTTATATTTGTTTTCTCTTCATTCTTATGGCATGTTTACTTCTACCTCCCTCTCACTACCTGGAATTTCTTTCACCAACAAAGCATTAGCATGCAAACCTTAGCTAAAGCTACAGTTTTGAAGGAATTTGGACTGAAAAAATTGACCAGGACTGGCCCTGGAAAGTCAATCTGCAGGATGGATTTTAAAGTGGGTTTGACACTTTTAATGTATTATTGGATTTGGTTTGCTAGTATTCCGTAAAGGACTTTTGTATCTATGTTCATCAGTGATATTGGCCTGTAATTTTCTTTTTTGTGGTATCTTTGTCTGGTTTTGGTATCAGGGTAATTGTGTCCTCATAGAATGAGTTTGGAGGTGTTCCTTCCTCTGCAATTGTTTGGAATAGTTTTGGAAGGATAGGTGTTAACTCTTCTCTAAAAGTTTGGTAGAATTAGCTTGTGAAGTCATCTGGTCCTGGGCCTTTGTTTGTTGGGAGTTTTAAAATCACAGATTCAAGTTCAGTATTTATAATTGGACTATTCATATTTTCTATTTCTTAATGGTTCAGTCTTAGAAGGTTGTACTTTTCTAAGAATTTGTCCATTTCTTCTAGGTTGGCCATTTTATTGGCGTATAGTTGCTTGTAGTAGCCTCTATGGTCCTTTGTATTTCTGTGGTGTCGGTTGTAACTTCTCTTTTATCATTTCTAATTTTATTGATTTGGACCCTCTCCCTTTTTTTCTTGGTGAGTCTGGTTAAAGGTTTATCAATTTTGTTTATCTTTTCAAAGAAACAGCTTTTAGTTTCATTGATCTTTTCTATTTTTTTAGTCTCTATTTCATTTATTATGCTCTGATCTTTATGATTCTGATTGAAAAAGGACTTACGATCAGTAGTGTGTTAATAACATTTTACGTTCAATGACATCATAGTCATGTTTTCACTTGAGTGTAAAGGTAAGGCAAATACAGTTCATCAATGCAAGGCAAATGATAATTAAACATTTAATAAGGTGGTATGACTTTTTTATGGCTTTGGATACCTTATGAAAAGCTAATTGCCAACTTAAGGTAGACTGTAAAAGCAAAAGAGCATTATGATAGATTTTAACAAGACTTTTATCTTTTGTAGTCACCAGGCAGATTCTGTTGAAAATCAGACCAAAGATCTGATTATAGGATTGGTAGAACTGCAAGAGGGTTTTGATGTTGTTGTTGTAGCCTCAACAGGTGTCTTATATCAAAGTGAGAGTCATGGCAGTGAAATAGAGCGAGGCAGTGGTAATAAATCCATATAAATCAAAGTCCTGCTGGATTAATGAAATTTTTAGAGGTTTAAAGATCTGGGGTATTGCAAGATATCTTGCATTAAATTAAAGGCAAGCTGTTGCTTGTAGAAATATAAACCACTAAGAAAAAGCCATTGTGCTTTATAAGTCTTTTTGCACCATGGATGCAACATGCACATCTCTTGAGAATATAGCTCCAATCCATTGATCAGGAGATTTTGAATGCTGTCAGTACTGAATGAGGTTCAAAGTTCTAGTCTTCAGTGAAGGTTGCCCTGCTGTTGTGGCCATTTCATCCATTGATCAATTTATGCTAGACGAATCAGTGGTAGAAAAGGATACTGTATTGAGTCTTTGGATATGGGACAATCACATAGGGTCCTGGAGCAAAGACAAGATTACCATGGCAGAGAATTACCCTCCATTTGAAGAGCATAGCTTTGCAGGCATGTGTTAGCAACTGTTTTTATTTAAGCAACTGGTTTTGTCTGAGCACCTGACCAAGACACACCATGAGATTATGAAACCAGAACTTTCCACCATGAACAAAGTTATTTTGAATTCAGCTAGTTCTAAGGTTAAGCAGGTGCTATAGCAATTGAATATTTAATGGAAGTGACACATTTAGGAGTAGGCTGAAGCAGATTCAGAAAGTACAAATAAATTAAATGAACAGATGGCCCAGACTCCCTTGTCACTTATTTCTGTTTATCTGATGTTTATCCTTCATCTCACAACTATGTCCTTATGGAGGGTAACTTTTAATCAATTGATGGAGAAAGTAAAGACTTAAGCCTGGCTCACAGATGGACCACCACAATGCATTGACATTTTCAGAAAAGGGGCTACTGCCATGTAATACCCACATTCATAGGTGGTCCTGAAAGAAATTAGTCAACTTAAATCATGTGAGGGAACAAAGCTGTGAACAAAATACTCAGTCATCCATTTTTTACAGAAGGAGATATCATCTAACATATGGATATGCAGGAAATGCTGTGTAATGGATAATGACTGGGAAGAAATAAGAATGGAGAACTGGAGATAAGGATGTCTGGAGAAGAGTTACATGGATGGACTTATAGGAAAGGACACAAAGTATGAAGATCTTTTTGTCTCATAAATGCCACCAGTGTGCTTTCACCAAAGAGCACATTCTCAAAAATTAGGTGAGAGCTGACCTATACTGTGCTTGTGAGCAAGTTTCTTTTCTTGGTCATCTTATTACCTGCAAAATGGACCTATAAACAGAATAGCTATGGTGGCATGGATGGAAGCTATGTATTTGTCAAAAATTGTGGGTTGCCTATTGCAAAGGCTGAATTACCTACTGCAGAATGTACAACCATTGAAAAATAACAGTTCTAGCTCTTTTATGTGGTACTATTACTCAGAACAACCTTTTAGCGGCAGATAGATTATAACAGGCAATTTGGAGGGAACAGAGATTACTTTCACTTAAAATGATATAGATTGAAGATATGGATTTGTCTTCCCTACTCCTGCTAGCTCCACCATTTGATGATCATGACTTTTAGAATGCCTCATCCAATAACATTGTGCTCCGCAAATCATTGCTTCTAACTAAGGGAACCATATTATGGGAATGCCATGATAATGGGTGTATGACCATGGCATTTTCTGATTTTACAATGTTTTCTATTATCCAAAATGATTGTTCCCGTACAATGACAAAATGGCCCATTGAAGTCTCTGCACAGTGTCAACTTGGGGTCAACACCTTGAAGCGTTTGAGGTACTCTTTGGTCATCTGTTGCTGTACAACCAGCCATTCCTACACTAAATGGTTTAAACAAATTATTATCTCTCACTCTTCTGTTGGTTAATAAGTTAATCTACAGTATCCTCACTGGAGGTTTTCAGATAGCTTAGACTAAATATTGGGGCTGAGGCTGTAGCTGGGCCTGCAGAGGGCTTGATGGGGCTGATCGCTCACTCACATGATATCAGGAGCTCAGCTGGGGCTGATAATTGGAGTATCTACACATGGCCTCTTCATGCAGCTTGGGCATGATGGCTATGTTCTGGAAGAAGCATTCCAATACCAGGTGTTGTAAAAGACATTACCTGGAAGCTGCAAATTCTTATGATCCAGGCTATAATATCACCATTAGCACTATCTTTGTTCAAAGTACTCACTAAGGCTGGCTCAGATTCATGGAGGTAGAGAAGGGGGAATTAGACTCTACCTCCTGATGTGAGACTGACAAATTACATTGCAGAAGAGTGTATGGAATAGAAGATATTTTTGTGGCCATTTTTGAAAATACAATGAGTTCAAATGCATTGTCCTTTTGGAGATGGTATATGTGCTGATCCAGTGGCTGATTTACGGAGCTGCATTCCAAAAGGGTCAGATAACAAAAGGAAGAAATAGGATTGATCCCCTCATTACAGCTCCCAGTGACCAAATTGCAGAATTTTTACAGCCTTTCTTCCCAGCAAGTAACTGCCAAAACAGAGGTTCTGTTTACTATGGGTATAATTTCGACCAGAGGAAAATATAAGAGTTTCACTGAAATAGAAGTTGCATATATCACTAGGCTGTATTGGGCTCCTCATTCAAGGTGATTAAAAGGCAAAGAAAGAATTACTGGATTACCTGGTATAGTTAAACCTATTACTAAGAGAAACTGGGTGTGCTTCTGCACAATGGGTGCAGGAAGGAATATGTATGTAATGAATGAGTTGTAAGGTAACATTACTTGGTGTGTCTATGCAGAAACTTTCAGCTGAACACGAACAAGACAGCCACACTCAGAACCTTCAGATATGAAGATCTTGGTCACTTCACTACTTTGCTAAGAAGGTGAAATCTTGGTCAAAGCAGAAGGGAGTGGTGGATCTAGAACGGGTTGGAAGAGGAATATCAATTATAGTTTGGGGGAAGCTTGCAGCAATACGGACTATGGCATGGTGTGCTAACCCTCTGCAATACATTTTAGAATTTTTCAACTGGCTAAAAAATGATTGCATTTTCGCCTCCTTTCTTGACGAAGAAGGGTGGCAATCTGATTTTCATACTATTGCTGGAGAATGTGAGCAGATCCAAGTAGTGTGAGGGATGGACTGAATGAAATCTATTTTGTGGACTCCCCCTAACAGATTTACTCAGTCCCATCTGTTTCCTGAGTTGGGATGCTTACAAAATGGAGATCCTTAGCTGCCCCTGTCATCCCTTACTCTCTTAACACCAGCTGTCTCAGACGTTCTTGCAGAGAAAATCTGGCCTCCACAGCACCTACTGTGTAGAGAGCAGACCATATTCAGTAACCAAGTCTTGCCTTAGTGAACCCATAGGCCTGCTCACATCTCACCATTTCCAGACTTGTACAAAGCACCTCTCTGCTGAGGGGTGGTGGTAGTAGTGGTGAATCTGACTTCTCCAGAAACTTGTCCAGAGTCCTCAGTAACAACATAGAACTATAGGAAAGTTAATACTTCATACATAAAGTTAACTTAAAGCCCTGAGAGATAGGAAATGGGAGGAACTGGCAGATAAATACCTGCTCTTCCTTCTCTCAGTATTCCATACTCTGTGGTATTTTTGTACACCTGTAGTTTCATACCCTTTTCAAAATGTCTTGCATAAACAAGCAAATGAGTGCTATTTATTAAGAATCAGTGACCAGTTGGAAATTGACCTTTTTCCCACTTCCTATCCTGATCTTCTTGCTTCTAAATTTTATTGATCAAAGCAAATCCCAGAGCCAGCTCAGATTCAAAGGGAGTGGAAATAGGTTTCATCACATGACTGGAGGGGTTGCATACATTACAGAGATGGGGGGAATTCTTGGCAGGCAGCTTTCTAGAAAATTTATCTATTTTTTTCCCGACAATATTCTATTTTTTCCCCCAAATTTCCAATTCTTTGTCTTTCAGTTCTAACAACTGGAAATTTTTAAAATTCTAATTTCTGGAGTTTATATTTTAATTTCCATTGAAATCTTAATATTTGACAATAGCATTTAAATTTTTAAGAATTCATTTTTAGTTTTAGAAAGTCTTTTTGGAATACAGTACCCTTTTTCTCCAACTTAATATTTTTTTTTTCTCTTAGAGATGATGCTGTAGGCATTCTCCAAATAAACTCTGATAATATTTATCTCCTGGTATCCACACTTTATGTAGGTCCCTCCCACAATAGATAATTATTAACCAGTATGACCAATAGAACACTGAGGAAGTGACTGTATGACTTCTGAGTCTAGGCCACAAAAGCCATTGTAATTTCTCTGTTGCCTTCTCTTAGACCACTTGCTCTGGGGGACACCAGCCACCAGAGTCATGAGAACATTCAAATAGCCCTGGGAAAGAGCCCACATGGGGAGGAACTGAAACCTCTTGGCAAAAGTTAGCACCAACCGGCCAACCATGCGAAGGCGTCTTCCAGGCCCTGTCAGGCCTTCAGATGAATGAAGTTTCAGACAACATCTTGATGTTTAGACCAAGAGAAATTCTGAGTCAGAAGCACTTTGCTAAACTGCTCCCAAACATCTGACCCTTAAAAACTGTGAGAGATAATAAATATTTTCATTGTTTTAAGCCACTAAATTTTGAGATAATCTATTAATCAGCATAAATAACTAGTGCAGATAATATTAATTTCAGATTTAAAATATTGTTTTTCTTTCTGTATGTTTTTCTTTTTAACACCTTTATTGGGGTATAATTGCTTTACAATGGTGTGTTCATTTTTGCTTTATAACAAAGTGAATCAGTTATACATATACATATGTTCCCATATCTCTTCCCTCTTGCATCTCCCTCCCACCCTCCCTATCCCACCCCTCCAGGAGGTCACAAAGCACCGAGCTGATCTCCCTGTGCTGTGCGGCTGTATCTCACTAGCTATCTATCTACCTTACGTTTGGTAGTGTATATATGTTCATGCCTCTCTCTACTTTGTCATAGCTCACCCTTCCCCCGCCTCATATCTTCAAGTCCCTTCTTTAGTAGGTCTGTGTCTTTATTCCTGTCTTACCCCTAGGTCCTTCATGACATTTTTTTTTCTTAAATTCCATATATATGTGTTAGCATATGGTATTTGTCTTTCTCTTTCTGACTTACTTCACTCTGTATGACAGACTCTAGGTCTATCCACCTCATTACAAATAGCTCAATTTTGTTTCTTTTTATGGCTGAGTAATATTCCATTGTATATATGTGCCACATCTTCTTTATCCATTCATCTGAAGAGGGGCACTTAGGTTGTTTCCATCTCCAGGCTATTGTAAATAAAGCTGCAATGAACATTTTGGTACATGACTCTTTTTGAATTATGGTTTTCTCAGGATATATGCCCAGTAGTGGGATTGCTGGGTCATATGGTAGCTCTTTTTGTAGTTTTTTAAGGAATCTCCATACTGTTCTCCATAGTGGCTGTACCAATTCACATTCCCACCAGCAGTGCAAGAGTGTTCCCTTTTCTCCACACCCTCTCCAGCATTTATTGTTTCTAGATTTTTTGATGATGGCGATTCTGACTGGTGTGAGATGATATCTCATTGTAGTTTTGATTTGCACTTATCTAATGATTAATGACGTTGAACATTCTTTCATGTGTTTGTCGGCAGTCTGTATATCTTCTTTGGAGAAATGTCTATTTAGGTCTTCTGCCCATTTTTGGATTGGGTTGTTTGTTTGTTTGTTTGTTTTTTTTGTTATTGAGCTGCATGAGCTGCTTGTAAATTTTGGAAATTAATCCTTTGTCAGTTGCTTCATTTGCAAATATTTTCTCCCATTCTGAGGGTTGTCTTTTGGTCTTGTTTATGGTTTCCTTTGCTATGCAAAAGCTTTGACGTTTCATTAGATCCCATTTGTTTATTTTTGTTTTTATTTCCATTTCTCTAGGAGGTGGGTCAAAAAGGATCTTGCTGTGATTTATGTCATAGAGTGTTCTGCCTATGTTTTCCTCTAAGAGTTTGATAGTTTCTGGCCTTACATTTAGATCTTTAATCCATTTTGAGCTTATTTTTGTGTACGATGTTAAGGAGTGATCTAATCTCATACTTTTACATGTACCTGTCCAGTTTTCCCAGCAACACTTATTGAAGAGGCTGTCTTTTCTCCACTGTACATTCCTGCTTCCTTTATCAAAGATAAGGTGACCATATGTGCGTGGGTTTATCTCTGGGCTTTCTATCCTGTTCCATTGATCTATCTTTCTGGTTTTGTGCCAGTACCATACTCTCTTGATTACTGTAGCTTTGTAGTATAGTCTGAAGTCAGGGAGCCTGATTCCTCCATCTCTGTTTTTCGTTCTCAAGATTGCTTTGGCTATTCAGGGTCTTTTGTGTTTCCATACAAATTGTGAAACTTTTTGTTCTAGTTCTGTGAAAAATGCCAGTGGTAGTTTTATAGGGATTGCATTGAATTTGTAGATTGCTTTGGGTAGTAGAGTCATTTTCACAATGTTGATTCTTCCAATCCAGGAATATGGTATATCTTTCCATCTATTTGTATCATCTTTAATTTCTTTCATCAGTGTCTTATAATTTTCTGTATACAGGTCTTTTGTCTCCTTAGGTAGGTTTATTCCTAGATATTTTATTCTTTTTGTTGCAATGGTAAATGGGAGTGTTTTCTTGATTTCACTTTCAGATATTTCATCATTAGTGTATAGGAATGCCAGAGATTTCTGTGCCTTAGTTTTGTATCCTGCTGCTTTACCAAATTCATTGATTAGCTCTAGTAGTTTTCTGGTAACATCTTTAGGATTCTCTATGTATAGTATCATGTCACCTGCAAACAGTGACAGCTTTACTTCTTTTCCGATTTGGATTCCTTTTATTTCCTTTTCTTCTCTGATTGCTGTGGCTAAACCCTCCAAAACTATGTTGGATAAGCGTGGTGAGAGTGGGTAACCTTGCCTTGTTCCTGATCTTAGTGGAAATGCTTTCAGTTTTTCACTATTGAGGTTTGTCATATATAGCCTTTATTATGTTGAGGAAAGTTCCCTCTATGCCTAGCTTCTGCAGGGTTTTTATCATAAATGGGTGTTGAATTTTGTTGAAAACTTTCCCTGCATCTATTGAGATGATCATGCTTTTTCTCCTTCAATTTGTTAATATGGTTTATCACATTGATTGATTTGCGTATATGGAAGAATGCTTGCAATCCTGGAATAAACCCCACTTGATCATGGTGTATAATCCTTTTAATGTGCTGTTGGATTCTGTTTGCTAGTATTTTGTTTTGGATTTTTGCATTTATCTTCATCAGTGATATTGGCCTATAGTTTTCTTTCTTTGTGACATCCTTGTCTGGTTTTGGTATCAAGGTGATAGTGGCCTCATAGAATGAATTTGGGAGTGTTCCTCCCTCTGTTATATTTTGGAAGAGTTTGAGAAGGATAGGTGTTAGCTCTTCTCTAAATGTTTGATAGAATTCACCTGTGAAGCCATCTGGTCCTGGGCTTTTGTTTGTTGGAAGATTTTTAATCACAGTTTCAATTTCAGTACTTGTGATTGGTCTGTTCATATTTTCTATTTCTGCCTGATTCAGTCTTGGCATATTGTGTATTTCTAAGAATTTGTCCATTTCTTCCAGGTTGTCCATTTTATTGACATAGAGTTGCTTGTAGTAATCTCTCATGATATTTTGTGTTTCTGCAGTGTCATTTGTTACTTCTCCTTTTTCATTTCTAATTCTATTGATTTGAGTCTTCTCCTTTTTTTTTTTTATGAGTCTGGCTAATGGTTTATCTATTTTATCTTCTCAAAGAACCAGCTTTTAGTTTTATTGATCTTTGCTATTGTTTCCTTCATTTCTTTTTCATTTATTTCTGATCTGATTTTTATGATTTCTTTCCTTCTGCTAACTTTTTTTGTTGTTGTTGTTCTACTTTCTCTAATTGCTTTAGGCGCAAGGTTAAGTTGTTTATTTGAGATGTTTCCTGTTTCTTAAGGTGGGCTTGTATTGCTATAAACTTCCCTCTTAGAACTGCTTTTGCTGCATCCCATAGGTATTGGGTCGTCATGTCTCCATTGTCATTTTTTCTAGGTATTTTTTAATTTCCTCTTTGATTTCTTCAGTGATCACTTCGTTATTAAGTAGTGTATTGTTTAGCTTCCATGTGTTTCTATTTTTTACAGATATTTTCCTGTAATTGGTATCTAGTCTCATGGTGTTGTGGTCAGAAAACATACTTGATACAATTTCAATTTTCTTAAATTTACCATGACTTGATTTGTGATGCAAGATATGATCTATCCTGGAGAATGTTCCATGAACACTTGAGAAAAATGTGTATTCTGTTGTTTTTGGATGGAGTGTCCTATAAATATCAATTAAGTCCATCTTGTTTAATGTATCATTTAAAGCTTGTGTTTCCTTATTTATTTTCATTTTGGATGATCTGTTCATTGGTGAAACTGGGGTGTTAAAGTCCCCTAGTATGAATGTGTTACTGTGAATTTCCCCTTTTATGGCTGTTAGTATTTGCCTTATGTACTGAGGTGCTCCTATGTTGGGTGCATAAATATTTACAATTGTTATATCTTCTTCTTGGATTGATCCCTTGATCGTTATGTAGTGTCCTTCTTTGTCTCTTGTAATAGTCTTTATTTTAAAGTCTATTTTGTCTGATATGAGAATTGCTACTCCAGCTTTCTTTTGGTTTCCATTTGCATGGAATATCTTTTTCCATTCCCTTAATTTCAGTCTGTATGTGTCTCTAGGTCTGAAGTGGGTCTCTTGTAGACAGCATATATATGGGTCTTGTTTTTGTATCCATTCAGCCAATCTGTGTCTTTTGGTGGGAACATTTAGTTCATTTATATTTGAGGTAATTATCGATATGTATGTTCCTATTCCCATTTTCTAAATTGTTTTGGGTTCGTTATTGTAGGTCTTTTCTTTCTCTTGCATTTCTTGCCTAGAGAAGTTCCTTTAGCATTTGTTGTAAAGCTGGTTTGGTGGTGGTGAACTCTCTCAACTTTTGCTTGTCTGTAAAGGTTTTAATTTCTCCATCAAATCTGAATGAGACCCTTGCTGGGTAGAGTAATCTTGGTTGCAGGTTTTTCTCCTTCATCACTTTAAATATGTCCTGCCACTCCCTTCTGGCTTGCAGAGTTTCTGCTGAAAGATCAGCTGTTAACCTTATGGGGATTCCCTTGTGTGTTATTTGTTGTTTTTCCCTTGCTGATTTTAATATACTTTCTTTGTATTTAATTTTTGACAGTTTGATTAATATGTGTCTTGGCATATTTCTCTTTGGAGTTAGCCTGTATGGGACTCTCTGTGCTTCCTGGACTTGATTAACTATATCCTTTCCCATATTAGGGAAGTTTTCAACTATAATCTCAACAAATATTTTCTCAGTCCCTTTCTTTTTCTCTTCTTCTTCTGGAACCCCTATAATTCGAATGTTGATGCATTTAATGTTGTCCCAGAGGTCTCTGAGACTGTCCTCAGTTCTTTTCATTCTTTTTTCTTTATTCTGCTCTGCAGTAGTTATTTCCACTATTTTATCTTCCAGGTCACTTATCCGTTCTTCTGCCTCAGTTATTCTGCTATTGATCCCATCTAGAGTATTTTTCATTTCATTTATTGTGTTGTTCATCATTGTTTCATTTTTAGCTCTTCTAGGTCGTTATTAAATGTTTCTTGCATTTTGTCTATTCTATTTCCAATATTTTGGGTCATCTTTACTATCATTATTCTGAATTCTTTTTCAGGTAGACTGCCTATTTCCTCTTCATTTGTTAGGTCTGGTGAGTTTTTATCTTGCTCCTTCATCTGCGGTGTGTTTTTCTGTCTTCTCATTTTGCTTATCTTACTGTGTTTGGGATCTCCTTTTTGCAGGTTGCAGGTTCGTATTTTCTGCTGTTTATGGTGTCTGTCCCCAGTGGCTAAGGTTGGTTCATTGGGTTTTGTAGGCTTCCTGGTGGAGGGGACTAGTGCCTGTGTTTTGGTGGATGTAGCTGGATCTTGTCTTTCTGGTGGGCAGGCCCACATCTGGTGGTGTGTTTTGGGGTGTCTGTGGACTTATTATGATTTTAGACAGCCTCTCTGCTAATCGGTGGAGTTGTGTTCCTGTTTTTTTCTAGTTGTTTGGCATAGGGTGTACAGCCCTGTAGCTTGCTGGTCGTTGAGTGAAGTTGGGTGCTGGTGTTGAGATGGAGATCTCTGGGAGATTTTCGCCATTTGATATTATGTGGAGCTGGGAGGTGTCTTGTTGACCAGTGTCCTGAAATTTGCTCTCCCACCTCAGAGGCACAGCACTGACTCCTGGCTGCAGCACCAAGAGCATTTCTTCCACATCGCTCAGAATAAAAGGGAGAAAAAGTAGAGAGAAAGAATTATTAGAAGTAGGGAGAAAAAGAAAGAAAGAAAGAAAGAATGGGAGGAAGGAAGGAAGGAAGGAAGGAAGGAAGGAAGGAAGGAAGGAAGGAAGGAAGAAAGAAAGAAGAAAAGAAGGAAAGAAGGAAGAAAGAAAGGAAGGAGGGAGGGAGGGAGGGACAGTGGGAGGAAGGAAGGAAGGAAGAAAGGAGGGAAGGAAGGAAGAAAGAAAGAAGGAAGATAAAGTAAAATAAAATAGAGTAAAATATAATAAAGTTATTAAATTATAAAATAGTTATTAAGAAAAAAAAGTAAAAAACAAAACAAAACAAAAATGGACAGATAGAACCTTAGGACAAATGGTGGAAGCAAAGCTATACAGACAAAATTTCATACAGAAGCATACACATACACACTCACCAAAAGAGGAAAAGGGGAAAAAATCATAAATCTTGCTCTCAAAGTCCACCTCCTCAATTTGGGATGATTCATTGTCTAAAGGAGGGAAGGAAGGAAAGAAAGAAAGAGAGAAAGAAAGAAAGAAAGAAAGAAAGAAAGAAAGAAAGAAAGAAAGAAAGAAAGAAAGAAAGAAAGAAAGAAAGAAAGAAGATAAAGTAAAATAAAATAGAGTTATTAAAATTAATTATTAAGAAAGAAAAAAATTAAAACAAACAAAAAAAGAAACGGACGGATAGAACCCTAGGGCAAATGGTGGAAGCAAAGCTATACAGAGAAAATCTCACACAGAAGCATACACATACACACTCACAAAAAGAGGAAAAGGGGAAAAAGTCATAAATCTTGTTCTCAAAGTCCACCTCCTCAATTTGGGATGATTCGTTGTCTATTCATGTATTCCACAGATGGAGGTTACATCAAGTTGATTGTGGAGCTTTAATCCACTGCTTCTGAGGCTGCTGGGAGAGATTTCCCTTTCTCTTCTTTGTTCTCACAGCTCCCAGGGGCTCAGCTCTGGCTCACTCAGGCCGGGGGGAGGGAGGGGCACAGAGTGCGGGGCGAGCCTGCGGCGGCAGAGGTCGTCGTGACGTTGCACCAGCCTGAGGCACGCCGTACGTTCTCCAGCGGGAGTTCTCCCTGGATCCCGGGAACCCGGCAGTGGCGGTTTGCACAGGCTCCCCAGAAAGGAGGTGTGGATAGTGACCTGTGCTCGCACACAGGCTTCTTGGTGGCGGCAGCAGCAGCCTTAGCGTCTCCTGCCCGTCTCTGGGGTCCGCGCTTTTAGCCGCGGCCTGCGCCCGTCTCTGGAGCTCCTTTAAGTAGCGCTCTTAATCCCCTCTCCTCACGCACCAGGAAACAAAGAGGGAAGAAAAAGACTCTTGCCGCATCGGCAGCTCCAGCCCTTTTCCCGGACTCCCTCCCGGCTAGCTGTGGTGCACTAACCCCTTCAGGCTGTGTTCACGCCTCCAACCCCAGTCCTCTCCCTGCGCTCCGACCAAAGCCCAAACCTCAGCTCACAGCCCTGCCCGCCCCGGCGGGTGAGCAGACAAGCCTCTCAGGCTAGTG
The DNA here is from genome assembly GCF_949774975.1 of Lagenorhynchus albirostris. Taxonomy (NCBI): domain Eukaryota; kingdom Metazoa; phylum Chordata; class Mammalia; order Artiodactyla; family Delphinidae; genus Lagenorhynchus; species Lagenorhynchus albirostris. The sequence goes on along the minus strand of NC_083112.1, from coordinate 38,070,089 downwards.
AGTGCCGGTCGGCACTGATCCTCTGTGTGGGAATCTCGCGCTTTGCCCTCGGCACCCCTGTTGCTGCGCTCTCCTCCGCGGCGCTGAGGTTCCCCTCTCCGCCACCCACAGTCTCTGCCCGCAAAAGGGCTTCTAGTGTGTGGAAACCCTTCCTCCTTCACAGCTCCCTCCCACTGGTGCAGGTCCCATCCCTATTATTTTTTCTCTGTTTATTCTTTTTTTTTTTTTTTGCCCTACCCAGGTACGTGGGGAGTTTCTTGCCTTTTGGGAGGTCTGAGGTCTTCTGCCAGCATTCAGTAGGTGTTCTGTAGGAGTTGTTCCACGTGTAGATGTATTTCTGGTGTATCTGTGAAGAGGAAGGTGATCTCCGTGTCTTACTCTTCCGCCATCTTCCCCTCAGCCCTGTATGCTTTTCAAACATTTTATGAGTTTCTCCTTCTGTTTTGTTATTCTCTGTTTATAGTAGTTTTTTTCCTTGACTGCCAGTTTATTTTGGGGAGTGATATGCTAAAACAGTTAACTAAACGTGTAGGGTTCTTATAAAATTCTGGACTTTGTTTCTTTGAGAGACACCTATCTATTAATCTTTATAGATTTTACTCTTTGGATTATTCTCCTCAGAGAGGAGTCCTTCAAATCTCTATATGGGAAGCCTGCTGTAGAACTAGTAACTCAGGTTGTGCAGTTTTAAGCTTGAAAATTTTAGTTGTTTTGATATGAAAGAAAATACCTTTGAAAATATCTGCTGTTTTGGTATGGTGCTTTATCCCTGCCCTCAGCTAAGTCCTGGTTCCTCTTATTCAGAATATTTCTGACTCAATCTCTCCAAAGAATAAAATTCCTGTCTTTTGCTGGGATAGAGAAAGGAACCTGGAGATCCTATTGGTTTTGGTCCACCCTTTACCTGTCTTTCATAGATAGTCAGGGGACAGGAAGATTGTCCAAAATAATTAGTAACTCTGCTCCTAGAGGTTGTTCAGGGACTTAGGTTTCTTCTATCTTATTGCTGTCATTGTCTATCTTACTACATTCCTCTGCACATAAAGTTTGGACCACCAGCACTGAATCCAAGTTGTAGACAGAAGGATGGGGAAAACATAATTGGAGAACAAATATTTTTCTTCTCAAAGGACATGTTCTCGGAGTCATGCAAGTTACTTTCATTCACTATACCTCAGCGAACACATACAGATGCAAGAGATGTTAAGAAATGTAGTCAGACCTGGCAGTCATGTGTCCAGCTAAAAGAGAGGTGGCCTATTACCGAAAGGAATAAGGAGGAGAGAGTTTGCTTTCACTTCTGATAACTTCAGTTTTCTCTTATCTAAATCATTACTTTTTATTAAATATATTCAATCTTCCCAAATTTTGTTCACATATCTTGTCTCTTCTCTCCTTTTTTTCCTTCTGTGTTTCCAATTTTTACTTCTTAAATATTATTTTAGTCGTTTTGGGGAGCAAGTAAAAACTCATGTATTCAAACTTCCATATTACATTGAAAGATACTTGCTTAAGATAATATACCTTTATAATCTATATAATTGATCACAGAGTAGTACATATGTAAATGTTTTTTTCTCCCTTAATAAAGTTTTGCAGTGAGAGACAATATACAGTCCGTTGTCATCATGCACAGCAGTTATGTTACATAAAGTTGACAAAAACTGAATTTGCAAGTACTGAATCAATGCCCCAGGATAAATATGTACATAGAGACATACATAAGTAACATAGATTATAATCTTAAATCCTTAAAACAACTCATACTGGTAGATTCTATTTTCTTTATTTTGCAAAAGAGAAAGTGAGGTTCAGAAGTGTTAAGTGACTTGCCTGGGGCTACCCCACTAACAGGTGCCAAAGTTAGGGTTCAATCCTCATACTAAAACTGGAGCTTCTTGCCCTTTACTCCACCACCCGCTACTGTCTCCATCCTCTGGTCCATCTGCCTCTGATTGAAAGCAGAGCTGCAACTTGTATAATCTCAGCTGGGAATGTGGGTGTTGGGGGAATCAAATTTTTTGCTGCTCTGAGCATGTTTGCAAATGACCATGGAAACACTGAAATTATAGATATGGGAGTTATAAATAAATTTTAGCAAGCAGATGAATTCACAAATACAGAATCTTGGAATAATGAAGATTGACTGTAAATTGTTATTAAACACGTCTACCTAATATACACTAAATATATGCCAAGAACTGATTTGTTTTCTGCACTTCAGTGGTCTAATGAAATGTAAAACGCCATATCTTTTATTATATTTATTTCCATTGATAAAGGAATTTTGCTACTCCCCCAAACTGTGTTATCTCCAAGGATAATATTCATAATTAATACTGAAATCACATGTCTTAAATATGATTGTTTATGATTTCCTAGAGAAATAAAACTTTGATATTCCCATAGTTTTGTTAGCTGAATAGTGAAAAACTTCTTAAATTTACAATGAAATCAATACTGAGCACTTGCTCTAGGAAAAAAATGTGATTGGTTTACCAAACAGAAAATTGCTTTGAAAATTACATAAATTTTCAAAAAAAATTATCAAAATTTATCAATTTTTTATAAATGATAACATGCTGAATACTTGAGGTAATGAATTTCTAGTTCAATATACCCACTTTCCAATCCTATGATTTTTAAATCATTTTAATTTATTTGTGTAAAATTGTTACACAGTTTTATTTTCTCCAGCTCACACACAAATTCACAATCTACATTAGTACTGGTAATCATCTCACTACTTATTAATGACAAATCTAGATTGTAATACTTACATGACTGTTTCATTACTAACTTTTATCTTTTCAAGAATGGCTTTTGAGCCTGTGACACACATATATATATATATATATATATATATATATGCTTTTTCACAATTCAACAAAAATACAAATTAAAAAATATAATTTACAACATGCACAGTGATCTGTCCCCCCACCTCAGGTGGAATTATTTATCAACCTTATAATTAATGTCAAATAAGACTCAGAATAAGTGAGAAGAAGATAAAGAAGCCTAGAAAGCATATAAAAAACCTTTAAGAATATAAGGTTATTATGACAATAACATATTTTTCAGAAAATATCAATAAAGCTTAAAATTCAAATTTGTGAAATGTTTATGACAAAAGTTATTTCATAGCCTTTTAGAATAGTTAAATTACTGTGGATCTCTTGAAAGCCTGTCAGAGACCTTGGAACACTATTTTAGAATATTATTTGATATGCAAACTTTAGAATTTTGTTTCAAAACCCTAATTACAAAATACGCATATAAACTACTTTTCAGAGGGGAAGATAGGTATTCACATTCACAAAGCCAGTTATAGTTTTGTTTTTATTTTGATTTTTGCAAATTTTTTATTGGAGAATATTTACTTTACAATGTTTTGTTAGTTTCTGCTGTACAGCAAAGTGAATCAGCTATATGTATAAATATATTCCCTCTTTTTTGGATTTCCTTCCCATTTAGGTCACCACAGAGAATTGAGTAGAGTTCCATGTGCTATACAGCCCATTGTCATTGGTTATCTATTTTATGCATAGTAGTGTATATATGTCAATCCCAATCTCCCAATCCATCCCACACTCTCCTTCCCCTCATCCCCCTGGTATCCATATGTTTGTTCTTTATGTCTGTGTCTCTATTTCTGCTTTGCCAATAAGATCATTTATACCACTTTTCTAGATTCCACATGTATGCATTAATATATGATATTTGTTTTTCTCTTTCTGACTTACTTCACTCTGTATGACAGTCTCTAAATCCATCCACGTCTCTGCAAATGACACAATTTTGTTCCTTTTTATGGCACAGTAATATTTCATTGTACATACTTACCATATCTTCTTTATCCATTCCTTGTTAATGGATATTTAGGTTGCTTCCACGTCCTGGCTACTGTAAAGAGTGCTGCAATGCACATTGGAGTGCATGTATCTTTTTGAATTATTGTTTTCTCCAGGTACATGCCCAGGAGTGGGATTGGAGACCGTACAACAGTTCTGTTTTTAGTTTTTTAAGGAACCTCCATACTGTTCTCCATAGTGGCTTTATAAATTTACATTCCCACCAACATTGTAAGAGGGCTCCCTTTTCTCCACACCCTCTCCAGCATTTGTTTTTTGTAGATCTTTTGATGATGGCCATTCTGACTGGTGTGAGGTGATACTGCATCGTAATTTTGATTTGCATTTCTCTAATAATTAATGATGTTGAGCATCTTTTCATGTGTTTGTTGACCCACCTCCTAGAGTAATAAAAACAAAAATAAACAAATGGGACGTAATGAAACTTAAAAGCTTTTGCACAGCAAAGGAAACCATAAACAAGATGAAAAGACAACCCACAGAATGGGAGAAAATATTTGCAAATGAAGCAACTGACAAGGGATTAATCTCCAAAATATAAAAACAGCTCTTGCAGCTCAATATCAAAAAATCAAACAACCCAATCAAAAAATGGCAGAAGACCTAAATAGACATTTATCCAGTTATAGGTTTTGAGAGTGCTCCAAATTTGAAAGAAATAATTCCGCATTACAAATGTATAACATTTTTTCGATTAACAATGAACCTATTCTCATTTAAATAGGTGGCTCCCCCCCAAAGATCTATAAGGTGGTTAGGCTGGCTGAAGTAGATGATAACCTGAGGAACATATTAAAAATATATTTATAAAAAAACACTCCCAGAAATTCTAAGTTATAAAGTTATGATAGGGCTAAAGAATCTACAGTTTACAAAACTTCTCTCATACTTCAAATTTCGGCACCAGTGATATAAATAAGGCATGAAATTATTGATTGTCTACTATGATAAGAAAATATTTGAGTCACGTTTATGTGTTCTAATTCACAAAATAAAACTATGAAGTAGATTTCACAACCCAAAATTTACAGTAAAAGGAACTGAAGTTCATAGAGGTCAAGTGCCATGGTCTGATATCTTGGAAATAGCAGACTTGTATAAAAATAGCTAGTGGGAAGCAGCCGCATAGCACAGGGAGATCAGCTCGGTGCTTTGTGACCGCCTGGAGGGGTGGGATAGGGAGGGTGGGAGGGAGGGAGACGCAAGCGGGAAGAGATATGGGAATATATGTATGTATATAACTGATTCATTTTGTTGTGAAGCTGAAGCTAACATACCATTGTAAAGCAATTATACTCCAATAAAGATGTTAAAAAAAATCTGTATCCCATATATAATAGTTGCCATAATAAATTTAAAAAAACTGGGTGGCTTAATTTTATCAGAGTGCTGAGAGCTAGAAATCCAAAATCAGTGTGTCAGTAGGGCCATGCTCCTGAAATCTATAATGGAATTCATCCTTGGCTCTTGCTAATTTATGGTGGTTTGTTGACAAGCTTTGGTGTTCCTTGATTTGCAGCTACATAATTCCACTCTCTGTCTCTCTCATCACTTGGCATTCTCCCTGTGGGTCTCTAACTGTACATTACTGTCCTCTTATAAGTTTACCAGGCATATTGGATCACTGGCTCACACTAGTCCAGTATTACCTCATCTTAACTAAACTAATTACGTCTGCAATGTAACCTATTTCCAAATAAGTTTCTATTCTGAAACACTGGGAGCTATGACTTCAACATAGGGGGAATACAATTCAAACCATAAGCTAAAGTCTACAAACTTTGCCACACGGCTTCTACAGAAGGAAAATATACAATAATTTCCCTGAACTTCTAAATGGGGATACTCACTTTTTGGTTGAGAAATCCTTGTTATCTTTGAAAATAGTACACCTTTAGAACTGATAGGGACTTAGGATTATTTAGTTTTTCCTTTTTATTTTGCAGATAAAAATGTAGTCCCCCCCACACCTACATGACTTCCGATGAGAAAATCTGCTGTCATTCTAATTGTTTGTCTTCTATAGGTAAGGTGCTATTTCACTCTCACTGTGTTCAAAAGTTTTTTATTCATCCTTCATTTTCAGAGTTTGCTCATAATGTGTCTTGGTGTGTGCGTGTGTGTGTGTGTGTGTGTGTGTGTGTGTGTGTGTGTAAGTATGTTAACTTAGCTTCTTGAAATTGTAGGTCTAGTTTTTTTGTCAAATTTGCACAGTTTTCAGCCATTATTTCTTGAAGTTTGTTTTCAGCCCTGAAAGTTTCATTTTAGCTTCTTTCTCCTTGCCATCTGGGACTATGATGAGACATGAATATTACATTAAAGTCACACAGGTCCCTGAGGTTCTTTTCATTTCTTCCCTCACTTTATTTTCTCTCTGTTTTTTGTCTTGAATAACTTCTATTGTTCTATCTTCAAATTCACTGACTTGTCCTCTATACCCTCCATTCTGCCATTGAGTCCATCCATTGCATTTTTTACCTTACATATTGTATTTTTCAGCTCTAAAATTCCCATTTGGTTCTTCCCAACACAGAAATGGAGTGGGATCTCAATACTGCCAGTTGGCAGTGAATGTTGTACACTGGAAAGGATGAAAGATCTAGCTCTTGACTTACCCTTCTCTGACACCACCCTGGCAGGAAGGTTAAGGTGCCCCATTAATTCCTGGCAAGACTGAAAGTCTAGCCTCCTCAGTAAGCTTTTGCTCTTATGGGTGGTTGGGGAGGGTCACTTTTTTTTTTTTTAATGTTGTTTGGCTGGAGTAGAATAGTTACTATCTAAAAGTGTTTGTCTTGCCATGCTGCACTTTTCTTGTTCTTCTGCCTAGAAAAAGCAGGCTTTCATTGGGGCTTTTTTTTGCTGCACCCATTGGCATTCTGCATTGCTGGCTTATCTCCAAGTCTTGGATATATGAGGCAAGAAAGAAACCCTAGGGAACTCCTTACCTTGTTTCAGAGTACTTACACTACTGTCATGCAAGAATATAAAATGCTAGAATATATTTTGGATTATTTTCAGAGGTTCAGAAAGCTGAAATTTCTGGCTGCCAAATCTATAGAATATTATAATAATTATTTAATTTATGTCTTATTTTGATTTTTTTTCTTTTTAAAGCTTGTTCCTATATTGAATTGTTTGGGATTTAGAAACATCATCAATAAAGGAAATCCAAAATCATTCAACCATGCACAATTTTGAAATTAGACTCAAGGCTACTTTGAAAAGCAGAGCTAATTTGAATGTATGAGCATTAGTATATTTTGGGGATCTAATTTCATAATTTTATAATTATTTTTAATACTTTTAGACTCATTATTTCACAATAATAGAGACTTCACACCTAGAGGATTATAACAAATTGAAAATATAAGTTATCTAATTAGTTAAAATATAGAATATAATTAGGATTTTTGGATGGATTAAAGACAGTTTTTTATTACTATATGTTTTAAATCATCTTTTAAAAATTAAGATTTACATACTGTGATGTATAATAGTCACCCTTCTCATACTTCTTTTTCTGTTATACTCAATGAAGGTAAAATCAGTTAATACTACTATGCCTCACATACCTGTCTTACTTGTTCAACATCAGAAACATAAGTGCTAGCTTCATGCATTTCCAAACTAATCTCTGCTTCATCCTTCCCAACACTGTATATGGTCTTCACTGTCCACTGTGTCTTTCTTTCCCTTTTTCACATACTATGTCTCAATCATCATACTCCTAGAACTCACTAAAACCACCATCTTACAAACAATCTCAGCTTCCTTGTCCCTCACTCTTTCTGCTACATGGTCTAGCAAAGTTCAATCCTCAATCAGTCTAACCATCCTTCACCACTACTTTTTCATTCAGGTTGCTAAATGCTCTTGGGGGAAAACCACTCAATTGTGTGGATCTGTATCAGCTCTCATTCATTTCCTGCAAATTCAGCTAAAGATTGTAAACTGTTTGAAATATGTATTATGTTTATTTGTACTCAGTCCCTAACCCAAAGCATTTGTTATACATTCTAAGCACTCAAGTAATGTCACCAGATGGATTGCATTTGTTCTGCCAAATATTATTTATCCAAGGCTATTTTAATGTAAATTTGGTACATTTCACATTTCTCAATTGTGAAATTATTTTTAAAACATTTTTATTACATCTAATACATTAGAGAAAAATTTAATATAAATGACCTTTAAATAATACCAATAATTGGTTTTAGTTGTCCTCAGTTTACTTATGACTTGCTCTTCTCTTGCTACCTCTGTCAATCAAGAAATTCACAAGGCAGTTCCAGATTTACTGGCATTTTGGTCTACTGACTTGCAACACATTATACCTCTAATTAAGTCTCTGTGTTATTTTAGTATTTTGCTTGTTTGGCTCAATACCTCTCTTCCTTTCAGGTTAAATGTTGTAAACAAAAAGCAAGTATAATAGCTGTCCAACCAAATTATAGAAGAAATGCTGAAAAGTTCAAAACAGCAAAATACACTATGGTAATTTATGTAATGTAGAATGTATTAAAATTTTGTCCTTCATATGACTCAAAAAAAAAAAGTAATGGCAGGATAGAAATGGCATAGGTATTCAGAGTGAAGTCTTATCTTTCGACTGGCAGGAGTTTATCACCTTTGTTTATTCCCCTGCTCTGGGAATATTTCTCCCCTGGTTCAGACGAAAAGTCACTCCTGTGCCCACTGGCAGCTTTCCTATTGTTTTCCCCACCTCATTGGTCCTTAAGAGGGGAAATTAGCAAGCTGAATCCTCCTGGTCTTGTGAAAGCCTCATAGACCTCATGTTCCTTCCTTTTCATGCATTTCTTTCTTTAACAAGCATTGTTTATTAGGCTGACCAAATCCTTCCTTATTTAGTCACTAGTGATGTATGATGTATTGGCTTTGACATGACCCATTTAAACAAAAGCTTGTACTTACAAATAGAAGCAGAGAGATTTAGAGTATTAACATTGCCTATTAAATAGATGTGAATTTGTAATGAAGTGATGAGAAGCAGTCTGGTTACTCCTATCTGATAGTATCTTTCAGATACAGGTATAATATGTATATTGTCAAGGAGGCATGGGAATGTACACTGAAATTATTTAAGCCACATATTTTTCTCATTTGCATTATGCATTTGATATTATAGTCACAAGGACAAGGATGGAGGATAACTTACTTAATTGGAAAAAAATGCCGAAGTTGATGGCAGGTTTGAATCAGGAGGAAGGCATGTATAGGGACATCTATTATATTTGCCTTGATATAGCTAATTATAGAAAAATACATTTATACATGTCTTAATTAAATGGAATACTTTATCACTGTTAATTCTTCGGTTCCTCAGGAAGCTGACTGAGATGGAGTTTAGTGTGCAGGATGTTTGTTCAGGAAGGTACTTGGGATCAATACCTGTGGAAGCAGAGAAGGAAATAAGAGTAGTAAGAGATAGGTTATGCATAAATTTGGTTGAGCCCATGGGTGTCTTTGAAAATTGACTAGGCTTTGTCCAAGGACACTTTGGCATTGTCCTTGATTTTGGTAAGGGAGATAGACTCCACATCCCCACATGAATTGGTCCTTGAATATAGGTTGTACTGGATGAGCTTGTCCTTAGACAAAATGACTCTTTGAAACTTGGCAATGCCTAAAAGGCTTGACAGCTGAAATACATCTGCTGACAACACTCTAAGAAGCCAACTCAACAAGTCCCTCACTGAAGAATTTGTCTGGAGGGTTCTCTGCAGCTAAGTGCTGCCAAGCGACTACATTCTCTATTGGACTATGAATAGGAGACATAATCTGTGTCATATTTGAATGTCTTGCACAAAAGGAAGTTGCTTGCCCTCAATTCAATGTTCCTCTTTCTATAGGCTGAGACATGGCTTAAAAATGACTTTTTTTTTTTTTTTGGCCATACCACATGGCTTGTGGGATTTTAGTTCCCTGACCAGGGATTGAACCTGGGCCCTCAGCAGTGAGAGCATGGAGTCTTAACCACTGGATGGCCAGGGAATTCCAAAAATGACATCTTTTGGTTGTGCAGATGAAATCAATACTGTAGGGGAAGAAAGGGCAACAAAATGGAAAGAACTAGGGTTCCGTCAGAGGAAGGACTTAACAAAGGCATGATGCCTTCAAGTTTGAACCACTCCCAATGCATGTGTGAGACAAATAAATCCTGTTTAAACTTATGTATTCTGTGCACCATTTGTAATCAGCTGAGTCTTTCGTTAGTACAGAAAATGATGTGAGGTGCTATTAAACAAAAACCCAAGTCATGTTGCAGTGACATTGTTATAAGAAGGTGAAAAGGGATGTCATGAGTGTCCTGGCTGGAAAGATGATGACTCATGTTAGGACATGGCAGAATACTTGTAAAGCTATCACCTGTGATAATTTCAATAGCAGACAATATGTTACCAAGTCTGTAGCTTTACTGGAACTTGTTAGAAAAATTCAAATGAATGATGTGTTTGGCTGTTCTTTGTTGTTTTAGCAAAATTACTAGTAAAGAGAGCTGAAATCAGGCAAGAAATGACAGTTTTTGCAATCCTATACAGAAGAAAATATAGCACTGCTAAAAGAGGCAGTCTGCCTGCAGTCAGCAATCCGATTGACTGAGAAACCAATAATCTGGACCCTAAAAGCATTTATTTATCCTAAATAGCACATGAGATTACTACTTGTAACCTAACTCCATGGCCTCCAAATTAAACTTTTTAGGCATAATAGGGAGCCAGTCCACAATAAAGCTCAGATTGAAGATGTTGCCTTATTATCCAACTGTATTGTTCCAGGTTATTTTCAATTTAGCTGCATTTACATCATTGGAGAGTGGATTGGCCTAGTCCAGAACCAGTAAATAGAAGAATTGGCAGTCTTGAAGTATATGTATAGAGGAAATCTTTGGGCATAGTTATTTTAACAAAAAGCTGACTGGAACAAAATAAAATAAAAACATGTTTTTTGAGAAAATTTTATTACCAAGAAAAACAAATCAAATGCCTGTGCTACCATAGCCAGTTATTTGGCCATGGTATTTGTTTTGTTGTATTCTGAGTAAGAGGTGGTCATATAAATTATCTATTAACAATGAGTGAGGGAGCAAAGGAGAGTTACTATTTAATAGTTTCAGTTTTGCAATATGAATGTTTTACAATATGAAAAGAATTATGGAGGTGAATGATGGCTATGGTTACAAAACATTTTGAATGTATTTAATACTATTGAAGTATATGCTTAAAAATGTTTAAGATGGTAAATTTTATGTTTGTGTATTTTACCATAGGTAAAAAAAGATATATATGTATGCATATAGTCATTGATATTAAAAAGTCACTGGATAAGTTAAACATAAAAAAAATTATCTATTCGTTTATAAATTACCAGATTACGAAGAGTCATATTTGGGCTTGATTGAGAAGACTGTGCTTCCCCAAGATCCTAAACTGAACAAGATGCAACAAGTTGTGGGATGACTTTGCTTACAGGAATAAGGGAGGACACATGTATTTGGGTTCATTTATTTGCTGTGGTTACAAATCCATCCTTCCATTACAGTAGATTTTTTCTGGGCACATGACTGCCAAGACATTTTCCAAACTCCTTTGCAGTTAGTTTTAACTATTTTTTTTCTTCCATGGAATGTGAAAATGAATGAACATCCAACTCACTTGTTAAATTTATTTGAATTACCTTTCCTCTCCCCACAGCTTACAGCATAGAAAAGAATTAACTTACAATCAGCAGTGCAGATGAGGATGATACCTTGGCAATGACAAATCAAAATTGTGAAATGTACCTGGGACCTTTTTTATTTTCTGGAGCAGAGTCATCTGACTCTGTCATTCATCTCCAAACAGTGATGAGAGAGAAAAAAATAGGTTTTATTTATTTAAAGCACTGAGTTTTGAGTTTTAAAATTTAATTTTTAAAGTAATATCGGTATCTAAGCCTATACTGCACTTAATATAAACCAGCAGTTTAACTTTTTGCACAAAGTTTATTATTTACCTTTTCCATATGTTAAGAGGCTATATTGAAAATACTTTGCCATGATTTTTAATAGGACAAAAATCGGTTATGTAGAAATTTTGAAATTCAAAGGGACTTGCCTACAACTGCTAAATTCTGTTCTGAATGATTTTGGAATTTCCATGAATACAAATTGACAATTCCTCCATCTCACTTATTGGTTACATCTGTGAGTCCTTAAGCATTAAGGGTATAACTATGGCCATATGACTACCTCACTTTTCTTTTAAGTGAAAACAACTTCTCTTATGTGAGACAGTGAATGTTAAGAAATTCAAAGTATCTCCATTGAAATAGAAGAATTAAACTCCATTAAAGCAGTTGGTTAGATGTATTCTTGGTTCTGGTTTAAGTTCATAAAGTCAACAACAGTTTATTTATTGTCTGGAGCACACTGACAAGTGATATATTCACTAAAACATACTCCAAATGTTCTTTGTTCTCTGTAAGTGTAATTGATGACTAAGTAAATATATCACTCACTCCTCAGCAGCCAGTGATTAAGCTTCCATACTAAGTCAATTTCTCTATAGGTGGTGATTTACTGAGAGCCCAGGGAAGACATTCAGTTAGCTCTTTCTTCCCCATTTTGGTGCCATTTTTCCCATGAGTGTTGCACCTATATGTTATATTGATCAAGATTTTAAAAAGTGCTTTATAATTGCCCTGGAGGCCAATGAATTATTATGTGAGACTGGGACAACTATTAATATAGTTAAATTTTACTTTATAAACTGGTAGGTATAATGACACTTTAAAAAATTCCATTATTTAAGATGTATATCTTAAAATATTGAAACATGAACAACAAAGATTTTTATTTTTACTTACTTTGCACTAAAGTGCTAAGGACCACTGAATTCAATTTGTTTCAAATTTTAAATCTTTTAATGAAATTCTAATTTAAAAATTTTTCATTTTTAAATCTATTTTCATTTACAGAATTTTGAAATTTGGTTTTGAAAATATAAACTAGTTACTTTTGAAAAAATCCAGATCTTTAATTCTGTCAGATGTATGTTGACTCAATTCAACCCTTTTTCTCTCAATTCAGGATGGTATTCATCAATATCTTTTTATAGGTGCTTTATTTTAAATAAATATTATTTAAAATAATAAATAGAAGTCAATTATCATATAAGAAATGTTATCTGAAGCTGGAAATATACAGACTGAAGTTGAATGTGTTTGATTTTCTACTGGTCTTCTTTCTTCAATCCTATCAGAATTTACCCTACCATTCATGCAAAAAAACATCAACGGTAGCTAATAAAATATTCATACATTGCTTTTTCCATCCCTTTAGTTATTTCAACTAGCTTTATTATTGAAAAATGTTAGAATTACTTCACATAATTATGTGAAGCTGTTAATTCAAAAAGCATCACAAAAATCAGATTACATTAGCAAAAGGCATTTTAGCAATTCCAATTTCTTAGTTCTTACCTGAAAATGTTTACTTTTTTTAAATACACACACACATTTCCTCAGAATCTCAGAATTATGAGTCATTTCTTATTTGAAATAGATAGCTAATTTATCAAAATGTACATTTGAACAATTTGAAAATAATAAATATTAAAATTATTTCCACATATTTCTTCCATTTTTATTGTATTAGTATTTGATATATGCAGATATATAAAGTTATACATATTTGAATATCTCTATTTATTGTATTACTATGTAATTTGAAGTAACTTGTGCTGTCAAATTTTCATCTCTTCTTCCTCTCATTTACCAGTTCAACTTATGTTCTTTTTATCCATTTTCAGAGTAAATTTCTTATTAACTATATCTAACATCTATTAAAACTAACCTCTCATGCAATAAGGGCATATTTATAATCTCCCCAAGGATCTATGCTCAGGCATGTATCTCACAAGAATTTTTTTATGAAAGCCAGGTTTCTGTTTCATACAGGCCTTGACAAGGAGACAGCAAGGCTAATGTTAGAACATCTTTATTTGTCACTTACCTCATTGCATGCCAAACAGATAGAGCTTTAGGAATTTTTGAGTTGTGGCATCATTTGGTACATAAAAGTAATAAGCTTGGGTTTCTAACAGCTCACATCCTGTGATGTACTTTTGCTACACAAGTCCCTCTACACAGTTACCTAAAGTGGCTCATTATTTAGAGCCTATGTAAGAAAATTATTTCCTCTAGACAAGGAAAAAAGTTCCCTTCAGAGGGAAAATTGTATAATGCCTCCCAGGTGTGTAAGAAAGGTGAAAAACTACAGCTCATCTGATGTACTCTTCATGACTTAGTGAGCTTATTAGTTCCCTGAACGAAGACTCATCTGCCCTGCATTTCCGTGGTTTAATTTAATGGACAGATTCTCCGATAAAGGTAGATGGAAATAAATGCATTAGACAACTCATGCTAAGAGCAAAAGGGAAGGGATTTAACCATCAGTGTTTTTATATCTTTGAAATGGTATGTTGTTTCAAATAATCTCAATTTCTCTAGCTTAAGGTTATTATTCTTTTAACTGATTCTTACTGCCATCTGGTTCACATGCAAGTGCAAATCATAAGCAAGAAAAAGCAGAGCTAATTTTCTGTCAGCTTAACAAACAAAAGCTGTGCAATATGGATAGTTATCATTAAAAGTAGCTATGATGAAATATTGATCTAAAACAGGTTACTTTTTCAATGTTTAGATATGAGATGGTAATTAGGATTATTTGAAAAAGGGTGAGTGTCAATCTGTAATGTGAGAGGCTGTATTGATTTTGGAAAATGACTTTGTGAAGCAACTAATATTTTCTACACATTTCTTATAAATTAAATTCTGTAAATTGAATTCTTTCATAGCATAGATTTTATAAACTGAAAATATAATAATAAATTACCTGAAGTTTCTCTTGCTTGTGAATAGCTTCACATTAGTCCCTTTGAATGGTATAAAGTGTAACTTACAGTTTAGGCTGAAATCTTAAACCTGATAAGGAAAATATGATGGAAAGGAATGAAAGACAAGCATCTTTCTGGTAGTCAGCTGGTTGTTGATATTTTATGTATCAGAGGAAGGTTAAATTGTTTCATTGTCTCATTCCTATCATCTCTTATCATTGTTTCTTGTTCAGAGGAACACAACTGTTTTCTTCTATTGTAAATAAAATTATGAAGTGTAATAAGTTAATGCTGATTTGAATCTTTAAATTGTTAGGAAAAATATATTTTATAATGAAATATTATAATATTCCTGTTTATAAAGGCTTTAACTTCTTACAGTTTTATAATAATTAAATTTATTTTATTTGTTTTGCTTCAGAACATTAAAAGTAATGGATAATTACAAAGGTACTTTATCAAATGGAATTTTTCTGACTTACCATAAAGATATATGTTCATATATAACGTCTATATGCATAACCGTTTTCCTCTGGAGTCAGGTAAATCTCACAGATGGAACAATCTAATCTTCCAAGTGTAAACTTACTTATGTGAGGCCAATTATCTATTAACATTATAGTTAGATCAATTTATATAAGGAATGGAAAATTACCTCAAGAAATTTTGTTTTTTTTAAACTTTCTTGGGTGTTAATTTCATATTCTTAAGACCTGAATGCCTCAATTACATCCTACTGATTTTACATATTAAAACACTTAAAATCACTCAAAATAATATTTACTTTGATAATTTAAGATATTAAACATATTACAATAGTCATTCTCTAAGGCTGCCCACAAGGACCATGTAGTTTTGATGTCCGTGCTCTTGTGTAACACATTCTTCTTGAGTGTGGGCAGGACCAGTGGACTCTCTTCTGAGGAATAGAATATGAGAAGTGTTGGGATGTCACTTCCAAGGTTAGGTTAAAAAATATCTGGCTTTTCTATTGGGTACTCTCTCTTGCTCTCTCTTGGATCATTAACCCTGGAGGAAGCCAACTGCAGTTCTGTGGAGACAAACCAAGCTCGGACAAAAAACACATGAGCCTTAAGGTGGGATTGCAGCCCCTGCCAACAGTTTGATTTCATCCTATTGAGACTCTAAGCCAGGAGATCAAGATAGATCATGACCAGAATCCTGACCAACTCTGAGTTAATAAAATATTCCTTGCATTAAGCTGCTATACTTGGAGTGATCTGTTATATAGTAATACTTAACCAATACAGATGTTCTAGTAAGTTTTGAACAAATTTTCTTTTGTGTAGAAGCAGAGCTTATTTTTTCATGATTTATTTATCTGGAAACAAGTCATTTTGCATGTGGATGAAAATATATACCTGGATCATAATATTTATAAAGGTAAATTCTTAAGCCAAATTCTCAGATCAAATTAGTTACCTTATTTTATCTGAATCCTGCTGGATTTATGAAAACTAGAACAATATAATCAGTGAATGCTGGGGTATAACTTGATATAAATCATTTAGGGAAGTGATTGCTGGGAGACAACTATAGGATATGATTCTTATGAAGCAAGTAGGGAGAAAGGAGAGAACTGTGCGAATGCCACAGTATTTATTTTAAAATATCTCAAATAGATTCTAAAATAAATTCTTTATGTGCTTTCATGTATGGCATAGTAATCTCACTTATTTAATCTTCTCTTCGGTTTAGGAGTTTTTATACTTCCTATCCTCTGTTATTCTAGTAAACACCTTAACACACATAAATTATGTAATTCAATGTGCATTTGATACACTATCATTCTTGGAATGATAATTTTAAAATGAAAAATCAGTTGGAAAGAAATGTTAATATGTAGTAATTCCTTTTATTTAAAAATACACAAAAAATAGAAATAAAAAGTCTAACTTGCTTTGCAGAGTAGATAAAATGCTATATGTGAATGAGCTAAAAGAGAAGGTCATATAACTATTACTATACTACATGTGGCCATTGTTTGTTTGTAAGACAGAACTGACAACACTTTACAAAAGCTAATAACACTCTAATGGAGGAAACTTATAGGGTTTGATGATGAAGCATGACATTTATGAGCTTAATGGGTAAAGCTGAACCCTGGCATTAAGCTCCAAAACAACTGAATGTGTAAAACACTGTGTTAGTATCTAATTTTGAATGAAATTTGCATAGCCCACAAATGCCTTACACCACTTTCTGAGCCATTTCATCAACAGCTTGCTAGACTGCATCCAGTTCACCATCTGGAAGTGTCACTTGCTACAGAATAAACCTACTCCCTGGATGACAGCAGGATACCTAAGCATCTGCTCTTTAATAAGCTGCACAGAACATCCACCACCAGCATGGGAAAGAGCAGTATTTCAAGGAAATGATGGTATCATCTAATATTAGCCCTTGAATGCACCTTAGAGAATGGTTTAATCCATCATTTTCAAGGTGGATTCCCTGAGATACTAACACTGGGAAATGACAAAAAAGATTCCATGTTAAAAAAAAAAAAATTAAAAGTTCCTCCAATCTTTAATTAAGTTCAGGAAAATCAGGAATAGTATTAAATGATAATGTTATCAACTCTATATCAACTCTATATCAACTCTATAGTTTAAACAAAATTTAAAAAATAGAGGCACAAGGAGGGGATGAGGGAAGTACAACAGACTCTGGGAATCTGCCTAGCTAGGATAGTATGGTACAATGAGAAAAAAAAAAATTACATTTTTTGACCTTTCTCTAATATCTGCTGATATATTGATAATTCTGCTTTTTTCTTTTTTTTCCTAGTGGATGATAATTCCACTAGAATTCTTTTCTATTTTCGTAGTTTCTTTCTCTCCTTAACTTACCTCTCAGATAGAAGGCCAACTTTGGACAAATGTTAGGATGAGTCCTAACCTAAGGCCCATGATCTGGGAAAATTCTGATCAGCCTGATATTCAAAAACTTCTAACCATAGGTCTCATTCTCTAAGTTGTAATATGGATATGGTTTTCCAATTCAGAGGCACTAGGCCATATTCTTTTGTTGTTGCCTTTTCTTAAATTATGAAATATTTCAAGCATATATATAGGTATAGAAAGAAACATCATGAATAGTTATGTGACTACATAGTCTAATATGTACCATAGTCTAATATCTACCATTTTAACAAAGTTAGTTCAGATTTATTTTTAAGAAATAAAACACTAATGATAAAATTAAAGACCTGTTTGTACTTTTCCCTGATCCCATTTTCCTTTCCCTTCCCAAGAATTCAGTGCTAGAGTTTATGACCTTGTTATTCTCAAATTAATACAAAATAACCAAAACGTTTCTGGCTCCTTTCCCAAGCTCTCCCCATTTCCTATAACTCCAATCCCTTAGTTGCTCAAAGCAAAGGAAATTCCTCTGTTTGACTTATACAGCTTAGTTTTTATTTTTGTTTGTTTGGTTTTAGTTTTCTTCACAACACTGAGCTTGAAATTTGTACTTTCCTCATATAGTTTCAGTGATATAATATACTGAGCAATAATCATTACTTTTTTAGGAGTGATTCTGATGCCATGTTTTAGGTTAACACATTTATGTGTTTCGTTATAATTCTATGAATTTCTTATTATTCCTAAAAAGCAGCAACACTAAGATTCTCAAAGGGAAAAAGAAAGTTGGAAATTGGGCATATTGAAAGAAAATATGTTCCAATAGAGATTCAACAGAGCATGTTTTAGGAAAGCAGAAGTTCCATAAGAAAAAAGTCTATGGGTTCTACATATTTAAACTCAAATTTAAGTCATTATAGACTGAGAGAAATAATTGTTTTCTGTTAGTGCACATAAAAGGATGATTTCTGCTTTACTTAAATTTCCTGTTTTGGTGGTTGCAGGTAAAACACTGCTAATCCCAGATTACTTTACAGTTGACTAGGTATTTGGTGCTAAAGATAGTGAAACTGCACAGAGGTGCTACCCACCTCCTAGGAGATGAAAACTCCATACCTTTATAATAAGAAAGAAATGAAGAGCATTGCAGTGTACTGAGAACAACAATTAGGTGGAAATTTTCACTAATGAGAAATTGATTTAAGAATCATCAGAGAACAACAACAAAAAAGAATCATCAGAGAGTCAGTTAAACAGGTGGGTTGAACACATGCTTTTGTTTCCACGTTAACTGGAAACCCTGTCAATATAACAATTAAAGATTTTAAAAAGTCAGAGCACATAAGCACCAAGAAAAGAGAGTTTTAAAGATGACAGAATATATATGTCAACAAAAGTTTTGCACTTGGAATGTGGATGAAACTTAGCAGAGCTGAGAAAGTTAACACCTAAGCTACCACAAAGATAGCCAAGCTATAGATTATGCATGCAAGAGCTTGGGAATAGGAGTAGGTTATAATAAAGCGGGGGCTGTTGTAGTTACAGATCAGAAGATTTTTTTAAAGGCTGTCTCATAAGAAATTATCAAAGATTCTGTTATTCATCCTGCAAAGCCAGGAGACACTGGTGAGTATTCTGTAAATTTCCTCTCTGGAGATGTAGAAACAGGCCTCTACAAAAGAATAACAAGATTAAGTGAGAGTCTACATAGTTAACAGGGGACTCCTGGCCTCCTTCTTGAACTTGCTTCCAGACTGGGGGGAGTCATTTGAGACTGGAAAATTTGTCTCTGAGGAAGACCTAGAAACGTAGGAGGAAAGATCTACACATTCCCAACTAGGCTGATGGACCCAGGCCTGATCATTAGAGGATAATGATCACCAATTAATGCACCTCAATTCATGGGATTATTTATGCCTTATTCCTAAATAGGAGCTGAGTGTCAAGGAATGTGAAACATTTGTAGAGAACTGTTAATTTGAGAGAAAGAGACTGGCACAAATGAAACTCCCAGAATAAAAGTCCTGAAGCAAGAAATGATTCACATTGGAGCAAGAGGATGGAAGTTTCCAGTAAAACTTTCTCCAAGGAAAAAAAGAAAAAGGAATATAAATTTTGATGTTTTTGATTGTTTTAAAGGAGATAGTTATTTCTGAAGGAGAGTTTAGAGATAAATTAGGGAAAGGTACCAAGAAATCATCATCAGTTAAAAATAACTAATATTAAGAGAGCATAGGCAAAATATTCTCTGACATAAATCATACCAGTACCAATGTTTTCTTAGGTCAGTCTCCCAAGGAAATAGAAATAAAACCAAAAATAAACAAATAGAACCTAATCAAACTTACAAGCTTTTGCACAGCAAAGGAAACCATAAAAAAAAAAATGAAAAGACAACCTACAGAATGGGAGAAAATATTTGCAAATGCTGCGACAGACAAGGGCTTAATCCCCCAAATATAAAAACAGCTCATATAACTTAACAACAAAAAAACAAACTACCCAATCTAGAAATGGGCAGAAGACCTAAATAGACATTGCTCCCAAGAAGACATATAGATGGCCAACAAACACATGAAAAGATGCTCAACATCACTAATTATTAGAGAAATGCAAATCAAAACTACAATGAGATATCACCTCACACCGGTCATAATGGCCATCATCAAAAAATCTACAAGCAATAAATGCTGGAGAAGTGGAGAAAAGGGAACCCTCTTACACTGTTGGTAGGAATGTAAATTGATACAGCCACTATGGAGAACAGTATGGAGGTTCCTTAGAAAACTAAAAATAGAACTACCATGTGACCCAGCAATCCCACTACTGGGCATATACTCAGACAAAACTATAATTCAAAAAGATACATGCACCCCTATATTCAGAGCTGCACTGTTCACAATAGCCAAGACAGGGAAACAACCTAAATGTCCATCAACAGATGAATGAGTAAAGAAGATATGGCACATATATACAATGGAATATTACTCAGCCATAAAAAAGAACAAAATAATGTCATTTGCAGCAACATGGTTACAACTAGAGATTTTCATTCTAAGTTAAGTAAGTCAGAAAGAGAAAGACAAATGTCATATGATATCACTTATATGTGGAATCTAAAACATGACACAGATGAACCTATCTACAAAACAGAAACAGACTCATAGACATAGAGTACAGACTTGTGGTTGCCAAGGAGGGTGAGGGGGGAGGAAGAGGGATGGACTGGGAGTTTGGTGTTGGTAGATGCAAACTAGTACATTTAGAATGGATAAACAAAAAGGTCCTAATGAATACCAAGGGAACTATATTCAATAATCTGTGATAAACCATAATGCAGCAGTCCCCATCCTTTTTGACACCAGGGACAGGTTTCGTGGAAGACACTTTTCCCACAGACTGGGGTGGGGGGATGGTTCAGGTAGTAATGCGAGCGATGGGGAGCAATGGGGAGCAGCAGATGAAGCTTTGCTTGCTTGCCTGCTGCTCACCTTCTGCTGTGTGGTCTGGTTCCTAACAGGCTGTGGACCACTACTGGTCCATGGCCTGGGGGTTGGGGACCCCTGCATAATGGAAAATAAGAAAAGAATTTATATATGTATATAATGGAGTCACTTTGCTGTACAGCAGAGATTAACACAACATTGTAAATCAACTATACTTCAATAAAAAAGTTAAAAATTAAAAAAAAATAAAAATAACTAATACTATTAATTTGAGGAAAACTGTGTAAGAGAAAAAATATAATCCTAATATATCACATAACTCAGCTGTGGGTAATAGTCATTAATTAAAGAGTAATACTAATGGAAATAGCAAACAGTATGCCCCAAATTTTGTTACAGTTATATTGAGAGGATGAGGGGTATACTGGGTATCTGAGAATAAGAGAAATAAATCCCAAATATCTATCAACAGAATTTAATAGATAATATCTAAAATTTTTAAAAATCAAGAAATGAGGTAAACAGTATCTAAGATTAAAAAAAATTAAATATGGATAAAATGATAGAACAAAAGATGATATGAAATTTGCTGCCTCTGGGGAACAGGCATGACATATAAGGAGGTAAACCACAATTGTATTTTTCATAACAAGTTTCCTAGATCTCTGATATTAGATGTGTGGAAATTTACTACCTTGATAAAAGACAACATTTTTTACAAGAAAGTGGAAAAGAGAAAGAAAAGACAAGGGCTTTGTAGATGCTCTTTGGAAGGAGAGTCATACACCAATGAAAATAAGAGGTTTCCACAGCTATTCGGTAGATAAAAATGGAATTGCTGGGTGGCTGAAAATTATAGCTATTTTTCAAGACACTTAGAAGAAAACATGATTTTTTAAATTATAGGAAGGATGGAGAGGGTAGGAGTCAGGAGAGGCAACAAGATTTTCCTGGGCAAGAAATATTATCCTGGACTATGACATTGTACATGTAATCAGTGTTTTTGCTGCATAGCAGAGGATTGCTGAGGTAGCTATCTGTATACTATGTTTCAGTTGAACTTCAGGTTTACAGACTGGAAATATAGTGAATGTTAATGCTTATCTTAATTGCCTCATACCTTGGTACTTATTTTTGGTGACAATGGGAA
The DNA here is from genome assembly GCF_949774975.1 of Lagenorhynchus albirostris. NCBI lineage: Eukaryota > Metazoa > Chordata > Mammalia > Artiodactyla > Delphinidae > Lagenorhynchus > Lagenorhynchus albirostris. The sequence goes on along the minus strand of NC_083112.1, from coordinate 38,047,838 downwards.
GTTGGGCAAACAGTTAAGTACCCTGCTTCAAAGAAAAAATCTTGCTAAAGCAAAACAGCCTGGGCCACACAATAGCAAAAAGGAATTAAATATAGTTCTTCAATGATGAAAGAAGACCAGCTGAAACATTTGTTCTTAGTTATATTTGCCTAAATGGTCTAACGATTCTAAATTGAAGAGTTAATGGTAATTAATATAAAATCTTCATTGCAGATTCTTTGAACTAGTCTTTCATGAGGCTATATAGCTCTCATTCCAAAATACAGATTTTTTCTTTCTCACTAACTATTTTATGTTTTTATAAAGTCCAAAGATTAAGTGTTCCTTTCCAGATACATAAATAACCAGAGAGAGTGGATACAATCTAAAGACAATGTTTAATTTTCTGCTGCCTGGAGTGGGAAAACAACCTTACTGTACATTTTCCTGAAAGCCCCCCAGAATAGATATATTTTAGTGAATGTGCTAAACTTTTCAACAGAATATGTCAACTGTGGTATTGAAAGAGTTTAATGGGGGGCTTTCAAGTTTAGTATTTTGCAGGATGTGAGGGTGGGGCTCAAAAATCACATGACAATTTATTGGTAACTTTAATGGAAATTAATCATTAAAAAATAAAATTAAAACTTTGAGGAGAACATAGGCAGAACACTCTTTGACATAAATCGTGGCAAGGTCTTTTTTGACCCACCTCCTAGAATAATGAGAATAAAAACAAAAATAAACAAATGGGACCTAATTAAACGTAAAAGCTTTTGCACAGCAAAAGAAGCCATAAATAAGATGAAAAGACAACCCTCAGAATGGGAGAAAGTATTTGCAAACGAAGCAACTGACAAAAGTTTTAACTCCAAAATATATAAGCAGCCCATAGAGCTCAATATCCAAAAAAAAAAAAAAAAAAAAAAAAATCCAAAAATGGGCAGAAGACCTAAATAGACATTTCCACAAAGAAGATATACAGATGGCCAAAAAACATATGAAAAGATGCTCAACATCACTAATTATTAGAGAAATGCAAATCAAAACTACAATGAAGTATCACCTCACACCTGTCCAAATGGCCATCATCAAAAAATCTACAAACAATAAATGCTGGAGAGGGTGTGGAGAAAAGGGAACACTCATACATTGTTGGTGGGAATGTAAATTGATACAGACACTATGGAGAACATTATGGAGATTCCTTAAAAAACTAAAAATAGAACTACCCTTTGACCCAGAAATCCCACTACCAGGCATATACCCAGAGAAAACCATAATTCAAAAAGACACATGCACCCCAGTATTCCTTGCAACACTATTTACAATAGCCAGGACATGGAAGCTACCTAAATATCCATCAACAGAGGAATGGTACATATATACAATGGAATATTGCTCAGCCATAAAAGGGATGAAATTAGGCCATCTGTAGTGGCATGGATGGACCTAGAGAGTGTCATACAGAGTGAAGTAAGAAAGAGGAAAGCAAATATCATTTATTAATGCATATATGTGGAACCTGAAAAAATTGGTATAGATGATCTTATTTACAAAGCAGAAATAGAGACATAGATGTAGAGAACAAATGTATGGATACCAAGTGGGAAAGGTGGGGTGGGATAAATTGGGAGATTGGGATTGACATATATACACCACTGATACTATGTTTAAAATAGATAATTAAAGAGAACCTACTCTGTATCACAAGGAACTTTACCCAATGCTCTGTGGTGACCTAAATTGGAAGGAAATCCAAAAAAGAGGGGATATATGTATACCTATAGCTGAATCACTTTGCTGTACAGTATAAACTAACACAACATTGTAAAGCAACTATACTCCAATAAAAAAAAAATTGCTGCAAAAATAAATAAATAAAATTAAAACTTAATCCCTAAAGTTTGCCAATGTGAAGAACAATGGTTGAACCTCACACAGTTGACTCTTTTTCATGAGTCCCTCATTCTCTTGACCAGCTCTCAGTAATTTTCATATACGTAGAACACCAGACTGACCCCAGTGAATTGTGGCCCCTAATTCCTTGGAGCACTGCTAAGATCTAGTTAGAGCACTTAATCATGATTTTACTGTCATATTTTCTTGAAGCTAACACACCAGCTAGTTATAAAACACACAATAAATTTTTGGATAATGTGCTCTGTTAAAAACAAAACTTTTTAATGAATCAAAAATTAATAATACTATTCTTTCAATTTCTAACCGTTTTCCCTCTTAAATGTCACAATTAGAATTTGAACCTGTACCTAATTCAATTTCAGAGATGAAGATATTTGTGAATCACTCCAGGTAACTGATAGTCATTATATCACTGAGACACACGTCCAATATAAAATGATATCTTTAAGCCTCATTGTATAATATAAGCGTTCTTAAGCCTTAGTATATGATTTCTAGTAATATCAAAGAATAGCATAATTCCATCTGCATTTCCTATTTGGCTTAAGTTTCTGTTTTGTTTTTGTCAAAATTAAATTAAATACTATTGAAAAATAAGTCTTATCTAAAGTCTGCCAAAACAGTTTTTTTTTTTGATAGGTGTTGGTATCTGTGTCATAGTTCTTCATCATGCATGAATCCGTTCCCCATAACCTCCTAATTTTGAAAAAGTTTAATCTATATTGAGAAATTTGGCAATTTCTACCACCTTTTATTACATTGCCTAGTGTGTGATAGGCAATTTTCTGTGTATGAATTTTTTTTTTTTTTCCAGTACACGGGTCTCTCACTGTTGTGGACTCTCCCGTTGAGGAGCACAGGCTCCAGTCGCGCAGGCTCAGCAGCCATGGCTCATGGGCCTAGCCGCTCCGCGGCATGTGGGATCTTGCCGCACCGGGGCACGAACCTGTGTCCCCTGCATCGGCAGGCGGACTCTCAACCACTGCGCCACCAGGGAATCCCCTGAATTTTTTTTTCAATGCTGGATCATAGCATTATCATTTCAAAGACATTTTAAGAGATGTTTAGGGATCTGAATTTAAGCTAAAATTCAAACCTCTGCTGTGTTGCACAGGAAAATACACATCGAAGATGAAAAAATTTAAAAAATGAAGAGATAGAATTTACTGGTAGTTTTATACCTGGGCAGATAGTTAAAATGCTGGTAAATCTCAACCTCTGAATCTGTCATCTGGCACATTTCTCAATTAGAAGTCACATACAGGGCTTCCCTGGTGGCACAGGGAATCTTTATCTTCCCACCTGAAAATATGTCAAAACCTAGTCTAGAATCTTTATTTTTTCCAGTTTTATTCAGATATAATCATAATCTTCATAGAATATTATATACATGTAAGGTGAATACTGAGAGGTTTGATACACTTATAAATTGTGAAATAATTACTCCATTGGGTTAGTTAATATTTCCATCACCTCACATAATTAAGGTTTCTTTCTTGTAGTGAGAATAGTTAAGGTCTACTCTCTTAGTAACTTTCAAGTATATAATAAAGTACTGTTAACTGTAATAACCATGTTGTACATTAGATCTCCAGAACTTACTCATAACTGGAAGTTTATATTCTTTGACTGTCATCTCTCTTTTTTCCCCTACCACCTCCCCCGCACAGCCCCTGGCAACTACCATTTTGTTCTCTGTCTCTATGAGTTCAGCTCTTTTAGATTCCACATATAATTGAATATCATACAGTATATGTCTTTCTCTGTTTGGCTTATTTCACTTAGAGTAATACCCTCAATTCATGTTGTCATGAATGACAGAATTTCCTTTCTTCTCATGGTTGAATAATATTCCATTGCATATGTATATACCACATCTTTTTCTCCATTCATCCATTGAGGACCACTTAGGTTGTTTTGATATCTTAACTGTTGTTAATAATCCTGCAACAAGCATGGGTGTGCTGGTGTCTATTAGAGATCCTGATTTCATTTCCTTTGCATATAGACTCAGAAGTGGGATTGCTGGATCATATGGTAGTTCTATTTTTAAGTTTCTGAGAAATTTCAATACTGTTTTCCATTGTGTTTGCTGAAATTACATTCCCACCAACAGTGCACAAGGATTCCCTACCTTGCACATCTTCACCAATACTTATCTCTTGTCTTTTTGAGGATAGTCATTTTAACAGGTGTGAGGTGATATCTCACTGCAGTTTTGATTTACATTTTCCTGATGATTAGTGGTGTTGAGCACCTTTTCATGTACCTGTTAGACATTTGTATATATTTGTAAAAATGTCTATTCAGTTCCTCTGCCCATTTTTTAATTGAATTGTTTTGGAGTTTTTTGCTACTGAGTTGTATGAATTTCTTACATATTTTGATTAACCCCTTATCAGATATAGAATTTGCAGATATTTTCTCCCATTCCATAAGATACCCTTTCATTTTATTGATTCTTACTGTACAGAAGCTTTTTAAATTTGGGTACCCCATTTATTATTTTTTGCATTTGTTGCTTATGCTTTTGGTGTCATATCAAAAAACATCACTGCCCAGGCCAATGTCAAAGAGATTTTTCCCTATGTTTTCTTCTAGGAGTTTTACAGTTCCAGGTCTTATGTTTCTGTCTTTAGTCTATTTTGAGTTGATTTTATGAGTATGTGAATGATAGCAATCCAATTTCATTATTCTGCAAGTGAATATCAAGTTTTCCCAACATCATTTATGGAAGAGACAGTCCTTTTCCATTGAATATTCTTAGCTCTCTTCTCAAATATTCATTGACTATATATGCAAGGGTTTACTTTTGGAATCTCATGTCTATTCCATTAGCCCATGTGTCTATTTTTATGGCAGTACCATACTGTTTTGATTACTATGACTTTTCAGTATAGTTTGAAAACAGCAAGTGTGATGACTCCAGCTTCATTCCCTATCAGAATTGCTTTGGCTATTTGGGGTCTTTTTTTCTATTAATTTACTAAAGATTCATCAGTTTTGTTAATCTTCCCAAAAAATGAGTTTTGTTTTGTTTTGTTGATCTTTCTATCATTTTTCTGGTCTCTGTATCATTTACTTCCACTCTGATCTTTGTTATCTCATTCCTTCTTCTAACTTTGGGCTCAGTTTTGGGCTTCTTTGTCTAGTTCCTTTGAGATATAAAGTTATTTATTTGAGATCTTCCTTCTTACTTAATGTAGGTTTTTATTGCTATAAACTTTCCCTTAGAACTGCTTTGATTGCATCTCATAGATTTTTGGCTGTAGTGTTTGCACTTACATTTGTTTCAAATATATTTATTTATTTATTATCTCTTCATATCAAATATATAGATATATATTTATTTATTTTCCCTTTTGATTACTTCTTTGACCCATTAGTTTGTTCAGAAGTGTGTTGTTTAATTTCCACATATTTGTGAAGAAGGAGAAGAGAAAAGAAAGTTATACTCTTTTCTGTTAACCTTCATATTAAAGTTAAGTGATTAACATTCCACCATATTTCAGTGTTAGAGTATTCTGAATTTAATTATATACCTACCTTTACCATTGTGTTGTGTATTTTCACATGTTTCCATGATACTAATTATCATCCTTTCATTTCAGCTTGAAAAACTTCTTCCAGCATTTCTTTTAAGGCATATTTAGTGGTGATGAAGTCCCTCAGCTTCTATTTGTCTGGGAAAGTCTTTAATTTTTTATTCATTTCTGAAAGACAATTTTTCCAGTTAAAATATTCTTGGTTGTCAGTTTTCTCTTTCAGCACTTTGAATATATCATCCCACTCTCTCCTGGCCTGTAAGGATTTTGCTGAGAAATCTGTCGCTAACTTTTTGATGTTCCCTTATAAGTTGTATGCTTTTTTCTGTTGCTGCTTTTAAGACTATCTTTGATTTTCAACAATTCTACTACAATGTATCTTTGAGAAGATGTCTTTAAGTTGAGTTTGTTTGGTGAACTATGAGTTCATAAACTTCAATATCCAAATCTCTCCTCAGATTTGGGAAGTTCTCAGACATTATTTCTTTAAATAAACTTTCTTTTATCTTCTCCCTCTTTTCTCCTATGGAAGCTTAATGATTCACAAATTGGTTTCTTTGATAATATTCTATAGATCATCAAAAAAAGAGGCTTTCTTCACTCTTTTTCATTCTTTCTTCTTTGTTCTCCTATGACTGGATAATTTCTAAATTGCTATGTTCTATATTATAGATTCTTTCCTCTGCTTGATTCATTCTGCTTCTGATGCTCTCTATTGCATATTTTTTTTTCATTTCAGTCATTCAATTCTTCAGCTCCTGAGTTTTTGATTGGTTCTTTATTATTGATTTCTCTCTCTGTTAAACTTCTCATTTTGTTCATGTATTATTTTCCTGATCTAACTGAATTGCCTTTCTGTGTTTTCTTTTAGCTCACTGAGCATTCTTTCTTTAAAAAAATAATTAATTTTGTTTTTGGCTGTGTTGGTTCTTCATTGCTGTGCACAGGCTTTCTCTAGTTGCAGTGAGCGGGGGCTACTCTTTGTTGTGGTGCCTGGGCTTCTCATTGTGGTAGCTTCTCTTTGTTGCTGACCTTGGGCTCTAGGCTTGCGGGCTTCAGTAGTTGTGGCACCTGGGCTCAGTACTTGTGGCTTGTGGCCTCTAGAGCACAGGCTCAGTAGTTGTGGTGCATGAGCGTAGTTGCTCCATGGCATGTTGGATCTTCCCGGACCAGGGCTCAAACCCGTGTCCCGTGCATTGATGAGCTGATTCTTAACCACTGCACCACCAGGGAAGTCCCTCACTAAGCATTCTTAAAAAAGCTATTTTGAGTTATTTATTGGGTACCTCACATGTCTCCATGCCTGTGGGATCAGTTACCAGGAGATTATTGTGAATTTTTGGTGGTGTCACATTTCCTTAATTTTTCATGTTTCTTGAAGTTTTCCATTTCTCTTTTCATATTTGAAGCAGCAGTCACCTCTTCTGGTCTTTAATAACTGACAAATACCTGTTGTCAGTCCAGCTAGGGTTTCTGAGGCTTTTTCAGACTTCCTTTGGACATACCTTCTCCATACATCTTACTCCATCATTTTGCAAAATTCCTAAAATTTTATGCTTTTAAAGATACATGTGATCTGTAAATTGTATTTTTTAGGAATGAAATATGTGCAAATAATTTTAAAATTACTGTCATTATTATTTAAAATATCTATCAATCAACATATTTTAGATTTTCATAGTATAAACAATATATATGAATATATAGTAGATAGGTATGGAGGCAGAATAATGGCTTCCAGAGATGTCCATACATAATCTCCAGAACTTTTAAAGATGTTACGTTACATAGCAAAAGGAATTTCACAGATGTAATTAAGGGTGTAGACCTTTGAGATGGTAAACTTGAAATATCAAGTGTATCCAATTTAATCGCATGTATCATTAAAACCTGAGAACCTCAGCTGTGGTCAGAGAACCAGAGAAAAGGCAAGAAAGACTAGCCCCACTGTTGTTGCTTTGAAGATAGAGAATAGGTGCCCCAGGAACATGGGCAGTCTCTATAGTTGGAAAGATCAAAGAAACAGAATATTTCCTAGAACCTTCAGAAAGGAACATAGATCTACCAACACCTTGAGTTTATCCCAGTAAGACCTGTATCTGACTTCTGACCTACAGAATGTAAGGTAATAATTTTCTATTGTTCAAGCCACCAAGTTTGTGAAAATTTGTTCCAGTAGCAACCGAAAACTAATATAATTGTCTGTAACTTCTGTTAGCACAAAATTAATATGCAAAATATATATTATGGAGAAATCCCCAAAATAACATAGAGATATTAAGAAAAAGATTGTCAAGATGTGTCTGATTTATATATATCTATATCTATCTATTTATATCTATCTATATCTATATCTATCTATATCTATCTATATATCTACATCTATCTATCTATCTATATCTATCTATATATCTATATATATCTCATGAGGGACTTGAGCCTAAGTGAAAACCTGGAGTTAAAAGAAGATCTGATAAATAGAAATAGAGGAAATCAATAAAGAGAAAGACAGTTAAATATTTTTGATTAATTTACTAATCTTCATGAAAGTGTTTGTATTTGGAATTATTTAATTATTTTAAAAAAGAAGAGAGAGAAATCATTTGAGGAAGGAGGTTTAAAGAGTCCAGTTCTGTATCTGAAGATATGTATATTGGTTTCCTGTGGCTGCACTAACAAATTACTGCAAATTTAATGACTTAAAACACCACACATTTATTCCCTTACATTTCTGGAGGTCAGAAGCCCAAAGTGGTTTCACTGTGTTAAAACCTAAGTGACAGCAATGCTGTGCTACCTCTGGAGACTACGGGAGAGAAAATGTTTCCTTGTCTTTTCTAGCTTCTAGGGCTGCATTCCTTGGTTCATGGCCTCATCCTCTGTCTTCCATCTTTTAGTTCATCAGCACAGCACCTTCAAATATCTATTTTGTCTTCACACCTCATTTTCTTCTCATCCCTCTCTTCCTCTTCCACCCTCTTATAATGGTGTGTGTGTATTTTCAATTAAAGCACATCCTCTCCAGGATAATTTCCCCACTGCAAAATCCTTAATTAAATCACATCAGCAAAGATGTTTTTTTCCAAATAAGGTGACATTTACAGGTACTGAGGATTATGATCTGATGTCATTGGGGGCCATTATTCAGCATACTACATTAGTGGTGAAATGAAACTTTTATTGATTCTGATTTATTTATTTTTATTGATTCTATTTTTCTCCCATTCTTTAAATTGTGTGGGTCTGTCTATCTATCTATCTATAATATACTTTGAAATTATATAAGATATGACTTTAACATAATGTAATTGATTGTACAAAATTCTCTCTTACACAAATTATGAGAATTTCCCCAAATGTCTTTATAATGAAAGTTCTAACACTGGATCATACTCTATGTACTTTGTAATTCTTATTTTCTCATAAAACTCTTTAAAGGCAGAATCTATGCTTAAAACATTTTTCTAAACCTTGTATCACAGCATAAATTTGATTATAGATTATCAGTATTTTTAAATTGATTTCAACAATTGAAATTAATTCAATGACTTTTGGTGTCAAAACTTTATTGAATAAAGTTATTCCATGGCTTGATGGAAATAATTCCTTTTTCCTAGAATAGATGTATGAGGATTCTATAACTTTTCTAAATTTGTTGTTTATTTTCTCATCTGTTTCTTCCCACTAGAAAGGGAAAATGGTTATATTTTGAGGGAACACTTGTATAGTGGAAGGGAGACTGAGTATTCCCTTGAAGAGATTGCTTTAACTGGGCATTAGGTCTGTGTACATTAGTTTGTGAGAAAAGGCATTGTCTATACTGAACATCATGTATGCTGCCCTAACTTACTCAGAGCCACTACAATGCACAACTCCAGAGGTAACACTCCCATTTATACTGATGTATCTATGTAACTGATGGTCCCTGGAGTTTTGAGGTACAACCATACATGATAGGCTCATAAAATGGACTCAATTAGAAATTCATTTAGTCCATCTTCTTTGCAATTGAAGAAACATTTGCAATGTGAAGGATACAAGACAAACAGTAAAATCTGTATTATGGAAAAGTGTTATAAGAAAAGCCAGGGTGATCTAGCATATCCTTTCTTTTGAAGGTATTAATATATTCATAATCCTCCACAAATGTTAAAAAACAGGTCTAGCAAGAAGGCATAAAGAGGAATGTTTCTACTTGTAGAAAACTGGCTCCAATATTATTCTACACTGTTCATTATTAGTCATCTTCAACATTTCTGTAAGCTCTATGTCATATAACAGACACTGTGGTGAAAACTGATATGCAAATAGTAACATCTCTTGGTCCTGTCTTAGGTAGATTACAATGTCATGGAAATGACAGAAAGACATATGAGAACCTGGTCCTCAGATAAGTAAAGTCCACATCATTTGACTGTGCCATTTATAATATACTCTAATCAAAAAAAATATTTGCATTTTTATTTTTTCTATCTCTTGAGTCAAAATAGTATTGTTGAATGCATTATTTAATTCTACAAACATTTATCGACTATTTTGCAAATCTCTCTACCATTTTTTTCCAAAACAAAACAGTAGCTCAGCTTTTGATTCAAATAACATTATGAAGTGGGTTCTTTTATTTTTTAATAATGTAAGTAGCTTGTGTTTGTCATTAGTGTAGTTGTCTGTCTTTGAATGTTACAATGGCACTGGCTTTAGACAGTTCCTCAGGGCAGGGACTGTGTCTGCTTAAAGTGCTTTGTGCAGAACACAGGTGGCTGACTAATAAACACTTTTTGCTGATGCAATGTCTTGTATTGAAGACAAAGCCTCTGATTACTTAGTGTTTTGAAATTAGTTTTTAAAGATGCATCAGGAATCCAATTAGTGTATAATGTGTGTCTGACACTGAAATGGCTTTGGAGCAGATTAACAAGACCACACCACCCTCATTTCAAACGTTTATATTTTAAAACCAATACTACAGGATGAAAACAAATGTGGACATTAATTAAGTAGTTAATCTTTCTAAAACCTTGATAGGAAACCTGATATTGTACAAAAACAATATGCATATTTGTGTGTGTGTGTGTGTGTGTGTGTGTGTGTGTGTGCGTGTGTATTTTTCTTCATTATGTGGGTTAAAAGTAGATCAGTGGCCCTGTTATAGGGATAATCAGAAGTAAACTGGCATTAGCTCAGCAAAGAATTCTAGTTTGACACTGATGTGTTCAATATAATTTTTGGGTTTTTTTTTTTTTTTCTCATGTAGAGTAGCGCTCTATTTAGGAGAGTATAAGTGTCATTCTTTTGGGGACACCTGCAACAGCAGGCCTCCCTCCCTAGGGCAAAGCCCCAGGTCACTTCTTGAGAGGCCTTTGGATTGCAGAGGAGATGTGATGGACATAGTTCATTCCTTTGATCTTTAACCCCTGATACTGCTCTGACCTGGTCTTTTTTCTGCTTCTGATCTATGCTCTTCCTGTGGCTTCCCCATGGGGCACAGGCTTCTGCTCTTCTTGTGGTTAATATTATCTTTGCAATCCAACCCGCTATCAATGATCATTCATCCACCTAAAATTACTCAGTGAATTGTTTGCCTTTCCTTGATTGCAAACTCTGTAAAGGCACAGTCCATTTCTCATTACATTTCCATCCCAAGCCTTGTGTAAAGCATACACTCAAAACCCATTTGTTAATCAGCCGACTCATTGATCTTGGTCTCTCACTTTTGATTCAGTTTTATCCCAGGTTTTTGTTTTTTAAAATGTTCTGCTTGTGATTTAAATGTCGGCTCTACCCATACCATGGTGATTCGCATCCTCTTTTTCCTCTTGCTTGACACTGCCAAACTTAATCTCATAAACCTTTAGGTTTTGGGCCACATGGGTTATCTGGTTACCCTAACTACAAAGCAGATTTGTCTCAGGGCACTTTTCCTGCCTGCATTCATTTTCTTACTGCTGTTGTAACAGATTACCACACTTAGTGATTTAAAGCAAGCAGAAATGTATCTCTTTGAGTTCTGGAGGCTAGAAGTTCACAGTCAGTCTCATAGGCTACCATCCAGGTGTTGGCAGGGCCGATTCCTTCTGGAGGCTCCAGGAGGGAATCTGTTCCTTGACTCTTCCAGGTTTTAGAGGCCGTTGACATCCTTTGACTCATGGCAGTTTCACCTAATATCTGCCTCTGTCTTCACATTTTCTTCTCTCTGTAGTCAAATCTTCCTCTGCCTCCTTATTGTATGGACACCTATGGTGACATTGGGCCCACCTGGACAATCAAGGGTAACCCCTCCCCCACCCCCAATCTCAAAATCCTTAGATTAATTATGTTAGCCTGGCTGTTTACCATGTAAGGTAACATATTCACAGTTCCAGGGATTTGGCCTTTTTGGGGGGTCATTATTCAGCATGCCTTATTGCCCTTCTTGAAACAGATCTGTAAAACTACCAAAAATGATTTCTTTATGTTCCTCAGTATGACATACCTCCATTTTGTTTATTTGATACTTTATTCATTTTTCTTTTTCAAGTATAATATAGTCATCATAAAAATTTCAAACAACACGGAAGTACATGATATGTAAAAAGCTCTCCTCCTCCCCAACTGTCTCCCAACAATGACTGAAATTAAAAATCTGGTGTGGATCATTCCATTCCTGTGTAAATGCACACACAGAGAGAGGAAGAAAAATACACACAGATTCCACGTGTTCTATGTATATACAACTATTAAAATATCAGGTATTATTCTACATCTTGCTTTTTCTCAGTTAATGATATACATTGTACATATTTCCATTCCAGGACAGTATATGTTTATCTACTTCTTATTACAGTTTTGGAGAGATTACATTTAAAAAGCATGTTTATTTTAGAATATTTGACGTATTTTTATTATCGATTCTTCCTTTCCAGGAATATGGTATATTTTAGTAGGTCATTTTAATTAATACTTTTTTACTATTTTGTTATTTTGTTTAGATATGTATTTTTCTAAGTTCTGAAGTTCATTTCTAAGTATCTAGCAGGTTTTTCTAAAAAACTCTGCGTGTGTGTGTGTATGAGTTCCTAACTGATTATTGCTGGCATTTGGGAAAGCTATTATTTTAGTATGTTCCCTTGTATCTGGCAATTTCACTGAATACTCATTAGTTTTATTTGTTTTTAAGTGGTCCTGCATTTACAAGGAATGGAAATATATTATGTGCCACTAATGACATTTTGTTTTTTCCTTCTTGGTTCACCAATTTAAAAATTTGCCAGCTCTCTCTCTCTCTAATTACCCTCTCAATACTCCAGCTTCAGGCGTTTGTGCATGCAGGTAAAAATGGTCAAGTAGCCATGGATCGGCTTCTTATAATAATCAACTATCTTGAAATCTATTATGGGGAGAAGACAAGAAGTGGTACTTGAGACCAATAACAGAATAAATTAAAAGCCTCTTATATTTTAGTAGGAAACGAAGTCTCTGGGTTTTAACTTCAGGATATTGTGAAGATAGTGAAAGATTCAAAGAGAACAGAGTGGAAACAGCATGGGATTATTTCAAACTCTGTTCCTTCCATTCACTACTGTGTGTCCTCATGGTATGTCACTTAAATTTTCTTCCCATGAGTTTGCTTATCTTATGGCTGATAAACATGAAAGTGGTACACATAGCAGAGAGACTGGATGAACAATCCTTTTATTAACGAGGGTTATTTCTCTCTAGGACTATTATATGCTAAGGAATTGTTTTCTACAGTATAAAACAATATGTCATTTCTAGTGTTAATGTTAAGCACTAAAAACACAGAGAAAGTTATACACTACAAATGAAGCAAACATAATGACAAGAACTATGATGCAAATTTTTGTTTTGATGTTTTGAAAAGGAGCAAACATATACTAAACATCACTGTCAAAGTCAAAGCAGTTGGTGGAGAAGAAGACTACAAGAGGTCAGGAAAATGGTGTGCACTTTCCAAGAGTACTCAGATTCCTTTCAAAAACAGGCATAATATTCAGCTTCACCACATTTATTCTAGTCATCCTTAGCAGTTTTGAAGCATGCTTGTTATAAATATGTGTGCATGTTTTTAGATATCTTCTTAACTGTGTTATTACCAGGAGAGAGCCGCAAATTCATTGAAATATCATGGACTCACTATCATAAAAAATCAGTTACAAATGTTGTTCTAATGCTGACTTAATCATAAATAATGTATTCATTTTACCCAGCTATTGCTAAATCATTTAAGAACAAATTGCCAGTGTGGAAAGAGCTCCATCATTACTATCCTTTCAAAAAATTATCTGCATTAATTTTATATGTAAAAATATATTAAGAAATATTTAAAATGTATAAAAAGTTTAGAGAATAATTTTGCTGACACACAAGTGCAAATACACACATTTCTTAACATTTTGCCATATTTGCAGTTTTTAAAGAAATACAGTATAACAGATGCAATTGAAACCACTCTGTACTCTTTTTCAATCACATTTCCTTTTATCTTTATCCCAAGTTAATCAATATAAAAAGTTGACGAGCATCCTTCATCCATACATTTTAAAATATTTTGATAAGTATGTTTGTATTCATATGAAATATTGTTTTATTCTTTAAAAAACATACACAAACTATATCATATTGTTGATTTAATTTTGCATTTGGTCTTTTAAAATCAATATTATACTTTTGGTATTTGTCCATATGAGTACTAGTCAATCTAGTTATTTGTTTCAACTGCTCTTTAAATTATTCTATTGAATAAATATTTATATATTCTGTTATTGATGGGCTTCCATTTTTCCTTGTAAGGTACAATGTACACTGTTACATGGTTAATTTGCATGCGGATATACCTGGGACTCCTGTTAAAATGCAGATACTGATCCAGTAGATCTGAGGTAGTGCCTGAAATTATGCATTTCTTAAAAATTACTAAATGGTGCAGAGGCATCTTCTTGTTCATGGAGGACAGAACACACTTTGAGTAGCAAGACAGTAGGCTATATATATATATATATATATATATATATATATATATATATGTCAAACTGACTAATTCAGCACTGCTCAAATCCCTTTATACTTGGCTATCTCAACTTTAGAGTTTGAAAAGAAATCTCTTTTGCAGCTAGATGTGGCTACATTATGATATGGTTCTGGTCAAGTCAATATCAGTATAAACTGCCGATGCCAATTCAATCATGCCTAACCTTCTTCTTGCCTGGAATTGTGGTAATCCTGGAGGTGCAGGAAAGCAGAGTGACAAAATAGGTCTGGGTCCTTGAAAGCATTGTTAGCCACTTCTCCAGCCCTGGGATGCCCAGGGCTGTCCAGATCATTTTTATTTTAGTGTCTGAGACAAACCCTTTGCTTGACTAAACCGCTGTAATCTGATTTACAGTTACTTATGCCTGAACATCATTCTAAATGATACACTGCCTCTTAAACTTTTCTAGATATTGTCAAATTGCATCCCCAAATGCTTCTGTTATTTTACATGTCCATCAGGAGCATGAGACAATTCTTAATTTTATTTTTCTGGATCTTTGACAGTTATTGGCATTGTCAAATATTTTAAAGTTGTTGTGTATATAATAATAATGAGAATGACATCTAATTGTGTTTTAATTTTCACTTCTGTAGTTACTTCTGGTGTTAGACATTTTTTGTGTTCATTGCTAATTCAGACTTCCTCCTGTGTGAATTGTTTTTATTATTGTCGATTTTCCAATTGGGTTGTCATTTTATTATCAATTATTATTATTGGAGAGGTTCCTAACAAAGAATAATTCAATTTTTGTTTTTTGTATAGGCCCAGTAAATATCTTCTTTCAGATTGTGGCTTTTCATTTTGTTTATGATGTGTCTATGTAGGAAAATTTAAATTAATATGGTCAAATTTATAAATATTTTCCTGTGTGTTTTGTGCTCTGTGTGTCTTTTTTAAGATACTCTTCCCTATCTTAAGGTTATATCTTCTTACATATTTTTCTACAATTTTAACTTTTTGCTGTTCTCACTTAAGTGGTAATCTACCTGGAAAGGATTTTTGTTATATGATATGAGGAAAGAATCCAAGTTTATATTTTCCACAGAACAACCAATATTCCTAGCTCCACTTTATAGAAAGTTCATTCTTTACTGTACTGTAAAGTCAAATCTGTCATTTAGCATGTTTAAAAGTTGCCACTCTGTTTTGTCAATCTACACCAATGATAGACTGTGTTGACATCCAGAAGAGTGAGTCTTCCCAGGTTTATTCTTCAAAATCCACTTCATTATTCTTGCCCGCGTGTTCTCAAGTAGGCCTTTGGGAGGACTGTTTAGAGGGGTGGATCCTACTTTTACTCATGGTTCCTAGATCTAAGCATTCTAGATTCTAAGTACCTATCACATATGTAAGCTGTTGGTTCAGTGCAAATACTGGAAAATAGAATCTCAAACTCACAAGATATAGTAATCTGAACTATTTCTTGTGGTAACTTTGATATCCATTCCATCAGTCTATTAGGCAAGTTATGGCAATATAGTGTAGCAGCAGTGGGTTCTATGATCGTGAGCACATTGTCATACCTCTTCTGCCATAAAATTGATCCACTGGTATGAAGCAATGCAGTACAGGATTCCATGCCAATAAGTTAGTGTTTCTCTTGGCTCTAAGATGGTAATGCTTGAAGAAACATTACAGCAGGCAAGGAAGACAAATTCCTATCTGAGATAGGTGTCAATTCCAGTAAGAACAAATTGCTGCACCATCCAGGGTAGAAAGGGTCCAATATAGTCAACCTGGCAGCAGTGTTTTCATTGAGGAATGGTGCTAAGATAAAGAGATCAGAGTTGTTTCTTCTGCTTGCAGATTTATAGGTGGAGAAAGGGAATATGTGTTCTTGAGCCCATATGTAGTTTTAGCCTTGCTACCAGGTACATCTTTTGCAGATTCATTGGCCCAGCATGGAAGTTTATGAAGAGAGAGGGTGATAGACATACACAAGGTAAATCATATTGTCTATATTGTTAAGAGTTCCCCAAAAATGTTCTCTGGTGTATATTAATGTGATACACAAAGATAAGTGTTTTGCACTCAGTTCCATAGATCCACCATTTTACTCTTTGCCATATTCCTTTGACTCCCATTATCCTATCTTTGTCTTTTAAATATCATGGCTGCCTAGGAGTCAGTGTATATCTGTACTTAAGGCCGTTTCACTCCCAAAGTAAATGACCGTGTGCTCTGTATACAGCTTGTCACACTGAGAGGCTATTTCCTCCTGCCCAGTGTCTTGAGGGCCAGCCCTGAAAAAGACTGTAACTTGGAAGCAGTCCATTTTCTTCTAATAATAACTTTACTCATCCGCAAATGAGAGCTGAATTCATATCCACAGTTGTCAGTGAGCCTTAGGGAACCCTCTGGGAGGCTATAGATGTAAACCTGAGGGAGAGGCAGTGATGAAAAAGAGGTGGGTAACCTCTGGGTTACCTCTTTATGTACGTTATAGTCTGGGTTACCTCTTTATGTACTTTACTTATGTCCTCTTGATCTTGAAGGGCTGGATCCCAAGTGTATCATTTCAATTGCATGATTTATTGCTACTGTATTCAACCAATATTATGAGTTTCTGAGTGTGATAATAACCATTCCTTGACGTTACATGGTCAGGCACTTAGCCTCAGCTAGTGCCCAATAGATTATACAGATATACTCTTCAAATAATTTCTTGTTTTCTGTTACATATGACATGGCTTTGCATTACTTGGGACATTGTTAAAAAATATAAATTCTTGAGCTTT
Source organism: Lagenorhynchus albirostris (assembly GCF_949774975.1). Lineage (NCBI taxonomy): Eukaryota > Metazoa > Chordata > Mammalia > Artiodactyla > Delphinidae > Lagenorhynchus > Lagenorhynchus albirostris. Next base: position 38,030,622 of record NC_083112.1, on the reverse strand, counting down.
GATGAGTTCTACTAATCAGAAACTCTGAGGGTGATATTAATGAACATTAAAGTTTGAGAACCACTGACATAAATGTGTATTTTGGCTTGACAAAGATTACTGAAATCCTAAAAACTTCACTCACGTGGCAACCTCTGAATTTTTGAAGGATGCATCTATCATCTCCCTGTACAAGTGCATCTTTTCAAAGCACCTAGGGTAGTTGTCCCTACCATCAAGTCCAATTGGCATGGTAGATCTCATATCTAAACGTTTTAGAATTTATCCTATCTTGAGTTTTTGTTTTCAACATTCACATTTTTTCAAATATTTCCAATGAATTTATTCATAGTCATCTGCTATTGTCTCATTTCTGCACTATTTTTGCAGAAATCTTTGAATGTTATTCCCTTATCTCTTTAATATTAAATATAAATATACAACTTTTTTACATATTATTTTATTCTTACTTAATTTAGTGTAAATTCATGTAGAGTAATTTGCTATTTTTCATTCTTTTTGCTTATTAGAGTTTTGATTTTTCAAGTTCATCTTGTATGTGGCAGTGAAGAGAGCAGTGATTCTTTCTCTCTCTTTATCTGTCTGTCTATCACTTTCTCATAACCCATCTTGCATACTGAATTTAAATGCCTCCAACTAACCCACAAGGCCCCTGATACAGAGCAAATTCTTAAAGTGTCAGCTTGGAGCTCCTATCCTACAATGATACTGGGGATATTGTAAATTCAGATCCCAAGCCAGAGATGCGCTGTTTTAGTTCCTGCTCTTAAGTTGGGTTTTTGTCCATTTACTTCCCAGGTCCATAACTTCAAAAAGCCATGATTTGGGGACCTATTTGGTGTTAATTTATTTCATCTCCTTTCACCACCAGTGGAAATCCTCTTTAACCCTGGTTTTCAGAAATGAGCAGATCTTTGGTCCTTCCCGTCGTTTATATGTTGTGGTTTCCATCTTTATTACTTAGGCAAAGTGAACTTTAGGCTTTCTCAGCCTGCATTGATACCTGAAACCCAGAAAGCACATAGCTTTATCCTTTACTCATTGTGTTACATATATATTTATTTCTGATACCTATAAATGTTTATTTTCTGGGGCTTTTAAATTCCTCTTTATGTAATTTATCTATCATTGGTACACATTTTTACAGAGGATGTAGCGTATCAGAGAAATACAAATTTAAAAGTGTTGATTTACAAAGTCATTTAACCAGAAATTCCATATTTTTTTCTCTTTTTGAATGTCTAAAAATAAAATTTTAAGCAAAGCAGAAAACATTTTCAAGGTGAAGAAACCACATACTGATACTAGCTGATACATTTAGAATACTTGTTAGCTATTTTACCTTCCTGCACAATGGCCAGGCAGTAACTGGGAATTACATTAATATGTATTAGCTTTGAATGAAATTGTGTTTTCTTCAGTATTTCCTTATTATCTAGCAGAACAAGTCCAAATATCTGCTCTTTTTCAATATTTTCCGTGAGCTACCTACTCTTTCCTCACCAAACATATTTTGAATTATTCTGTGACATTTCATCATGAAGTACTATTCATTTCTCCTGAATACAAAACATGCTCATTGCTAGCATTGAGCTAGTGGCTTTGTTTATTTTGGCTTGTCTTTCCCTGGCATCTCTTACACCTTTTCCTTACTATCTATGTCCTCCACATCCTTCATCAGTCAATTAACTCCAATCTTCTACACAAAATCTTCCAACTTTTCAGGAGTCCCCCAGTAGTTTGATTCATCCCATTTAGATTACATCTAATTTTTCTCTATTGAGTTTTTACTTTCCACACTATAACCCTGTATGTGCTGGCACACTATTTGAATTTTAAACTCCTTGACAATAAAAACAGTGTCCTATATTTCTTTGAATATTTTACTGTGCATGGCCAAATGCAGAACACACTGTTGACTGGCTGATTTGATGAGAGGTCTAGGGCTATAGCAATCACATGCACATTACTCTTATACTCCTGGTGACTTTACCATGCTCTGTCTATTTTTATGTTCAGAGATATCCACAGGGATAATTGGAAAGAAGGACTAAATTTGCTTCCTTTTTATTTGAGGTACTTGTTCATTCCTCCCCATACATTCTCACTTGGATTTGTCCGAAATGATGATATGTGGTTATACAAACTTCTAAGTTTCCAAACATTCCATGTATCAGTTGTCAATCCATAGTCAAACATTCACTGGTCCCTTGGCTCAAAACCTAAATCATGCTACACGTTTTGCATATCTTTCATGCAGGGGACACAGTAATAAAGTTAATATGGAAATCAAAATTATCCAATTAAAATATATTTGTAAGAATAACCCACCTAATGAAAATAAGATTTTCAGTGTCATATCTGTATATTTTCTATGCACTCCTGTTTTATTAAAAAAAAGCACATAGAGATTATAGTATTCAATGGCAAATATGCAGCATAGATCTTGGATGATTCAAGAAAAATGGAGAGAAAATGATTTAGGTCAAAGTTCAATGTATCTTCTACTCTTAACAAAGCAAATCAACTGGTATATTTTCTTCATTCATGTATTTCTACAATTCTAAGAATTGCAAGAAAAAAAGAAATTCAATGAATTACAGACAATTTATAGTATGGTGTCACTGTTTTTGCAATGTAAGCAAGCAGGAGCACAATGTGTTATCTTCCTCATTATGCCGACTTAATGTATTAGTTTGTAGCATATGGCATGTGAGCCTCGTGATAGGAGAATAAGCTTAGGTTTTTACTTCATCTGCCAATAGGTGCCAACATTCATTCAGTTCCCTCCAGGCGTGGTAATTGTTCACATAACAGCAGGATGCACATCCAGACTCATGGCAATGGCTGAGAAATTGAGTTCATCTTACATTTTTCTCTCAAGCTTTTATTACACTATGTATTTCAGAGTAGTGACTTGATTTTTATGCAATTTAATCCTGTTGTTGTGAACATCATTTTTGAGAACTTATGATCTTTTAGTTCATTCTTCATACAATAATGTGTTTTGTGTACAGCATTATTTTGATACCAACTATTCTGTCAAATGCTCTAAAATGAATCAATTCATACAAACCAAGCCAAATAAATCAGTCCTCAAAAATATGCCATCTATTCCATTAAACAAGTAAAGGGTAAGAAACACTGTATTGCAGTGAAAAGTAGAACAACTGTAGACACTAAAATATGCATTACTAATATCCAACCCTCTTATTTTGGTACATGCCACTTCTAACTGGCTCTTTTTAAGACAGTGATTACCATAATATAATTTAAGTTCTGATGGGGATTTGGGCTGTAAAGGGAATTATGGAGTGTCTCTGAGTACAGCCTTTTCAGGTTAAGGCAGCATACAAGATAGTATTAATATATTAAGATATGTAAAAGATCAGAGAGATAGAAAGAAGTGTTTTCTGGGAACAAAGAGGAATTCATGAAATCAATAACCATATTTTTAATCCTTAAAAGAGAGTACCAGTTATATTACTATAACTATGTTTATATCAAATAAACTCCTGGTGAATTCATTATGTGACAGATTTTTGATTGCAAGTAGCAAAAACCAAGCCTGACTCTCTTTGCAGAAAACAATACATTTTGGAAGAGTGTTAGACAGGTCTTAGAAACCACAGGAAGATTGGAGAACCAGACTCAGAGGATAAGCCAAAGCCAGGGGACAGTGGGCTGTGGGAACCAGAGCCAGGGCCACACCCCTGGGATGACTCTGAGCCCACGTCACTGATGTATCTGCCATCCCTGCCCCTACTCCTGCTTCAGTCAATGTTCCAGTCGCCACTGCTGGTCATCTGGGATGGGAAAAGGAATTGCAATAGCTCTCTTCTCTAGGGGGTCTCATTCTAGATTCAAAGTCTCACGCAAGAAATTAGGAGTTTCTAAACCTTGATCACTTGCTCACTCCTAACCATTCGAGACTGCTGAGAATGGTATCTTGTTCTTTCAGAATCCGACTCTTTTTAGAAGCACATAACCCTCAGATAGTATTAAGATACCTGTAAATGTACAGACTTCAAGCAAACTAACCTTTTCAACCTTTCTCTATTCATTTATTAATCACTTAATAATATGCTTTCTTATAGTTTCTAACAAATCCATTTTATCACTTTTAACACACAACAACACTGTGAGTTATCTAGGGTAGATATTACTTTCTACATGTTATAGACAAAGATAATAACATCGAAAAATTTTAACTTACTTGCATGATTGAAACTCAGGTCTTTGACTGAGGTCAAGTGTTCTTTCCACTACATTTAAATTATGGACAGAGTTCTATATTTTCCTTTCTCTCTTGCTTCACTTAAGTAATGTTGTTCAACAAAATGTTATAATTATCTTAACTAATAAAGTTTGTGTATTTCAAATTTTTATTTGTTTACTAACTAACAATATATAAGGAATGGAAAATACACAATATGACTGTGGACTTATATTCACTCATTGTGAATTATTTCCCAAAATGCATATTGTAGTCAGCATACAAAAATGACTAATGAAAAACATATCTTATTTGAGACCCAATTACTTGATTCCCAGCAGTTTGTATTCATGGTTTTTACTCATTTTAGAATGAATGAATTCTAGAGTGAAATAAATTAGTCAATTTTAGTCTTCATTTTCTGAAATACTTTTTGAGAAAGATTTAAATACTACATATACAGAGACTTAAACTGATTGCAAATTGATCATCTTTATTTATTTTAAGCTTGGATTTCTAGATTTTCTACTTTATAGTCAATGACCCAAGCCCATGACTTATGTGGGATTAATTTAGGAATATAATAAAAGAACTGTTTGAGAACTTCTCTCTCAAGTAGCAATGTGCCACTTACAATAAGCCATTTACATTTGCAGAACTGATTATACACTAAGTGCTGGATAGTGAGCAGAGACACAAAACTTTAAGACTGCTTCAGCTACATGAACATTTCTTCAGTGTTTCATTACTAATATCCTCAGGTTTGAACTGCTTGGAATTCTTTCGCAGTCATATATTTTCACATCTATGTACTGTAACAAAATAGTCACCAGTGCCAACCAGGACATCTTTCCTGAGCAAAGACATTACAGGGTGGCTAAACTGTCATATAAAACATCTGCTAAAAGTAGAGAAAACTGGTAAATAAGGAATATGGAATGTTCAAGTACAGTTGAAATGTTTCACATTCAAAATGATTTTCATTATCCAGATTTTCGTGAAAAAACTGTCTCTTGCAATAATATGAATTGCTTTACCTTGGTCACTTTCAAGGATACCTTAAGGCTAACAAGATTTTGTGGTTATAACCTCCATCTCTTTTAAAAATATTATGCTAATTGTGTCAAGAACAGTCTTAAATTTATTTTTAAATGCTATATTACCTTGCACATTGCTGTGATTATGAATGATAGCTAATTAACTTGGTATGTTCATTAGGTGAAAATGAGCTTTCCTTTCAATATTGATCAAAGTGCTATCATATTATGCAACTGAAAACTGCTTAAATGATAAAATTTATAATATATGATGTATTAAGAATCTTGTCTGGCACATGTTAAGCCTCTGTATTATTCAAAATGAAACATGTATATAACAGGTTGATCATGTTTTATATATACACTGCATTGTTCTCAAAGCCAATCGAGAAGCAAATAGAACACATTTTATTAAATTATTATCCCATATTGTTCTCCCATCACAAAGGGGCTAAAAAAATTAAATAATATTTATAGTACAAGTAAAATAAGAAAATAGAGGTATAATATAATTCGTATGCTAAGGACATCAGAAACAGTATAACCATGACTATTTTTCAAAATAAAAGATACAATAATGTTTCTTTTAGTTAGGTTTCTAATAATACCACCTTTTCCAAATTCCTCATGGTCCTTTACATCAGGTATATCATTTTCCATCCTTCTGGAGAAGAAAAAACCTAATGTATTGCTACAGTCCAGGAAGTAGTAGACACAGTTGGAGCAACATTTCACAGCCTATTTTTTTTGTCTGATATGAATTGGCTCTAATGCATTACCAACTGCTGAAGGAGATGAGGCAGACTGGTAAGTATCACCCAGAAGTCAAAGTGTATTGGAAAGAATAAAAGACAGGATCTCTAGGTTCTATTTCTGCACATGCCATAAAACAGCTGGGAGTTTTGAATTGCAAAGAGGTTTTCACCAAACTTAAGATGCAACCCTATCTTTTTTTTTTTTCTTTTTTTTTTTTTTTTTTTTTTTTGCGATATGCGGACCTCTCACTGTTGTGGCCTCTCCCGTTGCGGAGCACAGGCTCCGGACGCGCAGGCTCAGCAGCCATGGCTCACGGGCCCAGCCGCTCGGCTGCATGTGAGATCTTCCCGGACCGGGGCACTAACCCGTGTTCCCTGCATCGGCAGGCGGACTCTCAACCACTGCGCCACCAGGGAAGCCCAACCCCATCTTTTTAGGGGTGCCTAAACATTGTTACCAAAGTCCTCTGCTTGAACATGTAGATTAATTGGAAAATTACTACCTCATAAAATGGTCCATTCAGTTTCTTTCCTATTGAGTTCCTAATGAGTGTCATTCCCCTGGGCACTCAGTCTTTTATATGTTCAAAAGAGAAGCAATGCAATGTATGCCTTCCAACCTCACTCCACCTCGTACAAAGTCTTCTCTTTTCCAAATAAGTACAGTCTCACTTTGACAAATTATATGTTCTATAATGCTTTCTAAACACTCTATAATATCTAGAAAGTGTTTGGCAAATTACCAGCATGTTGATGAATGTTAAACTGAATTGAACTCGTTGCTTTTCTCAGTATATAATTGTTTACCAATGTTCTCTGTAACATAGATGTCCCACCAGAATTGAACACTAGATATGTGTTCAATATCTAGTGTTGGTGGAATGTGGTGGAATATTGCTCCTCTTGGTCTAAAAACCATACTTCTTTTAATTGATTATCAATTATATTAGAATTTGAGGCTTCAAATGATATCATGCTTATATTGAGATGATAGAATTATTTCCATAGATATTTTCATTAGGTTTTTTGTGTCTTCCTCATTCTGTACTTACCTCCCTTAATTTGTTCTAATCATACATGAAGTCTGCATTATTCATTTTATCTTGATTATTCTAAAATATCTAAGTGCCACTCGCCCAGAAACATTCCTATTGCCCCACTGCATTAGTGTCCCTACCTACTGTCTGATAGCAACCTCTTGTGAAGTGACACATGTGTGTCACCACCCCCTCTCCTAGTACCTGCAACTTGGACCTTCCCTTGCACAGCTTCTGTGTGGCTATCTAACCTCCTGGTCATGGTTGTCTGGCCCAGACTGCACAATACCTCATCAAGCCTCAGTCCTGATTAAAAAAAAAAAATCATGATAAAATTTAAAAAAAAATCAAGATGCTTATTTTTAGGGCATTGTCAGTGAAGATTTCTGTACTCAAGAGAATCTTTGAATGAGAAATTCATTTTTATGCTATTTAGGGCTCCAGTTCATTTAAGGCTGGATTAGAACTGTTTAGGTTTTGAGGTTTTGATGAATTGATTTGGGTTGTGCAGTACAGAATACCTAATTTCTAGAGAATCATATGCAGGAAGGGATACAATTCTGCCTTTATTCATTCTTCAGTGTTTTTCATGGCCTTGGAAATGCTGTGTTGGTTTTTATATGATTATTATAGCAAACATCTGGAATACCAGATGTGAGCAGACACATTAAGGGGCATTTAATCTATACATTTAAGAATGAATCAAGTTAATCAGAAAACTCATTTCATTTCTGAAAATGAGTTAGATAAGCCAAATCAATAGTAAAATTCTGTACAATCTGGAAGACAAAAGATTTAAAAAGAGACCATATGGCAGTTAAGACAAGAAATTTTATGTGAGTGTGTATGTGTGTCCATACAAAAATACAAACCCCTTTGCAAGTCATATATGTTCCTGAGAAGAGAAGACTAAATAAGTGGAGAAATCAATACATGTTTATATTATCTTTTTCTATTAACTGTATGATAATTGTATTTAGGTACATGGATCAGATATATAGATTTTAGTAAGTATACCTGGAAATGTATACTATATATTTCATATACTATATTTCAAGTTTCAGAGAGATTTTACCTTCATTACTTATTTTCTGATTACTGAAATTTATATTAGTAAATCTGTGTGTATATTTATATAGAAAAATATACAATAGATAAGATAATAGAAAAAAAAGTGTATATTTTGTAAACCTTCAGTTGTTTCTCAATAAATTCTATTAACAGAGATTTAATTTAGAAAGGGGGCATTTAGTGTTTAAACCATCAAACAACTCTGACCTCTAAAATTATTAAGCAACTCTGTTTTTAGAAGATGCCATCATGACACATTTGGAGACAGCTGAATTGGCACATGAGGAAACTTGTCCATAGTCAAGAATCAGAGCTTTAGAATTCTATAATTCAACTTGACTCATTATGAAAACAAAGATGAGACATGACCTCTCATATGTCCATCACTCTGTTAAAAAATTACCTCATTTTTCTTATGATATTTTATAAGAATTTATTCTCTTACTTTAGTTTGAAGAAGAATCAACTAGGGAGTTAGCCAAAGTACAGATTTTTGTGTCCTACAGAGCTAACAAATCAAAATTTCTGGTCCTTGGAACCCAGAAGTATATATTTATAATAAAAACTTCAAAAATTTTGATGCTACTTACTGTACTGTGTCTAATCTTCATGTAAATGTATCAATATATAGATATATATAAATGTATAAAGTCCTTTTCATAATCCATACTTTTGATTAAGCTCAAATTGCTAATATTCTCGTGTGGATGCTTCACTTCATTCTATTTTTCAATAGATGTCAATTGAAAGTATAGTATTTTTCAGCCCTGTACTAAGCCTGATCATATTAGATGAAGACCTTTCCCTAAAGGGACTTTGAATCTAATAAAAGAGACATAATTTAACAAATACTAATATTGAAGTGTTGCAAATGGAGAAACAAGCACAGCATAGTGGTAGCTGAGTGAATGTTGTAAATTTGAGGTTTTGGGGAAAAACAAAAAGGAGGATATCTCTTCCTCTCCTCGGATAGATCAGAGAGATATTTTGTAGAAGTAATGTTTGAGCTAAAACTTGAAAGAGAAATAAGAGGAACAAAGTGGGTTGGGTGTTTAACCAGAGGGAACAGCATGAACAAATGCAGAGAAGCGTAATGTACTTCAGAAGTAGAGAGTGCAATTGGGAAATAATTGGAAAGGAAGGTGCAGGGAGGTTTGTACCTGATCAATGAAGCACCTTTAAATCACGTTGAAATATATGGATATTAGCTTGTAGGCAGTATAATCATTGCAGGAATTTAAGAATCCTAACATGATCAGACTTGTGTTTTAGAAAACCAATTAAATGACTGTATGATGAAATTGGAGGCAGAGGCTGTTTAATACTTCAGGAGACAAAAATTGGGGCTTGAATGATTGCAGCAATCATGGGAGTGAAGAAGAGGGATCCTTTTCACAAGTTTATAATTTCTATATTACAATGAACTTAGTTGATATATAAAAGCAGCCCCAATTCTATTTGAACGAATATAGGCCTTCAGAATGAAAATAAGTGATAATGCATGGAAGATAATAGGTAATGTAAGAACTAGCAAATATTTGAATGGCAACTTGATAGAAAACACAATGATTAAATTGACTACCCTAGAGACCCATAGAAACTTAAAGCTACAGTAAACCTTAAAACCATCTTGTCCAAACCAGATAAGAGTTGTTTTTACTGCAGAATGAATGACTAGGGAGCTTAGCGTGTTCATTGAAAAACTTGTTTGATTCCATCATATTGCAGGAATACAAGGAGCCATTTTTACACTTTAAAAGAATTTGCTGTGATTGAAAGAGTGAAGTTTGAGCTGGTAATGGTGTTTGACCTTATGTAGGAATATGATAGTAAAGCCAATATCTTCATATTTTATTTCCTGCATTTGTCTCATCATCGGGTTATGGGAAGACAGTTTATTTCACACTTATAGTCATTTTTACAGAATTCTTGCAGGGATTAAAAAAATATATGGCTAAGCTTAACTAATTATAAGAACTTTCATGTTTTTATGCAACAGTAATTTCTTTCAGGAATCTCTGCTTTAGATTATATTAATTATCAGCAAACCTTGTCCTATATGTTTCTATCCATCTATCTATCTATCATTTATCTATCCACATACATAAACATATGCACACACACATATACATGTGCATGCATATATTTGTATATGCCCACACATATGAACATGCAGATATTTACACACACGTGTACATATACTTTTGAGTATAAAAAAACAGTCTATAATTTTTTTGCACCACAGTGCTGCCTAGTGTTCTGGACAAAAAATAAATTATTTCTTCAATAAAAATGAAGAAAAATATTAGAGATTTTTTTCTGCATTCAAATTATATTCCTTGTTCTTTTTATAATTTTGAGAAAAATGCATAAGACAATAAATGCAATTTTACTACGTAATAAATTGTTAATAAACATACACATATATATTTTACCCGGCAGACACAATGTCACAAATTGTATTACTGGAAAAAACAAAACTTCATTTTTATTAAGGTTCTTTACATATATTTTGTCAAACGTATGTATACTTATCCTGTACAATGGTACCTAAAGTGTAATTTTTACTTAAAATTTAAGGTATAGTCATAACTAACGGGTATAAAATAGTTTTAAATATAAAATCTATTCTCATCAAAACCAACCTAGTTTTTCATTTTATTTTAAGATCTGGAGACAAAAGGGTAAATCAGAATAAAAATTCTATGCATTTTATATTATTTATGATGATGTTGAGACTGTCTTTTTTGCAGACATTAACATTTACATATTCTGTGTGGTTTTAAGGTAAAGTCTGTAGTAATGATGCATTGAATTCTACAATTTAGAAAATCTCCAGTAACATGAAGTTTTGAAAATTCTCTAATGTCATGATACCCAGTATTAACATACATACAAGCATGAAGTTTTTAAAAACACAATCATCAGTGGAAACCACAGAATGTCTAACATGTATTTAGATACCGTTAAAGTCAGCAGTTTCATGAAATATTAATGTAGTTTTCAAGAGTTGTTTTCAAATTTAGTGATTAATAATTGATTAGTCTATAAAACAAGTATTGTACAATAGTATCAGCACTATACCAAATTTAATTGAAAAATTAAATTTAATCTAAATCCTCCCCCTTTTTCACAAAAAGGGAAGAACTGTTAAAGTACTCCTCTTCTTATCTGTGGCATTCTGAAACCTACAGTCTCTACTCATTCTCTGTTCCTTATTAAAAACTAATGAAGCACGGAGACATCTTGGAGAAAAATGAATATTACAAGAACATATTCCAATTTTAAAGGAAAAGATGTGATGAACCCAAAACAGTAAGTCATTTTTGGTGAATAAATATACAATGATGCAAATAAAACACACAGGAGAAGGAGTCATAGCAAGCTTTACAGCTTTCCAGTTGCTTCAAAAGTGATCAGGTGGTCACTAGAGTCAGTGTACAAAATTATTCCTCAAGTTTATAAACCAGGGTTAATTTTATGTTTCATTCTTCCTAGAATTCAGACGAGACTAAAGAGGGTTAATAGTCTAAATTTTAATTTCCATAAAGATGGGGGGAAATGCATCTTAAGGGAATTGGGAATTAAGGTTCAAATGCCAAGGACAATTAGTCTAAAAAAACCCCATAGACTTTTGCAATAAAGATGAGGTTAAACATGGAAAATTTGCCTAAATATTGTATGACATCAGCAAATAGAATGCACCTGGCCTTATAAAACCAACCCAAACCAAACCAAAACCTCTCTCTCTCTCTCTCTCTCTCTCTCTCTCCCTCTCTCTCTCTCTGTGTCTGGTGCACACGTGTCATGTGCGTGTGTTCAGATATATCCATTTTTTAAAACCAGGTTTACATAGACTGACTTTTACTCCTATCTTTTTATTGTGAAATAATTGATAAAAGTGTTAGATACATGAATGTATTATGAAGCATAATAGTAAACTCACTCTCCATTTAAAGAAAGAGCACATTAGAACATTACCAAATTTTTAGTGCTTTTTATTTTTAACCAATCTATCTTTCAGCCTTTCTCTCAGAGAAAGAGAAGATACACACACACACACACACACACACACACACAAACACACACACACAATTTCCAAACTGGTTTCTTTGTTTGAGTGTTCTTTTTATTTTTGTAATGTATATATATATATATATATATATATATATATATATACACATTATATATATCACATTTTTATTAATTTTCAGTTTTTGCTTTGTTTTATAAAAATGTTTTCATAATGTATGTATTTTCTATTTTTACATTTTGATATGCATTGCTATAATGCAATCATTTTTATTTTTGTACTTTCATTTTTCAATGAAAAATTATTTCACCATTCTTTCCATAGACATTAAGTTGTTTTCAGTTGTATAACATTAAAAATAATGCTTCTATGGTGTTTTATTTTTTGTTTCCTGGGACAGATGCACAAGGGTTTACTTGTTTACAAGGTGTCACTAAATTATTTTCCAGAGTAATTATATCAGTTTTAACCCACAAGCAGTATATGAGAGTTTCTGAGAACCATAAGTGTGCCAGCATTTTATATTCTTACAAATTTGAATTCTTGCCAAATTAGTAGTACAGAATATTATTTCAGTGTAGTTTTAATTATAAATTTCCTGATATCTAATGCTGAGCATATTTTCACATATTTATTGACCATTATGTCATCTTCTGATATGCTTGTTTATAACTTTTACCTATTTCTCTAATAGTTTGTATTTTTTTAAAAAAATTAGTATCTTTTAATTTTTCTGCCAACTAATCCTTTGTTAATTAGATGTGAAGCAAATATTTTTCTTCCACCATGTGGATTATGATTTTTTACTTCTTTATGATACCCACACTTATTTTTAAAATAAACCCTGATCACATAGACTGCAAATAACTAAATGAAAGTGTTTTTGCTTAAAATTCCTGAAAGACTTTGACGATTCAGAGCAGCAGAAGTATGTAGATTACTGAACAGTTTAACTTGCATGAATGTGAAAGCCATAGTTCCCACTTGAGAGCCATAGAATATGGGAATGGACACAAAGATCTGAACATCAGGTTATAATATCTACTCCTGAGATCCAGGGAAGGGGGAAAAATCTTTAGATGGATTTGATGGTGACAGAAAACTTATTACATTCAAAGAGAGAATAAGAAAGAGAAAAAAACAGGAGATATTTGAAAACTAAAATGATCTACAAATTTCTAAAACTGTTAGGACAAATGTAAGTATAACAAGGCTGACTTTCATGTAAAATGGATGAATGTTTCAATTAGAATATTTATCTAACAGTTATGCTGATCCCGTTATTGTCCCAAAAGCATTAGACCAGGGAAAATGACTGCTCATTATAACTAAAAAATTTCAGATAAATTCAATGAAATGCTTTCACAATCCTTGGTGACAAATACATGTAAAATATTTAGGTTTCTTTGGATCATGGTAAAAACTTTGTTAATTCTAGCTTGTACTAATTTTGAAATCCTCCAATCACAATAAAGTGTTATACAGGGTTTTATACTAACTCTCATATCAGTGTTTGGAGACAATTCTCTATTATGTCTCTGCACATATATCAGCTTTGGTACTGGACTGAATTCCAAGAATGTTTGTATAGCAAGCAGCCTTGGAAAATAAGAAAGGTGTCCCCATTCAGAGTTGCAGATAGGTTTGTTTTCAGACCAGCTAAAAGAGATAGCATCTCCTTCCTGGAAAAGTGAAGACAGGTTTGCCAGCAGCCATTTTTTTTTTTAAGGTTGGGGTTTCCTAAGCTCAGTGTTCTTCATCTGTGATGCTAACACACTGTGTACAGCATCCACCTGAGCCCAGCTCTACTTCAACTCCTTGGAACTTGGGGGCCGAGAAGAACTGATGCACTATCCCATGTGTGGTGTGGAATAAAGGAATAATGTCTTTTGTCTCTGACCCAGGAGTCTCATGTCTTCTGCCAGCATCCATGCAAGTGTGATAGGATAATGTGTTAGTTTGTAAAGAGAGTAATATCTCAGATCCTCCACAGTTATTGAAATATAAATTTATGCTTCTTTCACTATTATTTCTTTGTAAGTCCATGCTTCCATGCTTTTATATCTATCACTTCCACTCATCCTTATGAAACCTCCTGATAGTTCCTCCCATAATAGAATGGCTTAGGAATTCTTGTGGAACTAGGGAAAAAATTATCTTAAGTGTGAGTGTTTCTCAGTTATCCTATACAAGTTGTCTTTCAAATTTGCTATTGTATAAATCTTTTAAACCAAACAGTAGAATTTTCTGAGATGGCTAGTATGGTGAAACAACATTGTGAAAAATTGACCACTTCAAATTAACTTAAATTTTAAAAGTGATTAATTATTATTTACCTATTCTTTGTATGAAGGATGCTGAATCTAGTGTAAGTTTATAATACACCAAATTAATTACTAAAATATATTAAGTTTAGTTATGGGAAATGTGAGATCTCTAGTCCATATACATGTGTACCCTAAAAAAGAGAAAAGGAAGTTCCAAGGAAATCTCTCTTAATTTTGCTTTAGTAGAAGACACATAAAAATTCTCAACAATTGTAAGTAATCCAAGATATACAATGTACAGTAAAAGAGGTTTGATTATGGATATGAGTTATATTTTTATATTTAGTCTCTCAATGACTGGATGCTTGCTCAGAATGTCATAAAAGGGATTTCCTATTAGCTGCCATATTATGAGACATATGATTCTAAGACTCAATGATTTTATCTTTCAGAGATTAAAAAAATTCACACAGTATTTTTAATTATATGTTTTTCTAACAATCTAATTGCAATATTATATTTTTTTGCATCATTAGATTAATTCTCCAGTTTTATCCCTTACATATGCTGAAAATAAGGCAAATTTTTAGATACACTGGATTATTCCAGGGATTATATACATGCAGTTTTATATAAATTTCTAGGAACTTGTATATTCAGAAAGTTTAATTCATACAGGTAAACCCTATAACTCATAAACGTATATAAAATTTACTCAATCTTTGAGTCCTTTAATTGTGAAAAATAAGCTGATATCTCCTCTTCAAGAAACAAAGTTCTTCAGAGATCTATACATTTATTTCCTTGAAACATTCAATTTCATTTAAACAGCTCATACAGCTCAATATCCAAAAAACAAACAACCCAATCAATCAGTCAGCAGAAGACCTAAATAGACATTTAGCCAAAGAAGACCTGTAGATGGCCAAGAGGCACATGAAAAGATGCTCGTCATCACTAATTATTAGAGAGACGCAGATCAAAACTACAATGAAATATCACCTCACATCAGTTAGAATGTCCATCATCAAAATGTCTACAAACAATAAATACTGGAGAAGGTGTGGTGAAAAGGGAACCCTCCTACACTGTTCGTGAGAATGTAAATTGGTACAGCCACTATGGAGAACAGTATGGAGATTCCTTAAAAAAGTAAAAATATAGCTACCCATATGATCCAGCAATTCAACTCCTGGGCTTACATCTGGAGAAAACCATCGTTTGAAAGGATGAATGTACCCTAATGTTCATTGCAGTGCTGTTTACTATAGCCAAATCATTGAAGCAACCTAAATGTCTATCGACAGATGATAAAGCAGATGTGGAATATTATTCAACTATTGAATGAAATAATGCCGTTTGCACCAACATGGATGGGCCTGGAAATTATCATATTAAGTGAAGTAAGTCAGAGAAATACAACTATTGTATGATATCACTTATATGCAGAATCTAAAAAAAGGTGATATAGATGAACTTATTTACAAAACAGAAACAGACCCACAGACTTAGAAAACAAATTTATGGTTACCAAAGGGGAACGGTGCAGGGGAGGGATAAATTGGGAGTTTGGGATTGACATATGCACACTACTATATTTAAAATAGATAACCAACAAGGAACAGGGAACTCTGTATAACACAGGAAACTCTGCTCAATATTTTGTAATAATCTAAATGGGAAAACAACTTGAAAAAGAATAGATACATGCATATGTATAACTGAATCACTTTGCTGTACACCTGAAACTAACACAACATTGTTAATCAGCTATACTCCAATATAAAATAAAAATAAAAAATTAAACAGATGAATGGATAAGGAAGATGTGGCACATATATACAATGGAATATTACTCAGCTATAGAAACGAATGAAGTAATGCCATTTGCAGCAACATAGATGAACACAGAGATCATCATACTAAGTGAAGTAAATCAGAGAGGAAGACAAATAGCATATGATATCACTTATAAGTGGAATCTAAAAAAAAAAAGATACAAATGAATTTACCTACAAAACAGAAATAGAACCATAGACATAGGAAAAAAAACTTATGCTTACCTAAGGGGAAAGAGTGGAGGGAGGGAAAATTAGGAGTTTGATATTAACAGGTACATACTACTATATGTAAAATAGATAACTAACACAGACCTACTATATAGCACAGGGAACTATATTCAATACTTGTAATAACCTGTAAGGGAAAAGAATCTGACAAAGAAATATATGCATATACACATGCATATATATATATATATATATATATAAAACTGAATCATTTTGCTGTACACCTAACACAACATTGTAAATCAACTATACTTCTATAAAAACAAAGGGACAAATGAATTAAAGTTAAAAAGTAATGTATATTATAACTTCAAACTTAAAAATATCAAGGCTAATAAATGTACTATATAGTTAAATTCAAGGACAACAAGTATTGGTTTGAAAATGTCTTTTCTCTCTTAGTAACATAAAGTCAGGGCAATTGCTTGTGGGAGAAAATTTAATAAATGCATAATGCAAAGTATGAAAGCTAAGGGGTTTCCTTATGAATAAAACTACTGAAATATTTGACTTAATGAAAACATGATGACCCAAAACCTATGGGAGGCAGCAAAAGCAGTTCTAAGAGGGAAGTTTATAGCAATACAATCCTACTGCAAAAAACAAGAAAAATCTCAAATAAACAATCTAACCTTACTCTTAAAGCAACTAGAGAAAGAAGACCAAACAAAACCCAAAATTAGTAGAAGGAAAGAAATCATAAAAATCAGAGCAGAAATAAATGAAAAGATGTGAAAAAAACAATAGCAAAGATCAATAAAACTAAAAGCGGTTTTTTGAGAAGATAAAATTGATAAAAGTTTAGCCAGACTCATCAAGAAAAAGGAAAAGGACTCAAATCAATAAAATTAGAAATGAAAAAGGAGAAGTTACAATGGACACTGCAGAAATACAAAGAATCATAAGAGCCTACTACAAGCAACTATATGTCAATTAAATGGACAACCTGGAAGAAATGGACAAATTCTTAGAAAGGTACAACCTTCCAAGACTGAATCAGGAAGAAATAGAAAATATGAACAGAGCAATCACAAGTAATGAAATTGAAACTGTAATTTTAAAAATTTCCAACAAACACAAGCCCAGGACCAGATGGCTTCACAGGTGAATTTTACCAAACATTTAGAGAAAAGCTGACACCTATCCTTCTCAAACCCTTCAAAAAAATTGCAGAGGGGGGAACACTCCCAAACTCATTCTACGAGGCCACCATCATCCTGATACCAAAACCAGACAAATATATCATAAAAAAAGAAAATTACAGGCCGATATTACTGATGATAATAGACACAAAAATCCTCAACAAAATACTAGCAAACCAAATCCAACAACACATAAAAAGGATTATACACCATGATCAAGTGGGATTTATCCTGGGGGTGCAAGGATTCTTCAATATATACAAATCAATCGATGTGATACACCATATTCGAAAATTGAAGATAAAAACCATATGATGGTCTCAATAGATGAAGAAAAAGCTTTTGACAAAATTCAATACCCATTTATGCTAAAAACTCTACAGAAAGTGGGCATAGAGGGAATCTATCTCAACATAATAAAGGTAATAATAAATGGCAAACCCACAGCAAACATCATTCTCAATGGTGAGAAAATGAAAGCATTTCATCTAAGAAAGGAACAAGACAAGGGTGCCCACTCTTGCCACTATTATTCAACATAGTTTTGGAAGTCCTAACCATGGCAATCAGAGAAGAAAAAGGAATCCAAATTGGAAAAGAAGAAGTAAAACTGTCACTGTTTGCAGATGACATGATACTATACATAGAAAATCCAAAGATGCAACGAGAAAACTACTAGAGCTAATCAATGAATTTGGTAAAGTCACAGGATACAAAATTAATACACAGAAATCTCTTGCATTCCTATAACTAACAACAAAAGAACAGAAAGATAAATTAAAGAAACAATCCTATTTACCATTGCAACAAAAAGAATAAAATACCTAGGAATAAATCTATCTAAGGAGGCAAAAGATGACACAAACAGATGGAGAGATATACCATGTTCTTGGATTGGAAGAATCAATACTTTGTAAATTACTACACTACCCAAAGCAATCAAATTCAGTGGAATCCCTATCAAATTACCAATGGCATTTGCGATAGAACTAGAACAAAAAATTGTACAATTTGTATGGAAACACAAAAGACCTCAAATAGCAAAAGCAATCTTGAGAAAGAAAAACAGAGCTGGAGGAATCAGACTCCCTGACTTCAGACAGTACTCCAGGGCTACAGTAATCAAGACAGTATGGTACTGGCACAAAAACAGAAAGATAGATCAATGGAACAGGATAGAAGGCCCAGAGATAAACCCACACACCTATGCTCACCTAATCTGTGAGAAAGGAGGCCAGAATATACATTGGAGCAAAGACAGCCTCTTTAATAAGTGATGCTGGGTAAATTGGACCACTACATATAAAAGAATAAAATTGGAACAGTCCCTAACACTATACACAAAGATAAACTCAAAATGGATTAAAGACCTAAAAATAAGCCCAGACACTATAAAACTCTTAGAGGAAAACATAGGAAGAATACTCTTTAGCATAAATCTCAGCAAGATCCTTTTTGGCCCACCACCTAGAGAAATGGAAATAAAAACAAAAATAAACAAATGGGACCTAATGAAACTTGAAAGTTTTTACACAGCAAATGAAACTATAAACATGATGAAAAGACAACCCTCAGAATGGGAAAAAATATTTGCAAATGAAGCAACTGACAAAGGATTAATCTCCAAAATATATAAACTGCTCATGCAGCTCAATATATATAAAAAAAATTAAAAATGTGCAGAAGACCTAAATAGACATTTCTCCAAAGAATATACATAGGTGGCCAAGAGGCACATGAAAAGATGCTCGACATCACTAATTATTAGAGAAATGCAAATCAAAACTATAATGAGATATCACTTCACACTGGTCAGAATGGCCATCATCACAACATCTAGATACCAAGGGGAAAAGGGGTGTTGGGATGAATTGGGAGATTGAGATTGACATATATACACTGTTGATACTATGTATAAAATAGATAACTAATGAGAACCTACTATTCTCATTAGCACAGGAAACTCTGCTCAGTGCTCTGTGGTCACCTAAATGGGAAGGAAATCCAAAAAAGAGGGGGTATATGTATACGTTTAACTGATTCACTTTGCTGTGCAATATAAACTAACACAACATTATAAAGCAGCTATACTCCAATAAAAATTTATAAAAATATATCTGACTCGTACTATAAGTCTAGCTCATTAAACGGGAAAAAAGGAAAAACTCTGACCTAACTTAGTAGGTTAAATTGCTTTAATCTATCATTTCTTGTGTATGTTTGTTTTAATGTTGGGCTATGTGAAAAACATAACTGTTTTATTCTAAAAAGAGAACTATATGGAGATAGCAATAGAGACAGAGAGGCAGAGAAAGAGAAAGACTGACAGAAAAAGAGAGACAGGAAGAGAGGAAAAAAAAGTTTGAAAGTAGTGGCTTTTAACAATGATGATAAGCATGTTTTAGGTAGCAAAATGAGATGCATGCAAATGTCTCTGTACCCTGAAAACATTCAATTCAGAGTGACCTGTGGCAATAAATTACTCGCAGGAAGCTTCAGGTCCTAGTCTTGTAATTTCATCAAGATCTACAAGATGCAACCTTGAAAACTGCATGGTGTGAGGACGAATTGATGCCCTTGTTTCTTCAGACAGCTGAGTTTGATGCACAAGATTCTGACTTCTTTGTCTCTCTGTAGCCATATATGGTCATTGTTAATATTAAGTAGAAATTTGTTATCCTTTTGTCAAGGATATCCTTTTATCCTTCCATTAAGAAATCTCTTGATTAAATTTTAAAGTCTTAAACAATTTGAGAGTCTGAGAGCACTGGATACAAACTACAATTTGAATGTTTTGCAGGGGAATGTCATATTCTCTTTGGGAGTGGGAAAAATAATGTCAGGTATTTAGTATGCAGTCCCCTGATTCCTTTTCAAGACACGATAGTACAGATTTGATTACCAACTCTGTAGCTGGTTCTTGTTGGTTATTAATTTTCCCGACTCCTTTTTTGTAGATATTTAAAATATACTGCTTAAAATATTTGAAAATATTTTAATGTAAGCAAGTAGAAATTTAAACTCTTAATCACTCCAATTGTTACATAATTTGATAAAAAGAAAATACTGAACAAATGCATATTTACAAAAATAAACTTAAAACTGTAATTCCTCTTTATAATTTGTTTATAATATTCTCAAATAATTTTTAAGAAAGGAAACAAAGAGAAAAAGAGCTCAATAGTGAAATATAATTTTCCTGTTTTATGCTTTGAAACATATGAGTAACTTTACTTTCTAATCATATTAAAAATTAAATCATCATATTAAATCATAATTCAAAGCAGATTGGTATGAATATGCTGCACTTTGGGGGGTATATCATAATTATTTTATATAGTTTGAAAAAATAAAACAAGCTTTAAATCTAAAGCACATATAATTCAAAAAACAAAATATGGCATTAATTTTCTATTATAATTAACACGAAGCAGAACACAGTGTGTATTGTTAAGTGATATTCCACAGTGACATAATGAAATGTTTTCTGCAGATTTTTACTTTCTTTTATGTGGGTAATGTTATACGGGTTTATTTCTCCTCTCTGTACATCATTTCCCCTTTTGCTTCGATAAAATGGCTGAAAATAAAATATATATTTATAGTGCTTAGAACTACTCTCCTCAGGAACTTTATTTTTGTGTTGATGCTTTCCTTTAATAACTCATCTTCTATTTTGACCACTGTAATCATTGCATTTACATCATATGTGTGTCTCTTTCATTTTGAGATGGGAGAATGAGAAGCCACATGATTATTTATTTAGGAATTCTCTCTGGGTTTGAGTTATGTTTTGCCTATTATAAACCCTGAATCTAAAGGAAAGTGCTAAAAGTTAAAAATGCACTACTCTGGTCATATTGCCCTTCTCTCCACCCCCATTGTCACACTTGGCCTGTTATGAACTCTAAAGAGTTCATGTTCATGTTCCATTACTCTTATGTTTGACCTCCTCCTAGGCCTTGGCTGCTGAAACCTGACTATGTAAACCAAGTTGACTTGTATGTCTTGTAGATCTAGAGAGAAGCTGGCATAGCTATCACCTCCTCTCCTGCTCTCTCTCAGGGGAGCAGCCTCCTCAGGCTGGCTCTGGCCGTGGCCCCTGCCCCAGTTGATCCTATGCAATTGCTCTCTTCTAACGTTACAGAGTGTTCTGAAAGAGAAAGAAGTGGATAGCCTCAGGTTTGTAAATGGAAACTCTCACCCACATGACATTCAATGAGTCAATCATTACAAACTGTTTTCACATTAAAAAGAATAAGAATGATAATTTGTGCTTTGCAGTGTGGCTTTGAGGACTGAGATTATATATATATATATACACATATATGCATGTATATGCATATCTATATATGTAATTTTTATGTAAGTTTGCAGGATTCTGATACATAGTAGGCTATCAATAAATGGTTAATATCTTTTGTTACCTTCATTGAAATCCTAGACCCAGACCCTTGTGTAGAAACTACAGTTTTGGCTTGATTATTAAGTCAACTCATCAGTGTTAAAGGTTTGGGGAGGAGGGTGGTTCTCTACAATGGTTTAAAACATTAAAATCACTGTCTGAAGAAGGAGAGGTTTGAAAAATATTGATGTATAGGTCCCTCCTCCACAGACTGGTATAATTGAGCTGGGTCATGGCCTTGGAGTTGGGAATTTTAAAAGCTCCTTGGATGATTCTAATGCACAGCCAAGGTTAAGAACCACTGGTATAGAAGCCAAATGTCTCTGGTGTATTTTTAGTTTAACAAGAACTTCATGATATATAAAGGCCTGCACTGGTTTTCAAACCAAGATATATCCTCTGCCTGGGTATATTTGGAAATGTTTACAGGAGGTTTTATTTTTCACAGTGACTGGTGGTGCCACTGGTTTTATACAGGGGACCAGGGATGTAAACAATCTCCTCAGCAAGGGAGAGTCACTGCCTTTCATCCATGATCAAAAGACACTGAGCTTCCTTCCTTCCTTCCTTCCTTCCTTCCTTCCTTCCTTCTTCTTTCCATCTTTTCCTTTCTTTTAAATTAGTATTCTGTTTTTCTTTCATTTTGTTTTAATTTTTAAATATCCTGTATATTATTAGAGAAAGTAAAATAAGAGCTTGAATTTGCCTATGCCTCCCAGAAGACAAATTAAGATGATTTTAGACAAAGTTGGACAGGGAAGGATTGTAGTATCTAGTACACACAACAGACAGACATTTTGTTCATGCTGTCCTGAACGATCCTTTAATAATGCTGGGTCAGTAGGTATCTGCTCCATTTACTCCTGCCCATCCTTGTCCTGAGATGATAAAAAATAAAAAATCCAATAATGTAATTTGTACACTTTTCCCATTGATTATATATACAATGCTCCCAGGCTGCCTTAGAGTACTGAAACATCAGCAATAATTAGTACTTATTGAACACCCATTGGGTACATGCCTAGCACCACATAGTAGACCACTGTGTGACTCTTTAATAATTCTGCTACTGCAGTCTTCAATGGAAAATAGATAGTCAAATAGTACTTTTATATTACGTAGAAATCTATCTTTTCAGGCATGTAGTCAAATTTTAATTATAATTTATAATTTTTCTCTGCTGATTGGATTTATAAAGATTTCTTCTTCTCTCTCTCAGTTCTAAAAAATTCTTAGGTAACTATAACTGCCAAATGAAAAACAGCAGTAACTTCTTCTGGCATAATTATTTAAGTAGGATGAAATAATGTCAGTGTTAATGCAGGACATGGGTTTTGACTGTGGCATTGTTCAATGTTTATCTGAAACTCATTTGTGCAGAGTCTAAACACAAAGGATATAAAAAGCTTATATTATAGAAAACCCTTGTTTTACACACAAGCAGAAGGAAATCTTGCAGATACACTGAATGTTAAAGAAGCAAAAGGATCACATTATTAAACTATTTCCTATGATAGGATTTCTGGTTTGCTTTATTCCTTTCAACTCTTACTTTTCTAAAGTCAATCATTAAAATGCAAAAAGTTGGTTTGAAAGGTGTGAGAAAGGGCTATTGAGTTAATAAGCAAGTCAATGACATAAGTATAGCACACTAAATTTTTCATAATTATATGACTCCTTATATCTAATATCCCTGGATGTAAATAATAGCAATTCATATTTTCCTAGCAAGGAAATCAGCATATGAAATAAATAAATTAAATTTGCCAATGATTTGTATAAATTTGAGTGTTCAAGTGTTATAAATGAAGAAATAAATGAATAACACTGAATTAACTAGGAATTGTACATGAAAATTTTATAAATTTTATAAATTATAAAATGATCCAGTGCTTCTGCTTGTCTTTTGATTTCTTTTAAGTAATTAATATCATAATATAATGTTGCAAGTGCAAAAAACACGTATACCCCAGAATGCTGTTATTGAAGAAGTCTTTTTGATCTTGTCCATTCATTTTTTTTTAACATCTTTATTGCAGTATAATTGCTTTACAATGGTGTGTTAGTTTCTGCTTTATAACAAAGTGAATCAGTTATACATATACATATGTTCCCATATTTCTTCCCTCTTGTATCTCCCTCCCTCCCACCCCTCTAGGTGGTCGCAAACCACCTAGCTGATCTCCCTGTGCTATACGGCTTCTTCCCACTAGCTATCTATTTTACGTTTGGTAGTGTACATATGTCCATGCCACTCTCTCACTTTGTCACAGCTTACCCTTCCCCCTCCCCATCTCCTCAAGTCCATTCTCTAGTAGGTCTGTGTCTTTATTCCCATCTTACCCCGAGGTTCTCCATGACCTTTTTTTTTTTCTTAGATTCCATATATATGTGTTAGCATACGGTATTTGTTTTTCTCTTTCTGACTAACTTCACTCTGTATGACAGACTCTAGGTCCATCCACCTCACTACAAATATCTCAATTTCATTTCTTTTTTTTTTTTTTTTTTTTTTTTTGCGGTACGTGGGCCTCTCCCATTGTGGAGCACAGGCTCCAGATGCCCAGGCTCAGCAGCCATGGCCATGGGCCTAGCTGCTCGGCAGCATGTGAGATCTTCCCGGACCAGGGCACGATCCCGTGTCCCCTGCATCAACAGACAGACTCTCAACCACAACACCACCAAGGAAGCTCCCAATTTCATTTCTTTTTATGGCTGAGTAATATTCCATTGTATATATGTGCCACATCTTCTTTATCCATTCATGGCCACTTAGGTTACTTCCATGTCCTGGCTATTGTAAATAGAGATGCAATGAACATTTTGGTACATGACTTGTTTTGAATTATTGTTTTCTCAGGGTATATGCCCAGTAGTGGAATTGCTGGGTCATATGGTAGTTCTATTTTTAGATTTTTAAGGAACCTCCATACTGTTCTCCATAGTGGTTGCATCAATTTACATTCCCACCAACAGTGCAAGAGGGTTCCCTTTTCTCCACACCCTCTCCAGCATTTATTGTTTCTAGATTTTTTGATGATGGCCATTCTGACTGGTGTGAGATGATATCTCATTTTAGTTTTGATTTGCATTTCTCTAATGATTAATGATGTTGAGCATTCTTTCATGTGTTTGTTGGCAATATGCATATCTTCTTTGGAGAAATGTCTATTTAGGTCTTCTGCCCATTTTTGGATTGGGTTCTTTGTTTTTTTTTGTTATTGAGCTGCATGAGCTGCTTGTGAATCTTGGAGATTAATCCTTTGTCAGTTGCTTCATTTACAAATATTTTCTCCCATTCTGAGGGTTGTCTTTTGGTCTTGTTTATGGTTTCCTTTGCTGTGCAAAAGCTTTGAAGTTTCATTAGGTCCCATTTGTTTATTTTTGTTTTTATTTCCATTTCTCTAGGAGGTGGGTCAAAAAGGATCTTGCTGTGATTTATGTCATAGACTGCTCTGCCTATGTTTTCCTCTAAGAGTTTGATAGTTCTGGCCTTACATTAAGGTCTTCAATACACTTTGAGTTTATTTTTGTCTATGGTGTTAGGGAGTGTTCTAATCTCATACTTTTACATGTACCTGTCCAGTTTCCCCAGCAACACTTATTGAAGACTCTGTCTTTTCTCCACTCTATATTCTTGCCTCCTTTGTCAAAGATAAGGTGACCATATGTGCATGGGTTTATCTCTGGGCTTTCTATCCTGTTCCATTGATCTATCTTTCTGTTTTCGTGCCAGTACCATACTGTCTTGATTACTGTAGCTTTGTAGTATAGTCTGAAGTCAGGGAGCCTGATTCCTCCATCTCTGTTTTTCGTTCTCAAGATTGCTTTGGCTATTCGGGGTCTTTTGTGTTTCCATACAAATTGTGAAACTTTTTGTTCTAGTTCTGTGAAATATGCCAGTGGTAGTTTGATAGGGATTGCATTGAATCTGTAGATTGCTTTAGGTAGTAGAGTCATTTTCACAATGTTGATTCTTCAAATCCAAGAATATGGTATATCTTTCCATCTATTTGTATCATCTTTAATTTCTTTCATCAGTTTCATTTTCTGCATACAGGTCTTTTGTCTCCTTAGGTAGGTTTATTCCTAAATATTATATTATTTTTGTTGCAATGGTAAATGGGAGTGTTTTCTTAATTTCACTTTCAGATATTTCATCATTAGTTTATAGGAATGCCAGAGATTTCTGTGCATTAATTTTGTATCCTGGTACTTTATCAAATTCATTGATTAGCTCTAGTAGTTTTCTGGAAGCATCTTTAGGTTTCTCTGGGTATAGTATCATGTCATCTGCAAAGAGTGACAATTTTACTTCTTCTTTTCTGATTTGGATTTCTTTTATTTCTTTTTCTTCTCTATTTGCTGTGGCTAAAACTTCCAAAACTGTGTTGAATAATAGTGGTGAGAGTGGGCAACCTTTTGTTGTTCCTATCTTAGGGGAAATGGTTTCAGTTTTTCACCATTGAGGATGATGTTTGCTGTGGGTTTGTCATATATAGCCTTTATTATGTTGAGGAAAGTTCCCTCTATGCCTACTTTCTGCAGGGTTTTTATCATAAATGGGTATTGAATTTTGTCGAAAGTTTTCTCTGCATCTATTGAGATGATCATATGGTTTTTCTCCTTCAATTTGTTAATATGGTGTATCACGTTGAGTGATTTGTGTATATTGAAGAATCCTTGCATTCCTGGAATAAACCCTACTTGATCACAGTGTAGATCCTTTTAATGTTCTGTTGGATTCTGTTTGCTAGTATTTTGTTGAGGATTTTTATATCTATGTTCATCATTAATATTGGCCTGTAGTTTTCTTTCTTTGTGACATCTTTGTCTGATTTTGGTATCAGGGTGATGGTGGCCTTGTAGAATGAGTTTAGACATGTCCCTCCCTCTGCTATATTTTGGAAGAGTTTGAGAAGGATAGGTGTTATCTCTTCTCTAAATGTTTGATAGAATTCGCTTGTGAAGCCATCTGGTCCTGGGCTTTTGTTTGTTGGAAGATTTTTAATCACAGTTTCAATTTCAGTGCTTTTGCTTGGTCTGTTCATATTTTCTATTTCTTCCTGATTCAGTCTCAGCAGGTTCCACATTTCTAAGAATTTGTCCCTTTCTTCCAGGTTGCCCATTTTATTGGCATAAAGCTGCTTGTAGTAATCTCTCATGATATTTTGTGTTTCTGCAGGGTCAGTTGTTACTTCTCCTTTTTCATTTCTAATTCTATTGATTTGAGTCTTCTCCCTTTTTTTCTTGATGAGTCTGGCTAATGGTTTATCAATTTTCTGTATCTTCTCAAAGAACAAGCTTTTAGTTTTATTGATCTTTGCTATCGTTTCCTTCATTTCTTTTTCATTTATTTCTGATCTTATCTTTATGATTTTTTTCCTTCTGCTAACTTTGTGTGTTTTTTTTTTTTTTTGTTCTTCTTTCTCTAACTGCTTTAGGTGCAAGGTTAGATTGTTTATTTCAGATGTTTCCTGTTTCTTAAGGTAGGATTGCATTGTTATATACTTCCCTCTTAGAACTGGTTTTGCTGCATCCCATAGGTTTTGCGTCATTGTTTCTCCTTGTTATTTGTTTCTAGGTATTTTTTGATTTTCTCTTTGATTTCTTCAGTGATCACTTCATTATTAAGTAGTGTATTGTTTAGCCTCCATGTGTTTGTATTTTTTACAGATATTTTCCTGTAATTGATATCTAGTCTCATAGTGTTGTGGTCAGAAAAGATACTTGATATGATTTCAATTTTCTTAAATTTACCAGGGTTGATTTGTGACCCAAGATATGATTTTTTTCCTGGAGAATGTTCCATGAGCACTTGAGAAAAATGTGTATTCTGTTGTTTTTGGATGGAATGTCCTATAAATATCAATTCAGTCCATCTAGTTTAATGTATCATTTAAAGCTTGTGTTTCCTTATTTATTTTCATTTTGGATAATCTGTCCATTGGTGAAAGTGGGGTGTTAAAGTCCCCTACTATGATTGTGTTACTGTTGATTTCCCCTTTTATGGCTGTTAGTATTTGCCTTATGTATTGAAGTGCTCCTATGTGGGGTGCATAAATATTTACAATTGTTATATCTTCTTCTTAGATCGATCCCTTGATCATTATGTAGTGTCCTTCTTTGTCTCTTGTAATAGTCTTTATTTTAAAGTCTATTTTGTCTGATATGAGAATTGCTACTCCAGTTTTTGTTTGATTTACATTTGTATGGAATATCTTTTTCCATCCCCTCACTTTCAGTCTGTATGTGTCCCTAAGTCTGAAGTGGGTCTCTTGTAAACAGCATATAGATGGGTCTTGTTTTAGTATCCGTTTAGCAAGCCTGTGTCTTTCGGTTGGAGCATTTAATCCATTCATGTTTAAGGTAATTTTCTATATGCATGTTCCTATTCCCATTTTCTTAATTGTTTTGGGTTTGTTATTGTAGGTGTTTTCTTTCTCTTGTGTTTCTTGCCTAGAGAAGTTCCTTTAGCGTTTGTTGTAAAGCTGGTTTGGTGGTGCTGAACTCTCTCAGCTTTTGCTTGTCTGTAAAGGTTTTAATTTCTCCATCAAATCTGAATGAGATCTTTGCTGGGTAGAGTAATCTTGGTTGTAGGTTTTTCTCCTTCGTCACTTTAAATATGTCCTGCCAGTCCCTTCTGGCTTGCAGAGTTTCTGCTGAAAGATCAGCTGTTAACCTTATGGGGATTCCCTTGTGTGTTATTTGTTGTTTTTCCCTTGCTGCTTTTAATAAGTTTTCTTTGTATTTAATTTTTGACAGTTTGATTAATAGATGTATTGGCCTGTTTCTCCTTGGAGTTATACTGTATGGGACTCTCTGTGCTTCCTGGACTCGATTAACTATTTCCTTTCCATATTAGGGAAGTTTTCAACTATAATCCCTTCAAATATTTCCTCAGTCCCTTTCTTTTTCTCTTCTTCTTCTGGAACCCCTATAATTCGAGCATTGGTGCATTTAATGTTGTCCCAGAGGTCTCTGAGACTGTCCTCAGTTCTTTTCATTCTTTTTTCTTTATTCTGCTCTGCAGTAGTTACTTCCACTATTTTATCTTCCAGGTCACTTATCCGTTCTTCTGCCTCAGTTATTCTGCTATTGATCCCTTCTTGAGTATTTTTAATTTCATTTATTGTGTTGTTCATCATTGCTTGTTTCATCTTTAGTTCTTCTAGGTCCTTGTTAAATGTTTCTTGCATTTTCTCTTTTCTATTTCCAAGATTTTGGATCATCTTTACTATCATTATTCTGAATTCTTTTCAGGTAGACTGCTTATTTCTGCTTCATTTGTTAGGTCTGGTGGGTTTTTACCTTGCTCCTTCATCCGCTGTGTGTTTTTCTGTGTTCTCATTTTGCTTATCTTACTGTGTTTGGGGTCTCCTTTTTGCAGGCTGCTGGTGTGTAGTTCCCATTGTTTTTGTTGTCTGTCCCCAGTGCCTAAGGTTGGTTCAGTGTGTTGCATAGGCTTCCTGTTGGAGGGGACTAGTGCCTGTGTTCTGGTGGATGAAGCTGGATCTTGTCTTTCTGGTGGGCAGGTCCACGTTTGGTGGTGTGTTTTGGGGTGTCTGTGGCCTTATTATGATATTAGGTAGCCTCTGTGCTAATGGGTGGGGTTGTGTTCCTGTCTTGTTAGATTTTTGGCATAGGGTTTCCTGCACTGTAGCTTGCTGGTCATTGAGTGGAGCTGGGACTTGGCATTGAGATGGAGATCTCTGGGAGATTTTCACCATTTGATATTACGTGGAGCTGGGAGGTCTCTTGTGGACCAGTGTCCTGAAGTTGGCTCTCCCACCTCAAAGGCAAAGCACTGACTCCTGCCTGGAGCACCAAGAGCCTTTCATCCACATGGTTGTGAATGAAAGGGAGAATAAATTGAAAGAAAGAAGGAGGATAAAATAAAATAAAGTAAGATAAAATAAAATTATTAAAATAAGAAATAATTATTAAGAAAAAAATTTTTTTAAAAACTAAAAAAAAAGAAAAGAAAAAACGGGCAGACAGAACCTAGGACAAATGGTGAAAGCAAAGCTATACAGACAAAATCTCATACAGAAGCATACTCATACACACTCACAAAAAGAGGAAAAGCGGAAAAAAAATATATATCTTGCTCCCAAAATCCACCTCCTCAATTTGTGATGATTCGTTGTCTATTCAGGTATTCCACAGATGCAGGGTACATCAAGTTGATTGTGGAGATTTAATCTGCTGCTCCTGAGGCTGCTGGGAGAGATTTCCCTTTCTCTTCTTTGTTTGCACAGCTCCTGGGGTTCAGCTTTGGATTTGGCCCTGCCTCTGCGTGTAGGCCACCTGAGGGCATCTGCTCTTCGCTCAGACAGGACGGGGTTAAAGGAGCCACTGATTCGGTGGCTCTGGCTCACTCAGGCCGGGGGTGGGAGGGGTAAGGATGCTGGGCTAGCCTGCTGCTGCAGAGGTCGGCATGTCGTTGCAGCAGCCTGAGGCGTGTCGTGCGTTCTCCCGGTGAAGTTGTCCCTGGATCACGGGACCCTGGCAGTGGTGGGCTGCACAGGCTCCCAGGAGGGGCGGTGTGGATAGTGACCTCTGCTTGCACACAGGATTCTTGGTGGCGGCAGCAGCATCCTTAGCGTCGCCTGCCCGTCTCTGGGGTCCGCACTGATAGCTGCGGCTTGCGCCCATCTCTGGAGCTCCTTTAAGCAGCGCTCTTAATCCCCTCTCCTCCACACTAGGAAGCAAAGAGGAAAGAAAAAGTCTCTTGTCTCTTTGGCAGCTCCAGACTTTTTCCCGGAGTCCCTCCCAGCTAGCCGTGGTGCACTAACCCCTTCAGGCTGTGTTCATGCAGTCCAGTCAACCCCAGTCCTCTCCCTGCGATCCCTCGGAAGCCCGAGCCTCAGCTCCCAGCCCCCGCCCCTCCCAGCGTGTGGGCAGACAAGCCTCTTGGGCTGGTGAGTGCTGGTTGGAACAGATCCTCTGTGCGGGAATCTCTCCGCTTTGCCCTCCGCACCCCTGTTGCTGTGCTCTCCTCCGCGGCTCTGAAGCTTCCCCCTCTGCCACCCGAAGTCTCCGCCCGTGAAGGAGTTTCTAGTGTGTGGAAACCTTTTCTCCTTCACAGCTCCCTCCCACTGGTGCAGGTCCCATCCTTATTCTTTTGTGTCTGTTTTTTCTTTTTTCTTTTGCCCTACCCAGGTACGTGGGAAGTTTCTTGCCTTTTGGGAGGTCTGAGGTGTTTTGCCAGCGTTCAGTGGGTGTTCTATAGGAGCAGTTCCACGTGTAGATGTATTTCTGATGTATCTGTGGGGAGGAAGGTGATCTCCGCGTCTTACTCTTTTGCCATCTTCCTCAACTCCCAGGTACGATGATTCCGGCCCACAGTCCCCAGGACTGTCACGGCTTCAGCTGCCAGGGCCCCTCCATAGCCGGCAGCCTCAGTGAGTCTGCCCTCGGGCTCCGGGGCAGCTCCGTGATGGCGGAGGGCAGAGACCCCGAGCCGGGAGTCCCAGCCTATTCATTTTTAATGAATGACATTGAGTTGGTTTGCTGCTTTTGCAATGGAATATCACACAAAGTGCCCTAGCACATAAAGGTATAGTGTAATAATTTTGGTACATTCTCTTGTTGATTTTACAATATGTATATGTATATATGTAACTGATTCACTTTGCTGTACAGCACAAAATCACACTATATTATAAACCAGCTATATACTCCAATAAAAATTAATTTTAAAAAAGTAAAAAAAATGTTAATTTAAGTGCCTTGTTAGATAAAAAAATGAAGGTCTTCTGGCAGGGATTGGTTTTACCAATATCATTCTATGTAAAGATATTGATTAACTTTTTAAAGTACAAGGCATTGTATCATATTTGAGTATTTCTTTTAGAAATACATAGCTAGTCAACTTATTTTTATAGCTCTACAGGCTTTAATAATTGTATAAATATTTAAACCTGCAAACACATTCACCTGACCAGCATGCATGCTACCCTTTCTGGCATAAACATCTGCCTTTTCCAATCACTTTACACATTTATTCTGGTTAAGCAGTATCTCTTATCTATGATGCCAATATATAAAAATCTCCTTTTAGCTTCTTTGAAACATAAGAAAGAAAAGACATATCCAACTGGTATGTGTGATGATATTAATTATAAAGTAATTATGTTCTGTGCTATATTGTCTATATTTTAATAATATGACAAGAGTACCTTATTTCTGATTGTATATAGGATTTTTAATCTACTGATCCATTAATATTATTTAACTGAAATAATTAAATAAATAACATATGAAATGATATTAAAATATAGTATACTACTCCAGCTATGGATTATAATGTTGAAATTAAGATTAATCACAATTCTATTGATTTCATATTTATATGGTTTCAATCCAAATGGGAGTTATCATATTAAGATCTTGGAAAATATTTACATTTTTTATTAACTCCAATCAGCTGTTGGCTTAAATTAACACAGTATTTGTGGCTAATATATTATCTCCAAGCATGTGGATTGCTAAGAATAGATTTTAATGTCTATACATTTTTGGGAATAGTATATAACTGAGAAGAAGGCTCCCAAGACATAGAGATACACTTAACTTCATGAGTATGTAGCATATCTTGGTATAAATAAGTATTGTTGCATTTTTACCTAGTAAATACTACTAATCTGCACACAAGGAAACAATATCTTAACTCTTTTAGTTGAGGTTCATCAGGAATAGATATTTATAAATAACATTACCCTCAGTGGTATTCAAAAACTGATATCTCTATAAATTAAAAATTTTACAAGTGCTCTAAAAACTGTTTTTTTGTTTTTTGGTTTTTTTTGCGGTACACGGGCCTCTCTTTGTTGTGGCCTCTCCCATTGTGGAGCACAGGCTCTGGACGTGCAGGCTCAGCGGCCATGGCTCACGGGCCCAGCCACTCCGCGGCATGTGGGATGTTCCCGGACCAGGGCACGAACCCGTGTCCCCTGCATTGGCAGGCAGATTCTCAACCACTGCGCCACCAGGGAAGCCCAAAACTGGTATTTTTGACAGACAAAAATCTTACAGAACTAATGAATATATAATCAACAACAAATAGAATAAGTGAACATGGAATAAATTATAAAGAATTTTTGTTATGGTTGCCAATGAGGTCATCACTGAATTGTGTTCTTGGGGGGCCTCAGATACAAATTGTATGGTACATAGAGCAACCAGAAATAGACAAAAAATAAATACGGACTATGAACCACATCTTTTGGGAGCACTTACAATCAAAAGCTTGAAAGCAATATTTACATTTGTAACCCCAATACCTTGGGTTTTTTCATTGAACATCTTCCTTTCTCTCATTATATAATATTAACATTTGATTATGCCCAATGTAAAAAATATGACTCCAAAAGTACTGAAGATACTCAGCTTAAGATTTTGGATAGATGAAAATTTGGATCACATCATATAAAATACAATAATCTCTTCTTTAAAATTCCCCCTTCACCAAATCCCTCACCCCAATAATTGATACACTTTTTTAGAAAGTTTTCATCAATTTGCCCTCAGCTATCCATGTTTAAGGCTTCTTATCTCACCACACACTAGCCAGCATAGAAGTAGTCTGATAAATTTGATAGGTAAAAATGGTGCTTCATTCTTGGTCTAACTTGAATTTATTTGGTTATTGGTAATTTGGAGCATTTTTCTATACTTTTAATTTTAGTATTTTATCTGCTGTGAATTTTCTCTTCATCCTTTTTGCTTAGTTTTCTATTGGAATGAGTTTCCTGTAGTCAATTATGGTGAATTCTCATACAGTAGAATTTTAACTACATGTTATACTTGTTCCTAATGTTTCTCCAGGTTTGATGACTGCCTTTAATGTATTTTTTCTTTTGTGGTTCATGTTTCTTTTAATTTTATGTAGTTACATTTATATTTTTCCTGTGAAATATACACACTTCAACACAGGTTGAAGGTATTTATAATTTCTTAAAAACACCCTAGACTATTTCTTCTGGTTGCAGTCATCTTTCTACCTGGAATTCTTTTATTCTCATGACACTCTCCAAGCTCACTCTAACCTGAGTGCAGTGTCCCTCATATGTGCTCTTATCAGACCATGCGCATATTCTTTTTTTCTTAGCATTTAACAAATGTTACTAATTTCTTTTATCCATGTCTCTAATACCATGTCTCAAAAGAATTTGCTCTCTTGTAAATGGGGTTGCTGGTTTGGATGACATATTTTCTATAGTCATCCTGGACTTCAAAGTATAAGATTCCTGGAGTGTGGACAGAGCAGGTAGGGTGGGCTGAGCCCAGGAGGATGGGACTACACTACTCACAGACACTACAGGCAAGCTCTAGGTTTGGTGGGAGGTGGGGAGCAGCTTCCTGGGAGGTTTGGAATTCTTGTCTTAGCAAAGTGCGCTGATAAAATTATGCAAAGCTTCTCTGTAAAGTAAAACAAAAATTACCTCATTTTCCTTTATTTCCTAATGCCCAACCATGTGATAGGTACTGAGCAATAGAGGCAATGAATAAGTATTTGTTGAATTAAGTTAAATTGAATATATACAGAGGTCTATTAATACGATTACCATACTTTCTCCAGTAAGGCTACAGATTCTGAGCCAGAATCAAATAAGATAGATAATAGGCTTACTCAGGTCCAATTAGTAAATGTGCACAAGAGATGCTCAGAATGTGATATCTGTTAGTGGGAACACATTATGGCTTTGGGCTGTATAGGATAGAAAATTACTTTAGAATTATGTTGGACATTTGTGATAATAGCTGGGGAGTGGGAAAGAACTAAATATCAGAATAGGGACAAAGAGTAAAAGAGAGTAGGATTTAATATGGAGAGTTATAGTGAGAGAAAAGAATCTGAATTTTTCAGCCAATCAGAATGTGAAATCTTGGAAATTTTGAGTAATAATATTTCTCTTTATCCAAATAAGATAGTATTACCAAAGCAAAGAGTGCATAATAAATGTTCTTTAAACCCCATTTGTTAATAGTCATATATTTCATTATCTATAATATTTAATTATCCAAATTGAAATTTAAACGTTTCTTTTGCAACAAAATTTGAATTTTAATAAGTATTTTTTTTTCTTTTCTTCCAGTTCCTGTATTCTCAGTAAAGGATTTCTTACATGTTGTTGTTTGACAGCTCCTTGGAAATGCCAGAATGGATTTTCTGTAGTACAGGTTGACCTCTAAATAATAAAAAAAATCCTAGAACTAACATTAAGGAAGCTGTATTAGTGATATTGATAAGTTACTTGTACCTCCCTATTTAATACAGAATTTTCAACCCCATGTGAGATCATAGAATACTTTTACTGTTGAACAGAGAGGAATAGAGAGAGAGGATATTTGCTAGAGGAGAAAGGAAGATGGTCTGATATCTAGGACTACTTCTGGCCTAGGAAGAATGATAGATGAAGATATGGACATGTTTTAAAATTGAAAGAGATAATATGTTGACAGGTGTTGGGGTTGTCTAGAGAAAGGACACTGTGAATATCAAGTTCAATGATTTAGTCTTACCAGAGAATGAATAGGCAAAGTCACCTGCTAAGTGAGAAAAGCAGGAATAATATTGAAAACAGAAGGATCTCTGGAAACATGGACAGAGCTGCTGTACAGAAGCCTAAAAGGAGTCTCCAAATAATGAAAGAAAATAATTAATGTGAAAAAATAAGGGACCAATTATGGATTGATAGCAAAGATTATAGTAGCCCATTCAGTGGAGTCTTTTATGATTTTGTCCAACAGTGATTTCAAACCCAGAAACAAATTTGGGGGAATTAGATTAATGAATTACTATATGTCAAGAGGAATTATGGTGGGCTTCCCTGGTGATGCAATGGTTAAGAATCCACCTGCCAATACAGGAGACATGGGTTCAATCCCTAGTCTGGGAAGATCCCACATGCCGCAGAGCAACTAGACCCATGTGTCAAAACTACTGAGCCTGCACTCTACAGCCCACAAGCCACAACTGCTGAGCTCGTGTGCCACAACTACTGAAACCCATGTGCCCTAGAGCCCATGCTCTGCAACAACAGAAACCACCGCAATCAGAAGCCTGCACACCACAACGA
Organism: Lagenorhynchus albirostris; assembly: GCF_949774975.1. NCBI lineage: Eukaryota > Metazoa > Chordata > Mammalia > Artiodactyla > Delphinidae > Lagenorhynchus > Lagenorhynchus albirostris. The sequence continues at coordinate 37,994,503 of NC_083112.1, read as the reverse complement.
AGAGTAGCCCCTGCTCACCACAAGTAGAGAAAGCCTATGTGCGGCAACGAAGACCCAAAGCAGCCAAAAGTAAATAAATAAATTAATTAATTATTTTAAAAATAGGAATTATGGGACAATTGTAGGGTTATTTTTTTTTTTCCATTGAGATTTACACTAGTGAAAGTCTATGTGAAACAGAATACGTATCTTTTCCTAGGTTTTTATTTCTTGAGGTAGGTCTGTATCACTGTAAAGTTCCCTAACTACTTTTGCTGACTCCCATAGATTTTTGAAAGCTTTGTTTTTATTCATTTGTCTTGAGCTATCTTCTGATCTCTTCTTTGATTTCTACATTGACTCACTGTTTTTTTAGTAACATGCTGTTTAGTGTCCACATGTTTGTGTGTTTCCCATTTTTCTTTCTGTAATTTATTTCTTGTTTCATATCATTTTGGTCAGAAAAAAATGTTTGATATAATTTCTTTCCTCTTAAGTGTGTTGACACTTGTTTTGTGGCCTAGCATGTGATCTATCCTGGAAAATACCCCATGCACATTTGAAAAGAATGTGAATTCTGCTGTTTTGGATGGAATCTCCTATATATATATTAAGTCCAACAAGTCTAGTGTATTTTTTAACACTACAGTTTCCTTATTGATATCTTGTCTGGATGATCTTTCCATTGATGCAAGTGTGGTGTTAATGTTCCCTACTCTTATTATATTATTGTCAAGTTCTCCCTTTATGTCTGTTAATATTTGCCTTATATATTTCTGTGCTCCTATATTAGGTGCATATATGTTAACAAATATTATATCTTCTTCTTGTATTGTTCCATTTAATCATTATACCATGCCTCTCAGTCTTTTGTTATAGACTTTGTTTCAAAGTCTATTTTGTCTGTTATGAGTATTACTACTCCAGCTTTCTTGTCATTTCCATTTGCATGAAATATCATTTTCCATCACTTCACTTTCAGTCTATGTGTCTTCAGCTCTAAAGTGAGTTTCTTGTAGGCAGCCTTTAAATGAGTCTTGTTTTTTTTTTTTTTTAATCCAATCAGCCACTCTATGTCTTTTGATTGGAGTGTTTAGTCCATTGACATCTAAAGTGATTATTGATAGGTAGGTAATTATTGCCATTTTATTATTTGTTCTCTGATTGTTTTTATAGTTCTTTTCTGCTCCTTTTAGTTTCTTTTCTGCTTCTTGTGGTTTGATGATTTTCTTTAGTGGTATAATTTTGTTTCTCTCTCATTTTTGTGTATCTATTATAGGTTTTTGATTTGTAGTTACTGTGGGGTTCACATATATTAACCTATAACTACATCTACTTTAAAGGTTTAACTGAAAATTATCTAAGTTCAAACACATTCTAACATATTTATATTTTTTTACTCCTCTCCCCCTTGTTTTGTGTTTTTGATGTCATATTTCACTTTTTCATGTTTATCCCTTCACTCTTTATTGTAGTTATAGTTTACATTTTTTTTATCTATGCACTAGCTTATTTAAGTGATTGATCCACAGCTTTTACTCCATATTTTTTACTAGTGGGATTTTTCCTTTTCTATAAATTCTTACTTCTTATTGTAACCTTTTCTTTTCTACTTAGAGAAGACACTTTAACATAACTTTATGGCTGGTTTAGTATTGATTAACTGTTTTCACTTGTCTAAGAAGTTATTTATCTCTCCTTCATGAATGACAATCTTGCTGGGTTCTATGTTTTTCCCTTTCAGCACTTTAAATATATCAAAACACTCCCTTCTTGCCTGCAAAATTTCTGCAGAAAAAGCAGCTGATAGCTTTATGGGAGTTCCTCTGTACATGATTCTTTGTTTTTCCTCTTGCTGCCTTTAGAGTTCTGTCTTCATCTTTAACTTTTGCCATTTTAATTATATATGTCTTGGTGTGGGTCTGTTTGGGTTCATCTTGTTTGACACTCTCTGTGTTTCCTGTACTTGGATATCTATTTCCTTCTTCAGGTTCAGAAAGTTTTCAGCCATAATTTTATTAAATACATTTTTGACCTTTTTCTCTCTCTCTTCTTCAGGGACCCCTATAATGCTAATGTTAGTATGCTTGATGTTCTTCCAGAGATCCCTTAAACTGTTCTTATTTTTAAAATTTGTTTTTCTTTTTGTTGTTCTGATTGGGTGATTTTCATCTTTCTATCTTCCAGATTACTTATGTGTTCTGTATCACCTAGTGTATTGTTAATTCCTTCAAATGCATTTTTCATTTCAGGTTTGGATTCTTCAGTGCTGACTGGTTCTTTTTTATATTTTCTAGTTTCTTGTTAAAATTCTCACTGTGTTCATCTATTATTTTCCCTAGTTCACTTAACATTCTTATTACTGATGCTTTGAACTCTTTATCTGTAAAATTATTTATCTCTGTTTCACTAGTTGTTTTTTCAGGTTTTTTTTTCTTGTTTTTTCACTTGAAACAAATTCCTCTCTTTTCTCATTTTGTTTTACTTTGTCTGTCTCTATGATACTAGGTGAGACAGTTACCTATTCCTCTCTTGAAGGGGTGTCTTTGTGTGGGAGTTTACTTGTGTCCAGTGACTTTGGTGGGAGAGCTGGATCTCAAGTAAATATGGGTCACTTCTTCCACCAGGGTGTGCTAATTCATATCCTCTTTTGGGGAAGTGGAGTTGAAGATGGAGGGGCTAATGCCAGAACCAGGTGTGAGCAGTGGTTCTTCTATGCTCAGTGGTTGTCACCACTCTATCAGGGATGGGGGTGGGTCTCAAGGTGCTGAAGCAGAAGCCCTGAGGATTGGGCCCAAACTGGCTCCATTCTGCCTAAGTTCTCACTCTTAAAGGCACCTTCTCCCTAGAGGAGAACAGTGCTGGAGCATGAGCCAGGTCACAGCTTGGAATGGGCCAGGTCACACACCGAGGCAGTCCCAGTGCACTAATTAGAGCTCCAGGTGGCTCCCAATCTGCCATCTTTGTGAATGTCAGTAATGACCACCCTCGCCCCATTTGGTTGCCAATGCCAAGTCCAAGCTGGCTCCATCATCCTCAACCATGCACTTTCATCAGCAATGGCAGCCTTCTTCCCTAATGTGAATCTGGAGCCAGAAGAGCTGGAGCGGGTGCTTGGCATGGGCTGGGGTGCCATGTGACAGTCACAGGAAACTGACCAGAGTCCCAGAGAGTTTCAATCTGCTTCCTCCACCTTGTTCCCAGGAGTAAGCAAGTGTGTGCATGTCCTTCATGAGCAGAGTCTAAATTTATTACAGCCCCCAGTAAGTCCCACTGGTTTTCTAACCAGGTAAGGAGACTTGTCTTCCCAATATCAGACTCCAGGGCTGGGGTGCCCAATATGTAGTTTTAATTCCTCAGTCCCCAGGGTTGATCTTCAAGTCTGTGTAATCCTTCTGTTCTTCTGTGTCTCCTCCTAGGGACATAGGTCCCAACCTGATTGCTTCTCTTCCTTTCCTACTCAACTCCATCTGGATCTCTTTTTTTACATCTTTGGTTGTATAAGAGTCTTTTTGCCAGTTTTCAGTTTGTTTTCAGTGAGAACTGTTTCACATGTAGATGTATTTTTGATGTGTTGATTGGAGGAGGTGAGCTCAGCATCCTCCTACTCTGCCATCTTGATCTCCTCCCCCTGTTCTTTTCCTAGGATTTTAGTTATTCAACTGTAGTTAATGTTTTTTAACTCTTCACCATATTCTTACCCAAACAATTAAGTGTTATGGGACTAGAAAAATATATTGTATGGGTAAATGTTATAAATTAGATTCTTAGGTATGGTTTAAGCAGTATAGGTAAGATAAGTGAACTCAGAATTAGTTAAGAAAGATTAAAAATGGGTCTGAATTGATACACAGAAGCTAATGGGTGAATGTCTAAGGCTTTGTGTTCTGTAGGATGAAGTTAGAAGGGGAGCCTATAGTTAAAAAAATCTGAAATCATTATTTTTTTTTCAATTGTGCTTTATAGTAGAAAAAAGAAAGAATCATAAGCACATAAGGCATTACCAAAATGGGCCTAGTGTCAATATAAAGAAGTTAAATATGCATAAAATTGATCCCATCAAGCACAGAGAATGTGTGGATCCTTCTGAGTTAGATCTGCTGGAGAAGTAGGCTTCCTACAGGCATGAATTGGAACATTATATGAAGTTATCCATTATACATACTAACTGGTAGTATCTTTGGAAATGTCTACCTGCCTCCTCAGTGTGGTCTTATTTACTATAGAAAATAGACAACAAAGAAAAATTTTATTCAGTGATCTCCTGTGTGATGTAAGCAGGAAGTAAAAATTACATTTATTTAGCAGCAGAGTGTAAGCATGTTTCCAGAGTCATCTGACTGTTCATATGGTAACTTTATATTTGACCACATTCTAACTGTGTATTTAATTTACAACTTCTTTGCACAATATGGACTTTAAGCTCTAGAATCAAGTTTTTTATTTACAGTCTATGCAACAGGACTGTGTGTCTTCAGAGCATATTTTAAGGACTATTGTTAATTGATTTTGAGAGTTACTATCTTTTGAAATGCTTATGTATATTTAACCATTTAATCCTATATATTTTTCCTCTAACTGCTTGTGTGAACACATTTGTACATCACTCAATTAAATGGATAATTATCTCTCAGGAAATAGTTAAAGTATATTAAGTAATTATTATAAATCATATAGGATATTTGTATAAAACAGCAGAGAATAGAATCTTTGGGCACTGAAATTATGCCTGACAATTGGAAGCTTTTTTTTTTTTCTCCAAAATATTTAATCTGAGGGGAAACATTTAAAATACCATTGTCCCATCCCATTAAATTAAATCAATTAACAATAAAAGACTAAAAAATCTTTGTAAACTAATGATGCATAGAGATTCTTGGTCTTTTTCTTTTTGTTCTTTCTTCCTTCCTTCCTTTCATTTGAATCAAGAGCATTTACTTCCTTTTAAAAGTGACTGAATTGAGTCTATCTCAGGGCATAATCTAATGACGAAAAAGGCTTTGATTTTTTTCCTTTTCCTTTCTTTCTTTCTCTTTTAGATTTCAGCAATAGTGAGCACCATACAGACACTTAGAAATGTTAATAATGATGATTTTATTTTTTAAGTGAATAAATCTTGCCATGTTACTGAAGATGTTTTAAAGACGATTGTACTCTCCTTTTTGTACTCATTATGTTTGAAGAAAGCACTCTGTGGGAGCAGTCTCTTTTGATGTTCAATGCATTTCTGCTTACCAGGGTCATACATTATGGTCACCTCCCACTGAAACAGAAACAAGACTACAATAAATATAAATTGCTTATAATGTTTCATTCTCATAGTTTGCATTCACACTTACATAAACAGATATATAAAGGCAGGTGTGATTCACCCTGCTTTACAGAGATATTAAGTTAAATCAGTATGATTTTAAATGTAAACTCACTTTAAAATGAAAAAACCCTCTAAAAGATTGTGAGTTATTTTAGAATATTTCTACGTATTAAGGAAAGTTAAATCTGATATATAACCAATTTTAAAATTTAAATTAAAATTTCCTAACTTAAAGTTTTGCTTCTTGTGTTCACTTGCTATTTTCTTCATATCCTGATCCTTTCAAAAATAATTAAATTAATGCCATTTTATATGGCATTCAATCTACAATATGTTAAACTTTCTCTGGTACAGTGCCAGCTCCTATGGAACTATAAATCCACTGTATCTTGTTTTATATTCTTCCAATCACTATAATTTTAAACAAAATTGTGAAATTTTCATTTAGATTACTAGTGCATTCATTTATTCATTCAAAAAAAATTGTATGCAAACACCCAACTATGTGCTTTTGGACATATGTATATGAAACAATTGGTATAACAAGCACAAAATTTGAAATGAAAGAATGGGATTATAATTTAATAATGTTTAATAGCATTTGGTCTTAAACAAGTCATTTTATCATTTTGAGTCTCAATTCTTCATTCTTAAAAATAGGAATAGCAATAATTCTCCTTCATCAATCTCATTTGTTCTGAAAGTCAAATGAGATAATACAAATAAAATCAACTTGCAATTGATAAAGTTTTACAAATATTAATAATATAATTTTCAAGAAGTTCATAATATATTAAGGGAGGTTAGACAATTATGTACATTATCACAATAAAAATTGATAAGGCATTGATTTTGTGATACTGTGATTTATAATAAAATATATATATTTGGTTGTTACCCACATTTCTAGCACAGAGGTTCTAAAACATTTGGAATTTTCTAAGTAATGAGAGTGATAAAGGTGTGTCTTGTTATGTTACTTAAGTGACTTTGGGCTATACCTAAGGTAGGGAGCTAGTTGTCAGGGGAACTAATCAGGTGCTTAGAGAGTTGGAACTTTCAGTCCTGCCCCGCTGATTTCCAGGAAGGGGAGAGGGCCTGGAGGTTGAATCACAATCTCCAGTGATTTAATCAATCATACCTATGTAATGAAGCCTCCATACAGCCCAAAAGGATGGAATTTGGAGAACTTCCAGGTGGTGAACACTTGTATATTTGAGGAGAGTGTCATGCTCATAGAGGGCTTGAAAACTCTGAGCCCCTTCCCCTTGCCCTATGCATCTTTTCCATCTGGCTGTCCCTGAGTTATATTCTTTCATAATAAACCAGTAATCTAGTAAGTAAAATGTTTCTCTGAATTCTGTGAGCCACTCTAGAAAATTAATTGAACCCGAGGAGAGGATTGTGGGAACCTCTGATTTATAGCCAGTGGATCAGAAGTACAGGTTTGTACTGGGCCTATGATTGGCATCTGAAGCAGAAGGTACTTTTGTAGAACTGAGCCCTTAACCTGTGGAATCTCTTGTTACCTCAGCGTAGATAGTGCCAGAATTAAGTTGAATTGTAGAACATCCAGCTGGTGTCCAAGAATTGCTCAGTGGTATGGGGGGAAAACAGCCCCCCATACCCTGTCATGTTGGAGTTGGGTGCTCAGACTTGTAGATTTATTATATTAAAATCTTGTTTGTATTTTATTATTTTAAAAAATCTTAGATATTAGTAAATATCTGAGTTTACTGTCCTGTAGGAGGAAATAAAATTATATAAATTAATTTTTTAAAATATATACATACATACATATCAATATGTATATACATATATGTGTGTAGATAGAGAGAGAGAATGTGCTATAAAGATCCAGGTGATATAAAGAATCAGACTAAAAGCAGCAAAGCCTAGCTACTATGGGAAATAAGGTTAAGAGCAGCTGAACTAGCCAGATGTGATCAAGGAGGGATATCCCTACAGAGATGTCTAGGAGACAGGCAGGCAAGGAAACAGCAGGAGGGGAACTAGAGGTAAGGGAGCAGGTAAGTCCTTGACAGATTTAACATCAAGTGGTTGGTGGGGAATGAATTAAGATGAAAAAGATATCCTACAAAAGTTTTGTAAACCAAAGTAAACTTTGTGCTTTTTTCTGAGAGCTATGAGGCTTTTTGAACTGAGTTAAATAGAGAAGAAACAAAATCAGATTTACATTTTAGAAAGACCATTTTAAATTAAGGAATGGAGATTAGATGAAATGGTTCAAGACTAAAGACAGGGTAAACATTTACTAGTCCATAGAGATAATCTGGATGAAATTTCATAGTAAGCATGGAAAGAATTGTCAAGATTTGAGAGAAATTAAGGGAGCAGAGGGACAAGAATAGATCGTTGGATATTTATTTTCTGCCCTGATCAAATAAATGATGCTATAAAATTAAATCTATGGTTACAAACTACAATAATGAGAACAAAGAAAAATAGAAGGTGCTAAAACAATGTGCAGTAGAGACATCGGAGCAGAAGAGCTGCCTTGAAGAAATGGTGAGTGAGCTAAAATTTAAGTGAAATAAAAGTTAAGTAGGTAAAAGTGGAGGAGAAAGCATAACTAGAAAAAGATCATTAATTGCCTAATCTTGCAGTGACTGGAAAAAAGTAGGGCATATTAGAGGAATTGAAAGCAGACTAGTGACAATGGAGCCCAAAGAGCAGTCAAGGAACTTGTGTGAAGTGAGGCAGCAGCAAAACACAAAGCAAAACCATACAGTACTTCACAGGCCACGTTAAAAATGTGGGGCTTTATCCTTAGAAAAACAAAATTTGAAGCAGTGGTGGTGTTGTTGTGTGTGTGTGTGTGTGTGTGTGTGTGTTGGGCATGTTCAGGTTACATTTAAAATATATTACTCTCTGGGCTTCCCTGGTGGCGCAGTGGTTGAGAGTCCGCCTGCTGATGCAGGGGACACAGGTTCGTGCCCGGTCCGGGATGATCCCACATGCTGCGGAGCAGCTGGATCCGTGAGTCATGGCCGCTGAGCCTGCGTGTCCAGAGCCTGTGCTCCGCAATGGGAGAGGCCGCAATAGTGAGAAGCCCACATACCACACACACACACATACACGCACACACACACACACACACACACACTATATATATATATATATATATATATATATAAAATTCTGAGTTTTGTATATAAGATAGACTGTAAGTGGTCACAGAGTTTATAGAGAAAATGATTAGCAATAAGTTCTTAAAATTCCAACTAAGATAGATTAGGGTTTCGGCTAATAATCCTGCTGCTGATGGTGATGGAGAACTTTGTGGGTGTGAATGAAATAAATTACAGAATTTCAGAATTCAGTATTTGTGGGAGCTTCTCATTGGTTGTAAACATTACCATTACTTAGTAGAAAAATACATTGCAAATATCTTTGCAGTTTGTTATTTTTCTTTTGAGTTAGGAAAACCATTGTTTATGAAGTAGAGGAGATGAAAACAAACTAAAAAGGAACATTCAGACATGAGAGAAAAAGATGAACAAGAAATCATTGTCACATAAGCAAAAGGAAGAGAACACTAAATACATAATTATTGTCAAAGGCTCTGGGAAGGTAGGTGCTCTGGGATATTCCATGACTTGGTAACAAGTGAAAGGATCTTCAGTGTATTGGTGGGAGAAGTTGAAAATACATTGAGAAGGGTTTCTGAAAGATGCGACTTAGCAGATCCATTGGAAGACTAAGAAAAAGAAAGACTAAAAGTTGGTGATATTTCTCTTTGATACTTCTTTTTATTTTGTTTATGAAATGGAAGATCTGTGGACATTTTCAAGAGATTGCTCACGTTTAAAGAAAGCAGACAGATAATGGAGTGGAAACTTGACTAGGGAAACAAAGGATGAGTTAGTTCTCAGGTCTCTCAGCATCTCTTGGAAACAGCATCACTTCTGGTGATAGGGAGGCTTTGGACTCACTAGAAAGTCTCAACCCCCACCAGGTACAAAGATAGGTTCAGATCTAAAAAAAAATTAAAAGAAAAGAAGAGCACTTTGGATTAGTATTTTTAAAAAAGTAAATTTTTGGTACTTTTACCCAAATTTGACACTGAAACTTAAGACTTTAGGCACCTGTATGTCCATTTGGATTGGGATTGGAGGAGACAAATATTTCAGGCAATGGCATAAAGACTTGCCATACATTTAATTTGATAATTATTAACTAGGTAGTTAATATGTATAAGGAAGATGCTGCAAGTATTTCAAAGAAAATATGAGATGTATTTGCCTCTTCAGGTGATATATGCTTTAGACAGAAGAAAGGGCCATAAATACGGGAGGGTAACCAACAGTACTATGTTAGTATATGAGTTCAAACAAAAAGACAATAACTGAAAAATGGTATTAAAGAACTTTAATGTTTTAACAGTCTCATTGAACTAAACAAATTCACATAAATGAAAAACATTTTTCAGTTCTTTTTCCTTTTATTTTTATTTTTCCTGTGTCTTTCAATAGCAAATAATGTCAACTGCATTTGCTGTTTCTTTTTTTTTTTTTTTTTTTTTTTTTTTTTTGCGGTACGTGGGCCTCCCACTGCTGTGGCCTCTCCTGCCGCGGAGCACAGGCTCCGGACACGCAGGCCCTGCGGCCATGGCCCACGGGCCCAGCTGCTTCGCAGCATGCGGGATCCCCCCGGACCGGGGCACGAACCCGCGTCCCCTGCATCGGCAGGCGGACTCTCAACCACTGCGCCACCAGGGAAGCCCTGCTGTGTTTCTTAACATGCAAAATATTTACTTATTTTCCTTTAGAGTACACTTCTAAAGTAAGTAGGATTTCAAGAAATTGTATGAGTGTCATTACTGCAAAAACAGGGCAAAGATAAGAAGTAAGCTCCTTCTCAGAGTAACAAATATCACATTGATGCAAAATTTTAAGAGACACATTTAAAACTTGTTAGCTTAGATTAAGGAAGGCTTATAAACACTAAATTTAGGAGAACATTTTGGGGTGTGATGTTAATTTCCCCAGTGATATTTAAGTATCACATATATGCTTGTTAAAGTTTTCTTTTTGTGGCTCTGATAAGGAAAAGCTGTTAAGAATTGACCTTGGGCTTCCCTGGTGGCACAGTGGTTGAGAGTCCGCCTGCCGATGCAGGGGACGCGGGTTCGTGCCCCGGTCCAGGAAAATCCCACATGCCACGGAGCGGCTGGGCCCGTGAGCCATGGTCGCTGAGCTTGCGTGTCCAGAGCCTGTGCTCCGCAACGGGAGAAGCCACGATAGTGAGAGGCCCGCATACCGCAAAAAAAAAAAAAAAAAAAAAAAAAAAATTGACCTTTCCTGGGTCTTCCCTGTTGGTGAAGTGGTTAAGAATCTGCCTGCCAATGCAGGGGACACGGGTCTGATCCCTGGTCCAGGAAGATCCCACATGCCCTGCAGTGCAATTAAGCCCGTACATCACAACTACTGAGCCTGCGCTCTAGAACCTGTGAGCCACAACTACTGAGCTGGCGTGCTGCAACTACTGAAGCCCGTGTGCCTAGAGCCCCTGCTGTGCAACAAGAGAAGCCTGCTCATGGCATCGAAGAGTAGCCTCTGCTCGCCTCAACTAGAGGAAGCCCACATGCAGCAACGAAGACCCAGTGCAGCCAAAAATAAATAATAAATAAATAAAATTTTTAAAAAACAATTGAACTTTTCCCATTTTTTTAATCATATTAATGATCACTGATTGTGTTCCAGGCACTATGTTAGAGGCTTATAGGTAGAGATACATGCATCTTCTTCTGATAGAGCTAATAGAGCAACATGAATAAGGAGATTCTTAAACTTGAATAGTAAGTTCAATTATCTCTTTTGATGATAAATGACCATAGTTTTCTCTCAGATCAAGAGGATAGATAGTTTACTTTATTTTTCTCTCTAAGTCATGAGAATCGTAATTATTATATCCAGAAGTTAATGCTTCTGAAGGAAGATATTGTTTCACTACATTTCAAAAATTCTTAATTCTATTTGTGGATATTGCATAGACCATAACTCAAATATTGCTTTATCCATGGACAAGTGAGCCAGGCTGATATCTTGAGCAAAAATGAATACTTGTTTCTGAATAAATAATGTTACATGCAGAACATGTATTATATAAATCTAAGTAAGTCATGTAGTCTGTGGAAGTGCTTGAACACCTGTTATCATGGTTGTAAGCCAGTGGCCTGAAGGTAATTATAGATCAAGGGACAAACACCATCAACAAGACAGGAATCTGTGAGCTACCAGGAGTTTCTACTCAGGAGCTGAATTGCTGAAACTGGAACCTGTTCATATTTTTCTGATTTGCTCAGTTGGATTAATACTGAGCAGTCTCAGAACTCCATCTTTTTTCCTATTTTTTACATGGTTTCCTGGCTCATATATTGTCAATACATCAGTCACTGACTGATGTCTTCAGGTATATTAGAAGCTAATACCACCTGACCTATGCTGTAGGCAGGTGATTGATTCCACCTAAAATTTCTTGCAAAGTGCATCTGTCTTGTTGTTGTCCTTTAAACATTTCCCTTTTATTAAATTCTTATTGTTGTACTAAAGTCAAAACTGGAACTGCCTCTTGTCTACAGAAAGCACAGTGATGCAGCTTTGATTTGCCTTGTTCTTTATAATAACCTTCCTTTTCCTGGGATTCTGGCATTTGATTGACTGGAGTTAGGTCAAGAGATACTCTGAGAAGCTATCAAATCAAAATGTCCACAGTGATCCTTCACCTCTCCACATCAAAGACTGAGGTGTTCTTGGTCACGGATGTGGTTATGGAACCAATAATACCACTTCATTTTTCCTTTCTTTCTAACTCCAACGTGCTTTATGCAATTAACAAGAGATAGCAAACTGATAGTCTACTGACCAAATCCTTTCGTTGTTTCTGGCCCAGTGCAGGGAAATTATCTATGGCCTAACTTAATAGTCATATTTTTACAGATGACTCTATTTTCAGAAAATAATCTAGGCATTTTCTGATGGGAATTAGTGGGGTGGGCTTATCTGATGTATCTGATAAACACAAATATGAATTGAATTATTTTTTCTTCTATACATCTCCTTAGTAATAAATAGTCAAAGAGAAAAATTTAAAACTTTGGATATGATTTCATAAGACAGAAAAGAATTAGCTGGAGGCACTAAGCACACACTGCATAAAAAACATATACTCTGTAATAACCCATATAGGAAATGATTCTGAAAAATAATAGATACATGTATATGTATGACTAAATCACTTTGCTGTACACCTGAAACTAATAAAACGTTGTAAATCCAATATAAGATAAAAATTTAAAAAAAAGAAAGACATCAAAGCTAAGGAAAAGGGAAGAATAAAAAAAAACATATTCAGGTTCACAACAGTGAATTTGGAAGAATTTAGAAGTCACATAGGATTAAATGTATTAGGTTTAATATTAACTAGCATTTCCCTCCTAACTACAGTACTGATTATGCCTCTATTCAGGAATTAGTTATTTCCAGCCTGATTTTGTTCAAGAATTCTAGAATTCTTTTTTAAAATTTCTAGTCCTGTTGCTTTTGACGAAGTTGACAGTTCTTGGTATCAGAATGAAACATAACTTGAGTATAATCAGTCAGTTAGCAATGATTGTAAAATGTAATGCTTCTTTCTTAAGTGCAGAGTTTATTAACGGTATTTCTGTTTAACTTTTCTTTTCCCGGTCTATTCAAAATTATGAATGCAAAAATCTGTACAACGTAGGAACTGCAAAGTAACACGCATTTGAGAGAAACATGTAATGTCATTATAATATATTAAAAAACTCAGTTTTATACAGCTGTTATGGGAGGAGTTTTTATAAAACTCCATTTACTTATGAGGTTAAAGAACATTCTGTAAGTGAATAATCTATATAGTTTCTCTGCCATTACTTAAAACTTCCTTCTCCTGGGGCTCTTTCCTATCTTACACTATAAAAATACCCACTGAAAGTGAACAGCTTTTCCCTAAGGCATTTGAACTTAGCATAGTCAGATGAGTGAGTACATTTTTTGCTCGTGCAGTTAGAGGTTAGTAAAAATAAAGATGTGATGAAACTGTGCTGGAATTCCAACCTTTTGAATTTTCATCTTAGTACTGCTTCAGTTTTATTAGGATGATATTTGGAAGGAATTTATAGTTTATTTCAATAAGGATTCAGTCACAATCTCCTTTACATAGCCAGTAATGATGAAAAGCTACAATGAGCCAGTAAGGCCATAAGTTTTCATTTGCACTCCTGATTTAGAATCAAAACACTCTTCTGGTCCTTGTACTCCAGGCCAGGCTATCCATACACTTAAATAGGAAAAAAATACATTTTTTCATTAACCACCAGCTGAAATTTAACACTTTCTTCAATTGTGAATATAGGAAAAAAACCCCACAGCAGCATAAGCTAATCTGTTGATATTTACCAATATAATTTTTTTCATGTTACAAAGGTGTTGCAGATATATCGAAATATCACTTATCACCATGCCAAGGTTACAGTTGATGATAGACCAGTCACTGTATCTTATTACTTAATGTATTAAAAAAACAAACATATTACCATATAACAATTTTTAAACATTTGGTAATTTTTAATGTAATTGGCTTCCATTTTAATACTATGAATTTTGTTTTATGGATTTAGATGGAAATTCTAAGAGGTTCATAGGCTTCACCAGACTCAAACGGGGCTCATGACACAAAGAAGTTTAAGAACTCTTGCCCTATGCCCACATCTTAATCTTGGTCCTCATGATCTTCCTATTACCAAGGATCAAAGACAAGGAAAGATAAATCTAAAAAAAGATTAGCAAGTGAGAGGGAGTATTCATCTCATGACTTTCAAGTGTTTCTTTTAGCAACCCAAACCTAAGAATCCCTGAAAAAATTTGCACACTTCCAAAATCAGAGGCACCACAGCTAAATCTTGGAATATAAGTCACATGAGAGAATAAACCCAACAAAGGGATCAAGAAAAGTCTCTAAATACAAATTGAAAGAGGGTTTCAATAAGAGGTTATAGACTAAGAATTTGAACAGTAGATTGCAATTCTATCCCATATCATAAAAAGGCACTGTTCCCTAACACCATGAATTTGGCTATGTAAAATCAAGCATTGAACTGGCCAAAGTAAAACAGGTGAGGAAGACTTTATTCAGGCTATTGTAATGGGGGGAGACAGATGGAAAACTCCACTGAAACAAAAGTTGGGGAAGTTTTAAGAGTTGAGTGGGAATATTAGGCCATCTATATTTGTTAATAGGCTTTATTAAAAGGAAAATTAAACTTTCTCTTATTTTCATGACAGTAGTTTTACAACCTGGAGCAAGGGTCCCTACTAAAATAGACTCCTACTCTCTCACAGAAACTGGGAGATGGGGTAATATCTTCCCTGATTATTTCAAAGGTATGGATCTCCAGCCTTTGAGAATAATATTTCCAGGTTCTGAAATTTGCAGGAGGCTTTTAAAAAGATTTACTCTCAAAGAGGAAGATAAAGAAATTACATTTATAAGTTTTATAAGGTAAATCCTCTAAGAAAAGGGAAATCAGAGCCTAGAGTCACAAAGATGCTTGTCTAAAATTTAGTCAAGCTGAGGGAAACATTAAGGCTCTCTTTCCATCTTGATCAGCTCATAACAACATTACTTCTTCAAGGCAGAATGAGGGAGAGAGAATCCGGGTTTATGTTCCTATATAATAGAGTCTTTCTGCATATAGGTGTCTGTGTGTGTATGTGTGTGTGTGTGTGTGTGTGTGTGTGTGTGTGTGTGTGTGTGAGAGAGAGAGAAAGAAAGTTATTTTGGGATAATGGACACTACATCCAAATAAATACAAATCAGGATAAAGAAGATGTGGCACATATATACAATGGAATATTTCTCAGCCATAAAAAGAAACGAAATTGAGTTATTTGTAGTGAGGTGGATGGATCTAGAGTCTGTCATACAGAGTGAAGTAAGTTAGAAAGAGAAAAACAAATACCGTATGTTAACACATATATATGGAATCTAAAAACAAAAATGGTTCTGATGAACCTAGAGGCAGGACAGGAATAAAGACACAGACGTAGAGAATGTACTTGAGGACACGGAGAGGGGGAAGGGTAAGCTGGGACGAAGTGAGAGAGTAGCATTGACATATATACACTACCAAATGTAAAATAGCTAGCTAGTGGGAAGCAGCTGCATAGCACAGGGGGATCAGCTCGGTGATTTGTGAGTACCTAGAGGGGTGGGATAGGGAGGGTGAGAGGGAGACACCAGAGGGAGGGGATATGCGGATATATGTATACGTATAGCTTATTCACTTTGTTATAAAGCAGAAACTAACACAATATTGTAAAGCAATCATACTCCAATAAAAATGTTAAAAAAAAAATCAGGATGTAAATAAACATCTGCAAACCAAGTCAAAGGGTCATTGAAATTGTTAGAGTTCATGAGATCCAGAAAAGCTCAAGAAAATATTGCTTTATGTTTATTAGATCTGATTAAATAAATTACTAAATAAAATGATGTGGCTTTATCAATAAGTATAGGTTTTTCCAACAATCTATTTAAAAAGTCACCATTTCTTTTTCAGTCTGTTTCCAAGAGAAATGGCTTGCTATCCAATCTCAATGTAAGTACTGAATACACACAAAGAAGGAAGTAAATCCAACGTCATTCTTGATTAAATAATCACCTTTTCAGTGCAAAGGCAAGTAGTGCTGGTTGTTTTTCTCCCTGCAACAGGCACTGCAACATAATTATCATTCCTAACCATAGAATCAAAGGTTAGCCTTTGACCAACCTGACACTTGCTTTAAATTGTTCTATTTTCTCCCAAGATTTTACCTTTTTTGACTTTCTAGATTATTCACATTCATGATTCAATCAGCTAGTTTGCACTTGGGTATTTCTAGTTCTTCACATTCTATCCTATATTTTTCACAAATCTGTATTCTCAGAACAAACTATCAGAATCAAGTAATAGATTAACAACTGACACAAACTTAGTATTTTTCTTTTTCTTTTCAGCTTCAATAATTAGTGACACCTTCGTGAGTTATTAAATATATACAATTATTTTTTAAATGAATACAAATTTTTAGGTTTTCCAACTTAACCTGTAATCTTATTAAACCTTATGCTTCCAGCTACTATTGTTGTTATTATAATTATCTTAATCCAGGAAAAGTAATACATTTGTGATGCCTGATGAGGAGGAAATTTAAACTTGAACTTCTGTGAGCATAGTTTTTTTGTTTGTTTGTTTGTTTCATTCAGAAACTAAGACTAAAATCATGTGCTCCTCCCAAGGATTTACTTCTTCATAAAAACAAAAGATAGGAGACTGCTTTTCATTTAAATTCTGCATCATGATAATTAGTTTTTTTCTCTACTTTGAGAACTGCTCACTCCATTATTTAAGACAGAAGTCCACAGGGGGAGGGGAAGACATTATGGTTTGTGTTTTCTCAATGAAAATGAAATTGCTGGGTTTTGGCCAAAAGGGGGCGAGCATTTCTCTGATAAGGGAGAGATCTGCTTTGATTCAGGAGTATAAATGGTTAAAACAAGAGACAGCTTTTACCTACTCTAGGACTCTACTTGTGCAGAGAAAACTCCTGGGTACTTCTAATAAGAAAGACATCCCAGAGTTGGCTGACAGGATTAGAGTGAGGCTTTGTTAGTCCTGGACTTTCCTGTCACTCTCCTCTAGATGATATCAAGCACTGTGACAGGGACAAGGTGTATGTGACTGCTGTTCAGGCAAGGGGGCTGGCAAGCTCCTAATTGAATTTCTCTCCGAGATAGAGAAAATTTTTAAAAAGTAACAATTTGCCAAGTAAAAATGATCTGCTAATTGTAATAGGAAATTTCTCAGTTTTTTAATAATGAATCCTAGTTTTATATACAAGTCTCAGGTTTGTTCCTGATGTTCAACCTTCCCAACAATATCCCTTATAGCTTCTTTACAATACGCTTGCAAGTGCTAGAGTAAAAATATATTTTTTTTTAGTTTCTAGGAATTTATTTATGGGAAATCATCATCTCTGAGTTAAATGTTATTGCAACATTTAAAAAAACACCTAATAAAATATTAAAAGTATTGTTTTATTGTTGTCTTCCTAATTATTGATGTATGTGTATTTATCTATAATCTCAATTAATCATCTGTACTTGCTAATGTAATTTATAACAATGTTGAAATCTATACTGTCAGTCAAGATATCCAGTCAACAGGCACTATATTCAAGGCATGCTGAATACAGCTGGCTTTTCTTTTGCCTGGAGGCACAAAGACATATAGCTACTTCCTCACCAGTCTACTTCCAAATCTTGTCTGAAGATTAAAGCTTCCTACTTTGTATATGTGCTTTTCTCCTCTCCATTTACTGATATAATTAATTTTACATTTGTGTTATAAATATGAAAATACAGATAGAGAATAATCACAATGTCTTTGTTATTTGGTAAGGGCAGATGGAGATAGGAATTTCTTGTGTTTGAAGATCCATTCACCACAGGGAAAATCATGACATCTTCTTTGTGTGAAAACTTATGTTAAGTTGTGTGAGATTAATATTTGTGATGGTAAATAACTCATTTTGTTACACTTACGTATGGGATAAAGCACTATTAGGACTTAGGGTAATACAAATCATAAAACTACGGGAAATGAAGAAGAATTTGATTCATTTGGATTCTTTTCAAGTATTTCATATTTCAAAAATGATTACTGAAAAGAGATAAATCCAAATGCTTAAAAAGGTGAGAAATTTACACAGATACTCACTAAGTTATGGTGACAAGAATAAACATACACAAAGTCTATTTTTTTTCCTCTGCATAGAATACAATGTTAGTGGTCATTTATGAATCAATACATCAATCTATTACTTTTCTGTGACTGTTAAGAAAATAACTAGTTAAATACTAGATATTTTAAACTCATTTTTTGCAGCCCCAGAAAATATATCCTTTTTGTAGCTCTAGTGTATATATGAGAATGTGTCAATCATGTTGCAAGATGTTTCATAACTAAGTGTATCTGTCAGGAAGTCCTATTCAAGATCCATTGGAGTTATTCTGGGCAAATGACTCAAGTGAATTCTTTTGAAGATATCAAAAGCAATTACCAGGCTTAAAACATATATGTGTAAATTTGGAAAATATAAAGTGAAGTTTGGAAATATATTGTCAAGTCTCAAACCATTTAAAAGTAGAAACAATTTTTGTGAAGTTATTTTAATATTTTTCTTTAAGTAGTGAAAATATGATGATGTTTTCTCTTTTATTCTCAAGAAGAAACTTATTTCAAGAAGAGTGTCTGAGAAAGCTATTTACTAAATGACTTTCTTTCCAATATTTAATGAAAAGTTATATACTGACCTTCTTTCAGAAAGTTAAAAATCATTTGAAAAATCATCCAGTCCTTTGTTTTAATATTCCAGAGTGATTTTATTGTTTCTGAAATTCTAAAGATGATATGCTAACTTAGACCTGTGCTGTGCTGTTATTGTCATTTTAAATGAACCTCACTTTCTATGTTCTTTTTTGGGAGGTGGATAGAAAAATATTGGAGGATATTAAACACTTTTGTAAAGAACCCAAATGCCTACCAAACATTTGACTTAAATATTTAAAAAGAAAAGGAAACATTTAACTCACGACCTCTAACACTGTTTTCTTTTAAGTGTGTAAAATCTATTAAAAAATACATTTACAAGAGATTAAATTTTCTTTATTTTAGTATATATGAAGATATCTATAAAGACAGCATATTACAAGGTTATAAAACCTGTAGAATTTTAAAACACTACATTTTCCATTTTTTCAGAATCAACCTATAAGAGACAAGCTTATGTGGATGCACTGCTCTCTGTGAGTTTGGTACTATTTTAATTCTGTTTTATAGATGAAGGAATTGAAACTCAAAGATGTTAGGTAACATGCCCCAGAGTGAGTTTCCTGATGCTATTTCTGGTTGCTTTCATGAATTAATCAGAATTCTATTTATTTTCAAACACATTTCCATTGCTTATTTTCTTAATATCTCTGTTCAATAGAGACAGAGAGATTATGGTGGAAAATTTTTTCACTTGCCAAGGCTGTGACTTCAGTCAAGTCACTTACCTCTCTGTGAGTTTCTTTTCCTGATTCTAAAATGTGTATTTTAATAACACTCCTACCAATATTTTATCATTAAAAAATCAACGTATCTCAAGGTGCTTTGTAATCTGCAGTGTAAAGTGTTCATTATAAGTCAACATTACTCGGTCACATATACAACTTTTATTCAGTATGTACTGTGTGTTCAGCACTGGCTTAGGACCTATATTAGCCTAGTCGTGCATTCAAAGTTTTTCAGAGCCCTTGAAACAACATCAAGCAACATCAATTTATATTACGTTAAGATGCCTCTGGTCTAGAAGCAATGTTTATTAGCTTATCATTGCTGCATGACAAATTACCACAGACTTAGCAGTTTAAAACAACACCCATTTATTAATCCATAGTTTCTGCAGGTCAGAAGTCTGGACGTGGCTCAACTGGGTCCTCTGCTCAGAGACTAACGAGGCTGAAATGGAGATGTCAGACAGGCTGTGTTCTCATCTGAAAGCTTAAATAGGGAAGAATCCATTTCCTAGTTCATCCCAGTTGCTGGCAGAATTTGTTTTTTTGGTTTATTTCTGAGGTCCCTGTTTCCTTGCTGACTGCCAGTGAGGGTCCCCCTCTGTAACTGGAGGCCACCCTCAACACCTAATCCTGCTGCTCACTCACAACATGGCAGCTTACTTCTTCAAAGTCATCAAGAGAATCCTTGACATTAGGAAAAGTCTAAGTCCAATTTTAAATGGCTGTCTCACTAGGAGAGGCCTACCCAGGCAAAATCTCTTTATCTTTGCCACATAATATCACATAACCATGGCAGTGAGATCCATCATATTCACAGGTCCCACCCACACTCAAGGAGAGGAAATTACACAAGGCATGAGCACCAGGGGACAGGAATCTTGATACTGTCTTAGAATTCTGTCTACCTATCACAACATGTCAGGAAATTGTATGTGAACAGTAGATGATGGTGACACATGTGCATTATTCTCATAACATTATGAAGGCAGTCTAGATTTAGAAGGTGGAGGGAAGAGGAAGCAAGTGATTTGCTCCTGGTGGATGTGGATTCTAAGCTTCTATCCCTGAAATGTACTTCCTTAACTATGAAATTACCTAGGCTTGACAATCAGAATATGAGAGGCATTCTGAATTATCAAATTATGTTTAATGTCTTCTATCTTGGTCTTAGTCCTTGATATCACACGACAAGACAAATTGCAATCCAGAGATCTGATCAATGAATGTATCAAACTGGTTATTAAGATATTGCAAATGAAATAGGATCTCAATATTGTGAGATATTGATTGAGCCAGAGATACATATACATAGACAATGGCACAAATCTGTCTGCATCCATGACCCAGACTTTGAAAGTTCACATTAACAAATGTCAAATACAAGAAATTGGCTATTCTTAGTCACTTTATATTTGATTCTTCCATCACAAGAGCTTCCCTCCTGGCTTCTATAGCTCAGATTGGGAAGTGACTGTCTGCAGTCATCATCTGTAAAAAATAGTCCACATTTTGATGGATCCTTATTACTTATTAAATGTTTAATAGGCTGCAAGACTCACTCTAAGCTCTGTTTCATTTCCCTTGGTGAATATAGTATTACTTGTTAAGGGAAGAATACTTGCAGTTCTTGGAGAGTTTTATAACTAGTAGTAGGAAAAACTCTAAGATACTTATTATTTTCTCCTATTTAGCTTACACTAAATTGAATTTACAAGCGTAATAACCTCACTGGAGAAAGTTACTAAAGTTAAATAGAGAAAAGAAGAGAGAAAAATCCTTATCTATATACAGAAAACTAAAGAATTAAGAATTTTTCTTCTGTAATCGACACAAGCTTCTATGTATTAAGAATAGAAAAAGGTCACTGGGCTCAACAAACAACCCCCTGCTGTTTTCCTCATCGCTGGTTTCCTGTTCACTCTCTATACACTCGTTTCTTCTCTTTGTCTAATACATATTGACTTTCTTATTTCACAGACTCTGTGATATTTTGCAGCAAGGGTGGTAACCCAGAAGATTTTCTTTCACTGCAAAACAGAGGGTCATACTTCTGAAGATGTTTCATATATCCTGGTTTTGAATGTGTTTAGAAGAGGAAGAAATTCTGAAGCTTAAGGTAGTATATTTTTACATGAAGTTTTCTTTCTTTAAAAACCCTAGCACAAGGTATATACAGTTTGTATATATACTGTGTATATATACATAAACAGTGTCTAGTTCTATATAGAATTAATGTTTACCCCACATGAAGCATGCATGTGTTTGTATACAAATTCATGTACACACATTCACACACACACACACACACACACACACACACATACAAAAAACCGTAAACCTGGTTGGGGTAGAAGACTAGTTTAACAGGGTTCAATTTTTTTTCTGGGACTGGATCCCACAAATTCAGTAAAAATGAATTGGCTACTTATGAACCAGAAAAAAAAAGTTGCCTCGGCCCTTTCCCCATGCCCAAGAAATGTCTTGGATGTTAATGTTCTTGTTCTTACTTTTCTGGGAGACATGTTTTCCTATTTATTGTATCTAACATCACTGATACCTATCATTCCCCATTTTCCTTATCTTGTCAAATATATATTGAAACCACATTAGTATCTCTCCCTTTTTACTGGTGACCCTGAAAAAATGTGTAGGACACAGGGAAAATTTTCTTTCAGTTACATTTCTAATCCAGGAAACTTCTACTTGGGGAGAGCTTTCCATTTTCTCCTGAACCTTCAAGCGCCAGTGCTGAACTAAAATTCGGAGCATCAGTGGATTCTTTGATTACCTCTACTTCTCTTCACCCAAACCTCTTTCTCCTTCAGCTTCTCCTAAAGCTCAAGACTTTAGAAGTTTCTTGGGCTGACTCACCATGGAAATGGACATTCTTAGTCTGCTCCATCCAATTTTATACTACTTTAAACGTGTTGACTGTTGATGCCAATACCTTGGAAACACTGTGGTACTCACTTTCTCTCTAGGTCTCTGTTCTGAGTGTGTGTGTGTGTGTTTAACCTTAGAGTTGATAGATTTAGCAAACAAACCAGCAAATAAGACATCTAGATCAATTTCAATTTCAGATAAACAATAGATAATTGTTTGGATTGTTGCCACACTTCTTGACTAGTCTTCCCATTTATGTGGAAGAGAGTAAGGATAGAGGAGAGGACAGAGGTACCACATCAACTGAGTCTTTTATTTGTATTTCTTCAGGGAACAAAAGTTTTTCTAGGTATGTCTCTCTGTTAGCAGGATTTCACTTAGGTTTCCAGATTCAACTGTGTTTCTTGAGCATCATAGCTGTCAAGAAGCTGAAAACTGAGTACTGAGTTTCATTTTTTTAGGCCTTAAATTAGAAGACTGCAAGGGAGCATGGATCTAGGAAATGGTATTAAGTAAGCCAATTCTACTCTGTAACATTCACCAAATTAAGTTTAAGAACAAAAAATAGATATTTTTAGGCAAAAAATCCCCACAGAACCCTCATAAAATCCACCTTTCACTGACTCTTCTTGTAGGGAAAAAAAAAAAAACTTGAAGATGTACACTCAAACCGTTAAAAAAAAAAGTTAAAAAAAAAAGCAAAGCAGCAATCATAGAATTAAACAGTGAACTAAACCCAGGACTAGAATTTTTTAAACTGCTGAATGTTAAAGGGGTAGCAGGTAATAAAGAAATCTATAAAAAATATCTCCAAAAAGTATTGCACTGCAATTCAAGGAAAGGTACAATTTTATGATAAGGACATTTTTTTTCCTATAAAGAGGACGAAAAAGTAATCTAAAACTGTAACAAAAATAAAAGGCTATTCAACAAAGTCTTAATCCATCTATGCTGGAAAAAAATGTGGTATGATTTGTAAGCAATCAAGAGACACAAATGCACTGATATAGTTTTATGTTTTTTCCTTATGGATTCAATCATAGCATTTGATCCTGAAGAAGTAGTTACTTAAGCATAATATTATGATTTTTTCATATTACTTTTTAGTTTGTTCCATCAACATATAGAAAAAGGCAATAAACTGAATTGTAGTTTAAGAATGTAATATTCTAAACATGAAAATTGTCGAACAATAGCACAATAAACAGAAATCAAGAGGAGACAATAGGATAGATGAGTCATTTATAGAGTTTCAATAAATATTGTCTATAATTAATAGATCAAGAATTAGTGTGACACATATGTACTCAGGTAAAGGATTAAAACTAACTAACAAACTAACAAAAATTGGGAGGCTAATAGGAAAGAAATCATAAAAAGTAGAACAAATTCTCTAATATTTCCTTACTTATGTTGGGAAATCAATAAATACTGTCTAAATACAATCAAATAAGAAGATGAAGTATAAGCATTATATTTTGATATATTATTGAGAACTACAGAATGATCTGAAAGCATAAATAGTTAAAGTTGGTGAACTCAAAGATACCCTAGATATTTTATCACTGAGGATGGGCTCCTCTTCAAGCTTACAGTTTAGGCGTCCCACTTCATTAAGTTATGATGGTAACCATCAAAAATATCATCACTTTTTAAAATCTTAAGGAAAAATACCTGGAAATTAAACTATAATTTGATTCATAACTATAAATTAGAATTGTATTTTTATACATTTCAGAAAAGGTTTTTCAGACTTATATATAGATTTTTACCACATATCACCTTTGTGAATAAGTGAATGGGAAGTAAAAGTGAAATAAGTTGGCTAGGTACTTTTAAAGTTCTTCATATGAAGAGTCTGAATCTCTGTTCATCTCAATTTTATTAATGTCCCTGTTTTTTTTTTCCCCAAAATATATTGTGCCTTGGACCATCAAGTTAGTTTATGATAGATAATTTTCTCAGACTGCTCTGCATTGTCTTCATAATTTCCTTCTATGGATGCCAGTTCTATAAGACCTGTATTTATTTACCTTACTAGGATGTGTCTGTGGAAGGTTTCAAAATATAAACAGAACTGTTATTCCTCACTCAGATGGATCTTAAATAGTTTGAGATGAAATGTCGCCATCTCAGTGGTATTATCCTGCCACAAGTAACAATGATGCTCACACATGCACGGACAGTGTGAGTGCCCTCTGTCTGGCAGAAATTATAGGAAGCAATCAATCATAAGATGCATCTTGATTTCAAAGATGTTAAAATATGAAAAAATCTAACTTGTAATGGATGAAATGTAATACTTTACCTACTGTAGGATTTTCCTGCTGCTAACTGACATGACCATCGAGCACTAACTTCAGATACTTAATGTTGAATGGGACACTTTAGTTTCTATGCCTCATTTCAATACATTCACCTACCTAAATTTTTCAGTGAATATTTTAAAAATATCTTTACTCTGACTCTCAGAGTGTATACAGTTTAAAGTAAAATTTCCCCTTTGTCTGTTATGTTATCATGGTAAGGAAGAATGTATAAAATGTGACTAGAGGAGTGTAAGAAGTAACAATTGGTTTAATTGGCTTAAAAAAATTGGTCTGCACATATTCAAAGTCCTTAGATAGAGACCAGGCACAGGTGTTGTTGTCCAGGATAACCATGCGCCATTGCCCTTTGGGACATGCACCAGATGATGCACTTACAAAGCTTTCAAGGCTCTGCTCAGGAGGGAGCCCCTTTTCTAAGTTACAGAAAGACAAATAATTTTGCCTTGTGTTGGGCAAATTTCTAGACCAGTGCAGTCCGAGAGAGCAGGAGCAAGAACAAGAACCCAGTGCCCTTGCTCGCTCCCTGATTGGGGGATAAACTGGTTTCTTAAATGGGGTGAGGGTAGGGTTGAGCAGGAAGCATAACTTAGGTGGTCTGCCCACCTCCTTGGTGGTGCTGTGTGCAAGGATCATGCCTGGTACCCTGCTTTTACTCCTGGCACCTCAGACATGGCAGTTGATCTGTGGCTTTGTTGTAACTTATTGTTCATAATTGCCCCAACTGTGCACGCATGCAGTTATTTTTAGTCCCTTACAGTTTCTTTGTATTCTGTTGCTCAAGGAGATGTTAGTCTAGAGGCAAGCACTGCAGTAAAGGATCCCAGGTCCCAGCGTATCTCAGATCTACCTGCCATGGACAAACATGTGTATCTAAAATATCATGACTTGAGGTTAACTGACTTCTCAAGCAGCAGTGGTCACCTGAGTGCTGATGTGTAGATGAAGAGTGAGGGAAGATGTCCAGTTTAAGGGATGGCATAGGCCTCAGATTATGAAAGAAAGCCAAGAAGGAACCTCAAGAAGGCCTATTCACTATTAGAATGGCAGTAGAGGCCCAAGCCAGGGAGGTTAGGTCATTTGTGGGTAGGATCGGCCTGGCATCTTAGCCTTTATTTTCAGGCCTGAATTTTGAGGGAGATTTATTTTCTATTTTTCTTTTTCTTGTTGATATTTTCTCTCTCTCTCTCTCTCTCTCTCTCTCTCTCTCTCTCTCTCTCTCTCTCTCTCTCTCTCTCTCCTCTCTTCTATGTCTCTTTCTCTCATAATTTACCTCTGTTCCTGTTTTCCCCTTTCAGATCCAAAATTTTTACATCAACCTTGATTAATCTCTTTTACCATTTCACTCTTTCTCCTTCCCTTTCTTCTGTTTGCTCTCCCACTGTGTGTTTTTTCCCTGCATCTTCTGTCTTGGGACATAAAATCTGTTCACTATTGATCCATCATGGGCAGGAGTGCCTTTTCCCTTTGGTATTAGTATATCCGCATGCTCAAGCACGAACCGCACACGCTATTACTACTGCCCAACCCTGTACTTATGCAGAACATCAGCTGCTTGCCATGGGTTTGTTGTGTTTAATGCTTGCTTATAATTTATACTCTACATAATTTCTTAAATTTCATCTGACTCTTTTTCATCAGGATGCCTTCAACATTCTGAGCTATATTTCTCAAGCTGTGTTATGCTTTGGTAAATACTCACAAATCTTTATTATTGATGTATGCAATAAAGAGTTATTAGTTTCCGGCTGTCTAAAACTGTCTGGTTTTGTTTTGTAAATATGTACACAGGAGTTTGTAAAGTTAAGATTATTTTTTAGGCATTTAAAAATAAGAATAAGCCTATTGGTAAGCTTATTTAGCCAATTAATGAAGCCATCATTTATAGAGGTGGATATAAATTAAATAAAAACATATTTTGTTAGAAATTGTTAAGAAAAGTTCCAATTTAAGGAAAAAAACACGTAAGTCTAGGGCCTTTATTTGTTTTAGACAATATGAGTTTTAAGAATATAAAAATAGAAATCTATAAACAAATATTAAAATGAAACAAATTATAAAAGACTTTTAAAAACATTCTAGAGAAAAGCAGACACATAATTCTACATGCTAAATTTACTGAGTTCTTATTATGTGTCTAGTATTGTTCTAAATGCATGCATCCCCAAACATATTTAATACTTACAGTACCCTAAAAAAAATTATTCCTATTTTTCACAGATGCGGAAATTGAGGTACAGAGAAATTATTTAGCAAGAAAATAACAGAAGCAAGGTTCAATCAAAAGACATAGGTTTTCAGAGGTGTTTTTCTAAACATTTATGTCATACCACTTCTCATAAGGTATATATTTTATTAGAATGAGGAAAGTACAGAACTATGACAGGAATTTTTTGTTAGTGTAGTAGAATTGATTACTATGAATATTAGTATCCAATTTATCTATAGTCATAGAACACTCAGGTTTTAGCCAAGCACAAGATTCCTAGAATAAAACTACATTTCCCAGCATCCTCGAACCCAGGTGTGGCATGTAACTAATTTCTATGCAATGTGATGTAAACGTATGTAGTTTCTTCTTCTTCTTTTTTTTTTTTAATCTTCAGGGTTGTACCCTTAAAAAGAAGTTTGATCCAGTCATATGTGACCTTTCCCCTTTCTCCTTTCCCAGTGTGTAGACTGCACACTTGGTGTTGAGTCATCTTAAAGTATGAAGTCAGGTCATCCAGAGAGAGATGTTACATGACAAAATAAAAAGCACCTCAACCTGATAAAAATTCATATTTCCGGCTCTCCATATTAACTTGGAACTACCTTAAAAAGAAATAAACTTCTATTTTCTTTAAACCACTGTTAACCCAGATCTTTGTTAAAACAGCCCAACTAATCTCTCAACCAACGTAAGTGGATTGAGTTTACCTTAAAGTTCTTTGCATCAGTTATCACCAATTTCTTTCCTGCCCATCCCTCACCTTTTCTTTAGGTGTTGGCTAAGATGTCTGCTGGAGAAAAGCAAGGAAAGCAGGCAGTGTTATATTTTCACTGTGACTCTGTTCAAGAACTTTATATCCAGCACCCCGTACAAGTTTATGAAATACGTTGTGCATGTCTTACATTCACACACACACACACACACACATACACTGTTTTTACATGCACACACACACACACATACACTGTTTTTACATGCACACACACACACACATGCACACATACACTCTTTTATCTCCATAAGACATTGGAGATAGGAAAACAGTTCTGCACCATAAAATATGTCTCTGATATGAGATGTGCAGATAACAATATTTTCAGAAATATGGTAACCTAGTGTAAAATTATTGGAAAATGTGACCTAACTTGATTTATTCCAATTGACTGAGACAGTGACTAAAGAAAGTCTTAGTTTACAAGAATCTGAATAGAATAATCTAGTAGTTTCTCTTAGCATGTGAAGGATATGGGTTTTTCATGCACTAAGTAGTATTAGAAATACCAGTTAAGTTGGTGTTCCAGCTTATAGATTTTTCTCACTAGTCCCTAAAAAATTATAGGAGTGGGAAAAGAATTTCACTCTACATTGCTTTAACTGTTTTCAATTTTTACCTTAGACAAACTATGTACATAGAGTCAAACTGTATTCAGTTTGAAATAAGTTGACACTGCATATATTAAGCTAAAAGGAAGGCTATGTGAGTACACTGAAACTGATTTAGTATGCAATATTTATCTGTGGGAGAGAGAAACAGAATTCAATGCAGACTGATTCATCCCCCATTTTCTGTTCACAGAATCCCATAGGAGGTCATCTATTGTCATTTTATACCTATTTGGTATACTTGAATTTATCAGGCAGTAATAGAGTAAAACCGCAATCATGGATGACAGGGTAACCTGCTCCTCCACATGTAGCTAGTATGCAGAGCTTCAGTTTTGTTTATTTCCCTCATTCACTTTGTGAGCATGAAATCACTGTAATCTTTTTTGAAAAAAACTTTTATGTTTTCACCTTATCAGTCAACCTAAGAGGTCTTCCCATGCTGTGTACTGTTTCTATCTCATGATGAATATCATTTTAAAATGTGGAGAGATGACCTTAATTTATTTATATATCTGGTTTGGTTAATCCTCTTGTCACAACTCATTGCTAGGGCATGGCTTTCTGTAAACTCTCTTCTTCTAGATCATACTGTTTGCTCTCCAAATGAAAACACCATTGCTTTCTTTATATATTATTCCAAATGTTATTTTTTAAAACTAGATTTACAAGATACCTATATATTAGTAGGGGTAGGGTCTGGGAAGACAAATTTGAGGATTGAATATATTTAAATTTATTTATTTATCTATTACTCCCTCCTCACTGAATTGTTATGAATTACTTCTAGTATTATACTGCCATTACTTTTAGTAATATCTGTTGTCATTAAAAATATAAAGAAGTTTGAGTGCCCTTAATAATCTCCATTTACTTAAAATATGCAAATATATGTATGAAGACCAGCAAAAAATCAAAGAGTTTATTTTTCTAAATGTATACAGTAGAACTTCTAAGTCCAAATGATAATTCATCAAAATAGTAATTTGGAATGTTGTTACTCCAATAACATTATCAATGTTTAAAACTTCTATGGAATATTTCTCATGAATCTTCTGAACTATTTTATGCATTTTACAAAATGACCACTTTTATTACCTGATAGCCACACATTATTTTATAACCCAAAGGGCCTTTATTCCAGTTTCATTGCTTCCCATATTCTAATTCAAACTGAGAGAATTTTGACTCTTTTTAAGATATTAAATCCATACATGATAAAATTTTGCCAACAATAAAAATGTTCATGTCCAATTTCAGCTCATTATTTTCCCCTACTACTCATTTTTCTTCTTGATGTTCCAGTTTCTTTCTCCTTACTCTTTCAGCCTTGAAATGTGGATAATGTCTTTCCTTTTCTTTTCCCCATTTTCCTTAGATCAATTTTGAAATCCTCCGATTCTGTGGGATCCAAAAAATTCCCTCATCTCTGTACTAAGAACCACCACTAAATCTCTTTAGGACTTTATTATTTCTTGTTTTGCAACTGGTTTCTTTCCACAAATGCTAGCCTCAGCCTCCTTCCAGTTCTTAATCCCTTCACATTGTAACTTGAAGGCTGGGATGTGTTCACCTTGCCTAGTGCACATCTACAGGCTGGCACTGACACTTCATGCAGTAGCATAACTTTAAGACTGGTCTGTGGCCATAACAGGAAATAACTAATTCTTTCTAATCAGTATGACTATAATGACCACAGTTCTCTTAAACTGTTACAGGTACAGGTGAAGGTGCAAATGAATATAGCTGGAAAAGTTCCTTTGTATGGATATATGAAAGATTGTAGATTTTCTTTACATTTTTTTTTAATAAGTTGGAACAGTGCAACAATATGACCTTGTTCCAGGCTAGGATGTGAAACCTTATCTAGAACAAATGTCAGGCAAAATAACCGAAGCTGATTGCCTATTTTCTCTGGAGCAATATCAAACACTTGTTGCACCTAGGTGATGAGATTCCCTAATTGATTAGCAGAGGATTCATTCCAAAACAAAGAGAATAACTATGGCCTTCTAACTCCCTTAACTGACTCTTGGAAAACATGTTCTAAATGGTACTCTAACAGGTTCTTCTGAAGTCATCATTTTAAAATTCATGATACTGATATTTTCAGTGCTAAGCATTCCATTACTGCAGCTCAAGTCATCATTGAGCTTAACAATAATTACACAAATTACTCATAAATGCTACTACAATTTCAGTATTTTCCAATTCTGTTTTATTTTTTTTTCTGGGAGTGGGGCCATTTGATACTAATGCTATATTATCAAGCATCTACACTTTCTAAAGGGAGACTCATGTCATTTCAACTTTCCCTTTCCCTCTCCAGGCACCTTATAGTTCATAAAAAAAACTCTGAAGGAGACAAGTTCAAAGTCATGCCTATTCATAAAGTTTATGACCTCTGTTCTCTGCTGTCAAAGTCAGTGGCATGGAGTGTTAATAATACCTGCTGACCAGGATCCTGTATTTAGTCTCCCTCTGTTGCTGAGCATTTACCTGTCTTCATGGAATCCATATTTCCAGTCTTCTTTAGGTGTCATCTTTCACTCTCCACAGCTCAATTAAATTAAACATGGAATGTTTGGTCACAATTTCCCTAGAAATAAAACTATTTTGAGCCCAGTTAGAGAGGTCCTTAGCTGATATTGTTTCAGAAAAGTTCTCTTCAGTTACTGGAATTCTGTTCCAAGAAGGGAGCATCAAAAACATTTGAATAGATAGGATTGAAGAATATTCTGAAATGCACTTTTATTTTTAAACTTGACCTTTTGTCCATAATTATCAGCCATTGTTTTTCAATTTCCGACTTTCACTTGATGTGGAAATTCAGAAAAAGAAATTAATGCACAACATTGTTCATTGCCATTTCTATTCCTTAGGTTTCTATTTCCCTTACTTGGCAGATATGTATCATTAATGTTCGCTGGCATTTTTGGGGGGGGTTTACTATGTATGAGGAGCTGTCCTAAGCCCTTGATATGGAGTAACTCATTTAATCCTTAAGGCAATCCAATGAGTTAACTGTATTTTTGTCCTTACTTTAGAGATGATAAAACTGACACATTGAGAGATTAACAAATTATTATGTTCTTACTGCCCGGCACATGGTAATATTCAAAAAATATAATTCCATTGAATGGATAAATAAATGGGTAAGTGAAAACTGTTCTCTAGAGCTAACTTAGAGAACAATCTTTAAATACTATGAGACACTGATATGAATTTCTTATACCATTTCACTAGAATTTCTAGGAAATTTTATATCAGAATTTTAGAATTTCTGAATTTTCCTTTCTCTGGCTGGATTTGGCTTCTCTTCCTCTTGAGTCTTCCAAATACTACTGATCTCCTTTTACCTTGTGTTGTTTTGCTCAAGGTCATTCTGTATTAGAAGAGTTATGCCCTTTGGTTCAAGACCAATATTTTTAGACTCTGCTTTAATTCTTATCCAAAGATTACTTTAACTATGAGAGTTTAATAAAGTATTTTGCTGAGTGACTTTTTTGTCCTTCACCAAAGGATCCCATTAGTTATTAAGGCAACACCTCACTTATTATTTGTGTGATTTTATGCCTTCAGCTTCTGTTTGAATGAACTGTATTCCCTGGTTGCCATCATTACTACTCTTGTCCTAGCCTTCTGAATGCTGTCTTGGTTGATATGGAAGACATCTTAAAACCAAGGGCAGTTTGGAGGAAATATAGTGCAAATTTTGGTTTAACAGTGCACACAGCCACAGTCATGAGAAATACAACTAAAAAGAAGATCATAATTGAATAGCTTGGGTTCTGATATTGGATTATTGGTTGTGTTATAAAATTCATTTATTAAATCACTCATATATTCAAGTAGCAGCCCCTGAGAACATGCTATGTGCCACGCAAAGTCGAGTTATGGGAAATATAAAGAGTAAAAATAAACATATCCTTTTTTTCCCCAAGAGGTCACAAAATTTACCAAGTCTTATATAACAAGCCACCTTGTACTGAAAAAGAATGACATTGTCCCCAGCTTCCTAGATAAATTTGATCAATAGTCTTTGCTCTCCTACTATGTGTGAATTAGTAGGAGATACAAAGATAAAGGAACACACGTATAACAATTGAAATTTAAACAAAAGTATTATTCTGGTTTAAATAAATGAATTAGACACTGTTTATTTATAAAGTTTGCCTACACATTTGCTAGTTATTATTGCCAGTTCAATTTTTTTCACCTAATATCTAACATTTGAGACCACTTTCCTAATTCCTGAATTACAACTATAGTAATTCCTTTAGTAAAAGGTATTTTAATGGTAAACTTTCATGGTTTATGGTTGACATTCGTGCTTAAGAATTTTGCTGAGTGTTCAGTTCCAGGCTGATCATTTTACTATTTTGTGTTTTGGAAATATTATTACATTACCTTTTTTTGACAAATTTACTGTTACACTAATTTTCACTCTTTTACAAATTTTATATATACTATATATATATTATATATTTAAAAAATTATTAATAGTATAATATTTGACAAAATTTATTTTAAGGCAGAACATTAGGTGAAAGATAGCAAAATTAACGAATAAGATAAAATATTTTACAATTGCATGCACACAATAAAACAGCTTTGAAATAAATGAAATGGAAATTGAGGAGAAACATAAGGAGAAAAAGACAAATATATATTTATTGTTGGGAATTTTATTATACTATTCTCAGTAACACTGTCAATAATTGATAAAACATGTAAAAATACCAGAAAGAATAAAGAAATTTTAAACATTAAAATTCACAAAAGTTGGCCTAATAAAAATCTATCATCTATGTATCTATGTATCTATCATGTTATTCCTACACACAAATGTGGAATAAATATTTAAACACACTTTGAATAGTTATAAAATTTAATCACATACTTGTCCATGTAAAATGTCTCAATACTTTTTAAAGAACTAAAATTTTGGACAAAATGTAATTAAGATAGATAATTAATAGCTGGATATTAATAATATCCAAAAGAAGAAAATGTTAGAAATTAGTAAACCTGCCTCTAAAATACCTAGGAATTAAACAAAGAACTGAAAATTGAAAATAAAAATTATTTTAAACTTAATGATAATGAAAATATTATTCATAAAACTTGTAATTAGAGACCTAACTACTTAGAGAAGAATAAAGATTAAAAATTAATCCAGTTCAAGATATTAGAAAAACACATCTGTTAAAACAAAATTTAAAGTGATAAATATAAACACAGAAATTAATCAAAAAGAAAAAATTAACAAAGATGTAGTTGGTTATACACAAGTTTAATAAAAATGATAAACTTCTTTTAAAATTGATATAAAAATAAAGAGGGCACAAATATATTTAACAAATTATAGATATTTCAAATACAAAATTACTGAATGATATAAAAAGCTTTATGCTCATAAATTTAAGGTATAAGAAGTTAATAAATTTCTAGAAGAATATAACACTAAAACTGACTAAAAGAAAAATAGAAAGTATAACCAGCTCTATAGTCATTAAAAAAGTAAAACATTAGTCATATATTTCTCAAAACAAACAACTAAATGAGCCTCAAGGCTTGATATATTTACTGTGAAGTTCTACTGAAATGTGAAGTGTTTTAGAATAAAGGTTTTTAGAATATAATTATCTTGGGAGAGAAAAGGATTTTTAAACTAAACTTACCAGAAGGTAAATATTGATACATTTATATAAATTCTATTTAATAACTTTTTTTCATCAAAAGATACCACAAGAAGAATGAAAAACAAATTATAACATGGGAAATAATATTTTCAACACTTGAATCCAACGAAGATTAGTTTCAAGAATGTATTTTAAAAACTCCTAAAAGTCATTAGTGGATTAAAATATCAGTAACTAATTTCTCACACTGCATGTTCATCACAGGTGGCTTTGACCTTACTCTATCATCTTATTTAGGGACCCAGGCTCTTAGAGCAAATGCATTTGAAACTTACGGACCTCAGGACAGAGGATAAAGAGTCATGAAAATTACAATCACGCTGTTAAATACTGAACACAGAAGTGACACACATGGTTTTTACCCACACTGTTTTCACTCTGACATCAGTAGGGCAATGTTGTATACTCCTCTGAGAGGAGAACCACTAGTAAGTGCCCCTCAGGTATGGATGGAGAAGATAAAAATGTTCATACAATCCCTCATGGGGTATGTCATAGGCAAGAAATATGTTAAATGATGTGAAATCTCATGATCAATCATGATCATGCCAACTAAAACCACAGAGAGATTCATTGATTTACCAGGTTGGAAAAGATGAAAAAAAAATCTGATGGTAACAAATTTGGTGAAGATTTGGAACAACTAATAAGATACTCGAATATTGTGGTGGGAGTATATATTTGTAGAACCACTTTGGAAAGGTATTTATCATTACTTAGTAAATTTAAAGTTTTAGCATTCCCATGACCTAGGCTTCATTCTTTGAAATATACCCACCTTCATAGGTACTCTAAGAGACATATACAAGAGTCACAAAAGAATTGTTTTTAATACCCCCAAATTGGAAATCCCTTAAATTTGCATTAATAGTAAGATAGACAAATAATTAATATATTTATCTATTTTATTTATTGATGTCACCACTCACATAATGGAGTAATACACAGAAATAAAAATAATAAACCACAGCACATATGAAACCACAAATGTTTTTCATGAGCATTATTTAAGGAAAAATCATTAATTCATAAAAGAATATATGGTGTAATTCTATTACTATAAAGCTCAAAACAGGCAATTATAAACTAGGGTGATATATACATAGCTAATGAAATCATACACTCAGACAAAGGAAATAATTAATTTTTAAAAGTCATAATAGAAACAAACAAAAAAATATCTTGTAGGTCTTTAAAGCCAAAGACCTATCTACTCCCCACCACCCTACCCTTTTAACTTGAATTATTAATGTCAGGAACTTATTAGAAGTAGAAATTTTCTGTGCTTAAATCTATAAAGAAGAGTAAAGATTTTCTATTAAGTTACATATGAGTTTGGGTTAATTTTAAAGGCATAATAAATTGCCTTAAAAGGAATCATTATCAGAATACCAAATGATACAGGGATAAAAATACACCAAATATGAAATTTCCACAGTATTGGAAAAATACATCTTTTTTACTTAAGAATAAAACTGAATCTACCCCTTAAAAAAAAATCCTCCTCACTGCAGTAATAGTATTTCCTTAAAGCATTTTCTGTAGTTTCGGCCTTTGTCAACCTAACAAGATTTCAGGCATACAAATTGCAGGCAGCTTAGTTTCTAGCCAAATCAACTTGAAAAGTTCTGCCCATAAAAATCTCTCACTTCTCTAGCTCTCAAACAGATTTAAGTGAGGAAAATCTGGTCCTTAATGTTCTCCTGGTTAGGTTGCCTAGCGACCACTCCACCCTGCAGCTCACACTGTGGGTTAGGTGTAAAGTTAACTATTGCAACACTTATAGGAATACAACTAAACATACAAACACATGTAATAAAATAACATACCTGCAAAAATCATGTGGCAGGCTTTCAATCAGGCTAAACTCCTTTAGGATATGAGCTCTATTTTCTTTCTCATAAATTTGATTTCTAATG
Source organism: Lagenorhynchus albirostris (assembly GCF_949774975.1). Taxonomy (NCBI): domain Eukaryota; kingdom Metazoa; phylum Chordata; class Mammalia; order Artiodactyla; family Delphinidae; genus Lagenorhynchus; species Lagenorhynchus albirostris. Next base: position 37,958,633 of record NC_083112.1, on the reverse strand, counting down.
CAGCTATGTATGCATAATTACAGAACTGATTACGTTTACCTGTTTTTGTTTGTTTGTTTGTTTTTGTGGTACGCGGGCCTCTCACTGTTGTGGCCTTTCCTGTTGCGGAGCACAGGCTCCGGATGCGCAGGCTCAGTGGCCATGGTTCACGGGCCTAGCCGCTCCACGGCATGTGGGATCTTCCCGGACTGGGGCACGAACCCGTGTCCCCTGCATCAGCAGGCGGACTCTCAACCACTGCGCCACCAGGGAAGCCCTTACCTGTTTTTTAAAAAGCTTTTTTTTCACTGATTTGAAAGAGTTCAATTTAAGATCTATATGGTGATTTAAAAAAAAAAAACTTGTTAAATAAATAAATATTTAAATTAAGAATTTATTTGAAGAGAGATGGTTTGGTAATGAATAAAGCATATATGTTTAGGTTATGTTAATATTACCAACTTACTAAGACATTTTCAAAGAAAAAGAAAAAAATATTTAAATATCTTTATTTTGTCAGAAATATGTGTATTATTTGTATCTTACTAATAAGAGTTGTGATCACTAAAACCACAATAAAGATAATTTCTTGTCAAATATCGTACTTCAGTTCTTAACCAAATCTTTATTTAATTGGTGTTCTATTCTGGATTATTTATACTTGTAATTTTCAACTTGGGCTTGTCACAGAAATTCTCATCAAAGTCTTTTTCAGAAACAAATGAAGGATATTCTTAGCTGTTTTCAACATGTCTGTAAAATAATGATCCAGGTATGGTGCAAAAACATCTAAGTCTGCTTTAGCAAATTGTTAGCGTATAAATATTCTTTCTTGTGAAAGATTCTTCTTTAGATGCTCATAAAATGTATTATTTGAAGAGACATGTAATCTCTATTTTCTATTCCTAGTATATATAAACTAACTCAAATTTTGAGATCAATTTATGGGTTTAAGTTATTAGTCTTAACCCCTAGTTTTCATTTGCCCTAAGTCATAAGGAGAACTTTGATTAAGTAGAAATAGTAATACAGTTAATAATTATTGAGATGCATTATTGAAACACATTAATTATAGGAGTACTTACATTACTCACACAAATCTCTTACTTAGGTTTAATATTTTCCTGTGAATTGCAATGGATTAATTTTTTCTAAAGAAAAAAACTTATGTTAGAGATAAATGATTTTCAAAAATGTGACTGCTTTAGTTTCTTATCCATTTTCTCAATTGAACGTTACCTTTCTGCAAGAAAAGAAAATGATTTTACATCGTTTCCCAAGCTGATTATAATTGGAGCATCATCATCGAATATTTAAAGCCCTAATTACAGTTGATTAGTTCTTTTGCTACCTTATAATGAAACTGAAAGTAAATATTTTCATTTTCATTTGTGAGGTGTCAAAAATTTGAGAGTAAGCAGGTAGTACCTAAATAAAGAGTGAGGCTGAATAACTTGATGGGCTGAGCCCTGTGTGGGAAACAGAAACCGAAAGTACTGATCTTGATACAAAAATAGTAATATTTTGAAAATTCATGACAGCATTTCTGGGCATGAAACCTCAGAACTTCTTGTGCATTCCTGGTGTGAGGAATACATTTTCAAAGTTGTAAATAAATAAAATATTTTTTCATACTTATTATGTATTTCTCATAGATTGATCAGTTCAATAAAGGACACACAAAAACGGACCACGGAATTTCCTAAGTAGAAATTCAGTGCCTCACAGTTGTCATTAATTCCTCTTATTGTTGTTGACCTCATGGTCCCTTGCTCTGCTGAGTGTGCCCAAGGCAGTTCTTCCTGTCAGTGCCTGAAAAGAAGCATTGATTCTCTCCTAACTATTCAGTACAACACAGACCAACAGTTGAGGGATGTGCTAATGGCAAGATTGGAAGTACAGAACAAAATTTTCAGAGGCATGGGAAGGCATATATGATTTAGAAACATATTGCCTGAATTAAAGAACACACACATAGATATAGAGAGAAATTTAATGAAGAGTATAAAAATGGATATAAAAAGCAGAATTGCCAAAGATAAAGGAAAGAAAACGAGGTATTCCTTGAATAAACAAGTAACATTTGGGTAAGGAGGGAGGAGGAGGGGGCAAAAGAGGATGACAGACAGATGGAGCTGGCTTACAAAAGTGCAGGATTATACTAGGGAACTTCAATTTAACATTCAACAAAGGGTGAGAAGGTTCTCTTGCACAGACTGGAATACCTTTTCCTGTAGTAGAAAATGAAATATTAAAAGGCTTTATTATTGCACTGGAGAAGATAATTAGGCAATTAAAACGATTAAAATTGGATAGACTATCAGAATTTATAAAGCATGCCTGCCAAGTTTTAACTTTTCAAGCAAAGACTTGGCTTTTGAAATGCTATCCTTGATTTTAAAAATTGTTAGTGCTTTGTTGCTGACTAAGTCTGCTTTCCATTATTGGGAATCAGAAATATTGAAGGTAGAAGTAGGATGTAATGTCAGAGAAAAAAAATAAATTTGTAAGGAATTCATAAATAGAAGGTAAAGAAGCAAGGCTGGGCAATGGGAACAAAGATTGTGAATTAAAGACAAACATATCAGCTAAGAATAGTTCTTTTTGAGAGAAGGACTAACATCAGAAGCCTTTTGTAGAGAATGTATATTAAACATTCAATCATTCATGTAGCAAATTAATAGAATTGCCCTACATTTTTATGAATTCAGATGTCTGAAGCACAGTAATTAAATGGGAATTAAATTTAAGATTTATAGCAAAATTTCTAATTCAGAATTACTGACTATTCTAATATTTCACTAAAAATAACATGGTAGTTAAAATTTGGCTTCTAACTGGGCCAAAGAGGAAAATATTATCACTGAGGGCACATTAAGTCTCTTTTGTTATCCTACCTCAAATATATTTGACTTCTAACTGAGCCAAAGAGGAAAATATTATCACTGAGGGCAAATTAAGTCTCTTTTGTTATCCTACCTCAAATATATCATTATCTGTAGTTGTCATTTGACCATTATTATAGCAACCTCAGGGTCTGGTTTGTACTATAAAAATATGCTTAAATAGTTAAGCCTAGAAGAGTCCTGAGAGTCTAATATATTCTTGAATGTTTTATTAAACCACTAAAAATCTCACTTAAAATGTGAATGGCATCTGATTTTATATTTTGAACCTTAGATAAAAATTGGACCATATTTCAGGAGCATATTGTACTGTTTTAAAGTTTTCAGCAGTATGCTAAGATGTATTTCTGAGGGAATAAATACTGTTATATGTTAAACTAATTTATTTTCAATTTTATTGTTTGTTTTTTCACTTTTAGGGTAACATCGGGGCTTTACTATATATGTCCAAAGAAATCATGACTTTCAAGAATAAAATAAGCATAATTATTTTTCTAATCAGAACAAAATTATTCAAAGCAGTGTATAATTATATACAAAGAGTCAGTGTTCAAGATTTCAAGTCAAGATGACTTATTAATGGCATGCTGGAATATCCTTCTTACTTCATATAATATTTATTTAACTTTTACTAGATAGCCATGTTCAAAATAAGAAAAGGGAATCCCCAAGTGACCAGAAACAAATGGGTATCCAGAAAGTGAGCAAAAGTGAAATTCACATGGCTCAAAGAGGGACGAGGAGTAAATATGGATATTAGGGATAGGATTTAAAACTCACATAGACTCTTAGTTAAAAATGGTCTGAATAAAGCCAGAGGCCAGAAAGATACTTCACAGCCAAAAAATAAGGATTATAGCATACATCTCTGTCTGCTATCTTGGGACCTCAGATGAAGACAGTTCCCTATGTAGGCTGAAATATAGGAGAATCAACCACAAAAAGATTGAAAACCTAAACCTCACCTAGTGTCAGTTTCAGCAAAAATAAAATGGGAATAAAATTTAATACTGACAATACCTGAACTCACAATGGCATTTAAGCCTCTAGTAAATGAGTAATTGTAAGCACTGTTTTGGAATTTACCAGGAACTTGTACCAGTGGAAACCCCTTACAAGGACATAGTGGAAGATGATTACTGCTGAAGATGAGCTCACAAACAAAAACTAGAGAATATATGGGGAGTATTGCTACATGGAAGACTGTCCACAGACTAAAGCTAGAAAAATTCATAGCAGAGTTTAAAGAAAGTAGAGGAAGATTAGAGGCACTGTAAAAATCTGTATTAGAAATTGTGGTTTTCAGTCCTTATTAGGATCTTTATCAGAGTGTTTGAAAACAACAGATGCCCAGACTCCATGCTTACAGGTTTTGGTTAAATCTAAGCATGTAAGTTGATGGTACTGGTAGTGATTTGTAATATTTAAAGAGACTTGGGATGAGATAGCTCCCATGAAACATTCATAAAACATTGTAAAATATGGAAATAAAAAAGTTATTTATTTATTTTTTTTTGGTACGCAGGCCTCTCACTGCCATGGCCTCTCCTGTTGCGGAGCACAGGCTCCAGATGCGCAGGCACAGCGGCCATGGCTCATGAGCCCAGCTGCTCTGCGGCATGTGGGATCCTCCTGGATCGGGGTACGAACCCATGTCCCCTGCATCGGAAGGCGGACTCCCAACCACTGCACCACCAGGGAAGCCCAAAAACAGTTATTTTAATTAAAAAAATCAATATATTGCTAAAGATGAAACAAGCTGAGAGATTCCCACCACCGTTGTTCTTGAGTAAGTTATAGTTTATTGTGAGATGTCAATTATCATACCTTCTAATTTTAAAATAATTTTACAACCATTGAAATGGTACACTTGAAATTATGTTAGAATATTTTTATATCACACTTCATAAAAATCCTGAATTCATAATTCGTATTTTTACCCCTGTGACTTGGTGATCTGTTCCTGCCACTAGAGAGTGTTCTTTCTATATTGGTCACACTGCATGGTCATATCACCATCTTCCAGTTAAATATCTCAGTTTGATGATTACTTATTGAAATTTTTACTTTCAGTGCCATTCCTTGTTTTGTGAGTATAAAAAATATGTTCTTTAATTCTGCAATTTTTTTAATCTAGAATTTTTTGTTGAATTTTTCTAGAAATTATTATTTTCCTCATCTGATCTTAATTCCTCCTATGCTTAACTGCATTCATTGATTTTTCTTTTTGACCTTTCTTTCCTTTACCATTAATGTTTTATATACTAAAAGCCACAATTTTATATTTGATAGAATTTCATAATAAATTAATTTTTAGAAATGAAAAAGTGTTGATACATAAAATGAGTTTCTCAAAACTGATTTCTCTAGTACTTTATTATATAAATATATTATTGCTTTTTTGTGACTTTATAGAATTATACTTATTGAGTTAAAATTACTATTTCAATATTCCTTACTTTATTAACATGCTAGATTTGTCAATACTTTCATCATAATTTTGAAAAACCTTATTTTTAAAAAATTGATTTCTGAAGCCTAAATGTTTCCACTTGAGTATCTTGCATTCAAAATAATTTAACTTTTACTTCATAGTCCAAGCATAGTAAATAATGTTATGGTTTCAGTCATCAAAGATACAAGTAAATGTAGTAACCAAAGAAAAGGACACCAGAAAATAGGAAAGAAAGAGAGAGAGAGAAAAGGAGGGAAGGAGAAAGGAAGGAAAAGAAGGAAGAAAGAAGGAGGGGAAAGGGAAAGGAAGGAATGAAATTTTTTTTAAATTAAGATACACAAATATATCTTAGTGTGACAATAATTTTTTCAGTTTTCAAGCTAAACAGTCTATTGGGAATTTATCAAGTAAAGTCATGATGCCATGTATTGTATAGTTATATTAGTTATACCAACAATAGTGCCAAGCTTTATATAATTATATTAGCAAATTACTATAAAAATATTCATTGTTGGCAAAAAAAAGATTTGAACATTTAAAATTTCTTCCGTAAGACATCACAAGAGTATTAAATTGAGCTCAATAAGCTAGTTGCAATGTCTTGCAGTTAATAGCTGAAATCACAATAGCATACACAATTGCAGAACAATTCTCTTAACTAGCCTGCATGGAAATTGTCAACATTTGGTGCCAGTAAAACAAGAGAAATAGAAAGGCTTTGTTTCTGAAGAACAAGGTTAATACTCACAATGATAACATGTGAGTTGATATAGATAAATCACAAAACTGGATTTTTAAATCCAAAATATTTTTATTACAGATTGACTCACCTGAAGATATTAGTGACTGTTCTTGGTTAATAGCACTAGTTATAAATCTTTTAACATTATTGAAAGATTGTTGGTTGTTCTGCTAAATATTTCAAATAAATTACTTGAATAAGCAGACTTGTCTTTTACTCAAGTGTGCCCTATAAATATTAATCTTTTCTATAAATCCCATGATGAGATGAAAGCTGGGAAACAGTGAGAATAAAATCTATGTACAGATACTTAGTGAGTTTAAAAGCAGAGCAAGGAAATGTCCCACAATCCATTAAGGGAGGATAAAAAGATGGCAGATAGAAAACAGAAATAAGGAGACATAGAGATTATCGTGAATCTCTGTAACATGCTTCTAAAAGAAGAGCAGTAAGAGGATATAAAGTGAATGTTAGGGAGAAAATATTTGAAACAATCAAACCTGAGATTATTCCAGAATGAACAAACATGAATCATCAGATTGAGGAGCACCCGGAGTTGGAATAGATACATCACAGTGAAATCACACAACATCAGGCCAGAGAGAAAATTCTAGAATCTATCAGATAGAGAAATTCAGACTATTTACAGAATAGTACCAGGACAAGCAAACTTTTCTTTAGTTACAATGGCTGAGAAAATAAATGTATATGATTACTTAGAAAGTTTATTCCCAGAGGAAGTTTACAAAAGAACTATCAAAGGATGTACTTCTGTAGGTAAAGAAAATGTGAATGCAGAAGAAAGGAATAAGACAAAACATTAATAATAAGAATACATATTTGTAAAATAAAACAATAATTTAGCTAAGTATTAGTAAAAAATAAGAAGTAAAATACAAAGAAAAAAGAATAAAATTAATATAGGTTTTATGGTTAATAATAAATGTGAACTAAATCTGCAAAAATGACATGAGAGTCGGGGAGAAGTTCATAAGAAACTGAAGTATGTTGTGTGTCTTTTTTGCCTTGTTCTGGATAAAAAGCAAGGCATTGATTAATATTAGCATTTATTAGGGAAAAATGTAGATATAAATGTTAACAACTAAAAGGAAAAAAAGAAATATACACTGTGCAAATGTGAAGATGAAAATTAAGGGAGGAAAAAATTAACAAAAGTCTGAAGAGAGTAAAAGCAAACAAAAAAAAAGAAAATTATGTCTAAAGAAAATGACTAAAACAGTCCAAACTGTCAGTAATCACAACAAATATGAACAGACTTAACTCCATATTAGATGATAAAAAGTCTTTCATCAGGTGAAAGTTGAAATTCAGATATATGCTCCTTTTAGAGAAATAAATCAGAGGACATACAGTAGTTGAGTGTAAAGGGATAGAAAAATAAACACACAATAGTAAATGCTATCTCATAAATCCTGGTGCAGGAAAGTTACCAAAGGTAAATGAGAATGCAAGGTAAATGCTGTTAAAAGGGGGCAGAGAGGGCTTCCCTGGTGGTGCAGTGGTTGAGAGTCTGCCTGCCGATGCAGGGGACACGGGTTTGTGCCCCGGTCCGGGAAGTTCCCACATTCTGCGGAGCAGCTACGCCCGTGAGCCATGGCCGCTGAGCCTGTGAGTCCGGAGCCTGTGCTCCGCAACGGGAGAGGCCACAACGGTGAAAGGCCCGCGTACCACAAAAAAAAAAAAAAAAAAAAAAAAAAGGGGGTCAGAGAGTCCATTTTAAGTGTTTTGTTTTGTTTTGTTTTAAAGGGTTATTGGGAAAGAAAATTTTTCCTCTACCCTTATAGGCCTTTATAGCTGGTCCATTAAAACAGACCTAATACAGATAAACAGAAAACAAAAAGTAATTTCGTACATACAGGAATCTCTCATAGATATGAAAGACTCAAAGACAGTCAGATAACTGGGCTTATATGCCATCCTGAGCAACAGGGAAAGTAGGGGTCAGGAAGAAAGTCATTCACAGGAAGATGAGAAGAGAATAGTTTGGTAAACAAATGTTTGTCATGCCATGCAGAGACAACAGGACACAGAGAGGAATGTAGACAAACAGACCCTGCCAGCTCCCCCAGCTTACCACACCAGCCCATACTCTTTGTAGTATCTCTTGTAATAACTCTCTTCCTGGACCAGGCTCTCTGTCTAAATTCTTTTAGGCGGTTAAGGGAGAGGTAAAGTGTATCTTGAGTCTGCTGGGTCTTGATTGCTTTCAGCTCAAAATAATCCTCATAGAAAAGTGGCATATTTTGGGATTACGTATTCTGCTCTCCTGTTTTATCAATTGTCCAAACATAAAAGGCAAAGCGGGCTTCCCTGGTGGCACAGTGGTTGAGAGTCTGCCTGCCGATGCAGGGGACACGGGTTCGTGCCCTGGTCTGGGAAGATCCCACATGCCGCGGAATGGCTGGGCCCGTGAGCCATGGCCGCTGAGCCTGCGTGTCCGGAGCCTGTGCTCCACAACGGGAGAGGCCACAACAGTGAGAGGCCCACGTAATGCAAAAAAAAAAAAAAGGCAAAGGAAAATGACAATTGAAAACAACTGTGTGGCTCTTAGGTCTGAGAAAGGAGGGAAAGGGGCAGGGCACAACCTTTAAATGAATGACATAATCATTGAGGATGCTACATAAACTGGTTAGAACCAATTAGGCCCAAGATGGTGGAAGATTAGACTTCCAGTAGACATTGAACCACATTATACACTCATTGTAATGCATTAACATGCTAAATGATACACCCACAGGCACCATGACAATTCCAAGGTCAACCATGAAAGGAAAACGAGTGGGCAGTGGCCCAATTCCTGAAAATCTCCACCCCTTCCCCAAAATACTTGGAATAACCTTCCCACTCAGGCGCCTATGAAATTACCCAGCCCATAAAAACTAAATACCCCATATACAGCCACTCTCACTTTGTGAGACAGACCTCATTCTGTCTAGGGAATGTGTATCTCCCAGATCCTCTCGTCTTCTGAGATGGCCCACAATCTGTCCATGGAGAGTGTATCTCCCTAAATATACCTTCTAGCCTGCTTAATTCTTGGGGCAGAGCTCCCTTGACTGCACGCTTGTTTCCCTCACAAGTGTCCTATATTAATAAATCCACTTCTTGCTGATCACTTTGCCTCTTGCTGAATTCCTTCTGCACTGAGACATTAAGAACTGAGCTTCATTAAGCTAATGTTTATCTGTGCCACTTTCAAATTTGCCATGGTTGTCAATAACCATTTTTAACGAACTCAGTAATTATACAGTTTGGTTTGAAACAGAGTCAATGTTACATTATTTTACATAATAAAAAAATATAGTTTATTAATACTATTAGATTAATATTACATTCTTTTTATTTCATTTCAAAACAACATTTTACTTATTACTAGGCAATTCATTGTCCTTGTAAAGCCCCAGAAGATATAATATCAGAAAATATATAAAATAATCTGTTTTAATTCCAGCATATAAAGGTAAGTATTGCTAATATTTTGAATTGTGTTCTTTCAGAAAGGGTGGTGATGATGATAATAACTCTAATTTATTGTGTTCTTACTATATATCAATGATTATTGACTATAGCAGCTGTATTATTTAATACTTACAATAATATTATTATCCCTCTTATATAGGCAAGGAGAAGTTAATAAGCAGAATCAGGAATAGAAACCATTCAATCTGATATAGCAGGGCTTCCAGCTAGAAACGACTGTCTGTATGTTTCTTGCAATTAGAGCCACCTTACCAGAAATTTATGGTCATATACATACATATGTAATATACATATGAAATACAAACACATACATACATATACACATGCATACATACATATGTGTATGCTAGTGTGTGTGATTTTGTGATATAATAAGAAATACATATTTTGGTTTTTGTCACAGCTCCCGGTCAGACCTCCAAAAACCCTTGTAATTTCCTAAGTGTTAAGATCTATAGGAGCATCCTTTGTTATAATATTTGTTTTTTATCCACAGCTCCTGAAAATAACTCCAGAGTGAAAAAAGTGAAAAGTTAATCTTTTGTCATTCATAACAAGACGCTTTCAAGCACACCTGAGTTTATGTTAATGATGTGACCTTTGGAAAGGCCCTAAAGATTGGAATGGGGGTGGGAGCTGGTTGCCAAGGGAACTAACCTAGTAAAAAGAGCATTAAAACGTTCAGCCCTACCCCCAACCTCCAGGAAGAGGAGTTTGAGTTTGAGTTACTCATCAATGGCTAGTGATTTAATCAGTTGTGCCATGCATAAGGAAGCATCCATAAAACACCCTAACCTAAAGAGTTAGGGGTTGGTGAACACACCCGCAAACTGGGAGGTAGCACACCCAGGGAGGGAATAGAAGCTCCATACCCCTTTTCCAAACCTTGCTCTATGCATTTATTCCATTTGGCTGTTTCTGAGCTACCTCCTTTGTAATAAATGAGTAACTGTAAGTAAATTGCTTTCCTGAGTCCAAAGTATGAGAAATCCAGACTTGTGGTTGGAATCTAAAGCGGGGGTAATCTTGTGAGACTTGAGTTCTTAACCTATGAGGTCTAACTCCAGGTAGATAGTGTCAGAATTGAATTTGTTGTAGGACACACAGTTGTTGTCCAGAGAATTGGAAAACCTACACATTTGTTGTAAGAAGTTCTTGACCGAAAACCCATAGTCTGCTGTGTATGTCTCCAGCAAAGATGGGTTTACCCAGGACCAGCAGAGAATTGCCGTTCAGTTTCTGCAACCATGGTGAGCCATTTGAAAGCCCCCGCACAGCAAAGGAAGGAAAACACTTTTATAGGGAAGAAAAGGAAATTGCGAGGGCTATTGTAAACAAAGAGTCCATGGCTTTTCATTGGTTGAATCCTTGCGAGGAAAGAAGAGTCTTTCTGCTCATTGGACTCTGCTATTGTGGCAGGGCATGAGAGCTTCCCTTTCTGGTCTCCAGACTCTTATTTAATTGAGGTTTCTGTTTATGAATTCTTTATAAAGTGTTGACAGCAGTAGAAAGGAAAGAGTATTTTTCCTTTTAGTGTGTGTGCTTGTGTGCGAGACTTAAAAAATTATGGAAAAGAAATTTGTCCTAATGAAGACAGTGTTTGTCATTAAAATCTTGCCTCAGTTAACAAAGGCTTAGTTTTTTAAATGAAAGCAATAATTCTAAAGACAAGATGGATTTTGATATTTAGATCCCAAACTCTGATGGGAGCCCAGAGAAGGATTGGATGTGATAGTAAAGGAAAGGGATCCAGGCTATGAATAAAACAGAAAAAGCAGAAGAGCTGTTTCACAAATACTTTTTCACTTTGTCACACTTGATTGGTTTTAAATGGTGCTATTTACTTCACCAAATACCATGTAACTAGTTATTTTTGGACTTCTAACTAAAATAGGTTTTAGCAAATGGCAAACACACACTCACATACATATTTATATATAGCACTAAATACTTCATATCGCCTGTATTTTAAACTGCTATTATAGGATTAGTCACTTTACTAATATAAACAGAGAGGACTCAGTCTAAATACTATGTTGGCAAATATTTCCAGTTTGTGAATATCTTTAAGGAAAAAAATGGGACTACATACATATACAGATTCAACTGCCATACCATTCTTTCCAAAGTTAGTCATAGAATTGCAACTTTGAAAGTTGTAGCTTTATAACACATATACAATTGAAAATTTCTCTGGAAAAAAACTTTATATTAATTATTGAAACACATGAAATAAGATGCTACTACTATCTTCCATTTCTCAATAATATTTTGTGTTTTCTTCCTTAAAGAATTAGTATATTGAGAAAAAGTTGCAGGAAAAAATTGCTTTGAATAGTTTTTCAGGGCACTTCCATAAATAAGTCAGCTCAGATTTTGTTCGGAATCAGCCAATCTTATAGATTATCTATCTAGCATCTTCCTATGTACTATAAAACATACTAATATATTTTCTTATATTCTCATATTATAAATATATACTATGTGTTATATTTATATCTATGTATCATTGTAATAGTATGAACTATACTATCTAATAAAGTAACATATCAATGGTATAGATAGTTTAGTATAGATATTAATATATGTGTATGTTTTGGGTTAAATTGTGTCCCCTTAAAATTCATATGTTGAAATTCTAAACCCTACTACCTTGGAATGTGACCTTATATGGAAACAGGGTCATTGTAGAGGTAATTAGTGAAGATGAGATCATACTGAAGTAGGATGGGCTTCTAATTCAATGTGATGGTGTTTTTTATATAAAAAGGGGAAATTTACACCCAGATACTCACACAGGGAGAATGCCATGTGAAAATAAAGACAGAGATTGGTGATACTTCTACAAGCCAAGTAATGCCAAAGATTTTCAGTAAATCACAAGAAGCATAGAACAAATTTTTCCCCACAGCCTTTGAAAGGAACCAATCGAGTTGACAATTTTAGCCTCCAGAACTGTGAGACAACACATTTTTGTTGTTTAAGCCATCTAGTTTGTGGTACTTTGTTACATCAGCCTTAGAAAACTAATATAATATTTTATACTATACTACATAATATACATATCTACATAATATGCTACTGTATCTATACTAACATATACTTACCTATCCAATGTAAAATGTAGTGCCACCATTCTGAAAGATGCAAAAAGTTCTACGATAAAATAAAAATGCAGTTAATAGGTTAAAGGAGACATAGCTTTGTTTTATTTCAATAACATGAATGTAAAATCTTCAACTCTAATTGGGCTTGTTGATTGATGTAATGCCTATATAAACATAATGGCTTGTAGGAAAGCAATAAAGAGTTGGAAGTGACTTTTGAGGTTATTTAATCCAGCATCTGTCTCAGTACTGGAATACTCCACATAAGATCCTTAACTGACAGCCAATTAGCTTCTTTCATAGGAACAGACAGAAGGGTGTGATGGAGTGCCTAAAGGCACCAGGGAAAAGTTGAAAAGAGGAAGTGATAATTCACTGAGTTGAAACATGGGCAAGAATGACAAATTTCCCTAAGGCTAGAGTACAGTGAGTGGGAGAGGAAAGTGGGAAGTTAGAGGGAGAAGCTGGCCTAGCCAGTTTGTGAAATGTCTTACATAATAACCAAGAATTTGCAGTTCTTCATCTGGTATTTGACTAATGGACCTTATTAATCCTGAATGCAGAATCCTATGATTTTGTGGATCAAAAACCACTCCAGATAATTTAATTTCTATTCTTGTACTATCCAGGTAATCAGAGAGCTGTGTACTTAGCTTATATTGTATTAGTTCCCCATTCTTTCAGTCATTCAAAAATCATTATTAAATGGCTACTCTAAGCCAGACACCATTCTTGGTGGTAAGTGATAGTAGTGACATAACAGCCAAGTGTTTGCTTCTTGGGTCATGATGTATTATTTTTGGAAGGGAGGGGGGTAAATAACAAATAATTTTTTTAAGTATACATGTTCATTTATACTCATTACATGCTCATTATCAAATGTTCTCATAAGTTCTGTGAAGATGATAAAACAGAGTATTATAACAGAGGGACTGGGTTGTGGAGGGGGATCACCTTGGACAGGGTCAGTGAGGAAGTCCTCCCAGAAGGGGTAATGTTAGGCAGTGGCCTGAATGAACTGAGTTAGCCATGTATGTGAAGATCTGGCAGGAAAGGCTTCAGAGAAAAGAGGAAAGTGATTGCAAAAATATGAAGTTCTACTGAATTGGGTTTATTTGAACGTGGGAAACAAGGGTGGCATTTAAGAAGCTCAGGAAGAAAAGCTGAGAAAATGCTAGCTTTAAAATGATATCTGAGATTTAAGTAAGGATCACTTCATGTAGGGCTTTGTACCAGTTAAGAGATCAGACTATGTCACATGTAATAAAATATCATCAGAGGATTTGGGGAAGGAAGGATGTGATTTACGTCTTATAAAGATCTGTCTGATCTTCAGGAAGAGAGAGAATGGTCCAGGAGCAAGAGAACAAACAGATCCTTTTAAAAGTACTTTCACTGAATCTCAGTTTGACCTTTATTGAGAATCACAAAGTCCTTTCTTAAATGTCCTCAGGAAAATAAATAAATATATCTGGTTTAAATACAAAGAAGAATCAAACATCTCCCAAGCAAGTAGTCTGTACTTATTTGATGGATGATTATAGATCACTTTACTGATCACTGTGTTTGCTTCCGGGACTGCAAGTAAAAATGTAAGGAATTCCATGTAGTCTATTACATGCAATAACCGAATCACTGGTAATTCTTAACTGAAGTTCCATCCTTCTTTTCTGTTTTCCTTATCTCTTTCATTTATATGCAAACTTATACTACATTGTATAGTGCGTAGCTATTCAGTATACAAGGTATGCCTTTGGAATCAGACTTTAATCTTGTTTGATTGGTTCTTTTTCATCTGAATAAGTTTAAGTACAGAAAGTCATGGTCTGATGATAAATAAATTAATCATTAAAAAATTAGATCTCCAAATATCCTAGGCATTATATCAAAGCATGTTTTGTGTATCACTTTAATTTCAATAAACATAACAGATTTTTTGTGTTGTATAGTCATATTTATTACCAAAATAAATAAATGCTATGGTTCTAAAGAGAAAACAGCATTGTAATACACATTACAAAAGACTACTCAAACTCCAAATTCTAAGTCCTTAATATGTAGAAAGTAATTTAAAATCAGAAATTATAGTTCAGTATCTTTGTCACAATTATAGGGAATATTACATTTACTTTTATAAGTATTTTCATAGTTTACATATGCATGTGACTTATTCCAAAAATCCTTCTCATGCTGTAAGCTACAGATATTATTATTACTGATTTATGAAGCATTCAATGTGACTTTCTTAATATGCTAAAATTTGATGACATTTGCAGATTTCATTATATATGCATGTAGATACCTATATACACAAATGTGCTTATCATATTTAACTTCATGACTGAATTTTAATATTTTTATGTTAAATGACCTTTGCAAGTATATATGTGTATATATATATATATATATATATAATGATTGTGATTTTTTTTTGATTGTGATTTTTTATTAAAGTTTTAACACTGTAACCATTCAATAGAAGACAATAGAAAATGTGCTTAACTAGAAATGCTAGATCAAGCTTTAAAAGTAAAACAAAGTTTCAAGAGAATCTACCCTGATTGTTCATAAATCAGTGTGTATTGAATTAAAAATGTGACAGTGTTCTAAGTTAGACTTCATGTAAAACCTGTACAGTCTTGAGAGCATGTCTTGACAGTTCAAGTATATGCAGCAATTCATTGTATAAAAATGCCCTAGTTCCCAAGACAGCAGCTCAAATATGTTGTATATCTGGAAAACATCTGCAAAGCTGCTTTCTTTCTTTTTTTTTTTTGGCTGTGCCGCGTGGCATGTGAGATCTTAGTTCCTCAAACAGGGATCAAACTCACTCCTCCTGCATTTGAAGTGCAGAGTCTTAACCATTGGACTACAAGGGAGGTCCTAAAGCTGCTTGCTTTCTGCAAAATTCTGTGTTTGCCAATGAAACACAGATCAAACTATTCAAAACAGAATATAATCCTAAAAGGCAGAAGTAAAATCGGAATAAAACATCTTAATGATTATATGCTATGTTCAAAATCATGTATTATGTCAAAACCTTTAATAAAAGTTTGCTTTTGCAACTGATGTTTATTTTTTGCAAGCATGCTGATTTTACAGTGCATAAAATGGAATCTAGTGATGTATAGTTTCTATTTGTACCTAATAATATCAAAAGATGGTATAACTTTTATATTTATGCTGATGCATGATGATGTCTCATATAGTATTTGTCAATTAATGTTGTTAAATAATGTTAATGTTTTAACATTTGATTTGAATTGTCATTACTTTTTATAAAAATATTATGAATTGGATAGCCTTATTGCTTTATTTACAAGTGAGAAATTTATGCACATAAAATTTAAGTTATATATTTGACTACTAAGTTGCAGACCTAGGACTAAAACTGACCTATCTTGGTCAGTGTTCTTTGAATAAGGCATATACCATTAAAGAAAATCCTTTGTAAGTTGAACCTTTGAGGTTCTCTTTATTTTTTGTCCTTCTAATAGACATCGTTCTGTTAAACAAAACTCATAAGCAAAAGTATCTTCCTTAAGTACAGTCATCCTCCAGATAGCAAGTTATTTTTTCCTGACTGTTTTCTCTGAGGCTTTCCTCCACTATCATTTCTCTGGACAACAATCTTGTCTAAAACTGAAGGAATCATGTGTTCTCAGAGTTGAGAACTCTAAGTTTCTGCTGTCTTATCTCCTAGCCTTCAATCTCTCCCAACATATTTCCTTTTTTCTGTCTCATATTGCTCCTAGATTGTGATTTTTATACATTAAATTTAGAGAAAATTTGCAGAAATACAAGAAATTCTTATATATTCTTTACACAATTCAGAAGTTGTTTACATTTTGCTTTATTTCCTTTATTATTCTCTCTTTCTTATATACACACACACGTTCTTCTGGAGCATTTAAGTTGATGTTGAGCCTTTTTCACCTAAATAGTTCAATCTATATTTTCTCAGAATTAGGAAATTCTCTGATATATCTGCATTCCATTATCAAAATCTGGAAAATTGTCATTATTTCATTATACCAGTCTATGCTCAAATTTTATCAATTGTTCCAATAATGTCTTTTTATAGCTATCTTAGCCTGCTCCAAAAATGAATTCAAGATGCTGCATTCATTGTATTTAGTTGCCTTATCTCATTAGACTCCTTGAATTTGGAACATATGCTGGCTCAGTATTTGTCTTTCTTGACATTGACATTCTTAAAGACTACAGGCCAGTGATTTTGTAGAATGCATCTCAATTGACGTTATCAGATATTTCCTTATGATTTGATCCAGACTATACACAGTGTTGTATTTTATACCCATATCAAGTTACACAACAAGTGCCTCATTCCAAAAGGTTCTTTCATGGCTCTTCCCAGTGAACTATCTCCATTCCCTGTCTAGAGGGAATAATTGTTATTTTTTTTCACAGTATACTTGTTTTGCATGTTCTTGAAATTTCTATAAATAATTTTCTAATAAAATGTTAAGATATTTTCCTTTTCTTCCCTGCTTCTCCCAGATTTTGGTCTATTTTCTTTAAAAGTATCTTTAACGAACAGAAGTATTTAGTTTCAGTGAAGTTTAATTGGTTTTATTTTATTCTTTTATTATTATTTCTACATCTGATCTAAGGATATTTCACTTAACCCCAAAGTTACAGAGTTATTAAATAATTTTGTATGTGGAAAGAGACAAGAGTCTAGATTTCCCGACTCCACCCTATATTTAGTTTTTCCAGCACCATTTAAAATATATATATATATATATATATATATTTGCCCCTAGTTATTGAATTGCTTGCTTCCTATTGTAGAAAATCAGTGTATGAGTATTTTTGGTTCTATGTTCTGTCTGTACCAATTGTTATTTACTTATCCTTACTTGATTTTACTTTAGCTTTTTTTTTAAATTAATTAATTTATTTTTCACTGCATTGGGTCTTCGTTGTTGGGTCTTTGTTGCTGCGCATGGGTTTTCTCTAGTTGTGGTGAGCAGGGATTACTCTTCGTTGCAGTGTGCGGGCTTCTCATTGTGGTGGTTTCTCTTGTTGCAGAGCTTGGGCTCCAGGCACATGGGCTTCAGTAGCTGTGGCAAGTGGGCTCAGTAATTGTGGCTTGTGGGCTCTAGAGAGCAGGCTCAATAGTTGTGGCATACGGGCTTAGTTGCTCCGCTGCAGGTGGGATCCTCCCAGACCAAGGCTTGAACCCGTGTCCCCTGCATTGGCAGGCAGATTCTCAACTACTGCACCACCAGGGAAGTTCTTACTTTAGCTTTACATTGAGTTTTGAAATCAGGTTCTCCAAATTTGTTTTGCTTCAATATTTGTCTGTACTTACTAGGTTCTTAATATTTCCATACAAATTTTATGATCTTCTTGTCTCTTGCTATTAAATTACAAAAAAAGCTTATTGGTAGTAGAATTGAGACTAAGGTGAAGTTATAGATCAATTTGGAGAAAGTGACATTTTAAACATAGTGAGCGCTTTACTATCATTACTCTGGATTCTTTTTCAGGTAGACTGCAAGTTTCCTCTTCATTTGTTTGGTCTGGTGGGTTTTCACCCCCATTTTGCTTAACTTACTGTGTTTGGGGTCTCCTTTTCACAGGCTGCAGGTTTGTAGTTCTCGTTGTTTTTGGTGTCTTCCCCCTGTGGCTAAGGTTGGTTCAGTGACTTGTGTAGGCTTCCTGGTAGAGGGGACTGGTGCCTGTGTTCTGGTGGATGAGGCTGGATCTTGTCTTTCTGGTGGGCAGGTCCACGTCTGGTGGTGTGTTTTGGGGTGTCTGTGGCCTTATTATGATTTTAGGCACCCTCTCTGCTAATGGGTGGAGTTGTGTTCCTGTCTTGCTAGTTGTTTGGCATGGGGTGTCCACCACTGGAGCTTGCTGGTTGTTCAGTGGAGCTGGGTCTTAGAGTTGAGATGGAGATCTCTGGGAGAGCTCTTGCCAATTGATATTACGTGGGGTTGAGAGGTCTCTACTGGTCCAATGTTTTGAACTTGGCTCTCCCACCTCGGAGGCTCAGGCCTGACACCTGGCCAGAGCAACAAGACCCTGCCAGGCACACGTCTCCAAACTCCAGAGCTCCACACTACAGAGGCCCTCCACTGGATGTGCTGCCTCTCCCCTTCTGCGCAGGTCCTAAGCAGAGGCCCCACCCCACGTTTCTGAAAGAGAAATAAAGAAAACACTCCCATTTACCATTGCAACAGAATGAGTAAAATACCTAGGAATAAACCTACCTAAGGAGACAAAAGACCTCTATGCAGAAAATTATAACACTGATGAAAGAAATTAAAGATGATACAAACAGATGGAGAGATATACCATGTACTTAGAATGGAAGAATCAACATTGTGAAAACGACTATACTACCCAAAGCAATGTACAGATTCAATGCAATCCCTGTCAAACTACCACTGGCATTTTTCACAGAACTAGAACAAAATATTTCACAATTTGTATGGAAACACAAAAGACCCCGAATAGCCAAAGCAATCTTGAGAAAGGAAAACAGAGCTGGAGGAATCAGGCTTCCTGTCTTCAAACTATACCACAAAGTTACGATAATCAAGACAGTATTATACTGGCACAAAAACAGAAATATAGATCAATGGAACAGGATAGAAAGCCCAGAGATAAACCTATGCACAAATGATTATCTTATCTTTGATGAAGGAGACAAGAATATAAAATGGAGAAGAGACAGCCTCCTCAATAAGTGGTGCTGGGAAAACTGGACAGCTACATGTAAAAGAATGAAATTAGAACACTTCTTAACACCATATACAAAAGTAAATTCAAAATGGATTAAAGACCTCAATGTAAGGCCAGACACTATAAAACTTTTAAAGGAAAATATAGGCAGACCGTTCTATGACATAAATCACAGCAAAATCCTTTTTGACCCACATCCTAGAGAAATGGAAATAAAAACAAAAATAAACAAATGGGACCTAATGTAATTTAAAAGCTTTTGCACAACAAAGGAAACTATAAAAAAGACAAAAAGACAACCTTCAGAATGGGAGAAAATATTTGCAAATGAAGAAACTGACAAAGGATTAATCTCCAAAATTTACAAGCAGCTCATGCAGCTCACTATCAAAAAAACAAACAACCCAATCCAAAAATGGGCAGAAGACATAAATAGACATTTCTCCAAAGAAGATATACAGATTGCCAACAAACACATGAAAGGATGATCAACATTACTGATCATTAGAGAAATGCAAATCAAAACTACAATGAGGTATCACCTCACACCTGTCAGAATGGCCATCAGCAAAAAATCTACAAACAATAGATGCTGGAGAGGGTGTGGAGAAAAGGGAACCCTCTTGTACTGTTGGTGGGAATGTAAATTGATACAGACACTATGGAGAACAGTATGGAGGTTCCTTAAAAAACTAAAACTAGAACTACCATATGACCCAGCTATCCCACTACTGGGCATATACCCTGAGAAAACCATAATTCAAGAGTCATGTACCACAATGTTCACTGCAGCACTGTTTGCAATAGCCAGGACATGAAACCAACCTAAATGTCCATCGACAGATGAATGGGTAAAGAGAATGGACTTAAGGACATGGGGAGGGGGAACTGTAAGCTGGAACGAAGTGAGAGAGTGGCATGGACATATATACACTACCAAATATAAAATAGATAGCTATTGGGAGGAAGCCGCATAGCACAGGGAGATCAGCTCAGTGCTTCATGCCCACATAGAGGAGTGGGATAGGGAGGGTGGGAGGGAGAGGCAAGAGGGAGGGGATATGGGGATATATGTATACTTATAGCTGATTCACTTTGTTATACAGCTGAAACTAACACAACATTGTAAAGGTATTATACACCAATGAAGATGTTAAATAAAAATAAATAAATAAATAAACATAGTAGCCTTCCCATCCATGAATATGATTTATTTTTCCATTTATTTAGGTTTTTTAAATTTATCTTAGCAATACTTTGTGGATTTTAAAAGAGAACTTGCCCATCTACAGCCTAAATTTTAAGATATTTATGTTTTCAATACTGTAAGTTCATTTTAAGCTATATTTTCTATTTTGCTCCAAATTATAGAAATTATATTCATTCTTGTATATTGATTTCATATCCCACAAGCTTGCAGAAACTGCTTAAATTTTAGTTGCTGTTTTCTGGATTCCTTAGGATTTATATATTATATTTCATATAAATAATTCTGTCTGTGAATAGGGATAGTTCTATTTCTTTCACTTCAATCTTTACTCCCTTTATTTTTTTGAATTTCTTTTCCTTGTCTTTTCTCTTTTTAACTTAGTCCTTAGTAAAATTTTTAATAGAAGTGTTGAAAGAGTATCTCCTTGTCTTTTTTATAGTATTTGAGAGGAAAGCGCTAAATCCCCAGGACTATGTTAGATACAGATTTTTAATTTTTTTTGTTTTACTTCACTTATAATTGCTGAACTTTTTAGCTATAAATGTGTGTGTAATCTTGTCATGTGATTTCTTTATATCTATTAAGATTATCATATAATTGTGTTAATTTGTTTCTGTTAACGTAATGACTGATTAATTTTCCTGAGTTAGCCATTTTTACATTCCTGGGATAAACATAATTTCTACATTCTGTATTATATGTTATTATGTATTGATGAATTTTATTTACTTATATTTTCAAAGATTTTCTCGTCTATACTTATGTTAAATATTTGTAATTTTTTGGATGATGTTTTATCATGTTTTGGTATTAAGGATATGTTGGTGTCACAAAAGGAGTTTGGGACATAGTCTCACTTCCTCTATATTTAAAAGGACTTTGATAAATTTAGGTGAATTGTGTTTATTTCTTTTTGGATAGATTTGATCAGTGAAGTCTGTGTGTAGAAATTTTGTTGTGGGAAAGTTTGAATCATTTGAAAATAAATGAAATAAATGCTTCTGCCATCAGGTTGGTGATAGTTTTGTTTATCTGCCTATTTATTGTATTCCAAGCTTGTTATAACTTTACTAACTTTGGACGTTGTGCAGATTTGAATGTGCCTTTAACCTATAAAACATTCCTTTACTTGACTCTAACTCTTTGTTAACAGCACATTAATGATTTTTAACTTTTGTGTTCTGGAACTCTTCCTAATAAAGCATAACTGTGTCATGTGTAAAAGAGAAGAAGAGTCAGTGTCCTTTTGCTGTTACAACTTTATTCTTTTTTAAAAAAATATTCATTAAAGTTATTAAGAAAAATATTTATGTACTTCTTTTATACAATAATTTTCTTGGAAATGAGAGAAAATGAAAAATGTTTCTATATAAAACTGACTATAAATGAATAAGTTTTAAGAAAACACTAAAGCTGAAGTATTCTCTCTTTTGACCTCATCTTTATAAGGCATGAATAAGTACAATGATTGGTTTATTTTCAACAGTGTGGTGTTTTAAAATCTGCTATAATAATACGGTTCCTATCAAGCCAATAGAAAAATTTTGAACAAGTGTGAACACACTACTAAAGACTACAATGAACCCATTTTATAGTTTTCCACGTACAGATAGAAATGAAGCAATTTGGCTGGGAATAAGGCAAATCACTTTGTTGGTTTCTGTAATAAAACAAAAATGATGCACTTATCTCAGTTGCCAATTATTGTTAACAAATAGTCTGACAGCACTAGGAGAGTCAAAATGTACGAATGCATATGTGAAAATGTGACATACAATAGTTTTCATAATATAAAGACTGAGATGTTTGATAATATGCTCTTTAAAGGTGCCAAATCAGAAACAGTTTACCTCTTGTCAATTTGCTATTTACTGAACCTTAGAAATCAATATAGATTAAGCTCTTTATTTTTCAAGATTGCACATTGTTTTAAAAAATGTTACATTTTCATTTCAGAAAATATCAAAATCTCTCATGTTATATTATCTCCACCCATGGATTGTTCACTATTTTAGAGATACTATTATGCGTTATTCATCTTTATACTTCTGGCTCTTTCTCGAGTAGTGCTCATTAAATATGTTATTTGGAAATATTTAAACTGAATGGATTCAAATAGTTTAGGAATATTGAAGTGATTGCTCATACATTAATGGACATAAATTTCTCAAAGGACCTAGGAAAATCTACCTTAGAAAAGTTACATTGTCCTCCAATCTGAGTAACTTCTGGTGTTCCGTCAAACCATCTCTATTTCATGACAAATTAATAGAGGTTGTATAATCTTAACAAAGACTTTTTACTTACATGTGAGCATAGAAGATCTAAATTTATCTCCGTGGTTTGTCTGATCTATTTCTGAAGAGAGATGAGAAAAGCAGTCCATTTAAAAGTGTGTGAAACATGACATTCCAGGCCTTACAAGATTTTGTTCAACTTTAATACTGTATCATTATTTGTTGAGATTGGAATTATTTTCTTAATCATAAGGATTTTTTTTACTTATCAGTCTTTCACTTGAAATGATCTTGATTTTTTCAAAACAACCTGATTTCCTCTTTTCTTAGCATTACAGTGTGTTTGAACCAGATTGAATAACATTCCCAGAAGCAAATCTATCAGATTCCATTGTCCTTTTATTTTCAAGATATTGAGTAGAAAGGTCACTCTACTGTTTCCAATAGTGACTCTTCCATTTAGAGGTGCAGACAAAGTAAAATTTACTAGGCTTTTGGCATCTGGATTAGTATTGCTAAAATTGTATTCCAGTGTTTGGTTTCAGCTTATTTTTCTAGTAAGATGACACAAATTGAAGAGGCCAGGAAAATATTCACTTAAAAATGATACTAGATTGTCTTCAAGATGTTTGTCCACAAAATTTGTGGCCAAAACCTCTTCTTTTATATAAATTTCAGAGAGTACGCTCTTACTAGATAGCCAAATATCATCAGTAGGTTTGTTTTTTAACAAACAATGAAAAAAAAACATCCTTAGGCAATGATATAAGTTTGGCCTAAATGATATGAGATATTTTTTTGGAAGGAATGGTAGTGTTTAGTTTTAAGGGAAATGTAGAAAAATGACAGCTCTAATTTAATTGGTCTTGATGCATAATCATGTGAAGGTAACTAACATATTGAACTAGCATTTTGTCACTTCTGGTGAAGTACAACCATGCAACTCTGCCATGATAATTACTTTTAGTAAATTACTGACATTATTAAAGTGTATTGAATGCACAGCTTTGAGCTTGCCCCAGTTTATATACCTTTATGTAATGGATGCCATCATTTTCTCTTTTACTTTGGGATGGCTTTCTCTACAGAGGAACACTAAATCTTTCCTATCCCATAAATACGTGAACATAAACCCATGATTTATTGCAATTTAGCTTCTGTTTCCATGGAGGAGGTTTACTGTGCTGAGAAAACTCATTAATCTCATTCACAGTTGGTAGTATAAACATAACCTTTACAATATATAACAAAACAAATTATGTGTTTGTGTGATTTACCAAATCTATTTTGGAAAAATAATTTTTTTTTGTTTTTTCTACTGTTAGTTTCAATATTCATTGATAAATGTGCACTATTAACACAAACCAGATGTAAAATACATTATCTTTCACTGTGACATTTGCTTTTACATTTACTCACTATAAAAAGAATATCAAATTGTGATTTGACTTAAAGCAAACTTCAAAATGAAACTATCTGCTGTTGTGTTTGTGTTATAAAAGTGGCTTGCAGTATTGAATGTGATTGTGGACACAGTTTTTTAATCTACATGTTGATATCTTTTTAAGCTCCATTTCATATTAACTTACTACAGAATTTCATTAAAATAAATTAATTTTAAAGCAATACACCATTTTAATTTGTGCAGAATAATTTATTTTGTGCTTTAAACTGTTTTGCTATATCATTATAGATTTCTCTGAGACCTACTAGGTGAACTTTAAAGGTGTAACTGTGGTGATATGAAAATCTGCTACTATTTTATGAGCTTTGCTCTAAATTGCTTTTCATTTGTTTCATTTGTTTTGCAATTTTCTGAAAATTTTGGTTTTGTATAATTTTTTCTCTGCAAACATTCGGATTAAAAAAGGTAATTCTCAACTTCTTAAACTGTACTAGACTTTCTCAATTGCAAAAGCATTCTAGCATCATTTACTGGTTTGCAAAATGATAATTTCAACAATTAGTAGAAGAGAATACTGTTTTGGGGGGTTCATAATCTGCAGTATAAACATGTTATTTTTATGTAGTTAAACTTTTAAAGCGACAACTTGTTAACATCAGTTGTTAACTCATCATTAACTAAATAATTATTTTAACTTCTTAAAAGTATTTTTGTTAATAAATTCTTAATTACAAAATTAAAGTACACATTTTTTTTCATTTACTTGGATAGAATATTCTGAGATGTAGGCTGTTTCACCTGGGACTGAAGGAGAAATACTGCTTACAAGAACTTAGAATGGCTTTAAAATATATCTTCAGGTAATCAAGAACATGTGAAAAAGGAAATCTACTCATTATTTTTCCTTCTTCTTATTGGTCTCTCGTACCTGAAAGCACATCCTTTAGCTGTCAACCAACCTGTTGTCTCCAAGCCTACATGAAAGGCAGCAGAGGGCACTATGAGAACGTGACAGCAGAGCAAAGATATTGGCTACTTCCAGCATGATGCTCTAAAACTCAGCACACAGAGAAGGGGAGCCTTTTTTCAATCCTAAATGATCCTTGATTTACTGTTCCTTGATAGTGATTTGTCACCATGCATACCAAACAAATGTTTGGTGTTCACTTGGCTCAAATCTCAGCCTCTTGGCGGCTGATTGAAGCCTCCTCTTTGAACCAAACCTGGATAGTAGGTCAATGTGTGTCAACATATGGCTTAGGTTTTACTATCTGAGGGCTTTATCCATAGTGCTCTAATAAACTATGATTCTTTCCATCTGTCCATTTTTCTTGCCCCTCTGATCCTGATATAGATAGAGCATATGGGGAGTTACAAGAACTTACTAAGTCTTTTACTTCCGCTGCCAACAAAGAATTACTTTTTGAAAATCAAACTCTCAAAATTCAATGCACCTCTATCATTTACTTACCTCAAAACTATCCTGCTCACTGAGACAAGACAATGAAGTTTTGGAGTGGCACCATGGTTGGATACCCAATTTCTTAGTGGTTTTTCCCTGTGCTTGTAAACCAGTGAATAGAAGAAGGAGAGGGACAAAATATCCTCTAGCCAATTTACCTTGATTACATTCTTTAATCCAGTTTTATAGACCTTGTACTTTGGGAAAACCTGTCCTACATTATAACAGGTTGACTGTCAGTCTTACCATTCTGCATTCAACCTCTTATTTTTGGCTTTCCATGAGTATTTAGTAGAAAATTGGAAAATATTCCACCAATAACTACTAGCCAGATTCTATTTTTTATCAAAGTATCTCCTTAGAGAGGTTTGTTCCCAGCCTTCTCTGAATAAGATTAATATGAACACAAGCATTATAATTTATACTTTTTAAGGTCTATTATTAAAATCTTTGATATTTCTTGACTCATTGTGACCGGGAAAAAAAACCCAAAGAATTGAGGCTACATTTATCTCTGAATATTATATAACATGCACTTAAATGCTGGTAATAGATAAAAGGATGATAAAAAGAAGCAGAGCATTGTGCACAAGTATGCTTATATTTCTATGATACTATTGACATATTTTCCAAATTACTGCTATTTCAGGAAAGCAAGTTGAAAGGTAGGGTTTAAGAATTCCATATGGTATTATCCTTAAAGTCCTTATATTTGTTAATAAAGCCTTAAAATGTAACAAGAGTGAGATCATCTTGCAAAATCTGCTTTCAAATATTCTAAGACACATGGAGAGTAGATCTTCAGCTCTTGGGACAGAAGTAGTTTAGTCATTCAGAGTTAAAGATATGTAACCTAAAATCATTGAGAAGGATCACAAAAGATATTTTGACATAACATGGTTGTTTCTTACACGTTTATTTCATATAATTAACATGTAATTTCATAAATGTGTGAAATTCTCTGATTCCTAAAATTAATGAATCACTGAAAATATCTACAGAAAGAAAAATAAGGCAAAAGATGGCTTTGTAAGTATACTCTTTGTTCTCAGGATGAAAGATTAGCATATAATTTGATCTGAAATGAAGGGTGTGCTTTATAGTGAAGTGGATAATGTTTTGTTATTATATTTTTATGTGTGTGTTCCCTCCTTTCCACTTCCCTATTTTAGTCCTCCATCCCTCACACCCTAGTATCTCTGCCAGGTTTTCCTTTTGTGGTAAGAGCAGCTGGTGAATGTTTCTATACTGAGAGTGACTTTTTAGAAGTTGGGAGGATGATCAGTGTGTATTTACATACTAAAGTTACTGTATAAAATACCTTCCTGGTCCCTGGTATCTTAGAGTAAAACACAGTGTCCTGTCGCTTGCCAATTTCATTAGATCAGCATCTTTACTGGTATTATTTTTGCAAGCGTTAAGATTTTCAAGGCAACATTAAATTAGCTTTATTTTCTGTTTAAAACA
Source organism: Lagenorhynchus albirostris (assembly GCF_949774975.1). Lineage (NCBI taxonomy): Eukaryota > Metazoa > Chordata > Mammalia > Artiodactyla > Delphinidae > Lagenorhynchus > Lagenorhynchus albirostris. The sequence goes on along the minus strand of NC_083112.1, from coordinate 37,931,445 downwards.
AGTAAAGAAAAATAGTCACAATGTGCTAAGCGCTTATCATGCATCAGACACTCTAATGATGGTTTGCTAGCATCATCTCTAATTCTCGCAATGGCTATGTTCAGCCACTCTTATCAGCATTTTTTAACCAGGTAAGTGAGGCTCAAAGCTTAAAACCTTGCTGAGTGCAGAGCCAGTTTGCAAAGCGAGGACCATTGAGAACACAATCCTTGCTTTCTTGAAGTATCCCACTGCTATTCACCACTGCAGGCTTCTTTCGCAATGACCAGGCCATCGTTGTATCTGATTAAGAGATAGGCTTGGATGCAGTTATTCTGTTAGTGATTACTAGTTACATTCTTTAGCACAAAGTGCAGAAACCTGTTAGGAATAAGGATTCTGTTGATATTTTTTTTCTGATCTTTCCTCAGTATCAGACCATTTGCCTGAATTTGTAATGGTCTAAGCAAAGCCAGGACTTAAGCCTGCAAGATTTCATATGAAGATATTTCACAATGAATAGCAGTATCAGGAATTCTTTCATTTCAACTGACAAACACTTTTAATTTTTTTTAGAACTTTTAGAATATTTATACTTTGTGAAGATAAATCATGTTTCCTTCCTTTTATTAGTTTCTAGAAATTTTATAAGCAAATCACGTCTCCCTTCTAGTTACTATATTAAGATATTATAGCTTACAATTTAATGAATTTTCCTCATTTTTGGTATTTACCTTTTACCTTTCTGCTCAGTGTTCATTTCATCATGATTTGGTGTGCATTTTTTAACTTATTTTTTTATTGACTTATAATTGATTTACAATGTTATGTTAGTTTCAGGTGTATAGCAAAGTGATTCAGTTATATATACATATATATCTATTTTTTTCAGATTCTTTTCCTTTATAGGTTATTACAAAATATTGAGTGTAGTTCTCTATGCTATGCAGTAGGTCCTTGTTGGTTATCTATTTTATATATAGTAGTGGAAATATGTTAATCCCAAACTCCTAACCTATCTCTTCCCTCCCTTTCCCCTTTGCTAACTATAGGTTTGTTTTCTATATCTGTGGATCTATTTCTGTTTTGGATATAAGTTCACTTGTATCATTGTTTTTAAATTCAACATATAAGCAATATTATATTATTTTGTCTTTACTAATTTATTTTTAATTAACAGAATCTTTAATAAAACTAGACAGAACCTTATGCAATAAAGCAAGACATAAAAACTCATAAATTCATAAATTAATATAATCTTGTACAGGATAATTTTTCTTGTGTCTTATAAAAGTTTAGAGACTTTTTAGCCTAGTTATAGTTCCCAAAGACCTAATTTCTAATGTTTAGTCTGAGCTATCATCACTCATCTAGATTATTGTAGAAACCTCTGAGTTGATCTCTATACTGGGACTCAAGTCTCCTGCTCACAGTATCGCATCCACAGAGCATCCAAAGTGATGTTTTGAAAGATTAAAATTAATTTGTCATCAGCCTCCATTTACTTAAAATATTGTCATGACTTTGTAATATAGTTTAAAAAAAATCCGAAATTCCTTAACCTGCCCTAAGAGATTCTTCATCAACTAACTTTTCTCCAACTTTTACCCTCGACCATTCACAATCTGCTAAATCTACATTGATCTGTATCTCAGAGGTTTTAGGTGTGTATTCTCAGCCTAGAGCTACTCTTCCTATCCGCTTCACCCCATACTATCCTTCCTAGCAATCTGGTCTCTGCTAAAATATCTCCTTGCGAGAAGCACTGTTCCAGAACTTCTATTCTAAACTCTATACACGGGTTATTCTCTTACATTAACTTACTATTTTTATTTATTTATTTATTTTGCGGTACGCGGGCCTCTCACCGGCCTCTCCCGTTGCGGAGCACAGGCTCTGGACGTGCAGGCTCAGCGGCCATGGCTCACGGGCTCAGCCGCTCCGCAGCATGTGGGATCCTCCCGGACCGGGGCACAAACACGTGTCCCCTGCATCGGCAGGCGGACTCTCAACCACTGCACCACCAGGGAAGCCCGAACTTACTTTTATTTTAATCATAGCAGTTGTCACAATTTATCATTATATATTTGTTTATTGCATGCCTTTTTCTAGATTGTAAATCCCCCAGAGGAAGGATGTCTGATATCCAGTGCCTATCAGGGCATTTATTTAGCTTATAATTAAAGCATAATTGTGGTACTTACAAATAAATACATTTTCCTAAAACATAGACTATAAATATATTTTTGTTATTTATCACTATGTTTCATCATCAATTTAAAACTCAGTCATATTTACTTAAAATTAAGCATGTGGAGGTGTTAGCACCTTTTAGGAAAATCCATTTAAAATCACACGTTTCACTGTGAGATTAAAGTCCTTCCATTACAGAAAATTTTGGGGTCAATAAGATCTGAAATATATATATTTTGCACTTGGAGAAGAAATTTGATTATTTGTTAGCCAATGTCTCATCGGTATTTGGTGTATAATTTCTATACTGCAGTGGTATTTGTAATAAGCTATAGATGTTATAACACAGGTAAATATGGCATAATGGAAAAATTGGTATTACTTTAGTCACTAGAATAGCCATTTAGAGTTCCTAACATCATTAAACTTTCAAGAACAGAATTTGATGAGCTGTTTATGAATAACTTGTTTACACTTGACATAATTCTACATATTACTTTAATGGCAACAAGCTGTGCTAATCACAAGACACATTTTTACTACTTCTTACTTCCATGTACTTATAAAATCTCATTGTCTCCAGATTTTTATTTTGTAACCTTGCTTTCTCTATAAAAACAACTAGATCTCCAAATCTCTTTAATTTCTACCTTTCAGTTGCACACTTGTTGCTTGTACCATCACCACTTTTTCTTCTCACTTAATTATGCTGGCTTTTTAAGCAGAAAACCTGCTGAGGGGTTAGCTACTTTTGAAAAGATCCAACTGTCTTTAGAGCAAAATGAAATATATTATTTCAATTATTATTAAGTGTTAGCATAATTGTAATTATAAGTAGAGTGTTTCATTATATTACATCTGTTGAAGTTTTAAATGAATCTCTGTAATGTGCTACATTAATAAGCAGGGAGGAACTGCTGACTTGGCACCTTTTTGGATCACATTTGTGACAACAAAAGAGGTTATGAAAATGAATTCACCATAGGGGCCCTACTGCGTTAGTTACTATGATTCACAAGTTTATTATAGTAATAAAGCAACATGAGACGATAATGCTAGGGACTCAGATATATAAAGGATGCTCAGTAATGTTCCAAAAACATTATGAAGAAGAAGTAAGAAGTGCTGGGAATTGAATATAATGAAGTGGAACAGCTGTCACACTGCTGAAGAAAATCAGAAGTTCCTCTTCATCTTGTCCCTTCCCTGCTTGCTTCTTGCACCTGCAGCTTTCTTGATTGAGAATATATGAATTGTTTCAGTTACACAGAAAAATTATTCTCATCATGGTCTAGAGGTTATAGATTCACCTTTTTTTTTTTTTTTATAGGAGGACACAGTAAAATGGCACAGGTCTGATCTTCAAACACAATGGGGGTTGTAATTGTTCTCTCCCCTTTGTGATCTCCACATGAAGTGGCAGGGATCAAACAAGCACATGAAACACAAGTGGTGAAGGTCAATGGATGTTGAAGGAAACAAACTTTTGAGAGCTATAAATCTGGATTATGTTTCTGGCATATACAAACGAGTCAGCATGTGCTTGGAATCACAGATAAAATCCTTGCCAAGTATACAATACTTATTTTTAAAATATTGTTTACAAATCTTCATTTCCATTATTATGTTAATGACTAGAGGTAACTGAGAAGATGTTTTGTAATAAAGTAATTTCATAAACTGCTTTCTTTCATCTTTTTTGAGACTCAATTTTTAAAATGTTATTCTTTTATATTTTATTTATTTATATAAATATAAGTATTTATATACATATATTTATATTTTTAGTATTTAAAAATTATATTATTAAACAGTTAAAATTGAGTCTCAAAAAGTTATGGTCAGACAAATTTAGTTCATCTGAGGCTCATACAACTTTTCTTTACATTTGCAAAACAAATCTACTTGTTTCTATAAAGAGGTGTTTCTGTTTTCTATTGGTGCATTACAAATTGCCATAAACTCAGTAGCTGAAAACAGTCCCCACTATTAGCTTACAAGTCTGTGGGTCTGAAGTCTGGGTACAATGCAGTTGGGTTCCCTTCTTAATATCTCAATGGCTGAAATTCAAGATGTCGGTCAAGCTGTGTTCCTGTTTTGAGGATCTGGGGAAGAATCCATTTCAAAGTTCATTCAGATTGTTGGCAAAATTCAGTTCCTTGCAGCTGTAGGACTTAAGTCCCTATTTCCTTGCTGGGAGATGAGGGCCACTCTCAGCTCCTAGAGGCTGCTGTATTTTTTTTTCCATTTGTTTCTTACCATCTTCAAAGCTAGCAACGCAGAATTTCTCTTGCATGGAATTTTTCTCACACATCAAATATCTTTGACACCACCACCACCACTCTCTTCCCCATCTTTAACCTCTAGACCTAGTTTTTAAAGAGTTCTTCCATAGAGTTTTCCTGTTGTAAGGTCAGCTAATCTGGAATTTTAATTATGTGCTCAAAAGCCCTTCATAGCAGCACGTGGATAAGTGTTTTATTGGAAAACTGGAAGAATATATATGTACACTAGAGGCCAGGTTATTGGGGACCATCATAAAATTCTGCCTCCCACTTAGCCCTTAATACAAACACATGTTCAAATCATTAAGTAAAAGCCAGAGAAGTTGACTAGAATTATATTGCTAGACAGTGACTCAAGGTAGTGTTTTCAAATCGCAGAACCAAAAATCCACATGGTAACTTTGCAAAGGAAAACTATGATTTATCACTCGAAAATAATAATTTATTACTTTTATTTTATGTTACATGGTTTTATCATTCATGCAACAAATATTTACTGCACCACTTTATACCACTAATATGCTCAACAGCTAGGGATAAAAAGAGTACAGCTAGATCCTTCTCTCAGGGAACTTATGGATAGTTTGTATCAGACCCTCTGCTAGAAACAGAAGATGTGGAAGAAATACTCTTGTATTTTAGCAGCTTAAAGTTTTGCTGTGAGAAAGATATAAAGGAATAATTACAGCAACATTTAATCACCATTGTTATGAGTACCATAAAGGCAAGAAGGTAGGGTTCATTAAGACATGAATCAAGAATGTATCTTACAGGGCTTCCCTGGTGGCACAGTGGTTGAGAGTCTGCCTGCCGATGCAGGGGACACAGGTTGTGCTCCGGTCCGGGAAGATCCCACATGCCGTGGAGTGGCTGGGGCCGTGAGCCATGGCCGCTGAGCCTGTGCGTCCGGAGCCTGTGCTCCGCAACGGGAGAGGCCACAGCAGTGAGAGGCATACAAACAACAACAACAACAAAAAAAAACCAATGTATCCTAGAGACAGGGATCAGAGACTTCTGATTCACACTGCCATTTGAAGACCAAGAAATTGTGATGTAATGAATAGAGAAAGGAAGAAAGAACACAGAGTGCTGATGGAGAATCTTAATTCTTCATGAATGCATGAAAAATTTTAGTAGCATCTTTTTCTTTTATGATAATACCCTATAAAATGGACTAAGAATATTTTCTGTATAGTAAAATCTGTAATCTTTGTGTACTTAAACATGTAACTTCTTGAACGAATCATGGGAATAATTCTTGTGACTATTATACTTTTGCCTTGAGGCATATGAGTAATATGTCTTCTTTCCAAAGTAGAATTCATTTAAAATTGTATTTAACACACACACACACACACACACACACACACACACACACACACACAGCTCAATATGTGTCTGGAACTCTTCTAAATCATTCTGAATAATAACATTTAATCGTCATAATAACCTTATTAGTTTGCTACAATAATTACCTGAATTTTACATATGAAGCACAGAAAGATTAAAAATATCTCCCAAGATGACAGCGTAATCACACAGTGAGAAAGACAGAATGTGAACTCAGGTTATTTGGCTCCAGGATTCGTGATATTATGCTATCCTGCCCAATGCCAAGAGACACAACACCCAGGAGCAAGAACAGAATATACTATGCTGTACAAGCAGTCACTATTTCCTTCTGCTTTTTTTTTTTTAATCTTGACCCCTTTGTGTCACCGTATTCTGCCTTTTTGCATACATGATGATTACTAATCATCTTTGAAAATAAATCACACCTGAAAAGATTCTGCTTTCTTCCTCACAGTCTTTTATCAAACTGATATATTCTCAGTTCTGAAAGTTCTCAGAAGTTGAAAGTGCACACATTCTTTTTGAACACTTGTCTATATTTGGCAAATATTCTATTTCCAATTAGATAAAAACACATCTTTAAAAGATGTGTAAAAATATGGGCTTCCCTGGTGGCGCAGTGGTTAAGAATCCGCCTGCCAATGCAGGGGACACGGGTTCGAGCCCTGGCCCAGGAAGATCCCACATGCCACGGAGCAGCTAAGATCGCAGCCACCGCAATGAGAAGGCTGCACACAGCAATGAAGAGTAGCCCCCGCCCTCCGCAGCCAGAGAAAGCCCATGCGCAGCAACGAAGACCCAGTGCAGCCAAAAATAAATAAATAAATAAATAAAAGATGTGTAAAAATATAGTCAGGTTGTTTGAAATTATTGCAGAAGTATTATATTGAATTTGCCTATTAATTTTATTTTAGGTATGAAAAATTATATGAAAAGTTCTGAAATGTTTATAGAATCAAATATGTCCATAGTTTTTCTTTAATACTATTCTCTCTCCTCTCAGTAACAATCTTGTTTTTATTTCTATAAGTCATTTCTCACAACACGAAATGAAACTGATAATTTCTCCTAAGGTTTTGCTTTTCTTTCTGGATGAGGAAAGAAAAAGCAATAAAAAGTATAGAAATTGGGAATAAAGAAGTAATATGTATTCTTTCTGCAGAAAAAATATTCATATACATAAATAATCCTAGGGTATCTTTACTAAAATGAACTAGACAAACAAGTGAATTTCAAAAAGCTAAATAATTCAAATTGAAAATAAAACAAATTAGTTGAATCTCTTTATACCAGCAACAAACATAATAGCATCAAAGTTTACAATAACATCAAAAACATATAATGTTTTCAGATTAGTTTTAAATACTATGCACAATATTTTTACAGTGAAAATTTAAAGAAACTTTTCTGAAAGACATTTTAAAAGTTCTAAAAATTAAGAAATTTACTAGGGTCAATTTCCTCCAGAGAAACAGAACCAATAGCATATATACAAATAAGGAGAAGATTCATTTTAAGAGATTGGCTCCCACAGTTGTAGAAGCTAAAATTTGCAGGGCAGGCCAGCATGCTGGAATTTCTAACAGGAGTTGATGTTGCAGCCTGGAGTCTGAAGGCAGTCTTGAGTCCTTCCTCTCTGGGGGACCTCAGTCTTTTTTCTTGAAGCCTTCAATTGATGGGATGTGGTACACCCACATTATGGAGGATAATTTGCTCTGCTCAAGTCTACTGATTACATTAATCACATTAAAAAATACTTTCACAGCAACATCTAGATTGAAGTTTAACTAAACAACTGGGTAGCCTAGCCAGTTGATACATAAATTTAACTGTCACAGTGAGACATGTAGCATATTCACAAATTGAGAAGGTCAATGTTGTAAACATGATAATTATTCCCAAATTGATCTACAGATTTGATGCAATCCCAATAGAAATCCTGGTGTGGGTTTTGGTAGAAATTTAAAAGCTGCTTCTAAAATCTATAAGCATTTGGAAATGAAATAGTACAGCAAACAGAATTTCAAATGCAAAGGACCAAATTGGAGAATTTAAACATTCTTATTTTAAGACTCATCATAAAGTCAAAATAAACAAGAATTATGGTATAGGCAATAATATAGGCATAAAGATGGAGATTAGAGAAATACACCCACACATATATGGTGAAATGATTTTTAAAAAGGCGCCAAGGGGGAGCTTCCCTGCTGGCGCGGTGGTTGGGGGTCCGCCTGCCAGGGCAGGGGACATGGCTTCGTGCCCTGGTCCGGGAAGATCCTACATGCCGTGGAGCGGCTAGGCCCGTGGGCCATGGCCGTTGAGCCTGCGTGTCCGGAGCCTGTGCAATGGGGGAGGCCACAGCAGTGGGAGGCCCGAGTACAGCAAAAAAAAAAAAAAAAAAAAAAAAAGGCGCCAAGGTAATTAAATAGGGAAAGAATAGCCATTTCAAGAAATAATTTTAAAACAATATGATATGACTTTAAAGCTACATATATACCCAATCTCTATAAACCCAGATGTCAAAGCTAAAACTGTAAAACTTCTTGAAGAAAACATAGAAGAAAATGCTTGGAACAGGCAAAAATGGCTTAAATAGTACACGAAAACCACAAAATTTAAAAGACATAATTGTTGGTAAATTTCATCAAAATTAAAATATTTTACTCTTCAAAACTCACCATTTCATTAACAAAATGAAAATACAAAACACAGATTGGCAGAAAATATCTGCAATTCATATATCTTTTAAAAAGGGCTTGCATACAGAATATATTAAAAAAAATAAAAAAAAAACCTCTTACAATCCAATAAAAATTTAAAAAGATGTGCAAAGGACATTAAAGAAATATAATAAAAGAAACTCTTCAAAAACTGCTCAACACTATTAGGCATCAAGGAAATGTAAATTAATATGACAGTGAGATACTACTACACATTCACTGCAATGGGTAAAACTTGAAAAGACTGAGAATAAAAGTGCTAGTGAGGTTGTGATATAACCAGACTTCTGGTACATTGTTGATAGGGGTATAACATGGTACAAACATTTTGGAAAAATTATTAGGCAATTTCTTACAAAGTTTAACACAACCATCATATGGCCCAGTAATCCCACTCTAGGTATTTACCCAAGAAAAATAAAAACTTTTTGTCTCAAAAAATCTTGAGTGCATTACTCCAGAATAGATTTCTTCTAATAGCTTAAAACTAGAAAAATCCAAAATGTCTATCAAAAAGCAAATTCTTAAACATTATGATATGTTTATAAAAAGCAATCCTAATTATCAATTTAAAAATGAACAGTTGATATTAAAGCACTGTGGATGAATCCCAAAATTATTATGCTGAAAATAGGAAGCCAGACATAAAGGTGTACATTCTATGTAATTCAATTTATATGAAATTCTAGGATAGGAAAAAAGTAATATAGAGTAATAGGTAAGAGGTTTGACTATGAAGGAATGAGAAAACACTTTTGATAATAATTTTAAAATTTAATTTAAAAAGTTGTTTCTTGATTGCCTTGCAGTTACATGGGTGTGTACATTTGTCCAAACTTACATACTTGTACTTAAAATGGGTTAAATTTGTTGTATGCCAATTATATTAAAATAAGTTTACTTTTAGGAATAAAATGTCACAATGAAATACTTTTGGTTATGGGCATAAATTTTTAAATTAGAATATGATATAACATCTTTTATGTTAAAATGGGAAAACACTAGTTTTTATTGCAGTTAAATTGCTCACTGATTATTTCTTCAAATTGAAATTTAGATGAGGTCCCAAGGGTGCACCCCCTCGTGATGGAATTAGTGTTCTTCTAAGAAGAGACACAAGCATTCTCTCCACATGAGCCCCCAGTGAGAATGTGGCCATCTGCAAGCCAAGAAGAGGGTTCTTACCAGTAACTGAATCTGCTGGCAGCTTGATCTTGGACTTCCCAGCCTCTAGAAATTTTGGAAATAAATGTCTGTTGTTTAAGCCACCCAGTCCTGTATTTTTTTATAGCAGCCCAAGCTGACTAAGACAATATCTAAAGAATTGAATTGTTTCCCTCTCCCCTCAAAACTAGTTACAAGATGATTTTAGGCGTTATGTAGACCTACTTTAAAAATTCATAGTTAGATATGTTTCTTTAATATGTATTAGAAAAAGTATAACTGTATATCAAAACCCTAACTTTATGTGAATTTTTGCTTCATATTAAAATAGGCAAAAAGCACTCAAGGCCTAATTTTATAATATCAGGTAAAATTAGTATTAATGAGCTAGAATACAAATTAGACAACAATCGTGAAGATGATGCAAAATAAAATTCATAATACTTTGCACTTCTGTTATCCAATTTCTGAATGACTCATTTTCATTTGATTTCACTCTTTTTTCAAAAAATGAAAATTATCTTAATTATAGTCACTGATTCAAATGCATATAATCCTTATACTAATGGTTTAATGTTGCCTAGATAGTAAATTTTGCATATTTTGTGCTTCTTTAAATGCCTGGAATGAATTTCCCATCAATCTTTTGAAAAAGTAAAGGCATTAAATTGTTCTAAAACTAATGCTTATTTTCCTGAAGTGTTATCTCTCAAGGGCACCAAATACCATTATTTAGCTTACGTTGTAAAGTTCCTAAAGATGGATTCAAAATTCCTTGTTTAAAAAATAACTTTGTGTAACTACTGCTTTGTAAGAATTTATAGGGCACATTTTTTCCAGGTTCTTCTGCCTGAGGAAAAGACCCTATTTATGTTTAGTACATGAAGATTGATTTCTGATGCAATAGGCTCATTTTTTTGCTCAGAAATTTCTGCTTATATTACCCAAATCCATCTCTATTCATACTATTCTAGTTCTATTTAAACCTGACACAAAATTTCAAAATCAAGCACTAAGTTGGATGATTACATATGATATTAACAATTATCAATTTCTGATAATCAATTACTGCCAGGATAATTTGAAGCATTCATCTTTCCAAGAAGAGTAGTTAAGGGTTTTGTTCTCTTGATGACTCACTACTGTCACACTTCCAGCTGTGTTGAGCCTCTTTCACAGGCCTCTTCACATTCATTTTAATTTGTTATTTTAATCAATAATATTGAAGTCACAAAGAGGAAAAAGAGCCAGCTTATTAATGACTGTAGACTCTTCATTGAGTTGAGCTAATTATGCCAATTTCACACATACACACATAACCAGATTAAAGGGAAACTTGATCCCTTGTCTTGTACACAATAAGTATTTAGACAGTGACGTCTCATGGTAGAAACTTCTTTTCTAACTCTGATTTTGTGAGTGTTTGTTTTTCCTCCCTACATGTCTTTTTTATTTTTTTCATGGTTCCTGTAACTTCTGGGACTAAATTTGGATGTGTTCCCAGAACACATAGTTGCTTCCTTGCTTTCATGCCTTTTCTTAAGCAATTTCTGACTGCTTCAAGGAGTGGCCAAATGTTAAAAAAGTTATAATGAGAGGAAGAATTGAGAGAACAGGAGTTTGAGGATGAAGAGGTAATGGGAGCTTCCTTAGAAACCATAACGTTTCAAATGTTTCTTGAGAAGTTGTGAGTTGGTGATTATAAATAGAGACAGTCAATATATACCACTTGTTTAAAAAATCTGGAAGTGGAAATGAAACAAAAAGAGAAGGAAACCAAAGTGTCATATGAAGATATTGCAAAGCTTTAGACATTGGACAGTAAAAGGTCAGAGATGAATTGAGAGGTATTGTGTTCAAGGATAATTGAAGGAGGGGTCCCCAGAGGATGAAGAAGAAAATGGAGTTGAGGATACTTTATCTTAAAAGATAGCAGTATATCAATGTATCTGAGAATAAAATAAAAGAGAATATTATAAAGACAAATATTTTGGATGATAAAGATGTATATTGGGGAGCTCATGTTAGTCAAACTTGATCTTTTAGTAATGTAAAAAAAAAGCTGTTGGGCATCCCTGGTGGCGCAGTGATTGAGAGTCCGCCTGCCGATTCAGGGGACGCGGGTTTGTGCCCCGGTCCGGGAAGATCCCACATGCCATGGAGCGGCTGGGCCCGTGAGCCATGGCCGCTGAGCCTGTGCGTCTGGAGCCTGTGCTCCATAACGGGAGAGGCCACAACAGTGAGAGGCCCGTGTACCACAAAAAAAAAAAAGCTGTTTACATATGAGGCAGGGGTATATGGGGAAATCTCTGTAAATTTGAACTTTGCTGTAAACCTAAAAATGCTCTAAAAATCACCCATTTTAAAAAGATGCCATCTCCTTATAATTAATGACATGAATTAAAGTGTGGGGTAAACAAATCATCTGAGCATTATCATCATTACCATTGTAAGAAGTAAGTCCTGGAACTTAATAAAATAATTTTAAAACAAGAATAAAACCTCAGTTGAAGTTAAGACAAGATTCTGCATTGGGTTCTATACATATTTTTTTTTTCATTTTTATGATTCCAAAACAAGACTCGAGAAGGCAGTGTGTGTTTTTGTGAACAGGGACTATACTGATTTATGAACAAAAGAATTAAGAAGCAAGAGAGACCAGAATTCTGATAACGGTGGCCAATTATTGAGCACCTACAATGGACCAAACGCTGTAATGATTGCTTCATATAACTTATCACTAACCTTGAGAACATCTTGTAAGATAAATATTGTTGTGGTCATAGATTATAATTACTCTTATTATTGGCATTAATTATAGAATATAACATGTATCGGATGCTTACTGTGTGGCAGCACCAACCATGTGCTTCACAAGAATGATCTCATTTAATCTGTGGGACTTAAAGGGGATGCATGTGTACTGGGCTCTGTAAATTGCTTGACACTCATCTCTGTTCTCTTTACCACAACCCTATGCAGGAGCTTACTTCACTTTACAGATAAGAGAGTTGAGGAACAAAGTTGTTAAGTAATTTTTGAGTTCAAATACAGATCATTTGGCTTTAGAGCTTTCATTTTTAAATACCATGTGATATTCCTTATATTCAAAGATAAATTTGACTTGCTCTAGATTTCTTGCTTCAAAAAGAAGACCAAGAATAAACTGACTGACAATACACTTCAGACTTGTAAGTGGGTCAATTATTACTGGATCAGAAATGAAATAGGAAAGTAGGAATTGCCACCTCTTCTATATTTAAAGATTAGATAAAATCAGATTTGGAAGGTGTGATCTATTAAGTGTCAGATAATGAATTTATGTCTATGGAGGGTGTTGGAAGTAAAACATGACCATACCCAGAGAATGGTCTTTATCCTTCTTCTTGTGTGAATTACAAAATCCTTATAATATTCCTTAGGGAGAATTGTGAGTGATGACATATTCCTCCCTCAGTCGAATTGAAAAGTACAAAGTGAACTTACATCTTCCATTGTTCTCCTGACCAGGTAGGTTGCTCACTGCAAGTAGGTTGTATTGACTTCAAACACTGCAGGTAAGTTTCAACGGGATATTCAGGAAACCATGCACTTACTTGTATTCTTACTTGTGCAGAGTTTACACTCCCTGTTTGGCATTTGGAAGTTAAAAGTTACACACACACACACAAAACTCATCTCAACAACATCAAAAAAAAAAAAACAAAAACAAAAACAAGCAACAATAACAACAGCAGCAAAAAAAAAAAAAAAAAAATTCAGCCAAATCTAAGTTGTCATTCTTGGGCAAGATCTCTGACGTCTGCAGGGTTCCTTTGGAATTAGAAAGCATGGTCTTGTGATTTAAGTCAAGAGTAATGGGAGAAATATAAATTTGAAGCATCCCTACCTGTTTGGTTCCCTGTAAAACAACTTTGAGATGCCGAGTTATTGCAGGAAGATTACTAGGATGTGTGCTTCGGAGATACAGCTGTAAGAAAGTGATGAAGACACAATTTGGTAGTGGGAAATTCTGTGGAGTTGCAAATAACAACTTAATCAATCCTGTGGGAAACTTTGGAGTTGGCATGTACTTTTGGTATCGTCCCAGGAAGAGGCATAACTATGGTGGATCATGTAATTCCTTGAGATCAAAGGCACATCCCAATGATGGGTACAGCTGTGAGCTGCACTGTTACTCTTAGCAAGTGGGGGATGGGTTAATTATCCATAAAGAGAGGTTATTATACAGCATGATAGTATCCACTATAGTGAATGTAGCTCAGACCTATATGCCTCTTATTGTAAATGTGTCCCATCTAGGAATAAATCTCCAGGAATATTTTTGGTCTTGTATCCTGGGAAATTTAGAAGGTTTAGTGAGACCACAGCCCTGATGTGAATTTGATCTCAAGGACACATGATACTCCTCATCATTTTCCTGCATCATCAATCCATATTCCTCTCACCAATGATGAACATATTTGCTGATTTATATGACTTCTCTGGTAGGATAACCCAAACGCTCAATACCGAGATACCTGAGTCCCTGTTACCATGTCTTATTGTCAAGCTATGCCTGCCAGTTTGATCTATTTACTACTGAAACTGGGCACAAGAACAATAAAAGATAGCCAGGTGGAAATCCAAGTTACAAATATATTCTTCCATGGCCACTTTGGTGTAGTGGTACCCATTACTTCTTGATGATCAGATTAAATAACTCTGCTTGTATGGAAATCCCTTTTCTTGTCTGCTGGTCTCTTGTCACAAAGACACTGAAGTGACCAGGCAGCAGCAGCTATACGTTAAAGCTCAATAGGACTTTTACTGTGTCATCTGCTGAAAGTGTTACAGCTCTAGGAATCAGAACCTCTATACCCACAGAGACTAAAGTTGGGACAGGAATCTCAAATTTCCCAAAGTGGGTACCTGGGCTTATACTAAATGGGGTCATTCTACTTTACTTCCCACCCATGGTTCCTAGGCCTGTGAATTTTACTTAGTGGAAATACAGCACTTTCAAACACTGGATGTTTAAGGTGTACACTGTATCCTGTGGGGAGTCCGGCTCCAGATAGAATCCTATGTGTGATCTTTCAGGCTTGACCATAGATTACAAGTCTTTCCCTAGCAGTTCTCATGAGGGGAAGCTACCTTCCCCATACCAGAGTATAGCCAGTATATTTCAGTTTTCTGAGAGAGTTATAGTCAGTGTCATCCCTAGGCCAGCTATGCTCACAGGCATGTCTACATTCCTAGCCCAGGTCTTACACTTGAAGTCCTTCTTATCAGGGACCTTGGCTGAGATACTTCCCAGCCACCTCTACCAAGAGGGCTTTGGCTTATCAGAGGCTTTGGATAAGTACTTTTCTCTGTACTTTTCCAATCCTCCCATCCCTCTAGCCCATGTGTACATAATGAGACAGGAGTCTTTTGTTTGGGGCTCCTCAGCAGTGAGACAGGTGCCCTGTTCATGCCCTGTCCATGCTGTATCATATGATGATTGACTTTCACCATTCTGGAGCATTCTATCTTACATGCATTGCCATAGTAAGTGAATAAGGCCTGATTGCTACTTTCAGTTTAGTTTATTTTCCTAACTGACTCACTTGACTCCTGATTGTTTGACATGGTACCCCACCTTTGCAGATAACCATTTCCAGGCTGGCATCTCAGCCGCTTCTTTAACAAACCATTCCATTCTCTCTACTATGGGTGACTTGTAGGTGGTACACCCTTGACTTTGTGACTACTACCACATCTCTTTACTATAAGGTAGGTCCCCTCTTATGCAGTGACGTTACATGCAGTTTCATGTCAGTGAACCAAATCTTCTATAGCACTTTTGATAGTGGTGCTGACCAAGGACCTAGGGCAAATACATATCTAAAATACATATGTTGATTCAAGTCAAGTTTAACCATTTCCCCTTTTGGAGTCAGAGAAATACTACTATTTACCAATTTCATAATCTAGAATTCACTAAAGAATGGACCAGCTGTTGTTTATCTAGCCTGGCCTTCTATCTCAGCAGCAGACTCTACATAGTATAGTTGTTGATCTAGGTAATGGTAATTAGGGATCTATTAGGAAAGGAGAACTGGAATAAAGAAATGAGGATGCTGTGAAATACCATGGGGTAATTTCATCCAGTGGCAGCTGTAGAGGCACAGAAGAGGCTTCCCTGAAGGAAAAAGCCTGCACTCCTGGCCATCTAACGTAGTGTTACATGTTGGAATCAAGTGGTCTAACCTGTCACTAACCAAGCCTCTCATCTAGAAGTTCTCATCAAAGTTACTGTTGAGGAGTGTTGTTAGTACCTGTTTTCATCATGAAGATATGGTTTCTATTGCTGGGCCAGGCCCTGGTAATTCAGTGAGCCCGCATTCCTAAAGGAGTTAAAGGAGTACACTGGTGTTATGTTCCACTGACTGGGTGGCTTAGAGCTACCATTCCTCACATGGGGAGAAACATGATGTGTTTCCCACCTTGAGTGGTGATGAGTAAGCTGCAGCTGGGATGACTCAGAAGGTTCTACAGTTTCCTGAGGTGCTGAAGTGTACCTATCCATTGCACAGAGACCACGTGTCTTAGCTCAGACTGCTATAACTTATTACCATAGACTGAGTGGCTTAAATAACAACCCACTCACAGTTCTAAGATCTAGGAAGTCCGAGATCTAGGTACCAGCAGATCCTGTGTCTGGTGAGGAAACACTTCCTGGTTTGCAGATGACTCTCTTCTCAATGTATCCTCACATGCCAGGCAAAAGAGAGAGAAAGGGAGAGGGAGGCAGAGAGAGAGAGAGTTCTTATGTCTCTTCATATATGGGCACTAATTCTATTCATGTGGGCTAGCTCTCATGACCTAGCTCCCTTCCAAAGGCCAAAGATTTTTAACACTTAACACAAATATTCAGTCCATACACCATGTAAACCATATGGCACATTATGATGCCCAATTTACTAAGCAGATACATCCTTCCTTCTATGGGGGGAGCTGGACAATATAAACCAAACTCATACCCAAATTGACGTAGCAGATCTTAGGCTTGAATGTTAAAGATGAGCAAGGGTTAAAACAAGTGAGTGACTATACTACCAGATTTGGAGCCACTTTCAGTCCTGCTTGTGATAGTAAAAACTTAAAGCATTTTATTCCTAAATTTCTATTTCCTCTGTGAACTCTAGAATAGAGGATCTGAAGCTTAAGTTGTGGGTCTTAAACTTGATATTGGTTAATGTCAGCAGAATACACTAGGCAGTTAAAACCTGATGAAATGCCAGAGGCTTATCAAGCATCTTTAACTGGCAGTAGGAAGTATTAAATAAAGTTGGTATCACCATTAAAGAGGGGATATGATGAAGTATTATTGACCAACTACCATTTCACTTTCATTCTTTGGAAGCTTCTATTGGATTTCAGGAGATAGAAATTTCTATCTTACCTGAGTTGCATTCTGGACATATTTCAAGCATCTTTCTTGATTTTAAAATCATTTACTATCCAGGATGATTTGGAGTAAATCTTTTCATATTTCATTTTTTTCTTGGATGGGCATGATAGCAGTGGTATTGGAAAGAGTTATTGGGATTATGATGGAATGTTATAAAAGAGAATAGAAAGATAGACCTTCAAGATGGCAGAGGAGTAAGATGTGGAGATCACCTTCTTCCCTACAAATACATCAGAAATACATCTACATGTGGAACAACTTCTACAAAACACTTACTGAATGCTGGCAGAAGACCTCAGACTTCTCAAAAGGAAAGAGACTCCCCACGTACCTGGGTAAGGCAAAAGAAAAAAGGAAAAAACAGAGACAAAAGAATAGTGACAGGACCTGCACCTCTGGGAGGGAGCTGTGTAGGAGGAAAATTTTCCACACACTAGGAAGCCCCTTCACGGGTAGAGACAAGGGATGGCAGGGAGGAAGCTTTGGAGCCATGGAGGAGAGCGCAGCAATAAGGGTGCAGAGGGCAAAGCAGAGAGATTCCCACAGAGAGGAACAGTACCGACAAGCACTCACCAGCCTGAGAGGCTTTTCTGCTCACCTGCCATGTGGGTGAGGGCTGGGAGCTGAGGTTCGGGCTTCAGAGGTCAGATCCCAGGGAGAGGACTGGGGTTGGCTGTGTGAACACAGTCTAAAGGGGGCTAATGCACCACAGCTAGCTGGGAGGGAGTCCAGGAAAAAGTCTGGACCTGCCTAAGAGTCAAGAGACCATTGTTTCAGGATGCACGAGGAGAGGGGATTCAGAGCACAGCTTAAATTAGCTCCAGAGATGCAAGCCATGGCTATCAACATGGACACCAGAGAAGGGCATGAAACTCTAAGGTTGTTGCTGCAGCCACCAAGAAGCCTGTGTGCAAGCAAAGGTCACTATCCATACTTCCCCCTCCAAGAGGCTGTGCAGCCCGCCACTGCCAGGGTCCCGTGATCCAGGGACGAATTGCCTGGGAGAACACATGGCACACCTCAGGCTGGTGCAACATCACGTCAGTCTCTGCCGCCGCAGACTTGTCCCGCATTCTGTATCCCTCCCTCCCCCCGGCCTGAGTGAGCCATAGCACCCGAATCAGCTGCTACTTTAACCCTGTCCTGTCTGAGCAAAGAACAGCCTCCCTCAAGTGACCTACATGCAGAGGCAGGGCCAAATCCAAAGCTGAACCCCAGGAGCTGTGCGAACAAAGGAGAGAAAGGAAAATTTCTCCCAGCAGCCTCAGGAGCAGTGGATTATCTCCACAATCACATTGATGTACCCTGCATCTGTGATGAATCATCCCATAATTGAGGCAGTAGACTTTGGGAGCAACTGTAGACTTGGGGTTTGCTTTCTGCATCTAATTCCTTTCTGGTTTTATGTTTATCTTAGTTTAGTATTTGGAGCTTATTATCACTTGTAGATTTGTTTATTGATTTGGTTGCTCTCTGCCTTTATATATATATATATATATATATATATATATATATATATATAAAATTTTCCTTTTCTCTTTTTGTGAGTGTGTATGTGTATGCTTTGTGTAACTTTTTCTGTATAGCTTTGCTTTTACCATTTCTCCTGGGTTCTGCCTGTTCTTTTTTTTTTTTTTTAGTACAGATTTGAGTGCTTGTTATCATTGGTGGATTTGTTTTCTGGTTTCGTGGCTCTCTTTTTTCTTTCTTTTTCCTTTTATTGCATTTTTATTTTTAATAATTTTTCATTTTCTTATTTTAATAACTGTATTTTATTTTATTATTATCTTTTCTTTTTTTCTTTCTTTCATTTTTTTCTGGCTTTTCTTCTGAGATGTGTGGCTGACAGGGACTTTGTGCTCCAGCTGTGTGTCAGGTGGGAGAGCTGAGTTCAGGACATTGTTCCACCAGAGACCTCCCAGCTCCATGTAACATCAAATGGTGAGAGCTTTCCCAAAGGTCTCCATCTCAATGCTAAGACCCAGCTGTACTCAATGACCAGCAAGCTACAGTGCTGGACACCCTATGCAAAACAACTAGCAAGACAAGAACACAACTCCACCCATTAGCAGAGAGGCTGCCTAAAATCATAATAAGGCCACAGACACCCCAAAACACACCACCAGACGTGGTCCTGCCCACTAGAAAGACAAGATCAAGCCTCATCCACCAGAACACAGTCACCAGTCCCCTCCACCAGGAAGCCTACACAAACCAAGCAACCAACTTTAGCTACAGGGGGCAGATACCAAAAACAACAGGAACTACAAACCTGAAGCTTGTGAAAAGGAGACCCCAAACACAGTAAGTTAAGCAAAATGAGAAGAAAGAAACACACAGCAGATGAAGGAGCAAGGTAAAAACACACCAAAACAAACAAATGAAGAGGAAATAGGAAGTCTACCTGAAAAATAATTCAGAGTAATGATAATAAAGATGATCCAAAATCTTGGGAAAAAATGGAGAAAATACAAGAAACACTTAACAAGGACCTAGAAGAACTAAAGAGCAAACAAACAATGATCAACAACACAATAAATGAAATTAAAAATTCTCTAGAAGGAATCAATAGCAGAATACCTGAAGCAGAAGAATGGATAAGTGACCTTGAAGATAAAATAGTAGAAATAACTACCACAGAGCAGAATAAAGATAAAAGAATGAAAAGAACTGAATATACTCTCCAGACCTCTGGGACAACATTAAATGTACCAACATTCGAACTATAAGGGTCCCAGAAGAAGAAGAGAAAAAGAAAGGAACTGAGAAAATATTTGAAGAGATTATACTTGAAAACTTCCCTAATATGGGAAAGGAAATAGTCAGTCAAGTCCTGGAAGGGCAGAGTCCCATACAGGATAAATCCAAGGAGAAACAGGCCAAGACACATTAATCAAACTATCAAAAATTAAATATAAAGAAAGAGTATTAAAAGAAGCAAGGGAAAAACAACAAATAACATACAAGGGAATCCCCATAAGGTTAACAGCTGATCTTTCAGCAGAAACTCTGCAAGCCAGAAGGGAGTGGCAGGACATATTTAAAGTGATGAAGGAGAAAAACCTACAACCAAGATTACTCTACCCAGTAGGGATTTCATTCAGATTCGACAGAGAAATTAAAATCTTTACAGACAAGCAAAAGCTAAGAGAATTCAGCACCATCAAAGCAGCTGTACAACAAATGTTAAAGGAACTTCTCTAGGCAGGAAACACAAGAGAAGGAAAAGACCTACAATAACAAACCCAAAACAATTAAGAAAATGGTAATAGGAACATACATATCAATATTTACCTTAAGTGAAAATGGACTAAATGTTCCAACCAAAAGACACAGACTCACTGAATGGATACAAAAACAAGACCCATATATATGCTATCAACAAGAGACACATTTCAGACCTAGGGACACATACAGACTGAAAGTGAGGAGATGGAGAAAGATATTCCATGCAAATGGCAATCAGAAGAAAGCTGGAGTAGCAATTCTCATATCAGAAAAAATAGTCTTTAAAATAAACCCTATTACAAGTGACAAAGAAGGACACTACATAATGATGAAGGGATCAATCCAAGAAGAAGATATAACAATTGTAAATATTTATGCACCTAACGTAGGAGCACGTCAGTACATAAGGCAAATGCTAACAGCCATAAAATGGGAAATTGACAGGAACACAAACATAAAAGGGGATTTTAACACCCTACTTTCACAAAGAGATAGATCATCCAAACAGAATACATTTCCTTCTTAAGTGCTCATAGAACATTCTCCAGGATAGATCATATGTTGGGTCACAAATCAAGCCTTGGTAAATTTAAGAAAATTGAAATCATATCAAGTGTCTTTTCCAACCACAATGCTATGAGACCTGATATCAATTAACGTAAAAAATCTGTAAAAAATACAAACACATGAAGGCTAAAAAATACACTCCTAAATAACCAAGATATCACTGAAGAAATAAAAGGGGAAATCAAAAACTATATAGAAACAACTGACAATGAAAACACAATGACTCAAAACCTATGGGATGCAAGAAAAGCAGTTCTAACAGGGAAGTTTATAGTAATACAATCCTACCTCAAGAAATATCTCAAATAAACAAAGTAGCCATACACCTAAAGGAATTAGAGAAAGAAGAAGAAGAAGAACAACAACAACAAAAAACCCAAAGCTAGCAGAAGGAAAGAAATCATAAAGATCAGATCAGAAATAAATGAAATGTGCTGTTGGATTCTGTCTGCTAGTATTTTGTTGAGAATTTTTGCAACTATGTTCATCAGTGATATTGGCCTGTAGTTTTCTTTTTTTGTGACATTTTTGTCTGGTTTTGGTATCAGGGTGATGGTGGCCCCGTAGAATGAGTTTAGGAGTGTTCCTCCCTCTGGTATATCTTGGAAGGGTTTGAGAAAGATAGGTGTTAGCTCGTCTATAAATGTTTGATAGAATTCACCTGTGGAGCCATCTGGTCCTGGGCTTTTGTTTGTTGGAAGATTTTTAATCACAGTCTCAACTTCAGTGATTGTGATTGGTCTGTTTATATTTTCTTTTCCTTCCTGGTTCAGTCTTAGAAGGTTGTGCTTTTCTAACAATTTGTTCCATTTCTTCCAGGTTGTCCCTTTTAGTGGCATATAGTTGCTTGTAATAATCTCTCATTATCCTTTGTATTTCTGCAGTGTCAGTTGTTACTTCCCCTTTCTCATTTCTAATTCTACTGATTTGAATCTTCTCGCTTTTTATCTTGATTAGTCTGTCTAACGGTTTATCAATTTTGCTTATATTCTCAAAGAACCAGCTTTTAGTTTTATTGATCTTTGCTATTTTTTCCTTCATTTCTTTTTCATTTATTTATGATCTGAACTTTATGAGAATCCAACAGCACACTAAAAATATAATGCACCATGATCAAGGGGGGTTTAACCCAGGAATGCAAGGATTCTTCAATATATGCAAAACAAACAATGTAGTACATCATATGAATAAACTGAAGGAGAAAAACCATATGATCACCTCAATAGATGCAGAGAAAGCTTCTGACAAAATTCAACACCCATTTATGATAAAAACCCTCCAGGAAGTAGACATAGGGGGAACTTACTACAACATAATAAAGACCATATTTGACAAACCCACAGCCAACATTGTCCTCAATGGTGAAAAACTGAAACCATTTCCACTAAGATCAGGAAAAAGACAAGGTTGCCCACTCTCAACACTATTGTTCAACATAGTTCTAGAAGTTTTGGCCACAGCAATCACAGAAGAAAAAATAAAAGGAATCCAAATCGGGAAAGAAGAAACAAAGCTGTCACTGTTTGCAGATGACATGATACTATAAATAATAGAGAATCCTAAAGATGTTATCAGTAAACTACTAGAGCTAATCAATTAATTTTGTAAAGTAGTGGGATACAAAATAATGCACAGAAATCTCTTGCATTCCTATACACTAACGATGAAAAATCTGAAAGTGAAATTAAGAAAACACTCTCATTGACCAATGCAAAAAAAAAAAAAAAAGAATAACATACCTAGGAATAAACTTACCTAAGGAGACAAAATACATGTTTGCAGAAAATTATAAGACACTGATGAAAGAAATTAAAGATGATAGAAATAGATGGAGAGATATACCATTTTCTTGGATTGGAAAATCAACATTGTGAAAGTCACTATACTACCCAAAGCAATCTACAGATTCAGTGCAATCCCTATTAAACTATGAATGGCATTTTTCACAGAACTAGAACAATAAATTTCACAATTTGTGTGGAAACACAAAAGACCCTGAATAGCCAAAGAAATTTTGAGAAAGAAAAATGGAGCTAGAGGAATCAGGCTCCCACATTTCAGACTATATTACAAAGCTATAGTAATCAAGACATTGTGATAGTGGCACAAACACAGAAATATAGATCAATGGAACAGGATAGAAAGCCCAGAGATAAACCCATGTACATATGGTCACCTTGTCTTTGATAAAGGAGGAAAGAATATATAATGGAGAAAGGACAGCCTCTTCAATAAGTGATGCTGGGAAAACAGGACAGTTACATGTTAAAGAATGAAATTAGAATACCCCCTAACACCATACACAAAAATAAGCTCAAAATGGATTAAAGACCTAAATGTAAGGCCAGACACTATCAAACTCTTAGAGGAAAACATAGACCGAACATTCTATGACATAAATCACAGCAAGATCCTTTTTGACCAACTTCTTAGAGAAATAGAAATACAAATAAACAAATGGGACCTAATGAGACTTAAAAGCTTTTGCACAGCAAAGGAAACCATAAATAAGTCAAAAAGACAACCCTCAGAATGGGAGAAAATATTTGCAAATGAAGCAACTGACAAAGGATTAATCACCAAGATTTACAAGCAGCTCATGCAGCTCAATATTAAAAAAATAAACAACCCACTCCAAAAATGGCAGAAGACCTAAATAGACATTTCTCCAAAGAAGATATACAGACTGCCAACAAACACATAAAATAATTGTCAACATCACTAATCATTAGAGAAGAGCAAATCAAACCTACAATGAGGTATTACCTCACACCAGCCAGAATGGCCATCATCAAAAAATCTACAAACAATAAATGCTGGAGAGAGTGTGGAGAAAAGGGAACCCTCTTGCCCTGTTCATGGGAATGTAGCCAGATACAGCCACTATGTAAAACTATCTGTAGGTTCCTTAGAAAACTAAAACGAGAACTACCACATGACCTAGAAATCCCACTACTGGGCTTATACCCTGAGAAAACCATAATTCAAAAATGTCATGTACCACAATGTTCATTGCAGCTCCATTTACAATAGCCAAGACTTGGAAGCAACCTAAGTGTCCATCAAAAATTCATGGATAAAGAGGATTTGGCACATATATACAATGGAATATTATTCAGGCATAAAAAATGAAATTGAGTTATTTGTAGTGAGGTGGGTGGAATTAGAGTCTGTCATACAGAGTGAAGTAAGTCAGAAAGAGAAAAACAAATACTGTATGCTAACACATATATATGGAATCTAAAAAAAAAAAATGATCATGAAGAACCTAGAGGTAAGGCAGGAATAAAGATGCAGACTTACTAGAGAATGGTCTTGAGGACACGGGGAGGGGGAACGGTAAGCTGGGACAAAGTGAGAGAGTGGTAGAGTATATATAAACATATATACACTACCAAATTTAAAATAGATAGCTAGTGGGAAGCAGTCGCATAGCACAGGGAGATAAGCTCAGTTCCTTGTGACCAGCTAGAAAGGTGGGATAGGGAGGGTGGGAAGGTGGGAGACACAAGAGGGAAGAGATATGGGAATATATGTATATGTAAAACTGATTCACTTTGTTATGAAGCAGAAACTAAGACACTATTGTAAAGCAATTATACTCCAATAAAAATGTTAAAAAAAAAAACAACGCAGCTAAAATAACTAAATAAATAAGTTTACTAAAAAAAACACAATAAATGAAAAAGAAATGAAGGAAACCACAGCAAAGATCAGCAAAACTGAAAGCTGTTTCTTTGAGAAGATAAATAAAATTGATAAACCATCAGCTAGACTCATCAAGAAGAAAAGGGAGGAGACTCAAATCAATAGAATTAGAAATGAAAAAGGAGAAGTAACAAATGACACTGCAGAAATACAAAGGGTCATGAGAGATTACTACAAGCAACTATATGCCAATAAAATGGACAACCTGGAAGAAATGGACAAATTCTTAGAAAAGCACAACCTTCTGAGACTGAACCTGGAAGAAATAGAAAATATAAACAGACCAATCACAAGCACTGAAATTGAGACTGTAATTAAAAATCTTCCAAAAAACAAAAGCCCAGGACCAGATGAGTTCACAGATGAATTCTATCAAACACTGAGAAGAGCTAACACCTATCCTTTTCAAACTTTTCCAAAATATAGCAGAAGGAGGAACACTCCAAAACTCATTCTACAAGGCCACCATCACCCTAATGCCAAAAACAGGCAAATATCTCACAAAGAAAGAAAACTACAGGCCAATATCACTGATGAGCAGAGATGCAAATATCCTCAACAAAATACTAGCAAACAGAATCCAGAGCATATTCAAAGGATCATACACCATGATCAAGTGGGTTTTATCCCAGGAATGCAAGGATTCTTAAATATATACAAAACAATCAATGTGATAAACCATATTAACAAATTGAAGGAGAAAAACCAAATATCATCTCAATAGATGCAGAAGAAGCATTTGACAAAATTTAGCACATATCTATGACAAAAACCCTGCAGAAAGTAGGCATAGAGGGAACTTACCTCAACATAATAAAGGCCCAATATGGCAAACCACAGCCAACATCAGTCTCAATGTTGAAAAACTGAAACCATTTCTTCTAAAATCAGGAACAAGACAAGGTTGCCCACTCTCACCACAATTATTCAACATAGTTTTGGAAATTATAACCACAGCTATCAGAAAAGAGAAAGAAATAAAATGAATCCAAACTGGAAAAGAAGAAGTAAAATTGTCACTATTTGCAGATGACATGATACTATACATAGAGAATCCTAAAGGTGCTACCAGAAAACATCTAGAGCTTATCAATGAATTTGGTAAAGTAGCAGGGTACAAAATTAAGGCACATAAATCTCTTGCATTCTTATACACTAATGATGAAAAATGTGAAAGAGAAATTAAGGAAACACTCCTTTTTACCATTGCAACAAAAAGAATAAAATACCTGCGAATAATCCTACCTTAGGAGACAAAAGACCTGTATACAGAAAACTATAAGACACTGAAAGAAATTAAAGTTGATCCAAAGACATGGAGAGATATACCACATTCTTGGATGGGAAGAATCAACATTGTGAAAATGATTATACTACCTAAAGCAATCTACTGATTCAATGCAATCCCTATCAAATTACCAATGGTATTTTTCACAGAACTAGAACAAAAAATTTCACAATTTGTATGGAAACACAAAAGACCCCGAATAGCCAAAGCAATCTTGAGAAAGAAAAATGGAGCTAGAGGAATCAGGCTCCCACATTTCAGACTATACTACAAAGCTATAGTAATCAAGACATTGTGATAGTGGCATAAACCCAGAAATATAGGTCAATGGAACAGGATAGAAAGCCCAGAGATAAACTGACACACATATTGTCACCTTATTTTTGATAAAAGAGTCAAGAATATACAATGGAGAAAAGAGAGCCTCTTCAATAAGTGGTGCTGGGAAAACTGGACAGCTACATGTAAAAGAATGGAGTTAGAACACTCCCTAACACCATACAGAAAAACAAACTCAACATGGATTAAAGACCTAAATGTAAGGCCAGACACTCTAATTAAAAATCTTAGAGGAAAACATAGGCAGAGCAGTCTATGACATAAATCACAGCAAGATCCTTTTTGACCCACCTCCTAGAGAACTGGAAATAAAACAAAAATAAACAAATGGGACCTAATAAAAATTAAAAGATTTTGCACAACAAAGGAAAACATAAACAAGATGAAAAGACAACCCTCAGAATGGGAGAAAATATTTGCCAATGAAGCAACTGACAAAGGATTAATCTCCACACTTTACAAGCAGTTCATGCAGCTCACTATCAAAAAAATAAACAATCCACTCCAAAAATGGCGGAAGACCTAAATAGACATTTCTCCAAAGAAAGATTGCTAACAAACACATGAAAAGATGCTCAACATCACTGATCATTAAAGAAATGCAAATCAAAGCTACCATGAGGTATCATGTCACACTTGTCAGAGTGCCCATCATCAAAAAATCTACAAACAATAAATGATGGAGACAGTGTGGAGGAAAGTGTGGAGAAAAGTGAACGCTCTTGTCCTGTTGGTGGGAATATAAATTGATATGGCCACTATGGAGAAAAGTATGGAGGTTACTTTAAAAACTAAAAATAGAACTATCATATGATTCAGCAATCCCAGTACTGGGCATATACCCTGAGAAAACCAGAATTCAAAAAGAGTCATGTACTGCAATGTTCAATGCAACTCTATTTACAATAGCCAGGACATGGAAACAACCTTAGTGTCCATCGACAGATGAATGGATAAAGAAGATATGGCACATATATACAATGGAATATTAGTCAGCCATAAAAAGAAACAAAATGTGTTATTTGTAGTGAGGTGGATGGACCTAGAGTCTTTCATACAGAGTGAAGTAAGTCAGAAAGAGAAAAGCAAATACACATATATAGGGACTCTAAAAAAAAAAAAAAGAGGTTCTGAACAACCTAGGGGCAGGACAGGGATAAAGATGCAGATATAGAGAATGGACTTGAAGACACAGGGAGGTGGATTGTTAACCTGGGACGAAGTGAGAGAGTGGCATGGACATATATACACTACCAAATATAAAATAGATAGCTATTGGGAGGAAGCCGCATAGCACAGGGAGATCAGCTCGGTGCTTTGTGACCATCTAGAGGGGTGGGATAGGGAGTGTGGGAGGGAGACGCAAGAGGGAGGAAATATGGGGATATATGTATATGTATAGCTGATTCACTTTGTTATAAAGCAGACACTAACACACCAATGTAAAACAATTATACTCCAGTAAAGATGTTAAAAAAAAAAAGTGAATAGAATAGTTCAGTTCTTCATATCCTCTACTTCCAAGTTTAAAGAGGAAGAGTAGAGATCTTTTTTGAAATTACAGAAAGGCTGAGAAGTCATCTGGATAAGGTAACAGCGTACCAATATACAAACTCTATTCCCAGTGGTTTTATGCAATAAAATTTAATTCTTGTTCACACTCAATTTTTAAGGGTGTGGACAACCATTTATGACAACTGAACTCTATACAACAGGTTGTGATTCAGGCTGCTTAAATTTATGCAATCTTTGGCTTTCATCTCCACTTGAGGAAGAGGAAAAAAAGCTAGAAGATAATGTGTCAGCCTTCAATGCTTTGACCTGAAAGTGACTTAGGTCACTTCACCCCATAGTCCCTTTGCCAGAGATGTCACATGGTCCAAACAACTTCAAAGAGCCTGAAAGTTCCCTTTTCAAGTGTATGGATTGTGAGAAGATTCAGATAGCGATGAAACATTGTTGTTCCACCTCATGACAAACTTGCTGCAAAGAAATAAAAATTCTTCAGGAACATCAATAGATATATCCCTAGAAGACAAGCAGTTAAGAGAGAAGATTCACACTGGTCAATCTGGTGCTGAACCTATTGCCTGAGGGTGGTGTTCTTGATCATAGACTATCGTAGCCTTGATACTCACTATATCCTTTTCACTTGGGTGAAAGGATATCACCTTTCACTTGGGTGAAAGGATATCACCCCATTATCTCCTCCCTCTTGCATCTCCCTCCCACCCTACCTATCCATATGAATCATCATGTTTGTTGAACCTATTCAAAGGAAGTTTGACATTAAATCTGAAAGAAATGCCTGGCAGGCCAACGTCACACAGTTTTAGCCTGAAAATTTATTAATGACCAGTTAAGCCCTCCAACTGCATCAAGAGCTGCAAAACTAAATTGGGTTTGCTGGGTTTTCCAACTGAGGTTGCCATGATAATTAATATTACCTGCTTTTATCTTGTAGTTTCTTTGGATATGCTGTTGCTATGTTAAAAAAAAAAGTGATATCTCTATGTATCAGTAAGAGTTAAAGTTTGGTGAGGAATGAAACATGAATACCCATGTCCCCATCCAAAGTAATGGATTTTAGTGGGCCATGACCCAACACACTCTGGGCCTGAAGACAGAGAATGGAAATAGAAAAATGTAACTGTAACACAGCAAGTGCCTGCCTTAGATGGTATTATGTAGACAATTAAGCACTAACATAGTCCCTTCCTTAGTTTCATGACATAAAGCAGGTGTCAGCAATCTTTTCATTTAAAGGACGAGGTAATAAATAACTTAGGCTTTGTGGAACATGGAGTCACTGTCACAACTACTGAGTTGTGCTGTTGCAAAGTGAAAGCAGCCATAGACAATATGTAGATGAGTAGGCATGGCTGCATTCCAATAAAACTTTATTTACGAAAAGAGGTGGTGGGCCAGATTTGCTGACACCTAGTATAAAATGAAGAAAACCCATAGTTTCTTGGCAACTCAGACCTGTCTGTATCTCACTCTATGTGAGATATTGAAAAAGGCTTCAATATCTCAGCAGGCTTCCTTCAGGAATAAGGAAGGCATAGATGAGTAATGTCCACTCTTTTTGCCTGATTATTCATGAATCCTTTGTACTGCAGTCTGTTTGTCATAATTATCAATCTTTAGATCCAGGCTACTTCCTTATAGTAGTGTTTAGTTAGTGTTTGGTAAATATTTGATAAATGAATACAAAAAATGAGAATGTTAGTAACTCCTATCTTTATAAATGTTTTCAAAGTTAGTAAAATGGTAATATTAGTTTTCTTCTGACACAATGCTTAAAATGTGATAATAACATATATTCAATAATTAGTTTACTTTAATTTTAGGTAAGCTAGGAGTGATTCAATGATACAAACTATTAAAATACAAATATATGATGGTTTGGGTATGATAAAGCATTCACTAGTATGTAGTTATAACAATTTATCCATCTCACCTATAATTTGTTAATAAAACAGTTTACTTAGTAGATTATAAGAGTGCAGTGAAAGAAAGATCATAGTCTTGTTCCTAGGATTGGCACACATAAGGTACAATTTTCAGGTACAATATTATTACCATCATTTTTCAAAATTTTCTGATTTTCTTCTTTGCGCAGATGTTAAAACTGAAAGGCAATGGTAACACTGCCAGAACTGATACTATGACAAGTCATCCCAATTCTCCCTGCAATTTATTGGGTTTTGCTGTCATATCTGACTTAGACTTCATACTATGTCAGACAAAGAATATGGTTTCAAGAGATGAAGGAGGATAGCAACGTTCAGATACATTTTTCTCTTCTCCCCTTGCAGAGTTCTAGGTTTGCTGTTTACCAGAAGACAGTTTATATAAAGTGCTTATATTTATAAAGTTGGAATATTTCAGTTTTCAAAGTAAATCTATTCCACAGAGGAAAATGTTTAAAAAAAGAAGAAGAAAGAAAAACTTATGACTTCCTGCTGGGGGATTTGAAAGTCATGAAGATTATTATTCAGGTAAACTGTCATTTAAAACAAACAATACAATTGATTCTGCTTCCTCCTCCAAAACGCAGCGCACTTGGGAGGGAGTGCAAGGCAATGTGAGCACTTTTCCTCTTGAGTCACAAGACCAGAGATTTTGGTCCTTCTAGAGTTACTTGTGCAAGTATTACCAGAGATGTTAAGGTTTTTAAGCATTGCCACAGCTGACCACCAAAGAGACTGTCTGAGGTATTAATTGAAAACTACTTGCCAGTTTCTGTCCCTTAAATGTGACATACATACTCTGCCCCCATTCACCTCTCACATACACATACTTTTTACATTCGAAGATGCAATAAAAGGTAACTATATTAGAAAGTAATTTAAAGCATACACTTCCATATTGAAATAAATTAAACTTCACAATGGAATACCATGAATTTAAAAATAATTGGATGGTCTTATTACTTTTTTATTATTCAAGTAACACAAGTAAACTAAAAAAATTCTCAAACTTTGATATGGAAAAATCTGTGTTCTCTACAGAGATATGAATAATTTAGCTTTCACATTTATGTACACTAATAAATTCTTAACAGCAAGTATTAATGTTGATTTAAATGAATCCCACAAATATAGATCTTTGAGCACTAAACTCAGCTTAATGATGCAAAATAGAGATTTTATTTAGTAAAAGGTGATAACAAATATAAAACATAACAAAATGATAAAATCAATTTTATCATTAAGCTTAGTTGTATTTTAAAATACAACTATTACTTTGGTATCTGTATTCTTAAAAACAAAAGAGAAATGTTACAAGGAAATATTAAAGAATTTACTGAAATTTAATTTAATAATATGCAACAATTAAATTTGTATAAGGATAAATAACAGAAAGGCATAGGGCAAGGAAATCTTGGAATTTTTTAACAACAGCAGAAACTACAAAAGCAGTAGAAAAGATACCAGAAAGAAAGATAGATATTTTGTAAAGTTGCTTAAAGTATTATTTCAATAAAAGGCTGTGTGTACAAAATTTACATTTTATACATCAGCCCCTAAATAAAACCCAAAAGCTAGATTACCTATCACTTGCTCCAATAATAAACAAATAATCATCCAATATCTTTTTCAGGGATGTTCTCTAAGGATAATAAAAAACTTAGAATACAGACATGTTAGCAGTATTCTTTTAAAAAAAGTCAAAAGAAATGCAAAATATACACAAATTAGCTGATTAGGAAACTCAAGGCATATGTTGAACAAGAGAAGAAAAGTTGAGTTTTAGTGAATGATCCCACTGACAGTTATTGAAGGCGGGGTGTATTTTGGGGTGACATTGACAAGCCTGTCAGAGAAACTCAATAAAGAAACTTTTGTGGGCTTAGACCGGAGTCCTAGGAAGAGATAGGTACAATCAGAACTCAAGACACCTGTTCACACACAGTTCCAAACAGACTTTGAAACTGTGTTCTCTTTCTGAAATCATCAGGTACTGCATGACACAAACTTAAGTGTCTTAAAGTCTAGAATAGAATTTCTTTCTCTTTTAGGAGATCATATCAGAACATGTCTTGCATTATTGTCTGTACATTAGAGAAAATGTATTATTCCTTAAAGGCAGCTAACCCTTTTAGTAAAATTCTTCTTACCATAGTTTTGCATGCACAAAGCTACCTGATGTTGGTGGGTGTTTTGAGAGAATTTGAAGAAAGTGCCATAGGACTTAACTTATATGTCTATACAAAACAATTGTCTGTTTCAAACAGAGAAATGCATTGTGTGCTCTTTGGGAACTTGAATTTCATGTTTTTATTTAGTAACAAACTGAATCAATTTTATCCTTAGACAAAGGATCTCTATATTTAAAACTACAACTATAGAACTGATATGTGTATTATTAAAGATAAAATGTTTTAAACCCAAGGGAATTTTTGCTGAACATTTTTGAAGTGACAATTTTAATTTAAAAACTAGCGCATAGTGATTGAAACCTTACTAAGCAAAGTTTATAGGTATTAAATCAGAAGGATTTTTTCATTGTATGTGCATATGTATAAATCACCCATCTTTACACACTACAGAAGTAAATACCATAACATAAAGTTTTAGTTTAGTGAATACTTTTATAAGGATTTAACTGCAGTACCAACTCCTACTTATGATTCTATTTGCTGTTCCTCAAGTATTTTCTGTCATAAACGTAAAGCTATTAGGTAGTATTGCAATGTAAACTTTGAGGAATATTCAATAAGTTCCTGTAGTTTGATATTTTCATTTATTTTAGTAAATGATTTTCATATTCAGATCATGGCATATTGTAAAGAAACTGTGGTATAACAACCAATATATATACTTTCAGAAATAGTGTGGAAATAAATTTTATATGTTATTTAGTTAAAGATCTCTGATAGGAATTTAATATAAAGACTGATTGGAGTTTAAGTGCTTGCTATTTTTTAAAGCTGAGTTAGTATTGAATACACATATTCTAAGATTTGTTCAACAGTATAATTATGACCAGACTGTCACTACTGCACCATTTTGTAAGAGTGAACAAAAATTCAACAAGGCAAGCACTCAACAATTTAGAACTACTTTACAAATGTATTCAAATGACAGGAAAAAAAATATGGCACAATCTGTCAGTTAAGTTAAACAAACAACAAAAAAACCTACAAAGTCAATTGAAAATGTTCTGGCATTTTATATATAAAATAAGTGTTGATGACCTAAAACCTTCACCTTTTAGCATAAAATCTAGTTATTAAAGATTGTCAGAGAACCACATTTTCTTATTCTCCTCCCATCCATTTTCTAAATTATTTTTCATTGTACAATTATTTTGTGTGATTTTTTTTTCTTTACCATTTGAGGACCATGGTAACTAGACAATGTCAGTTGGATAAACAGTTATTTGTTACCTCATTTGTCAATGAGCGGGAGGAAATTTTACTATGATGATGATGATAATGATGATTACAATGATGGTAGACAATGGTGATGGTAATACCTTTATTATTATGATTACTAACTATTATTATTCTTCATGATTTTATAATACACATCTGGCAATCAAGAAATAACCAATGTTCCAGTCATTCCCCATGGGTCATTTTGATATATTACACATTTCTGTAGTAGTAATTTGTATGTGATTCTCCCCCACATTAACTGAATGAGGAATTTTCAACTTAAGCTGTCTGTCTTTCCCATCTAACTAAGTTTAGGATCACATGTTTCCAGCAAGTAGCAGCATAGAGGGTATACACAGTCAGGTGTAAACAGGGTTTGTGTAGGGTAGAAACTTCACCTGATTGCATCACACACTGTATTTATATCCATCAATTTGTCCTTTCCCTTTCTATCCCCCATTACAAATTAAACATTAAAAGCAAAATAAAAGATAGAATTAACTGAAATATTACAAAATGAGAAAAGGAGAGATTAACTACCATAGGTCAGATTTCTTTCTTTTCCATATGGCATTCACTCACGTTCAAAGAGTCTGATTTCATTTTATACTCTCAATTATTCTCCTGTTACTTCCATGCCAGATGGAAATCTTCATCCTCTCTAAATAGCCAGAGGTCAGAGAGTGATTCTTCATGCCAGTTAGGTTTCCCTATCATGCAAACACATTTACAACATTAATAATTAGCACTCACCTAAGAAAGGAAAACACAAAAGAGGTTTTAATTTTGTGCAGTTACAGTGTATAAAATATTTTTTATACACAATAATTATTTTGTCTTTTACTTAAAGCAGCAGTAACACCTAAATTAAAAGAAGCAGGCTATATATGGTGACACTGTAAACACCTTTACTGTGCTTCTCTAAGAATCACTTTAGATGGTCAAACCTAAAAACCACATATAATTTCTTACATTGCCAACTGGAAAGACTACAAGGAATAATCAGAGGTTAACTGTGACTAAATCAGTAACTACTATACAAATCATTCTTCTCACGTCAATATTTTAAAAGAAGAAAACGTCATCAAGGAATGTTTGTGTATAATTCTTATAGTTCTGCGTGTGACTAATAATTTTGACATTTAAGGTGAAAAAAGTTCAGAAAGATTCAAGCAAGTTTTCACTATTGATATTTTTTCTCCCCTTATGTAGTTTGATCTCACAACCACGGATCAAAAGATCAGAATGCTTCAGCAGCAGTACCAAGACAGAAGAAATTTTCAATTTTTAAAAAATTGTCTTCCCAAGTAAATCTGTTGAACCAATATTAGTTAGATCCCCTGTTCATTCATTGATATTATGAGAAAAAAGAAAGCCAGTTGACTTAGAACTTGATTTCTGGTGTCTTGAAGAAGAAAGGTGGGTGTTAATATTATGTTCCTACAGAGAAAATTCAAGAGAGAACTAAATAATCTGAACCTTGTACATAGACTGGTGCTACTGTTGTTGACATGAAATTCATACCATCTTATTGATGTCTTGAGATACAGTTTCATCCTTCTTGCTTTCCTCAGCCTGGAAATAATGGGGAAAAATGAGGGCCCTTATGATGAGCCAAGTTCTCAAAAGGACTATTGCTCATGATTTAAAGCATACTCCTTGGTCTGAGTATGCTTACACCCAAGGTAAGCATACTCAGACCAAGGAACGTTTTATCCTGAAACCTAGAATGGAGAATTGGGCAGCTGGACAATTATCGCTATATCTGCCTTTGTTTTAAACATTACACTCCCAATTGAATGAGTTATGGCCAATTAAAGAGGATTTTATTTAGGTGAACCATTTTGATGGCTGAAAAAAATTCAAGTGGCTAATAATTATTAATTCAATCTTAAATTGTAATTCCATAAGAGAAGAGAAACAGAGAGGTTGTAAGTATATTTTGTTAGACAACACATGAAACTTGATGTGTCATGCCATTCCCCACATCATGCCACAAAGGAAAGCAGTCAATATTTTTTCATACATATTGTCATGCTATATGTTTCATGATTCCTTTACAGCTGCCTAAACAAGAATTTGGTTCCTTCCAAAGGCCACAGTATATATACTGGAAATTAAAAACTGGTTTATCTAGTAACCTGAGATAAGAAATCTGCCTGACAGGGGAAATGCATATTGAATAGATAAAAATGTGATTAACTAAACCAGTTATATATATATATATATATATATATATATATATATATATATATAACTATGACAGAGAGTTAGGGAGCAATAGAAAGAGGCAGATAATCGATAGAGATGAGTAGATTCATCAGTGTGGGGGATTGGAAAAGTAAGCAAAGAATGTCTGCTTCTGCAGGTATGATAACTCACCATAGGTTCTTAAAGCTACTGCATTTCCTAAAATATATCCCTTGATATACATAAAACCAAACTAGCAGAGAAAATGTAGTATGGTTCTCTTTTCTCCTAACATTTTTGGTTAAGCTTGCAATAAATATGAGACCTATAATATGAGAGCATTTGCTAACAACCTAATCGATCAGGAAATAAATGTTTTCACAAAATATAGAATACCAGTTTACATTTTAATCATTTCAACAGTGACAGGTTACTATTGTTGTTCTATGGTTAATTCTGAACAAGAAACAATAAATGAGTAAGATAAGAACTATTAGAACTTTGAAGAAAATGACCATGGGAGCACAGTAGATGCTGGAATTAGTTCCTCCTACCATGGAGTAGAAAAGGAGGGGTCCTGGGCAGAAGAGTATATATTCTAACCCACTGGAATTCAAAGAATGAGTAACAGGACTTTATCATGAAGAGTAGGGGTGAGAGGGAATCCCAGAAATAGAGGAACATATGCAGAATGGGAAGGTATGTGAGTGAATGATATATTCAGATAGCTAAAAATCACTTCTAGAGATTAGGGAACCAAGGTTTGAATGTAACAAGGAAATGTTATCAGTTAAATAGGTAAAATCACTCCAAATAATCATAAGTTTTTAGAAGTAGTTCCTTACTCTTTGAGATAGTTATACCCAATTACTTGGATTTCCCATGTAGAGGGTAGAAGATTTTCTTCAGGAATATTATAATGTCATATGATATCATATCTTGTCACATCATTCATTATATCTCACTTGCTTTGGAAATACTACTAGATGATCTACATGGTCTCCCCAAATCTAATATTCTATTACTCTATTGATATTTGAGCTGAGTAAAAAATTACATGTAACATTTTAATATAATATGGTCTCTAGAAAAATATCAGACCAAAACCAAACAAATATCAAAAGCTATATTCAGATTATATTCTGTCATGTACTAGTACTGCAAGATGCATTATTGAATGATACAGAATTCTATCTTGAAACCATTTTGTAAATTCTACATGAAACCATATTTTTCTAAGAAATTTCATCTTTAGATATCAGGAATATCAATGTATGAATTGAAGAAACTGAGGTGGTAAATAATCTGTTCCAAGTATAGACAACAGAAGGAAATATGGGAGTTCCCTGTAGGGAGATTTTATCTGTTGATAATTAGCTTAGCTTAAATAGAAGAAACACAATTTTATTTAAAAGTGATTACATGTGGGGATTTTATATTTGAAATATTTACATCTTTATGTTAAGTTTATACTAGTTGATATGGCTTTACCTCCTTTGGTAATTATTTCAGCTGCAAAGCAAGCACTCTGGACTTTTTAAGTCTTATTTTATTTTATTTCATTTAAAAAATATACTGGTATTGGAAGCAGCTTTAATATATAGTTGTGAATTTGGATCAAAGTTTTCTTGCAACCATATTGAAGTCATTAAATGATAACTGTTACATTGGTAAAACAAATACCATAGGAGATGGAAAATCCCATTTCTAAAAGGAAATCCTTATTCCTTGATTACTCTTTGGGAAAATAGATAAAAATTACAGGATAAATGTGAATGAATGTTTGTAGAAGTTATGGATTTCAGAATGTTACATGTAAACATATATAAACACTTTTCAAGAGGACTTGAGGAAAAGGGTTAAGTTAATGAAGAAAATATATGGTTAATGCCAAGACTGAATCATTTTATTTCTGAAAATGATCAAGAGTTCTGTTGCAGTGTGACATTGGGTCCCAGGGGCTGGATTTAGGAGTGGTCTGACAAATGACATTAGAGTTTCTGGGCTAGTCAAGCTGATATAAAGGAATCTGAGCTGATTATATTCAACCCAGCAACTCAACGAGTAACAAATCTAGGCATAAAAGGTGACTGCATTCACTGATCAGGAAACAGGCTATTACTTTTTAGAGAAGAAGAGGAAACTAAGATACACGGAAGTTTGAAGACAGAGGACAATGACAGGAAGACCCAAGACATGCCAGATAAATGTTTGATATTTAGTGCTGTTTTCTAAAAAATGCTGAAGAATTGAATTTACAAGGTTTTTTATTTTCTTTAAGTTTTCCTTACTAGATACCAGTAGGTGTATCAAAGTTTTAATAAAAATGATAATCCTTAGGAAAAAAAATTAATATGACTACATATGATAAACAAGTTCATATAATGAATTATAAAAAGCAATTAAAATCATAATTTAAAAGAGAAAAAATAAGGCATTAGTTGATTTGCAGTTAATCTCAAAATTATTTCCTGAAAAAGAAAGTATATGCAAGTTTAACCAGCATGACATATTTTGTGTATTCAGAGATCTGGGAAGGATGACTTCCCCAAGGACAATAGCTGTGTTAAGCCACCACTAGTATCCCCTAGGCTTCCTGTACAATTGCATGTGACCTTTAGTTTGATCTCATCTCTGCTAGGGAACCACTTTTTAAAAATTTTCTCTGGGGTTGTGTCTGAATAAAGACTTTGTTGTAATTAAACAGGAGTTACAGGGAAAGAAGATTGTAGGAATGCTATGCTAATGAGGTTTTTAAAGCAATGCTTTGGGTATTTATCAATTTAGTAGTTACATTATTGATGAGAAAGATTTCACTAATCGAAAATCAGATTTAAATGTATTTTCAAAGTTCAGTCAATTTGCCTTTTAATTTAAAATAAATCAATGATCTAGGCTTCTTTGGTCTTATATGGAAACCAATTATTAATAAAATGTAATTCACTATGACTTTCCAAAGGTAGAAATCTTCTGTACTTGTCTTTCTTTATAAAAATAAACTAATAAACATGGCACTAAAAGGGGGCATGTCATTTTCACTCTGAAGTGATTTTTCAGTAATGTATGTATACAGAAGTTATTAGTAGACATTTCAAAAAACTCTTTGAAAACAAATTTTGTAACTATATCAAAAAATCAGAATAGATTATTTAATACTTTGTCTTTTATAATTATCTTTTCATCTTATTTTAGTTATATCCAGTCTCATTTAGTATGCATTATATTTATTTATTTAAAAATTTATTTATTTGTATACAATTTTTAAAGGTTATGTTCCATTTACAGTTATTACTAAATATTGGCTATATTCCCCATGTTTTACAATACATCCTTGTAGACTATTATATTTATTTTTATAACTTAATACCATTCATTTAACATTTAGTGCTTTCTGGGTGATGCATTTTATGTATTTCTACTTATTTAGAGTGGTTGAATCTAAAATTTATGTTGTTAATGACTTTAAAGCAAAAATGTCCACATATGGGGCATCATTTTTCCAATTATTTCCATTTTTTTTCTAGTGTTTTTTTACAATTTAATATGCTCTATAAACTTCTATTTCCTTAGATGAAAAATGGAGATAATGCTATTAGGCCACATGGCTATTGAGTCATTAGAATTAAATGAAACAATGCTTTAGTTAACATTATCATCCCTTTTTTTGTGAAACTTTCTTCTATTCAGTTTCTGGTTCTAACCTGTGTGTTTCATTTATTTTACTTAAATCACTGACCTCTTTGACCCTTCTACTAAAATTAGTCTTTTTCTTAACCCACCATCCTACTCACTCTTTCTTTTAAAAACCCTGTCTAATAACCTCAGTATAATAAAGTTTAGTTTGCCTTTCACTGATCAGGGACTTTTTAAATAGAGCATGTATCCCCAGTACATGTGTATTTATTTATTTATAAAATGAATGAGTGAATTACTTTAAATAGTAGGCTTCATTATTATTTTATTTTATTTTATTTTTTTGCGGTATGCGGGCCTCTCATCACCGCGGCCTTTCCTGCCGCGGAGCACAGGCTCCAGACGCGCAGGCTCAGCGGCCATGCTCACGGGCCCAGCCGCTCCGCGGCACGCGGGATCGTCCCGGACCGGGGCACGAACCCGTGTCCCCTGTATCGGCAGGCAGACTCCCAACCACTGCACCACCAGGGAAGCCCAGGCTTCATTATTTTAAAAAATCTTTGCTTAACCCTTGGTTAAATTGAAGTCTGATTCTCATTCCAGTTTCTTTAAATACTTAATTTGAATATTTCTCAATGCTGGAAAAGATAACTCAAATATATATATATCTAAATGGAAGAATTCTATCAGCAACGGTTTATATTTTATCTTGATCGCCAGTGTCAGATCATATTCACCATTTAAGATTTATTATCATTGAAATTGCACAAGAATCCATTTTTAATTTTAATTTCATCAAAAATTTACATATTTCTTGCTACAAATCAGTTGTTCTTTCAAACTAATCACAATGCTTTGCATTTTAATATTTTTTACAGATGGTTTTGTAACTGACTGGTAGGTTTTTGAAGATTTTTTAATCTTAGGGACTTCTGCCTCCAAGTTTTCATCTGTTTGTTTTTTAAGTGTGCTGATACAGGTTTCTTTAATGGGTGGTGCACATATGCCATTTCCAACAACTAAATAGTATACCAAAGGAAACATTTCCAAATATCTATTTTCTAAACAGATA
The DNA here is from genome assembly GCF_949774975.1 of Lagenorhynchus albirostris. Classification (NCBI taxonomy): domain Eukaryota; kingdom Metazoa; phylum Chordata; class Mammalia; order Artiodactyla; family Delphinidae; genus Lagenorhynchus; species Lagenorhynchus albirostris. The sequence continues at coordinate 37,891,399 of NC_083112.1, read as the reverse complement.
TTACCTAGCACACATTTCTTTCCAAGAGTATTTACCTTCTGATTCTAAATGTTAAAATGTTCCATTTTTCTTAGATGTACAAATTAAATGTGTTTTTTTTTCTGTTTTACTGTTGAAAATATACTACCTTATTAGTGTCTATCAGACGGTAATGATAGGGCAACATTTTGTATAAAGAAAAAAGTGTAATCACCTTGAAATTCTATAACTTATTTACTCTTCCCTGTCGATAACTGCAAATGTCTACGTGGAAAAAAAAAATGTTTCTTCGTCGATCCTTACCTTTTAGCAATTTACTGTAAGGATTTAACTGAATTTTAAAAGTGCTAACTTTATACAATTAGGAACATCAATGACACATGCAAATTCTTGCAAAAACTTCTTTGAGTATTAACTGATCTATGACTAATGAAATAAATGAATTTCAAATCTAATATTCTCATTAAATATAGGAGACATAAATACATATTTCAAATAGTGTTCTAGATAATAGTTTCCTGAATTTTTTGAGCAACTCCACTTTATATCTGATTAAGTTGTGATTATTTTCACCTGGAAATTTAAATGACTGTCAATGCTGTCATTTTCTTGTTGTTTGCCTATCTGAATTTTAGGAAGGGTGGTAGGAAGTTTTTAAGCTGTTTATCAGTTTTGTGAGGGCTAGTTTGGTTAAAGCTAAATAGAATAATTTGCAAACTGCTTAACTGGGAACACAAAATCTACAATAAATTGTCATAAAATGAAACTAAATGGTGAGGTTCTAATTGCTTGTCTATCGTAAAACTAAACTTTTTCTCTGAGTACATAATCTATCCTATAACATGTGGCCACCTGATGTATAAAAAAAAAATTGTTTTTTATGGACCAATTATTGTCCATGTGCTGAATATTAACAAAAGTTTAATTTCCTTCCTTTGGCAAAAATGATTGTAAATAGCAGTTTTACTATTTTCCTGCTTCCCACTTGATTATATACAAATGTTCTCTTGTACGTTCACCCCTCTTCGGAGGCCACAAATCTAGAAGAGAGATTTAGGTGAATTTTGAGATTAAGGGTCATTCTCTCAAAATACTATAGTCTTTGCTAGAGAATATTCATGTACTTTTTTCATTTTTTGTACATAGTTTGAAAAGTATTATTGATTTTTTTTAACTTGCCTATAGAAACACACACACAGAACTTGTCAAAAGAAGAGCAATGCGAGAGGTAGTGGGTGTGTATTTATGTAGCACACATCATAATGTGGGTGCTTGATAAATGTTGGATGATGGTCACAAAAATTGTCAATTTAATTACATATTTCCTGAAATAATATCAACAACCCACCTTTTTTTTTTTTTTTTTTTTTTTGCAGTACGCGGGCCTCTCACTGTTGAGGCCTCTCTCATTGCAGAGCACAGGCTCTGGACGCACAGGCTCAGCGGATATGGCTCACGGGCCCAGCTGCTCCGTGGCATGTGGGATCTTCCTGGACCGGGGCACGAACTTGTGTCCCCTGCATCAGCAGGCAGACTCTCAACCACTGTGCTACCAGGGAAACCCTACCCAGCTTCTTTTTAAATACTGTTTTCATCTTCTTTGGAAAGTAAAAATAATCTGTGGATATTTTCTCTTAAAGTCTGTATGGAAATGCCAACCAGATGTTCAAGTTTTTTTGATGATCTGTATTTATTATGGTTTAATAATAATTAATACTGTTTAATAACATTGAGGAAAGAGTAAAATAAAAGACTGTCTTTTATAGCAGGCATGAACTTCTAGGAATCTTTGAAGATTTGTATTAGAAGAGGGAATCAAGTTTTCCAAAAGAATGTTCTAGTAGAAATAATACTGAATATTTATGTTTTATGATTTTGTGTTTACGTTAAAAAAAGTGTTGCATTTCTCTACTATATTCAGCTCTTGGGGTAGTGACAGCTTCCTGATCTCATCATTTTTCTACAAATCACTGCATTGCCCAGCCCATTTTCTACCTGGGTACCTAAACACAATATGGTAGAGTTATGTTACATTCCTATGAACACACATTGCTTTAACTTGACATTGTTACCCTTTATTACATTTTGTCTGTCTCCTCATATGGAACTGATAAGAAGAGCTAATGTTTTATTATGTTCAGTATTGTATTTGATTGTGTCCTCATTGTCTTAGGTTTGCTACATTATTTTCTTTAGCTCTATACACTGTTTTCCCATAAGGAGTTATTGTTCATCTCTATACAACCAGAGCACATGCCTAATCTCTCTGGGCATAGTTCCTCTCCACGGAATGTGGAGATAATTTTTATCTACTGTTGGGGCTATCTCAAATCTTGAAAATTACTTTGAGGTTCTATAGTCATATTATTGCCAGTGATGAAACAAGGGCATCTAGAAAAATTTTCTGGACAATGAAATATTGTTGATATCTTTTAGCAGGAAAAATTTGATTATCACCAATTTTTAAAATAATGTAAGTTATATATTCTTTCAACCAATTTATATATACACATGCATACGTATATATTTGTTGGCAAGCTTGAATATAAATAATGATAATAATAAAGTTTAGGGAACTTTATAAGACTTAAATAAGATAATACACATAAAGGAAAGTAGAACGGTTTCTGGGACATGATAATACGCAATAAATGTTAGCTGTTATCATTTTAATGGCATGTTTGTATTCACATCTTTTCTTTATCTAAACAATAACATTATATATAGCACTTTGAAAATATAACTACTTTTTTAACAAATAAAATTGAATTTAGGTACTAAATTGCCTCACTTCGTTCTAAGTGTCTTGCATATAAGTCCTGGACGGTGTTTTAATTTTCCAGTAAGATTCCAAAATGTAATATTATATTTCTTTTACTTTGTCTTTTGGCAAACACAATTTCATTCTAAACTTAAGCATCAGAAGGAAAAATTGTATGCCTGAAAAATTGTGGTTTAACAAAGTGTGCTATTAGATATTAATCAGTGGGTTATTAGTTTTTTATTCTTTGAACTAATTGTATCATTCTTGTGTTACCTTCATTTAGTGCAAATTTGTTTTGAACTCATATAGATAAATTCCATGATTATGCTTTATGATGCTCCTTTGACTAGTTTTGGGCATAGAACTGATAGAAAAGATTTTATTTTGGCTTATACAGTGGAGTGTTTTATTTTATCCTCATTTTCTTGACTCTTCTGTGGTATTTTTATGATGGGAAATATAGGCTGTGAATGAGTGAGTGTAAAAGAGAATGAATTCAATTGAACAATACTTTGAGGAATTTGGTTTGGACATTAAAAAAAAAAGCAGTATCAGTTAATTCAAAAAAGGGACATAGCTACCTAGGAAAATTTAAGGAAAGATATATCATTGTGAGAGAACTGCAAAGATGATGACAGAAAGGAGAAAAATTGCAATGAGTTTTATTTGGAGTCAAGCTGAGGGCTGAGGTCGGTATGATTATATACCAGGAAGTGACATCTGGGGATGGTTTAACAAGGCGAGATAGAGGAAAGGTTGATTACATGAGAGATAGTGAGTTGATAGACTTTTAAAATTGTTTGTGTAGAAATAGTAAAATGCTACATTTGTACATTTCTTCACATTTCCACATAATTTAAAACTTGAATTCTGTATTTGGAATTAGTCAAGGAAAGATTAGGGATTATTCTCCTCAGTTTAAGTCTGGAAACAGTGAGGTTCATAGCGGGTGAGACTTCCAGAACCCACTGCTTGAATTGTCAGAACTGAAATTAAACCCCTAGACTTTCAGGACTAATGCAATATTCTTTCCACCACATCCAACTGTCTCCTTGAAAAACTAAATCTCTTGTCCTTGTCTTCAAATTGGCATGTCAGTGGGAGTCTGGACTCCTAGTCATTTTATAATCTCTGGCGTGTGGGATAAGGCAGGGGCTGATATGAAGAAAATAAAGGAAACTAATGGCCAATTTTCTCAGCATGGCATACTGTAAACAATTTCTTACAGTAGATAAATGCACATAATTTGTACTTATACTGAAAACTTTAAGAAAGAAGAAAAATAGCAAGCTTTTATAGCCTTAGCAATTTTTATTCCTTTCTACATCTCTGCCTCATATGTCATCTTACCTTGGAAATCAATAAAAAGGATTCTCTTTTAAATCCATTTATGTTCAGATTTAACTCTGAATTCAACAAGTGCTTCAAAAAGACAAACTAACCTAGTTTTCTGGACCCCATGAATTTGCTCTGCTGGATATAGATGCCATTTTAGATTCGTGTATGTCCCAAAGCTTATTTCTGAACATAGTTTCTCTTTTAATACAATCTCCATCTTTCTTCTCTTATCCTTGCTGACATTTCATTTCAATCAGGGTTGAGACCTCTTCTTCAATCTTTTTGAATCAACTTTTGATGGATCTAGGAGGTTTGTTAACAGCAGCGGCCCCTATTAGGAGCAGCGGTGTCTGTCAGTCTTTGATTTTCCCCTACAGGTCATTGTTTATCTTATTCCTGTCTATTTTAGAGACTTCAGTAACTTTTAAAAATATATTTAAAAGCCAATTTACCATTTTGAAAAATGATAGTTTTCTTTTGTTGTTGTTGTTTTCATTATATTCAAGGACACAGTGTTATATTTTGATGGAAGTTTTCCTGCTTTATTATCTACTACCATCATCAGAGAAATGAAGAAGAATGTTCGCAGTGTGTAAGCTATACACTGGAACTGTGTTAACATTTTTGGAAGTTGCATTATTCTTTAAGTCCAATAATGAAATTTCTGATAAATATGTACTTATTTAATAACTATTTTTTAAGAGAAGAATTATATTAAAAACGACAGGGTTCAATATATTGTATTGTCTCTGACATTGTGGAGTAGATGAATTAATAAATTGTGGGATTTTCTCAATTAAGAAATTTATTAGCTGAAGCTGTCATTTAATGACAGAACATTATTTTTTTGTGTTTTTACAAAAATAAGAAAATCATAAATCTCAAGAATTTAAGAACATATTCTGGGGCAATTTTGCTATGGAAAATTAGTGCACAAGAATAAGATATAACCTCACAGTAAGTGTTGGACTAGTTAAACATGGAGAATAAATCCCAGATTGAAAGACCACAAGAAATGAACATAGCCTGGGGCTCACAAGTTTTTGCTTGGAAATTATAATTAAAAAGAGGATAAGAACACTAAAGAGGCAAAAGCATAAAGAGCTTTTGTTGATGGTGGTTGAGGTGTATACTTTTGTGGGTGGTAAAATGACCAGATTGACTGGATTAGAGCAGATGGTATATCCTGAGTCATAATTTGAAAGAATACTCAGAGGTTGGTGGAATCTGTTTAATGTGAAAGATGAGCGAGTATAGCTTGCTCATTAGCCAACATAGGACCTGAGTCTTTACTATTTTTAATATAATCACTGAGCGTTGAAATCCAGGAAAATACTGCAGCATCCAGAATAGGAAACTGAAAAGTGTGAAATGGAAGAAAGTAAATAACCAGAATTAGAGTTTTATATTTTAGAATTTTTCCATCTACCCTTTTAATTATATAATATAATTTGCTAAGAAATGTTCACAGTTCTGAAACAACATACCAAGACAATTTAAAAATATTAACAATAAGCAAGAAAGCAATGAAATTGCAGATAATATAATGAAAACTTTCTATCTTTACATATAAGCTTATTTCAAAGAAATTAAGAGAAGTCCACATTATTGTATATGTGATTTAAAAATGACTTTTTTTGTACTGAATTATGCTGATCCAAATACATGAAATAATAAATATGTAAGAACTAATATTTAAAGTAGTGAAGAGGAATTTGGAATGCACAAAGACATACAGATATAAACTTACTATAAAATGGTGTTATACGTGTATAAAAACAGATCAACAGAATGCAAGAATTGAAAACAGACCCAGAATGCATATATATATATATATATATATATACACACACATATATTTAGAAATATGCATAATCAGGTTCACAAATATAAAAATAAAAATTATAGGTTAGTGGTTAAAGATGAATTATTGAATAATAATTCTGAATAAAATTTTTTCTATAGAAATATAACTGAGTAATAACATTATTTAATAATATCAACCAAAATTAAATTTTGATGGATTAAAAAGAAACAATGTAACATAGGAACTCATAATTAAAAAAAATTAGGTCAACCAGATATTTGTCTTTTTTAAATGTAACAGCAAGGAAAAAAAACACAAAAGAAGACATGAGGAAATTTGACTTCATAAATCATGCAATTTTGTATACCAGAAAGTATATTTTTTGATGTATGAAAAAGTCAGGAATACTAATAATACATAAAACTTTTAAATATACATAGAAAGACTCTTTTTTTGTACATTAGTAAGTAAAGGAAACTAAATTAAACTAGTAGCAAATGCCAATTTTTTCTATCAATATGAGAGAGAATAAAATCAATCCCATCTTTTGTAGATATCAGTTCAGTGAAACTCTTTCAGATTTTGTTAATGATGATATAAGTTGATTCACAATCCTTCTGGAGACAAGTTGGCAGCATGTAACAACAACTTTTCAAGTATTCATACAATCTGAATAACAATCTCATTTATAAATTTTACCTTAAGAAAATAATATTAGGTTTATATATACTCTTTATGAACAAGATATCCACTAGAACATTATTTATTATGATAAAAAAATTGGAAAGAACCTATCTGTTCAATAATTGAAGACTATTTAAATTATTATAAACACAAGTTTGAATATACTTCAGCTATGCAAAATGATGTATATGATTATTTAATTACTCAGAAAACATTTACAGCACATTTGTCTTTTGGGGGGCTGCTATAACAAAATACCACAGATTGGGTGGTATTTTGACAAAAAATTATTTCTCACAGTTCTGGAGGGTGTCAGAATGGTCTGGTAAGGTCCTACTCCCAGTCACAGACTCTTTCTTTTATTTTTTAATATCTTTTTTGGAGTATAATTGCTTTATAATGTTGTGTTCATTTCTGTTGTACAACAAAGTGAATCATCTATATGTATACATATATCCCCATATCCCCTCCCTCTTGAGCCTCCCTCCCACCTTCCCTACCCCACGCCTCTAGGTGGTAACAAAGCATCAAGCTGATTTCCCTGCGCTATGCAGCAGTTTCCTACTAGCCATCCATTTTACATTTGGTAGTATATATATGTCAGTGCTACTGTCTCACTTCATCCCAGTTTCTCCTTCCCCCTCTGTGTCCTAGAGTCCGTTCTCTACATCGGCATCTTTATTCCTGCCCTGTCACTAGCTTCATCAGTACCATTTTTTAATTTTTTTTAGATTTCATATATGTGCATTAGCATACAGTATTTTTTTTTCTCTTTCTGACTTACTCACTCTGCATGACAGACTCTAGGTTTTAGCCTCACATGGTGAAAGGAGCTAATAAACTCTCTGAGATCTTTTTTATAGTACCACTAATCACATTCATGAGGGCCTCATCTCCTAATACATCTCAATCCTCATTAAGATTTGAATATATTAATTTTTGGGGCACACAAATATTCAGACCATATAGCAACATTGTTAAGTTAAAAACAGTTTACCACATATAATGTACATTAGGATATCAAAGTGTATGTTTTAAGAAAAAAGAGTAGAAGAGATATCCTAAAATGTTAGCAGTTGTTATTGAAAAATGAACAGAATACTCCAAGTGACTACCTACTCAAGACAAGGAGCTATTGATCAACATGTTTTTAAAATTTTGGTTCAATTTTTTCACCAAATACTGCTAAATATAATTTTCCTACATACTCTTTCAAAACTTACAATTCTATCTTTCTAAGAATTATTCACTCTAATTAATTTAGTTATTCTTTTACTCAATTTGCCATATTTTACTGACCATTTCTTTTTTTTTTAACATCTTTAATGGAGTATAATTGCTTTACAATGGTGTGTTAGTTTCTGCTTTATAACAAAGTGAATCAGCTATGCATATACATATATCCCCATATCTCCTCCCTCTTGCATTTCCCTCCCACACTCCCTATCCAACACCTCTAGGTGGTCACAAAGCACCGAGCTGATCTACCTGTGCTATGTGGCTGCATCCCACTAGCTATCTGTTTTACATTTGGTAGCGTATATATGTCCATGCCCCTCTCTTACTTTGGCCCAGCTTACCCTTCACACTCTATGTGTCCTCAAGTACATTCTCTATGACTGCATCTTTATTCCTGTCTTCCCCTAGGTTTATCAGAACCATTTTTTTAAATTCCATATATATGTGATAACATACAGTATTTGTTTTTCTCTTTCTAACTTACTTTACTCTGTTTGACAGATTCTACGCCCATCCACCTCACTACAAATAACTCAATTTCATTTCTTTTTATGGCTGAATAATATTCCATTGTGTATATGTGTCACATCTTCTTTACCCATTCATCGGTCAATGGACATTTAGGTTGGTTCCATGTCCTAGCTATTGTAAATAGTGCTGCAATGAACATTGTGGTACATGACTCTTTTTGAATTATGGTTTTCTCAGGGTATATATATCCCAGTAGTGGGATAGCTGGGTCATATGGTATATCTGTTTTTAGTTTTTTAAGGAACCTACCGACTGTTTTCCATAGTGACTGTATCAGGTTACATTCCCACCAATAGGGCAAGAGGGTTCCCTTTTCTCCACACCATCTCCAGCATTTATTGTTTGTAGATTTTTTGATGTTGGCCATTCTGACGGGAGTGAGGTAATACGTCATTGTAGGTTTTATTTGCATTTCTCTAATGATCAGTGATGTTGAGCATCCTTTCATGTGTTTGTTGGCAATCTGTATATATTCTTTGGAAAAATGTCTATTTAAGCCTTCTGCCCATTTTTGGATTGGGTTGTTTGTTTTTTTGATATTGAGCTGCTTGGGCTACTTGTAAATGAGATTAATGCTTTGTCAGTTGCTTCATTTGCAAATATTCTCTCCCACTCTAAGGGTTGTCTTTTCATCTTGTTTATGGTTTCCTTTGTTGTGCAAAAGTTTTTAAGTTTTATTAGGTACCATTTGTTTATTTTTGTCTTTATTTCCATTTCTCTAGGAGGTGGGTCAAAAAGGATCTTGCTGTGATTTATGTCATAGAGTGTTCTGCCTATGTTTTCCTCTAAGATTTTTATAGTGTCTGGCCTTACATTTAGGTTTTTAATGTATTTTGAGTTTATTTTCTGTATGGTATTAGGGAGTGTTCTAATTTCATTCTTTTACATGTAGCTGCCCAGTTTTCCCAGTACCACTTATTTAAGAGGCTGTCTTCTCTACATCATATATTCCAGTCTCCTTTATCAAAAATAAGGTGACCATATGTGTGTGGGATTATCTCTTGGCTTTCTATCCAGTTGTATTGGTCTATATTTCTGTATTTGGGCCAGTACCATACTGTCTTGATTACTGTAGCTTTGTAGTATAATCTGAAGTCAGGGAGTCTGATTCCTCCAGCTCCGTTTTTCTTTCTCAAGATTGCTTTGGCTATTTGGGGTCTTCTGTGCTTCCATACAAATTGTGAAATATTTTGTTCTAGATCTGTGAAAAATGCCTGTGATATTTTGACAAGGATTGTATTAAATCTGTAGATTGCTTTTGGTAGTATAGTCATTTTGACAATGTTGATTCTTCCAGTCCAAGAACATGGTATATCTCTCCATCTGTTGGTATCATCTTTAATTTCTTCCATCAGTGTCTTATAGTTTTCTGCATACAGGTCTTTTGTCTCCGAAGGTAGGTTTATTCCTAGGTATTTTATTCTTTTTGTTGCAATGGTAAATGGGAGTGTTTTCTTAATTTCTCTTTCAGATTTTTCATCTTTAGCATATAGGAATGCAAGAGATTTCTGTGCCTTAAATTTGTATCCTACTGCTTCACCAAATTCATTGATTAGCTCTAGTATTTTTCTGGTAACATCTTTAGTATTCTCTATGTATAGTATCATGTCACCTGCAAACAGTGACAGCTTTACTTCTTTTCCAATTTAGATTCTTTTACTTCTGTTTCTTGTCTGATTGCTGTGGCTAAAATTTCCAAAATTATGTTGAATAATAATGATGAGAGGGGACAGTCTTGTCTTGTTCCTGATCTTAGAGGAAATGTTTTCAGTTTTTCACCATTGAGAATGATTTTAGCTGTGGGTTTGTCATATATGGCCTTCATTATGTTGAGGTAAGTTCCCTCTATGCCTACGTTCTGCAGAGTTTTTATCATAAATAGGTGTGAATTTTGTCAAAAGCTTTTTCTGCATATATTGAGATCATCCTATGGCTTTGTCCTTCAATTTGTTAATATGATTTATCACATTGATTTATTTGCATATATTGAAGAATCCATGCATTCCTGGGGTAAACCCCATTTGATCATGGTGTATGATCCTTTGAATATGCTACTGGATTCTGTTTGCTAGTATTTTGTTGAGGATATCTGCATCTATGCTCATCAGTGATATTGGCCTGTAGTTTTCTTTCTTTGTGAGATCTTTGCCTGTTTCTGGCTAAGGTGATGGTGGCCTTGTAGAATGAGTTTGGGAGTGTTCCTCCTTCTGCTATATTTTGGAGAAGTTTGAGAAGGATAGGTGTTAGCTCTTCTCTAAATGTTTGATAGAAGTCACCTGTGAAGCCATCTGATCCTGGGCTTTTGTTTGTTGGAAGATTTTTAATCACAGTTTCAATTTCAGTGCTTGTGATTTGTCTGTTTATATTTTGTATTCCTTACAGGTTCAGTCTCAGATAGTTATGCTTTCCTAAGAATTTGTCCATTTCTTCCAGTTGTCCATTTTATTGGCATATAGTTGCTTGTAGTAATCTCTCATGAGCCTTTCTATTTCTGCAGTGTCAGTTGTTGCTTCTCGTTTTTCATTTCTAATTCTATTGATTTGAGTCTTCTCCCTTTTTTACTTGATGAATCTGGCTATGATTTATCAATTTTGTTTATCTTCTCAAAGAGTCACATTTTAGTTTTATTGATCTTTGCTATTTTTTCCTTCATTTCTTTTTCATTTATTTCTGATCTGATCTTTATCATTTCTTTCCTTCTGCTAACTTTGAGTTTTTTTTTTTTTTTTTGCTTCTTCTTTCTCTAATTCCCATAGGTGTAAGGTTAGATTGTTTATTTGAGGTTTTTCTTGTTTCTTTAGGTAGGATTGTTTTGCTATTAACTTCCTTCTTTAGAACTGCTTTTGCTGCATCCTATAGATTTTGTATCATCGTGTTTTCATTGTCCTTTGTTTCTAGGTGTTTCTAGATTTCCTCTTTGATTTCTTCAGTGATCTCTTAGTTATTTAGTAGCATATTGTTTAGCCTGTATATGTTTGTTTTTTTAACAGATTTTTTTCCTTTAATTGATATCAGGTCTCTTAGCGCTGTAGTTGGAAAAGACACTTGATATGATTTCAATTTTCTTAAACTTACCAAGGCTTGATTTGTGACCCAACATATGATCTATCCTGGAGAATGTTCCATGAGCACTTGAGAAGAAAGTGTATTCTGCTCTGTTTGGATGGAATGTCCTATAATTTTCAATTAAGTCCATCTTGTTTAATGTATCAGTTAAAGCTTGTGTTTCCTTATTTATTTTCATTTTGGATGATCCATCCATTGGTGAAGGTGGGGTGTTAAAGTCCCCTAATCTGATCGTGTTACAGTCTATTTCCCATTTTATGGCTGTTAGCATTTTCCTTATGTATTGATGTGCTGCTATGTTAGGTGCATAAATATTTACAATTGTTATATCTTCTTCTTGAATTGATCCCTTGATCATTATGTAGTGTCCTTCTTTGTCTCTTATAATAGTCTTTATTTTAAAGTCTATTTTGTCTGATATGTGAATTGCTACCCCAACTTTCTTTTGATTGCCATTTGCATGGAATATCTTTTTCCATCCCCTCACTTTCAGTCTGTATGTGTCCCTAGGTCTGAAGTGGTCTCTTGTTGATAGCAGATATACAGGTCTTGTTTTTGTAACCATTCAGACAGTCTATGTCTTTTGGTGGGAGCATTTAATGAATTTACATTTAAGGTAGTTATCAATATGTACGTTCCCATTACCATTTTGTTAATTGTTTTGGGTTGTTATTGTAGGTCTTTTCCTTCTCTTGTGTTTCTTGCCTAGAGAAGATCCTTTAGCATTTGTTGTAAAGCTGGTTTGGTGGTGCTGAATTCTCTTAGCTTTTGCTTGTCTGTAAATGTTTTAATTTCTCTGTCAAATCTGAATGAGATCCTTGCTGGACAGAGTAATCTTGGTTGTAGGTATTTCCCTTTCATCACTTTAAGTATATCCTGTCCCTCCCTTCTGGCTTGTAGAGTTTCTGCTGAAATATCAGCTGTTAACCTTATGGGGATTCCCTTGTGTGTTATTTGCTGCTTTTCCCCTTGCTGCTTTTAATATTTTTTCTTTGTTTAATTTTTGATAGTTTGATTAATATATGTCTTGGCATGTTTCTCCTTGTATTTTTCCTGTATGGCACTCTCTGCCCTTCCTGGACTTGACTGACTATCTACTTTCCCATATTAGGGAAATTTTCAACACTAACCTCTTCAAATATTTTCTCAATCCCTTGTTTTTTCTCTTCTTCTCCTCGGATCCCTATAATTCAAATGTTGGTGCGTTTAATTTTGTCCCAGTGGTCTCTGAGACTGTCCTAAATTCTTTTCATTCTTTTTTCTTTATAGTGCTCTGCAATAGTTATTTCCACTATTTTATCTTCTAGGTCACTTATCCGTTCTTCCACCTCAGTTACTGTGGTGTTGATTCTTTCTACAGAATTTTTAATTTCATTTATTTTGTTGTTCATCATTGTTTGCTCTTTAGTTCTTGTAGGTCCTTGTTAAACTTTCTTGTATTTTCTCCACTCTATTTCCAAGATTTTGGATTATATTTACTATCATTACTGTGAACTATTTTTCAGGTAGACTGCCTATTTCCTCTTCATTTGTTTGGTCTGGTGGGTTTTTACCTTGCTCTTTCGCCTGCTGTGTGTTTCTTTGTCTTCTCATTTTGCTTAACTTACAGTATTTGGGGTGTCTTTTTCTCAGGCGGCAGGTTTGTACTTCCCATTGTTTTTGTTGTCTGTCCCCTGTGGCTAAGGTTGGCTCAGTGGGTTGTGTAGGCTTGCTAGTGGAAGAAACTGGTGCCTGTGTTCTTGTGGATGAGGCTGGATCTTGTCCTTCTGGTGGGCAGTACCACATCTGCTGCTGTGTTTTTTGGAGTCTGTGACCTTATTATGATTTTAGGCAGCCTCTCTGCTAATGGGTGGGGTTGTGTTCCTGTCTTGCTAGTTTTTTGGCATAGGGTGTCCAGCAGTGTAGCTTACTGGTCCTTGAGTGGAGCTAGGTCTTTATGTTGAGTTGGAGTTCTCTGGAAGAGCTTTCACCGTTTGACATTACATTGAGCCAGGAGGTTCTGGTGGACCAATGTCCTGAACTCAGCTCTCCCACCTCAGAGACACAGGCCTGACACCCAGCAGGTGCACCAAGACTGTGTCAGCCACACTTCTCAGAAGAAAAGGCAGATAAAAAGAAAGAAAGAAAGAAAGAAAGAAAGAAAGAAAGAAAGAAAGAAAGAAAGAAAGAAAGAAAGAAAGAGAGAAAGAGAGAAAGAAAGAAACAAGGAAAAGAAAGGAAAAGAAAGTTACTAAAATTAAAAATTCTTAAAAAAAAGTAATAAAAAAAGGAAGTAAGAAAGAAAGTAAGAAGAGAGCAACCAAACCAAAACATAAATCCACCAATGATAACAAATGTTAAAAACTATACTAAACCCCCCCCAAAAACAAAAAAAAACCTGACAGGTAGAGCCCTAGGACAAATGGTAAAAACAATGGTATACAGACAAAATCACACAAAGAAGAATAAACATACACACTCACAAAAAGAGAAAAAGGAAAAAAAATATATATATATATAATTTTTTCAAAAAAGGAAGAGAGCAACCAAATCAATGAACAAATCTACCAATGATAATAAGCTCTAAATACTAAACTAAGGTAAACATAAAACCAGAAACAAATTAGATGCAGAGAGCAAACTTCAAATCTACTGTTGCTCCCAAAGTCCACTGCTTCAATTTTGGGATGATTTGTTGTGTACTCAGGTATACCAGAGATTCAGGGTACATCAATTTGATTGTGGAGATTTAATCCACTGTTCCTGAGGCTGCTGGGAGAAATTTCCCATTCTTTTCTTTTTCTCTCAGGCCCTGGGGTTCAGCTTTGGATTTGGCCCTGCCTCTGCATGTAGGTTGCCTGAGGGAATCTCTTCTTTGCTCAGATAGGACAGGGTTAAAGGAACAGCTGATCAGGGTGTTCTGGCTCACTCAGGCTGGGAGGCGGGAGGGATATGGATTGCAGGGCTAGTCTGCAGTGGCAGAGGCTGGTGTGACGTTGCAACAGCCTGAGGTGCTCTGTGTGTTCTCCCCGGGAAGTTGTCCCTGGATCACAGGACTCTGGCTTTTGGGCTGCACAGGCTCCCAGGAGGGGAGGCATGGACAGTGACCTGTGCTTGCACACAGAGTTCTTGGTAGCTGTAGCAGCAGTCCGTCTCTGGTGCCCACACTGAGAGCCATGGCTCACACCCTTCTCTGAAGCTCGTTTAGGCAGTGCTCTGAATCTCCCCTCCTCGTGCACCCAAAAACAATGTTGTCTTGCCTCTTAGGCAGTCCCAGACTTTTTCCTGGACTCCCTTTTGCTAGCGGTGGCACACTAGCCCATTTCAGTCTGTGTGTACACAGCCAACCCAAGTCCTTTCCCTGGGATCTGACCTTCAAAGCTTGAGCCTCAGTTCTCAGCCCCCACCCACACCGGCAGGTGAGCACACAAGCCTCTCAGGCTGGTGAGTGCTGGTTGGCACCAATCCTTTGTGTGGGAAGCTCTCCGATTTGCCCTCTGCACCCCTATTGCTGTGCTCTCCTCTGTAGCTCTGAAGCTTCCCCCCGCCACCCTGTCTCTGCCAGTGAAGGGGCTTCCTAGTGTGTGTATACTTTTCCTCCTTCACACCTCCCTTCTAGAGATGCCAGTCCAGTCCCTATTCTTTTACCTCTGTTTTTTCTTTTTTCTTTTTTTTTTTTTGCCCTACCCCAGTACATGGGGAGTTTCTTTCCTTTTGGGAAGTCTGAGGTCTTCTGCCAGCATTCAGTAGGTGTTCTATAGTAGTTGTTCCATATGTAGATGTATTTCTGCTGTATTTGTGGTGAGGAAGGTGATCTCCAGGTCTTACTCCTCTGCCATCTTGAAGGTCTCCTCCTCACCGTTTCTTAAATGTTAAGGCTTGTATTGTGTTTGGGATTAAGTGAAGAGCAAAACAGGAAATGTTCTCTGAGAAGTTGATTTTTGTGCAGTGATTTTATAAATAATGGTAATTCAATGATAATTAATACAATGTAGCTATTCTGAAGAGATGGTAATCTAATATTTTTTTCATGTAGGTAATCAAAGAGTTAGAGAACATTAACTTTTGCTTGAGCTTCAGAAACTATTTCCTAAAGAACATTTATTGTGATTCTAGTTCAAAAAGATCCTAATAAGAAAGAGAAAGAAAGATGAAAGAAAGAAAGAAAGAAAGAAAGAAAGAAAGAAAGAAAGAAAGAAAGAAAGAAAGAAAGAAAGAAAGAAAGAAAGAAAAGAAAGAAAGAAAGAAAGGAGGGAGGGAGGGAGGGAGGGAGGAAGGAAGGAGGAAGAAAGAGAAAAGAGAAAAGAAAAAGAAAGAAAAGAAAAATCAGTGCTTACATAAGTTTGGTAAGTGAAGAAGAGATATTTGTTTTCTTGCAGGTATAAGCAAAGTTTTAATATGTTAATTTATGTTGTCAGTCTTAGAAGGAATGTATTTTGTAGGATTTCCCAAATCCATGACCATGGAAGTCATTTTGACAAAACTTCTCATATCTTGTGTCCTTTTAAAAAACTGTAGGGAACTAGTTTAGGAATTGCTTGTTTAAATGGAAAGCCTGCTATTTACTATGAAAGAATCTTGTTTACTACTTTGAAATTAAGTAAATACAGAAATACCATTCAAAAAGAGATTAATGCTCGAGTCCTATTCTAATATAGAAACTGGGAAAAAGAAACAATCCTTCTTTGAAGTAGAAAATGCAAACACCAAAAATATTCTCACTTACCTAACTAGAAATATACTATTATGTTTAAACACTTGGTCACTTATAATTGAATTCTAAAGACAGTGTAAATAAAAATTTTTAGATTATTTAAACATTGAATTTGAAATATCATGTGGCTTCCTGTATTTCTGCAATAAACTAGTAAAAATTAGAAAATAATTAATAACCTATTTATGATAGGGATCTATTGGAAGAACAATGAAGGGAGAATTCACCACCATGTCTCATTATACACATACACATACAAATACAGTACTATCGAAAGTGGAAGTAGGAAATGAATTAATGGAGGAAACAGAATTCAAATATTCCTCTATGCATTAATGGAAATCTTTATATATTAAAATTGTGTCATTTCAAGTCAGAGGGAAAAATAATTGACTATTAACTATTATACTGTTATAATTGTTTAGCTATTTAAAGTTTATACTAAAAAATATCAATAATTCTCATACTATGTGAATAAACAAATTCCAGATAATTTAAAATTCTAAATTTTAAACCTGGAACTATTAAGTTACCAAACAAAATATCAAAGAATATCTGTATACTCTTGGGGTGAAGAAGACTTTCTTTACCAAATTAGATCTAGAAAGAAATATACTAATATTATTTGATTCTTTTGTATGTTATATATCTATGATTTGAAACTTTTAACATTAACAATGTTAGAAAATAATAGACATCAGTTTTGTAATAAATATATATTTTATGACATGCATAGAAATATGAATACATAATAATAAAATACTTCTACAAACCAGTATAATGATAATAGGTCTAATAATAATGATGATGATAAT
The DNA here is from genome assembly GCF_949774975.1 of Lagenorhynchus albirostris. NCBI lineage: Eukaryota > Metazoa > Chordata > Mammalia > Artiodactyla > Delphinidae > Lagenorhynchus > Lagenorhynchus albirostris. The sequence continues at coordinate 37,874,483 of NC_083112.1, read as the reverse complement.
AATAATAATAAGCAAAAGTCTGAGCAGGAAATTCACAGAGAAATAAAAATAGTCCAGAGAATTATGATACCTTAAAACAATCTATGAGAAGATGTAATTACAACAAAGAAATATTAAAACATTTTAAATACATGAAAATGTTTGGCAAAAAAACACTCTCAAAGAGTGCAGGTAGTTGTATAAATTATAACAGATATCCAAAGAGCAATTTACTAATATCTTTTAATATTTAAATTGACACACCAATTGACTTTCACTTTTAATATCCTATTATACAAAATAATCAACATATGATCAAAGTTATGCACACATGTATATTATGATTGTATACATAGTTGTGAATATTATTTATGTTATTGAATATTTTGCATTACTCTGGAAGTAACTTAGTAACATAGTAACTACTATGGAAGTAGTTAAATACATAAATATATAATGAAACACAGTAGTGGTAAGTAGAATTAGATATGTATATTTATCTATTGAAAACCACCACACAATGTTCTGTTACATATAAAAACAAGTCACAAAACAAATTTACAGTATTAGCCCTTGTTTATACATAGGTTCTTAATGATGCAGATAAAAAGTATGAGAAGATACTTTCACTGCTGTACTGTTTGCCTCTAGTGATAAAATTGGGTATATATATATATATATATATATATATATATATATGTATATGTATATATATATATACCCAATGATATACATATATATCATTTGTATATAATATATATCCTTTCTATATAAAGTAATCTTATATATATACCCACATATATATGTGGGTGTATACATATGATTATATTATATATTGGATTAAGATTATGCTAGAAATCCATATATATATAGATATATATACAAGCTGAAGCGAGATTTCAATTACTATTCTTTACACTTGGGTATTACTTAAAGTTTACATAGTGAGTTTTCATTATTTTGGTACATTTTAATTTAAAAAAGTCTTTTTGATAATTTAAAATTAAAGAAGTATTTGTTTCATATACCTCAGATTGTTGACATTAGCATATTTTATATAACTTCAATCTTATAGGAGAATAGAGAGACATTTTTCAATCAAATTCTCAATTTTGGCATTATATCTTTCATTTGCAGGAAATCCATATCTATTTCACTTCCCCAGATGTCTAAATCGGATTTTTCGTTGTTGATAGATGTTTCCAGAAAGAATTGTAAGATAGAATAAAATAAATTTCTTAAACACTGCCAAAGAGGAACAAAGAAATAAAATATCATTTTACTACATCACTCTGATCTATCAAGTAATTTCAGGAAGTGGATATCAAGTGAATCAAATTGAACTCTCTTGTTCTAGTCACACTCTGTCCCAGAACATTCCTTAGATTTCCTATCGGATTGTGGCAAATCAAAAATGAACATAGTGCTTCTTCAGTGAAGGACTTTATGTTCTTTCTCCTACTCTTAACAACAAAATGCTGGTTTATTAAAAGGCAGGCTGGAAGGACTACTGTGGAGAGGAAAGGTAGAGAGCTTCCAGAGGAAAAAAAAATCACTTGTGTCCCAATCACATTTTTTCCTAGAGAAAAATTATGTCTTTACTTGTTTTTAGCAGATAGTCAACATTATCCTATAACTTTTGTGGCTGTCAGTGCAGCAAGTGGGCAGGTGGATTCGATGCCAGGAATCGTTTGATAGACAGGAGTTCAGGAAGAACAGGCAGCTGCTCTGAGCCATACTCACACCAGGTGAGGACTTCAGGGGAGAGAACAGTGACTTCATGGGGCTTCCTTTCTTGGCAAAAACTGTTATTCGGCATGGAAGGAGCAATTTCAATATGCTGGTTGATGACTCTACAATGGAGACACATACTTATTACAGAGGTGAGCTTTATCAATAGATTTCCAAAGGATTGATATAGATTTCTCAATGGACACATTTGTTTAAGAAGTTTCTCACCTCTTAGTTTTGCACTAGAAACACTCAGTTATCTTTATTGGAATCAGTGTGACAATGCGAGGGTACAGATGATTTTTTAAAAAACAACCTTTTAGTCACTTTTAATTTTCTAATTATGTTGCAGTTTGAACATATTAGTATGAAAGTTTTTATCATTGTTTTCCTTTTATCAATTTTTAATTGAAATTGTTCTTTACACTATTTTTATTATACACTGTAAACAGCTTTAGGAAAAGCATACTTTTTAAAAAATATATAAAATGTCCTTATTATGTGGAACATTTTAAAATGGTAGAGGTACATAAAAATATATATATACTAAAAGCTTTTGTCACAGTTAAGGCTTTCCAAAGGCAGTGTCTTAGGTCACAGGCTCAGAATCTCAAAAGGTCACCCAGCAATAAAAGTAAGGAATTTGTGAATAAGCATTATGATGAATTTGAATTTTTAAAGAAAATGAAAATTTAACAATGCACTATATATTGAAATGATATGAGAAAAATCAAATTGTCCTACTTTAAAATATTATATTTTATATAAAAAAATTGAACTGAACTGACAATTTTTCATCTCCACCATTCCAGTAAGATCATTCTTGTTGGGATCACCAAACCTTCAGCTTTACAATTCCACTAGTCTATTCTCTTTTTATTAACTTCTTACCCAAAGTAATTGACAAAATTCATTTCTCCTTTCTGAAAGGTTAACAAAATCAGGAGGTATGTGCAGATGGAGAGAATGTCAAAATTTGGAGAAATGATATGATACAGGAGGACAAATATCTTTTTTTTTTTCTCATTTCTTTCACAGATTTGGCCTGAGCACACAGTCATGGGGCTACATGACAGAACAATGGTATGGACAGTTAAAATTTTAAAAGAATCTGATCTTTCTGGCCAGAGTACAAGTAAATGTAGGCCTGGTGGAACAGAGAACATGGGGAAAATCTCCGAGAAGAGACAGGAAGAAGAAGGAGATTTCCCAGTTTCATGTATGTTCTCAAACAAATCTCAGACTGGCCTCTGAGCTGTGTATGTGAGGGACAGACCCAGAGACATAGAGAGAAAGCCTTTAGAACTGAACTAAGACTTAACCACTATCCATGTCTTCCATACATTTCTGTTTTTTTTTAATTTGTATTTTGCATTGGAGCATAGTTGATTAACAATATTGTGTTATTTTCAATTGTACAGCAAAGTGATTCAGTTATACATGTAACTATTCTTTTTCAAATTCTTTTCCCATTTAAGTTATTACAGAATATTGAGCAGTGCTCCCTATGCTATACAGTAGGTCTTTGTTGGTTATCTATTTTAAATACAGCAGTGTGTACATGTCAATCCCAAACTCCCAATCTATCCCTCCCTCCCACTCTTCTCCCCTGGTAACCATAAGTTGGTTCTCTGAGTCTGTGAGTCTGTTTCTGTTTTGTAAATAAGTTCATTTGTATCATTATTTTTTAGATTCCACATGTAAGCAATAACATATATTTGTCTTTCTCGGTCTGACTTACTTCACTTAGTATGATAATCTCCAGGTCTATCCATGTTGCTGCAAATGACATTATTTCATTCTTTTTAATGGCTGAGTAATATTCTATTGTATATATGTACCACATCTTCTTTATCCATTCATCTGTCGATGGACATTTAGGTTGCTTCCTCATCTTGGCTATTGTAAACAGTGTTGCAGTGAACATCTGGGTGTATGCATCCTTTCAAACCATTTTTCTCCGAAGGTATGCCCAGGAGTGGGATTGCTGGATCATATGTTAGCTCTATTTTTAGCTTCTTAAGAAACCTCCGTACTGTCCTCAATAGTGGCTGCACCAATTTACATTCCCACCAACAGTGTAGAAGGGTTCCATTTTCCCCACACCCTCTCCAGGGTGTGGAATTTTCTAGATTTTTTGATGATGGCCATTCTGACTAGTGTGAGATAATATCTCATTGCAGTTTTGATTTGCATTTCTCTAATAATTAGCGATGTTGAGCATCTTTTCATGTGCCTCTTGCCATCTGTGTGTCTTCTTTGGAGAAATGTCTATTTAGGTCTTCTGCCCATATTTTGATTGTTTTTTGTGGGTTTTTGATACTGAGCTGTATGAGCTGTTTGTATATTTTAGAGATTAATCCCTTGTCAGTTGCTTCATCTGCAAATATTTTCTCCCATTCTGAGGGTTGTCTTTTCACTTGTTTATGGTTTCCTTTGCTGTACAAAAGCTTCTATATATTTCTGAGTGGAGCATGCATTGGACAGAACCAAAGCAGCATAAGAAAATCTTTGTGATCTGAAGGTAAATAAATTGATTGATTATTAAAACAGGTGAAGAATCAAAAATAAAGAGAAATCAACATTTTTAATAAAATTATGGCAGATCCTTCACAACCTAATATTTGAAATTTAAGGGTATAATTCAAAATTTCTTGACACATATAAAAACAGGAAAATGTGACCAGTTCTGAAAGGAAAATACAATCAACAAATGCAAATCCTCAGGTGATCCCAAAGTTGGAATTATCACAAAAAGATTTAAAGCAGATATTATACCTGTGCCACATGAAATAAAGATAGATACAAATTAAGTTTATAAAAAAATATATTCTCACTAGAGATATAGGAAGTATAAGAAAAACTGTATGAAATTTCCTCAAGAAGCTAAAAACAGAACTATCATATGATCCAGCAGTCCCACTTCTTGGTATATATCCAAAAGAATTAAAGTCAGGATCTGAAGATATCTGCATTCCATGTTTACTGCAGCATTATTCACAATAGCTAAGATACAAAAACAACTCAAAAGTCCATGAACAGACGAATGGATAAAGAAAATACGTTATATACACATAATTGAATATTATTCAGCTTTAAAAAAGGAAATTCTGCCATATGCAACAACATGGATGAACCTGGAGGACATTATACTAAATGAAATAAGCCAGTAGCGAAGGACAAATATGACATGATTTCGCTTATATGAGGTCTCTAAAATAATCAAACTCATAGACACAGACAGTAAAATGATAGTTGCCAGGTTCTGGGATAAGAGAAAATCAGAAGTTGCTGATTTTCTTTGAGGTAGAAAATGCAAACACCAAAAATATTCTCACTTACCTAATAAGTTCTAGAGATCTGCTATACAGCATAGTGTTTTTAATATTTAATAATATTGCATTGTGCATATATTTATTAAGAGTTAGGTCTCATGTTAAGTGCTCTTACCATAATTAAAAAATATAACTTATTGGAAGAATTATTAAAATAAAATAACTCAAATACAAATTTCACTAGATTATGAATGGAGACCACAAAGAAAGAAACAGTGAAACTTCAGATAGATCAAAAGAAAATATCCAACTGAATAAAGAGAACAAAAAAGATTAAAAAACTGTGAATAGAGCCTTGGGTACATATAAGAAAATTTTACAATGTTTAAAGTTTGTGTCATTGGAGTTCTAGAAAGAGAGGAGAAAGAGACTGGAACAAAAAGATATATTTGTAGAAATAATGATGAAAAACTTCCCAAATGTGGCAAAAGACATCAATTTAAAGATTTAAGAATTTCAATTCAAGAAGGAAACTCAAACAAGATAAATTCAAAGAAAATCATGTCTGGACACATCATAATAAAATTTCTGAAAAACAAAAATAAAGAAAAATATTTGAAAGCAGCTAGAGAGAAATAGACTACATATCAGAGACTAGGAAACAGTTGAATGAAATACTTAAACTGCTGAAAGAAAATATGTGCCAAGCTAGAGTTCTGTACCCGTATCTATCTCTATCATCTGTATCTATATCCATATCTATTTTTATCTATCTATATAAATATATCTATATTATCTTTATCTATATCTATTTTTATCTATATCTCTATATACATATATCTGTATCATCTATATCTGTATCACTCTTTTAAGAATTAAGGGAAATAAATTCATTATTAATAAAATTAAATTAAATAATTTGTTGTTAGAAGACCTGCTCCAAAAGAATTCTAATAGCCATTTCATTGTTCTGTTAGGTCAGCTGTAGGATAACAGATTTATAACAACAAGAGTGAGTCTGATGGACACAAGAACATTGCCAAAATTCACTCACTTTCAGTGAATTCCCTGATCAGAGAAAATGTTGCATGTGTTCTTTGAAGTTAAAGATGTCACAGGAAGGAAGTTCTTCAAGTTGGAGGGAAATGACAACAGAGGGAAACAAGGTTCTTCAGGAACAAAAGAGGAGCAACAAAAATGGTAAATAGGTGAGTTTATATAAAAGAGTAATTTTCCTTTTATGTTCTATAAAATAAGTAAGCTATTTAAGAGGAAAATTATTATCTACATAGAAAATCTCAAAAAGTCTACCAACAATCTACTAAAATTAATGACTGAGTTTAATAAGATTGCAGAACACAAGGTCAAGTGCAGAACCTTAGGATCTGGGTCAAATTCATGATATTTTCTGGAGACATTTTTTATCGTTTTGTAAAATAGTTCCTGGTACTACTGAGCCCTGGTAGAGATTTAATATTTAATCAGGAACACTACATTACCATGCAAACTGAGTTACTCACAATGAACTTAGTGTTATGTCACCCTTCAAGCCATGGCATTGGAAGTGCAGAGAAATTATCATCAAGTGGAAGTGATATATAAGATCAGTGCTGAAAGCACATCTAAATTGTAGGAGCAAATGACTTAGACTCCCATGACTTGTAGCTCCCCTACATTGCCCACTCTCTCAACCCTCAGCTACAATCTCAAAGAGATCTCCCTGTAAACTGTTGATGGGGGAGTGGAGAGGAAAAAACAAAAGAAAAATGAAACCTGGATAACAAATATTTCTTCACAATTCACTGGCACTTTCTGAAAATGGCAGTACAATATCACAGCACCTCTCAGGGGGAACCTGAAGAATAGTGGTTAATAACTTGAAAAAAACAAGATTTAAATTGAATGATAAGAGAATCTGATGAAAAATTAAGTAGATACACCTGTCAGAATTGTAACAGGGTGTCAAAATATTTGTTTTCACTAAGAATGCTCACCAAATGGCACCCACTATAGAGAAAGTTCTATAGAGAAAGTTCTCAATAATTTGTTGGACACAATGGCTATTCTTTGGATGTCAGCTAGATTGTTTGCCCAGAAACTCCATGGGAATGAACTACCCAGCTTGGGGTTCACTCACTAAGGCTGAACTACGAAATTGCTGAGTGAAGGAATTACACACTCTCCTGGAGGATATGCCAGCCACAAGAGAGGATGTTTACAATGGACTGAATCTTTCATGGCAGGAGTAATGGTTTCCCTTTCCTGGGAGACATTTATTTTCTCTTCACAATCTTCAGTGCTTCTTCCAATAGACCATCAGTGGATTTATAGAGTGACATCTTTAACATCACAGAACACATGCAACATATTCTCTGATCAGGGAATTCACTGAAAGTGAGTGAATTTTGGCAATGTGCTTGTGTCCATCAAACTCACTCTTGTTGTTATAAATCTGTTATCCTACAGCTGACTTAATAGAACAATGAAATGGCTATTAGCAATGCAATTATAGTGCTGGCTTTGTGACAACATCTGTTAAGTTGAGTGTTCAAGCTGCAGTATGTTCTGAATTAGCGATCATTATATGGTATTCTTTCTCCTGTAGCCAGAATACATAAGTCTAGGAGCCAAGGTGTGGAAATGAGAGTGACTTGGTCACTATTACTAAAATAATTCAGTGCAAAATGCTTGCTTCCCATACCTGCAAATATATGCCTTTCTGATTCCCAGAGGAGGAATGTTCCAACAAGAGAACCCAAAAAAAACTTCCATTGAATTGAAAGGAGGTTGCCCATTGGCTACTTTATAAACAATAGACACATAAAGGGTTTATGTACTGGTTGATATGATAGGTCCTGATGATCCACGAGATAGGCCTGCCAATATAAAATGAGGTCAAAGATGAATATGTCTGGAACCAGTGGTGTTTCCTAGTACTCCCAAATCCACTGGTAAATGTAAATATGAAACTGCAGCAGCAATCACATACAAGCAAGATTGTTAATGGCACAGACTCTTCAGAAATAATGATCTGGGCCACCTCCCCTCTCACTTCAGATAAATAACCATGGCCAGTTGAAGTTCTGGATGAGAACAAAGAGTATATAGAAAGATAGGGAGAAAGGAAGTTATAAATAACAACTCTGGTCACATAATAAAGAAATGAAGACTGTAGAAATAATGCACTTTTTCTTCTTTGCTTTGATATGTATATATTTGTATATATATTTTGATATGTATATATATATATATATGATGCTTTAAACAATTATTTTTATTTTCTTCCAGTCCCCAATAACCTAGCATAAGGTATGCTAATAATGGGTAACTCAATATTTAATTCTAATTTCAGTATTTAAATTAGAAGATATCAAAAGGATGTTGTGACTGAGCTATAACAGATTTGAAAAATCAAAGGAGAGAGACACAATGGCTTAAGTGGTTTTGTGTCTCCTCATTTGGATTACCTGTTGGCAACTTGCCATCACCACTGCTTCCTTCTAAGCCTGGCTTTGCACATTGCTGAGGAGAAGCTGGAGACTACATTTCCCAGAATGCATTTTTCTGTATAGTTCTAGAATAGACTTTGAGGTACTTGTTTAAAATAGTGAAGGTTGAAGGGGAGAAATCATTTTCTTCTAAAGTCATTTGCAGAAAGATTCCTGGGGAGATGTAAGATTCATTATGGTTTCCCAGTAAACACCCGAGAAACATCTACCACATGACTTTTGGAATAAAATAAATGATGAGAATGAAACAGATGAAATTCTGAGATTTCACCTCTTTCCTGTATGTCTGTGAGGAGAATCCACCTGAATGCTGTGCAGGCTGAGTTCTGCTGTGTACACTTCCTTGACCTTCTGTGGCAGTTTTTTTTAACTCTTGGCAATGACTTAATGTTGTGCATGACTTTTGCAATCCCAACTCTTCCTGTTAGCCTTTAGTTTCTATACTAAACAATTCATTCCCATACTACATAAGGTAGTTTATAGGTTTGTTGTTCATGGAGTTTTTTGTTGTTTTTGTTTCTTCTGTTATTTCCCCAACCAAAATCCAATTCAAAATTCTGTGGCCAAGGATGCCAGAGCACTTCAGTTAACACCAAGTCAATTGATATTAAGGTGAAGTGCACATGCAGATCCCTACCAGCTCAGTCAATTAATGTTAATGTGTGCAAGGTGACGGTTGAAAGCAATAAAATAAAATAAAAGATCATTCTGATTCTGATAGTTACAATATCTTATAAATCTCTGGAGATTCTGCTTTCCAAAACGCTTTTTGGAAATATATGTGTTTGTGGTTGGGTCAAAGCAACTTATCTGTTTAGATAAGGTGGAATGAGATATTTGCTTATGTAAGTAACTTGTTTGAATGGGCAACTCATGATTGATTGTGATAAATCATAGGGCCTACCAGCTAAGAACCTTTCCTCTTTGTTAAGAAGCAATTTTGGAGGTAAAAAGAAAAATAAATGGGTGACCAAGGCAAACATAAAACTCTTTTCCTCTCACTTTATGTGTTTGTAAACACATAAAGGGTATAAATAGTACCTGATGTTGTGAGAATTGAATGAAAAAATAGTTAAAAGTTAGATTACACAATGCTTATTGTAAATATGTAATACATTTTAGCTTACTAGGAGCAGCAGGATTACAGGGACTTAGTTTATGCTTCCTAGTGTTTTATGGGAAATTTAATATTTACATGCTTTAGTGATGTTGTTAAGCTATCTAGAAAGAAAATAACATACCTTGTGTTTGTATTGAATTCACTTATTTCAGAGAGTTAAGAATGTCTCCAAATTCAGCTAATAATTGAATTATTGAAATAAAGACCCCTCATGGGCCTCCTAATGCTATTCTTTACCTCATACTCCTCCCTGCCAGGGCCAAAATTCCTGGAATGTTACAATTGTCAATGATTCTCCCCTAATATAATTGGTTTCTATCTCAATTTGAATTAAGCGTTTGTGTTGGCTGACATAAATTCAAAGGACCAAATGATTTCTTTTCTGAGAAAGAGCGGAAGATGTGACATAATCCTCAAAATAAACAAAATGATACTTTCTTGGCAATGTACAGCTACTTGCCTGGTAGAATAGTGATAAATAAGAAAAATATTTTCAAAGATCCACTTATTTCTTAGAATCTTATAAGATCAAATTATATCTACTTTATTCAGAAATAAAAATTCACACTGAATTAACTAAAAGTACGTTTCAGCATATGTTAATACCAAAACTAACTCCATACAAGTATGGGGAACTCAAAAATACATTTGGATAACTATAGTATAGACTACATTAGGAATGCATTGACTGCTGGCCTCTATCTTATGTATGTTTGCTCATATCAAAAGCTCACCCAGCCTTGTCCAATTTTAAAAACACATGGCATATATTTTTTCCACTAAATTTTCAAGACTGCAATAAGGTCTAAGAAGGCTATACATGTAAAAATAATGAAATATGTTGACCTTAGACAATATTGGTATTAAAACAGGTCAAGGAATATTTCTGACTTTGAAAATATATAACATATGCCAAAATAGTACTTTTCATATATCAATCATCATTAACTTTCTCTTATCTTTTGTTCCTCACATCTAATCAGTTATCTATTCTGTTAATTATTGTTACAAATTTGTCCCTTTTTTGCCATTGCCAGCTTAATTCAGATTTTCATTATGTCACACTTGAAATCTTGTAGTTATTTTATAGTTGTTCTTCTTCGCTCTAATCTGTCACTCCATTTTAATCTTTTTGACTGGCTCTTATCAGATTAATTTTCCTAAAATAATAATTTTATTATCATAATTCTCTGATGAAGGCCTTTAAGTAGTTTCATTGTTTTGGCTTCACTCAAACTTCACCTGTGTCCTAATTTCTTTTGTGGATCAAGCAGACATGCCTGTGGTTGGATTTTGGAGCCAGACAGACTTGAATTGACAGCTTGGTTTTGACTCTGTGAGATGTGGTTGAGTTCTTCAGGGTCTCTAAACATTACCTGCCTGTCTGTTAATTAACATGGGGAGAAAAATGTGTGGCTGTTTCAAAGTATGACTATGAGAATTAAAATGAAATAAGGTGAGTTTTCATGGCTCCCAAACACCAGTCTTCACTTCCACCTCAAGCGAAGAAACCAAAGAAAGTGAGACTGACTCCCACCTCCAGGGCAGAGAAAACATCTGCTTCTCCAAACTTGCAGAAGGAAGAAAAAGAATAGCAAGAAGAAATTGAACATATTGATGAAGTACAAAATGAAATAGACAGAACAGATGTAATGAACAAGCCAGCGAGAAGAGTTTGAAAGTAGAACAGAAAAATAACAAACTCTGCCAACCATTTTTTCAGAAGAGGTCAGAATTGACTGCCAAAATCTGAAATTTTGGTGTAACATTTGTCAACCATCCACAATTGTCTGTACTGTTTGTGCAGGAGGGTGAAGAGACACTGCATTATTTGATAAGAGTTGAAGTAACAGAATTTGAAAATATTAAATCAGGTTATAGAATAGATTTTTGTTTTAATGAAAACCCTTACTTTGAAAATAAAGTTCTTTCCAAAGAACTTCATCTGAATGAGAGTGGTGATTCATCTTCAAAGTACACTGAAATCAAATGGAAATCCAGAAAGGATCTGATGAAAAGTTCAAGCCAAACGCAGAATAAAGCCAGCAGGAAGACACAGCATGAGGAACCAGAGAGCTTCTTCACCTGGTTTCCTGATCATTCTGATGCAGCTTCAGATGAGTTAGGAGAGGTCATCAAAGATGACATTTGTCCAAATCCATTACAGTACTACTTGGTTCCTGACGTGGATGATGAGGAAGGGGAAGAAGAAGATGATGATGATGTTAAGAAGAAGAAGGACTGGAAGATATTGATGAAGAAAGGGATGAGGATAAAGGTGAAGAAGATGAAGATTATGAGGAGGAGAAAGGAGAGGAAGATGAAGGAGAAGATGACTAATGGAACACTGATGGATTCCAACCTTCCTTTTTAAATTTTCTCCAGTCCCTGGGAGCAAATTGCAATCTTTTTTTTTTCTTTTGTCTTCTTGTTTTTAGTCATCCTGTTTTGAGGTCTCTTTTCTCCTTTATACCATGGTTCTCAACTTATTTTGGGGGGAAATACCTTGAGCAGAACTCAGTAGAGAAGAATCTTTACACTTTTCTGTTCCAAATTCATTTTTATCCCTTCCTGTCTCAGCAAAACTTTATGGAATCAACACCACCATGCTCCGTGGGAAAAAACCTCCTACACCCTTAGCTCTGCTGGAAGCTGGAGGGTGCTAGACCCCTGTGAAGTAGTGCATAGAAGTCTAGCTTTTTTCCTCCATTCTCTGTATATTGGGCTCAGAGATTACACTGTGTCTCTATGTGAATATGGACAGTTAGCATTTACCAACATGTATCTGTTTACTTTCTCTTGTTTAAAAAAAGGAAAAAAAAACTTAAAAAAATGGGGTTATAGAAGGTCAGCAAAGGGTGGGTTTGAGATGCTTGGGTGGGTTAAGTGGGCATTTTGACAATATGGCTTCTCCTTTGGCATGTTTTAATTGTGATATTTAACAGATATCCTTGCAGTTTAATATGACACATTTAAAATCAAATTATCTCCTAATGATGACTTGAGCCCTGCCATTCGATGAGAGAATCAGTAGAACCCATAGGATCTCAGTTGCAATTGACATTCTTTATTGTAATTTTGTTCCTGTTTATTTAAAATTTTTCTTTTCATTTCACTGGAAAGAAAGACGGTGCTCAGTTTTAAATGTTAAAATTGTACACGTTGCTTTGTTACAGTCAAACTAAATGTGTACACAAAGGATTTGATGTTTTTCTCTCAGAATGGATATTCTTAACATGACTTTCCAAATTTGACTTGTATAAAATTATTGTAAAACTTTGTCATCCTAACTTAGTATTTTTTGATACACAATTGCAGGATGACCCCAGGCTATGTTGATTGAGTAAAGGATTTGAATCAATGTATTAATGTTTCCATAGCTGGGAACCCATCATGGGTACAATTTGCCATCAGTTTCTGAAATATTTCACATCATTCAGGATTCCAGATTGCTGAAAACTCCATTCTGAATATGTTGTACCTTTGATTTGTATCTCAAATTGGCATTTCAAAATATGGGCTTTTATTTATCTGGATATAATAATAGTGCCTGTCACCACCATCAGACAGACATGGTGCTCCACTGTTGAGTCAACACACAACAGGGCAATTGTTAGATGTGGTCGAGGTGGCCAAGAAGACAGGCTTTCAGAGTAAGAAGTCCATATTGGCGGTTAAGAAACTCAGGTTAGGTGTACTTTTGTCTCAAAATACCAGCTCTTTAGCATATAGCTCTCAAATGAGACCTGTCTGTGTGGATCTGGATGAGATGATGGACTCTGCTCTATTTGCTAAATGCCATTGTGCATAAGTAACATTTTGAGAAGCTACCTAATGTGTACAATTTTTAATGTTGTAAAAATATAGTAGCCAAAATTAAATGCTACTTAACTTTTTCAGAGATTAATTAATGGACAACCTGGTTAAATTCAAAGATTTTTGATGTATAAAAACTTTATAAATGAAACTATTCCATCAATAGTCAAAGTGTAATGAAAACCTGTCAAGATGGATAGTATGTAATTTCTGCACAGGTCTCTGTAGTAAATACACCACTGTATACCGGTCAGGAATCTTGTTCCTATAAAAGAACATAAAGATTTAAAAAATACAAAGTAAAAAAAAAATAATGCATAGGCTGGGTTCAGTGCCTGGTGAATAAATACATATTAACTATCCAAAGTATAATTTGACCTAAAATAGAAAAGATTTATGTAACTCAATAATGTTTAAGAAGGTGGCCCATGTTGGCAAGTGATCAAATATACCTGACTGGGGCTTTTGCCCCAGTTTTTGCCTCTAGATTTTCTAGTCAAATCACTTGACTCTAACCCTTCCCTCTCAGGGACCACCACTGATCCTACTAGAAAAATTTAAAGCTTATGGATACTCTCCCATGTAAGAGGTAGCCCACTCAGACCTTGAAAACCACGTGGGGACTTTTCACTCTTTGGTTTCATAACCCCTCCATAATCTGGCCTGACCGGACTGTATCTTGTTTTCATTTCTTCCCAATGTCCAGAGCTCCACTAAATAGATCTTTTCATTCTAACAACTTTGACCATTTTCCCATCTGTTGTGGACTGAATGTTTGTGTCCTACCAAAATTCAGAATTCATATATTGAAACCCTAATACCAATTTTTCATTTTATAACACATAGGTAATGAAGTACATTTCTGTGAAGAAAACTTTGTTCAATTATTCTTTTCCTTTTTTTAATATTAAATAGAGAATTATGAGACTGTTGTGTGTGAAGTATGTTACATATTACTAAATTTGTATTTAGAAAATTTTCTGCAATTTGTACTTGTCAAACTTTAACATTTTAAAAATCATTGGTAATGTGCTATTTGAAACAATGCTTTCTCTACTATTTTATTTTAATTTTCTGTAATTACAAATAATAAAAGCTAATAAACATTTTTGGCATATTTTCTATACAGACTTTAGACTGTTCTTTCCAGATCTTCTCACACAAAACTTTTATTAAAAATTTAATTGCAATTACATTGAGCTTAAAAATGAGTTTAGAAATAATAGATATATTTATTATGATACCCACTTATTCAAGTTATCATTCATCAAAGATTATATTTGCATGCCTAGAAGTGTCTACATATTTGTGGTTGCTTGCTCCCAGTGTATATATTGCATATTTTATCCATGCATGACATCCCATTCCAGTTCTTGAAATTATCTGAAATATCTTACATAAATACTTTCAACAAGGATGAAATAAAATACATTAAAAGTAGGAATTAAAAAGTTATGTTTCAGTCTAAGAAACCAAATGTACAATGCTTCACATGTCTTTATGAACATTTTTAACAAGGCCATAGAGTAGGGTCATTAAAGAATCAGGCCCTAGGTTATTCAGGTGAATTTAAACCCACCCCTACTACTCACTGTTCATAATTTTTAGCAAACTATTTAAATTCCATCAGGCTTTTTCTAATTTGTTACATGGGAATAATAAAGGTCATTAGCCTGTTATTAAGGCATCTTAAGTCTTATAATGAAGACTAAATGAAATCAATAATGTAAAATGATAGAGAAGGAACAATCAATAGGGTTTGGCTATTAATATTATTATTGGTTTATTTGTCTATTTCCCTTGATCTCTGAATTTTCTACAGGAATAGGAGCCCCTATCTCTTCCATCCTTAATGCCATTTGATAATTATAAAGCTCTTTACCCCCTGGAGAGAAGTGAAGCTAACTTCAGAATAGGCTTTTATGTCCTGACTCAGTCAAGGGACTATCCTTTGGATAAAACTAGTACAGTAAAGTCTCATACATTTTCTGGAGAAGGATTATAATTTACACTTTTTTACTTGAAAATGCATAGAGAAAACTATAAGGAACTTGATTTAAAATGTTCAGAAGATTGAAATATATTAGGTTTCAGAGAAAACCTAAGTATTGCTATGGCTGAGGCCAGAGTATTTTTTATTTCCAAAGCACAGCAACAGGTTTCTTAAAGCTACTTCCTAGATAGGATGACAATGGAAAAATCAATAAAAGTAATTCTAAAAGAACCACACAACATGTGGTTCAAGTATTTAGTTCCTGGCTGATATAACTTAATTCAGAGTACTTTTGTCCTCTTTTCCATGCTGTTTCCAACATTTTTGGTTGAAGTTACTTCTAGATATTTTATGTGTATTTTTTAAGTGCCAGTGAAACTAGAATGCATAAAGGGATGTTCTTGCCCTTGAGAAACTCACAATCTAGTAGAGAAGTCGGATCAGTGAAGAGGTCATCCCAACACAATATCTTAAAAGCTGTCAGAGTTAATAACACTGTATGTGGCTCACAAAGTATGGAGCAGCTTCTCTCCTGTGGTGCAAATGATAAGATTTCACAGAGGAGGTGACAACTGAGCTAGGTCTTCAAAGATGAGTAAGAGCTTTTTAGGCAGAGGAAAAAGTTAGTCCTCTTGGCATATAGTGGCATTTTACTTAATCTTCTTGAAAAAAATACACATATGGCTTTCTTGGAACCTATAAGAATTACATGAAATCAGTGATATGACACAGAAAATAGTTATAAAGTTTGGCATGAGTTGAAAATAGAGAAACAAGCTTAAGATGTTGTATAGTTTAATTACATGTAATCAAAACAAGCCCACATGAAGATTTCATTTGGATATAATCTTTAGATACTCAATATTAGCTAATATTTAAAAAAACTTTTTATTGAAATAAAATATCCATATACAAATATGCATATGTCATCATTCTACAGCTTGATAAATTTTCACTACCTGAGCACACTGTGTAACAAGCAAATGTGCTTGTTACAGATCAAGAAACAGAAAATCATCAGCATTTCTGAAACACATCAGAAGTCCTTCCCATTATACCTTCAAGTCATCACGCAGTTCCCCAAGGGTATTGTTATCCAGAATTCTAGCATAGGTTGGTTTCATATTTATTTTTTCACTTGATATAAAGGAAATCAGACAAGATATATATATTCTTGTGTGTGGCTTCTTTCACTCAGCACTTGATTTGAAATTGATACATATTATTAAGTATAAAAAGTGATTGGTTTATTCTCATTGTTGTATAGTATTTCACTCTATAATTTATTCATCATTTTTACTTTCAATTGATATTTATGTAGTTTTAAGGTTGAGGCTACTCTGAATAGTGCTCCTATGAACATTTAGTACTTTTTTTTTAGTTGCCATATGAATGTGTTTCTGTTGAAAGTATACTTAGGTGTGAATTGCCACATCATGAGGTATAATTATGGTCACATTAATTTGACCTTTTGCTTCAGGTTTAAGCTTAATTTGTGGAAATGGATATAGTTAGAGTTTGGACAGAAAATGGCCAGGAGATCAATACTGGCAAACACATAACTCTCCACCTCTCCTTTCCTTGTTAAATGAAGTAACAATTTCTGTATATTGAATTATCTCCCAAGGGACTACTTAGCCTACACAAAACTAATCTTCTGACTGGTCCATTTTATAAAATGCAGTTTACAATGTTAAATGGACCCCAAATGGGATAAATTAAATCTCTCCCTGCCTAATCTGCCACTACACCAAAAACATGCTATTTATACAGATATAATAAATATGAAACCAGATGTTTAACAATATTCCAATGTGTATTAGGAAATAAATTGTGCAGAGAAACAAACATGAAATATTGTTGAACTTAAAACGACTGAGAAAATGGAGACCATATTGCTTTCTTGTAAATTATAATGAACTGTTCTTTTAAAAATGAGATTATTTACTTGTACCCAGGACATATTTCTATAACTGAGCCCCAGAAGAGATTCAGCTTGTGCTTGTGTTTTAAAAAGAGAAATATGAGTTACTATAGAGTAACTTCTATAGGCATATAATGTTTTATATAGCTACATTGGTAAGTAGCTAGCAAGGTGATGTAAAAGCAGATGAGAGGGAGAGGAAGGATAAGACCAGATAAAATGAAAGGTAGAAAGATGGAGTAAACTGGAAAAGTGGCAGAGCCTTAGGAAAAAAAAAAAGTACTGTTAGAATAATTATTACTCACCTACTACTTTAAAGATTGTGTAATGGTAGATTTTATTAACAAATTAAAGCAACATCTGCTGGCCAAAATCACAAAATCATTTGGGGAAAAAGACATTGCAGTAAATGGCTTGGACACAAAACAGCAAGGGATGCACTTTAAAAAAGAAGAATAAGGTGCAACGGGTGCAGAAGGATAGGAGGTAACAAGTAACACCTAGAGGTAGGAGGACGCCACTCAACAGTTTTTAAACATGTTTACAGAAACTTTGCAAGAAAGTGTGTGAAATGCTGATAGAAACCATGTCATGGACAGTGGAAAGTGACAATCTAAGGGAGAGAATTTCATCAATAGTCTACAGGGGGAAGAAATCTTGGGTTTGAGTAAGAAGAATGTTGTGAGCTTTAAAAATATTTCTAAGAGTAAATTTGGAAATCTGTTTCAAAATGTAACCCTCTTCTTGGTGGGTAGGTTACATCTAAAACATGAAGCTAGAGGAGGAAACACTGAGGTGTCATGTTGACCATAACACAATCATCTAAAATGGAACAAATTGATAACATCTGTGGCTTTTTAAAAGTATATGAAGTCAGTATTTCTAGGCCACCTATTTTCAAGGTAAATTGATTAGAGGTTGAACACGAAGATGATAATGGTATGGAAGCAGCAGGAATTACATGTCACAGTAACAAGGGAAGAAAATGAATTTTTATAATCACCAATTATTACATTAATGAGGAAATTAATCAAATATGGGAAACATAATTGGAAAACTAATGAGTGAGTATGATTGACTATATTACATGGGGAATAAGTTAAGGCACAGAATAGGAGGTTTTAATATGTTTAGTATTAGAATCTTATCCTGAATGGCAGCCTTCAAGAAGGTAAGACAGAAAAATGACAATAGCTAAGAACTAAATGTTGATTTTTTTCGATAATTTCAGGGTTTATTACTGGTGGCCTAACATATACTGATACATGCCACAACTGCTTCAGAACATAAGTTCTTTAAAGAAAGGGATGGTGAACCATTATGTCTAGGGTCTGTCACAATATTTGATACAAACCTGACCATCTTGCAAGAAATATAAGTCCACTGAGGCTAACTTAAGTAAAAATTTGTCATAAGGCCATGAGGGCACCTCAACGAACCTAAGGGGAAGGAAAATATTTAGTATTACTTTGCATTTAATAATATACTAGAACCAGGGCCTGACAAAATTTCAATGTTCTCTCTGTATCTGTCAACACTGTTTATCTACATTTATAACTAATTATTTTCTCTTTGCAGAACAGCTTTCTTTATCTCTGTAGTTTTTGTGATGAAACATACTGCTGCTGAGTCGTCTTGATTATCCATGTAACAGGAGCATTCAGCCCAGGAGAGATGAAGTACGTCTTTTGCAATACCGACTTGAATTCCCAGGAAGGGGAATGAATAAATGTGATACAGCTGCCCAGTTCTGGACCAACCAACTGCAGCCAGGGGTGCAGCATCAGATGGGTGCAGCATGGTGCCTGCCCAAAGCGCAGGGAAGGGACGGCTGTTTGGAAATACCTACAGTGACCTACATTTCTCAGTGTGGATATGTTGAATGTATAAAAAGAAGGTCATATTTGGTTCTCTTTTAGTGACTCATGTATTTCTCCTGGCGGGACATTTTTAGTACTTGAGATATTTTAAGAAAAAAAAAATAATATAAGAGACAAATTTATTTAGGATTAAAGGAGACCATTATTAATTTTCTTTTATTCTCAAACTATACTATTTGACAGAGAAGAATTAGATGATTATGTGTTCAAACCCCACCTCTTCCACTTATTAGTTTTGCAGGCTTTAGATACGCCTTTTCCCTCATAAGACACATTTCCTCATCTGTAAAATGGAAATAATAATTAGTAAGAATAAGTATCTCATAGCATTGTTGTGTAGATGAAGTAAGATATTTCCTGGAAATCTCCTAATATAGTGCCTACCATATGGCAAGCATGCAGCTTGTATTGTTATTACTTTTATTCTATTAGACAATTTTATTAGTTTTCTATTGGTGCTGTAACAAATTACCACAAACTTAGTGGCTTAAAAACAACACAAATTTGTTATCTTACAGGAGGTTAGAAGTCTAAAATAGATTTCACTGAGTTCAAATCAAACTGTCAGTAGGGCTGCATTCTTTCTGAGGGAATTGGGAAGTATCTTGTTTCCTTGAATTTTCCAGCTTCTAGAGGTCAGCCACCTGTATTCCTTGATTCATGACCCCTTCCTCCATCATTAAAACCAGCAGTGTAACACCTTCACATTTCTTTCTTTCACATTTCTTTCAGACTCTGACACTCCTGCCCTCCTATGACAAGGACTCTTGTGATTTAATCGGGCCCAACTGGATAACCCAGAATGCTCTCCCCACCTAAGATTCTTAATCACTTTTACTGAGTAAATCAGCATATTCACAAGTTTTAAGATGAGGACATCTTTGGGGAGCCATTATTCTGTCTGCTAATGTCCTTCTTGACAGTAAGTCCCTTTCTACAAAACTTACTCTATGGAAGTGTCATTTAGTTCTAAATCAACTTTTGGTCTACAAGTTTATTTCCTAATTGAAGAGAATAACTGAAGAAAAATATGAATAAAGTCAGTTTTATGAAGAAAAAAGTAATAGAATTATAGATGCTGGCATTTGACTATTATGAAAATATTTCTCATACATATATTCATGAGTATCTTTTGATATTATGTTAATATATACAAAACAAGTTGTAGGGTGGTATACCATGTTGCAGAAAATATTGTTTTACCAAAGTACTTCTCAATTACAATATGTTCTTTATAATATATTGTTGTGTGGAATTAAATTACCAATGCCCTATATTGCTTAAAGCAGATCAAATTAGTTGACCAGATATGAACAATAAAAACTATTCTAGGCATATTGCCAACACACATTTTTTTTTTAATTTCACTTAATTCTGTTAAAATACTTTTAGTTTGAAAAAGAGAGAGAGGGTATTTAGAAACTCCAGCTTATCAGTTCCAGAATTGTCTAGACCATATGAACAAGTCCTCAATCTCCAGTAATGTTTTTCATTTCTGTCCTTTTACATGCCATGTAAAACAATTCTGCTCTTGAGTGAAGAAAACAGAGACTCTCTGGCTGGCCCTTTACAATTAAGGCAATTGCTGTTAGATGTGAAGCAAAATTTAAAAGCAAAGTTTTTATTTAAATTGATTAGTAAAAATGCATAGTTCTAAGATGAATTGTTAGTTTGGTATGACTTTTTTTTCATTATTTATGTTTTATGAGCTGATTCTAAATTTTCATTCAGATGCTGGATAAATCAATTATTACCCAGAGGATGGCTCCTACTGCAACACAAGTGTCTAGAATGTAATGTTTACTGGCCCTCTCAGGTGAGCCAAATTTTGACTGGCTTTAAAGTTTAAGCTTAAAGCTAGTTTGATTTGATTTAATCTTAGATTATTTGAAAGATCATTGATTTTTCTGACTGTGACTTTTGTTTCCAATTTTGACAATGTTTTGTGATGTCTTTTCCACAAAAGGCACTCCACAAAATAAAGTTGTGGTAAAAAAGCCTTGCTTGAAGGTTACCTGACAATATCCACACATGACATTTACTTTAAAAGAATTCTGTGAGAAATAAACAGCCTTGCCAAAAGGAAAATAGCTCTTGAAAAAGGAAAAAAAAAAACTGCTATTGAAGATAAGCAAAAAGTATAATGAATGTTACAATGTCTGAAAATTACTGTTCCATTTATCAAAGTTTATATGGCAGATGAAGAGATAGTAGATTAAAAGAAACTACTTGTTTATATGCACAAAGATGCCAAATTTAGTCTCCATTTTCTTGTGCTAAAACTTGATTAAGCTGTCCTAGATATACTCATTTCTGAAGGTTAGAAAGGCAAATAAATAGTGGGGTAAAGGGCTATGTTTGATGACCTGGACAGTTATAATGTATGAATATACAATAAAATATCATTTATTAAATTAACTCATAAAACACAGGAGCCCATTTTGATTAAGAAGCCAAAGAATAATATTTAACTAAGAATTGAATTTCTGAGTAGACAATTTAATCACCTAGTTGACAAATGATTCTAAATTAAGCTTTATTAATAATTCAATTCCAGTCACAGTTTTTTGGCAGACATAGTGCTAGGCCCTGGGAATAAATTTGGAAAGGAGATTGAGCTTTTCCCCTTCTACACGAACTAAAGTCCACTGAAGAAAATGAACAACAAACAATTAATTTCAAATATAATGATTGTTAATGAAAGCAATAAAAAAGGGGTGCTATGGGACCATATGGCAAAACAATCCAACTTATTATTTTTAATGCATCCCCACTTAAATTCTTCAGCATGATCTCCCACCATTCCTGAAAGCAGTAAGATGGTAAATGCTTCCTTTTATTATTCATTCCTTTCTTCCTCTTCTCCTTTTTTCTCCATCATTTTTTTTTATGTATCCTCCTCCCCTTACATAAATATCTAAGTGCTCACCTTTCTCTGCTAGAAATGGGCACGTAGCAGTGAACACAGAGACACAACTCTGCCCTTATAAGGTTTAAAATAAACTGGATTACACAAATATTGAATAAAAAAAACTAAGCAACTAATTAGTTAATTGCTACTAATAACTTATTTGAACGAGAAGTGCAAATTGTTTTAAGAGAAGAACCTAATTAGTTTGCGGGTGGTATCTGAGAGATTGTTTTGAGATGACACTTAAATTGAGATTTTTAAAGAATAGAAAAATATGTTCTCCAGACAGATGGAATGACAGCATATGTGAAGTCCTGCACACGTTAAAGTTGGAAGAACTGACAAAGCCTATTGCATATGGAGCTAAAAATCATTTGGATCAAGAAGAGTAAAGAAAGAAGATTCAGAGATACACAACCTTTTTAGGGATAAGAACACTAAACATTAAAGAACCAATTTAATAGAGTATTCTTTCATGTGGTAATAAATGATATGTCTGGAAATGGAGCCATGAGTTTGATCACAGAGAATGTGGTGGATGGGATATTAACATTACACCTCTCTCACATGCTGAAGCAACCAGGCATCTGGGATCATGGCTCTTCTCCAGACAGAAATCTTTTTAAATACAAATTTCATCACCCTTGCCAGTGAATGAATCAGGATCGCTGACCAAAGCCAATCACTGCATAGCTTTTTCCTGATAATAAAGAATGCACATAGGACCCATAGACATGGAGGGGAGGTTTCAAGGCTTTCTCTTCCTCCGGACTTTTCATGTGCAGCGATGGAGCCTAGAACTGATGAAGCCATCACACAGAGAATGCCAAACCAAGAAAACTGCAAGGAAATGGAACTGGAGAAATATAATTATATCAGTTTAATCAATTATGATGCCCACAATACCTTTGGACTTCCAGGTATGTGGTTCAATACTTTCTTTTCCCCATTCGTAGTAAAGAAACTGGAGCTAGCATGAATAAAATTATGCTTTATGAGGCTTATCTGGTGATAGTAAGCAAGAAAATGCTGGGGTTCTTTTTGCCTGTGGATATAGCTTTGGTAGGCTTTTTTGATCTGTAAAACAATATAAAAATGTTATTTAATCACTTTAAACATATTTTAGTAGTGTTTAGTTTATTTAGGCAATTTCTTATAAGGGAGTATCGTTTTGGTGGAAATATCAAAGATAAATATCTGTTAATCCTTGATTAAAAGACACAATAATTCAATTGTGCTAGTTTATCATAGGCTGATAGTTAAACAGAATATAATCATGTGTTACTAAATCACATGAAATTGTGTGTATGTGTGTGTGTGTGTGTGTGTGTGTGTGTGTGTTTCATACCCACTAGGGCACCTCAAGGTAAGAACCTCTGCTCATTTATTTTTGTGACTGCTTAAAAATAACAGACATAGAAATCAATGGAATAGGAAAGAGAGCCCAGAAATAAATGCACACAATATACAGTCAATCTATGACAAGGGCACCAAGAATACAGTGAGGAAAGAATAGTCTCTTCAATAAATGGTATTGGAAAAAGTAGATATCCACATGCAAAATAATGAAATTGGACTTTTATCTCACACCATACACAAAAATCAAATTAAAATGGATTAAAGACCTAAATTTAAGACTTAAAACTATAAAACTCCTAGGAGAAATATAGGGAAAACACCCTTCACATTGGTTTTGGCAATAATTTATTGGATGTGATATAAAAAGTACAAGCAACGAAAGCAGAAATAGGAAGTGGCATTATATCAAACTAAAAACTTCTACACAGCAAAGGAGACAATCAACAAAATGAAAAGATAAGCTATGGAATGAAATGATATATTTGCAATCTCATATCTGATAATGGATTAATATACAAAATATTTAAGGAACTTCTACAACTTAGTAACAAAAATATTAATAACCAAATAAAAAACAAAGGAACTGAATAAACATTTCTCCAAAGAAGACATACAAATGGACAATAGGTACATATGAAGTTGCTTATCACCACTAATCATTAAAGAAATACAAATCAAAACCACAATCAGATATCACCTCAAAACTGTTAGGTTGGGTATTACAAAGAAAAATAGATAACAAGTGTTGGCAAGGATATGGAGAAAAGGGAATCCTAGTACACAGGTGGTGGGAATGTAAATTGATGCAGCCCCTATGGAAAACAGTATGAAGCTTTCTCAGAAAACTAAAAAGAGAACTACCATATGATTCAGCAATCTTACTTCTAGGTATATATGCAAAGGAATTGAAATTAGGTTTTCCAAGAGATATCTGACCTCCTATGTTCATTGCAGGATTATTCACAATAACCAAAATATGGAAGCAAACTAAATGTCCATCAATGAATGAGTGGATGAGGAAAATATGGTATACACATACAATGGAATATTATTCAGCCTTTAAAATGAAGGAAGTCTTGTCATTTGTGATATGGATGAACCTGGAAATCATTGTGCTAAGTGAAATAAGCCAGATACAGGAGACAAATACTACATGATACCAATTATATGATGAATCTAAAATAGTAAAACTCATAGAAGCAGAGAGTGGAGTGGCAGATACCAGGGACTGAGGAGAGGGGGAAATAAAGAGATATTAGTCAAAGGGAATAAAGTTTCCATTATATGAGACAAATAAGTCCTAGAGATTTATGGTATAATATTTGCCTATAGCTAACAATACTGTATTGTTTACTTGAAAACATGCTAATAGGGTAGATATTATGCTAAGGGTACTTGTCGTAATCATCATCATCATCATCGTATAAGAGGACGAGAAGAAACATTTTTAGGTGATGGGTAGATTTATGGCATAGATTGTAGGGCTTATTTCATGGGTGTATACTTATCTTCAAACACATTAAGTTGTATACAGTAAATATATACAGCATTTTGTGTGTCAAAATTTGTTTCTTCTCCTATTTATTCTTCAGCTTCCCTAACTAATGCCTCACAACCTCGTTGTTAACCTGTGCTCCTTGAATCAAACTAATATTTTTAGTTCCTTTTACTCATTTCTGGTAATCTTTTCTATTTCTACTCTCTTCCCAGGAAACTTGATTTAAATTGTAATCAGCATTAAATTTAATCATTAAAATTCAACATATTCCCAGACATTATGAATCTATTATGATCACTATCTATATTTAATAGGTATCTCAGTTTTCACAAACCCCAAACAATTTTGATATTTGAACCTAAACATCATCCAGGCTTCTCTATTTCAGTTATACTGCTGGCTTTAATGACAACTAAAGACACATGCACACGTATGCATTCATTCTCCTTACTGCATGATTCTGAAATGTATGAATTTCAGTTACCATATTATACTAACTCTGAGTAAGTTTGTAAAGTACAAATTTTGCTGCTAGTTTAGTCCACAAATTGTTATAATAGTTTTTTTTTTTGGCTGCATTGGGTATTCGTTGATGTGCACGGGCTTTCTCTAGTTCTGGCTAGTGGGGGCTACTCTTCTTGGTGGTGCGTGGGCTTCTCATTGCAGTGCCTTCTCTTGCTGTGGAGCACGGGCTCTAGGTGCACGGGCTTCAGTAGTTGTGACTCACAGGCTCTAGATTGCAGGCTCAGTAGTTGTGGTGCACGAGCTTAGTTGCTCTGCTGCATGTGGGATCTTCCCAGACCAGGAATTGAACCTGTGTCCCCTGCATTGGCAGGCAGATTCTTATCCACTGCACCAGCAGGGGAACCCAACACAAATGGCTATATAAATAACAGAAAGGCATCATGACCAGTGACAAATCATGTAACCCTTGTCAAAGTCTGACAGCGGGTGGTCACTTCACATTTGTTATTCAGTTCACACACAGGCAGCAAAGCAGGTAATTGTGTACCCTCCTTGTCTCCTACTGATAAACCCATTTGTTATTATTTTAAAAATCAGATGATGGAAAGAGGATATTGCTAAATGAAAAATGCCCACACTGAAAGCGATATTTGAATATAATGTAATTGAAATTACGGAAGAGTTAGCTGACTGTAGAGATGTTGGCATTATCACTGTTTGAGAGACTCCAGATGTGCAGCCAGAGGAAGTTAGTGAAGGTGAGATTACTGACAGAAATGAGGAAAGAAATTGTGATGAAACAGATGAAAATGTCCCAGAAGAACTTAGATGCCATCAAACAAACATGATATTAGAGACATTCTTGGAGATAATTCATGACAATGTAAGTGGAAAAGGATAAAATGGTAGATGTCCATCCAAACGTTGAAGGGAGTATGATAATTTAACAATACATAAAAAAGATGCTTATTAAGTGTCATAAGTTATACAATGAGAAGAAAGCAAGCACTAATCAAACTATTATTCAGTTTCCTTTAACAAATTTTTTAAATCAAATAATATTTGAGATTCCATAGGATTGTTTCATTTCTCTCTGCTCTGTTTTTTATTTTTTTATACAATTTTAAAACTTACTTTCCATTTACAGTTATTGCAAAATGTTGGCTATATTTCCTGTGTTGTACAATACATCCTTGAGCCTATCTTACACCCAGTAGTTTTTGTCTTCCACTTCTCCACCCCTATATTGTCCCTCACCCCCTCTTCCCACTGCTAATCACTAGTTTGTTGTCTATATCTGTGAGTCTGCTTCTTGTTCTTATATTCACTAGTTTGTTGTATTTTTTTAGACATCACATGCAAGTGATATCATACATTACTTTTCATTCTCTGTCTTATTTCACTTAGCATAATACCTTCTAAGCCCATACATGTTGATGCAAATGGCAAAATTTCATTCTTTTCTATGGCTGAATAGTATTCCATTGTGTGTGTGTGTGTGTGTGTGTGTGCAGAGTGTGAGAGAGAGTGGTGTGTGTGTGTGTGTGTGTCACATTTTCTTTATCCATTCATCTGTTGATGGACACTTAGGTTGCTTCCATATCATGGCAATTATAAATAATGTCGCTATGAACACTGGGGTGCATGTATCATTTCAAATTAGTGTTTTTGTTTTTTTCAGATATATACCCAGGAGTGGAATTGCTGGGTCATATGGCAGTTCTATTTTCAGTTTTTTGAGAAACATCTATACTGTTTTCCACAGTGGCTGCACCACTTTACATTCCCGACAACAGTGTATAAGGTTCCCCTTTTCTCCACATCCTTGCCAACATTTGTTATTTGTGTTCTTTTTGATGATAGCCATTCTGGCAGGTGTGAGGTGATATCTCATGGTGAGTTTGGTACGCATTTTCCTGGCGATTAGCAATATTGAGCATCTTTTCATGTGCCTATTGGCCATCTGCATTTCCTCTTTGGAAAAATCTCTATTCAATTCTTCTACCCATTTTTTAATTGGGATGTTTTGTTTTTTGATGTTGAGTTGTACAACATTAATTTTCAATGTTTCTCAGGCCCTTTCTGTCTCTCTTCTCCTACTGGGACCCCTATAATGTGAATGTTGGTGTGTTTAATGTTGTCCCAGAGGTCTAATGTTTTAAATTGCTAGGCATACATTAATTTTCCTATTTTGAAATTTCCGAATACATTTGTAACTGACAGCATGAGAGGGTTTTTTTTGACGTTTGTAAATGTCATGGGAGAATAATATTTTTTCCCATTGATTATTATTATTATTTGCGGTACATGGGCCTCTCACTGTTGTGGCCTCTCCCGTTGTGGAGCAGAGGCTCTGGACACACAGGCTCAGCGGCCATGGCTCACAGGCCTAGCCGCTCCACAGCACGTGGGATCCTCCCGGACCGGGGCACGAACCCGTGTCCCCTGCATTGGCAGGCAGGCTCTCAATCACTGTGCCACCAGGGAAGCCCTCCCATTGATTATTAAGATTACTTAGTACAGTTTCAACTTGCATGACCACTTTTGGGGTCCTGCACTGCTATGCAAAGCAAGGAATGCAACATATATTATTTTCCATTTTTGTTTTAGCACCCTAATCTAAGCCATCATCAACTCTCAATTTGATAATTCTAAAGATCTCCACACACTCCTTCTTTCTCAGTTCCAACCCCTCCTCCACAGGGTATCCAGATTGAGCTTTGACCAAATTAAATCAGTTGACACCACATTTATAACACTGAGACTAAAACCATGCCCCTCTTCATAATTCCCTTCACTTACCATGTCCTTATGATGTCCCACAAAATTGGCATAGCACAAAACTTCTTCCCACATTCCTCATTTCCACCAAGAGGGGTCAAAAGTTCATACACATTAGGGTAAGACCACCCCTCCTCCCATGAGTGTCCAAAGAGAACCCCAAGCACTGAGACTAAAACCATGCATCTTCAGGATTCTCACCTCCACCGACATAAATCAGGAGAGAACCTCAGACTTTTCATATTTTCTGACACTTAGTCTTGCCACCTTTATCTGCCTTGAGTTCACTAAGACTTATTTTTTAATTTGTCCACAAATGAAACTGCTGGCTTGGGAGTCATCCTACATCTCCTAGAATCTCATCCCTTCTCTACTTCGTATTGCCCCTCTTCTATCACTCTTGAGACACTTCCCCTATGTTCTCTGGAGAAAAATCTCCTAGATCCTGAGTCTTTTCCCTAAAGCCTTCTTCTTGCTCTTACAGAAGACACTACTTTACCTGAAACTTTCTCAATTGATTTTTTTTCTCTTCCCCACAGACTTAATCCACTAGGTTGGCGTCCTCCTTATTCCTCAATTCCATTTCCAGACAGCTCTCCTCCTTTCTCCGTACAAATTAGCTTTAAATCCATGTCATCTGAGTCTCTCTGTGACTACTCTCATTCTAGTCTACTACCAATCCTTCAATAGACTCTCCCATCTTTTAAACTTTTAAACTTTTGAGTCATGGGCTCTTCAACACTACTCTGGTGATTTTCTCAATGATTTAACTGTAGTTTCTCTTTCTGACACCTGGGCATTCAGTTTCTTGAATTATTCTCCTCTATTCAACTCTTCCTTCTCTTTACCTCACTCACTTCCAGAAGTATATTGTAGAATTTGTCATTACCTATAATATCAGACCCTTCATAATCTTAATTTGATTTGTCCTGTTCTCTGATCACTATACTCTATCTTTCTAGCTCATTGCACCAAATATTTCAATAATTTCAATCCTATAGAAACTTTTTTATTTTCCCTCATTCCCTCCAGATTCTTTCTTTCCTGCTTACCAACATCATGTTCCACAATCAATCATTAGAATCACTATCTTTTATATATGTTCTACTTTTTTACTCCTCCCTTGCTTTTTTTGTACTCTCTTGGCACAGTCACTAACCAATTAAATCCATCTTTCCACTTATTCCATGTTTGTCCCAAGGAAACTGAATGTATATGGAGAAAAACGCACAACAATTCTGACTGGTCTTATTTCGTAGTCATGATTATAGATATCAAGCTGAGTCTGAAGACTGCTGTTCAGAGTCATACCTTAATTCCTATGCCTTTCACTCTCCCAATGTCCTAAGTGTTAATTTCACATCTTCTCATTTCCCTGTAAGCCTCAAATCACTTTTCCATAAACTCGTTATTAAAGACCTTTCTTCTCTGTGAAAACTGCAGGTAGCTGGAAGAATTTCCCCAACTCTCACTATCAGATCTACCCAGCTACCAGAACGTGTACCCATATCATCTGCCCCAAATCCAGTCAGGCTCACAACATTGTCACTGAATCCCACCTCCTTTCCCTACTCTAAAACTTTGTTCCAAAAATGTGCCTCTCTTTCCTAATATCAAATTTTTCTGTTAGAGCTTTTAATTATTATCATACAAACTTGTTATTAGTCTCCCCGTCTTTACAAAAGAAAACAAAACAAACATTTTTATCGATTCATCTTTTCCCATCTGCTACCTTCCCATTTATTTTCTGTATCTCTTTGAAGGAAACTCTTTGAAAATAGAATACTTATTCACAGTGCTATTTTAAATTTTTCTCCTTCCATTATTTAAAAAGCATTCCAATCAGACTTTCACTCCAACTACTTCATCAGGCTGGCTCTTGTAACCACCAAGATACTCCATGCTACTAAATCTGATGGTCTATTCCCAATCTTCAATTTGTTTGATCCTTGAATCTGCTTTTTACATCATAGGAGATACATTTTCTTCACACTTCTTTTTTACATTTTGTTTTTTAATTTGGCCATGCTGCAGGGCTTGTGGGATCTTTATTCCCTGATGAGGAATCAAACCCAGGCCCCAGCAGTGAAAGTGTCAGGTCCTAACCACTGGACTGCCAGGGAATTCCCCATGTTTCTTCTATAATTCTACTTACCTTTGGTTTCCTTCTCAAGTCATTGGTCACTCCTTTCAATTTCCTTTGCTGCTCTCTTCTTCATTCTGGAGGGCCCAGGATCTTCCTTTATTTTATATCTAAAATAACTCTGTTAGAGATATATTTCATTTGTTGTATAGCTTTCAATACCATCAACTCAGATTTTCATACCTATCACAAGCAAGCACTTGAATTTATATATCCACCTGCCTGAGATATTAGTAGATAACTCATAATTAACATTTCCTGGGATATCTCAAAATTAACATGCTCAGACCTGAATTCCTGATCTCATACATACTGCCAAACCTTCTTCACACAGTCTAATGCACATACATTAATGGAAACACTGTTCTTTCCATTTTCAACTTAAAAACCTAGACTTGTTTCTTTCATACTCTACACCTAATTTATACAAAATACTGTTGAGTCAATTTTCAAGTCCCATTAAAAATTGGACAGCTCCTAACCTCTTTCATTGAAATCAAATTCTCAAGTGGTTTGCTACAATAGTTTCCTAACTGGTCTGCCTGCTCTACCTGCTCCCTTTCCCAGCAGTCAGTGTAACATTTTAAAAATGTAAATCAAATCATTTTACTTCCCTCTTTTAACCTTGCTAATAGATCTCCATGTCAATCAAAGTAAAAACCTAAGCCTTTCTAATTCCTTACAAATACATGGTCTGCTCTTCCTCTTCCTTCCTTGTCTCATTAACTTCTGAGCTCATATTATGTTACTACCCCATCCTATTCTGCTCGAGAATTACAGGCTCCTTTGCTTTTTCCAGAGCACAACATATATCCCACATCTGAAAGCTTTTGCACTGGCTTTTCCTACTGTCTGGAATGCTCTCTCCATGCCAACTCAATATTCTTTTGACTTTCTCCCAACCCAGCTTCAAGTCTTTATTCAAATCTCATCATCCCAATGAGGGCTATCCTGACCGCTATTTAAAAATCTTACTCTCTCCCCTTACCAGCGTTTTTAACCCTTCACATAATTTAAGCACAGTACCTGAGCCATAGCAAATTGTTCAACACATATTTCTAATGAAAGGATTAAAACCATTAAAAAATTTTCCAAAATTCAAGCTGTTAAATCAGATCACTTGTCATGTTCTTAAAGTATTTGCCTTGGTTCCCAAACTCAACTCACACTCTATCTTCCTAACTTACTTGGTTTCAGTCACTCTATCTTTCAGGTTCTTGAGCACACCAACTTCTTTTTCATCTCAGGATCTTTGCACCTGCTATTCCTTTGCCCAGATCATTATTTTATTGATATATTTCATTGTGTAATCCCCATTTTTCTACCCTCAGCTTTAATGTCACATTTTGAGTTGTTTTCCCTGGTTCTTGTATCTTAAAATTAAACACCTATGTTATTCTACATCATAATATCATATTCTCTGTTTCTTTGGGGCTCATTTTTGAAAATTATTCATTGCATTTCCTCTCTAAAACAATGCAAATTCAATTATTTGAAGACATAGTTTGCTTGTTCAAAGATGCAGACCCTGCATTGAGCACAGTTTCTGGCAAATCATAAACCCTCAATAAGTGCTAGTCTTTAGGTTAAAAAAGAAACACAAACACAACAGAACATTTGGGGAGATGAACTATGGTGTGACCTGTTGCCCTTCCTCAGTCTTGCCCAATCAGAGCCTTGGGCCTGGAACACTTCTTTATTTAGAGATAAAAAGCCCTCACCACCTGCGAAGTGCATATGTCTATGTGTGGGAAAATCCTTCCCTGTTTCAGGCTGAATGCATACTCTTTTGTTCTGCTTATGTGTAGGCATCATATGGCACCTGGTCATGAAGAGTATATAATTTGTGTGTGTATTTCCTGTACACACACACACACACATACACACACACACACTAAATGAAGGTCAAAGAACTTAGACCAATAGTTGCCATATATTATTGACAAATTATACTTTTTAAAAAATTCTCTTCATGAGTCCATTTAATACAAAGTTTGTGGAAATACATAAATATACATGTTAAAAAACAAAACTTCATCTAACAAGACAGATGATTAGCTGCTAATCATTTCCTTTACAAAAGGATGAAGCACATTGTTCATTTACACTGGTGTTTCAGTAATATGCATCTCAATGATTACCTACTTGTTTAGGGGTAGAAACACCAGGAGATAAACTACTAAAGTATTCCCAATAATATTGTCAATCAGAATAGGCAAATGTTTTTCTCTGGGTATATAGTATATATCAATAGAAAAAAATTTGTTCAGATGTACATAAACTAATTTAAATTTCCATTGTATGTTTGTTGTATAACTCTAGTTTATTTTATTGTCTTTTTGTTTCTCAAAAATGTGTTCCTTATAGGAACTTGTTTTGCAAATTTTTCTATTCTTATTATTTAATTTTTATTTTTTATTTTCTACTAAGAATTACAAGATCTGTTTACTTAGTATATTTATTTAAATCACATAACTGGAATTATTATTATACTACAACAAAAGAAAAAAAATACTCTTCATTTGACAAAGAAGGTTAGAAAGTAAAAATTCTTAACATCCAAAAGAGAACACAATTAACTTTAATAAGCTAAAGTGCAACAGTAAGGCGAAAAGATATGTGATAAGCAGCTGTGGGACCTAAAGGTCATCACTAAACATGATTCTCATTTACCCTTTTACTTTTAGTGTCAGGATCTTGTTCTGGTAACATAAGCCCTTGAGATTTCTCAAGCCATCCTTCTGTATTGAGCTACCTTGCTAATTTAAAAGCCTTAGTGATTATGTTCTGTTATGATATTAATGGAAAGGTCAATGAATTCATGAAAATACTTTTTCTTTTTGATTTTATGACACTTGGAACCTTTTCTCCTTCTACAATTTTCAACAAGAAACTGATCATATGGGTCATTTTGCATAATAAATGAACATAAGCAGTCACTATTTGTGATAATATCACTTTCTTTGTCACATACTGAATGGGCAGAATGGGGATATCTGGATTGTTTGCTATATTTTCTTATTTTTAATATAAACAAAAATGTTAATGGAGGAAGAAGAGAGAAAGTATTTTTAATAACACAAGTTACAACTTAAAAGATGAAAAGGTTAATAATTACCTTCAAAATCTTATATTAAGTGCTGACATAGTGACTGCTAATATATTTCCTGAATTCTTTTAAAGAGTGTTTTACATTGAAATTGTCTCTGTGTATGGTGTCTGAAGAAAAATAGCAGAAACAAAAACTAGAGAAACTTGAGGTCATATAGTAAAGGAATGGCAATAATGCAGAATATAAAACAGAAAAAAATAACACGCAATGCCATTTCTGGCATAGATCCAATTCTGTAAGCCATAATAATGTTTATATTTTTTCATCTACCACACTAAGACATTAAAAGATGGATTTCAGGGCTTCCATTGTGGCTCAGTGGTTGAGAGTCCACCTGCCGATGCAGGGGACACGGGTTCGTGCTCCGATCTGGGAAGATCCCACATGCTGCGGAGCGGCTGAGCCCGTGAGCCATGGCCCCTGAGCTTGCGCGTCTGGAGCGTGTGCTGCGCAACGGGAGAGGCCACAGCAGTGAGAGGCCCACGTACTGCAAAAAAAATAATAATAAGTAAATAAAAGATGGATTTCAATATTTTTCTCATTATGTGACAAGAGAAATGTCATTCACATGGAGCCAGGACAAACTTTCTTAAGGTTTGATCACATAAAGCAGTGGAACCCCTCCCTCTATTCGTGCCTATATAATAATAAAAGGTCATTTGTAGAAGCTATCAGTGTAGATATTTTGTGATTTTTGTGTGCATATTAATTATTACTTAAAACAGAGTTTGTGCACCAAAGCAATTTTGAGGACTTAGTCTGCACTTTGATAATAGACAGGTTCTTCATTTCACTTTGTGTAGATCCAAAAGCAAATTAAATTTTATTCAAACAAGTGTCAGTATATCTAAGGATAAGTTTTGGCTAAACACCTTTGATGGCCAAAATTTATAAAGTCCAAGACTCTCGAGATACATTTTATCATTTAATCAGCAAATGATTACATGGTATAGTTTACCACTTTTCCTAATATGTTAACTTCACAGCTAATCAAATCAGTGTTTCTAGCCTGAATTCACACTATTTGAGTACCCTGAAATCACTCAAGCAGGCTGGTGGTTCCCAAAAGAGCAAATCCAAATAAACTGAAAATCAACCCTGGAACCCAGCTCCACCCAGCAGTGAGCTGGAACCAGTCCTGGGAACCCCTGGGCCTCAGACCTGCATACCAACAGGTCAGTAAGAGATATGGGAACCCATGCAGCCCTCAGCTAGCCACCTTGGGATCCAGCCCCACCCATCAGCATGCTAACAATAGCTTCAGGACACTCTGAACTCTGCAGCCACCCATGTTAGGAATTGGCTTCACCCACCAGTGGCCAGTGGCCTCCACACAAGACAGGACTTGACAACCAGGGGCTAGCTATATGGACACCAATAGACACCAGCTCTGGGACCCTAGCCCTACCCACCAGCTGGCCAATACCAGCTACAAGACCCCAGGCCCTATGACCAGAGATTCTAGGACCTGGCTTCACCCACCAGTGGGCCAGTACTATCCGCTGGGCCTAGCCTCATGCACCAGTGGGTAGACACCAGCACCTGCTCACATTGGGTCATAGCCCTGCCCAACAGTAAACCAAAACCAACCATAGGACACCTGTGACCCCTCAGCCAGGAATCTGGGATTCAGCACCACCAACCAGCAGGTCATTACCAACTCTGAGACATCCTGAACATCATGGCCAGCTGAGTCAGGAACAAATCACACCCATCAATAAGTTGATACTAACTCCAGGGCCCCAGCCCACCAGCCAGCCACTCCAAGACCAAATCCCACCTACCAGTGGGCCAGCACCAGTCCCAAGACCTCCCAGGTCTCATGACCCAGCCCCAGCAACCAGTTGGCTGACATAAGGACAGGTACTCCTCCGGTCATGAAGTAAGCCATGCTATGACCCAACCCCATCCACCAGGGTCTGGCAGCCTCCACATAAGGCAGGGCATAGCAATCAACCAGACCATGGATAGACACTCCTACCTGTACATCCACAGTAGTCAGTCCACCATGACAGAAGGATCCATGCAGCCCATATAGAAGGCATTCTTAGAGCATACAGCTCTGGTGATCAGAGGTAAGTATGCTGCTTGTTCCCATAAGATGTTTCCTACCTAAGGCCACTTCTCCAAATGTATACTAACATTTGCCCTATAGTGGTTCCAGAAGGAGAAGAGAGAGAGAACATTTTTGAAGACACAATGGCTGAAAAGTTCCCTAACACCTAAGTCCAGGAAGCACAGAGAGCCCCAAATAGGATCAACCAAAGAGGACCTACCAAAACACACTGTAATTAGAATTGCAAAAATTTTGATAAAGATAGAATGTTAAAAGCGACCAGGGAAAAGCAATAGTTATATACAAGGGAGCTCCCATAATGTTATCAGCTGACTTTTTAGAAGAAATTCTGCAGGTCAGAAGGGAGTTAAACAATATATTTAAAGTGATGGAAATGAAAAACCTACAACAAAGCTTTCATTCAGATTGGAAAGAAATATCAAAAGTTTTGCAGACAGGCAAAAGCTAAAAGAGCTCAACACCATCAAACCAGCTTTGTAAGAAATGTTAAAGGGACTTCTCTCAGTGAAAGAAAAAAAGCCACAACTAGAAATATGAAAATTACAAAAGGAGAAATCTCATTGGTAAAGGTAATTATATGGTAAAAACAGTAAATCAACCAGGTACAAAGCTAGTAGGAATGTTAAAAGACAAGTAGTAAAATTATCTGTATCCACAATAAGTAGTTAAGGGATACACAAAACAAAAAGTTGTCAATATGATGTCAAAACAGTAAATATTTGTAGGAAAATTAAAAAAGGCAGGGTTGTTAAAATGCCTTTGAACTTAAAAGATCAGCAACTTGGACTTCCCTGGTGGTGCAGTGGTTGAGAGTCCGCCTGCCGATGCAGGGGACATGGGTTCGTGCCCCGGTCCGGGAAGAGCCCACATGCCGCGGAGCGGCTAGGCCGGTGAGCCATGGCCACTGAGCCTGCGTGTCCAGAGACTGTGCTCCACAACGGGAGACACCACAACAGTGAGAGGCCTGCATACCACAAATAAAAAAGATCAGCAACTTAAAATAATCAAGTATATATTGAGATTGCCATACATAATCCTCATGATAGCCACAAATCAAAAATTTGCAATAGATACACACACACAAAAGACAAATAATCCAAACATAATGCTAAAGAGAGTCAGCAAATCACAGGGAATAAATTAGATGAAGGAAAGAGGAACAAAATGGTAAGTAGTACATAAATATCAATAATTACTTTAAATGTAAATCTACTAAATTCTCCAATCAAAAGTCATAGAGTGACTGAATAGATATAAAAACAAGACCCATATATATGCTGCCTACAAGAGAGTCAATTCAGCTCTAAAGATACAGACTGAAAGTGAGGGGATGAAAAAAAAAATTTCATGTAACTGGAAATGAAAAAAAAAACAGGGTAGAAATACTATCAGTAAAGCTGAAAGAGACAAAATTAATAGTCAGAAATCTGTTGCATTTCTATACAATTACAATGAACTGTCATAAAGAGAAATTAAGAAAACAATCCTATTTACAATTGCATCAAAAAGAATCAAAAACTAAATAACTCCAACTAAGAAAGTAAAAGACCTGTACTCAGAAAATTATAAGACACTGATGAAAGAAATTGAAGATGACACAGATGAAAAGTTATACTAAGTTCACAGAATGGAAGAATAGATATTGTTAAAATGACCATAGTATCCACAGATTCAGTGCAATCCCTATCAAAATACCAATGGAATTTTTCACAGCACTAGAACAAATAATTCTAAAATTTATATGGAAACACAAAAGACCCCAAATAGCCAAGACAATCTTGAGAAAGAACAAAGCTGGAGGCATCACACTCCTTAATTTCAAACTGTACTACAAAGCTACAGTAATCAAAAGAATATGGTAGTTGCACAAAAACAAACACATAGATTAATGGAACAGGATAGAGAGCCCAGAAATGAACACATACATGTGTGGGCAATTAATCTATGACAAAGAAGGCAAGAAAACACAACAGGGAGAAGACAACCTCTCCAATAAATAGTGCTGGGAAAACTGGACAGCTACATGCAAAAGAATCAAACTCTACTACTTTCTCATACCATATACAAAAATAAGCTCAAAATGGATTAAAGACTTAAATGTAAGACCTAAAACCATAAAACTTCTAGAAGAAAACATAGGCAGTAAGCTCTTTGATATCAGTCTTAGTAATTTTTTGTGGGAAATGTCATATCAGGCAAGGAAAACTAGAGCAAAAATAAATAAATGGGACTACATAAAACTAAAATGATTTTGCACATAGAAGGAACCTATGTACAAAAGAAAAATGCTGCCTATTGAAATGGAGAAGATTTTTTCAAGGGATATATCTGATAAGGGGTTAATATCTAAATATAGAATGAACTCATGCAACTCAACATCAAAAAAACAAACAACCCAATTAAAAATGGATAGAGGATCTGAATAGACATTTTCCAAAGAAGCTGTATAAATGGCCAACAGGGACATGAAAAGATGCTCAACATCATTAACTGTCAGGGAAATACAAAGTCAAAGCTATCACCACACATCTATCAGAATAGCTTTTATCAAAATGATTGCAAGTGTTGGTGAGGGTATGGAGAAAAGGGAACCATCTGCACTGTTGGTGGGAATGTAAATTGGTTCAGCCACTATTGAAAACAGTATGGAGATTTCTTTAAAAAATAATAATACAACTACGTATGATCCAGCAATTCCACTTCTGAGTATTTATTCAAATAAAAAAAATTAGAAAATGTAGGGGACCCTATGTTCATTGCAACATCATTTACAATAGCCAAGATACAGAAATAATGTAAGTGTCCATGTAAAGATGAATGGATGAAGAAGATGTGATACACACACACACACACACACACACACACACACACACACACAATATTACTCAGACATAAAAAAGAATGAAATTCTATCATTTGCTAAGTGGAATAAGTCAGACAGAGAAAGAAAAATACTGTATGATTTCACTTGTATGTAGAATATTAAAAAAATGAAAAAACATAACAAACAGAAACAGAGTCATACATATAGAGAACAAACAGATCGTTGCCACAGTGGAAGGGGGTAGGGGTAAAAAAGAAATAGGTGAAGGAGATTAAGAGTACAAACTTCCAGCTGCGGAATAAATGCATTATGAGTATGAACTGTATAGTGTGAATTATATAGTCAATAACTATAAAATATCTTTATATGGTGATGTATCATATCTAGACTTATCATGGTGATTATGTTGAAATGTATAAAAATCACTATGTTGTGTAACAGAAACTAACATAGTGTTGCAGGTCAATTATACTTCAAAAAACACAAACTCATAAGAAAAGAGATAAGATCTGTGGTTACCAGAGGTTGGTGGTGGGGCAAGGGAGAATTGAATGAAGGCAATAAAAAGGTACAAGCTTCCAGTTATATGATAAATAAGTACTAGGGATGCAATGCACATGGTAAACATAATTAACACTGCTGCATGTTACATGTGAAAGTTGTTAAGAGAGTAAATCCTAACAGCTCTCATTACAAGGAAAAGTTATTTTTTCTATTTCTTTACTTTTGTATTTACAGAGATATGGATGTGCACTAAACTTATTGTGATAATATTTTATGATGTTTATAAGTCAAATTATTATGCTGCACAACTTAAACAATGATGTGTGTCAATTATATCTCAATAAAACTGGAAGGATAAAGTCATTAAAAAGAAGAAAGAAAAAAGCAAGGGGATGCTATATGAACTGTTTGAAAAGAAGGTTTCCTGTGAGAAAGAACAGAATAGGATGAGCTCAAGGTAATTTCAAGATAATAATATTTGTGTTTTTGTTTTTTTTAATAAGGTCATGCATTTTTACTGTCTTTCAATTATGCAACTAAAATATTTTTGAAATGCTTTCTATCTACTGAAAACAGTGAAATATTATTTCTTTTTAGTTCAGAATTAAAGATTTGTTCTAAAGCACATGATCTTCTAGTGCAAGTCCACAGGTCTACTAATATTATCAAGTCCACAGGTCTACTAATATTATCTAATATTATTAGACACACATAGCCATGTATCTAAGTCAATGTTACTTCATAGAATGTAAACTTGAAAAGTAATATTTTCTAGATTTGATTCAATTATGATGACATGTAAATCCCTTTCATACCAGTATGCACTTTCATAATTAATTAATTATTTTTAAAAAAACATCAGTACAATAATTTTAAAGAACACTGAATGCTTTCTTCAATTTCCATAGACCTTTGAATTACATTTTTGATACAAAAAATGATAATCTTTAATAATAAGTTGAATACTATATCTTTCCTTTGTGGATACTAAAATAAAGATATTTAAAATTTCATCAGGACTAGAATGTTTTTAATATTCATTAAAAATATGTAAAAGAACTCAGGAAAGTCTTCCCATTATTTCATTTCTAAGAATTGACAAGATTTGAACTACCTATGACCACTATACCACAAAAAATGATTTTGCAATAAGAGTTGATTATCAACTATTTTTTAAATTAGATGGGTTTTCTACAAAGCTTCTAACTAAAAAGATACAGAAATGGTGCAAATGTAATGGGATGTAGGGGTACACAGAAAATGTTTGATTTCTTCCAGATCGACTTAAATTTCAAAGAAAGACTATTTTTAACTTCCAATTACATCACAGTTATACTGTGAAAGAAAGAAAATGAAGTGCAATATCATAATTTTGTTACAAGTTAATAAAACACTCAAAGTCACCAACATGCTATTCAAGATCTTCCTGAATTTAGGATAAATACTAAATTTTATATCTGATACCTTCCCTATTCATTTTATTTCATCTGCCAAATCTTTAAACACAAAAATCAACATAAGTTACAATCTACTACTTTTGCAAAAATTTGTAACAAATAAACAGAATATTAGTACTGGCAGTTTACCTAATGAGATGCTGCTTCAAATGTGCAAGCTCAGCAAATGACTTGTAACATGTCACTGGAAATTAAAAGTAACAACATTTCATGAAAAATTGCAGTAACCAGAGACTGAAAATGTCTTTACTCAATTCAAATTCCTAAACCTTTGCCTATTTGATAAGATGGTATAAGTACAGTCAAAAATAGGCACAAATTATGCTATAACATCTGATATTTTTCAAGAGAAAAGTTGGGAGACCGAAAAAGTGGAATACTGTTTATGATGTGATTCTGAGGCTGCTGTGGAAACTGCTTGATGTATTTTTACAAAACCTCCATTTCATTATTTATTTTATACCTTTCTAAGTCTGCATGGATAGTGAAACAAAAGTGATGGCCTTAGTTTTATTCCACAGCGGAAGTATATGACTATTATAAAAAGTATAGAGTAGATTAGCCTGTGTTACTCCCTTCAGTTTGAGCTGCAAATCATTATAATTATTTCACTTACATCAATTTATTCTTCTGTAACTAAAAGAGAATTTTTGCTTAATCTCATCTTGACAATTACATTTTGAAATGATTTAGGGACTATCAGTGATGAAAAATTATACATTGATAAGTATGAAGAAAGTATGACTGTCAATAATATTTTAAAAGTCTAAAAGTAACTCCTTTGGGTAGTTAAATCAATACCTGTACTATTTAATATATTAATGTAAATTGTTTAATATAAATTGTAACACTCCCATCCTCACCTCCATTTTGATAACTATATTTGCTTGGTTTTTAGAGCAAAGAAGACTTGTAATAGTTATTACAAAAGATGGCAACTTACTAGGTTATCTTATGACCAGAGGTTCTGTGGATAGTCTACAGACTACAATAATGGAAATAATTTCTATTCACTTAATGCATTAGCTAAATTATAAGAGGTACCTTAAAATGAATAGTAGGGGATATGTGAGAATATATATCTGAGTCTAGAATGCAGACACCAATAAAAGAAAAGCTTCATTAAATACATATATGTAAATAGTAAATTTTAGACATCATAAGCCACATGACATTTAACCAATTATATAAATAAGATAGTGGTTCAAACTTTGAAGGGTAAGACAAGAGTGTTTATTTACACTAAATTTGTATACAACACTGTTTTCACCTATCTCAGCTCCTATTTCATTAGGTACAAAGAAAAAAGTGTCTTTATTTTTGACAAGTCATAACTATGGGGGCTTTTTTCGAAGTAGTTAATTTACAATGTTGTGTTAGTTTCAAGTGTACAGCAAAGTGATTCAGTTATACATATATATAGAATATATATATATTCTTTTTTTACATTCTCTTCCATTATAGGTTATTACATGTTATTGATTATAGTTTCCTGTGCTATACAGTAGGTCCTTGTTATTTATCTATTTTATATATAGTTAGTAGTGTGTATATTTTAATTGCAGACTTCTAATTTATCCCATGCCCTTTGGTAACTGTAAATTTGTTTTCTATGTCTGTGATATTCTATTTCTGTTTTGTAAATATGTTCATTTGTATCATTTTTTTAGATTCCAAATATAAAGTTTAGTCCACATGTTTCATTCATTTTGAGGCACTAAATCATACAACCAAATTACAATAAAGGCATCATAGCCAAATTTAAGTGATTAAAATCAGAAAAGAAATGTTTTGTCTTTTATTTCCAGGTGCCCATGATTAAATTGCCTAGATATTTGTAGTTGTCAAAAATTTAGCTAAAAACTGAATAATCCCTTATTTCTCAGAGGTAAGAAAAATCAAATAGTTCTACATTATTAGGCATTATTAGGCCCCAATAACTTTTGCAAGACTCATTCCTAATGTCCTTTCATTTTCATAAATAATGTCAATATTTGATAGTTTCATTAATCAAAGATAAAATCTTGACCACACAT
Source organism: Lagenorhynchus albirostris (assembly GCF_949774975.1). Lineage (NCBI taxonomy): Eukaryota > Metazoa > Chordata > Mammalia > Artiodactyla > Delphinidae > Lagenorhynchus > Lagenorhynchus albirostris. The sequence continues at coordinate 37,832,089 of NC_083112.1, read as the reverse complement.
TTTAGAAACGTCATACTGCCAGTGGCATGTAGTTTTGGTGATGAATAGAATAATTTCCTCATGAGTACAAATTGAAATGAAAGCTGATAGAATATTAAAGCATTAGACTTTAAGTATATTTGGGAGATTAGTTTAGAGTTAATAAATCTGAAATTCAAATAACTTAAACTACATAATTCAATCATATAGACTGTGATTGTCAGGGTAAGGACTATAACACCGGTCTCTATATCAGATATTAAGGCATCTTTCTAATATTGATGAAGCACAGGTTAAGTGTGAGGTTTGTACCTGAAAGTGGGAGTAGGAAATGATGAGAAAATCTATCTCCCTTTGCACTACACAATGTTTTGTTGTTGTTGTTTTTTGGGTTTTTTTTTGCGGTACGCGGGCCTCTCACTGTTGTGGCCTCTCCCACTGTGAAGCACAGGCTCCGGACGCGCAGGCTCAGCGGCCATGGCTCACGGGCCTAGCTGTTCCGTGGCATGTGGGATCTTCCCGGACCGGGGCACGAAGCCGTGTCCCCTGCACCGGCAGGTGGGCTCTCAACCACTGCGCCACCAGGGAAGCCTTACACAATGTTTTTGAAAGATTCAGATGATTGACTGAAGAAATAATTATCAGTTGGATTGTCTGTTAATCCTATAAAGAAAAAGTTACAAAATGACCAATTAAAAAAAAATCAGCTAGTATGGCAATCTACAGACCCAGATTCTATCTCTATTTTTTTGTAAAAAAGTTGATCCTCTACTGATTTTTGTTGATGGTCCTTTGGTATCACTTGAAAGATTATAACTAGGGATATGCTAAGTAAGCACAGTTAAAGAAGACTAAATAAGTGAGGTTGCATTCAACATTATCATTTCAAATTCTGTGCATTTTTTTTTCCCTCAACCATTGCCCAACTAGTTTGGACAGTCTCAGTAGGTCAGACTGTTTAAGCTATTTTAAGGGTAATAAGCAACAACCTTTTATTTGTCTTACCTTAAAAATTTTGAAATTTCAGTCAACCACTTGACACTGTGCATAACTGTGCATATGTAATTTTTATTGTAACTACTCATTCACTAAAAAAATGCTTAATATCAAAGGAAAAATCAAAAGGTGTTAATAATCTTTTATTATTTGTAGAAGAGAAATGAAAAAAAAATGACCTCCAGAATAATTCTCTAGATTTGCATTTGGAAACACTTAATATAAATTTTAAACAGTTGACAATTTTTAATTTATTCTGATTTCAAGGTAGATTTGACTTAAAATGTAGCTTAATATGAGGAGGTGATGAGATATAGTGGGAAAAATATATAAGGATTCAGGACACCTTGGTATCAGATTCTGCTTATATCTAATTGAATGAATCTGGGACAGTCATTATTAATCTCTATTGCTCTGTTCTCTCTTCTGTAACAATGAGGCATTTGGACACATAATATTTCAAGCCCTTTCTTTCAGTATTTTGTCAGAAAATAATACTAGTCTTCTTTATCCAGAACATTCATTTATTGTTTGCATTTAAATTCTAACTTATGCAACGCAAACTTTTCAATATTAAAATGCAAATTGATTTTTCATGGTTTCTAATGAAAGAAGCAGGATTTCTACCCTTCCTATTAGTTGCAGCAGCGCAAGCAGGTAAAACTATAAATAAACAGCCATTTGGTGCTTAACTGCAAGTTGGATTTAACTTTCTTGACATGATTGCACTGCCAATAACCTAGCACTAGGGTGACTTACTGGGTTCCAGAGCTCAAAATGTTTCCATAGGCTGCCCATCTGTTGCTTAATTTTAATGATGCCTATGTACTTAAATAGATAATACTCTTCTACTGAAAGTGAAAGCAGGTCTTGTGCTTTTGATTTTACCAAAGTAAGTTTAAAGTTAGTAGAATATGGGCTATTTAAGAAACTGTATTGATGCCTACTTGTGCTTAGTCATTTGTTGTCATATAACGGCTTTTATGAAAGTAAATCAATACATTAAAAATAGCGGTATAAATTTATTTTAAAATTTGAAATTCAAATAGCGATTTGAGGGCAAATTTTTTTTTAGTTATTTTTAAATTGGGGGTAGAAAAATAATGCTCCCTCTGTACAACTGAGAGGCCACACATTTTAAAACCAGTGTATATCATCAGTGAAACACATCAACTGCATACATCTGAAACACTGAAATAGTATAAAATAAAATGTAAATTTTCCTCAATGATTAAAAGAAAGAAATAATTGTGCTCTAATTTTTCTCATGAAGAGCTTTAATTCTGATGAGCTCATTAATTTGCATTCCAGATAGATTTGTTGAACTTTGACTGAGAGCAAGGCGAGTCAGTTGGGCAGCTGCTTGAGATGTCCAAACTAAGAAGGAATTAGAATAAATATGTCAGTGAAGTCAGCTCTCTATACAGGGTGTTTTACATAAACTGTGAAATTGAAATTGTGACTTACTCCCACATAGTATACAACCATATTTAGTGAGAGGAGGGGTAGGAAGCATCTCTCACTGGCACAGAAGTCGCCAACATTAACGATATGTAGGTAGTTATTTGAAGAATGTAGAATACGAAGATGCAGCAAATTATTAGCCATTGTGCTTATATCTGTTCATGGATTAAGGTCAGCATAATTCATCCTAAACGATTTTATATAAAAAATTAAATAGGTAACAAACAATGCCTTTTAGATACTATAAGACTACAAGATATTTCTTAAATTATAGGTAGGGAATTGACGCAAATAGTCATATTAATCTTCAAGACACTGAAAGAGAAAATATTTCCCCTTCTCTTTTAGCTAATGTATGCAAATTCATAATAAATTTCTGTTTATATTTTCTAGAGTATAGAGACTAGAATTTGTGTAACCAAAGATAAAATTTGAATACTTATATTCACTATATTGCTTGAAAGTCATATCTATGTGTACATATATAAACAAATACATGTGTATTTATGATTATAAACTTATTGAACCAATTGAGTTTAGCTTTAATAAATGATAACTTGATAAAAATTAGGTATTTGCTTAAGTTAGTGGTAAGATTACATTTCTACACAGTGAGATATGAAGTAGAAAAAAATAAGAAATTTCAACAGAAATTTGGGAATAAGGTCAGATTTCTCAGCATATCTTGGTTAAAATAAAAGGAAATTGGATACTAAGCTCTGGAGAGTGCACGTTTTGGAAATAGATATGGAATTTTGAGAGAAATATTATAGAGAAAGTAAAAGCACTGAACAGAAAATGTATATGAAAATATGAAGCCTACAGCTGGATGAAACTCTAAATGACAATGTTAAGGGGAGCAACCTCAGGAAACTGCTGAATTAAACTGAGGGCAAGTAAAAACTGAACAAACTGGATTACTAGTTTCAGCTCCAACATGTCAAGAGTCTAGAATGTGTTACTGCTGTAATTACAACAAGAAAACTCTGGACAAACTGAAAAAAAAATGACTTATTTTAGACTCATCAGAGAACTGAAGTCATAGGACAAATGTCTACTCTGAAATCTGGAGAGATGCAGCCAAGATCTGTTTACCTGGAGCAGAAGCCACTGGGGACATCAACTGGTAGAAACACATAAAAGGTAATTTTTATGAGGCTAGAGGCTAAGTTTAGGCAGCATAAGATTTAGAAATCCATTGGGTAATGTAATCTTAGTAGGGACCCCAAACTTTCATGGATTCCTCCTGGAGTCCCATCAGGTTTTAGTAGAGAAAAATTGATATAAATTTCCCCTCATTGCTCTGGCAGGAGAAGGGGAAGTGTAATCATGGTGAAATATACTCAGAGCCTTCTCTATAAAGAGCTGTACTCTTCAGTGGAAAATATTTTGTGACATCCTTACCCTAACTGGGGGTAGGTAAGTGCATTTCCTCTCCCATCCAGCCCCCTCTATCCTAGCTGTCCCATTTAAGGGCAAAAAAATAAAATAAAAATAAAAAAAACTCAGCTGAGGACATGGCTTTAAGGAAATAGATTGGGAAGGCCACAGACAAGGAAAGAAGTGGGAGTTCAGGGCAGGGTGTGGGAGATATATCACTGGAGAAACAGTTGTAAAGAATACAGCCAAGAAAAATTCAGTGAGCTGAAAAATAGACCAGGAGAAACTTCCTAACCTGAAACTCAAAGAGAAAAAATATTTAAAACTGAAAACAAAAATAAACATACAAGAACTATAGGACAAATTCAAAAAGTGTAACATGAATAATTGGAATGCCAGAAGTAGAAGAAATAGAAAAAAAGCAGAAGAAATGATTTAAGTAACAATATCAGAGAACTTTCCAAAATTAATAACAGACAAAGAACCACAGACACTGGAAGCTCAGGAAACACAAAGCAGGGTAAATATCTATACAAAATATCCCAGAAAAAAACAGCAATAAGAAAAAGAACAGCTATATTATATTAAAACTGCAGAAAAGCAAACATACACAAAGAAATCTTGAAAAAGCCAGAAGTGAAAATACCTATAAAGGAAAAAGGTTAAGAATTACAGTGAACATTTAATAGAAACCATGCATGCAAGAAGAGTAAAGTAGAACAACTGGACATCTATATGCAAAAAAATGAATCTGGACACAAACTTTATACCCTTCATAAAAAGTAACTCAAAACAGATCATGACCTAAATGTGAAGTACAAAATTTTAAAACTTGTAGAAGGTAACACAGGGAAATACCCAGATGACCTTGTGTATTGCAATCATTTTTTAGATAAACACCAAGGACACAGTCTATGAAAGAAATGATGGATAAGTTGGACTTTGTTAAAATTAAAAACTTCTGCTCTGTAAAAGACAATATAAAGAGAAAGAAAACACAGAGCACAGGCTAGGAGAGCATATTTGCAGAAGACATATTTGATAAAGGACTGTTATCCAAAATATGCCAAGAACACTTACAATTCAACAATAAGCAAACAAAATATTGGATTAAAAAATGGGCCAGAGATATTAACAGAAACCTCACCAAGGAAGATACATAGATGACTAATAAACATATGAAAAGATGCTTCACATCATATGTCAACAGGGAAATGCAAGTTAAAACAACAGTGAGATACCAGTACACATCTGTTAGAATGGTCAAAATAATTTTGGAAATTGATAAACCTTTGTCCTGTGGGGATACAGCTTAACAGTTCTGAAAATACTATACAAGTACAGTTGACTCCTGAACAAAATTGGGATTTGAACTGTGCAAGTGCACTTATATGTAGATTTTTAAAATAAATATATAGTACAGTACTACACAATCTGTGGATGAAGAACCATGGATAAAGAGGGCCGACTATATAATTATACTCAAATTTTCAACTGCATGGAGGGAGTGCCCCCACCATCCATTTGTTCAAGGGTCGACTGTGCACTGGAGTTGAAAAAATAAGTAAATGAATGGCAGATGGTGGGAGTGGATTTATCACTGTAAGAGTGGGAAATAAGTAAAGAGAACAGGCTGGAATTATCCATGAGTTGGAATAGAGTTAGACGCATGAATATGAACTCATGTTTATCCTAACATACCCACAAATTTTTATTCCATGTAGAAATATTTATAAATATGTGTATATACACTGGTCAGTACACACATATATATTCTCTTGCTCTGTCGGCTTAGAGGGCCTAGTGGTAGTAATAAGCGCACCTAGAACCTAGATGTGTCTTTTTAAACAGCATTCTCCAATGACAGGAGAATGACAGAAGCCACAGCTCCTCAGAGAAATGGGTGATTCTAGGTGTGGGGCAAGAAATATACAAGAAGAACTTGGAGTGGCTTATTGCACCAGTAAGTAAGGAAGTCCTAAACACACACACACACACACAAACGCACACACACAAACACACTATAATGTGAGTCTGTCAAAGGAACACTGGAATCAAATAAAAGAGCTCCCAGTGGTTAAAACTGGAAGAATTTGAGCAAAAAACTAAAGTAGTAATGGATTATAAGCCAAACTATGAATTAACATCCATGAGACTATACTCATGATAATTAAATGATTGAGTAGATAAAGGGAATAGAGAAATCTCCCATGCAGAACAAGGTCACATAATTTGTGGAGTTACTCCACCTTAAGGAGGTAGAGCTCCAACTACTGAATTGTGGCCTGTGCATAGTGACTTCCTTTCAAAGATTACAATATGGAAAGGACAAGACAAGCAACTTTACAGTGGAGAAATCTCACCAACCCTACCTAAGCCAAGTGATTATGCTCAACATTGATAGTGATGTCATGTTGATAGTGTGCATACTTGATATGTTGTGATGAAAATGACATTTTACAAAAACACATAACCCTGATCTAATCATGAGGAACACATCAGAGAAACCTAAATTTAGGGATATTTTATAAAGAGCCTGATCAGTATTTCTTAAAACTGAAAGGTCATCAAAAACTAGGAAAGCCTGAGAAACTGTTAGCCAAGAGCAGGCTAAGGAAACATGATAATAAGACACTCTCCTTGATCTAACTCTAGTCAGGCTTCTCCAAGCCCTGTAAGCCTCAACCTTGGTGTCCATCCTTGTTGGACCTCCATCTCTCAGTTAGAAAAATAATCTTGAGTCAGCTAGAAGGAATCCCCACCTTCAATAGCTGATCAAATTCCTCATCTTCTACCAACCATCACGGTGATATCTGATTACCCTGGCCTTCCCTTAGCAAAAATTTTGTAAGGTCTGTTTAACCAGAATCCGTCTTCTCCTCTTAGGAATCTTTCATCCACTAACTCCTACTTAGCTCCTTGGCTATAAATGCCCACTTGACATGCTGCATTTAGAACCGAGTCTAATTCTATACTGGGGTCTCTTTTCTCCTATGGCAATAGTTCCTGAATAAAACCTGTTTTGGCCATTTAACTACTGCCCAGCTCTGGTTTTTCTTTAACAATGATTAAATATAATATGATAACCTGGATGGAATCCTGAAACGGATAATGGGCATTAGGTAAAAACTAAGAAAATCTTAATAAACTATGGACTTTAGTTAATAATGATGTATCAATATTGGTTCATTAATTTTGACAAATATACTGTACTAATATAAAATAGTATGTATACTAATGTGTATGGAAATGTGTTATCTTTGAAAATTTTCTTCAAATCTAAAACTATTCTAAAATAAAAAGCTTATTGGGGAAACCCAACCAACCAAACAACAAGCAAAAAAAAAAAAAAAAAAACCCTAAATGAACTTTGATGTCATGTAGACCTGGGTTCTATCTCTTAAGCCAAGCCTCACTTTCTTTAGCTGGAAATGGGAGTCATAATATATACATTTGTTGCAAGGATTTACTAAAGTGTCTGCATATACAATCATCAGTGAACGTTAATTACCTTTTTTTTTTTTATTTTATTGATTAAAAGTGATTGCAACTAATGAAATCTAAAGCCCTCATAAAAGTTGATTCATGAACTTCTTAAGATACTTTTATCTTCCTACAAATTAAGATGACTGATTTGGTAGTATGTTTATTTTGTTAAGTCTATCCTAAAAAGTAGGTGGATTCTCATAAATTATTCATGAAAGATACAACATATCTATAACAGCACTATGATTCTTTAATCTTCTAAATTCCCTTGAGTATTTAGAATCACAAACTATTATTCTAATGAAATAAAACTCTGGAAAAAAACTGAAAGAAAATATTCTAGAATGAGGAGTAGAAAGAATGATTAGGCAGTTGGGAAGCCAACAAAAGGAAAAATCACCAATTTCACATTTTTAAATATAGTACTGCATGGAAGTTGTTAGTCTTAGAATGGAGCAATGCAGTGGCAACTATATTATTTTATTTGTTAAACAACATTTTATTGATTCCAAATTTTCAGACATGTGCTAGAAAATTTGGGTGCACTCTACTATTAATTTGAGATGAAATTAAAATATTTACTATGTTAACCTATATGAGAAAATAATCTGAAAAAGAATGAATATATGTATATTTATAACTGAATCACTTTGCTGTATACCTGAAATGAACACAAAATTGTAAATCAATTATACTGATAAAATTTTTTTTTAAAAACTTACATACTGAAAAACCTGGTTCACAATTGATGTTCAATATTTGATTTAATAGAATTCTGGTCTCACTTGACCTCACCCAAATGCTCCTCCGGCTGCATTCCCTACATTACTGAAAGATTCTACCATCCTAAAGTGCCCTATCTAGAACACACTTCCCCATGCTATTTCCCTTTCTATGAAATACAATTCTACACCAAGTGTTCCCAGTTTTTCTTTCTATATATCTTCTAAATTTTCAATATACTATATGAGAGCCAAAAGTTGCTTGTGTCTATTGACACCTGAAATGAGGCCAAAGCAAACTAAAGAACTGAATTTTAAATTTTATATATTTTTTCTTCATTTAAATTTAAATGTTTAAATGGATGCTTAAAAGTTCTGGTCACTCAATTTCATTGTGTCAGGAGGGTTTTCCCCATACCACTAGCAATTTTCCCTACAGCAGTTAGGTGTTGTTAAAAACAAGACAAAGACCCAAAATGCAGTTGCTTATGCTAAGCCCCACATCATCAAACCAAAACAATGTAGTTTCAGCTCTCCCAGTAATAGAATCATAAACCAATCAATCAGGAATTTCCTGATCACCACTAGTTCAGTAACCTGACTGATAGATCCCTCCTATGCCCTAAAGCAAAGAACCTTGCAATAACAAACTTGTTTTCTTGTTTTTCATATACTCCCTTGTTCCCACTCCCTTCTGCTTATAAAAGTCTTTCACTTTGTACAGCTCCTCAGAGTACCTTTGTATCTGCTACATTTGATATTTCTTGATTCATGGATCATTGAATAAAACCAAAAAGATCTTTAAAATTTACTCAATTTTGTTTTTTAACTCTGTTCAACAATTCAACTCAATTCTGACACTATCTGGAGACTACATCAGATCTCACAGGTCAAGGGCTCATTCTTACAAGACTTACCTTCACCACCCCCCAACTTCCCCTACCCCAATTCAGATGCCAGTAACAAGTCCAGATTGTCACTTGTGCTTCTGACCTATGAGCTATAGAATGAAGGTTCCCTGGACCTCCTCCTGGGATTTGAGTAATTTGCTAGAACAGCTTACAGAGATCAGAAAAACATTTACTTACTAGATTACCAGTTTATTATAAAAGGATATAACTCATTTACAGCCAGATGAAAAGAACACAGTATGAACAGACACGGTATGGGGAAGGGGTGTGGAGCATCCATCCTCTCTTAGACTGCTATTCTCCTGACTCTCCATGTGTTCACCAACACGGAAGCTCTCAGAACCCCATTATTTTAGGGTTTTGTGGAGGCTTCATTACATAAGCCTGATTCATTACACCATTGGCCATTGGCTTTCAATTCAACCTACAGCCCCTCTCCTCTCCATGGAGGTCAGGGAGGTGAGACTAAAAGTTCCAAGCATCTAATCACATGGTTAGTTCTCCAGGATACCAGCCATCTACCTTAGCTGTGATCCAAAATTTACCTCATTAGCATAACAAGAGACACTTTTATCATGCTCTAATTTTCAGTTAGGAAATGTCAAGCATTATTGAATCTCTATGCCAGAAACAGGGACAAATACTGAATACATATTTCTTACTATAAATCACAATATCACAATACTCATTTCATTTATTAGAAAATTTTAAGTATGTTTTGAAGAGCTAGGATATGTGAATATGTTTTTTAACTATAAGTTTTATGAAATCTATGTATTGATATAGTATTTCTGATAAATATTTAGTGTCTGAATTGAGATGTGTTTTGAATACTTAGTAACAAAAATATATGTAAAATATTCTTGAGAATTGTTTTGTATTTATAACTTGTGAAAAGATCATATTTTAGATTAAATATAATGTTATTATTATTAAAATTAATTTTACTTGTTTCCTTTTCCAATGTAGCCACAAGAAAATGTGAAATTATGTAAACTTTGCAACATATTTCTATTGAATTGTGCTGTTCTAAATTATTTGCTTATCTCCACTACCTCTCTCAATTCCCTGACGCAGGATGCATCACCTTTACTCTGGTATTTCCACTCTAGCCTCTTAATCTTTCTCTGCTTTCAGTGTTGACCACTCCCCCCATCAATGTATTTTTCCCTCACCTCTCTATACTTTCTCCTTCATAGAGCTGAGATAATCAAACTCTTTATTTCATAGCAATGTACGTTTCCAATTTTGATTTATTTTATACAGTGATCTTCCTAACATGAAAATCATTTTACATTGCTGATTAAAACTCTTTTATATCTAACCTATAGCCTGCTATATTTCTCATAATCTTACCCTGCTTATCCCACCAGTCTCATTTCCAACTCCTACTTCCAAACCATATTTCATGTCCCAATCAAACTGGTTTTATAAAAGTCCGATTCTTTCTTTTGCATTTGGATCTTTTCATGCTCTATTATTCCAACATATTTTTCATAATTTTACCCCCAATGCCAAAGCAATTACAATGATAAAGCAGACACTAAAAAGTAGTTGAGTATATAACAAATGACTACTATACTAGAAATAAACAATTCTAGGAACTTAGTTACTACATAAATATATTTCCTGTAGTAGAGAGTAGGTAATCTTGAAATCATTATTGTTTGCAAAGATTAATAATTATATTAAACATCTTTAAAACAGCCAATTGTGATATTAAGCAGTTTCACTGAAGTCAAACTGCTGATCTTTTCCTTCCTATAATGTTTTAATTTTGAACTTTCAATTGTTACTTTGTAAAATATTCAAAGCATAACCTGGAAAATCTTCAAAATATCTTAGCAGTTTGCTTTAGAACCTAGGGGTGAAACAAAAATTAACTTCAAAGCAAATTAGCAGTTTTTCTCATCTATTCCTATCAAAGAAAGTGTGGGAGGATTTTAGCCCCTCTGAGAGCATATATTATAGTTCATCATGCAAAGAAAAAAAGGTAAAAAATGAATCCAGGAACAATTAATATGTGAAGTTAGTAATCTGCAAAGCAGTATTAACACTGCAATATATGTTTTTTTTTTTAAGTGAAAGCATTTCAAAATTTAAAATGTGCTACACATATATTATTACTAAAATTTTTCTTATTATATCATTGACATGATTCAAACTTCTATAATCTTTTCCCAAGAACATGAGTAAAGATATCCCTTTCCACTTTTCTAGGTTCCTCAGTGCTGTAAAGGAAATAAAAGATAAGTGGTAGAATTAGAATAGCAGGGTTAATTATGTTAGAGGTGAAAATACCAAGATTAAAAATGATACACTGTAGAAGTTGCTAAGATGAAAACAACTTCAAGAGTCTCTCTCCTCAGTGTCTTAGTACTCCCATTTCTTAACAATTTAGAATAATATAATTATAAGATAATAGAACTAAAATTAATTTTGCATGTTACCTACCACAGTCTCCAACCTTATAAAATAGCTTCTCCACAATGACAGAAAATAATTGTGTCTACTTTTGAATTTTCTCACTGATGTGACACTTCCTCCATAAAGAGCAGACAATCTGTTTAGGGTCACTCTAATGGTCTGAAGTTAGACATGACTCTAATTTTGTCATTTGAAAGTAAATGGGATAAATCTGATCTCCCATATGACAAGCTATTTTTTTTGAATATTTATACCAATCCTTCCACAAAATATATTTCTAGTCTAAGGTTTCCTACTTCCTTCTATGATTTTTCAAAATACATAGTTTTCAAAAGTTCCACAATGTTCAGTCATTTTTTGCATACACTTTAATATCATCATTATTAAATTTAGCATCCTAGTGCTTACCTATCTTGGACATTAGCAGACACTTATGTTGTTTTTACCTGGGTGATATAAATCTTTTAATGTAATATTTGTCTTAAATTAAGTACCATTAATATTACAGAATACCTGTTCTGTATAAAATATTATGCTATATGTCAAAGGAGATTAGAAAGAGTCAAAAAGAAAATGAAGATACCTTGAAGCTTTAGCTACTATTCATCTAGTAGTGTCTTAAGACATGCTGGATTTTTGCATCAGAACTGTAGAAAATAAATAGTTCTAAACCATAATTTATATTATGTATATAAAAAGTGATATCACATACCCCACTTACATCACTGAACAGATCACCAAGATGAAAAATCCATAAGGAAACACAGGCTTTAAACAACATTTTAGATAGGATGGACTTAATAGACATATACAGAACATTTCGACCAAAAGCAGCAGAATACACATTCCTTTTCAAGTGCACATGGAACATTCTCCAGGATAGATCACATGCTAGGCTACAAAACAAGTCTTGGTAAATTTAATAATACTGAAAACATATCAAGCATCATTCTGAACCACAATAGTATGAGACTAGAAATCAAATACAAGAAAATAATTGCAAAAAATACAAACACATGGGGGCTAAACAACATGCTACTAAAAAACAAATGGGACACTGTAAAATCAAATACACAGTAACCCAATAATCTATGGAAGGGAGGCAAAGCAGTTCTAAGAGGGAAGTTTATAGCAATACAAGCCTCCCTGAGGAAATAAGAAAAATCTCAAATAAACAACCAACCTTACACCTAAAGGATATAGAAAAGGAAGAGCAAAAAAAACCCAATGTTAGTAGAAGAAAATAAATAATGAACATCACAACAGAAATAAATTTAAGAGAGACCAAAAACTAATTTAAAAAATCAATGAAACAAAGAGCTGTTTTTTTAAGAGATACCAAAATTGACAAACATTTAGTAATATGCATCAAAAAAAGAAGAGAGAGAGGTTCCAAATAAATAAAATCAGACATGAAAAAATTTACAGTTGACACCACAGTAATATAAAGGATAATAAGAGATTGCCTAAAACAATTATATGCCAATAAAATGGACAATCTAGAAGAATTGGACAGATTCTTAGAAACATATAATCTTACAGATTGAGTCAGGAAGAATAAAAAATATGAACATACAAATTACCAGTAAAAAAATTGAATCAGTAATAAAAACAAATTCACAAGAAACAAGAGTCCAGAATCAGATGACTTCACAGGTGAGTTCTACCAAATATTTAAAGAAAAGTTAACACCTATCTTTCTCAGACTATTCCAAATAACTACAGAGTAAGGAATGTTTCCAAACTCATTCTACACAGTCAGCATGACCCTCATACTAGAAGTAGGAAAAGATACAACACAAAAAGGAAAATTACAGGCCAGTGTTACTGATGAACAAACATGCAAAAATCCTCAACAAAGTATAAGCAAACTGAATTCAATGAGTCATTAAAGATATCATATAACATGATAAAGTGGGATTTATTCAAAGATGAAAATATGGTTCAATATCCACAAATCAATCAATGTGATACACCACATTAACAAATTGGGGGTGAGAGGAGAGAGCACTGGATGAAGATAGTCAAAATGTACAAATGTCCAGTTATAAGTACTAGGAATGTAATGTACAACATGATGAATATAACAAACACTCCTCTATATTATCTATGAAAGTAGTTAATAGGGTAAATCCTAAGAATTCTCATCACATATTTTTTTCTACTTCTTTAATTTTGTACAATATGAGATGATGACTGTTTAGTAAATTTAATGTGGTAATAATTTTATTTTGTATATAAATCAAAGCATTATGCTCCACACCTTAAAATTATACAGTGCAGTATGTCAATTATATCTCAATAAAACCAGAAGATAAAATTATGTCATTTGTCTCAGACTGATATAAATTTAAAACTTGAATCTACCTTATCACAATGGCAAGTATTTGTTCACTTTATGTCATCAGCATGCTGCTTAAGTGTATATTGTATATTATTTTAGCTACATTTTTGTTTGTTTAAAGCTATAAGTGACATTGATTTTTAATGTATAAAGTAGAAAATTGATAAATATAAAATCCAGTGGTATATGTTCTAAGACTTAATCAATCTGATATTAAATCAATACTCTTTAGGTACAGAATCCATCCATTACCTTAATAGAATATTATGTATTTGTTTTATCCTTGGCATGACTCAAGTTTCTATAATTTTGTCTAGTGAAGAGGTAAGATTCCTTCTCACTTTTCTAGGTTATTCAGAGTACAGGTGTTAATTATAATGAATAAGTGTGTGAGTGTGTGTGTATGTTTGTGTGTCTGTGTGTGTGTGTACAGCAGGGGTCCCCAGGCTATCAGTCTAATAACTACAAAGAAAAAATGGATTATTGCAAATGTTATTCTCAGTAAAAAATATGTTCATTTCCAGTAATATTTTTGTTTCTAAAAGTTGATAATCCTTCTATTTAAAGTGCAGTTCAGAATTTGCCAATCTTTCAACAAACCTTTTATTCTCTATGCTTCCTCAAATATGATTGAAAACTACTATATTTACCTAAAATTTTTAAAAATTTAATAATCTCTGCCATGTAAGACATTAGAAACAGATATACACTTTGAGTGCTTTGATATGTAATTTATTTCAGCTTGGAAACTTAAAAGTAATCTAATAAAGCTGGGCTCTTTGGTTACATGTCTTTATATATCATGAATTTCAAATGGCACTTAGGATAGTTACTTTTCATAATTTTTTTTTTGAAATTTTGAATTTTACTTTACTTTTTATACAGCAGGTGCTTACTAGTTAGCAATTTTATACATATTAGTGTATATATGTCAATCTCAATCGCCCAATGCATCCCACCACCACCAACCCCACTGCCACTTTCCCCCTTGGTGTCCATACATTTTTTCTCTACATTTGTGTCTCTATTTCTGCTCTGCAAACCAGTTCATCTGTGCCATTTTTCGAGGTTCCACATATATGCATTAATATATGATATTTGTTTTTCTCTTTCTGACTTACTTCACTCTGTATGACAGTCTCTAGATCCATCCATGTCTCTACAGATGACCCAATTTCGTTCCTCTCTATGGCTGAGTAATATTCCATTGTGTATATATACCACATCTTCTTTATCCATTCATCTGTTGATGGGCATTTAGGTGGCTTCCATGACCTGGCTATTGTAAATTGTGCTGCAGTGAACATTGGGGTGCATGCGACTTCTTGAATTATGGTTTTCTCTGGGTATATGTCCAGTAGTGGGATTGCTGGGTCATATGGTAATTCTATTTGCAGATTTTTAAGGAACCTCCATACGGTTCTCCATAGTGGCTGTATTAATTTACATTCCCACCAACAGTGCAAGAGGGTTAACTTTTCTCCACACCCTGTCCAGCATTTGTTGTTTGCAGATTTTCTCATGATGCCCATTCTAACTAGTGTGACGTGATACCTCATTGTAGGTTAGATTTGCATTTTTCTAATAATTAGTGATGTTGAACAGCTTTTTGTGTGTTTTTGGCCATCTGTGTGTCTTCTTTGGAGAAACGGCTGTTTAGGTCTTCTGCCCGTTTTTAGATTGGGGTATTTGTTTTTTTGATATTGAGCTGCATGAGCTGCTTGTATATTTTGGAGATTAGTCCCTTGTCAGTTGCTTTGTTTTCATTTTCTCCCATCATCTTTTCATCTTGTTTATGGTTTCCTTTGCTGTGTAAAAGTTTTAAGTTTCATTAGGTCCCATTTGTTTATTTTTGTTCTTATTTCCACTTCTCTAGGAGGTGGGTCAAAGAACATCTTGCTGTGATTTATGTCAAAGAGTGTTCTTTCTATATTTTCCTCTAAGAGTTTTGTAGTGTCCAGTCTTACATTTAGGTCTGTAATCCATTTTGGGTTTATTTTTGTGTATGGTGTTAATGAGTGTTCTAATTTCATACTTTTACATGTAGCTTTCCAGTTTTCCCAGCACCACTTATTGAAGAGACTGTCTTTTCTCCATTGTATATCCTTGCCTCCTTTGCCATAGGTTAGTTGACCATATGTGTGTGGGTTTATCTCTGGGCTTTCTATCCTGTTCCATTGATCTATATTTCTGTTTTTGTGCCAGTACCATGTTGTCTTGATTACTGTAGCTTTGTAGTATAGTCTGAAGTCAGTTAATTTGATTCCTACAGTTCTGTTTTTTTCCCTCAAGACTGCTTTTGCTATTTAGGGTCTTTTGTGTCTCTATACAAATTTTAAGATTTTTTATTCAATTTCTGTAAAAAAATGTCACTGGTAATTTGATAAGGATTGCATTGAATCTGTAGATTGCTTTAGGTAATATAGTCATTTTCACAATATTGATTCTTCCAGTCCAAGTACATGGTATATCTCTCCATCTGTTTGTGTCATCTTTGATTTTTTTCATCAGTCTCTTATAATTTTCAGAGTACAGATCTTTTACCTCCTTAGGTAGGTTTATTCCTAGGCATTTTATTCTTTTTGTTACAATGGTGAATGGAATTATTTCCTTAATTTCTCTTTCTGATCTTTTGTTGTTAGTGTATTGGTATGCAAGAGATTTCTGTGTATTAATTTTGTATCCTGCAACTTTATCAAATTCATTGATTAGCTCTAGTAGTTTTCTGGTGGTATCTTTAGGATTTTCTATGTATAGTATCATGTCACCTACAAACAGTGACAGTTTTGGTTCTTCTTTTCCAATTTGGATTCCTTTTATTTATTTTTCTTCTCTGATTGTTTCAGTTAGGACTTCCACAACTATGTTGAACAATAGTGGCAAGAGTGGACATCCTTGTCTTATTCCTGATCTTAGAGGAAATGCTTTCAGTTTTTCACAATTGAGAATGTTTTCTGTGGGTTTGTCATATATGGCCTTATTATGCTGAGGTAGGTTCCCTCTGTGACCACATTCTGGAGAGTTTTATCATAAATGGGTGTTGAATTTTGTCAAAAGTTTTTTATGCATCTATTGAGATGATCATATGGTTTTTATTCTTCAGTTTTTTAACATGGTGCATCACATTGACTGATTTGCATATATTGAAGAATCCTTGCATCCCTGGGATAAATCCCTCTTGATTATGGTGTATGATCCTTTTAATGTGTTGTTGGATTCTGTTTGCTAGTATTTTGTTGAGGATTTTTGCATCTATATTCATCAGTGATATTGGTCTGTAATTTTCTTTTTTTGTAGTATCTTTGTCTGGTTTTGGTATCAGGGTGATGGTGGCCTCATAGAAGGAGTTTGGGAGTGTTCCTTCCTCCACAATTTCTTGGAAGAGTTTGAGAAGGATGGGTGTTAGCTCTTCTCTAAATTTTTGATGAATTCACCAATTAAGCCATCTGTTCTTGGACTTTTGTTTGTTGGAAAACTTTTAATCACTGTTTCAATTTCATTACTTGTGACTAGTCTGTTCATATTTTCTATTTCTTCCTGGTTCAGTCTTGGAAGGTTATACCTTTCTAAGAATTTATTCATTTCTTCCAGATTGTCCATTTTATTGGCAGAGAGTGTTTGTAGGGGTCTCTTCTGATGCTTTGTATTTCTGTGGTGTCGATTGTAACTTTTCCTTTTTCATTTCTAATTTTATTGATTTGAGTCCTCTCTGTCTTTTTCTTGATGAGTCTGGCTAAAGGTTTATCTATTTTGTTTATCTTCTCAAAGAACCAGCATTTAGTTTTATTGATCATTGCTATTGTTTTCTTTGTTTCTATTTCCATACTTTCTGATTATTCTTTTTATTCTCATTTCCAGTAGACTTTTATTTCTCTGAAAGAAAAACTGGCATATAGTAGGTGTACATATGTTCCATTATTGACACTGAAATATGTTTAACTTCTTCATGTGTGTCTGTGTGTATTTTTTTATACTCTTCTCATTATTGCTCTTCAGCTATTTTCTCTTTTCATGTTTGCTGTATATAAATCAATAATCACAGAATATGGAATGCTAACAGTAAAGGTTTAGATTAAAGCTAAATTATACTTTTATTTCTACTCTAGTTTTCAATTATGTTTTTTATCATATATAATCCATATATTTGTACATAAATAGTTGTGAGCATAGAATTGCTTTTCAGTTTTTCCTGCCACTTCTTCTTCTTTTTTCCTAAGATTAACATTATCATAGATTTTTTTCTGCCTTAACCTAATTTACTGGTCAATTCACATAAGTTATTCTTCCTTCATTTAATTTATTTAATAAATAACTATTGAGCTTTTTCTATATGATAAGCATTATTCAATGTTCTAGAGATAAGTAATGAAAAAACAAAGGTTCCTGCCTTCAGGAAATGATGTTAAATTAGGAAGGGGATCAAGAAATAGATAACTCCTCCTCCCAAATATAATATATACATATATATATTTTTATGTTACATTAGATATTGTATAATATATATAATATAATATAATAATATTAATATAATATATAGTATATACAGTATAACTTATATGTTCTAATATATATTATATATTTTATTTTATATAATGTATATTACATATATAATATATAAAGTATATAGAATATGTTCTATATATTATATATTTATATATTATATTATATAAAATAATACTGTTAAATACCTTGATATGTTTTATATTATATCTTTATATATATTATGTAAATATTAAATATTAAAATATATAACACATATTATTTCATATTATATATAATATAATGTTAATATAAGAATATTAACATTATACAATATATTATTACACTATTATTATTAATATACTTATAATAATATAATATTATATAATATTTATTATATCAATATCTATGCTAGAGTTATAACCTGATAGAGAGATGATGATGGATTTGAAAATGTTGACTTTTGTCTGTGACCTGTGCTCCTAAAAAGTAGCAGTTAAGGGCTTCCCTGGTGGTGCAGTGGTTGAGAGTCCGCCTGCCGATGCAGGCATGTGGGTTTGTGCCCCGGTCCGGGAGGATCCCACATGCTGTGGAGCAGCTGGGCCTGTGAGCCATGGCCACTGAGCCTGTGTGTCCTGAGCCTGTGCTCCGCAACGGGAGAGGCCACAGCAGTGAGAGGCCCACGTACTGCCAAAAAAAAAAAGAGTACCAGTTAAGAAGTCCTATTTGTGTTTTATATATTCATACATATTTATTTATCATTATATATCAAATACTAAGGTAGAATATATAAAAATTATTTATATAATATTAAATATATATATTTTATTTTAATTTTTATTTTAATGTATATAATGTTTATTATATATACATTATATATAATGTACATATAACGTATAATATACATTATATTAAATTATATATAATTTGTATTATATGTATTAAATATTACATATTAATGCATTATATATAACATATGTAATATGTTATATGATATATATTAATATATTAATGAACATATATTGCATATTAATATATTAGTATATTTTAATATATAAAATGTATGTATATTAATATGAAATATATATTATATAAGTATATATTAATATATTAAAATTATACATAATATATTATGTATATTGTATATATAATATATAAATATAATATAAATATAGTATAGTATATATATTATTATATATTGTATATAATATACAATTATATATTTATATATAATATATTATTATATAATATATGTAAGTACTACAAGGTGTATAAAGGAGAATATGAAAATGGACAGTACAGGGAGTAGAGGATATAGTGGTGCTCATTTATAGGGTGGTTAAGGACAACCTATATAATAAGATGATATGTGAGCAGAGACCTTAAGAAAATAAGTGGGTCAGCTATGTAGATTAAAACTTTCCCGGAAATAAAACACAAAAGGAAAATATTCTTCATTGTAAAGTGTTTGAAAAGATTCTTCATTGTAAGGTGTTTGAGACCTTAAAGAAAACTGAAGAATTCTGTATGGTTAAGCATAATCACTGAGGGAGAAAGTACTAGGAGGTCAGGTCAAGGCTGGTTGGCAATAAGCAATCTTTTAGGGTAGGTGAGAAGTTTGAAAGCCATTAGAGGATTGGAAAGAGAAGAATAATATGGTTTCCTTATGTTTTCAAACAATCACTCTGGCTTCTGTGTATATATATATATAATAAATAAAGTGAGGAGAAAGAATAAATTATGGAGTTAATATCTGTACTACTGCAATAACCTGAAAGAGAGATGATGATGGATTTGAAAATTTTAAAATTTATCTGAGACTTGTGCTCCTAAAAGGTAGTAACAGTTAAGAAGTCCTATTTGTTTTTGTTTTTGGAAATAGATAACCGCAAAGGATTACCCTGCCCCACATAAACCTTTCTCATAACTCCCAAAGCACTGAACAAAAGCTCCCTTGTTAACCACCTCTGTACAATCCCAAGCTCCTTTCTTTTCTTTGATATATTCCTCACTAATGAACATTCCCCTTATTTTGTTGGCCTTAATTAATCATCTCCTTAATTGTCCAGTGCTTTTATTCCTTCACAGATTGGAGAGTATGGTAATGGTTTAAATGGCAAGATATATTTTGAAAGTATTTCTCAGAAGACTGGCTGATAGATTTGCTGTATGGTATCAGAAAAAGAGTGAATCAATAATCAATCCAAAAGGTTTGGTCTGAGGGGGAAGAAGACCAACAAATTTGACTTGGGAACATTGCGAGAGTAGCTGATTGGGAGGCTGAGGGAAGAGTCCAGAAACTAATTTTGGACAGGATAATTTTGAGGAGCCTGTAGGTCATCCTAATTATAATTTTAACTAGGAAGTTAAATGTTCTAAACTGAAGACATCAAATGAGCAGATGGGGCTGAAGATATGAAATGTTGGAGTCGCCAGCCTATAAATTATTTAGAACAATATGTCTAGATGCTCTTACCTAAGGTAGGGCTTCTCAGGTTCCAACATGTACAAAAATCATCTGGAGAGATTGTTAAACACAGATTTCTGTGCCCCACCCCAGATTCTGATTCTATAGATATTGAGTGGACCTGAAAATTCTATGTTTCTTTTCTTTTCCATAAAGTTAACTTATTCAATTCAAAGGACAAGTCTTTATTTTCATTTTAGAACTTCCCAACTAAAAAATGCACCATTCCATAAATTCTACAAGCCTAGAAACCATGTGAGTCACCAAGAGGTTATGGTGATGTCCAGGAGCTTAACATTATCATCATTTTTTTTTAATTTATCTTTTGAAATTTACAAGGCCTATTACAACAGGCCAAACAACCATGCTTCCTTTTACCTGTGCACCTCAAGGTTAAAGGTCAAGCCAACATATGTTCAGAAGTGCTCACTGTGTACTCAGTCCTATGCCTACAGCTTATTGGGGATATGAGACTCAGCCACTAAAGTTCAAAGAAAAAGTATAATTCAATCCTTGGGAGAATGCCAAATAAGAAACCAGGGGAAGGGTAACCCTCACAGCACCTGAAGCTCTTTCTCACTTACCTGCCTGTCTCCCACATGAGGCTGTGTGAATCACCAGCAGGTGGGGACCATGTCCCATTTTAGCTTCCCTGGTACCTTACACATAGTCAGGCACATGGAGGTGCCTAAGAAATGTCAAGTGGCTAAGGATGGCAGTAACCAAGATAGTCTGAAGAGGCTGAAACTGGCGCTGATCCTTAAGGATGGGCAAGGTTTGCACAGCAGGAAGTAAGTGAGAATGAAGTGTTGGAAGTCACAGTAAGACCATTATACTTTCTGACATGGAAAGAACACTCTGAGGAGTGGTGGAAAATAAAGTCATATAGAAAAGTGAGGGCCAGATTTGAGTTGCTTATTAAAAGCTGCTCAGAAAAGTTGTGATGGGAGAGAGAGGAAATGGGGAAATTTTGAGTTTTTACCCATTAGAGTCAAAGTTCCACCAGAGTAAATTGAGTCTGGTGGGGATGATGCAGGGTGAAGGGAAGGGAAGAGAAGTGCAGTAGCTACACAGCCTGAAGCTCCAGGGAATCAGCGTAAACACAGTAAACAACAGAACCGACTGGTACTGAGGGCTCACATGTTGAATGCCACGCTACACACGTTATAAACACTCTGAGGAATAGATATCCTCCTCCTATCTGACACATTAGCAAACAAGTTGAAAGGGTTAAATGGCTTCCTTAAAGTCACAGCTAGCAAGTGGCTGGGTGGGGCTTTGTCCCAAACCCGGCTGACTCCAAGGCCACACCCTTAGCCCTGAACTTCACTTTTCTCCCCAGGTGAATTTGAATGGCATGCATGCCCTGCTGAGGCAGAACATCCTTTCTCCCGTATTCTACTTGTTAAAACACCTTTTTCACTGTTTCCTTTTCTCATATTTTAAGTTTTAAGCTTCTCCAGTCTACTCTTTTTTGGTCAGTGCTAACCAGGTGAATTCCAGTGCTTATTCTGGATACTTGTGAAAAATCATGTTTCTTTGCTCCTAAAGCTTCAGAAAAGCAGATATTATTCTGGATTAAGAAGCTAATTCTGTGAAAGAACCACAAGCTTATTCTGCTATTCAGTCTGGAAACGTGTGTAAAGATGTATACTTCTGGTTTATTACCAAACAAGTGTTTTAAGACATCTGAACTTCAGAGATTGTTGCTGACTCATTTAAAATGTAACTCTTAATTTCTAAAAGTTTGCTTTTCTCATCTGTTGCCTTACTTGATAATTTATCATCTTAGTAATACAACAAGTTCTCAAGTGATGCTAATGCTGAGAGTGTGAAGAGCATAATCTCACAGGTTAAGGGCTCAGTTCAACAAGACTACTCCTTCTTCCCGACTTCAGACACTAATTGCAAGTCCAGGTTGCCACCTGTTCTAACCAATCAGCTATAAGTTGGAGGTTCCCATGAACACTTCCTTGAGTTCAATTAATTTGCTAGAGTGACTTATAGAACTCAGGAAAAGAGTTTACTTACCGTTTACCAGTTTACTGTCAAAGGACATGATAAAGATACAGATGAACATCCAGATGGAAGAGGACAGTTTACGTGGGAAGGGGTGTGAAGCTTCCATGTTATTTCCTGGTCTGCCAGTCCCCCAACACCAACATGCATTCACCAACATGAAAGCTTTCTAAACCCCATACTTTTGAAATTTTTATGGAGCTTCATTGCATAGGCATGCTTGATCATTAACTCCATTTTCAGTCCCTCTCTCCTCTCTGGAGAATGAAAGATGGGGCTGACAATTCTAAGCTTCTAATTATGGCTTGGTCTCTCTAGTAACTAGCTCCCATTCAGGAGCCCAATGAAAGTCATCTCATTAGAATAAAAGACACTGCCATCACCAGGAAATCCCAAGGGATTTAGAAACACTGTGTAAGGAACCAGGGTCAAAACCAAATATTATAAAAACAATACTCCAAATCAATCAGTGTGATAAACCATATTAACAAACTGAAAGAGATAAACTGTGTGATCATCTCAATAGATGCAGAAAAAACTTTGGCCAAAATTCAACACTTATTTATGATAAAAACCCTCCAGAAAGTAGGCATAGAGGGAACTTGCCTCAACATAATAAAGGCCATATATGAAAAACCCACAGCCAACATTGTTCTCAATAGTGATAACCTGAAAGCACTTCCACTAAGATCAGAACAAGACAAGGCTGCCCACTCTCACCACTATTATTCAACAGAGTTTTGGAAGTCTTAGCCATAGCAAACAGAGAAGAAAAGAAATAAAAGGAATCCAAATCAGAAAAGAAGAATTAAACTTGTCACTGTTTGTAGATGACATGATATTATACATAAAGAATCCTAAGATGCTACCAGAAAACTACAAGAGCTAAACAATGAATTTGGTAAAGTAGTAGGATATAAAATTAATGCACAGAAATCTCTTGCATTCCTATACACTAATGATGAAAAATCTGAATGAGAAATGAGGGACACACTCCCATTTACCATTGTAACAAAAACAATAAAATACCTAGGAATAAACTTACCTAAGGAGACAAAAGACCTGTACGCAGAAAACTATAAGACACTGGTGAGAAAAATCAAAGATGGTACAAACAGATGGAGAGATATACCATGTTCTTGGATTCGAAGAATCAACATTGTGAAAATGACTATGCTATACAAAACAGTCCACAGATTCAATGCAATACCTACAAAACTACCAATGACATTTTTCACAGAACTAGAACAAAAAAATTCACAATTTGTATGGAAACAAAAAAGATCCACAATAGCCAAAGCAATCTTGAGAAAGAAAAATGAAGCTAGAGGAATCAGGCTCCATGACTTCAGACTATACTACAAAACTACAGTAATCAAGACAGTATGGTAATGGCACAAACACAGAAATATAGATCAATGGAACAGGATAGAAAGGCTAGAGATAAACACACACACATATGGTCACCTTATCTTTGATAAAGGAGGCAAGAATATACAATGGAGAAAAGACAGCCTCTTTGATAAGTGGTGGTGGGAAAACTGGACACCTACATGTAAAAGAATGAAATTAGAACACTTCCTAACACCATACACAAAAATAAACTCAAAATGGATTACATACATAAATGTAGGGTCAGACACTATAAAACTCTTAGAGCAAAACATTGGCACAACAACCTATATGACATAAACCACAGCAAGATCCTTTCTGACCCACCTCCAAGAGAAATGGAAATAAAAACAAAAATAAACAAATGGGACCTAATGAAATTTGAAAGTTTCTGCACCTCAAAGGAAACTATAAACAAGATGAAAAGATAACCTTCAGAATGGGAGAAAATGTTTGCAAATGAAGCAACTGACAAAGGATTAATCTCCAAAATATACAAGCAGCTCATGCAGCTCAATATCAAAAAAACAAACAACCAAATCCAAAATGGGCAGAAGACCTAAATAGAAATTTCTCCAAAGAAGTTGTATGGATTGCCAACAAACACAAACTCAACACCACTAATCATTAGAGAAATGCAAATCAAAAGTACAATGAGGTGTCACCTCAAACTGGTCAGAATGGCCATCATCAAAATATCTACAAACAACAAATGCTGGAGAGCGTGTGGAGAAAAGGGAACCTTCTTGCACTGTTGGTGAGAACAGTCACTATGGAGAACCATAGGGAGGTTCCTTTAAAAACTAAAAATATAACTACCATATGACCCAGCAATCCCACTACCAGGCATATACTCTGAGAAAACCATAATTCAAAAAGAGTCATGTATCACAATGTTCATTGCAGCTCTATTTACAATAGCCAGGACGTGGAAGCAACCTATGTGTCCATCGACAGATGAATGGATAAGGCAGGTGTGACACATATATACAATGGAATATTAGTCAGCCATAAAAAGAAATGAAATTGAGTTATTTGTAGTGAGGTGGATGGGCATAGAGTCTGTCATACAGAGTAAAGTAAGTCAGAAAGAGTAAAACAAATACCATATGCTAACACATATATATGGAATCTAAAAAAAAAAAAAATGGTCCTGAAGAACCTAAGGGCATGACAGGAATAAAGATGCAGACGTGGAGAGTAGACTTGAGGACACAGTGAGGGGGAGGGGTGGGCTGGGATGAGGTGAGAGAGTGGCATGGACATATATACACTACCAAATGTAAAATGGATGGCTGGTGGGAAGCAGCTGCATAGCACAGGGAGATCAGGTCTGTGCCTTGTGACCACCTAGAGGGGTGGGATAGGGAGGGTGGGTGGAAGAGGAAGAGGGAGAGGATATGGGGATATTTGTATACATATGGCTGATTCACTTTGTTATATAGCAGAAGCTAATGCACAGTTGTAGAGCAATTATACTCCAATAAAGATGTTGAAAAATAAACTCAATACTCTTAGTGCTCTTATCACTTTGGAAATTACAAGGGTTTTAGGAGCTCTGTGACATGAACCAGGGTCAGAGACCAATATATATATTATATTACCTAACACTATATATATATATATATATATATATATATATATATATATATATATATATATATAAAATGATACATATAATGTAGTAATATATAGAATTATATATAATTTTATATAATATATAATAATGTTATATTTAATGTTTTTATATATACAATTATATATATATATATATATATATATATATACATACAATGTTAGGTAAATTATTCTAATGTTTTTTTAAATTATTATTTATTTCATTTTATAGAGCATGTTCCACTGATGAAAAAATACTTTTTGAATGCTATTTTGATTTTTTTACTTTCTGGGGTGGCTTAATTTTTTATTACTAAATTTCAAATGAGATTGTATTTTACTGTCACTCAGACAAAATAATGTGTAATAAGTATTATCTTACACTTACTTTTTGTCCAATTTCTCTCATATTCCTTCCAACATGGAGGATGTTAAATCACAGAATTAAGAAATAGTCATGTAACTTCTTACAGATTTAGGGCTTTTATGATCTATGAATTCACTGCAATTATAATAATGCTGTTGAATGCATCAATGTGTACTTTTTAGGGAAAGGTAAATAGCTTTATTGAGTTGGCAAAGGAATCTCAAAACTACTCAAAACTCAAAATCTCAAAACTCAAAATCTCAAAACTACTAAAAATTTTTGTCCTAGGTGGAAAGTTTCTATTCTATGCTGTTTTTTTCTTACTTTGACCTGGTAAGTGTCATGCTGTCTTGATATACAGTTTCTGTTATGCAAAATAAACTTCTATTGAAGTTATTGATGACTTATTTCCCTGTTTAAGAAAACCTACATATTAAAATGCACATGGAGTAAGGGAGGCAAAGTATGTAAGATTCTGAACCAAAGATCTTAGGCTAATGCTGATCAAAACAAATTTTGTAAATTATGATCTTTTGTGTTGTTCAATCACATTTTCACAAAAAAAATGTTTTTAATTTAAAGTAACAAATATATGTAAAAAATCCTCAGGAAAATAGAAACAAACTCTTTAATCCTCTGTTAATATTATTCAATTGAAATTGTATAAAGCAACATCTTATAGCTGCAAGGAAAAAAGGAGATCCTATTAATCATAAGACAAAAGAAAAATGGAAAGTAAGAATAATATTGAGATATTAATATCATTTTAAAAAAAAACGTTTTACTTCTTAGTCAAAATATTAACAAAAATTACATAAAGAGAATCTATGGAGGCACCAATGTATTGCATGAAAAAGGGAAGTTTTTAGTCTTTCCCAATAATGTCCCTAAACCTATCATAAAAAATAATAGATCACATAAAAGCAGATACTTGTTCTGCATAAGCAGCCTTGTTACAATCCTTATTGCTGCCCTACCAGTGAGAAAGAAGCCTTCAACCTCCCTTGTATAAAAGGTATGGAACCTCCACTGAATGGAGTAAGATCCCGGTGGTGGCAATACTCTTCTTTCCAAGGACTGCCAACTTAATATTTTGAGCAGAGTACTGTGGTGGAGGGAACTTTACTGTTATATCATTTCAAAGTAGCTGTGATATAATAATTTAAGGTCTGGACTAAGAAACAAAAAATGTTTTAAATGAGTTAGTAATTCACTAACTGCTAAGGTTATGTGACAAAGTGGTATGTCGTGGATATTAATAACAGATAGGTCTAAGCATGATATCTCTTTTTCCCCACATGTTAGATTCTAAAATGAAATGAAATTTAAAAATTTTTGGAGCTTCAATTTTCTATGTCTGCTTTAGTCCACTATAACTATCATAAAATACCACAGATTAAGTAGTTTAAACAACAGAAATTTATTTTCTCACAGTTCTGAAGGCTTAAAGTTCATGATCAAGGTGCCAGTTTGTTCGGTTCCATGTAAGAACCCTCTGGATTGCAGATGGCAGCCTTCTTGCTGTGTCCTCATGTGGTCTTTCCTCTGTGATACATGGAAAACAACACTGGACCCTGTTCTTATAAGAAGAGAAATTCTATCAGAATAGGGCTCCATCCTTTTGACCTCATTTAACCTTAGTCACAGTCTTATAGCTGTATCTCAAAATATATTAACATTGAGGGTTAGGACCTCAAATCATGAATTTAGGAGAATACTATTCAGTCCTAACAATATCTTAAAAGAAATAAAAGAAAGTAAACACACGTTCTCAATTGCCATTGCTTACCCTCTGCTTTATCCTGGACAAACATTAATCAGGCTTCTCTCTTGCATTGGACTCTGTTTACCCCTAAGCCTGAGCAAGTACAACAAAAGTGGAAATGCCTCCCTTATCAGATCCTCTTGGGAATCAGCTGACCACAGGGATACCCTTTTATCAGACCCCAGTGGTTATTTCCAGTTTTCATGCCAAATATTTTGCTTATCTCTGCTGGTCACTGCCTCACCCTATACAGTAGTCCACCCTTATCCTTAGTATCATTGTCCACAGTTTCAGTTACCCATGGTCAACCATGGTCTGAAAATATTAAATGGAAAAATCAAGAAGTAAGTAATTTGAACTGTACACTGTTCTAAATAGCATGATGAAATCTCACACTGTACCACTTCATCCCACCTGGACATGAATCACCCCTCTGTCCAGCATATTCCTCCCATTAATTATTTAGTAGCCATCTTGGTTATCAGATCAATTGTCCCAGTATTGCAGTCTTGTGTTCAAGTGTTTATTTTACTTAATTATGACCCCAAAGTGCAAGACTACAGCTGGCAATTTTTATATGCCAAAGAGAAGCTGTAAAATACTTCTTTTAAATGCAAAAGTAAAGTTCTCATCTTAGTAAGGAAGGGAAAAATTTTATGCTGAGGTTGCTAAGATCTATGGAAAGAATGAATCTTCTATCCATGAAATTGTGAGGAAGAAAAAAGAAATTTGTGCTACGTTTGCTGTTGTACCTCAAATTGGAACAGTTGGGACCACAGTGTGTGATAGTGCTTGGTTAAGATGGAAAAGGCATTAAATTTGTACAATAAGATATTTTAAGAGAGAGTGAGAGAGAATACAATCACATAACTTTTATTACAGCATGTAGCTATAATCATCCAATATCATTATTGGTAATTGTTAATCTCCTACTGTTTCTAATTTATAAATTAAACTTTATCATAGTTATATATGTATAGGGAAAAACATGGTAAATATAGGGTTCAGTACTATCCATGGTTTCAGGCATCCACTGGGGGGGGGGGGTGGTTGGAATGTATCAACCATGGATAAATGGGGACTACTATAAAAAAATAAAACAAAAAAACTTTATTCTATATGAATTTGAGATGCTCCCAGATTTCTGTGTTTGGAGCAGCCTCCCTATTGCCATATTTTGTTTTTCTAATTAAAGTCTTTAAGACTGGATTTGATTTAATTTGACAAAATTCAAAATGTCTATCTCACTGAATTACTTTGAGAGTTTCCAAATCATTTAGTGTAGTATTTACTAATAGACACTAACTAATAATAAATATACTGTTTAATACAAATAGAGCCTACTTTACCATAGATGAATAATTGTGTGTTCTTGGCCATTTGGCTTACTTATTAAAGTCCACATACTTTGTCAATTAAATAATAGTTTGAAATTGTTGTTTAAAGGGCTACATATCTAATATTCTGTCAAATAACAAGCAGACTTTAGAATTCTGTATCTTATGAGGTCACATTCCAAAGACTTCATGGAAAATTATCATACTTAAATTTGTAGTTTCATTCCAGTGTACTGAGTCAAATAACATCAAAATTTCCTAGGGCAACAAATACACTTATTGAATTTAAATGTATGATTTTACTAGTTTGACTTCTAAGGCTTGTCAAAAAATCTTTATATGCACAATGTTGAATATAAAATGAAAGAATAATATGTTCCCAAATTATCACTACGTTGTTTTGCTTTTGTTTTGTTTTTCACAATCAGAGCTCCTGCTTTATCTCAGGAAAACTTCCTATACAGTAGTAGGAGGCAGGAGGTAGTGAACTCATATTTATGAAATGCTCACTATCGATGTGCTCTCTGCCTGATGCTTTAATTATGACACATCATTTACCTTGGAAAAACCCCTTTGGGCTAGGTGTTATTATCTCCATTTACACATTTAGAAATTAAGGACTAGAGAAGTCAAGTTCCTTGCTCAGGGTCATGCAGATGTTAAAAGGAAGAGTACGGATCTAATCAGAGTTCTATTTATGTACCCAATAAAGTTCTATCTTCTTATTAGAATGTCCTGTGTTCCTATGAAGGAATAATTCATATTATCCCAACAGGCACAAATGAATGGGCTTGTACTTTAGGAAATGAAGATGTGATACAGGTAAAAAAAAAAAAAACAACAGTTTAGGGTTAGTGTACGTGTTAGTGTATGGGTTAGTGCATTAGAAATTGAGATCACCATTATATATATATATATATATATATATATATATATATATATATATATATATATATATATATGACTTATAGTAACCAGAAACCAAAAATCTATAAAAAATACACACACACAGAAGAGAAAGGAATCCAACATAAAAATAAAGATAAATATTAACTCACAAGGTGAGAGAGCAAAGAAGAAGAAGGAAACAAAAAAGAACTATAAAAACAACTGAAAACAAATAACAAAATGGAAACAAGTATATACCAATAAATAATTACTTTAACTGTAAATGAACTAAATATTCCAATCTAAAGACCCAGGGTGGCTAAATGACTAAAAAACATGACCCTTCTATAAGCACACTACAAGAAACTCAATTCAGATCTAAAGACACACACAGTCTGAAAATGAGGGCAGGGAAATATATATTCCATATAAGTAGAACAAAAAGAAAGTTGGGGTAGCAATACTTATTTCAGACAAAATATACTATGAAACAAAGATTGTAACAAGAGACAAAGAAGGACATTATATAATGACAAGGGAAAACTCAAAGAAGAAAATAAAAAAATTGGAAATAAATATGCACCCTACAATGAGGCAAATAAATGCATAAAGCAAATATTAAGAAACATAAAGGGAGAAACTGACAGTAACACAATAATAGTAGAGGACTTTAACAGTTCTCTGTCATCAATGGTCAGATCATCTAGACAGAAAATTAATAAGAAAACAAAGACCTCAAATGACACATTAGACTATATGGATTTATTAGTTATATATAGAACATTTTATCCAAAAGCAGCAGAATACATATTATTTTCAATTGCACATGAAACATTCTCCAGGGTAGATCACATTCTATGCTATACAATAAGTCTCAAATTTGAGAATATTGAAATCTTATCAAGGATCTTTTCCAACCACAACACTATGAGACTATAAATCAACTATAAGAAAATAACTGCAAAAAACACAAACATGTGAAGAGTAAACAAAATGCTACTAAACAACCAATAATTTACAGAATAAATTAGAGAGGAAAATTTTAAAACACATGGAAATACATAAAAATGAAAACACAATCATACAAAATCTATGGGAAACAGCAAAAGCAGCTCTAAGCTCTAAGAGGGAAGTTTTTAGTAATACAAACTTCCTTCAGGAAATAAGAAAAATATCAGATAAACAATCTAATCTTATACCAAAGCAAGTAGCAAAAAAGAACAAGCAAAACCAAAAGTTAATAGAAGGAAAGAAATTATTAAGACCAGAGCAGAAATAAATTGATACCAAAAAACAATAGAAAAGATCAATGAAACTAAGAGGTGGTTACTTGAAAACATAAACAAAATTGAAAAAACTTTAGTGAGAGTCATCAAGAAAAAAGAGAGATAACCCAAATAAATAAAATCAAAATTGAAGGAAAAGTTACAACATACACCACAGAAATACAAAATACTATAAGAAATTACTTAAAACAATTATACAGCACTAAAATGAACAACCTAGGGAAAAAAAAAGAACAAATTTTTAGAAACATACAATTTCCCAAGACTGAACCAGAAGGAATAGAGAAAATGAACACTC
Source organism: Lagenorhynchus albirostris (assembly GCF_949774975.1). Lineage (NCBI taxonomy): Eukaryota > Metazoa > Chordata > Mammalia > Artiodactyla > Delphinidae > Lagenorhynchus > Lagenorhynchus albirostris. The sequence goes on along the minus strand of NC_083112.1, from coordinate 37,800,465 downwards.
CAATACTAGTAATAAAATTGAATTAGGAATTAGTATTAAAAAACACTCCCAACGAACAAAAGTCCAGGACCAGATGGCTTCATAGGTGAATATTACTAAACATTTAAAGAAGGGATAACACACTTTCTTCTCAAACTCTTCCAAATAACTGCAGAGAAAGGAATGCTTCAAAAGTCATTCTATAAGACCAGCATCATCCTCATAAAAAAAAACAGATGAAGATAAAATTAAAAAAAAAGAAAATTACAGGCCAATATCACTGATGAACAAAGATGAAAAAGTCCTCAACAAAATATGAGCAAACCAAATTCAACAATACATTGAAAATATCATACACCATGATCAATTGGAATTTATCCCAGGGATGCAAGGATGGATGTTTTAATATCTGCAAATCAATCACTGTGATGCACTACATTATCTAATTGAATAATAAATATTGTATGACTATCTCAATAGATTCAGAAAAGCTTTGGACAAAATTCAACATCCATTCTTGATAAAAACAATAAAAAATGTTGTTATAGAAGAAACATATCTCAGCATAATAAAGGCTATGTATGACAAATCTACACCACATCATACTTAATAATGAAAAGCTGAAAGCATTTCCTCTAAGATCAGAAACACAATAAGGATGCCCTTTCTTATCACTTTCATTTAACAGAGTATAGAAGTCTGAGTCACAGAAATCAGACAAGACAAAAAGAGATAAAAGGAATCTAAACTGGAGAGGAGAATGTAAAACTGTCTCTGTTTGTAGATTACATGATACTATACAGAGGAAAATTTAAGAACACCACCAAAAACTATTTGAACTAATACATGAATTCAATAAAGTTGCTGGATACAAAATTAATATACAAAAATCTGTTGTATTTCTGTATACAAACAACAAACTATGATAAAGAGAATTTGAGAAAGCAATCCAATTTACAATTGTACTTTAAAGAATAAAATACCTAAAAATAAATACAACCAAGGAGGTAAGATAGTCGTGCTAAGAAACCTATAAGACATTGATGAAAGAAACTGAAGACCACACTAACAAATAGAAAGATATACTGTGTTCATGGATTGAAGGGGCTGATATTGTTGAAATGACCATACTACACAAGGCAAGATACAGATCCAATACAATCCCTTTCAAAATACCAATGGAATTTTTCACAGAACTATAATAAATAATCCTAAAATTTGTATGGAAACACATAAAACCCTGAATAGCCAAAACAATCTTGAGAAGAAGAACAAGCTGAAGATATCACACTCTGGGTTTGCAAACTATAGTCCAAAGCTATAGTAATCAAAACAGTTAGGCACTGAAACAAAAATGGACACATAGCTCAATGGAACAGTATAGAGAGCCCAGAATTAAACCCACACTTACATAGTCCATTAATCTACCATAAAGGAGGCAAGAATATACAATGGAGAAAACACAGCCTATTTAATAAATGGTGTTGGGAATACTGGAACATGCAAAAGAACAAATGTGGACTACTACATGCAAAAGAACAAATGTAAAAGAACAAATGTGGACTACATGCAAAAGAACAATGCAAAAGAACAAATGTGGACTACTACAAAAGAACAAATGTGGACTACTACAAAAGAACAAATGTGGACTACTTTCTCACACCATATACAAAAATAAACTCAAAATGGATTAAACACTTAAATGTAATACCTAAGACTATAAAACTTCTAGAAGAAAACATAGCCAGTACACATATTTTTCATTTTTTTTGCAGATTATATTCCATTATAAGTTACTACAAGATATTGTGTATAATATGCCATGCTATACAGTAAACCCTTGTTGCTTATCTATTCTATATATAATGGTTTATATCTGTTAAACCCATAGTACTAATTTGTCCCTTCCCCTAAGTTTGTTTTCTACATCTGTGACTCTGTTTCTGTTTTGTATGTAGATTCATTAGTATTGTTATTTTAGATTCCACATATAAATTATATCATTTAGTGTTTGTCTTACTCTATCTGATTTATTTCACTAAGCATTATATTTTCTAGGTCCATCCATGTTGCTGCAAATGGCAATATTTCATTCTTCTTTATCATTGAGGAATATATATATATATATATATATATATATATATATATATATATATATATATATATATATCTCACATCTTTCTAAGCCAGTCATGTGTTGATGGGCACTTGGGTTGTTTCTGTGTCTTGGCTATTGTAAAAAATGCTGCTATGAATATTGGGGTGAATGTATCTTTTTGAATTAAAGTTTTTGCTTTTTCTGGTTATGTACCCAGGAGTGGGATTGCTGAATCATATGGTAGCTCTATTTTTAGTTTTTTAAGGAAGCTTCATATTGTTTTCCATAGTGGCTGCACCAATTTACATTCTCCCCAACAGCATACATGGGTTCTGTTTTCTCCACACTTCTCCAGCATTTATTTGTAGACTTTTTGACGATGGCCATTCTGACCAGTGTGAGGTGATACCTCACTGTGGTTTTGATTTACATTTCTCTAGTAATTAGTGATGTTGATCATTTTTTCATGTGCCTCTTGGCTATCTGTATGTCTTCTTTGGATAAATGTCTATTTAGGTTTTCTGCCTATTTTTTAATTCGGTTGTTTGTTTTTTCAACATTGAGTTGTATGAGTTGTTTATACATTTGGCTATTAACCCCTTGTCAGTTGCATTTTTTCCAAATACTTTCTCCCATTTTGTAAGTTTTCTTGATAATTCTTTTGTTGTGCAAAAGCTTTTAAGTTTGATTAGATCACATTTGTTTACTTTTGCTTTTCTTTTGCCTTGGGAGACTTACCTAAGAAAATATTGCTATGATTTGTCAAAGAATCTTTTGCCTATGTTCTCTTCTAAGAGTTTTATGGTGTCAGGTCTTACATTTAGGTCTTGAAACCATTTTGCATTTATTTTTGTACATGGTGTGAGGTGATATTCTAATTTTATTGATTTATATGTAGCTGTCTAGCTTTCCCAACACCACATATTGAGGAGACTTTCTTTTCTCCATTGCCTATTCTTTCCTCTTTGGTATAGATTAAAGGACCATAGGTGCATGGGTTTATTTCTGGGATCTCCATTCTCTTCCATTGATCTATATGTCTGTATTTGTGCTAATAACATGCATGCTGTTTTGTTTAAAGAAACTTTGGCTTGTATGCTTTTTTAAATTGGTCTTAGCTATATATATATATATATATATTTGGATATGTCTCCTCAGGTAAGGGAAACAAAGCAAAAATAAACAAATGGGACTACATCAAACTAAAAATCTTTTGCACAGCCAAAGAAACTATCAACCAAAAGGAAAAGCAGCCTACCAAATGGAAGAAGATATGTGAAAACAGTATATCCAATAAGGGGTTACTATCTAAAATATACAAAGAACTCATACAACTCAACATCAAAAAGATCAAACAACTCAATTAAAAAATGGGCAAATGTCCACAATAGACATTTCTCCAATGAAGACATACAAATAATCAACAGACACATGTAGAAACACTCAGCATCACTAATCATCAGAGAAATGCAAATCAAAATGAAATACTACTACCTCACACTTGTCAGAATGCTTATCATCAAAAAGATAAGCAATAACAAGTGTTGACTGGAATGTGAAGAAAAGGAAACCATCATGCACTGTTTGTGGGACTGTCAAGTGGTGCAGCCACTATGAAAAAGATTATGCAGTTTACTAAAAGAATTAAAAATTGAACTGCCGTATGATCCAGCAGTTTCATTTCTGGGTGTTTATGCCAAGAAAACCAAAAACACTCATTTGAAAATGGTCAATAATATTTTAACATCTTTGTATGTGGACAGATGGTTTCTAGACTTATTGTGATGATCATTTCATAATGTATCTAAATGTCAAATCACTATGTAAAACATCTAAAATTAACATAATATTGTATATCAACTGCTTTTCAACAATTTTTTTTTATTTTTTAAAAAAACATGAGTCAGGAAAATAGAGATTTTAGGAAATAGAGAACTTCTGCTTTTGCATTGTGTTATCATGATCATGTGAAAGGTACTTTTACATACCTTAAAACAATTGATAATGTATTTTTTTTAACATCTTTATTGGGGTATAATTGCTTTACAATGGTGTGTTAGTTTCTGCTTTATAACAAAGTGAATCAGTCATACATAAACATATGTTCCCATATGTCTTCCCTGTTGTGTCTCCCTCCCTCCCACCCTCCCCATCCCACCCCTCCAGGCTGTCACAAAGCACCGAGCCAATATCCCTGTGCCATGCGGCTGCTTCCCACTAGCTATCTACCTTACTACGTTTGTTAGTGTGTATATGTCCATGACTCTCTCTCGCCCCGTCACAACTCACCCTTCCCCCTCCCCATAACCACAAGTCCGTTCTCTAAGAGGTCTGCGTCTTTATTCCTGCTTTACCCCTAGGTTCTTCATGACATTTTTTTCTTAAATTCCATATATATGTGTTAGCATACGGTATTTGTCTTTTTCTTTCTGACTTACTTCACTCTGTATGACAGACTCTAGGTCTATCCATCTCATTACAAATAGCTCAATTTCGTTTCTTTTTATGGCTGTGTAATATTCCATTGTATATATGTGCCACATCTTCTTTATCCATTCATCCGATGACGGGCACTTAGGTTGTTTCCATCTCCGGGCTATTGTAAATAGAGCTGCAATGAACATTTTGGTACATTACTCTTTTTGAATTTTGGTTTTCTCAGGGTATATGCCCAGTAGTGGGATTGCTGGGTCATATGGTAGTTCTATTTGTAGCTTTTTAAGGAACCTCCATACTGTTCTCCATAGTGGCTGAACCAATTCACATTCCCACCAGCAGTGCAAGAGTGTTCCCTTTTCTCCACACCCTCTCCAGCATTTATTGTTTCTAGATTTTTTGATGATGGCCATTCTGACTGGTGTGAGATGATATCTCATTGTAGTTTTGATTTGCATTTCTCTAATGATTAATGATGTTGAGCATTCTTTCATGTGTTTGTTGGCAGTCTGTATATCTTCTTTGGAGAAATGTCTATTTAGGTCTTCTGCCCATTTTTGGATTGGGTTGTTTGTTTTCTTGTTATTGAGCTGCATGAGCTGCTTGTAAATTTTGGAGATTAATCCTTTGTCGGTTGTTTCATTTGCAAATATTTTCTCCCATTCTGAGGGTTGTCTTTTGGTCTTGTTTATGGTTTCCTTTGCTGTGCAAAAGCTTTGAAGTTTCATTAGGTCCCATTTGTTTATTTTTGTTTTTATTTCCATTACTCTAGGAAGTGGGTCAGAAAGGATCTTGCTTTGATTTATGTCATAGAGTGTTCTGCCTATGTTTTCCTCTAAGAGTTTGATAGTTTCTGGCCTTACATTTAGGTCTTTAATCCATTTTTAGCTTATTTTTGTGTATGGTGTTAGGGAGTGATCTAATCTCATACTTTTACATGTACCTGTCCAGTTTTCCCAGCACCACTTATTGAAGAGGCTGTCCTTTCTCCATTGTACATTACTGCCACCTTTATCAAAGATAAGGTGTCCATATGTGCATGGGTTTATCTCTGGGCTTTCTATCCTGTTCCATTGATCTATCTTTCTGTTTTTGTGCCAGTACCATACCGTCTTGATGACTGTAGCTTTGTAGTATAGTCTGAAGTCAGGGAGCCTGATTCCTCCAGTTCCTTCTTTCGTTCTCAAGATTGCTTTGGCTATTCGGGGTCTTTTGTGTTTCCATACAAATTGTGAAATTTTTTGTTCTAGTTCTGTGAAAAATGCCAGTGGTAGTTTGATAGGGATTGCATTGAATCTATAGATTGCTTTGGGTAGTAGAGTCATTTTCACAATGTTGATTCTTCCAATCCAAGAACATGGTATATCTCTCCATCTATTTATATCATCTTTAATTTCTTTCATCAGTGTCTTATAATTTTCTGCATACAGGTCTTTTGTCTCCTTAGGTAGGTTTATTCCTAGATATTTTATTCTTTTTGTTGCAATGGTAAATGGGACTGTTTTCTTGATTTCACTTTCAGATTTTTCATCATTAGTATATAGGAATGCCAGAGATTTCTGTGCATTAATTTTGTATCCTGCCACTTTACCAAATTCATTGATTAGCTCTAGTAGTTTTCTGGTAGCATCTTTAGGGTTCTCTATGTATAGTATCATGTCATCTGCAAACAGTGACAGCTTTACTTCTTCTTTTCCAATTTGGATTCCTTTTATTTCCTTTTCTTCTCTGATTGCTGTGGCTAAAACTTCCAAAACAATGTTGAATAATAGTGGTGAGAGTGGACAACCTTGTCTTGTTCCTGATCTTAATGGAAATGCTTTCAGTTTTTCACCATTGAGGATGATGTTTGCTGTGGGCTTGTCATATATGGCCTTTATTATGTTGAGGAAAGTTCCCTCTATGCCTACTTTCTGCAGGGTTTTTATCATAAATGGGTGTTGAATTTTGTCAAAAGCTTTCTCTGCATCTATTGAGATGATCATATGGTTTTTCTCCTTCAATTTGTTAATATGGTTTATCACATTGATAGATTTGCGTATATTGAAGAATCCTTGCATTCCTGGAATAAACCCCACTTGATCATGGTGTATGATCCTTTTAATGTGCTGTTGAATTCTGTTTGCTAGTATTTTGTTGAGGATTTTTGCATCTATGTTCATCAGTGATATTGGCCTGTAGTTTTCTTTCTTTGTGACATCCTTGTCTGGTTTTGGTATCAAGGTGATGGTGGCTCGTAGAAGGAGTTAGGGAGTGGTCCTCCCTCTGCTATATTTTGGAAGAGTTTGAGAAGGATAGGTGTTAGCTCTTCTCTAAATGTTTGATAGAATTCGCCTGTGAAGCCATCTGGTCCTGGGCTTTTCTTTGTTGGAAGATTTTTAATCACAGTTTCAATTTCAATGCTTGTGATTGGTCTGTTCATATTTTCTATTTCTTCCTGATTCAGTCTTGGCAGCTTGTGCATTTCTAAGAATTTGTCCATTTCTTCCAGATTGTCCATTTTATTGGCATAGAGTTGCTTGTAGTAATCTCTCATGATCTCTTTTATCTCTGCAGTGTCAGTTGTTACCTCTCCTTTTTCATTTCTAATTCTATTGATTTGAGTCTTCTCCCTTTTTTTCTTGATGAGTCTGGCTAGTGGTTTATCTATTTTGTTTATCTTCTCAAAGAACCAGCTTTTAGTTTTATTGATCTTTGCTATTGTTTCCTTCATTTCTTTTTCATTTATTTCTGATCTGATTTTTATGATTTCTTTCCTTCTTCTAGCTTTGGGGTTTTTTTGTTCTTCTTTCTCTAATTGCTTGAGGTGCAAGGTTAGGTTGTTTATTCGAGATGTTTCCTGCTTCTTAAGGTGGGCTTGTATTGCTATAAACTTCCCCCTTAGAACTGCTTTTGCTGCATCCCACAGGTTTTGGGTCGTTGTGTCTCCATTGTCATTTGTTTCTAGGTATTTTTTGATTTCCTCTTTGATTTCTTCAGTGATCTCTTCATTATTAAGTAGTGTATTGTTTAGCCTCCATGTGTTTGTATTTTTTACAGATCTTTTCCTGTAATTGATATCTAGTCTCATGGCATTGTGGTCAGAAAAGATACTTGATACAATTTCAATTTTCTTAAATTTACCAAGGCTTGATTTGTGACCTAAGATATGATCTATCCTGGAGAATGTTCCATGAGCACTTGAGAAAAATGTGTATTCTGTTGTTTTTGGATGGAGTGTCCTATAAATATCAATTAAGTCCATCTTGTTTAATGTATCATTTAAAGCTTGTGTTTCCTTATTTATTTTCATTTTGGATGATCTGTCCATGGGTGAAAGTGGGGTGTTTAAGTCCCCTACTATGAATGTGTTACTGTCAATTTCCCCTTTTATGGCTGTTAGTATTTGCCTTATGTATTGAGGTGCTCCTATGTTGGGTGCATAAATATTTACAATTGTTATATCTTCTTCTTGGATCGATCCCTTGATCATTATGTAGTGTCCTTCTTTGTCTCTTTTAATAGTCCTTATTTTAAAGTCTATTTTGTCTGATATGAGAATTGCTACTCCAGCTTTCTTTTGGCTTCCATTTGCATGGAATATCTTTTTCCATCCCCTTACTTTCAGTCTGTATGTGTCTCTAGGTCTGAAGTGGGTCTCTTGTAGACAGCATATATAAGGGTCTTGTTTTTGTATCCATTCAGCTAATCTGTGTCTTTTGGTGGGAGCATTTAGTCCATTTACATTTAAGGTAATTATCGATATGTATGTTCCTATTCCCATTTTCTAAATTGTTTTGGGTTCGTTATTATAGGTCTTTTCCTTCTCTTGTGTTTCTTGCCTAGAGAAGATCCTTTAGCATTTGTTGTAAAGCTGGTTTGGTGGTGCTGAACTCTCTCAGCTTTTGCTCGTCTGTAAAGGTTTTAATTTCTCCATCAAATCTGAATGAGATCCTTGCTGGATAGAGTAGTCTTGGCTGCATGTTTTTCTCCTTCATCACTTTCAGTATGTCCTGCCACTCCCTTCTGGCTTGTAGGGTTTCTGCTGAGAGATCAGCTGTTAACCTTATGGGGATTCCCTTATGTGTTGTTTGTTGTTTTCCCTTGCTGCTTTTAATATGCTTTCTTTGTATTTAATTTTTGACAGTTTGATTAATATGTGTCTTGGCGTATTTCTACTTGTATTTATCTTGTATGGGACTCTCTGTGCTTCCTGGACTTGATTAACTATTTCCTTTCCCATATTAGGGAAGTTTTCAACTATAATCTCTTCAAATATTTTCTCAGTCCCTTTCTTTTTCTCTTCTTCTTCTGGAACCCCTATAATTCGAATGTTGGTGCGTTTAATGTTGTCCCAGAGGTCTCTGAGACTGTCCTCAGTTCTTTTCATTCTTTTTTCTTTATTCTGCTCTGCAGTAGTTATTTCCACTATTTTATCTTCCAGGTCACTTATCCGTTCTTCTGCCTCAGTTATTCTGCTATTGATCCCATCTAGAGTACTTTTAATTTCATTTATTGTGTTGTTCATCGTTGCTTGTTTCATCTTTAGTTCTTCTAGGTCCTTGTTAACTGATTCTTGCATTTTGTCCAATCTATTGTCCATTCTATCTCCAAGATTTCGGATCATCCTTACTATCATTATTCTGAATTCTCTTTCAGGTAGACTGCCTATTTCCTCTTCATTTGTTAGGTCTGGTGCATTTTTATCTTGCTCCTTTATCTGCTGTGTGTTTTTCTGTCTTCTCATTTTGCTTATCTTACTGTGTTTGGGGTCTCCTTTTTGCAGGCTGCAGGTTTGTAGTTCCTCCTGTTTTTGATGTCTGTCTCCAGTGGCTAAGGTTGGTTCAGTGGGTTGTGTAGGCTTCCTGGTGGAGGGGGCTAGTGCCTGTGTTGTGGTGGATGAGGCTGGATCTTGTCTCTCTAGTGGGCAGGTTCACGTCTGGTGGTGTGTTTGGGGGTGTCTGTGGCCTTATTATGATTTTAGGCAGCCTCTCTGCTAATGGGTGGGGTTGTGTTCCTGTTTTGCTAGTTGTTTGGCATAGGTTTTCCAGCACTGTGGCTTACTGGTCGTTGAGTGAAGCTGGGTGCTGGTGTTAAGATGGAGGTCTCTGGGAGATTTTCGCCGTTTGATATTATGTGGAGCTGGGAGGTCTCTTGTTGATCAGTGTCCTGAAGTTGGCTGTCCTACCTCAGATGCAGAGCCCTGCTTCCTGGCTGGAGCACCAAAAGCTTTTCATCCACAGGCTCAGGATAAAAGGGAGAAAAAGTAGAGGGAATTAGTAGAAGTATGAGGAAAGAAAGAAGGAAAGGAGGGTAGGAAGGAAGGAAGAAAGAAAGAAGCAAAGAAGGAAAGAAGGCAAGAAGGAAAGAAAGGAGGGAGGGAGGGAGGGAGGAAGGAAGGAAGGAGGGAAAGAAGGAAAAAGACAGAAAGAAAGAAGATACAGTAAAAATAAAATAAAGTATAATAAAGTTATTGAATTAAAAACTTCTTATTTAGAAAAAAAAAAAAGGGACGGAAAGAACCTTAGGACAAATGTTGGAAGCAAAGCTATACAGACAAAATCTTACACAGAAGCATACACATACACCCTCACTAAAAGAGGTAAATGGGGAAAAATCCTAAATCTTGCTGTCAGAGACCACTTCCTCAATTTGGGATGATTCGTTGTCTAAAGGAGGGAAGGAAGGACGGAAAGAAAGAACAAAGGTAAAGTATAATGTTATTAAAATTAATTATTAAGAAAAAAAATTAAAAAAAAAAACATGGACGGATAGAACCCTAGGACAAATGGTGGAAGCAAGACTATACAGACAAGATCTCACACAGAAGCATACACATACACATTCACAAAAAGAGGAAAGGGGAAAAAATCATAGATCTTGCTTCTAAAGTCCACTTCCTTAATTTGGGATGATTGGTTGTCTATTCAGGTATTCCACAGATGCAGGGTACATCAAGTTGATTGTAGAGCTTTAATCCGCTGCTTCTGAGGCTGCTGGGAGAGATTTCCCTTTCTCTTCTTTGTTCTCACAGCTCCCAGGGCTAAGCTTTGGATTTGGCCCTGCCACTGCGTGTAGATCGCTGGAGGGCGTCTGTTTTTTGCTCAGACAGGATGGGGTTAAAAGAGCCGCTGATTGGGGGCTCTGGCGCACTCAGGCCGGCGGGGACGGAGGGGCACAGAGTGCGGGGCGGGCCTGCGGTGGCAAAGGCCGGCGTGACTTTGCACCAGCCTGAGGCGCGCTGTGCGCTCTCCCGGGGAAGTTGTCCCTGGATCCCGGGAACCCGGCAGTGGCGGGCTGCACAGGCTCCGCGAAAGAGGGGTGTGGAGAGTGACCTGTGCTCGCACACAGGCCCCTCGGTGGCGGCAGCAGCAGCCTTAACGTCTCCCGCCCGCCTCTGGGGTCCGCGCTTTTAGCCGCGGCTTGCACCCGTCTCTGGATTCCGCGCTTTCAGCCGCGGCTCGCGCCCGTCTCTGGATTCCGCGCTTTCAGCCGCGGCTCGCGCCCGTCTCTGGGGTCCGCGCTTTCAGCCGCGGCTCGCGTCCGTCTCTGGGGTCCGCGCTTTCAGCCGCGGCTCGCGCCCGTCTCTGGGGTTCGCGCTTTTAGCCGCGGCTCACGCCCGTCTCTGGAGTTCCTTTAAGCAGCGTTCTTAAACCCCTCTCCTCACGCCCCAGGAAACAAAGAGGGAAGGAAAAGTCTCCTGCCTCTTCTGCAGGTGCAGGCTTTTCCCCGGACTCCCTCCCGGCTAGCTGTGGTGCACTAACCCCTTCAGGCTATGTTCAAGCCGCCAACCCCAGTCCTCTCCCTGCGCTCCGGCCTCAGCTCGCAGCCCCGCCCGCCCCGGCGGGTGAGCAGACAAGCCTCTCGGGCTGGTGAGTGCCGGTCGGCACCGATCCTCTGTGCGGGAATCTCCCCGCTTTGCCCTCCGCACCCGTTGCTGTGCACTCCTCCGCGGCCTCGAAGCTCCCCCCTCCGCCCCCTGCAGTCTCCGCCCGCGAAGGGGCTTCTTAGTGTGTGGAAACTTTTCCTCCTTCACCGCTCCCTCCCACTGGTGCAGGTGCCGTCCCTATTCTTTTGTCTCTGTTTTTTCTTTTGCCCTACCCAGGTACGTGGGGAGTTTCTTGCCTTTTGGGAGGTCTGAGGTCTTCTGCCAGCCTTCAGTAGGTGTTCTGTAGGAGTTGTTCCACGTGTAGATGTATTTCTGGTGTATCTGTGGGGAGGAAGGTGATCTCCGCGTCTTACTCTTCCGCCATCTTCCGCCTTCCTCCGATAATGTATTTTTATTTGTAAAGGAAAGTTAAAAAACGAAGAGACCCTACTTCAAAATATTCATGATGTAGGTTCTATGATTAATCTCATACAGAGACTACTCTGTTAATTTTTAAAGCTAAAATGTGTGAAATTGAAATGTTAATATGTTCAAAACTATTTTAGATAATTAGGACAAAGCTTTTATGTTATTATGTTGACCACTGAAACTTTATATTAAAATAAAACACATTCAAACTTGATCTAAATAAAATAAAATAAAATTTAACTTTTTACATGAGAGAAATAATACTTAGAACATTTGAATATAAACCTGATATATTATACAGTGATTCATTTAATGTTGTTAAATAGAAACAGAGTTTTGTTCTTTTGTGAATGAAATGACAAATTCATTATTTTTTTTGATGTATAGTCCTCCACAATGATATACTGTCCTAGACACATAGGTTAAATTATAAATAAATTTTAAAAAAATCTCTCCTCTAATAATATGACTGAATCCAGGTGGAGTTTTTGTCCATGTATAGTTAGGCTGTGGACTTATCACTAACATTCATTGTTAAATAAAACAAAAAAATAAAAACAAAAGGAAGAACAACTGATGATTTTATTTTCCTCAAAAGAGACAATATCAAAATATGATTTATTTTATTCCTGAAAAATAAAAATTTAAGAATCTTAACTTTAAAATTTAGAGTATGTAATATTCTCTAGAAATAGCTTAAATTGGAGAGATCTACCTTTTTGTAGTATGTGCCTACTTTTGTCTGAGAAGAATAAATGGCAACATAGATGTTCTTGTAGTATTGCATACCTTTTAAAATTCAAGCATTTCTCATTGTCTGGTAAGCAATTTATCATAATAATCATGATTATAATTGCAATGATCTTCCTTCAAACTGTTATTTTATAATTTTGTACTGAAGTCATCTCTTAAGCTGAGTGAAGTAGTAAAGATGCTGTGAATGTAAAATTCCTTCTCCTATATTTTTTGCCTTTTTCTTTGACCCTTGTTCCCACAATAATTCTCTCCTTTTCTTTCTCACTGCCCATTTTTAAATGGGATAATATCAATAAGCTCTTTTGAGTCTGCCTGCAACTAAAGTATCCTCTGCAAAGGACATCTCAAGCATCCCTGTTCCTTTTGTGTATCACATTTATGTGGATCCCTAGAGTCTCAGTTAAAGCTTATTCTTATTGGAGCACAGTAGGAATATTATCTTAAAGTCAAAGTGCATCAACTTCAACTGATTATAAAGTAAAAGATTTCAACTTTCCTTACTTGCACGACAACTTAGTAACCTAATGTCAATGATTATATGTCTAAATAACATTCACATGTAGCAAGCTACTTGTCAGCAGAAACAACACATAAATATTTCAGCACCTTGGAATAAATCCAACTTATTAAGTTGTGCCTGTTTAAAATATTTCCCAAAATGTATTATTTCCAATTCTTCACCCAAGCCTGGCTGTGTCTACAATAGTTTAATGAAATGAAGAGCTATACATTGAATTTCATTTATGTCAAGGGAATCTAAGCATTTCAATTATCATAGGATGTTTCTCTCCAAAATAATTAAATTTTATTCCTTGAAACAAAACATTTGCCACTACCTCTGTTTCTGTTTGCAAAGAAACACAGTATGAGCATACAAGACACACAATTATTTTTAAGAAAATCAGGAAAGGGCTATATGTTCTTGATAACTAGATTTATATTGCAGGGACAAAAATTTTTAAACCTTCAAACATAATTTATAAAAACATGAAATAAATAGAGAATAAGTTGCCATATTAAGATACTGACATTCAAAGAAGGAAAGATTTTTTGTATATATATGTATATATATACACACACATATACATATATAAAGTACCTAGTATACGGCCAGTTCCATGGTACATGCTCAATAATTTGTACCAATTCTCTGAACTGATGATCCGTGGTTAATACTGATTTAAAACCATACAAATTGGTTCCACACTTTTATTCGGTACGCGGGCCTCTCACTGTTGTGGCCTCTCCTGTTGCGGAGCACAGGCTCCGGGTGCGCAGGCTCAGCGGCCATGGCTCACAGGCCCAGCCGCTCTGCAGCATGTGGGATCTTCCCGGACTGGGGCACGAACCCGTGTCCCCTGCATCGACAGACAAACTCGCAACCACTGTGCCACCAGGGAAACCCGGTTCAACACTTTAAAAATGTATTTATATAGAGAAATTTGTGTCTACTATGTAATATGCATAATTAGACAATAATTTGCAGTAATGGGTGCTAATTAATATAACATAGTACATAAGCAAAGATATTTTTTCCTAAAATTTCAAAAGAAAATTTAGCTTCCCTGGTGGCGCAGTGGTTGAGAGTCCACCTGCCGATGCAGGGGACACGGGTTCGTGCCCCAGTCTGGGAAGATCCCACATGCCGCGGAGCGGCTGGGCCTGTGAGCCATGGCCGCTGAGCCTGCGCGTCCGGAGCCTGTGCTCCGCAACGGGAGAGGCCACAACAGTGAGAGACCCGCATACTGGAAAAAAAAAAAAAAAAGAAAGAAAATTTAAGCATGACATTACTTTCTTTTACCTATATTAATACCTTCTGATTTATTTTTATTGAAATAAAAAACCAATTAAGTATTTCTTATGAAAATAGGGTAAACAAGTAAATATTTTTAAAATACATAGTCAATCTAAGTTCACAAATATCTGTTTCATAATAGACACATGCTTTTACTTTATATTATCTTTTTACATTTTTTAGAAACAGTTTTGGCCCAGGAAGGGCCAAATATTCAAATGGTGGGAGCAATTCAGTTCATAGCAGTGCTGTTCAAATAGTTTTTCTTTAATTCAAATTAATTATTAGATCATCAATGTTTTCTTGAGTACTATACACTCAAAATGTTTAGCTTAATACTTCTTCATATTCAATGAAGAAAAAAATTATTTTTGCATTTCCTGCATATTGTTTGTAAAGCCATCTTTTAAAAAATATAACTACTATTTTGGAATAGAGGAAGTTTTAATGTTGTTGCTTCATATTTTAATAAATGATTAGGAACTCAGATGTTTGGCTTACTCTGATGCAAAAGCCACAAAATGGGTAAGTCAGGGCACCCAGAGCTAGTTATGTGGCCACAACAGTAAGTCATTTTACCTGTGACTCATTTGTGGGTTTGTTAAAATAAAGTTGGTAGAATGAGTTAAGAAATATCAAACATGAGACACTGTGCTGGGAACACAGAACACGTTTTCTTTAAAAAAAATTTAAATATGGGACTCCTGCTAAGGAGGAGTCCAAAGTGTTTTAGATGCTGACCATTGAGAGGAAAAACATGAAAGCTGTACACTGTATTAATAAGGGACTTCTTGAAACATATTTGTTAACCTTTGTGTAATGCTCATGGCTACCATCTTCCAGGCTGATGCATTTCCTGCACAAGAGTCCCTGGCTTGGTGAGTAGAAAATAGGGCAAACAACAGGTTCCACATGCCTTTCAGCTGTGGACACCGTGCATAATGTTAGTGTTTAATTCATACATTCCAGGGTTAGAATGCTAACAGCCACATACTGACTCTACCTTTTATTGGCTATTTAATTCTGGACAACTTAGCTAACCTCTCTAAAGATCATTTTCCTTGCATATAAATAAAGATAATGAGAATAACTTCCAAATACAGTTGTTGGCAACAACAACAAAAAAGATAATAAAGATAAATGTCTAACACATAAAGAGTGCTAGATTAATGTTATTATTTTACTCTGTATAATATGATAAAATCTATGATGATGTTTTCAGGGGTTTATGAAATATGACAGTTATAATAATATGCAGTGTATTCTATAGTGATAAGTAAAATTTATGTGAATCTTTTTCATTAATTGTGAGATGTGAAATGACATAGAATAAAAGTTCTGTGGTTTAAAGTTCAAAAAAAAAAAGTGCTTGAGTCCCCTCTAAGTCTCACTACTACATCAAGGGCTGGAGGACTTAATCTAGTTTTCTGATAGGGAGTCAATAATCTTTCTGGATCTTATGTCTAGCATCTAAGCAATAAAACCTCACTTACATGCATTGTATTACAAAGGTGGGGAACATATAACTCCACAAGCTAAATTAACATGTACTGGGTGAAAATCATAAAGAAGGAAGATTATAATATCTCAGGGAATTAAACTCAGTAACACTGGAAGTTGACCAGTGGCATCAGGGTCAGAACCACAGACTTCCTCTCAGTGGTCAAAGAAAGAAAAAGGACTGAAAATATAACACTTTAACATATTATTTTTAAATTTATTTGAACTGGGCTTCCCTGGTGGTGCAGTGGTTGAGAGTCTGCCTGTTGATGGAGGGGACACGGGTCCGTGCCCCAGTCTGGGAAGATCCCACATGCCGCTGAGCGGCTGGGCCCGTGAGCCATGGCCGCTGAGCCTGCGCGTCCGGAGCCTGTGCTCCACAACGGGAGAGGCCACAGCAGTGAGAGGCCTGCGTACCGAAAAAAAAAAAAAAATTAATTTGAACTAAGAAAATAAGCTGCTACTAAATATATCTGGATTTGGTGGTGAGCTTGAGAAAACAATCAAGAAATTAAAGTATTGCAATGTTCAAGAGTTTTGCTTAATGAGTTTTGCACTGTGTGGGTGGAAAATAGGTTATAATCCAGATGGAACAAAGTTTCTAAGATGTGTTACAATCATGTTGACATTATTGACAAGAGAATGTTACAATGATCTGTAAGGTAAATGTAAAATTATCAAGTTTTTGTGACTTCAAAAAGATAAATAATGGAAAATTCTAATTTTTAATAGTAAACATGGAGCTTGATTACTGTGTTCTAATACAATTTAAGGATGATATTTGCTTGCATGCTAATAGTTATTCAAGTATTGATATAAGATAATTATTTTAAAATTGAGAAAAAGACATATGAGTCAATTATGACTTCTCCAGAGAACCAATTAACATGGGTAAAGCAAAGTATTAAAACAGGAAAAATTGTACATTACATATTTTCTGGAATTTAGGGAATCAAAAACCCATTGAAAACTCATATTTTCCTCTAAAGAAATATTGGATTCTTATTATTTCTACTATGAGCTCTAAATTAATTTTTCCTACAGGTATAATAAAATCAATAGAAAAAAGGATTAATTATTCAAATATTTATTCACACACGTTTTAGCAATAGTTCTAAGGCTTAGTTATAATTTTCCCCTTGGTCCAAAGAAAAATTAATTGAATACAAGGCATTATTTTCTTTTTTTTGTAACTTGTTATGGTCCATATGGACCATAGCCATATGGTCTATGACTACAATTATTTCAATATTCACTTCCAATTTTTTTAAAATAAAATGGGTAAGAACATAACAGCATTAAGTAAATTCATTTATTATTTCTATCTTTTGCTCCCTATGCTTTACCATTTGAGAGTACACCTCAAATTTCTCTCCACCTGACCCCTTCCATTCACTCTTCACACAATCACACGTTTAACAATATTTACTGATCATCAAGTAGATGTCAATCACTGCTTCAGAATGAATATAAAACATCCCGACCTTCAGCTTGTAATCATAAAAATGCAAAATGAAAGTTATTAACCTTAATATGCTAAACATATAAATAAAAGTTACTAATGTGAATGCTCTAGTAAAAAGACATGTGAAGATGACATAAAACATAAACTAAAGTAAATAAAGGATTGCTATAGATTATACATTATTTATTTAGTCATATTGAAAATGGTATAGTCATATTTTTCCATTATTAGAGGAAAAATATTTGAAGAATTCCTAGGGCTCTTAAAAAAAGGCAATTTTGTATGGCTTGTGGAATAGGCAAGCGTTTTAGCAAAATAAACTTTTATTGCCATAAACACAGCTATGGGCTAATTCTATACTAAATCATGGCAATATACAATTACAAGGATTTTCACAGATTAAAAACCACATTACTACTGAATAGAACAATACCTGGTATACGTAACAGATTGGTTTCAAAGCATTTAAAATTGCATTTTGCTTCATTATTTAATCTTCTGCTTTGTTGGTTGGCTTTGGTAAAGTGCAAAATGGTCCTTCTGACAGCTAGACTGTCAGGGGGAATTGAGACATGTAACAGAAACCACAACTTTTCAAAATGGATTTCATTATAATTTATAAAACAGATGAACTGTTTCATACCAAAACACGATATTCATCACAGACTAAGCTTAAATTCTTTCCAGTTCCTTAGATACATGTATCTCAAGAAAACGTTACAGTGACTTCTCGTGGACTCGTGTACTCTAAAGACTAGATCATTGACTGCTCTCAAAACTCTCTAGTTTATACATTCTTACAATCTCTGATAAGAGCATTTCATGATCAAGTTATATCCTTCAAATTTTATTAATACTCCTTCCCTAAAGCTATTTTTTGAGATGCTCAGAGTGCCCCATATTGTGAGATCTTTTTGCTGTAGCATGTACTAAACCCAACTCTGTTGACTGTATGTTCTTGTTAGTCTCTGACTGATGGATATATATATAGCTTATTTAATGGTAAATGTTTTGGTTATTAGACTACATGTGATAATAATGAAATTTGATATCATAGAAATATACAACAGGACATACTGTAGACCCCACCTCATATAATCTAAAAATAGAGGTTTGATTTGAATTAAAGGTAGGTGTAGACCCCAACAGCAAAATTTTGTAGATCGTTTCTAGTGCTGAACATTAATATGTCTCACCATTGGTATGCTTTTTTGGGTGTCTGGGAACTTTTCTTTTCCTTTCAAACTGTATTCCTTATCTTTTGTATCTTTCATATTAAAGATCTATGCTGGCAGCACAAAGTCTTTGGAAGACTTTCTCTACATTTTTAAATAAATCATTTGTTTTGACAGGCTTTTTGTTTTACAGAAAAGTTGAACGATGTAGAGATTTCCTGCAACCAGATTCCCCTAATGTTGCATATTATATAATCATAACCATCTTCCAAAACTAAGACATTATCACATTACTGCCAACTAAGCTATATACTTTACCATGATTTCACCAGATTTCTACATATCTTTTTACTGTTTCATAATCCAATCCAGGATACCATCTTGCACTTAACAATTTTTCAGTCTTTACTTGTTTCTTATGACCTTGAGAATTTTTAAGAATACTGGTCAGGTATTTTGTAAAATGTTTCTGAATTGGGTTTATCTGATGCTTTTCTCATGAAATCTCAAGATGTCAATATGAATCATTACTGGTGATGCTAACCTCGATCACTTGACTAAGGTAGTGTTTGCCAGCTTTCTTCACTTTCCTATTTTTCCTTTTCTATGCCCTATCATTTGGAAAGAAGTCATTAAATTCAACCTATACCCAAGAGGAGGAGAATTAAGCTCCACTCCTTGAAAGAACAAAGTAATTGTTTATAATATTTGTAATTTTTCTCTAAGAAAGATTTTTCCCTTTTATCCATTTATTTATTCAATCAGTATCATGCTGGATTCATGTATATTTATTACATCTTTTGAGTTATAATTCAATACTACATTATTTAAACTGTTGTTCAAATATTTCCAGCCCTCGGCATTGAGAGTTCTTTCAGGTAATCTCTGTGTGCCCGGGTTCTTCCTCTTCCTCCCTTTGGCTCTGTACTTCCTTAAGTTTTGCACTGCAAGATGTTCCAGACTCTCTTGTATTTTCCTTACTCTGGCCCTAGAATCAACTATTTCTTCAAGAAACCCTGAATCCTTTTATTGGAGAATGATATTTAGGAAACTAAGTCTGAACACCAGGTTCTTATATTTTGATAGCTCACCACAGTGTAAATTCTGCTCTTCAAACATATAATAAAAATAATAATAAAATTACATTTCAAAGCCTATCTCACCTCTAGAATACCATCACATGGAAGTTAATTACATGAAGAACATTCAGGAGACAAAAAATCAATTTTGTTGCTGAGGGTGATAGCAGGGCTATGTGGGTCTGGTGGTAACAATGGTAGTTGACTATGCATTGTTTCTAGTACTTGTTCCTGGAAGGATATGGCTTCTACAGCTCTTAAATGACTTTGTAAACTGCCTGTTAGTTAACCTGTGTTAAAATTAAATACAAAATGGAGACTGGACTGGAGAATGTGTTGAACAGACAAAACTATGTAAGTCATGTAAGCAGAACTAAGTCTGACCTAATTCATGAACATAACTAAAACTTAACAGGTAATTTCTTGTAAATGCCTCTAAAAATCATAAAGAAGACTTTAAGTCATCTTTCTAAAAATGGTACTTACTGCAGATTTTTTTAAAAATCACCAATTCAATTGCCATTGTAATAATTGACCATTGTAAAAGTTAATCATTTCCTCATTTTCACTTTATAAGTTATCTTAAGTTCATGCCCCTAAGCTTCATATCAGTCTTTGAATTGGGAAGGTCCCAGTTCTTGAACTATTTTTATATGCAAAATACTAATTATTGACTTGGTAATTTTAATTTTATTATTTCTACACTTTGAAACCTGCAATAATCTTTTCATCCTTAAAATAGCTGCAGTGTTCTATTGTCTGACACTAAGGGTGCTAACTGCCAACACATGCACTTACCATGGGAGAGAAAGTACAAAATACAGGACAGATACCACATCCTAGAGTGACATCCAATCAATCTGTGAGATCATGCCTGTGAAGGCAAGCAAATCAAATCTAGAATAAGTGTTCAGTGTGCTCATACAGCCATAATAAAAAAGACCTGTCAATTTTATCCTTCATTGTGGATTTAAGCCATCAATGTAAGTTTATCATGAAACAACAATTTTGTGGGAGTATACATATCAGATAGTACATTTGTATGCATGAAACTTATTACTATCTTCAAGCCTTGTACAAGGCTTATCCTTTTAATAACTTTTGATCCAGTGTTATAGGACTTACCTGACATTATGACAATGTTGATTAGATTAATTAGCATTACTTTGTGATGGGACCCATAAGTAATATGGTCACATGATTTCTGAATGATTATTTAATGTCTAAATAAAATTTAAATCATTTATTATTAATGTAATTATTATTAATTCAGATTATTATCTAAGTCTATTTTTTTTAGATATTTAGTGTCTACTAAAATCCCAAAGCAATTCCAGAGATATTTTCAATAGTAGAAGATATTCTTGCTGAATTATACATGATCTTGGTAAAAAGTCATTGGTTTCTCTTTTATAATTCTCCTATTTGATACTTTCTAACTCTATAATATGCCACTGTTTTCACTTTGTAGGATCTACCAGATCATAAGGCCACAATTTCATATACTTTCACTCAGAAATATGGAATGGTACAAATCTTTCTCTTATTTTGGACTGTATTTAAAAGCTGGATATTTGAATTATTAAGAAAATGGGTTCCATAAGGAAATATCTTATATCCTGCTTCCAAAGTCCTCAACATTGACCCTCTTCTTTAGAAGTAGGGAGGATTAATAAGCAGCAATGTGTATAACATATATACCCTATGTCACATTGTCACTGATTCACCAATAACTTTACTGAAATAACAGAACTTTTTAAATAAGATGTCTTTCTTATCTTCTAACACATAGGTAGTGAAAAAATTATCAGTTGCTTGCTCCTTATTGCTCTCTAGGTCCTATGAGCATGATAGCATCAGGGTGGTGGACCAGGATGATGTTCTTTGAGATGGTGAGGAGTTTTGGACACTGAATCACACTGTGGCATAAAGTATAAGAATTGATGTATTATTGAGGCAATAGAGTAAAACCTGCTTTTCCTTTTCTGCAAGAAAAGTAAATGGGTTCCAATAGCTTTGTGGGTTTTTCCCCCATATGTAATGTGTTATCCTCATCAATAATAACACTCCAAATATCAGATGCTATATTAATTTAAGCAAATATAATTTTCTACTTTTTGCTGTAACAAATTACAAATATATATATATATATGACTTAAAACAACATAAATTTATAATACTCCAGTTACATTTGTCAACCTACAAAATGAGTCTCATGGGCAAAAATCAATGTGTCAGCATGGTTATGTTTCTTTCTGAAGGTCTGAGAGGAGAATCCACTTTCTTACCTTTTTCACCTCCTAGAGACCACTTACATGCTTCAGCTCAGGGTTTTCTTCCATGCTTACAAATCCAGCAACATAGTGTCTCTCTGACCTTGCTTCCACTTTTTCAGCTCTTTTCTTACCGAAGTTGGGAAAATTCTCCACTTTTAAGGATTCAGGTGGTCTGATTGGGCCGACCTGGATAATCCAGGAAACCTCCATAATGTTATAGGGAAAATCCAAACCAGATTGTTAAACTTAATTATATCTGCAAAGTTCTGCCAACCTTGTAATATAATATACTCATAGATTCTGAAATTCACAGGGAATATCTTAAAGGAGCATTATATTGTCTACCACACCAGATAATTAGTTATATTTGTAACAAAAGTAATATTTTAGTCACCATCTTATATTATTGTCTAGGAATGTACAAATTTGTTACTACCCAATCTGGAGAACTGGATAGTAATAATGAAGATTGTTTTTATACCTGTGACTTTCAAACTTTCGATGATTAAAATAATCTTTAGTATTTCCTAAAGAATGATGATGACAATGATGACAATAATGATAATGATGACTTGGCTGTGTGTCCATTGACTTCCAGTTGTTTCTTCACACTATAATATCACTTATGGGCTAAGGAGCCAATGTTGGAATATCTATTTGTGTCATATTTTCAGGAACTGGAAAAGCGATCAAAGATTACTGTCAAAGGATCAAAGGGTCCTCCTCTCACAAATTCGAACTCTAATTGGCACCTCACAATAATATTTCAGGTTCCTAGTAATTAGTTACCTTGGAATTAAGCTAATTCTCTCAAAATATTTATATATTTTTAGCATACTGTGGGAAATGTGAGAAATAATAATAGGCACATGTCATTTCATAGATATGGTTTCCCTGAAAAGGATCCTGTGTCCCTTATAATCAAAGTAGACAGTAGGTGGACTATAGGACTGATAAATGAAGTCAATTATGTGACTTTTATAGAGGTTTTGACTTTTTTTGACTGTGAATTAAATGAAAAATGAGACTTTGTCAATTCTGAATTGTTTTGGTTTTACAAGTCAATTAGTTTAGTTGTTTCCATTTTAATTCTTAGGAATCTGTTGACTATCAGAGAATTCTGAATACCATACCATTCCTTGACCCCTGATTACTGTGCTGAGGACTAACACAGTGACCGCACACACTTCACTTCTAAAATTATGTAGCTAAGGGTTCCTCCAATTACAATTGAGATCAGAAACCACCTCCCTTGCATTATATGTTTTTTCATCATCATTTCTAGTATAGAAAAAAGACTGACCTGAAATGCTGACCTAAAACAAATAGACTGCCAGATATTTCTCTGGTAAACATGGAGGTTTATTTGGAATGAGCAGGGAATTGAAATTTGGGGTCTGCAACCATAACAAGCTATATGCAAGTCTCTGCACAGCAAGGAAAGGAGAATACTTCAATAGAAGGAAGAGGAAGTTGGGGGGCAGGGCTACAGTAAACAAAATGTCCATGGTTTTCACTGTCTTCCAGGAAAGTATAGGAGTCTTTTATGTTCTTATTGAGCTCTGCTGTCATTGCAGGGCGTGAGAGCTCCCTGTTCTGGTCTCCCAACTCTTTAATTGAGGTTTCTGTTTATTAGTTTTGTTTTTAATATTTTACCTTTTGATCAAGAGCTTTCTCTGAAAGCATTGTTGAGCAAGAGTCAGGTTTTCCAGTTTCAGTGACTCTTTGTCCCTTAATATCAGGAAAAAAACCTTCCCTGGGTGTGGTGTCTCACATCTGAAGGAAAGTACAAAAATTAGAAACCTATTGAGGTCACATTTGAGTAACAAGGAGGGATAGAAAGGAGAACTCTCAGACATTTTTTATCTAGCATCTGTATATTACCAAGATCATAGACATTGGAGATTATCTGAAGTGTTATGTACTCATCAAAGGTTTGGTGACAAACTTCCAACACACCTAGTCCAGATATCTTAGGAAAGCTGTCTTAACAGATGTTGTCTGATTCAATTACAGGAAATCTTTACTTTCAAGTCACCAAATGACGCACATGTCTAGTCAGAGTTTCCTACTTTCTTTAGATGTGTCATATGAATCTAAGAGTCTGTTCCTTGGAGTCTGGCAGTATAATGGTTGGTTAGCTGTACCTGATTAATAGGGGCCTCTTCAGTGAGGGCGAAGAGTTCTTCTGGAGGTGTCTATTCCAATAGATGAAATCTTCAAGTCGCCAGGTGTGATGCTTAAGTTTTTCATTTCCTGAGAGCGCACTGTTAAAATATTGCTCTGCCAAAACATGGTTATTTTAATAGAAGCCATTATGTCTTTGAAATAATGGAATAGCTTTCCTTTTGTTAGGTGTGGGTCGAAAACGGCAGGAGCCAAGTACATTGAGTATCCTGTGACTGTCTCAAAGGGTGAGAATATGTGAGTTCTAAAAGGGGTACATCTGAGATCTAGAAGGACCAAAAGCAATGTTTTTGGCCAAGGTATTTGGAAGGCACCTACAAATCTTGCCAGTTGAATGTTCATAATACCATTAGTGTGTTCAACTAAACCAGAAGATTGAGGGTGGTAAAAACAGTGAAATTAAAATTGGCGAAACAGCATAGACTTGTTGAAGCATTTGGTCAGTAGAATGGGTTTCTTTATCACTATGAAGTTTGAGAGAATTTCCCCAGGTATGGATAATCTTTCCCAAAAAGACTTTAGCCATAGAAGAGGCAGTAGACAGTCTCCAAGGGAAGGTTTCAGTCCAGTGTGAAAACACACCCCATGACTAAAACATATTTACATCCATTAGAGGGAGGAGTTGTATGAAATATATTTGCCAGACCTTGAATTGTTCATTAGACAGTTTAATATGTCAAGGAGCAGTACAAACTGGCTTCTGTGGGTTACACTTCAGACAAGTGGAACAAGTGAGGTAGGTACTTTCTGTGGCTTGGTTAATGTTTCTCCACAAATATTGTTTTATGAATGCTACCTTTTTGCCAGTAAACCAATGGTCAGTATCATTCTGTCAGTAGACATGTACAGTGAGGGGGAGTGAGAATTTTAGAGTCTCTGGTAGAATTGGGTTGTTATTTTATCCAAACCAGAGCTTTCTCTTTTTATTGAAACAATACTTGTTGAATTTCCTATCTTGTTTTTCCTTTTCCGAGGCCAATTGTTGGGCTTCTCTAGCCAGTGATTCTAAATTATCATTTGGGGAAATATCCCCTTGGACCATGACAAATTTGTCTACTATTGGTCCCTTTAAGGGCAGCATTTATTGAGGAAATGTCAACAATGTGATTTCCCTGAGATTCCAGAGAGTCGAGTTTGAAATACCCCAGCATCTTAACAATAGTTAGAGCAACAAGTAAAAGTATTGCATCCAATGACTCCTGACTATAGAGGCCATTTTTAATTTTATTTACACTGGAAGTAAGGAATACACTTTGTTACCACAACATTTCAAAATTATGAGCTACTCCAAAGGTATATTTACTATCAGTATAAATATTGACACTTTTGTCCTTGGCTAAAGTGCAAGCCCTTGTAAAATAATATATTTCATCCTGTTGGGCTGAAATAGCCATAGTTAAAGAGGCTGCCTCAACAACATCAAAAGGAGTTGTAATAGCATACCAATCATAATATTTGCCATTGTCACCTTTTAAATAACTATCAGTGAACCATGAGATGTCTACAATTACATAGAAGTGTCTCTTGCAAATCATCACGAGGAGTAGTCTGTCAGCATTAAGCAATCTTGAGGAACTTCATTGGTAATGGCAGGGAAAATAGATGAGTTAAGTTTATTACAGTATAAAAGAATTATGGGAGGAGCCATTAACAAAAAGACTTCATAGGAGGTGATGCTGATGATAAAAATGTTGAGTGTGTTGAGAAGTCAAGAGGACTTCTACAAAAATGGTTAAAGTTTATCCCATAATAATTTTATGAGTGGTCTTAACCAAAAGAGCAGTGACTGTAATGGCTTTAAGGCAGTGGGTGTTTCCCCATGCCACTGGGTCCAGTTGCTAGCTGTAATACCGTTTTGGTCAATTGAGGTCCCCATGTTTTTGAGTAGGAACCCAGAGGGCTTCCCTTCTTTTTCATATACAAAAAGAGAAAAAGGGAATTTGAAAACTGGGATATCCAAGAGCAAGTAAGTTCATCAAGTTCTCTTCTAAGTCCTTAAAAACCATGTCATATGGTTCTTCCTATAAAATTGCATGGAGGTTGTTGTTGTTGTTTAGTAAAACATACAGAGATTTAGGCATAAGAGAGAAAGTTGGAATTCAATTTTGACAATAACCAACTAGCCTGAGAAAAACCTGCAATTGGCACTTAGTTTTTGTTCTGGGAAACTTAAGACACTGTGAAGTTTATCTGAATTTAGTTGTAGACCTTGTTCTGTTATTGGATGCCTTAAATATTGAACTTGGGTTTGGGCAAACTGCAATTTTCCTTTGGTGACCTCATGTCCCTTTAAAGCTACAAGTTTTAGCAAGTTGATGCTGTCTTCTTATGTGGAGACTTGAGAAGGAGAGCAAAGAAGTAAACCATCGGCATATTACAACAAGGTAGAACCTTTAGCAAACTTTATATCATGCAGATCAGCTTTCAGGATTTGCATGGAAGAAGGACTCAGTAAAATTCTGAGACATTACTCTCCAGGTGAAATGTTTTTCTCACCAAGTGAAAGCAAAAGAGTATTGGCTAGCTTTATCTATGGGAAATCTACATAATACACTGCATAAATCAATTACAGTAAAGAATTTACTTCTGGTGGGGGTTGATGTTAGTAGCATGTGAGGGTTAGGAACAACAAGATGTCAAGGGATAACAACAATGTTTATTGCTCAGATGTGCTGGACAAACTTCTACCCTCTACCTTTAGATTTCCTCACCAGTAAAATAAAAGTATTAACAGACTAGCATAAGGGATAATGAGACCTTGAGCCTTTATAATCTTTTTATGAGCTTTATGCCTTGAAGGGCTTCTTTACCTATAGGGTATTGATTAATTATGGGAAGAAGTTCTGAGGGATCTATCTGAATGTTGATGGGAGATGTGCTGTGAACCTTGCCAATGTCAGTTGGAGATTTTCCCATAAGAAAGGTGAAAGCTGATTCACTAGGGACAAATTATCAGTGTTTCCAGAATCGACTCTTAGTACCCTCAGAGATAAAACAAGTAAAAGATATCAAAGGATCATTTAATTCATCTTGTTGGTTACTTTGATGACTACTGTCAAATTCTAGAGTTATTTCCCCCTTATGGAAAAAGCAATTCCAGCATGACACTTCTCTAAGAAGTCTCAAGCTAATAAATGGATAGGGGTGGAGGAATTAAGGATAATTGGGTTTGTATCTCTTAAAGGACCTAAGCAAAAGGGAGCAGGTTCAGAGACAGAAGCTTTTTGAGATTAATTAGAGATCCCCACTATTTGAATTCTTTTAGTATTCCGAGGGAGGGACTGCTTTATAGTAGTGGGGCTGTGCATTTGGACTAGCTGATATAAGTCAGAGACACCAGGCTGATATATTTTGATGACTATATTAAATTCCTTAGCAAATATGTGAGGATCTTTGGTTAGTTTGAGAAAATCTTTGACTATGACTTGCAGTTCAACATTAGTCCAGGAATATAATAAATTATCACTTTAGCATCTGGATCCTCAGAAGGCTTAATTTTAAAGGGTCAAGTTGTGAAAAATTTAGAGGAAAAGGAAGTGGGAAGTCCCTTGAGAGAATTAGTATAGAGGAATTGAGGGTATTGAAGAGGTGTAAATAGTAAAGAAGGGGAGGAGGAAGGTGGTCCTGGAGGCAGAGTCTGACCCCAAGGAGCCAAGGGAGAGACACAAGATGATGTTGGAGGCAGATCCTGAGACAAAGAAGGCAAGGAATAATAGTGTGAGGCTTTAGGAGCCATTTTATCTTTCTTTAATAGTTTGTTTTCCTCAGGTAATCTTAAAATCTTATTTTGCAGAGAGGCAAATTTAGACTCCTGATAACTTGAAGAAGCCTCAAAATAACAATTGAAATAGGCATCTCATTCAGTTCTGGGAATGTTTGAGTTATTGTAATCCAATTCAGTTTTTAAAAAATTAAGTTTGAGGATTTCAAAAGTTTTTCTTAATGGTCACTGATATTCTAAATTGCCTTTGGTCAGTTCTGTCCTCTTAACTAGAAATGCTCACAAGGAAGGATCCTAGTTTTTTAAAAATAAAATTGACTGGAGTCCTTTGAGGGGGGCACCCTCCAAATCTTTGGATAACTTTTATCTCATTTCTGAGATTTTTCTCTAGGGTAAAGGAATAATTTTCAAACAGCTTAAACAGCTCAATTCAAAAAGCTTGCAACTCAAACACAGACAGTTTTAAGGAAACAGCTTGGTCCTAGAGAAGCAAGGCCAAAGGCTTTTCAGCCAGTTTCTGTAGAACAGCCCCCGTCCCCCCCAAAAAAAAATGGCTTGAAGGCTGAAAAACTGTCACAGGTTCAAAGAAGCTTATGTTCCCAAAAGAATGGGCTGAAGCCCTCTTAGTCAGCTTCAGTTGAAACAGTCTGATCCCAAAATCAGACCAAAGTGCCAAATGAATACTCACATAAAAATGAGATTTTAACCAGAAAGAACAAAACTTTAAAATAGTTCCCAAATAAAGTCTGGAGAGCTTGAAATGCAAGGAGTGCATGAACTCAGATCCAGAAGAAAGATGTACCTTCAAACTCCAGGGTTTGCAAGAAAAGGAGTCAGCATAGTGGGCTCAATTGTGGGTATTATACCTGTTTGCTCACCAGTCCAGAACCTTGAGGGTCTTTCCTGGTTCCCATATGGGTCACCAAAATGTTACCATAAAACAAATAGACTGCCAGAGATATTTGTTTGGAAAATATAGTTTTATTTCGGATAAGCAAAACTTTGCAGTTTGGGGTCTGCAACCATGGTGAGCCACATGCAAATCCCTCACGCAGCGAAAGAAGGAGAACACCTTTATAGAGGGCAAAAGGAAGTTGAGAGGGTTATCATAAACAATCTGTCTATGTTTTTTTGTTGGCTGAATCCTTGCCAGGAAAGAAGAGGAATCTTTTCTGTTCCTGTTGGGCTCTGCAATCTTCAACGGGTGTGAGAAACCCTCCCCACCCGCAGATCTCCTAAATCTATTTAATTGAGGTTTCTGTTAATTAATTTTTCACACAAAGCAAGTTTCAAAGTTATTATGCTCCCATCATCAATTTATATATATATATATATACATATATATATATATATATTCAGAAATATATATATGTATATATTTCTGTATATAGAAAGAGAGCCTGGAGAGAACACAGATTGGGCTGTGTGGAAAGACCACACATGACAAAATAAATAAAATATTCTTATCTCTGCAGACTCTTTAGCCATTCCTGTATATTATATTAAGATATTTACAACCTTCAAATGCCACATGGCATGGGTTCACTTTTGATAAGATTTACATTACCTAACCCAGCCTACTGAAAAAAAAAAAAAAACTATAGCTGGCTTTCTAAGCTATCATATTAAATGCAGTCTACTTGTGTATGAGTGTGTGTGTGTGTGTGTGTGTGTGTGTGTGTGTGTGTGTGCAGGAAAATATGCACATGTGCAAGCCTGCATACCTATAGCAATGAAATAAGCCCCAAAATGCATCTTCTTTGACCAGGACTTTCAAATTGCACTTGTAAAACGTCCCATTTAAAAAAATCATGTAAATTATGAAAATAATTTTTGAATGTGACTTTTTTTCTTCCTTCTGGATGTTTCACTTCATTCTGATTGCCATATTGAATTGTACTTCTGGTTAAAGTTCAAAGAAAAAAGAATTGAAGAATGAATCAAATTATTTAGTTTTTTTCAGTATAGAGAAACTGCAGGAGTAATTTCAGAATAGTTTATAATAGAAAAGCAATTGGGTGGAGAAAGTTCTATACATCCTCCGACATTAAATTTTCCACCCTGTCCATGATAGTGTTGTAACATTCATCAGAGAAGTAAAATATTTGTGAATTTAGTGGGTGCATTTAGTTGAAGTTTTATTTTATGAAACAACTTCTCTGAAAACTCATGTGTAAATAATCCCTTCAGAAGAAGCACATGAAAACCTTACATTTTATTCTTTACTTGAGGTAAATTTTGAAAGTTGAAATAGTTATTCTATTATTTGGAATTGCTTAGAAATCTCAGAAGCAGCAGTCCGACACTGAAATCTGATATTTCTCATCTCTCACAGGTCTCTGGCAGTAGTTTATTTATTTTTTTGTTTGTTTGCTAGCAAAACAACTTACCTTGGCTCACTTGAGTGAAAAAGGGGAAAAAAAAGGATTTTATTGGAAGGTTATTGGAGTAACTAAAAACTTAAAAGAAGAAGTGAACATACTTTTAGATAGAGCCTAGAGACCTTAGCTGCAGGACCTCCTGGAGATTTTCTGTAAGGTCTCTGAAAGCAACTCAGTGCTTCTTTGTATCTATCAGCTTAAGAATCAATTTCCTAGAAAAATAAATATGATTGCTTGGTATTGGAATTTTGCCCTAGTGCCCATCATCGTGAACCGGAAGAAAAAGTGAGGTGCTGGCAGTTAAACACTGAGAGTGCCATGAGCACAACAACGCTTTCAATTTGAGGGTTTCAAATCACAGACAAAACTCATGCATTAATTATCGAACTCAAGCATTTTCTTCCTTGCCCTCTCTATATATTGATGTGTAATGTTATAAAAAACACTTTTTTATATCAAAATTTTTTCCACCTTTCAATTCCTGCAGCAACTTACTTGATCCTTTCTAACTTTTTTTTTTGAATGGATTGACAATATGGTCTAAACTGATATTTTACAGGAACCAATTTTTATTTAATAATAATAATTTAAAAGTTGAACCTAAATTTTTTTGTTTTATTAATTTCTTATTTTATAATTATGATATCCTTTGTTTCACTTCCTTTAGGCTTATTTTCTTGTTTTATTCAATTATTTCATACATCAAATTATTTCTTCTTTTTAATGAACTCATTGATTCCAGCTGGAAATTTTTCTGGTCTGTTTACGGTGTTTACTTGAAGATTTGTAGTACTCAGTTTTCTGCTGATAGCTTGTAATTTCAACTCTGATACTTTTTTCCCCATGGGTTTTGGGATATTTTCAAGTTAGATTGAGTTAGGGGAAGGGTTAAAAGACTATCTTTTTATATTTATTCTTAGTTATAATGATTTGTTGTGAGAAAAAGAGTCTAATGTAATTTTTTTTTTGCATGTGGATTTTGTTGAGATATTCTTTTTGGCCTAATAAATAGAAAAAAAAAAAAATATATATATATATATATATTATCTGGGGACTTTTAAGAATTTGCTTTTAAATTATTGAAATATGATTATTTCTTAATGTACTTCTGGGTGGACATTTTATTTTATTATTTTAACATCTTTATTAGAGTATAATTGCTTGACAATGGTGTGTTATTTTCTGCTATATAACAAAGTGAATCAGCTATAAGAATACATATATTCCCATATCTCCTCCCCCTTGCGTCTCCCTCCCAGCCTCCCTATTCCACCTTCCAGGTGGTCACAAAGCACTGACCTGATCGCCCTGTGCTGTGCAGCAGCTTCCCACTAGTTATTTTACATTTGGTAGTGTGTATAAGTCAATGCTACACTTCATTTCGTCCAAGTTCACCCTTCCAACCACCCATCCTCAAGTCCATCTCTACGTCTGCGTCTTTATTCCTGTCCTGCCCCTAGGTTCATTAGAACCATTTTTTTTTTTAGATTCCATATATATGTGTTAGAATATGCTATTTGTTTTTCTTTCTGACTTACTTCACTCTGTATGACAGACTCTAGATCTATCCACCTTACTACAAATAACTCAATTTCTTTTTATGGCTGAGTAATATTCCACTGTGTATATGTGCCACATCTTCTTTATCCATTCATCTATTGATGGACACTTAGGTTGGTTCCATATCCTGGCTATTGTAAATAGTGCTGCAATGAATATTGTGGTACATGAATCTTTTTGAATTACGGTTTTCTCAGGGTATATGCCCAGTAGTGCGACTGCTGGGTCATATGGTAGTTCTATTTTTTAATTTTGAAGGAACGTCCATACTGTTCTCCACAGTGGCAGTATCAATTCTCACCAACAGTGCAAGAGGGTTCCCTTTTCTCCACACCCTCTCCAGCAGTTATTTTTTGTAGATTTTTTGATGATAGCCATTCTGAGCAGTGTGAGGTGATACCTCATTGCAGTTTTCATTTGCATTTCTCTAATAATTAGTGATGTTGAGTATCCTTTCATGTGTTTGTTGAAAATCTGTGTATCTTCTTTGGAAAAATGTCTGTTTAGGTTTTCTGACCATTTTTGGATTGGGTTGTTTGTTTTTTTTTGATATTGAGCTGCATGAGTTGCTTGTATATTTTGGAGATTAATCTTTTGTCAGGTGCTTCATGTGCAAATGTTTTCTCTCATCCTGAGGGTTGTCTTTTCATCTTTTTTCTGGTTTACTTTGCTGTGCAAAAGCATTTAATTTTCATTAGGTCCCATTTGTTTACTTTTGTTTTTATTTCCATTTCTCTAGGAGGTGGGTCAAAAAGGATCTTGCTTTGATTTATGTCATAGAGTGTTCTGCCTATGTTTTCCTCTAAGATTTTTATAGTGTCTGGCCTTACATTTAGGTTTTTAATGTATTTTGAGTTTATTTTCTGTATGGTATTAGGGAGTGTTCTCATTTCATTCTTTAACATATCATTTTTAAAACAAAACAAAACAAAACAAAAAAACCCATATCATTCTTTAACATGTAGCTGTCCAGTTTTCCCAACACCACTTATTTAAGAGGCTGTCTTTTCTCCATTATATATTCTTGCCTCATGACCCAAAACCTATGGGATGCAGCAAAAGTGGTTCTAAGAGGGAAATTTATAGCAATGCAATCTTACTTTAAGAAAAAAGAAACATCTCAAGTAAACAACCTAACCTTACACCTAAAGCAATTAGAGAAAGAAGAACAACAACAACAAAAAAAAGACAAAGTCAGCAGAAAGAAAGAAATCATAAAGATCACAGCTGAAATAAATGAGAAAAAAATGAAGAAAATGATAGCAAAGATCAGTAAAACTAAAAGCTGGTTCTCTGAGAACATAAACAAACTTGATAAACCATTAGCAAGACTCATCAAGAAAAAAAGGGAGAAGACTCAAATCAATAGAATTAGAAATGAAAAAGGAGAAGTAACAACTGACAATGCAGAAATACAAAGGATCATGAGATATTACTACCAGCAACTATATGCCAAAAAATTAGACAACCTGGAAGAAATGGACACATTCTTAGAAAAGCACAACCTTCTGAGACTGAACTAAGAAGAAATAGAAAATATAAACAGACCAATCACAAGCACAGAAATTGAAACTGTGATTAAAAATCTTCCAACAAACAAAAGCCTAGGACCAGATGGCTTCACAGGCGAATTCTATCAATCATTTAAAGAAGAGTTAACACCTATCCTTCCCAAACTCTTCCAAAATATAGCAGAGGGAGGAACACTCCCAAACTCATTCTACAAGGCCACCATCATCCTGATAACAAAACCAGACAAAGATATCACACAAAAAGGAAATCTACAGGCCAATATCCCTGATAAACATAGATGCAAAAATCCTCAACAACATACTAGGAAACAGAATCCAACAGCACATTAAAAGTATCATACACCATGATCAAGTAGGGTTTATCTCAGGAATGCAGGGATTCTTCAGTATATGCAAATCAATCAATGTGATAAGCCATATTAACAAATTGAAGGGCAAAAACCATATGATCATCTCAATAGATGCAGAAAAAGGTTTTGACAAAATCTAACACCCATTTATGATAAAAACCATCCAGAAACTAGACATAGAGTGAACTTACTTCAACATAATAAAGGCCATATAAGACAAAGACACAGCCAACGTCGTTTTCAAAGGTGAAAAACTGAAACCATTTCCTCTAAGGTCAGGAACAAGATAAGTTTGCCCACTCTCACCACTATTATTCAACATAGTTTTGGAATTTTTAGCCAGAGCAATTAGAGAAGAAAATGAAATAAAAGGAACCCAAATTGGAAAAGAAGGATTAAGACTGTCACTGTTTGCAGATGACATGATACTATATATAGAGAATCCTACAAATGCTACCAGAAACTACTAGAGCTAATCAATGAATTTGGTAAAGTAGCAGGATATAAAAGTAGTGCACAGAAATATCTTGCATTATACAATAATGATGAAAAATCTGAAAGAGAAATTAAGGAAACCTCCCCATTTACCATTGCAACAAAAAGAATAAAATACCTAGGAATAAACCTACCTAAGGAGACAAAAGACACATATGCAGAAAATTATAACACACTGAAGAAAGAAATTAAAGATGATACAAATAGATGGAGGGATATACCATGTTCTTGGATTGGAAGAATCAACCTTGTGAAAATGACTATAGTACCCAAAACAATCTACAGATTCAATGCAATCTGTATCAAACTACTGATGGCATTTTTCACAGAACCAAAGCAAAAAATTTCACAATTTGTATGGAAACACAAAAGACCCCGAATTGTCAAAGCAATCTTGAAAACAAGAAACGGAGCTGGAAGACTCAGGCTCCCTGACTTCGGACTATACTACAAAGCTACAGTAACCAAGACAGTATGGTACTGGCCCAAAAACAGAAATATAGATCAATGGAAGAGGATTGAAAGCCCAGAGATAAACCCATGCACATATCTCATCTTATCTTTGGATGTACATTTTAATGGTTGTGAAGTCCAGAGAATTTTCCTTATTTTTCATAAAATATTTGATGAACAAAAATTATATAATCTTTCTGTTGGTATTGGATTTTACCAACATACTGCAGATTATAATATTGTGCTATTTCTTTTATATAATGATGGAGTCATAAAATCCATGGTATATCTTCTGTAACGTAACTACTAAGTTATAAATATTTGTTGAGTCAAGACTTTTACTTATATTATCAAGTCTTCCACATCTGCTAATATTTAGTCTCATAGTTATTTAGTGATTCATAGTGTGTTCAAAGGGATCTGTTAAATCTTCAATAAAAAACATACATTCATTCATTTTTTTCTTGTATTTATAACATTTCGTTATCTGTAATTTGAAATTATACCCTCATACACCTAATGGGTAGTATATATTTGGGGTGAATTTTACCTATAACAATATAAAATTTAACAATATAAAATGTAACTTTTTTGTATTATTATTTGCCATTTTCATTTTTAAGTTTTCAATCTACTATATATCAAGGATAAGTACAGTGAGTGCTTCAGGATAGAAAAAATTGTCCTATCCAGTTTAGTGTTGATTTAATCTCACCATTTAAACAGTGTCTTTAGGATACTTCTTTGTATTTGTACAAAAACTATTTCACCTTTTAGGTCAGATCTTGACAAAGTATGGCGCATGGCAAGCACCCTTTTTTGGTAAATAAATTTTTATTAGAACATAGCCACATCCATTAATTTATACATGAAGGGGCTTTTTGGATTTTTGTTTTTGTTTGTTTAAAATATAGTCCATTTAGAGTTATTATAAAATATTGACTGTAGTCCCTGTGCTGTAGCTTATTTATTTTACATACAGTAGTTTGTACCTCTTAATACCCTACCCCTGTTTCCCCTCCCCTTCCCCTCTACCCACTGGTATATACTAATTTGTTCTCTATATCTTTGAGTCTGTTTCTGTTTTATTGTATTCATTTGTTTCTTTTATATTTTAGGTTCCACATATAAGAGATAACATACAGTACCTGTCTTTCTCTGTCTGACTTATTTTACTAAGCATGTTTTTGCAAATGGCAAAATTTCATTCTGTTTATGGTGAGTAATATTCCATATAGATAGATAGATAGATAGATAGATAGATAGATAGATAGATAATTTGCCACATCTTCTTTATCCATTCATCTGTTTATGGAGACTTAGGTTGCTTTCATATTTTGGCTTTTGTAAAAAGTTCCGCTATGAGCATTGTGGTGCATGTATCTTCTCAAATTAGTCTTTTTATTTTCTTCTGATAATACCAGGAGTGGAATTGCTGGACATTCTTTTTTAGTTTTTGGAAGAACCTCCATACTGATTTCCACAGTGACTGTACCAAATATTCTCACCAACCATGCACTAATGTTCCCTTTTCCCCACATCCTCACCAACATTTGTTATTTGTAGACAATTTTTTAAAATTTATTTGTTTATTTTAGTTTTGGCTGTGTTGGGTCTTTGCTGCTCATGGGCTTTCTTTAATTGCGATGAACAGGGGTTACTCTTTGTAGCAGTGTGTGGGCTTCTCGTTGCGGTGGCTTCACTACTGGTGCAGAGCACTGGCTCTAGGTGTAAGGCTTCAGTAGTTGTGGCACGTGGGCTCAGTAGCTTTGGCTCATGGGCTCTAGAGCACAGGCTCAGTAGCTGTGGCGCACAGGATTAGCTGCTCCACTGCATGTGGGATCTTCCCGGACCAGGGCTCCAACCCATGTCCCCTGCCTTGACAGGTGAATTCTTAACCACTGCACCACCAAGGAAGCCCTAGACTTTTTGATGATAGCCATTTTTGTAGGTATGAAGTGATATCTCATTGTGGGTTTGGTTTACATTTCTCTGATGATTAACAATGCTGAGCATCTTTTCATGTGCCTGTTGACTATCTGTATGTCTTCTTTGAAGAAATGTCTATTCAGGTCCTGTGTCTAGTTTTTAATAGGATAGTTTCTTTTTTAGATATTGAGTGTAGGGGCTGTTTATATACTTTGGGTATTAACCCCTTATAGATCATATCATTCACAAACAGTTTCTCCCATTCATTAGTTTACCTTTTTATTTTGTTGATGGTTTCCTCTGCTGTACAAAAACATTTAGTTTAATTAGTTAATTGCTTTTATTTCCTTTGCCTAAAGACACACATCCAAGAAAATATTGTTACAATTTTTGTCAGAGTGTTCTTCCTATATTTTTTTTCTAGGAGTATTATGTTTTCCTTTCCTATATTTAGTCTTTAATTCATTTTGAGTTTATTTTTGTGTATGGTGTGAAGGAATGCTTTAATTTAATTCTTTTACATGTAGCTGTCCAGTTTTCCCAGCACCACTTACTGAGAGACTGTCTTTTCTCCATTATACATCCTTACCTTCTTTGTCATAGATAAATTGATCATAAGTGTATGGGTTTATTTCTGGGCTTTACTTCTGTTCCATTGATCTATGTATCCATTTTTGTGCCAATATGTGCTGTTTTGATTACTGTAGTTTTGTAATATAGCCTTAAGTCAGAGAGTGTGATACCTCCAGCTTTGTTCTTTCTTTTCATGATTGTTTTGATAATCTGTTGTTCCATATATATTTTAGGATTATTTATTCTAGTTCTGTGGAAAATGTCATGGGTATTTTGATAGGGATTGCATTAAAACTGTAGGTTGATTTGGGTCATATAGCTATTTAACAATATTAATTCTTACAATCCATGAACATGTGATGTCTTTTCATTTCTTTGTATCATCTTCAATTTCCTTCATCAACTTTTTATGGTTTTTAGAGTTTTCTTTTTCTTTCTTTTTTTTTTTTTTTACCTCCTTGGTTAAATTTATTTCTAGATATTCTTTTTGATGTGATTTTAAACAGAATTGTTTTCTTGCTTTCTTTTTCTGATAACTCATTTTTAGTATAGAAAAGCATCAGATTATGAGATTTTAATCTTGTATCCTGCAAATTTACTGAATTAATTGATCATTTCTAATAGCTTTTTGGTTGAGATTTTAGCATTTTCTGTATAAAATGTCATGCCATCTGGAAATAAGACAGTTTCTTCTCTTCCAATCTGGCTGACTTTTATTTCTTTTTCTTTTCTAATTGCTATAGTTAGGACTGCCAATACAATGTTAAATAGTGGTGAGAGTGGGCATGCTTGTCTTGTTCCTGAATTTAGAAAAAAAAATTCTAGCTTTTCATCATGGAGTATGATGTTGGCTGTTAGTTTGTTATAAACGACCTTTATCATATTGAGATGTGCTCTCTCTATATCAACTTCAAAGAGAGTTTTTATCAAGCATGGATGTTGAACTTTGTCAAATGTTTTTTTGACTCTTTTGAGATGATCATGTGATTTTTATCCTTGCTTTTGTTAATGAGATGTATCACATGAATTGATTTATGAAAATTGAACCATCCCTGAATCTCTAGATAAATCCCACTTGATCATGTATTATGATCATTTTTATGTATTGTTGGATTTGGTTCGATTATATTGTGTTAAGTATTTTTGCAACTGTATTTATCAAAGGTATTGGCCTATAGTCTTCTTCCTCTATAATATCTTTGTCTGGTTTTTGGTCTCAGGGTAATAATGACCTTATAGAATGAATTTGGGAGTGTTCACTCTTTTTCACTTTTTCTGAATAGATTGAGGAGGACAGTATTCCTCTTTGTATGTTTGGTAGAATTAACACACAAAGAAGCCATCTGATCTAAGATTTTGTTCGCTGGAAGGTTGTTTTCTTGTATGTTTTTTTTTTTGTTTATTTTAATTACAATTCAGTTTTACCGCTAGTGATTGGTCTGTTCAAATTGTTTCTTCTTTTACTCTTTCAACACATTTATTAGAATATAATTGCTTTACAATGTTTTGTTAGTTTCTGCTGTATAACAAAATGAATCAGCTATATGTATACATGTCTCCCTATATCCCCTCCCCCTTGTGCCTCTCTCCCACCTTCCTCATCCCACCCCTCTAGGTGGTCACAAAACCCTGACCTGATCTCCCTGTGCTATGCAGCTGCTTCCCACTAGCTATCTATTTTACATTTGGTAGTGTATATATGTCAATGATACTCTCTCATGTCATCCCAGCTTATCCTTTCCCTTCTCCGTGGCCTCAAGCCCATTCTCTGCATCTGCGTCTTTATTACTGTCCGGCCCCTAGGTTCATCAGAACCATTTCATTTTTAGGTTCCATATATATGTGTTAGAAAATGGTATTTTTTTTTCTCTTTCTGACTTACTTCACTCTGTATGACAGAATCTAGGTCCAACCACCTCACTACAAATAACACAATTTTGTTTCTTTTTATGGCTGAGTAATATTCAATTGTATATATGTGCCACATCTTCTTTATCCATTCATCTGTCAGTGGGCACTTAGGTTGTTTCCATGTCCTGGCTATTGTAAATGCTACTGCAATGAACATTGTGGTGCAT
Organism: Lagenorhynchus albirostris; assembly: GCF_949774975.1. NCBI lineage: Eukaryota > Metazoa > Chordata > Mammalia > Artiodactyla > Delphinidae > Lagenorhynchus > Lagenorhynchus albirostris. The sequence continues at coordinate 37,761,371 of NC_083112.1, read as the reverse complement.
GTCTCTTTTTGAGTTACGGTTTTCTCAGGGTATTTGCCCAGTAGGGGATTGCTGTGTCATATGGTAGTTCTATTTTTAAATTGTTAAGGAACCTCCATACTGTTCTCCATAGTGACTGTTTCAACTTACATTCCCACCAACAGTGCAAGAGGGTTCCTTTTTCTCTACACCCACTCCAGCATTTATTGTTTGTAGATTTTTTTGGTGATGGCCATTCTGACCAGTGTCAGGTGATACCTCATTGTGGTTTTGATTTACATTTCTTTAATGATTAGTGATGTTGAGCATCCTTTCATGTGTTTGTTGGCAATCAGTATATCTTCTTTGAAGAAATGTATATTTAGGGCTTCTGACCATTTTTGGATTGGGTTGTTTGGTTTTTTTTGCTATTGAGCTGCAAGTGTGGCTTGTATATTTTAGAGATGAATCCTTTGTCAGTTGCTTCTTTGGCAAATATTTTCTCCCATTTTGAGGGCTGTCTTCTCACCTTGTTTATGGCTTCTTTAGCTGTGCAAAAACTTTTATTTAATTAAGTCCCATTGGTTTGTTTTTGTTTTTATTTCCATTTCTCTAAGAGATGAGTCAAAAAGGACTTTGTTGTGATTTATGTCATAGAGTGTTCTGCCTATGTTTTCCTCTAAGAGTTTGGTAGTGTCTGGCCTTACATTTAGGTCTTTAAACCATTTTGATTTTATTTTTGTGTATGGTGTTAGGGAGTGTTCTAATTTTATTCTTTTACATGTAGCTGTCCAGTTTTTCCAACACCACTTATTGAAGAGGCTGTCTTTTCTCCATTGTATATTCTTACCTCCTTTATCAAAAATAAGATTAGCATATGTATGTGGGCTTTCTATCCTGTTCCATTGATCTATATTTCTGTTTTTGTGCCAGTACCATACTGTCTTGATTACTATAGCTTTGTAGTATAGTCTGAAGTCCAGGAACCTGATTCCTCCAGCTCCAGTTTTTTTCACTCAAGACTACTTTGGCTATTTGGGGTCTTTTGTGTCTCCATGCAAATTTTAAGATTTTTTGTTCTAGTACTGTGAAAAATGCCGTTGGTAGTTTGATAAGGATTGTATTGAATCTGTAGATTGCTTTGGGTAGTAGTCATTTTCACAATGTTGATTCTTCCAATCCAAGAACATGGCATATCTCTCCATCTCTTTGTGTCATCTTTAATTTATTTCAACAGTGTCTTATATTTTTCTGCACACAGGTCTTTTTTCTCCTTAGGTAGGTTTATTCCAAGGTATTTTATTATTTTTGTTGCAATGGTAAATGGGGAGGTTTCCTTAATTTCTATTTCAGATTTTTCATCATTATTGTATAGGATGCAAGAGATTTTCTGGTAGCATCTTTAGGATTCTCTATGTATATTATCATATCATCTGCAAACAGTGACAGTTTTAATTATTCTTTTCCGATTTGGATTCCTTTTATTTTGTTTTCTTCTCTGATTCTGGTGATAAAACTTGCAAGACTATGTTCGAATAATAGTAATGCGAATGGGCAACCTTGTCTTGTTCCTGATCTTAGAGGAAATGGTTTCAGTCTTTCACCATTGAGAACAATATTGTCTGTGGGTTTGTCATATAGGGCCTTTATTATGTTGAGATAAGTTCCCTCTATGCCTACCTTTTGGATTTTTTTTTTATCATACATGGTGTTGAATTCTGTCAAAAGCTTTTTCTGCATCTATTGAGATGATCATATGGTTTTTATCCATCAATTTGTTAATACGGTGTGTCACATTGATTGATTTGCATATATTGAAGATTCCTTGCATTCCTGGGATAAACCCCAGTTGATCATTTTGTGTGATCCTTTGAATGTGTTGTTGGATTCTGTTTGCTAGTATTCTATCGAGGATTTTTGCATCTATGTTCATCAGTTATATTGGCCTGTAGTTTTCTTTTTTGTGACATCTTTGTCTGCTTTTGGTATCAGGGTGCTGGTGGCCTCGTAGAATGAGTTTGAGAGTGCTCCTCCTTCTGCTATATTTTGGAAGAGTTTGAGAAGGATAGATGTTTGCTCTTCTCTAAATGTTTGTTAAAATTCACCTATGAAGCCATTTGGTCCTGCACTTTTGTTTGTTGGAGGATTTTTAATCACAGTTTCAATTTCTGTGCTTGTGATTGATTTGTTCATATTTTCTATTTCTTCCTGGTTTAGTATTGGAAGGTTGTGCTTTTCTGAAAGTTTGTCCATTTCTTCCAGGTTTTCCTTTTTATTGGCATAGAGTTGCTTGTAGTCTTCTCTTACGTTGCATTGTATTTCTGTGGTGTCAGTTGTCACTTTTCCTTCTTCATTTCTTCGTTTATTGATTTGAGTCCTGTCTCTCTTTTTTTTTTTTTTCTTGATGAGTTTGGCTAAAGGTTTATCAATTTTGTTTATCTTCTTAAAGAACCAACTTTGAGTTTTATTTATCTTGCTATTGTTTTTTTCATTTTTATTTCATTTATTTCTGCTCTGGTCTTTATGATTTCTTTCCTTCCATTAACTTTGGGTTTTCTTTGTTCTTTTTCTAGTTGCTTTAAGTGTAAGTTTAGATTGTTTATTTCAGATTTTTCTTGTTTTTTGAGGTGAGATTGAATTGCTATAAACTTCTGTCTTAGAATTAATTGCTTTTGCTGTGTCCCATAGGTTTTGGGTCATGTTTTGGTAGTCATTTTTTTCTAGGTATTTTTATCATTTTCCTCTCTGATTTCATCAGCAATCTCTTGGTTATTTAGTAGTGCACTGTTTAGCCTCCACATATTTGTGTTTTTTACAGTATTTTTCCTGTAATTGATTTCTAATCTCATAGCGTTTTCATCGGAAAAGATGCTTGATATAATTTCAGTTTCCTTAAATTTTCCTAGGTTTGATTTCTGACCCAAGATGTGATCTACCCTGGAGAATGTTCTGTGTCCACTTGAGAAGAAAGTGTATTCTTCTGCTTTTGGGTGGAATGTCTTTTAAATATCAACTAAATTTATCTGGTCTGTTGTGTGATATATAGCTTGTGTTTCCGTATTTATTTTCTGTCTGGATGATCTGTCAGTTGGGGTAAGTGGGGTGTTAAAGTCCCCAATTATTGTGTTACTGTCAATTTCCCCTTTTATGTCTGTTAGCATTTGCCTTATGTATTGAGGTGCTCCTATATTTGGTGCATAAATATTTATAAATGTATGTTTATTCTTGTATTAATCCCTTGATCATTATGCGGTGTCCTTCCTTATCTCTTGTAACAGTCTTTATTTTAAAGTTTATTTTATCTGATATGAGTATTGCTACTCCAGCTTCCTTTGATTTCCATGGAATATCTTTTTCCATCCCCTCACTTTCAGTCTGTATGTGGCCCTAGGTCTGATATGGGTCTCTTGTAGATATATATGGGTCTTGTTTTTGTATCCATTCAGCCAGTATATGTCTTTTGTTTGGAACATTTTATCTGTTTACATTTAATGTAATTATCAATATGTATGTTCTTACTGACATTTTCTTAATTGTTTTGGGTTTGTTTTTTAGGTCTTTTCCTTCTCTGTGTTCCCTGCCTAGAGAAGTTCGTTTTGCATTTGTTGTAAAGCTGGTTTTAATATTTTGAGGAGACTCCACACTGTTCCATAATGACTGCACACATTTACATTCCCAACGTCATTGTATAAAGGTTACCTTTTTTCTACATCTTTGCCAACATATATACTATATTTTGACTTTTTGATAATAAGCATCCTAAGATGTATGAGGTGATATCTCATTGAGGTTTTAATTTGCATTTCTCTAAAGATCAGTGATGTTAAGCATCTTTAGATACACCAGTTGGTCATTTGTATTTCTTCTTTAAAAAACTCTCTATTTATGTCATTTACCCATTTTTTATTCAGGTTATTTGGTTTTTGTTATTGAGTTGCATGAGTCCCTTATATATTTTAAATGTTAACTCCTTATTGGATATATGGTTTGCAAATATTTTCTCCAATTCCATGGATTGCCTTTTCAATTTATTGATTGTTTCCTTTGCTGTGCAAAAACATTTTAGCTTGATGTAGTCCCACTTGTTTATTTTTCCTTTTGTTGCTTGTGCTTTAGGTGTCATATCCAAAAATTCTTATCAAGTCAATGTCAAAAAGTTTATGACCTATGTTTGCTTCTGGAAGTTTTATGGTTTCAGGTCTTATGTTTAAGTCTTAATACATTTTGAGTTCATTTTTCTGAGTGGTGTAATATAAGGGTTTAATTTCGTTTTTTGCATGTAGATGTCCAGATTTCCAATGCCATTAATGATGATACTATCATTTTCCCATTTTGTATTCTCAGTGCATTTATCAAAAATTAATTGACTGTATATATGTGGGTTTATTTCTGGGCTCTCTATTCTATTCCATTGGTCTGTATGTTAGTTTTTTTGTGTTTTTTTTTTTTTAAGCAGATATTCATTTTTAATTATTTATTTATTTATTTTTGGCTGTGTTGGGTCTTCGTTTCTGTGCGAGGGCTTTCTCCAGTTGTGGCAAGTGGGGGCCACTCTTCATTGCGGTGCATGGGCCACTCACTATCGTGGCCTCTCTTATTGCGGAGCACAGGCTCCAGACGCGCAGGCTCGGTAGTTGTGGCTCACGGACCTAGTTGCTCCGTGGCATGTGGGATCTTCCCAGACCAGGGCTCGAACCCATGTCCCCTATATTGGCAGGCAGACTCTCAACCACTGCGCCACCAGGGAAGCCCCTGTATGTTAGTTTTTATGCTAGTATTTTACTATTTTGATTACTATAGTTTAGTAAAATAGTCTGAAATCAGGAAACTGATTTGCCCAGCTTTGTTCTTGCTCAAGATTGTTTAGCTCTTTAGGGCCTTCTGAGTTTCCACATGAATTTTGGGATTTTTTTTTTTCTATTTCTGTGAAAAATGCCACTAGAATTTTGGTAGGTATTGCATTGAAATTGTAGGTTGCTTTGAGTAATGGGGACATTTTAACAATATTAATTCTTCCAGTCTATGAACACAGGATAGTTTCCCATGTACTGTACTTTCTTTAATTTCTTTCATCAGAGTACAGATATTTCACCTCCTTGGTTAAATTTGTTGCTAAATATTTTATTGTTTTTGATGTTATTGTAAACGAGATTTTCTTAGCTTCTTTTTCAGATAGTTCATTTTTAGTGTGTGGAAATGCAACTAATACTTATTAAAATATTTAATTTATATGCTCTCCTCTGTTTACTGTATTTCTACAGTAGCTACCTCTTTTATTGTTGCATTTTATTTCTATCTTTTCCTCAAATATTTTGTGATTCCTGGTTATCTAACCATATTTATAAATGAGTTTCTATATCCATATCACTATTTATATTAGGTATTAAGTATCTGCAGTCAGAGTACTTTCTCAGCTAAAATAAGACTATTTATAACCAGAGTAGTAAGTTCAGATGGAATTTCTGTCTCTAGATGATACTTATAGGGCTATGAAGAAAAGAGTCAATATGGCAGGCCTGAAGTACTATCCTTGGCTAGCATCTGGGACCTTGGATTTCAGGAGAGTTTCCACCATTAACTGCGAAAAGTGCCTCACTGTGCCTACACTGTTTGAATGAACAATGTTTATGCTGAAAACCTTCATTCCTTTTACGTATGTAGAATATTGTTTTGTGTCAGTCAAGTTGTGATCACGATTAGCCTCTAATAAAAAACCCTGAGCATTTAGTCTCAGATGAGCTTCCCTGGTTGACAACATTTTACAAATGTTGTCAGAACTCTCTGCCAAGGGATTTGAGTACATCCTGTTGTGATTCTACTGATAAAGTACTCTTGGAAGATTATACCTGATTTTCTCTGGAACATACATCATATTCCTTTTTCCTTTGATGTTTGTGCATTATATCCATTTGCTATAATATGCATAGCCATGATACAACTATATTATGAATCCTATGAGTCTTCCCAGTGAATCATAGAAACTTGGGGTCATTTTGCATATCCCTGACAAAGAGCCCTAATTCATCCTTTTCTCATTCATTTAGCCAATTAACAGAAGATTGAGCATATGCCCCAATGAAAACACTGCATTAATATTAATTTTAAAAACATTTATGTCTAATGGGATGTTCATATATATATATAAGTATAATGTTTACTGCCCAAAGTGGTGTGTATTATAATAAGCTCAGGGGAAATGAGAGTGCATGGGTGGGGAAACTCAAAATATACCAAGGTATCTGGGAATATTTCTGAGAAAATAATTCTTGAGCCAGGTTTTGAAATTCTACATGAAGGCAAATGGAAAGGAAGTGTCATTCTAGATGCAAGCAAAGGGACAGATTCCTGAAACAGCATAATTTGTTTGGATGGGTAAAATAATCCCATGGGGAAAGAGGTCCTGTGTCATGAAAGTCTTGGTAGCTAAGTAACTAATCTTCATACTGAAAATTTTAGAGTCATTCTATTAGTTTCATATGGAAACTATAAAAAAATACCACAAACTGTGGCTTAAAACAACATAAATGTATTGCCTACAGTTCTGGAGGTTAGAAGTTTAAGAGGGGTCTCACCTGGCTACAATCAAGGTATTAACAGGGCTGTGTTCCTTTCTGGATGTTTTAGTAAAGAATATGTTTATCGGCCTTTTCCAAATTCAAAAGGTGACTCATAGTCCTTGGTTTATAGCTTCCATCGTCTGTCTTCAAAATCAGCAATGTCACATCTTTCTGACCTTTCTTCCAGAGTCACCTGTCTCTTTGACTATAACAAGAAAATTTTTTTCATATATAGAGACCCATGTGATTAGACTGGGAGCACTGGGATAATGTAGAATAACTCTTCATCTCTGTTTCTATAATGTAATCACATCTACAAGGTTATTTTTTGCCATGTAAAATAATATATTAAAATATCTCACGGATTAGAATATGGACAATCTTGGAGAACCATTCTTCTGCCTACTACAGCCATTAAGGAATTTTGGCCAGGAGAGTAAAATGTGTAATTCTTGCACTTACACAGTATTTTACTATTCTCACACTTACCTTTCTATGACACAAAGTAATAACTCAAAGCATATTTATATTTGCAATTTTTTTATTTAATTCACCTTCCCGATTTTTGAACAGCTATGATAAATGCCCCAAATAAATCTGACCACATACTGTTTGCACATAATCTGACACAAGCCATCTTAAATAAAAACGGAATTTATTGGTGCACAAAGCTATAGAAGTAGAATTGATTTAAAGTACAACTTGACCCAGAGATTAAATTCTATCAAGAGGTTTTTTTTTTTTTTTAATTTAACTGTCCAGCCTCTCTTGTGCTAGTTCAATTCTCAGACAAGCCTTTCCTTGGTGGTTTCAAAAAAGCTACAATTAGCTCTAATAATTATAAATTTCCAAGATCAAGTCCCATGAATAGTAAGCGTCTATTTTCACCAAACTCTCAGAAAAAAAAAATGTTTGTTTTTTCCCCATTGGCTCTAATCTAATCACCTGACCATACTCTGAATCAAGTGCTGTGCTCAGAAGTATGGGGTCAAAGTCACAAAGTCACAAACATCACTGAGACTGTAATGAAGGTCGATTTCAATTACACTAAATTACAAGAGTTGAAAGGGTAAGAGGAGCAGTTTTTCCGGAGGAAAAGGAATTCAATATATCTGCATAACAAAACAATGACTGTGTGCTATTCTTTTAGGACTTCTATGCTTTTACTCATGTTTAACATTCCAGTTTATTCTGACCGTCCTCAGTTTCATTCTATACTCTAGATATACCAAACTAAATACTGTACTTCTCAAGTGAACCACATTCTTTCATAGCTGCATATTTTCCTCTCAATTTACTTTATCTGGAATCCTGACACATTTCTTTCTACTCTATTTGCACAACACACAGAATATGCCCTACCTCTGAAGTACAATCTTAGTCACATTCAATGCTCATACCCTTCTAATTCTCTTCTCTTGTTCTTTCTGATTCCATAGTATGTATTTTAGTATTACATACTTCTGAGTATTTTAACTATATGTTAACTTGTTGGTCATCCCATGAGAATGTAAGCAATTTGATTAACACCAACATGTGGCACTTGATAGATTGGTGCTCTTATAATCATAAATTGTGCTCTTCATCCATTCACAACTCTGAAAACAATAAGTGATACAGAATTCCCGCAGATAGAGATCAGTATATCACTTTTATTTCTGATAAAGTTGGTCGAGAACTTTTCTTGGAAATAAGAACCAAATAGGTTTGCAGATACTTCCCATGCCCCCAGTAAAGTTTGTGAGAGAGTGCGTCAGGAAAATGAGTGTCTGCAGAGCAGATAAACTTATCCAGAATTATACATTCACAAGTCTAGTGCTTAGAATAATTTAAGAAACCTCTTAAAGAAAAGAGAAAAACTGAAGTCCTATGATTTATAGCCTCTAAGTAGATTAGCTCCATCCAATGCAGTGGCATAAACCAATGAATATCATCTACCAGCCAGAAAAGTTATTCTTTCACCATGGGGAAAATGAGTAATGTGTGGGTCAGGAGGTCTTTTAAAGGTCACTGCATAACAAAATGAGAATTGGGGAGAAGCTTTCTCTCCAACATTATGCAGTCCTTAAACATTGATATAGTCTGTTGAATGCAGGGGTCAGAAAACCTTTTTGTAAGGTACCACATAAAAAAAGTCCACATGGTCTCTGTTGTAACTACCCAGCTTTGTCTGGGTAGCATGAAAATATTTGCAAACAATACGAGAAGAATGAATGTGATTGTGTTCCAATAAAACTTTTTATACAAAACCAGGCAGTAGACCTGTTTATCCACTGGTCTTAGTTCACCAACATATGTGCTCGAGCATTATTGACAGTTTACAAAAGAACTCTATATATCTACACAATCTTATATTTTCCCTTTATATGTGGCTTTAATGCATAATTTTGAAAGCTTCCCAAGGAAGTGAAAAAATAACATCAATTTTTAGAGGTATTCAATCAAGAGCCTCCCTCCCCCTTTTTTGGCCTTTCCATGTCACTTGACTCCTGGATACGGAGGAACTTTATTATCTGGGGGCTGCTAGTTGGATCAGAGACATTAGTTATCAGTCCTCAGTACCTCTAGATTCTGGGAGTGGCCTGAGAATATTATAAATTAACTCAGATATCAAATAAGATTTTTGTTTCCTAATTCTTTCCATCTACTTCACCCTTGATGAAATGGACATGGCTTAATACTTTGGCAGATCATCTTAAAATGTCTTGCTCATTGGAAGAATTTTTCCCAGGGCTTTCTTTCCATGTCATGTCTGAGCCATGCTGCTGCTTCTTTAGCAGCATGACTGTTAATTCTGCTTTTGTTTTGATTGGCTCATGAATATGAAGTGAATAATATGCTATAGGATTGATTTGTCCAAGGCAATTAGCACTACTTATCACAATGAACTCCAAAGTGGACTGATTTTGCTTTCACAAAAACTCAGTGTCATGTGATAACTCAATAGTAAAGTGTTACCCATTATTATATAATTGATGAAAATGTGAGCAAATATAAGACCCAAAGTAATTGAGTCTATCAGATCAATGTAGAACTCATCATAAACTTTCAAGTTAATTTCTCTGAAATACAATTTAAGTGCACGATCCTATAACTCTGATGTCTATATAAGTCACATGTGGTGTTTTCAAAATAAATGGATCTATATTTTCACCTGAGAGGCATTAATCACATGAAAATTGGAAGTAATTTATCTAAGGTAATGATTCACAAACTTAGAAATCAGGGTATTTCAGAATCACCTGAAGATTTCACATTATTTCTGCCTTGCTGAGAAAACTGATAATAAAATATTTAGTTATAGTACAGTTTTGAAGACTGAGATAACGTATTTAAACCCTTTCCATAATGACTGGCAAATAATGAGAGTTTAAAAATGTTAATTTTATTATGATGATAAACCCTTGTGTTGCAATTTACCTTTTTCAAAGTGAGATAATCAAAAAAAAATAATGTTTGTTTTCAATATAATGATTTGTCATGGAAGCATTGGGTAAAATTTTAAGTGAATTCATGACATAATTAATAAAGTAATGACTAAATATTTTGAACTGTAACTTGATTTTATACGTTAGAAGGAATTTTGTTTAACTGTTAGGCACATCTGACACATTATAAAATAGTAAAAATGCCAGGTATTTTATATGCTCATTGGTAAGTGAAAAATGGCAATAAGTGGTTGGAGCAGCTAAGGAGAAAGAGAAATTTCTTGTTAGTGGTGATCTCTGCTCTAATAGTGTAGAGAAATGTTAGCAGCTGGCATAATGAAAAACTTCAGTGTAAACAACTGTCTTGTCATTTTCTGATTAGTCTCTGTAGTCAATGCCTAAGAATAATTCAAATCCTCTTTCTGCCCTTCTGGGCCAACTGGCAAAATAGGTAGAAGTAATCTCCTAAGATTACAGTGGTTTCTAAACCTAGGTATTAATTGGAAACACCTAGGAAACAATTAATTAAATTATTTTGTTTTAGAATATTCAACTGGTACAGATAACTGATTTTCCCCCAATGCTGCATTTTTGTTTTGTTTTTGTATGCTAGATGAAATCCTAGATCAGTTATATCCTCTTAAAAACAGTCTATTGTCAAGTACTCTTCTCCAAACAAATAGCATATGTGTGACTGCCAGTACGTTTGTCATTAGTATCCTTATAAGGAGATGAGACCAGGTCTTCTGCTATTCCCCTGCTCCCCTGTAAAGAGTGTTTTTGTTATTAAATTTTTTAACCACATTTATCAGCAATAGAAGTTAAAATTTTCTTCTTCAATATCTTCTCCTTGTTTTAATTTCTATATTATGCTGGCTTCATAAATAAATTACTTTTTTTCTTTATTCTTTATTTTGAAAAGAATTTGTGTAAGATTGGCTTTATTTAATTTTTTTTTTATTTTTTCTAACATCTAATAGAATTACCAGTAAAATTATCAAGATCCAGACAGTTCTTCATAGGGAGATTATATCTTGGACATTATGGACAATCTGGATACAGATCTGGATTTTGTTATCTTCCTCTGAAGAATGTCATGCAGATAAATCGGCTTAACTCAATCTCTATCTGGCCCTACCTGTGGTAGTCAGCAGCTAAATTCTCCACTTTGCTGTTTTAGTCTTCCAGCCATTGCCTTCTGCTGAGTATACTGGAGCCTCCTCAGAGCATATGGAAAGCTCAGACAAGAATGCAGGTAGAGTTTATATGCAAATTTTGTACTTCTCCTCAGTAACTCTCTCTTTCTGGAATTTTCTATCTCACTTTCCAGCTATTTCTGGAACCCACAAAAGCCCACACTCTGACTCCTCAAGTCAATAAGATTATAGTTTTCTGGTTGTTTTTCAACACTCGTGGGAAGGCCCACTAAAGAGTGCCCCCACCCAGGCAAAAAGTTACATAATTGCAAATTTCATCCAATTTGTTAAACTGTTCCAAGTTTAGACTTATGCATTCAAAAAGTTATGTTATTAAAAATATTTTGTGTAGACTTTTTATTTTTTATATGCAGGAGGGTGAGTCTGTTACATGCTATTCTGCCATTACCATAAGTGGAATTACTTTTTCTGAAACATTTTGAAAAGCTTACTCTTTTGGACTTTACTTCTGAGCTACTAAGGCTTAGGACTCTGTATTGCTTAAGATTTCTACAGTATATTATAGCCATCAGTCAAGATTGGAAACTTTTCTATATGAGCTTAGATAACCGTAGATTATTATAAATAAATCCCTGAGGGTATTAAGACAAACTTAACAGATATAAAAATTTCTATATACTACTTTTATGTTTAGAATTTTAATAAGTAATGTTTTTCTATGATTTTTAAGAGCTACAATTTGAGGTAGAAAAATAGCAAAGACTCTTCAAACATATGTAGGAGTAACTTGAGGCAGTAATCATCACTACTTTAATACTTGTTATCTGTCTCCAGGACTTCTGACTAGAAGCAATATTCACTGGGTCATGTTGTCATTATGTTGAAATATAGTGTTAGGGATGATATTTTCCCAACCTATTGAAATTCAACTGCATATATGCCTCAGATCTTGACTCAAACAAAGCATTTAGGAGACGGGAAAGGAAAATTTCCAAAGCAAAATGAAAAATTCTCAAGAGGCAATACTTTCATGTTGAAACAGCTATTCTGAGCCCACTTTATTCTGATTATTTGTAACACAGAGCCATTTAAGGAAAGCTTAACCTGGTTTGAGACTGCTAGAGCTCACACTTAAGGAAGTAAAGAAGCAAAATATCATTTAGCATCCATAAAAATATGTCTGAAAGTGAAGTTATCAAAGACATTTATTACATGAGACTAAATTATGGCCACCTTCAAACATTATTCCTAAGTTAAATGTAATAAAATTAGAAATATTTTGTTGGAATAATTTGGGAACTACATAGGAAATAGCTAATTTTCATAAGATTTTTTTTTTAATCTTATAAATTCATTTGACACTAAGAGTCTCAGCAAATTGCACCTTTCTGCAACTGTGCAGTACACTGCCTGTGGTACAGATATATTAAGGTTATAATAATAGGTTTGTAAAAACAGTAACTGAAGAACAACGCAAGATTGTAATTTGACAAAAAAGAAAACACACACACACACACACCTTTGTTTAACTGAAAGCTTATTTTAAAGATTAAACCTTTTTTCAAAATAAAAAAAAGATAAAACTTAACACAAAAGAAAATTTTTTTGCTTCTAATCAGTAAAGAAACTCAGAAAAAAAATGCCAAGAGTTATAAGTAAGTAAAACTGTAAACTTCAATATAATAAAGGTCTAATAATATTGCATTGTGATAGGGGGGTAATGAAATGGATAATTTATATCAGCAGTCCCCAACCTTTCTGGCACTAGGGACAGGCTTCATGGAAAACAATGTTTCCATGGATGGGGGGGATTTGGGGGGTTGGTTCAGACAGTAATGTGAGCAATGGGGGAACACCAGATGGAGCTTGGAGCTTTGCTCGCTTGCCGGCCACTCACCTCCTGTTCTGTTATGTGGCCTGCTTCCTAAGAGGCCAGGGGTTGGGGACCCCTGATTTATATTGTCTCATTCTCAGAGAATAAAATTTTGGCTTTAAGATATATATTTTGATTATTCTTATATCTAAACTAGATATGATAATAGTAGTACATGTCTCCTCATTGCACTGGCATAAAATTAAATATGATAATGCATGTAAAGTATTCAACTGGGTGTCTGGCACATAGCAAGATTATTAAAAATGTTATAACTAACTTAATTTATAACTGTTTTATTTTATTGTTATTGCCATTTTTTTCTTTATCCTATTTTATTTTTATGTTATATTTTTATTATGACTAGGCTGGGAATTCTCAACCACTTAAAAAAAAACCTCAACACTCTGAAGACCAGAATAAGAAAAAAAACTATGACATTAAAATTAATTGCCTCTCTATACTTCAAATTATAGACAGTATGTTATTTTTATGTTTTTAATTTTTTAAATTTTTGTAACTTTTATTAAAGTATAGTTTACTTACAATGTGTTAATTTCTGCTGTACATCAAAGTGATTCAGTTATACACATTATATATATATATATATATATATATTCTATTTCATATTCTTTTCCACTATGATTTATCATAGGATACAGAATACAGTTTCCTGTGCTATACAATAGCACCTTGTTGTTTATCCATTCTGTATACAATAGTTTTGATCTGCTAATTCTAAACTCCCAATCCTTCCCTCCCCCAGCCTTCCACTCCCTTGGCAAACACAAGTCTGTTCTCCATATCTGTGAGTCTGTTTCTATTTTATTGATATGTTCATGTGTGTTGTATTTTAGATACTACATAAAAGTGATATCATGTGGTATTTTTCTTTCTTTTTCTGACTTACTTTTCTTAGTATGATAGTCTCTATGTCCATCCATATTGCTGTAAATGGTATTATTTAATTCTTTTTTATGGTTAACATTCTATTGTGTATATATATGCACACACACTATATATATATATATATACACATATATATATACATGATGATATATATATATATGTATATATCATCTTTTTTTTACCCATTCATCTGTTGATGGACATTTAGGCTACTTCCATGTCTTGGCTATTGTAAATAGTGCTGCTATGAACATAGGGGTCCATGTATTGTTTGAATTATAGTTTTGTCTGGATACCTGCCCTGGAGTGAGATTGTTGGTTCATATGGCAACTCTATTTTTAGTTTTAGGTTTTTATATATATATATATATATATATATATATATATATAGTAGTTTTACCTCCCTGCAATTTTTTTTTTATTGGAGTATAGTTGATTTACAATATTATCTTAGTTTCAGGTGTACATCAAAGTGAATCAGTTATACATATACATATATTCACTCTTTTTTAGGTTATTTTCCCATGTAGGCCATTACAGAATATTGAGTAGTGTTCCCTGTGCTATACAGTAGGTCCTTGTTGTTTATCTGTTTTATATATAGCAGTATGTATATTTTAATCCGAAACTCCTAATTTATCCCTCTACACCTTTCCCCTTTGGTAACCATAAGTTTGCCTGCAATGGTGGCCCCCAGGAATCCAACACCCCATTTATGGTGGAGGTGCCTATGCCTCCAGCTCCCCATGACCTTCCACATCACCCATGGCAGTGGTGCCTGTGACCCAGGCAAACCTAACTGTGGCAGAGGCACACGCTATCCTGGTGTTGCTGTCAGCAATGCAAGCAGTAATACTGGCACCAGCAGCCCTGGAATCACAAACAGGGACAATGATGGCACTGGATGATATTTCCAGCAGAGCCCTTGGAGGATTGAAAGTGCCAATCCGCAAATATAGCCAAGACACAGCTCAAGAAAGAGAAGCCAAAAACTTGCACTATACCACCACCTACTGAAAAACAAAAGAAAGACCTCTAATTACCATTCTGTTGAATTGTTAGAATCAAATAAAAAAGCTTTACCGAAAGAAGAAAGGTGTTCACTACTTCAAATGTGCCACCAGAGGAACAACTCATCAAGCATGTACCATGAAAAACTGCAGTAACATGGTATCACAAAAAGAAAATGTCTGTTTTCCAGAAACTAAACTTAAAGCCATGGAACATTGCAAAAAACTTGACACAGCATTCAAAATATCTGTCATGAGGAAAATCAGTGAGCTAAAAGAAAACTTAGGAATGCAGTTCAGTGATCTCAGGAATAAAATTAATGAGAAGAAGGAATACTTTACCAAAGAGATTAAAACTCTAGAAAAGAACCAAACAGAAATTCTGGAGCTGCAGAACTCAATAACTGAGGTATTAGAAAGCATTGGAAATAGAGAAGACCATATGGAAGAAAGAACTAGTGAGCTCAAAGACAGAAATCTGGAAAGGATACAAGTAGAAAATGAGAGAGAGAATCTTAAAAAACAAAGAAATTCTGTGAGAACAATTCAACCCCATTAGAATGGACAACATAAAGTAAAGGAGAAGAGAAGGAGAAGGGAGCAGAATATTTAATGAAATAATATCTCAGAGCTTCCCAAACCTGGGGAAGGAATTGGATATCCAAGAATATCTAAGAGATATCTAAGATGGATATCTAACAGAATATCTAATTATCAAAATAAATTTAAAAAAAACCTTCTTCAAGAACATGACATTACAACAGTCAAAATTCAAATACAAATACAGAATATTAAAGGCAACCAGGATAAAAAGGACAGTAACCTACAAAGGAGTCCCCATTAGGCTATCAGTAAATTTCTCAGCAGAAGCTCCTCAGGCTAGGAGAGTGGACTAACATACTCAAAATATTGAAAATTAAAAACAGTCATCCAAAAATACTCTATGCAGCAAAATTATCCTTCAGATATGAAGGGAAAATATGGACTTTCCAAGACACACAATGGCTGAGGCATTTCAGCAGAACTTGATATGCCTTATAAGAAATGTAGAAAGAAGTTCTTCCACCTGAAATTAAAAGGCTGAAATACACAAAAATTTGATTATGGTAATAAATAGAGTGAGAAAATTGTAACTCTATATCAGAATAGATTGTTAAACAACTATAGCATAAAGGTTAAAGAGGAAAAAGAAGAACAAACAACTATAGCTACTTCAATTTGGTAAAAAACCAAAACAAACAAACAAAACCCACCTCACAACATACATAGAGATCATTTGAGAAAGCAAAATATTAAAGAGAAAGAGATAAAGGAAGGACAGAACTTGTATAGGCAAATAAAGATAAGATATTATCAGCAGAAAAAAGGACTATTTTTCTATGAGACATTTTACACAAACCTCATGGTAATTACAAAACATAAATCTAGAGCAGAGACATGAAACATTAAAAAAGAGGAAACTGAGAAAATCATAGAAAACCACCAAACTAAATGGCAGACAGAAACACAGGAATAAAGAAACAATGTAGATGTAGAGCCACTAGAAATCAAAGACAAAATGGCAGTACTAAGTCCTCACTTATTAATAATTACCCTATATGGAAATGAATTGAATTTACCAGCAAGATACACAGAGTTGCCATTTGATTAAAAAGAAAGATGAAGGTTGTGAAGACACTGCCTTCAGGAGACTCACCTCAGCTCTAAAGACAAACATAGGCTCAATGTAAAGGGTTGGAAAATAATGATACTCCAAGCAAATGGCAGCCAAAAGAAAGAATGTGTAGCCATACTCATGTGAGACAAAATAGGTAATAAGAGAAAAAGAGGGACATTATGTAATGACAAAAGGGACAATTCATCACAAAAACATAATAGATATAATATACATCAAAATATATAAAGCAATTAGTAAAAATATTTAAAGCTATTAAAAAAGGAAGAAATTGACAGCAACACAATAGAAGTAGGGGACTTTAACACCCCACTTACATCATGGATAGATCATACAGACAGAAAGTCAACAAGGAGACAACAACCTTAAATGAAACATTTAGACCAGATGGATTTAATAGAATGTACTGAATGTTCCATCCATATGCAGCAGCATACACATTCCTCTCAAGTGCACATGGAACTTTCTCAAGTATAGACCGTATGTTGGGACACAAAACAAGTCTCAATAAATTTAAGAAGATTGAAATCATAAACATCTTTTCCAGTTACAGTGGTCTGAAACTAGAAATAAACTACAAGTAGAAATATGGAAAAATCACAAATATGTGGAGACTGAACAATATGCTACTGAAAAACTGTTGAGTCAATAAAGAAATCAGAGGAGAAATCAAAAATACCTGAGAACAAATGAAAATAAAGGTAAAACATACCAAAATTTATGGGATACAGCAAAAACAGTATTAAGAGTGAAGATTATAGCAGTACAGGCCTACCTCAAGAAACAAGAAAAATCTCAAATAAACAATTTAACCTTACAACTAAAGGAACTAGAAAAGGAAGAACAAATGAAGCCCAATGTTAGTAAAAGAAAATAAATAATAAAGATCAGAGCAGTAACAAATGAAATAGAGACTAAGAAGACAATAGGAAAGATCAATGAAACTAAGAGCTGATTCTTTGAAAAGATAAAATGAGCAAACCTTTAGCTTGACTCGCTAAGAAAAAGAGGGAAGACTCAAATACAATCATAAACAAAAGAGGAAAAATAACAATGTATGCCAAAGAAATACAAAGGATTATAAGAGAATATTATGAACTTACATATGCCAACAAATTGGACAACCTAGAAGAAATGGACAAATTCTTAGAATTGTACAACTTTCCAAGACTGAATCATGAACAAATAGAAAATCTGAGTAGAGCAATCACTAGTACAGATATTGAAACAGTAACCAAAAGCTCCCCAAAAACAAAAGTTCAGGACAAGACAGCTTCACAGGTCAATTCTACCAAACACACAATAATTTTAATGCCTATCGTTCTCAAAATGTTACAAAAATTGAAGAGAAGGAAAGAGTCCTAATTCATTTTAAGAGGCCAACATCACCCTGATACCAAAACCAGACAAAGGCAACACACACACAAAAATTACAGGCCAATATCACTGATGAACAAAGATGCAAAAATCCTCAACAAAATATTAGCAAACTAAATACAACAATACATTAAAAGTATCATACACCATGATCAAGTGGGATTTATTCCAGGGATCCAGGGATGGTTCAACATCCACAAATCAATCAACATGATACACTACAATAACAAAATGAAAGATATGAATCATATTTTCACTTCAGTAGATGCAGAAAAATTATTTGATAAGATTCAACACCTATTTATATAAAACCTCTCAATAAAGTAAATATAGAAGAGATGTGCCTCAACATAATAAAGGTCATATATGACAAACCTACAGCCACATCATACTTAATGGTGAAAAATTGAAAGTAAATATAGAAGAGATGTGCCTCAACATAATAAAGGTCATATATGACAAACCTACAGCCACATCATACTTAATGGTGAAAAATTGAAAGCTATTCCTCTAAGATCAATAATAAGACAAGAATGTCCACTCTTGCCACTCTTATTCAACATAGTATTGGAAGTCCTAGCCAGAACAATTAGGCAAGAAAAATGTATCCAAAATGGAAAGGAAGAAGTAAGGCTGTCACTATTTGCAGACAATATGATTTTAGATAAAGAAAACCCTACGGACTCCATGAGAAAAAACCTATTAGAAACAAAACATGAATATAGTAAATTTGCGCAGTACAAAATGAATATTAAAAAATGTGTTGTGTTTCTATACACTACCAGCAAACTATTAGAAAGAAAAATTAAGATAACAATCCCATTTACAATTGCAACTATAAGTATAAAATACCTAAGAATAAATTTAACCAAGGAGGTTAAAGCCTTGTACACTAAAACTATAAGACGTGTTGAAAAAAATCAAAAACAGGAAGAAATGGAAAGTTATTATTTCTCATGGGTTGAAAGAACTCAACATTGTTAAAATGTCTGTATTACCTAAAGCAGTCTACAGATTCAATGTAATCCCTATCAAAATCCCAATGACATTTTTATTGAAGTAGAACAAAAAAATTCTAAAATTTGTATGAAACCACAAAACATCCTGAATAACCAAAACAATCTTGCCGAAAGAACAAAGCTAAAGGTATCATTCTCCCTGATTTCAAACTATACTACCAAAACTATAGTAATCAAAACAGCATGGTACTGGCAGAAAAACAGACCCATAGATCTATGGAAGAGAATTGAGAGCTCAGAAATAAGACCACATATATACAGATACTTAATTTACAACAAAGTAGCAAAGAACATACAATGGATAAAGGATAGTCACTTTAATAAATGATGTTGGGAAAACTGAGCAGCCACATGCAAAAGAATGAAACTAGACCACTATCTCAAAAATTAACTCAAAATGGGTTAAAGCCTTGAATGCAAGACCTGGAACTAAAACTCCTAGAATAAAATATAGGCAGTATGCACTTTGACATTGGTCTTAGCAATATCTTCCTGGATATGTCTCCTCAGGCAAGGGAAATAAAAGTGAAAATAAACAAATGGGACTACATTAAAATAAAAAGTTTCTGCACAAAAATGATACCATCAACAAAGTGAAAAAATGATTTAATGGGAGAAAATATTTGCAAATCCTATATTTGATAAGGGGTTCATATCCAAAATATATAAGAACTCATACAACACAACAACAACAAAATACAACCCAATTGAAAAATAAGCAGAGGATCTGGATAGATATTTTTCCAAAGAAGACATAAAAAGCTATTCAACATCATCGCTAATTATTAGAGAAATATAAATCAAAACCAAAATGAGATATTACCACATGTTCATTAAAATGACTATTATCATAAAGTCAAGAAATAATGTGTTATTGAGGATGTGCAGAAAAGGTACACTTTGGTGGGAATGTAAATTGGTACAGCCACTATGAAAAACAGTATAGTGATTTCCTCAATAAATTAAGAATATAATTACCATATTACCCAAATATTCCTCTTCTGGGAATTTGTGTGAAAAATACAAAAACATTTGAAAACAAATATATGTACCCCAAAGTTCATCACAGCATTATTTACAATATCCAGAATATGGAAACAACCTATTGATGGATGAATGGGTAAAGAAGTTGTGGTATATACAAACAATGAAGTACTACTCATCCATAAGAAAGAAGAAACCCTGCCATTTGCAACAACATGGATGGACCTTGAGGGTATTAAACTAAGCTAAAGAAATCAGATGGAAAAGACAAATACTTTATGATTTCACTCGTACGTGGGATATTAAAAAAAAATGAACAAAACAAACATAGACACAGAGATCATATGAATGGTGACCAGAGGGAAGAGAGAAAGAGAAAATGGGTAAAGAGGGCCAATTGTATGGTGACAGATGGAATATTAAACTTTTGGTGATGGAGCACACTTTAGTGTATACAGAAGTCAAAATATAAAGTTGTACACATGAAACATATAATGTTATAAACCAATGTTATGTCAATATTTTAGAAAGACGATATTTATTTCTAGACAGTCTTCTTAACAATCAGAGGAAGAAAGAGTCCTGCAGTTAAAATATTAGCTATTGCTTGGGAAACTATAAAGACTGATAAAGTATGAAAATATTTTATAAAGTTTGTCTAAATTCCTCATTTGTCTCTTCAAATGACTACGTCTGTTGCTACAGGCCACTTATTTCATGAAGCCAATACTAATTTCTCTTTTTGGAATCTCCAATGATGATTGCTTTTGCAACTAACTATCTGAGATGCTCTGGTTTTCACTTATATATCCACACCTACACCTATAATATCCATATCCACGTTTGTGTTCCAGATCTTTACCTGTCTCTATCCCTATCTTGAAAATAGTGTGATTATATCACCCTTACAGATTATAAACTCTTTGAGAATAGAAGCTTGTTTTTATAAAATCACATTTCCTAGCAAAAAGGTCTTGTGGACAGCAATTAATCAGTGTTTTCTGAAGTGATTGTAATAAAGAAACTGTTTCCTTAGTTGTACAGAATTAACAAAGAATTAAAGGAAATGTGAAAAACACTTCATAACAGATTTTCAAAGAAAGCCAAAGTTTATAGGTTGACATTAAAAAGCAGAGATTAAAGGTCAAATAACACATTTGTATTTTGGCAAAATAAACTTTTGATTATCTATCTTTTTTAGTAATATCTTATAAACATATAATTTTTGTAAGATGGCAAAATATTTCAAATTTGCTAAGCTTAAGATATATAATATGTGATATGATATTTTATATATGTATACATATGTATGTCAGTCATGCTGTTGGTGAAGGCAAATTGGAAACAAAGCAAGCTTGTAATAATGACAGTAAGTTATTGTCCCATTGATCATGGGACAATACAATACTGATACTGAGTGATGCCATAAAAAATGCTTCAAATATTCATTAGCATTATTTTCATTGTCAGACTGCCATTCCCATCACCCCCATATTATTGGAAGTTCCTCAGGCTGATCACACAGAGAAATGTATAGAAATCTCTTATAGGACAATTTCCTTTTGTGGAAAAAAGGGAAAACTCCAAAAATATTTAGATTTTATATATTTTATTTATTTTTATTTCTAACAGTTTTGTACAAAGAGGGCAAAAATGCAATAGATAAACATTGGAAGTTTTAGCTTTCCTTTGAACTCAAATCTCTTTTTTTTTAATAAATTTATTTATTTATTTGTTTATTTATTTTTGGCTGTGTTGGGTCTTCATTGCTGTGCATGAGCTTTCTCTAATTGCAGTGAGCGGGAGCTACTCTTCGTTGCAGTGTGCAGGCTTCTCATTGTTGTGGCTTCTCTTTCTGCAGAGCATGGGCTCTAGGCATGCAGGCTTCAATATTTGTGGTACGTGGGCTCAGTAGCTGTGGCTTGTGGGCTTTAGAGCTCAGGCTTAGTAGTTGTGGCACATGGCCTTAGTTGCTCCACAGCATGTGGGATCTTCCCGGGCCAGGGCTCCAACCCATGTCCCTTGTATTAGTAGTCAGATTCTTAACCACTGCACCACTAGGGAAGCCCTGAACTCAAATCTTAATTATGGGTATGTACATGTTTAAGATGTAGCATATCTTTTTTAAAGATAGAAATGCTTGTATAAGGTTTTTGTTTTCACTTTATCTGATAAAAACTATAAAATTATATAAAAACTCTTTTGGGGGGTTGGGTAATTATTTAAATCTACTCTTTATTTTTTTAAATATTGAAATTTGGCATCAGTGTACAAGAGAACTACAACTAAATTCTCACTTTAAAGAGCTATTCTTTACACGTTATTTGTGGAGTGCACTTTTTAACATTTCATTATTCAAATTCCTTTTTTTACATTCATTTAATTAATTTCAATATGACTGACTGTAACACAGGGCTAATCATGTGTAAACATCAGAATGCTTAGAATCTTGTATTTGAATGTTGGATCAAAATCTCAGGCAGCTCATTTATAGTGTCATCTATAATCAGTCATAAAATCACATTTTAAAAACACATTTCAAATAATTCCTGTGAAGTTATTATGTTTTTATTAATAAAAGTTTGATTTTATTATAAAAAGAGTTTAACCCTAGAAAAAGAATCTCTTGACATGTTGAGCACATTATTATAAAACCTTAAGGAACCAAATTCAAAGTCTTCCCTTCCCAAGTTGGATAAAACACTGTGTTTTAATATATTGAAGAAGAACTTCCACAGGGAGGAACTTCAGAGATATCCCTTTCCACCCAAGCACTCAACATGCAACTTTATCTGGAACAGGCTGCACCCTACTTCTGCCTCTCCATCACCATGTTTAATGTTGACTAAAGGGAGAACAGCAAGCCATAGAGTTACAGATTAAATTCCAGGTTCTAGGATTCAAGTTGGGAAGTGAAATTTCAAGTGTCATAAATGTAAATAATTCTGTAAAATTTCATAAATATACAGTTGAAGACAACATTATTTATTATATAAAAGCATGGTAACCAATGTGGGGAAAGGATAAACTGTGAATGGGAAGAAATAATCTTCCCTAGATATGGATTATGTGCCAAATACTAAGTACTATACACAAAAGCTAAAGAAGAGATGTTTAAGGGATCTTCTCTATAAATACACTGGATTTAGAGATGTTAATTTGTCAGATAAGGAAAAAAACATAGTACTAGATAATGAAAACAAGAAATTACTGAATAGAGAATAAAATAATATGAAAGTAATCTAAGTCAAAGAATGAAGCCCTGATAGGCAGACTATTTAAAAGAGAGCACAGCATGAAAAGTCTGGAGAAAGTCAAATCTGGAGCTTACACTGATTCATTTTTTTTAAAGTCAAAATCCAGTTGTTACATGAATAGATTTTTGAAAAACAATGTAGATTTTAGTGATGATCTAGATTTTAGTTGAGTTTTTTTATTTTTCTGAACATAATTGTAGTAAAATTGATTTAATAACAGAATAGAGTTTGAATTAGAGAACTGAATTATCTAATAGAGAACTGAATTATCTAATAGAGAACTGAATTATCACAGCAATGTTTGTTGACTCAAATCAGAGAAAAATACATTAAATATTTCTTTAATTATTATGACTTTAATCATTAAAGATGGGTGATTCTTAAGTAGACTTTAAATAAAATCTAAAATATGCCTAAATATTGTATTTCTATACAAAAATGTGCACATATAATTTTATGCATACTTCTCTATCAATAGGCTTGCTAATAACTTTATATATCTTAACATCTATATTTGTCAACATAGGATAGACTATTATTATTTTTTTTTAACATTTTAAGTAATTAATTAATTTATTTATTTTTGGCTGTGTTGGGTCTTCGTTTCTGTGTGAGGGCTTCGTCTAGTTGTGGCAAGCGGGGGCCACTCTTCATCACGGTGCGTGGGCCTCTCACTATTGCGGCCTCTCCCGTTGCAGAGCACAGGCTCCAAACGCGCAGGCTCAGTAGTTGTGGCTCATGGGCCTAGTTGCTCCGTGGCATGTGGGATCTTCCCAGACCAGGGCTCGAACCCGTGTCCCCTGCATTAGCAGGCAGATTCTCAACAACTGTGCCACCAGGGAAGCCCTAGACTATTATTAAGTTACAAATAAACCTCAAGCTCTCAGTGGCTTAATACAACAATATTTATACCATAATTATGAAATGCCCAATACTACTCTCAAGGGCAACTTTCTTTCATTCAGTGACTCACAAAACTGGGCTGAGACACTTTCAGAACTGGTGAATATTTAGTAAGCCTAAATATTTCTGCCATACGATCAAGTTTTGAAAACCCAGATTTTAAAAAGAAAATTTTTTGACATACACTAATTTATTTATCCAGTCAGTGAGGTTTCTGGAGTGTTTACTGTGTGTTAGACACTAGCTAGGCTAAGTTTATAACTATAGACTATAAATGCTAAGCAAAACAGATTTTTCATTTGTTCTAATGAAGCTGACAGTGTGAGGTATATTTGTGGGGGAGAGGATGAACAAAAACTAATAAAAAAATCACACAAGAATATAATTGCAAACTATGATAATTGTTGTTTAATAACAATGGGGATTTATGTAAACATACAGTAGGGTTTCTATTCTAACTAGTCAAAAGAATTAAGAAAATACAGATTTATCGAAAATCGAAGAGTAAGTGGGAGGTGTTTGTTACCCTGAAGGAACAGAACTTACAAATGTCCTGAGGAAAGTGTGAATAAGTCCCCGTTAAGTAGATGAACAAAAAATCAGCTCATGAAGTGCCTGGTAGTCCATGTTAAAGGTGGTATGTATTAAAAAGTAGTGGACAGTACTTTAATTGTGTGTACATGTGTGCATGACTTTAAGATTGCCCTGTCTCTAATATAGGGAACTGTACTCACAGTTAGGTGGCAAGTCCAGGCAAGAGATGATGGTATGTTGGAAAATGTGGTGACAATAGGAAATGGAACTTTGGTTTCAACTGAGAAGAGAAAGAAAATAGAAAGTCCACATCTAATTTCAAATCCTATATTTGTCATAAAATACTTATTAAGACACCTGATAATTAAGTAATGTATGCAGATGCTAAGAAACATG
Organism: Lagenorhynchus albirostris; assembly: GCF_949774975.1. Lineage (NCBI taxonomy): Eukaryota > Metazoa > Chordata > Mammalia > Artiodactyla > Delphinidae > Lagenorhynchus > Lagenorhynchus albirostris. The sequence goes on along the minus strand of NC_083112.1, from coordinate 37,736,334 downwards.
GAACTGTGTGCATGTGCATGGGGGGGAGGAGGGAGAAAATATATAATAATTCATCCCTGATAATAGGACAGTTAAAATAGTAAATAGTTCTCTTGACTTAGTTTATTTTCATATATGTGACCCACTAACTTGGGCACCTTTGTGGATTCATTTGGTAATTTCTCTGATAATCTATGAAATTAAGTGATTAACAATTTGTTTATATTTCCCCCAATTTTTATGTGTGCTAGTGTGCTAGATTGATTGCAGAAATGGCCCCGATTCTTCACCCGCTCGTCAGTCAACCCCAGTATCTAAACTCTTTGCAATACGATTTTTTAGTTCTTCACATCAAATGATACATTTCTTTTCTTTACCCCTGGGATTTGGACGAGTCTAGTAACTTGTCTTACATAATAGATTATAAGGAAATGATGCTGTGCCAGTTCTGAGGCTCAACGTTATTAGGCCTTGCATGATTCCATTCTCTCTTCCTCTTCTGTTTCCATCCGGAGGTTTAGCTTGGCTATCTTGCCCAAGGAGGTTCATCAAGTAGAACCAAATCAGACCAATTTTTTCTAGCTGAAGGCCCAGACCTGTGAGAGAACTCACCCAAGATCAGTAGAGCAGAACAACTGATGGACAGCTGATCACAGATGCATGAATGGCCTCCTCTGAGCCCAGCTCAGTCAACAGAACTGCCCAGCTGACATACAGTCTCATAAGTGAAAATAATTGGTCTATTGCTATATGACATGGAAATGTCATGATTAATTTTTGCACAGCATTACTGTAGCCATAGATAACTGAGATAGTTAGTAATGATTGCTGATAACTCCCAATGATTCCCAGTTAAAAGATTTATGAGCATATTATGCTTTTAACATCAAAATCTATATTATATGTTGCCATTTTCATTCCCCCACACACATCCTAGAATATTGAGTATAGAGCAGGTGATCAAAATTATTAACGACTGATCAATTGATATGACAATGGAAACATATCAAAATTTCCCCAAATTTGAGGCACTAAAGTTATTCACTCAATATTTGGGCTTTATGTTTCATATGCCTAGAATAGGCTTCTGAAACTGTTTACTAAAATAATAAATTGATGAATGCATATATAGGCATATATAGTGCCTATATTATAGTTAATTGTGTACAATACTGTAACCTCCACTTTCCCTGAATTTAATAGACATTCATAAATTACTCTTAAATAAATACCTGAAATGATAAACATTTGTATATCTGAATTGTGAAATGATAAACATTTGTATGTCCGAATTGTGACTCCCCACTTCAAATCCATATGTTAAAGCTCTAATTCCTAATATGACTGTATTTAGAGATCAGGCTTTTAGGAGGTAAATAAGACTGAAGCAGGTCATAAGGGTGGGATATTAATCTGATAGGATTGGTGGCTTATAAGAAGAAGAAGAGAGAGATGTCTCTCTCTCCCTGCACACAGAATGAGGAAAAGCCATGTGAAGAAACAGTAAGAAGGTGGACATCTACAAGCTAGGAAGAGAGGTCTCACCAGAAACCAAACCTGCTGCAACCTTGATCTTGGACTTGCCAGCTTCCAGACTGTGAGAAAGTTCTGTTCTTTATGCCACCCAGTGTATGGTATTATGTTATGGCAGCCTGAGCAGACTAAGACAGTATGAAGAGAACAAAATAATAAAATTATCTACCTCTGTCAAATTTACACAGATGGTAGTATAGTGTTGAAAGCTGAGGAACACAGTATAAGAATCTTTTGAAAGGGAGTAAAATGTGTCTAGGAAAAATCAACTAGATATTTTTTAGCTGATTGTGAGAAAAGAAGACTGAAAATATAGAATTTTATTTATTTGTTTCTCTAAGTAGCTATCCTGTACCCTGCCTTCAAAATTATAATGGCATCGAGATTAGATCTTATTTCAGGCCTACTTAAGCAAGCAGAATAGACACAAACTGCTGGACGGAAAATGAACTGTTTAATATGGAAGAATAGACACAGTTTTGGTCTCTTTATGTTGCTTCTGGGTATCTCCCTCAAATCTATTTTGAGTCAAATTCATTCACTCTGCCTTTTTTGTCACCATATAGCATTTTTCTCACGTGTGTATGGCTACTAATCAGGATTCTACTCATTGTTCTACAAATAAGTGTTTGTGTGAATAAGTTTCAAATTTATGGACACTGAAAGCAACTAGCAAGTTGTGTGGCACAAAACAATTATTCAACATACAGTGGTCTCATCTGTTTTCTCTAGTATATTTGGCTATAGTTTCAAAAAATTAATATTCTTTGAAACAGTCAATACTTAGTAGAGATCAATAAACAAATAAAGTAACATATAGAGTTGGAAATGCAGAAGTAGTCTTAGATATTGACTTAGAGACAATAGCATTGTGGTCCGACAGCTGTTTTGTGTAGGAGAAGGCAGAATCAAAACACTATGGGAGTTAGAGCCACAAGATCAAGCATATCTAAGACATATAGTGTAAACTATTCCTAGGTTAAGTTCATCTCGACCCACTGATACATGATATTTAGATGGTAGTAATATATTCCTGCAAAAAATTAAAAGCACATATATTGATTGAATACAGAAAAATAAAACTAGAGTTTATTAAAATTTTGGTATACACTGTATCTTTCCAAAACAGTACCTTTGTTCAAATATATACATATTAAAATTATTGTTTTATTTTATTTAATTTTCAAAAATGTAAGATAATATTTAAAACATTTAACTTAATTGTTTCCACTTAAAAATATGCCATGAACATCCTTCCAAATTGATATGTATTTAATATACATTTAACTTGTCATCTTTCAATAATTTATAGATTTTTATTAAATGAATTCAATGCATATTCAACCATTTTTCTATACTTGAGTATCAACATTGTTACTGGAATTTTAAAATTAATTACAGTCATGACTATATCTCTCAATTATTGATATCTTCATATCTGTAG